>NC_132791.1:128265000-129496000 GCF_048418805.1 Vulpes vulpes | reverse complement strand
AGAGTTTAACTTTTCATGATTGGGGCTGATAAATAGGCTCCAATAGTCAAGCTCAAGTTCTAAGCAATTGGTACGTAACTAAATCCACCAGTTTCTCAGTGAGTGCCTGAGAGGTGTTTGCTCAGTCTGTGCACAGAGCCTCGGGCATTAGCGAGGCTCTCCAGAGATCCAAGGAGCACTTTTCCTTCTACTGACCCTTCACTGGTGTCCCATGGGCTTTCTTTCTTTCTTTCTTTCTTTCTTTCTTTTTTTCAATAATTTATTTGAGAGAGAGTGAGAGTATGAGCATAAGCAGGGATGAGGGGCAGAGGGAGAAGCAGACTCTCCCCTGAGCAGGGAGCCTGACCTGAGGCTCGATCCCAGGACCCTGAGATCATGATCTGAGCTGAAGGCAGATGCCTGAGTGACAGAGCCCCCTAGGAGCCCCCAGAGGCATTTATTTTTTTTAAAGATTTTATTTATTTATTCATGAGAGACAGAGAAAGAGAGAGAGAGAGAGAGAGAGAGAGAGAGGCACAGACACAGGCAGAGGAAGAAGCAGGCTCCATGCAGGGACCCTGACGTGGGACTCGATCCCGGGTCTCCAGGACCACACCCTGGGCTGAAGGCAGCACTAAACCACTGAGCCACCGGGCTGCCCTCCAGAGGCCTTTATTAAACCTGTGTGTAACATGTGCATTCTCCAGCCTTGCACAGAGCCCTCCTGGGGCTTTCTCCTTTTCTTTCTTTCTCAGAGTTTCCATCTCTCTGCTTTTACTATCCACCTGTTTGTACACAACGTCTACATTTTCCATGAGAACCCCTAACCTTATTAACCCAGAACTCCTGAAAGGACATTCCTGAGGCAGGCATAGCCTGAACCAGAGGCACCATCGATGCCCTTGTCCCTTGACATCACCTTTCCCACGTACCTGTTCACCTGAGACCACAGCCCAGGAGCCCCGAGCACCCTGACTCACCGGCAGCTGGGTGGGTGAAGCCATGAGCCACCCTGCACCTGGACGGGGAGCTGGGCTTGCAAGCCCTCCAGCTACTCCCCACGTACGTGAGGGACTATTCTTGGCTCCTCCAGCTTTCACGCCTCACCGCAGGAAGTGGGGAATGGTGCAGAGCCACAGGCCAGAGAGATAGGGCATCATGGAAATGGTGGGGAACGCTGCGGACAAGGAGGTGGGGATGCAGGGAATGGTGAGGAGCCCTCGCAGAGGCATCCCCACTAACACGCTGAGACTTACTCAAGGAAGTACAGAATACCCGCTCTCCTCCGTACGTCCCATCACCTCAAACTGGCTCCGGGAGAAGAACATTGGATTACAGCTGAACGAGCTCCAAGACACACTCTCCCTGGGGAGAGCATGGGGAGAGCCCAGGGCCAAGAGAGGCGGCAAACACAAGCACACTAGGTACATTTGAAATTTCTCAAATGACGCATCAGATAAAGGGCTAGTTTCCAAGATCTATAAAGAACTTATTAAACTCAACACCAAAGAAACAAACAATCCAATCATGTAATATGACCAATTTCTAACGCAGCTCGGCTTCTAATCAGATTAACACATTCTCACACGCACGGCCAGTTTTCCTCAGCTCCTGTTACACGAACAGCATGTCCGGCTTGCAATAAAAAATGACAATTCTTGCCAAAAGTCTAGAGAAACACAGTCTTAAGAGGCAAAGCAACTATTGGAACTAGACTCAGGACTGTAATCATGAGATTTGTCAGATACTTATCAGAATGATCAGATATGACTAACAGAATGACATAGACTGTGTATTTAAAATAATTAGGGTTAATAAGGTCAGGGGTTCTCATGGAAAATGTAGACGATGTGTACAAACAGGTGGATAGTAAAAGCAGAGAGATGGAAACTCCGAGAAAGAAAGAAAAGAAAGGTGATGTCGGCAATCAAGAACACAGCCACAGAAACAAAGGTTTCTAATGGGCTCAGCAGTTGATCCAACATTGCTGAACAAAGAATCTGAGATCAGACACATATCAATACAAGTTCCTCCAACTAAGATGCAAAGAGAAAAACAGAAAAAAGAACAGCAGGACATGTAAGAATTGTGGGATGATATTAGAGAACACATAAGTGGTTTTGATACCGGGAGAAAAATGACAGAACAGGAGAAATGCAGGACATAGTGGGCAGGAGCCAGGTTCCTCCAAGAACACCAACCAGAACAGAACATTCATAGAAGTAACCAATCAGTCAACAGCAAACCCACATGGAGCTCATCATATTCAAACCTCAGAAAACCAAAGAAGGAAAAATTTAATGAATTGGGGGTGGGGCTTAGGGGCACATAGAGGGATAGAGAATTATCCTAGGCTTTTCCCAGAAACCACGTGGGCAAGAATGCTGTGAATTGGGATTTTAGTGTTGAAAGGCAGCCCGGAGTCTCAGGTGCTCTGCTCATCTTCCAAAACCTCCATCGTCACCCACACATACTTCCTCTAATATTTCTTATTAGACCCAATGGCTAATTCTTGGAAACCTGCACTTTACTTATACATAGTCTAGGGACAATCATTAACCTTGATTTTCTTGGCTCTAAAGCACTATTTTCCTAAATCACAGAGAGTTGTTACTATTCAATAAAATAATCCTTATGGGCTCAAATAACCAGAGCATTACCATTTAATCAGAACCTGCTGTTTTCCACTGGCTATAATGAACAGAAAGATTTTCTTAGGAGTCATATGTTCCTTTGTTTGCAGGTAAAGAAAGTGTATTTTAAAAACTAACCAATTTTGAGGGTGCCCGGGTGGCTCAGTGATTGAGTCTGCCTTCAGCTCAGGGCGTGATCCCAGGGTCCTTGAATCTAGTCCTGCATCAGGCTCCCCTCAGGGAGCCTGCCTCTCCCTTTGCCTATGTCTCTGCCTCTCTCTCTGTGTTTTTATAAATAAAATATTAAAATAAAAATTAACTAATTTTTGAAAAGAAGAGCTATAGGCTCATAAGCAAGGCCCATTTTGTGTGGCCATCAGGCATAGCTGGTACCAGCTCTGTTCCTCTGTGATGGTTTCCCAGCCCTGCCCCTTCAGTCTGTTGGCTCTGGCCAGCTCTCATGATGGCAAAGACAGCTGCCTTAGTTATAGCATCTACATTCTCATCACATGGACCAGGAGAATGTCTCCTGTCCTAGGTCTTCTCAGAGAAGCAAGGGATTTTCTTTCTAAGAAGCTTTCCTGGAAAACCTCCCATAAATGCTATTGGAACAAATTGGGTCCTAGGCCCATTGGTGAACTCATTCTTCTGCCCCGGGGGAAGGCCATGCATTGACTTATGTACATCTGGGATCCTGGTGGCAAGGAGGACTAGGTCATTTTCCTTGGGTCACAAAAACCAAGGCCACTCCTGAGGCTGGACAAGAGGTCTACTCTGTACTAAGTACATAGTACGTGATAGATCTGGGTGCGCGTACAGAAGGTGGTGAGCACAGAGGGCAGAAAGCCCACCAGCCAACAGCCCCTACACCCATAGAACGCACAACATCCATCACTGGATGTGGGTGGTTATCAGGCTACACACAGCCCCACAGACCTTCAAGAATCTCTGGCCCAAATGCTACATTCCACCACAATCAATGAATGTGTGAAGACCTACAGCCCAATTAAGACAGTTATGAATTTTGTTGTTTAAAATACACAATCGGCTCCCGGTGCATGGAGCCTGCTTCTCCCTCTCCCTGTGTCTCTGCCTCTCTCTCTCTCTCTCTCTCTCTCTCTCTGTATGACTATCATAAATAAATAAAAATTAAAAAAAAAATTTTAAATAAAAAATAAAATACACAATCGCCTGAAGATCCCAGATAAACCCTGATCCCCAGGGTCAGGTCTTCTAACACATGTCCAAGTGGGAAGGATTTGTAAAGCAGGTGGGTGATGGCTGGTCCTCTTGCTCTGCAATGGTGGAGCAGACAGAGAATGCATATCGTAGTTGCGAACATAACAAAACAAAACAAAACAAAACAAAAACGTCTTAAAGGTTTGAATGGACACACACAAGTTCAGACTCCTTAGGAATTTGTTTTCTTCCATAGATGTGTTTAGATAAATATTTGCAACGTGGAGAATGACTTCCTTAGGAGACAAAGGGAGAAAATAAAGCACGTTTGTTTCTCCTGTGGTCAGATGAGAACACCAAAATCAAGCTCACCCTTCCTTCTGGCTTAGTGTGGGTTGCATGCAAGGTCAGCGTGCGGCACAAGGCATACTGGGGCAGAGCTGTGTGCATCAGAGCTTGGAAGCCACAGTCTGTATCAAGCGTCTGAATGTTTGCTCAGACTATTCCCATTCTCTGAAAGAAATCCCTTAACCTATGACTGCCCAGCATGCCTTCCATCAGCATGTTCCTACAGGCATGGCTTGGGGATCACAGCCTTCAGGCTGACTTCCTGGAGGCCCAGGGCATTTCTCAGGCTCCTGCAGCTTGTCCCTCCATCACAGTACATCTCAGGGTCCTGGGGCCTCTTTAGAGAGCCCTTCCCCTTCTGGAGGCTGAGGTGCCCTATCTGCTGAATTAGCAGCCCTCAGCACGACTTCACTTAGTCAGTGCTTGAAGTGTTTGACATTAAAATTTTAGAGATAAATTGATTTTGGTGATTACACTAAATGTTAAAACCTGAGGATTTTTGGCTGCATATTTGAGACCTGGCCCCTCATCATTGATAACTGCATTTTCTGAAGTGCTTGCAATTTTTTTACAAAAATATTTGAGGGTGGGGGAAGGGAGAGAAAGCACAAGCAAGAGGAGAGCCAGAGGGAGAAGCAGACTCCCCACTGAGCAGGGAGCCTGACATGGGGCTTGATCTCAGGACCCTGAGATCACGACCTGAGCTGAAGGCAGATGCTTCACTAATTGAGCCCTCCAGTTGCCCCACACTTGAAATTTCTCAAGGAATGCACGATTCACGTGCATCTGAACTGTAACTAGTGGCTAAGAGGCCAGTCTGCTTTGGCCCAGCTCCTGGCTCCACCTCTTCTTGGCTGTATGACCTCGAGCGATTTAGCTTCTGACGTAGCCTCCTCATCTAATGGAGTTGCTGTGATGATTTCATGGAATGAATATAGAGCATTTGAAATGATGCTACGCACAATAAGTGCTCAGCAAACATGAGCTTACAATTCCACTTTCGGGTACAATCATGGATCCACACAGTGCTCAGTGGCATGACTTTGGGTGATGCTCATTATGTGGTCCCTTGTGCTGTGAGGCATTCACATCTGCAGGCTGTGTCATGTCCAGATCTTGGCCATTTGGCACTTTCCTCTGGGTGTGTACCTGCTAGGTTGTAGCTCAGATTTGTTCATCCATTTATGTATTCGTTCATGGCAAGGCTACCTATCAAAGGGGTCAAACTTTTCTGTCTTAGTGGGTAAACCCTCCCCACTCCTCTGCTCTCGCTGAAACACGGAGAGCTGCTTGTCACTAGTGCTCCTCTAGCTCCCAGCAGAACTGAACTGGCAGGCTCAAGAAGTCCTTGGAGAGAGTGGGGCAAAGGTGTGGAGGCCTGCCAGCAGAATGGGATGCACGTCAGCTTGTTCCATCCATACAACACCCCTCTGAATGAGGCACCACTCCTATCCCCACTCCACCAATAAGGAAACAGGTAGCGAGATTCAAGTCCAACAGGGAGGGAAGAGGAATCAAACGCTTGCAGTGGGCTGGCTCCCAGGTCATACAAACATCATCTCATCCAGTCCACAAAGAACTCATGGTCCTATTCCAGATACAGGCAAGAAGGACCTCATGTAAGACTGAAAGTCTGTAATATAAGGGTGCAATGGGGGAAAAAGGTGGGGTTGGCTCACTCACAGCTCCCGCAGCAAGGGGCCATCAGTGGGGGCAGGGACAATGGGGTTCCACACTGAGGGATGGGGGTGTCTCCCAGGGGAGCAGGATGTGGACGGCACCATGGTCCCTGGGCTTGCAGGTGTGGATGGCCTGGCACTGCACAACGAGTGCCTGAGGGAGGCTGGGGGTGGACACGCATGACACGGGAGGGTGTTTTGTAGGACAGGGCTGGAAGGATGGCCTGGATGTGGATGCGCCAGGTACCATCCTGAGGGCTTCAGGTTTCATCTGCTAGGAAATGGCAGCACAGTGGGAATATTTAGGGTGGAGACAGGCACCACCTGATGTGTGTCTTGTTAAGAAGCTCCTGACAGTGCCAAGGAGGAAGGGCTGTGGGTGTGGAGCGTGGGTAAGCATGGGGAGAGGAGAGGGTGCTGCAGTCATCCGAATGAGACATGGTCCTGAGGGTAGGATTTAGGGCAGGGGCAGTGGGCGATGGATGCTTTCTTTGAAGAAAACTGGAAAGTGACCACAACTATTAATTATGAAACTTCATGTTCATCAGTGAATTAATCATGTGATTTTTCAGCAGAATTATGCACAAGGCGGGCAAGACATTCAGATGCAGCTTTCGTTTCCTCTCCGTTATGTGAAGTGTAGTTGTCTCACGGCAGGAGATTCATTTCAGGTGTACAGCGTGGTAATTTGACATTTTTTATACCTTACGAAGTGGTCAGCATGATCAATCTAGCTACCATCTGTCCCCAGACAAAATTGTCACATTATTATTAACTCTATCCACTCTGCTATGTGTTGCAGCTCTAGGTCTTATTTTATAACTAGAAGTTTGTACCTTTAAATCCCCTGGCCCTGTATCATCCATCCCTCCAGCTGCGTCTCCTCGGCCAACACCAGATGTTCTCTAACTGCAAGACTGTTTTGTTTGTTCATTTGTTTTGGTTTTTAGATTTCACATCTAAGTAAAACCATATTATATTGGTCTTTCTCTGACTTATTGCATTTTGCATAGTACCCTCTAGGTCTATCATGTGGCATATTGCAAGATCTCATTTTTTTAATGGTTTGAGCAGCTTTCCATGGTGTGAATACCACATCTCCTTTATCCCTCCATCTATCGATGGATGCTTAAGGTTACTTCTGTATATTGGCTATTATAGATAATGCTGCCATAAACATAAAGATGTGTGTATCCTTTCAAAATGGTATTTTAATTTTCTCCCAATAAATACCTAGAAGTGGAATTGCTAGACCATATGGTAGTTCTACTTTTAAGTTTTTAAGGAACCTCCATCTGTTTTCCAGAGTGGCTACCCCAGTTTGCATTCCCACCAACAGTGCATGAGGGTTCCCTTTTCTCCACATCCTCACCAACACTTGCTATTTCTTGTCTTTTTGGTAATAGCCATTCTGACAGGTGAGGTGGTAGCTCACTATGGTTTTGATTTGCATTTCCCTGGTGAGTCATGATGTGCACTTTCTCCATGTGTCTGTTGGCCATCTGGATGTCTTCTTTGGAGAAGGGTCTATTTAGGTCTTCTGCCTATTTTTTAATTAGACTATTTTGTTTGCTATTGAGTTGTGTGATTTATGTATTTTCGCTATTAACCTATTTTTTAAAGATTTAATTTATTTATTCATGAGAGACACAGAAAGTAAGGCAGACACACCGGCAAGGGGAGAAGCAGGCTCCCTGCAGGCAGCCTGATGTGGGACTCCATCCCAGGACCTGAGCTGAAGGCAGATGCTGAACCAGAGACACCCAGGCGTCCCAGCTATGAACCTCTTAATGATTATTTCCAGTATCTTCTCCTTTTTTGTTTTGTCGATGATTTCCTTTGCCATGCAAAAATTTTTAGTTTGATGAGGCCCCATTTGTTTTTGTTTTTCATGGGTTTTTTTCTTTTTCTTTTTCTTTTTCTTTTTCTTTTTCTTTTTCTTTTTCTTTTTCTTTTTCTTTTTTTTCTTTTCTTTTCTTTTCTTTCCTTTTCTTTTCTTTCCTTTTCTTTTCTTTCCCTTTCTTTTCTTTTTCTTTCTTTCTTTCTTTCTTTCTTTCTTTCTTTCTTTCTTTCTTTCTTTCTTTCTTTTGTGCTGTTTGGGCATTGGGTTTAAATGTCAGGTAGTTGAGTAAGGCTCCTAAAACTAACTTGTCAGGTTGGATCTTGATTCTGTCTTATGAGATGCTGACAGATGTCAGTTATATGTCATCTACAAGTTTGATAACTTCTTCTAGATAAATAATTAAAAAAAACAGTAAGAACTAGGTCATTTGTGCATAAAAATCTTTTTTTTTTGAGGGGGGATTTTTATTTATTTGACAGAGAGAGCCTATAAGCAGAGGGAGCAGCAGACGGAGAAGCAGACTCCCCACTGAGCAGGGAGGCCGATGTGGGACTTGATTCGAGGACCCTGAAATCATGACCTGAGCCGAAGGCAGACGCTCAACCGAGCCACCCAAGTGCTCCTGAAAATCATCTTCTAATTTCACAAACTCCTCTCTCCACTGGCATGCCTTGGAAAATGGACCTGGAATCAACCTATTTTAGATTCTAACCCTTCCTAGGAGGCAGCCCCCTTGAGAGTTTCTGACGGCGAGAGCATGCCGTGGGATCCCGAGGCGTCCTCAGTGTCCCTTCCTGTAGCCCTGTGTACGAGTCAGGCCGTGCGCACGGCTCTTCTGCTCCAGGATCGCTCCAGTGACGCTCTGGGTGATAACGAAGAGCACATCTGGTTATTTTCAGGGTCCTGATGCACGTGCTATCTGGACCTGCAGTCTAGCCTTAGACTAAGCCACTGAGTGCCACCTCGTTGGCAGCTCACCACGTTGAATTTTAAACACTTCTGGGCCATGCTAAGTTGAAGGTCATTTTGTCTTATGAACGATTCAAAAGTAAAATGGTAACAAGCAATTCCTTTTATCTTATAAAATAATACCTCTGTTTTTCTCTTAATTCGTCTTTTCTGACAGGGTTCTCCGCAAGGGCTCAGAAGGGTAGATGGGAAGTGGTTGTTCCTCTTACACAACCTCCAGGTCCTATTTGCTGCTCCCAACTTGAAAGTATATCATGGTCATCCTCATAACCTCAGTGCAGCTCTTCCTGCCCACAGGTCATGTCCCTGTGCTTCAGTAAAACCACCTTTTTGTACTGAAGTTGTCTGAAGAATTCTTTCTTGGCTGTCAGCTCTGAACCCTAACAACATCTCTTCTTTGTCTATGCTCCCCATCCACCTTTCTGAAATACATATCCCCATCCAACTTCAAGAAGTAGTTCCTGCTTTACCCTGGAGGCCTCAGCCCTGGCCAGTCCCCTTGGGTCCTCTGAAAGCCTGTAGAACTCACCATCCACTTTCTTGCTGGGCATATCCGGCACACTGCGTTGGGCAGGCATATCTGTACTCTGTGATCTAGTTTTCCACTCCAGTGGAATCCTTTTCATGGCAAGAGCCCTATTTTCTGTAACCCCGAGCAAAGCTTTGACAACACTCGGTTCTCAGTAAATGTTTGAGGATAGCACTAATCCTGCTTTCCTCTAGTGTATTTTCAAACAGAGGGAACTTTAGAATAACACATCTTTGACCTGTCTGTAATTTAGGAATTAAAAGACCATATAAAATTAAAACCCAAAGCATGCCATAGAGGAGCTCTAGAGTCCTCAATCTAGAGACGAAAGACTCACTTCCACACCCAAGCAGAAGCCTTGCCCTGCCTTCTGATTACATCTCTAATGCCTTTAAATGATTCTGGAAGGTATTGAACAAAATAATCCATTACAAACTTAATTAAATTGCATTATCTCCAAAATGTGTTAGGAACTATGGGGGATAGAAGGCATTCATCCATTTACTCACTGATTTACTCCAGCAAAATTAATATTACTTTCAGGTATCATGTTAAGTGCCAGGGTTGCAGAGATGAAAGCTGCATGCTCTGTTTTAAGGAGTGCAGGCTCTGCAGGCATGTGAGCATCCATGTCATGTGTGCTTGGCAGAGCTACCAACAGACAGGACACAGGACACAGGGACAGGACAGTCAAGGCAGAACCATACAGATGGAAAAAAAAAAAAAAAAGAACCATACAGATGGAAACGTCAGAAAGTTTGGGAGGAAATATTGTTAGAAGGGCAAATAAGGGGATCCCTGGGTGGCGCAGCGGTTTGGCGCCTGCCTTTGGCCCAGGGCGCGATCCTGGAGACCCGGGATCGAATCCCACATTGGGCTCCCGGTGCATGGAGCCTGCTTCTCCCTCTGCCTATGTCTCTGCCTCTCTTTCTCTCTCTCTCCCTCTCTGTGACTATCATAAATAAATAAAATTTAAAAAAAAATAAGGGCAAATAAAAGGACAAAGAACATTCTCATCAGAATCCTGTCGATAAAAGTTGACCTTGGCCTTTCAAGCCCCTGTGGATTAATGCTGCAGTTATAAGTGCTCAAAATCAAACTGGGGATCTGGAAGAGTCAGTCAAGTACTGAGACCCTGAAGGTCTCCTCTCAAAGTCTTCTTTCATTCAAGGGGGTGGGGCGGGGGCAGAGGTTTCGTGGGTGCTTCATGTCCACTAGTGAGCCAGCAGAGGCCAGGCAGAGGTCTGGCCCAGCACATGGCCTTTCAGGGCTATTAGCGTCTTGGTGACGTTGAAGCTGATTCACTTCTGAACCATCAGTTCTGTGTGTGAACCAGGGGGCTGTTGTTGAGGGTGGGCAGAAGTGGAGTACGAGAGGCTGATCACACAGGGAAGATGGGTTCTACCTGTGTCTTGGGGAATCCTTGGTCTCCTGACATTTAGGATTTGGGTGAGTTTTCCATAAGCCACCATATAAGGAGATCATTCCAAATCCCTGAGAAAAAAATAAAAAAGGAAATTGGAATTCTTGAGGTGCATATTACCTCTTGGCCCCCTGTGGCTATGACATTAGGCTTCCTGTGAATGGGTTTGTGGAAGTACTACTCCAGCATCTGGCATTTTCCTGGCTTTGTTCTTCGTCACGTTGAACCAAAGTATAGATTTTAAGCCTGTCCTCAATTTTCTATTTTTTAAGAGACTCACTTCCCAAGGGCTTTAGGTGAAGTAGATCATGCCTTAAACATTGGCACATTTGCCAGAGGGACGCCACACAGTCCATGCTGGAGATGGGGTTGGAATCTCCTTTCTTAAAAGTTTTTATTGATTTATTAGAGAGAGACAGATAGACGAGAGCACAAGTAAGCAGAGGGAGCCCAGTGTGGGACTCGATCCCAGGACCCTGAGATCATGACCTGAGCTGAAAGCAGATGCTTCACTGAGCCTCCATGAGCCATGGAATCTCCTTTTTAATCCCAGTTCTGCCCGAAGTATCTGGGAAGGAGGCCTTGGTGGGCAGCGAGGCAGAGCAGGAGGTGGGGATGCTGGCAGGTGGTGGGAGGGGGGGCCAGGCCAGGAGAGGCACCCATTGACATGGAGTTGACCTTCCTATTGGGGGTCTAGTGTGGAAGGTCTCACAGGGTGCCCAGAGCCTGGTGGTGCCTGGTATGAGATGGGTGTGTGTGTGTGAGGATGTGGGCACATGCCTCCCTGTGTGTCTGTGAGGCTTGTTTCCAAAAGGCTCCATGAAGACTTGGCCACTTGGGAGGCTGGCCAGGCCTCAGGGACCCAGATTTCTATGGGGTGAAGCTGGAGGGGCCAGGGTTCCCATGACATGAGGTGACCTAGGGAGGGGCAAGGGTGCCTCTCCAGCAAACCGTGCTTCCTGGTGCCTGCAGGACCGGCTGGGACCAGGGCCTAGCAGGCTGGTCCTCTGGACACACTGCAAGGGCAGCAGGGAGGACTGGGAGTGTGTCCAGACTGGAGAGAGGGCACTTCTGGCATGCATGAGAATATTCTGGGTCCTGATTGGGGCGTGGATGTCCTAGGTGCATACTGTTCAAATGCAAAATCTCTGTGTTAAACTGTATGCAGTTATTCTTTAAAACAAACCTGACTCCACATTAAAAAAAAATGGCAGAGGAAAGGGTTTATGTCTTGGCACAAAACCAAGTGTAAATTGAACATTAGGTGTCCTTGTTCCTAAAATGCCATCAGCCACTTCATTGCTGGGGATGCTCATCTGCTGATTCAAAGGACAAAGTTTCTGCTCAGACTGTTCTTCACACAAGTTTTACATCCTTGTCTCCTCTGATTCTAGAATCTCTATTCTTTCTCTCATGCAAATACAATATCTTTTTGCCCAGGGTTTTCTCTGCTTCAGCAGGGGCTGCTCTGCTCCATGCCCATCTGTGCTCTGTCAAACTGTGCTTGGAGATACGGCCTCCTCAGAGACTCCTCCCTCCAATGATTGATGGATGCCCAGGTGCAGATCCCACAGCTCCCCCCACCTCCTGGTGGGAGGACACCACCTGGGCTTCCAGTTCTCTGCTTCGTAACAAGTAGTTGATGGTTTCCTTCTCTTCCTCTCACCTCCCAAATAAGCCCCTTGTTCTCAACTGTTTCAGTGTCTGCTTCTGGGAAAAATTTCAAATGCAATAGAGTTACTTCCTTCTAGGAAAAAAAATTTTTTTTCTTACTCTGTATGGGTACTTGTCTGAGAGATTTCCTCCCTCTACAGGTGTACTTGTCAGAGATGTTTTCTAAGAGAACTGGCTTATTTGGGGGGAGGGTGTTCAAATAGCAGTGACTCTGAAGGTGTCAAGTAACCAAGGCATGCTGATTTATACTGATCTTCCCACAAAAATGACATTTTGTTTAAAAGATCACTCACTACTTTTATGCTGGGAATAATGCGTCTGGCATGAGATAAAGGCTTACGTTGACAATGCTACCATGAATGTAATACCTCAAACTGTGCTTTTCAGGAAAGTCCATTTTAATTCCAAGGTAAAGTTTCTCTCCTCAGGTTTATGATTATTTAGGAAATGGTAACTCAGCATCTATTGAGCACCAGGGAATGTAGAGATGGAAGAAACACATAGGTGCTCACATTCTAATTGAACAGATGGACTTTATTTTTTGAAGATTTTATTTATTTATAAGAGACACAGAGAGGCAGAGACACAGACAGAAGGAGAAGCAGGCTCCCTGTGGGGAGCCTGATGCGGGACTCGATCCTGGGACCCTGGGATCATGCCCTGAGCTGAAGGAAGGCACTCACTCAACTGCTGGGCCACCCAGGTGTCCCAAGCAGACAGGCTTTATTTAATTGGGCATTTTGATTCAGTGTTGTGAGGGCTCTATGGACTGAAGCAGTGTGGAAGCAGGGGGTCTGGTTTTACCAATGGCTTGTTGGATGAACGGAGCAACAAAAGGAGGGCCTTCTTGGGGAAAAGGTGGCATTTCTGGGCCCTCCTACACATTTCTGAAACTGTCCTGGAAAACTTAGGTCAGTATTGTTTGTGGCACAGAAGTAAAAATTCACGTCTGGACTTCTTAATCAGGGATATTTTATAATGTTAGAACCAGGAAGGATGTAGAAATCATTTAATTCACTTTGCAAGAAATAAAAAGGTTAATGGGATGTCCTAAAGTTATAGTGTGAAACAGTCCAGGTCCATGATCCATATCCTACTGCATTTCCTATAAAAGGACCTTCCCTGGACACACACACATATCACTGCCACAGATGTACCTGGTCGTCATCCTATGTTCAGTGACTATGTAGAAAACTCAGATCAGAAAAAATAAAGCACCACATAGGACTAAATTTTCCTTCAATTTCTCTAGGGAAAAGGGAGGCTAACATAAACAAACCATTTAAAATATTATGAGACCAGCGTATGACACAATGGAATTGAATTTATGAAAGTCCACAGATTACTCTTCAAGGGGGACAACTGCAAAATTGCCTTTATGTTGAGTGAGACACTGATTTATACCTTCCATTTCCTAGGGACCTCACCATTTCTCCATCTTTCAGGGAATTTCCCAAAGAGTCTGTAAGAGGAAATCAACTATTCTAGAGTTCTCCTTTGCAGTTAACTCAAAGGAGAATGGAGTAATATTTTTAATCAAAACGGTAGCATTTAGAAGTATTAAGGGTAAGACTGTGCTACACTAGGGGAGAAGCTATTTTCCCACTTTGGGAAAGGAGAACTGATTTACTCCCAGACTCTTGAAAAAAGTGTATGCACAGTACTCAAAGTGCTTTTAATAATGATTCTCACCTACTTGAGCAACTGGCAGTTTAAGCAATGTGATAGAAACTCTCATCAGATGAGCAAAGGTGGAATCCTGAGGTAGGAAGATGCTCAACACAGATTTCAAAATGGGAGTGTGAGACGAGCAGAACGAGCTTTTTCTTCAGTTATGAAGAGTCAGAACTTTTTCAGATGGCCAGAGACTTTTTCTAATAATTAACTTAATCTAAGTCTAGAAAGAGTGCTCTTTCCAAAGGGTTTGCATTATGAAATCCAAGCAGAATACAAGTGTCCAACCTGATGAGCACTAAGTGGAAGGTGAAAGTCTGGGAGTAGAGAAGTGAGGGCTTTCTTACACCACTAATAAGTGGCAAGAGGAGCAAGCATTTGCTTGTCTAGAAGTAATTGCAGATGATGGCTTAAAAGGTTTTACTTGCAAGTTTGAAGTGATAGCAGTTTAATAAATCACATCTTCAAAAATCAGAATGATTTTAAGCAAGCAAGTGGCAAATCTTGAATTTGCCAGATGGAGGTCATAAATAGAGATAAATCACAAACAGCCACAAAGTCAGAATCAGTCCTTATTCATCCTTTTATTCCCACTCAACTGTGCTCAGAATGAGAGTAGATAATAAGAACCTCACTGAAGCCATTTGATGGTTACTGAGTGTTGACCATGAGCCAGCCTCTGTGCTGAGCTGAGGATAAAACAGTGTTTACATTCTGGTAGAGAGAGATTTAAGGTAAATACAGTACATTGAATACAATGAGAACATGCCATAACAGTTCTGTGGCTGATACCCTGGGAAGGATAGAAGCAGGTGGATCAGAGAAGCCATTGTGGAGGAGATAATTATTGTTCCGCCTCCCAAAGGACTGGTAGGAGATCACCAGGTGAATAAGAGAGATCAGGTCAGGCCAGACAAAAGCACAACAAAAAAAGAACACCAGGAAGTCTGTGCACAGGCATGGTGGTGTTACATAATAATTCACATTTGGAGAACAGCCAGGAATTCTCTGTTGCCACAGAAAAGAATGGGGGACAGGAGAGGGCCTGCGGAAGTCATTCTGGCAAAACATATGGCCAGAACATCAGGCTTGAGCCAAATCAAGGAATTTTCTCCTGATGAAAGGAGAAAATCATCTGCATTTCTAGCAGATGAGGTTTGTTGCTAGAGTCTTTCACTAAGGAGCTTGCCTTGCTGCACATTGAGAATCTCAGGACAATCTTGATGGCTTGTCGTGTTCTGATGGGGCCTTTTGAGAATGTGGATGGGTCAAGTTGCCTAGAAAAATGAATTCAGATGGTGAGACAAAAGGAATGCAGGACTGTAAACTACAGAACCCTGGATCCTAGCAAGACATAATGAACTCCTCCCCCAGTAGAAAAGAGGATCATGAACCACGCCTGAGATGCGAGAGGGAAGGAAGTCCCAGTAGGCTAGTGAGTATGTTCTGATGAGATTGTAGTACCAGTTTATTTCCCCAAGTTACATGAGAACTTTAGGAGAAAGCTCAGGTGATTTTACAGGATTAGAGAGTATGCTCCCCAAATTCATGGCCATCAGACCTCAGAATGTGACCTTATTTGGAAGTAGAGTCTCTGCAGATGTGTTAAATTTAAATGAGGTCATATGGACTAGGATGTGTCCTAAATCCTGTAAATCGTGTCCTTACCAGAAGGGTACAGAACACAGAGACAGGAGAAGCCACAGAGGACAGAGGCAGAGACTGACGTAGCTACATGCCCAAGGATGGCCAGGATTGCCAAGAGCCACCAGTCACTAGGAGAGAGTCTTTGTACCATGTCCCCATTCAGTGCTTCCAGAAGGAACCAACCACACCAATGGATTGATTTTGGACATCTAAGCCTCATTCACTATGAGCAAATAAAACATTTCTATCATTGTAAGCCACCCAGTCTGTGGTACCTTTACGGAAGTCCTAAGAAACTAGTATAGTGATGCATCTTAATAAATTGAGAAGCTTCATAATTAGCATTGGTTAATCTCGTGGATGTGGCCTTTTGTCGGTTATGTGTGGGATTTTATCAGGAACTATAATTCAATTTCCTGGCACTGATTCTGGGATGTAAGAAAGCTCAGAAATTTTTTTCCAGCAGGAGTTTGTACCATTTAGGTTTTCTTGAGGTGTTTTCAGCTTATACCAAACAATTGTCTCTCATTTTTAGTTGCTGTTGGTGGAACCAAGTCTTTAAAACACACACTGATGAGCCAGCAAGATGCTGATGAATTCTTAGAGTTCAGCAAAGTGAACCTGGAGCTCCAGAAGGTTAAGCTAATTCTGACATGAGCTTTTGTCCTCTTAAGATCTGACAGACTTGGTGACTTGACTTCCTGGCATGATATAGCTAAGAGGGGCACAGGGGCAGGAGACAGAATTTAGAGCCCACCTGAGGTGAGGAGTCTAAAATGAGACCGGCCCCCTAGCCCCTAGAATGCTGAGCTACGAGAGCAGTGTCAATATGAAAAGTTAATCCCAGAAGAAAACATCAAGAAAACTTACCTGTCACCATCTTGGTTTTTGAGGAGAAGGAAAAATCTTCCCTGAAATTTCTCAGCTCTGGGACTGTTCTGTCTTGGTGAGTTCATAGTCTAAATTCACATGATTGGAGGCTGTTCAAAAATGTCAGGCCAAGTTTTAATTTTAAGGTGACTCCAGGTTAAGGCAAGCTGTCTTTGGATGAATGCACCTTCAAACCAGTTGTGAACTGAACTGCTAATGTGTAGGAATATCAGTGAATAGGTGTGCACACGAGTCAGTAGGAGATGTGCAAATACTTCAGATACTGGAATTACCAACTGGGGAACATAATATTTGAGTGTTAAGTTGTTTTGACAAATAGAAGATAGAATTAACCTAAATTTAGGAGGCCATAAAATATAATAAAATGAGTAATTAAAAAATCATAGGACTTTATATATAAAAACATAAAACAAACGAGGGGTGGTGGAAGGGGAGGTGGGCAGGAGGTGGGGGTGACTGGGTGACGGGCACTGAGGGGGGCACTTGATGGGATGAGCACTGGGTGTTATTCTATATGTTGGCAAATTGAACACCAATAAAAAATAAATTTATAAAAAAAGGGAACAAATTTAAAACTTCAATAAAGATCAAATGATATACACATGAAATTAATCCTGGAAAACAAATACAGAAGAGTTACCCCCAAAGGTGCACCAAGCTACAGGTGGGAGAAGTGTCAGAGAAGACAGGTGTAGAGGGTGGAGTGGGAAGTCCAGCATATGTTTGGATTCCAAAGTTAACAGAATGCATGAGAGGTGAAATTAGGAGCATTAATGCCTGTGAGTTTGAAAGATTTAAAATAACTTTAATGTGAAGAATTTTAAAATAAAGAAATTTTACGAAGATTTATTGGATCTTTCAAGTCAGGAAGCCTAACACATTCCAAATGGGTTAAATCAAAAGAAATATATCTGTAAACATTTGGTAGTGCTCCTGCGGACCCCCAAGAGAAAGAGATGGCCATAAACAGGGTCAGAGATCAGGCTACTTGCCCCAAACAGCAGTCTGGCAGGACTCTGAATAGGAAGGGAGAAGCCTGGGAAATATTTTCTTAAAAGAACAGAGAAAATAACTGCACATCTAGAATTTTATGCCAGGTAAACCCCCACTTCCCAGACAAGTGTATAATTCAGCCACTTCTAAGAAAAACAGAGGAATTTTTACTTCTAATTCTTCCTTACTCAAGGAATTATTTCAAGCACAAGCAAAACATCCCAGATGGAAGATCTTACATGAAAGACGGGTTGACAGAGTTTAATATATTGTTACATTCACACAAACACCATATGAAAACAGTGATTGTGTCTCGGGGGCTTAAAACAAGATAGAATTATAGTCCTATAAATATTAATGCATATTTTGGAAGGAAGGTAGTTGGATTAACACTGATTAACTTTCGACTTTATTAATTATGCCCTTTTAAAATATCTGGGAAAACCACTAAAAGAAAATTGAAAACCACTCATAAATTCTATATTAGTTGGGGTTAAAAGGGGATGACTCAAATTTCAATTAATAAAAACTTAAGAAAAGTAGCAAAAACAGTGCCAACAGTATAAGGTGGTATTTTAAAATCATTACAAGTCATGAAAAATGAGAAGCATTAAACTCTAAAAGAGAAAAATACTAATTGCAATGTGGTATGCTGAACCCGAAAAAAATACAGAACCTGGTGAAATGTGAAAATTTAGTTTATAATACTCTATTGATTTCTTAGTTTTGACCAATGTATAGTGGTCGTGTAATATGTTAACATAAAGGGAAGCTGGGTGAATGGTATATAGGAACTCTACTGTATTTACAAATTTTCTGTAAGCCTAAAGTTTTTAAGAATCTAAAAATTAAAAATAGCCCTAATGGAATTTTACCAAAAAATCTAGCTATTGCTGTTTACAAGAGTCACAACTAAATGATTCAGGATAACTGAAAGAGAATGAAAAATTATATGCCAGTTCCAAAAAAAATACAGTATTGCTATCATAACACCAGACAAAATATACTTTAAAGCAAAAAGTATTATGAGGACTAAAGAATGTTTCTCCATGTTGATAACATAACTCTGAAGCTGTTAGATGGTTTAAAATTCTAGGGATGAAATAACAGCCCTAACGTCTATAAACCACAAACTGGCAGAAGTATAAAGAGAAAAGGACACACCTGCCAGTATACAAGAAGCTTTAACAGTTCTCAGGAATTGATCGAGCCGGGTGGATTTGGAACTAGTAGCCACTATTTGGTCAGTTCAGTACCAGCCTCAATGTGATGATGCAGGATATGCAAGATGTTTTGTGTTCAGCAGCAGAAGAATACACATGAGTATTTCAGAAATTTTGAGATTTTTGGGGTTGCTCTAGTTACCTGTTACTGATTTGTAATTTCATTGCTTTGTGCTTAAAAAAATAATGAATCCTTTGAAATTCATGGAGTTCCTTTATGACTTAGTAGAAAGTCAGGTTTCATGATTGTCCTGTGTAAGCTTGAAAAGAATGTCTGTATGGAATATTATACCCAGCTTTGAGAGAAATGCATAGAAATATTTATATTAGAAACAAAAGATGAGTGTTAGTATGCTAACATCTATCTTAAGGAATCAGACGAAGAGTAGAATAAAAAATTTAGGCTCCCCCTCCCCCAGTCATGTCAGTGAGGAGAGAGAATCACTGATCAGTTGATTAAATAAATGCCTTAAGGGAAAAGAACCTGAAAATATGATGTGATGATATGATCCCCCTCCAGAAAATCTCCCAGTAGACGGCGACTTGGATAGCACCGTCTATGCACTTAGGAGGAGATGGGATCCACCAGGGCAGGGAAGCCGGGCCTGGAATTTGGGCCTCTCCAGAGAAATAGGATTTAGCTTGAGCAATGGGGGGACAAGCAGGATTCACCCAGGCAAAGAGAGACTTTTGTCACACCCACGAGATTAACCAATGCTAATTATGAAGCTTCTCAATTTATTAAGATGCATCACTATACTAGTTTCTTAGGACTTCCGTAAAGGTACCACAGACTGGGTGGCTTACAATGATAGAAATGTATTATTTGCTCATAGTGAATGAGGCTTAGATGTCCAAAATCAATCCATTGGTGTGGTTGGTTCCTTCTGGAAGCACTGAATGGGGACATGGTACAAAGACTCTCTCCTAGTGACTGGTGGCTCTTGGCAATCCTGGCCATCCTTGGGCATGTAGCTACGTCAGTCTCTGCCTCTGTCCTCTGTGGTTTCTCTTGTCTCTGTGTTCTGTACCCTTCTGGTAAGGACACGATTTACAGGATTTAGGACACATCCTAGTCCATATGACCTCATTTAAATTTAACACATCTGCAGAGACTCTACTTCCAAATAAGGTCACATTCTGAGGTCTGATGGCCATGAATTTGGGGAGCATACTCTCTAATCCTCTAAAATCACCTGAGCTTTCTTCTAAAGTTCTCATGTAACTTGGGGGAAATAAACTGGTACTGCAATCTCATCAGAACATACTCACTAGCCTACCGGGACTTCCCTCCCTCTCGCAATTTTTAGAATTCAGCAGAATTCTAAGTGACCCAGGGGAGCTGGCTGGCACCCGACTCCCCCAGGAACAAGGGCCCGCTCAGCCTTTCAGTGAGGAAAATTTGTGTGTCATAAATCCCATGTTAGGAAGAAGAGGATGAAAATGAATTGATCAATCAGGACTTTGTTTCCTAGCAGCTGATTGTAATCATCAGATACACGTGCCTGATTGAAACAGCTCATAATTGAAGGCTGCGAAGCTGGAGCCTCTGGCCTTATGGAAATGTTATCAAATATTTGATACAACGGACCTTAGTTCTCATCCCTGGTGCTTCTAGAACCAGCTATGCAGTTGAATGTGTATCTTGAGATCTCTGTTCCTCAGGTTACTTATCTGAAAATGAAGGGGGAGCTGCATTATTAGACTCCTCTGAGCTAACTAACCTCTCCATTTATCTTCAAAAAAGGGCAACAAGACCTCCATGTGTTTTGGGTATGGGTGGTTGGGCAACTGCATGGTAGCTGTGACCACAGAAATAGCAGGAAACTAGCCACCACTTATGGGGTCTCCCAAGCACCAGGCAGCAGGCTAGCACCTCACACGCCTCACCTCACTTTGCACAACCATCCCAGGATGAATACGCAGTTCTTGTCCTTCTTATACAGTGGGGGCCCTGAAGCGAAAGGAAGGTAAATAACTTGCCCAAGATCCCACAGCTCATGAGGCATGGAGCCAGAGGTGACCCCACCACATGCAGAGTGCTCTGCTGGGGAGGGAAGAAGGATGGGGGAGGGAGAGAGACTGCCACCAAGTGAGAAAGAAACAAAGTAAAGGGTAAGAGGGGTCTATGACAAACCTCATGGTTCAGAATCCAGGCTGTGACATGCGGTGGCCAGACAGCTACGTAGCCCACCTCCACACAGGGCACCATGGGGATGGTGCACCCTGCAGCTGCCCAACATGGCAGCCCCGGGCCCTGGCCTGGTGAGAGGCACAGCACTCATGTCACCCACCCCAGATCCCCTTACTCTTCTCTCCTCTCATTGCTGGAAGGAAACTTAACCTAAATTTGAGGTGAAGGTAGAAGGTGGGAAGTAGAAGTCAGTTTTCATAAAGAGCAATGTTTAGTACACTTAATACAGAAGAGAAAGTATTCCAAAGTTAGAATTAATTTGTTCAAGAAGATTTTCTTACTAATGCAAACACACACACACACACACACACACTCCCAACTGTTGCAGATCTGCCAGGGAAAGAATCCCTGACCCTTCCCTTCTGTTCTGTCCACAGGATATCTGAAAGATGTGGACGCATCCTAAGCTCAGTGTAGCTTCTCCCCCTGAGCCCCTGTCAGTCTCACTTACAAGACGAACTCTTAGGAGATCCCACACCCTTTCCTCTGTCTTTAGCGAGCCTGCTACTTCCCCTGTCTTTAGAGAGCCTGCTATGGGCACAGATCATACAAATGCTAAATTAGCATACAAAGGCATTTGCTTTGAAGACGACATCACTAATATCAGAATGCCTGGACTATGGACAATCCTGTACTCCTCTGGAGAGGACTCCCTGTGATTTGCTTCCACACAAAAATAAGAAGCACCTCCTACTTACAATCTTTGAGGCATCTGAGAAACCAGTGGAACCTTTGTCTAGCTATGCTGGTTGAATGGGAATTAATTTTCTTGGGGTTGTGCTGATTGTATTACCATGTGGCTACATCACAACCCTGTTGAAGGAACAGCCTTCAGGAGGTACCTTCCTAACAGGAAAAGAAGTAGGATTTACATTAAACTTTCAGAAGAATCCTGCCAGTCAGAAAAAAAGAATCATTTGTGTCAGAAATCTTCCTTTGTTGATGAATTCATTTGTTCATTCACTGTTAGTTCTAGTAGAGCGTAGTGATTCCAAGTGCTAACTTTAGAATGAGAGCTGGATCCACACCCCAGCCTGCAACCTTCTCATGACCTTGAACAAGTTGATCTCGAGTCCAGTCTCCTTACCTGTAAATTGGGTGACTACCACTCACCTTAGAGAGTAATTATGAGAATCGGTGGGATTAGATAGTGAAAGTGCAGTAGGTGTAAGTTATTAATAATACCACCTTTCTAGGTCCCAGAAAAACAAGCTCAGTGAAACAGAAGTTCAAAAATAAAATGAATGTATTTCATTTCTGTGAAGGCTGATTTCTTGCTGGCTTGGGATTCTGGCAAGTTTAGACTTCAACGTTTAAAAATAAAAATACATGAATGAATATACACATAATCTTTCATCATTCATGCGTGTTTTCACCATTCATGAGTATTACTTGTGCAGAGTACAGAGTAATCTGCTTTCTTCCTCAGGAGACAGAAGTCCCCCACCCCCCCACCCCCCCCCACTACTTGGCCCTGGGCCCTCACTACTGAGGAGTCTCATGAAGCTACGACTTCTCTTTGGCCCTGACCTGGGCTTGGCACGCCCCAACATCAGGACAGCTTGGGTCAGGCCTCTTGATCTTCTATCCACACTGGAAAGATGTACCAAAGGAGGTAGCACATCTCCCAGGGCCACAAGGATGGGCAGGACTAGGGCATGGCCATTGTGCTGCATACGGAGGTTTCCGTCTTGAGTGGTGGCTTTATCAGTTCCCATGGAACCCTGCCTCGAGCTTCAACTCTGGTACTTGGACCCATGAAAACACTAAGCAAGTTACTGAGCGAGGATCTCCTGGGCTTTGACAGTGGCACCTGTACAGGAACTTCCTTACTTTCCCAGCGCGCGCGAGGAGCCAGGTGGTACCACCATCGCCCTCACATAACGGGGGAGAAACCAGGCTTATGGAACTAGCGGCCGGCTGAAGTCACACCGCGCATTTCCCTGTCTGGTGCATCACTGGGTGTCCGACTCTGTGACGTGCTCTGTGCGAGACTCAGGATGGTGAAGGAGGCCGGGGACACACGCCCTGGAGCTGCAGTCTGAGGAGGACACACAAGAGGCCAGTACAAGCCCTGTGCGACAGACGGAGCAGCACCACTTCAGTCTCCTGCTGGTAGTTTTTTGTATTTTTTTCTAAGACAGAGCACGCACACACACGTGGTGGTCGGGGTTGGGGGAGGCGGAGCGGGGGGAGCAGCAGACTCCCTGCCTAGTATGGAGCCCAGCGCCAGGCTCAACCCCAGGACCCTGAGATGGTGACCTGAGCCAAAGTCAAGAATTTGGCACTTAACTGACTGAGCCACTGGGCACCCCGTCTGTCCACTTACCTTACCCCCCAGGTAGCCCATCGTGTCTCCTATGCTTATGCCTCTGTGTCCTGCCCCCACGGACACGCTCTCTCTCTGGGCCTCCCTTGTCCCTCCACTAACCCCTACCGGGCTTCCAGGCTCAGCCCAGAGCTTGTCTTTTCAAGAACCATTCTGTAAAGTGGGTTGGTGCTACCCCCAGCCGTGTTGCTAGCAGTAGTTTCATAATCCTGAAAGGTTCGTTCAGCCTCTCTGGACATCGGAAAATGGGTCCAACAGGGTAACCTTCTCTCTAGCTGTTCCACAAACACAGCTGTGGATGTTTCCAAAGGAGGCAATCTGCCAACTGCTTGTTAGTTTATCGCTTTTATCAGACCTCTCCCCACTTAGCAGGACTAGTACCTTCAGATTTTGATTTAAGAGGTTGCATCAGAATTTCAAAGTCAGCATTAGCTCCAAATGAAGAGAAGAACAAACAGAATGCTTTCCATGTTCTTCTCTGCCAACTTGGTCTTATTACACTATTTCATGAGGGCTCTGTGTCCAGCATCTCAGATGATAATTCCTCCATCACTTGTGTCACCTCAGAACATATAAGCACATGAGGAAGAATAGCACATCCATTTTAATTTTACTAATAAATACAGTGAGGCTGACAACACCCCCACCCTTTCCCATCTACATGTTTGTGCAAAAGAGTATGCAGGAGATGGGACAGATCCTGAAGGGATCCTCTCGCCTCTTGGCCTTCAGAGCAGATTGCAGATTCCTGGACCTGTGGAAACAGACGTACCTGGGGCCGCTGCCTGTTCTCTGCCATCAAACTGCCCTGTTCCTGACTTAGCTGGTGTCCAACCGTCGTGGGTCTCCACTGAATCTTTTCCCCTAGGATTCCCTGAAGTGAATACCATAGACAACGAGGAGGTAAGTGACAGTAATATTAATTTCCATAATGCTTTCACATTTCATAAGTATTGATGGAGAAATAAAATACTATGTCTTTTGTATATGAAATGACCAAGTACACTTGACCTGGATTTTTTTTTTTGAGTTTTATTTTTTTAATAATAAATTTATTTTTTATTGGTGTTCAATTTGCCAACATACAGAATAACACCCAGTACTCATCCCGTCAAGTGGCCTCCTCAGCACCCACCAACCAGTCATCCCACCCCCCACCCTCCTCCCCTTCCACCACTCTAGTTCATTTCCCAGAGTTAGGAGTCTTCCATGTTCTGTCTCCCTTTCTGAGATTTAAAAATTGGAAGGATCCTTGGATAATTGAGGCAATAATCCTTGCTTGGTTATCACTATATAAATAAAGCATAACATGGATTTTAATATTTTGAGGCTTTGGCCTTCATAGATTTCAGAGGGTACAAGAGTTTGCCCACAAAGTTCTGTGATTAGGGATCCCTGGGTGGCGCAGTGGTTTAGCGCCTGCCTTTGGCCCAGGGTGCGATCCTGGAGACCCGGGATCGAATCCCACCTCGGGCTCCCGGTGCGTGGAGTCTGCTTCTCCCTCTGCCTGTGTCTCTGCTTCTCTCTCTCTATGTGTGACTATCATAAAAAAAAAAAAAAGTTCTGTGATTATTGGAAAGAATGTGCGGGGCTGACACACACACACACACACAAGTAGCATCCAGCTCTCGCTTTGTAGAGGAGGAAATGAACATCTTGATGGCACAGAAAACAAATACCCCTGACACAACACTGGGCCTGCAGGGAACCCGTTCTCCCAGCAAGCTGTGGTTCTCTACCACTTCTAAGACATTTCTCAGTAAAAGAGGTTCAGGAGGCCATAGCCAGCAATTCTCACACTCTAACAAAAGAAGGGGGAGAATCTCAGGCTTCAAAGAAGTATCCTAGGAACACATTGGGGAATTGAGGTGAGAAGGTGATCATGTCTTAGATCCCATGCACAGGTATTTTTCCTGAACTGCTGAAAAAACCTTTTACAAGTTGATCTGGAAACAAGAGTCCAAACAGTGCATCCAGTTAAGCTCCTGTGTAGAAAGAAGGGACTACATGAAAGACAGTAGGAGAGCTTCTAGGAAACAACAAAACTATTGTTTTATCTTCCTCATCTTTTGGCAGACCGAGTTGTATTTCTCAATCTTGTCTGTCCCCACCCAGCTAACCTCCTCTGTGAAGTGCTAGTGAGATCCTGAAAGAAGTAAACAGTGAAATTTTGTGTTCAGTGCTGAAAATTGGTGTGTTTCCAATTCTTTCCTTATCATATTGAATGATGACCTTGGATGACTTGCTTGCTCCATCCTGCCTATAATTTTTTTATTTTTTATTTAAATTCAATTAGTCAACATATAAGACAATGTGGAACCCACATGTGCAATATATGTACATTCTTCTGCTGGTACAGCAAGGCTCCCTTCCCTGCTGAGCCCATGTGGAAACTCACTTTATGACAAAATGGACTGGGCTCAGCACAGAGGCTGGACCCATTTGTCATCCCTGAAACAGAGCAAAGAAAATGTACCTTGAAGACAGGTCATCTTGAATTCAAATCTCTCCAGCTTGCCAAGTGTATAACCATAAGTAACTGGTCAGACTTCCCTGAGTAGCAGTTTCTGATTTGCAAAATGATAATGCCTGCTTTGTAGAGTCATTGTGAGAGCAGGAGAAAATGTACATAGAATGTCACTGATAGGACTCACTCAAAAACAGCAGCCACTACTCCTGTCTATAGAAGCAATTTAGTTTAACAAATATTCATTGGGTGTTCTCCCAGTACAAGGCATCAGGCTAGACACTGAAGCTAGCAATATTAAGATAAAATATCATCCCCCGTCCAGAAGAATTTTCATGAAAAACACTTTCTCTTACTGCAACGTGGTTAATTTTATCTGTCAACTTGGCCGGGCCACACACCCAGAGATTTGGCCAAATCTTCTTCTGGATGTTTCTGTGAAGCTGTTTTTGGATTAGATTACTATTCAAATTGGTGACTTTGATTAAAGTTTATTACCTTCCACAATGCGGCAGGTCCCTTCTAATAAGCTGAGGGCCTTTGTTGAGGAAGAGGAAGTTTGTTTGCCAGCAGGGCACCCTCGGGCTCTGACTACCTTAGGAAGCACCCTGCGGGCCTGTGGCCGACCCTGCAAACCCCAATGAAGGCAGCTTCTGGTCATCCCTTCACTAGATCTCGTTCTCCCTTGCCCTTGATACATAGATAGAGATACAGATACATGTATATGCCACCAACTAGAGACACACACACATACACTGAGCTGGTTCATGACATACTGGTAAGTTGAGACTTGAGTGAAAAATACTTTGAAAAATGACACTTTTTTGTTTAAATATTGTCCCCAATTCCCACTTCCCTAAATCCTATTACAGTCTCCCAATGACCTATTATACACCTTTAATCCACTGCCTTTGGACAAATATCACTCCAGAAAAATATTTTTTTACCTTACTCTCAGAAGTTTTAATATGACTTTTTTTCCCAATTGGAATATTTATCAGAGACAAAATATTCAAAAAGTTGTCCTTTTTAATAGATATGGATAAATTTTTTTTAATCACTTACTTCATCAGTTGGTCACCCTGATTCCGTAAAGTTGCGTTTCCTATGAAACAAATTTTTCATTTTTTGTTACTTCTAAAAATGAAACTGGAATTTCTTCAGCTTTCAAAACTATTTATAGGACTATACATTTGCAAAAGTGGAAGGAGTATTGCCAATGGCCAAAGTTTGAACAATTTTAGAAATAAATAAGGTATATTGGATTATAATTTAAGGTATAATATAAAACCCATGGATTCATACTATGTATCTAAATGACTGAATATAAAAAATAAAGCAACTATGCTCCCACACAGAAGAATACAGAATATTTACATAGGTACTTGCTATGTCCAGAAAATGGAGCTTAGCTTCTCCTTGCTCTTCTCATCCCACTCCAGCCCAGTGTGGGCTACACTTGGTGCTTGCTTCCAAAGAGCAGGGCATGGAAAGGGTTGGGGAGTGGTGTAGTCTCATAGTAGATTCTGAGCAAACATTGCCCCATCTAGGAGATAGAGGTCCACATCATCAGGAATAAGCCACATTGATCCCATTTCCCCTTGACATGATAGGATAAGAATGACATTTTAATTCTACAGTCTTCCTACTGAAAACCCATGACTCTAATATAGACATGCAAGAGACATTGGATCAACTCAAATTGAAGGATATTCCAGAAAAACTTTCATCAATGCTTCTAAAAATTTTCAGGTCATCAATGTCAAGGACATTTTGACAGACAGAGGGTGCTATGGAGATCTAATGACTCAATGTAATATGGTATGCTGGATAAGATCCTGGAATAGAATATTGGGGGGAAGCTGGTGTTAACCAATGAGCCAGTGTTGGTTTCTTACTTGTAACAAATGGCCCATGGTGATACAGGATGGTAACAATAGGGACACTAGGCAAACAGGATATAGAAACCCTTGTACTGAATTTCTAACTTTTTTTGTAAATGTATAACTACTGTAAAATTTAAATATTTCAATAAAAGAAACAGCTGTATGAGCCACAAATATACCAAATGCAAAATAAGGAAATGTAATGTGAAAGTATCAGAAAGTAATGGTTGAAGTTAGCTGAATTGTTCCTTTCCTTATGTTTTGAGGCCAAGGAGAACAATCCTTTGGAGTACAATCACTCTGAAACACTACAGAGTTTACGTTAAAGACCATTGCATACTTGATTTTATCCAACAGAAACATTTTTAGTTACTAATTACACTAATGATGCTAGTTTAACAGAATGGATCAAATCATTTATCGATATTTTTCAGAATCTGCAAGAGAAAAGGAATATTCAACAAGCAATAATGAAAGATTCCAAAAAAGCACCTGTGAGTTCTGACTTAAAACAGTTGTTAATTTTCACCTTTATTTTAAAATTTATTTATTTACTTATTTATTTATTTATTTTAAAGATTTTATTTATTTATTCATGAGAGACAGAGAGAGAGAGAGAGAGAGAGACGCAGAGACACAGGCAAAGGGAAAAGCAGGCTCCATGCAAGGAGCCCAACATGGAGTCGATCTCAGGACTCCAGAATCACGCCCTGGGCCGAAGGCAGGCACTTAACCGATGAGCCACCCAGGGATCCCCACCTTTATTTTTTTTTAAAGATTTTATTTATTTATTCATAAGACAGAGAGAGGCAGAGACATAGGCAGAGGGAGAAGCAGTCTCCCTACGGGGAGCCTAATTGGGGACTAGATCTCAGGACCCCAGGATCATGACCTGCGTTAAAAGTAGATGCTCAACCACTGAGCCTGATTTTCACCTTTTTTAACATATGGCTGGTATGTTAGAAGAAAGACTTTTTCAAGTCTTCTGTTGAGTAAATTGCTAGGAACAGCATTCAAATCCTCCCTTTCCAGGCTAAGGGTGAGAGCCTACATTTCTAGCTTAAATTTCCTAGCACAACCTCTCCAGTCTCTATAGACCTTTACTGCACAGAGTCAGGGGTGTGTTGGTAAAGAGTTAACAGCCAGCCCTTTGGACCCGTAGCTTTCTCAGATTTCTCCCATGGCCTATTTCATGCTACCAACATGTTGTTATAGAACATGGAACTGGGAAGGCGTGTGCACACTTGGATCCCATACAAGTGAGGGTGGGTCTCTACAACTGGAGGTGGTTTGGGCACATCACCAATTAGTCCCTTCCTCCTGTAAATGGGGACTGAAGAGATATTTGGATTAAAACCACCTTTCACAGTTTATCCTCAAAAAGTTGCTATAATCCATTAATGAAGGTAGAGCTCCAGGTGGATGTGCCATTTTGATCACGTCAATGATCAAATATCAGAAGGGTGAAAAGAAGAAAAAATTTTCTTTCTTCATCAAATAGCAGCATCTAAAATGAAGAGGAATGTCACTCAGATTTCAGTTCCATTGTTGCAAATTTTAATGGCAATCTAATTTATATGGCTACTAAAATGACCATCAAAGCACATTGCACATTATATCACTGTATATAAACACTCAATAAAAACAAATTTCTATGGACTGGATCCAAAATCCCAGTTATTTGCTAGCAGAAATGGTCCCTCCCATTTGAGATAGAATACAAATTACATTCCAGCATTAGAAGCAAGGAGTCAAAGCAGGTTTGTCGTTAAGGCTGTTCACGACTTTATGACTCAATTTGCATGCCAGCTAACACCTTGTTTATAGATTAACTTCCTGGAAAGAATTTGTAGACCTGAGGATGACCTTAAAATTTACATGCTGAATAGGAAACAATTACATACCATATGTTACAGTGGACAATAAAAATGAAATAGAAAGATCCAAATAAGCTTGGGCTTCAGACTAGAAGGACACCACTGGTTATCCAGAGTCTCCAGCTTGCCAGCTGCAGCTCTTGAAACTTGTCTGTTTACATGATTGCAGGAGTTAATTCTTTATAATCCACCCCCCCAAAATATATGTCTATCTATCTATCTATCTATCTATCTATCTATCTATCTATCTATCATCTATCTATATTGGTTTTGTCTGAGAACCTACTGATCCAACAATTAAAAAAACACATTTAACTGTGCTCTCTCTGTCCATGATTTATTTAGTCCACGGTCTCAACTTCATGAAAATCCTTTCAATTTGGCTTGATTTACACATTTATATACATGTTTGACATATTTGCACATTTATATTCTGTTAAACTGTTTGTCGGGAACACAGGTTTACCATGGTTGCTTGATCAATGTCTAACATTTCATGGTTTTTGTCCGAATCAGGACAGAAGATTTTTATGCCACTACAAAAAGATGGAGCTAGGCAGAGGTCTAACCAGGAGTATAGTTCTCTATCTGAAATAGCCAAGGACATGGCTTTTCAATATTTTCCTCCCTCACTAGGAACACTTCAAATTAAATTTTCAACAGCATTCACACATGGGCATACATGACAAATGGAGCTGCTGGGGCTAGGTAGGGGGCAGCCAGGACTCCCCCCACTGATGCTGGAGTTGGATCTTTATGCTCCAGGGAGCCCTGTGAGGAAACTATCTCCTTCATCCTGTACTTTCAGTCCCAAGATAGGATTCTGTTTTTCATGTTTTCACAAATCCCAGCAAGAATTTAAATGGCACTGTTAATATTGCCATTTACCTAATGCATTTTCAATGTCCTCTTTAATTCTTCCAAACCAGTGAAAAGGCAAGATGAAAAGAGGTTTATAAAAACTGCTGTATATTATGTTACCTCCTAACTGAGTGGTTTATTTGCTTACTAAATGGTCCTACATTTATAGTCAATCATCATCAACAGATAATATCAAAAGTAAACTTCAATTTCACATTGCAGAGGAGGTGATTCCAATTGAATGTTGTTTGTCATAGAGAATATGTTACTAAATCCAGTTTATGGGAAGATTATGGCATTTAATTTACTTTTAGAGAGAGGAGTATGCCTTCATGAGAAACTGCATTAGCTATTAGAAAAGTAATGTAGCTGTCGGCCTGTGCTGTTTCCAGGAAACATGGGCATACTGAATTGATGAGAATGACCCAGCCTTTTTTCCTAGTGTGATCTGACAAAAAGAGTACTGGACTGGTCACTGGGAGGGAGTGAGGGCAGTGTGGATGGGAACTGGCTGTGTGAGTCTAAGGAGACAGTCACCCAACCTCTCAGGGCCTCAAGTGTCTCATCTAGAACACAATAGGTCAGGTAAGTTCTGGCAACCACAGTCTTATAAGATCTTATGATCAAGAACAATGACTTTCATGGTCAAAGTTACCCTGATGTCACCAAGGAAAGTAAAAATGACTGCAGTGGAGTCATTATTTTGTATTTTTTAAAGAACGCTTTTGAGAAATAGATTACCCGTGAGCACAAGCAGGGGCAGAGGCAGAAGCAGGCTCCTTGCTGAGCAGAGAGCTCAAAGTGGGGGCTCCATCCCAGGATCCTGAGCTCATGACCTGAGCTGAAGGCAGACATTTCACTAACTAAGCCCCCCAGGTGCTCCCCGAAGTCATTATTCTTAGAGCACCTACAAGGGAGTAGACTTTATCCAGGGCCAATTTCATAGATGTGCATGCATGTATGTACACATGTGGTGGATGTGGTATGTGGTGAGTGTGCTGGGGCCCAAGGTTTGGTTTAGATTATGTAATTTTTTGTTGTGTGGAATAACTAAGTATTTTAAAAAGCTACTCTTAGCATTTCCAAGCTGGTGGAAAGGAGGCAAAGCAGTACACTGCTAGTCCTTGAGGCCTCCACACTTTAAATAGCTCCCCTGATGCACAGGAACTTCTGGATTTCAGTGAAATGGCAGGGGCTCACCACATAGTGGCTCTGCTTTCTTCTGGCCAGACCGTGCGACCCAGTAGCTCAGTGGTTTGCTCCCCATGTGGAGAATCTCAATTAAGGGGAAACAGGAGAGGAGACAGCCAGACATATACTCTTCCTTTCTCTCCTGCATGGATGAATCCACTATCTATTTCTAGCCTGTATACCCCACACGGTGAGAAAACAGACCATGGGGCTGCTGTGTCTCTCTGCACCTGACTGTAAAACGGCAGCCAGTATGGAAGATACTGTGTCACACTGTTTGGCTTTGCACTCTTCCCTTGTATTGGGCTTAGAGACCTTCCAAATCAAGAGTCAGTGCCTCAGTCCTATCTTCTAGAGGACTTGAGCAGAGACTGCAGTAAGGTCCTGCTCCTGGGCCTTTCCCAAATAAAAGATCGAACTTGGAGCTTCCTTCCTCTGTCCTGTTCCAAACATGCTCTCATTTTCTTCGCCAACTTTTGGTCTTAGTCACATCAAAGCGAAGTGATGGGTAGCCCCAGGCCCTTCTCTGGAGCCCTGAAGTGACTAGAAGGGGGAGAGTGTGGACAGGTGGATTTTCCTATTCATTAATTCCATTGAGTAGCAGTTGTCTGTGTACAGTGACCTCAGGGAAAAGACATGTCTATATCTAGGGACAGAATAGGAGGATACCGTGCCCCTGAACACCCTCACAACATCTCCTACTTCAGAGCTGTCAAGCCCAGCTCCTTCTGCCAAAGAGAAGAGAGAATCCCCTTTCTTCCCAAAGTCCTATTTATATGCTTGGCTATGGAAGCTTCCCTTCTATCCTTGTCAGGTAACTGGTGTAGATAGAATTAGCAGTGACCCACTTGCGGTGACAGGCAAGGCATCCAAGGGGCCTTGACAACATTCTCCTGAGTCTGTTTCAAGTAACAAAAACTGACATTTATTGGGCACTTACCATGGGGCCAGGTACAGTGCTAACCATCTTTCATGGATGACCTTATTTACTCTCTGCAACACTGTGAGTAGGTTCTATTGTCCTATTTTACACAGGACAACACAAAGGCAGCATATGTGGAGGAAAGCTCTCTAAGGTCACTCATCTGGCCCAAGCAGTAGAGCCCGTACTCAAACCCTGGTTGTCTGATAACGATGTGAGAGTGGTCAACCCTGAGGCCAGTTGGATCCTTTATAGTACTTTGCTGTTCAATCCAGCTCCCAAACTGGTGCAGCTGGCTTTGTACTGCTTTGACTTTGCACTGGTTCCTTCTTTCTTGACGCACTTCTTTATCTTTGAAGATTTGGCACAAGTCTTGAGATTTTTATTTGTCAGAACTCCATGAGGACCTCTTACAGAAAAACAATCAGAGCATGAGAACGGGGCTTTCCACGCTGCTCTGTGAGGAGGGAGTGGGCAGCAGGTGTTGGGGCTCCCAGAGAGACCCAGCACTGCTGTGGCAGGGTGGGGGTAGAGTTCCAGGGGCAGCGTGAGGTGGGGAGGGGACTACAGACCAGGGAAGGCAGGAAAAGGAAAGCCCATAAGTGCAGAATGTCTGGGCAAGTGAAAAGGGAGTGGAAACTGGTAGGTCAGAAAACTGGTGAGGAGAATTTTGAATCCTAGTGATGTTCTCCATGGTGAGCAAGTACATTTCCTTTAATATTCAAGTGAATAGAGACAGACTATATTTCTTTTATTTTCTAGTGTGTGTTTCAATGCAGCACAGTTCTGAATATGGGTTCCCTTTGGGCTAAAGGATTATTTAGTCTACAAATAAAGGACATGGTAGTCCGAGGGCATGGGTGGAAATCCAACATATAGCATCTACAAGCCTTTTCATTTTATGCAAATTGCTTCATCTCATGCCTGTAAAGTGTGTCTGGTGGTGACTTACACTTTCCAGAAGAATGAGGATTAACTACTGTGTAGGGTTTAGATTGTTGGAAAAGGCATGGACACTGATCTACCTATTACAGAACCAAATCTCACGCTGCCCAAAGGCATCAGGCAATTCTGTGTATACACATGTGTGTATGTACATGTCATGTATCACGTAACTAGGACTCAAGCCCCAGGACTATCCTCGACTCTGTCCTGGACTCTGAAAGTGTAGCCAGTTGATTATGCCAGTGCTCTGAGGTGAGTCCATCCCTTCATGCACATGTCACAGCAATCTAGTTCATGGGGAGTAAACAAATAAAAACATGTTAATTCATAGTGCCAGTGGTGGAGAATTCTAGTTCACTCTGACAATAGTATTATCTTCTGCAGATAAACTAGTGTGAGAAGTTAATTCACGGTGGGCAAGTTATGTATTAGGTACAAAGCGTGGATCAAACATCTAATTAAGTCAGTCTAAGATAGCTAATACTCAGCTCTACCCTAGGGATATACCAGACATCAGGATTAAGTGGATAGATCCTTGGTCTCATTCTGGATCAGATACAAGTATTTACCCATTGACCTTCATTTTTCTGTGCCCTAGAAGGATCATCAGGAAGAGAGCTGATTTATTTCCTTTTTCTGAAAAAGGAGAATGTATTTAATTCTTAAATAATCCTAATTGCATTCTAATGGATTAAGTGTGCCCATTGGACACTGCATACCTTCTCAAAACTTGGAATCAGATGCAACACTGCAACCCTTGTTTCCTGTTCCACATTGATTTTCAGGAAGTAATTGCTTTTTATCACAGAAACTGCCAAAACCTGACTTTGCAAAGGTATTACATCAGTGAAAGGAATCAGCACAGTTTAATGTCAAAATATGAATTACCTGGAGCCAGAGCCTGCTAGGTTTCTCCTCCTCCCTGCTGAGGGTTTGCTCTGGGATCTGAGATCACAACCAGCACAGAACATGTAGATGAGGTCCTAAACGCCAGCACTCGTCCGCCTCATTCCCATGGGGGTGGGGGAAGCTGGTAGGGCTGTTTAAACTCGGCGGGTCAAGGACCTGGACTCAGGCAGACCTTTTACAAGTCTGGTAGGAGAGCAGGGGAATCTGCGGGTTTCATTCACTCCTTCGCTCACCTTCTCCATCCAAGGGTGGAGAGCTCACCATATATGAATGCTTCCGTATGTATCCACTGTCTTTTGCATTAATTTTTCCTCCTTTGGGTCACTCTCTTGGGCAAACATACAAGATTTCTCCTCTTAAAACTCTTTTCCTGGATCCACTTTATCTACTTTTCCTTTTAATTATTTCTCCACTTTTTTGTTATTCCCCCAAATTTTCTTCACTTCTTTGTCTTTCCCTGAGTGACTCCCACTATTGCCCGTCCATAGTGAATTAGGTCTTTTCATCACCTCTCTGCAGTATTGGCCCTGTCGGTCATCCCCTCACTGAAGTCTTCCCTGGACTGTAGGATGTGATAATCTGGTCCAGCTCCTATCTAAACAGCCCCTCGTCCTGGATCCAGACTCCATGGATCCTGCCTCTGTGGTGTCCACTGGCTATGACTTACTCAATAAAATCTCCAAAGGATCTATGAAAAGTCAAGAGTTGAAAGCACTGGGTTTCTTTTGTGCTTTGTTTGTTCATTTGTCTAAGTTAAATAGAGCTTCCAGGCAGGGAGGGAATTAACTCTTTTCCTGCTCCCCTCTGTCTCCCAGGCCCTGGCCCTGTGCTCAGCATGCTAGAGGTACCCAACAAGTATTGAGTAAATGAATGTGTAGACCTCTCAAATGATTTATTTTGTCCTTGAACTAAGAGGCCTGGAGGATTTTTTCCAACAAAAGTCCCTTGAAATCTTTTACCACTATCTTCACCTGGTTTATTCATTTGCTAGTCAGGAGATAATCATCTTAAGTCCCTTCTGCATTTTTCCATGTCTGCTACTGGCTTAGAATTTAACATTTTGGGCCAGATGCTCACTTCAAACAACCCCAGTGATACATATTTGATGTTAGATTAACCTGTTATGATTTGTGGGTGTAGTGGCAGGAGCCTGCCTTTTGAATATGAATCAGGTATCTGCACTTTTATTAACTTATAGCAGGGTTATGTTTAACCACAAGAGGAAAGAAACACACCAATTATTCTCCTGGGTAATTTTAAGCAAGTATGAATAGAAAGCAGCTTTGTGGCATGAGTGACTTGAATCCCTGAATTGGCCTCCACACAAATGTTTGAAAGAAAGTCATAACTGTATTCATTAAAGACTATAAAACAGCACGGTGTTAACTTCACAACCAATAGGCTTTGTTATCAATGATGCAGATTTTATTATCTGCTAGTTTGTAGCTAGCCTTATTAATTTGGAAGCTTTTGCAGAAAGAGAAATGGATTCCATTTCTAAAACTTGCAATTATGAATTCTGTCCGTGCTTTTAGCTGCTTAGATATTTATACATGTCACTCAATGGGGCAATTTGCAATTCTGGATAGAATTCTGCTCTGGCTTAAAGCAGCAGGCTGTTTTTTCTCAACTGTACTATTCTCTTCCTCCTCTCCAATGGGACAACCATAGGCTTACCCATCTGCTGTATGTTCAACGAATCCCACATCAGGATACAAGAGTCGTGTTTTTTTCTGGTGAGACAGACACAGCTCTATTAAAAATAATTTTATGAACTTTCATTGAAGTCACTTGGAATAGAGCTTTCGGGGACAGGAAGGAGATAATTCCTGCCATTAGTAAGTTTGAAGGCGCTGTGGTGCCACAGGTAGCAGGTTCCCAAAGGTGTCCTGGGACAGGCTTTCTAGAAGGGGCATTTGTGAGCTGATGGATGGGTCTGGGGTGGCTTCAGAGCCCTCCACCTCCAGCACTCTCCCTGGGTCTGGTTTTGTCCAGGGCCTCCTCACTGTGCAAACTTAGGTGCCATCTGAAACATCTAAGACAACCCAAGGATAGATAATGTGTTCCTTAGCCCTTTCTGTCCTATGGACCAGCCTTTAACATACTTGTAGACATTTCAAGAAAAACTACTATTGATGGGATGTATTTAGATTCTCAATTTCTTTTATAGAGCATTTTACCACTGAGTGAATGGCCATAGGCAGAGTCTCACATTCCATGCTTTAGTGTAATTTTTCCCTTTATTTTCTCTGAAAAGAATATTGGCATTTACTCAGAGCCAATGATGAAGTCCTGGTCACTAGGCTGCAGAATCTTTGCTCCTATCAAACAGCTCCCTGGTATCAGCCTCCTGCTTTTAAACTCATCTGAAATGATAAACTCTTCAAATTATTTGAAAATAGCTACAATTTCTTCTACAGACATTTACTGGCAATTGTGCCCACTCTATGAAGAGGAAGTATCGAGAAATGAACTTTGATGCTTGGTTTTATTGCTTACTTCGAGGCAAATGACTCAGTTTGGAAATTATAATGGTGCAGATATAGCGTAAACCATGGGTCTCACTCTGACCAGGCTTAGTAGAAAATAAATGTTTTAAAATAAATTACTGGAAAAATGCAGTAGCATGGGTGGCTTTTTTTTTTTTTTTTTAAATAATGGAGGGACTATTTGGTTTGGGGGTCACATGACCTCAAATCTTGTTTTGGGAACTTGAATGAGCTGCTTATTCTGTCTGAGTGTCAATTTCCAGGGTCAGAGCTGGTGTGAGATTTAAGGAGATGAACATTCTCCAGTTGCATAAACTCTATGCCACTACAGAGTCATGCATAGGTTATTTTAATTAATTTAAATGTAGGTCTTTGACGCATGCCCTCAGAAACTTCAGCCATATGAGTTGCCTATGTATTTTTTTTCCAATATACATTTTTATGGGTGGTCTAATGGACAAACAGTAAGCCATACTTATTTCAGGAATAGGATTTGCTAACTTTGACATATTTGTATACCCATTAATCCTGCACTACATAGCCCTTATCCCAGGAAGTTCCTCATGTCCCCTGGTCATTCCTTGTTCATGTTTTTAGGTTTGGGAGAAGCACTTTCTGTGCTGGTCCCCACATCTTGATTTTCTAAAGTATGTCACTTTATCATGGTTTTTATTTAATTTGCCACAACTTAAATAATGACACTTTTATTCACAAGGTCATAATAATTCTTCTCTGCCACAGAAGTTCCAGATGATCAGTTTTATCCTTTTCAGGATTAAGTGGGATTCTAATGGTAGTTTTGCAGGTGCCTTCTCTCAAAGGGCATTTAGTGAGAAGTGGTGTGAGCCCTTAGCATCAGACCCCCTGCTCTATGATACAGATGTAGGTAAGAAGCAAACCATTATGGGTTAACCAGAGTCCCTAAGATCAGCTTGACTCCAGTCAAGACTCCCAGTCAAGACTCCAGTCAAGCTGATCTTGAGGAAACATGAGAACTACTGACCTGAAAAGACTTACCCATTTTTAAATGCCAAGTTATCTGTTAATGAAAGCAAAGGAATTCAGCAATAAGGTCATTTTTATTAAGTTACAAATCCCACTGGTTTTATGGTAGTCTCCTTAATGCATAGGCCACTTACAGCAGAGTAGTTAGGAACTTGGGCTTTGGAGTGTCACGGATCTTGGTTTGACTGGAGAAACCAAGAGGATCTTGCTTATCTGCAAGATGGGGATCCCGATGGCCCCAGTTTCATGGGATTGTTGGGGAAATTAAATTGGGTAATGCCCACTTAGCATAGTACACATAGCAATCATTTCATACATTATTTAAATGATGCGGAGGATGGTCTCACTCTGATAACATCTCAGGCTGAAAAATATATACATGCAAGGTCGAGGCTATAGGTCTTTCGTTAATTCACTGAGCACTTGCTGGCACTCCCCGCATCCCACATCCCTTTCTAGTCCTGGGCTGACTGGAGGTAAGTACTCAGATGCCACAAAGACATCAACCCTTGTCCTCAGTCTTGGTCAAACTGATTCCCTGTAAGGTAGCCTCAGGGCAGGGTGCTCATGGCCCAAAGGAAGCTGGAGTTTTGTGCTTTAGCCCGGACTTCTCTCCAGCAGCTCTTCCCCTTGCGTGGACACTTTTATTCAAAACTGAAATGTCATGGGCACCAACCATATTCTGGAAGCAATTTTCATACCCCTGCTGGGCCTGTCCTGATGAATGAATGAATGGGATGAAAAATCCAAAGTCAAAACTCACCTAAAAGAGTTGAACTGGTTTAAATGTGACTTTTTCAAGCCACTATTTTCTGAGTGGTTTGGGTGATGTGGAGAGGTAGAACCCAGTGATAGGATTTTAGGGGAAAAGACAATTATCAGTTATGGTTTAAGGGGATGAGATGATTATAAAAAGGGGCCCAAGGACCAAATCCACTCCCTGTGCAATTCCAGCCTCAGCCCACAGATTTGAGGACAGACTGCCCAGAAACCAGGCTGTTGGAGAATGTTTGTAACTCATGCATTGTGAGTCCCAAACAGGTGAACCTCTCGGCCCCAAACAAGGCAGAATTTAGTTCCAGGGCAGCAGCTCTGGAGATGAGAGGCTACTGATTGGAAGACTGGGAAGAACCAGAGAGGAAGAGTGTTTGATACAGACTCTTGTCCTCCTAGCCTCCAGTTAGTGGTGAGTGGAGGGGAGGGGACAGGTCCAAGTTGGCAGAGACTCCTGCAGCTGAGCTAACTGGCAGCTATGCAGTAACCACCTGCCCTGTGGGCACTGAAGATACAGGAACAGGGAAGGAGAGGTGGACTCTGTGCTCACAGAGTGGACGTTCCAGACTGAGGACACATGTGAGAACCCAGATCTGAGTTTTAGGTTCTATTAGACTATTTCCCCTGAAATAGTTCTGGAGAATCACCTGTCACTGACACATCCTGTTGGCGTGGGTGGGGGAAACGCCTTGTCCTGGGAAAGCAGGAGATGCAGCTGGGCCTCCTTGTCCTGCTGTTCCTGACATGCGGGGTTTGGTGCACAGATATTGTCCTGTGCTGTTAGAGACACTGCCACCATGCCAAAAAAAAAAAAAAAAAAATCTTTGGAGAGCATGTGAAAAAGGAAACTAACGTTTATCAGGATCTGAAGGGCTTTCCTGAAGTGATGTGTGAGCCGATGGAGACTGAGTAGTGACAGGTGCTCGGCTTTCCTCTGTCCCAGACGTCTGGTGCCATACGTCCTGCACAGCTGCTGTCAGGAACTCCTCATACAACCCCTTAAGCTGGTTAACGGGAGTAAATTTCATGGATAAGGAAACAGGCCCAGTAAATGTAACTGGCCAAGGTACACAACCAGTAACTGGGAGACCAGGACTGAAGCAGTGAAAGCTCAGGATGCGTTCTTCAACCACTAAAAATCAACTGTATAGAATCTATGGGGGAGGGGAGGGCAAAAAAGTTACTCCTACAGAACAGCAGGTGTAAAGGTCCTGTGGTGGGAGGCAATTTGGTGTGTTAAGGAACACCAAGAGGCCAGTGTGGCTGGTGTGGAGGGAGCTAGCAACTGCAAAACAGCCCCCCTAACCCCCCTCACCCCCACCGGGCCGGGGAGTCTCAGCTGAAGAGTCAATCCTGCATCTCCTCAATGCAACTGAAATTGAGAACAGAAACAGCAGTATCAATAGAATACAGAAAGGATCTTTTCAGTCTTTTATACTTAAGGCTGAAAACAGATGGAGATGGTTTTTCACTGTGTCTAATAACAGTGCCAGAAAATAGACCCAATAATGTAAGAAACAGACAAAGAAAACTTGAATCAAGAGAAAACTTGGCAAAGACATTCTAGAACTATTGCCAGCTGACAACGTGACCCACACATTTCTGGGTACAGCTACCCCCAGTGCTCACCACAAACTGGCGGCTGAAGTCAGATCTGCACGCTGGTGGTAAAAAACCCGTAATTTGACACAGGTCGAAGGACTTGCAGGGAGCCTTCGGGTTGTTTCACAGACGGCTTCGCTGGGTCAGCACGCCCATCCAGCACGCCCATCCAGCACCGGCCTGGTGACTCCATCCCCCAGCTGTCCGCACCGTCGGGCCCCGCGGCCAGGGCAGCTGGAGCACCGAGCGCTCAGAAGAGTCTCCTCCCCGGGCCAGGAAAGCAGTGAAGAGCATGTCCACAGGGAAGGCCTGACGGGTGCCGCCGCCGCCACCACCCCGTTGGCAGGGCTGTGGGCGCTCTCAGGCTCATCAGTCCCAGCGCGTCCTGCTGGGACTTGCTCGCAAGGGGCGGCAAGGTCAATGTCCTTGCTGTTCCCCAGACCCAACACCAGGGGGTGACCGAGGCCCATCACACGGCTTCTTCGCCCTGGAGACCTAACCTGCTGCATCCAGACCAGGAGGTAGAGGGGCAGGGCTCCCCGGAACTCCGCTAACCCGCTGCCCTGCTCGCGTGCTCAGTGGGGTTATCACCGCCTCAGTGGAGCTGCCGTTCTAGGGTTTTTCTCTCCTCCTTTCCGGCCTCTCCTAACAGTAAGCAGTTGCTCAGCATGTAGCAAACAGAAGCACTGTGCCCGTCCTGCCCCGCAGTGCTGTGGACTTTGCGGGGGCCCTTGTCGCCTGGTGTCCCTTGCCTCATTGCACACACCCTGGCACCCCCCACTCAGGTATTCTTCCGATATACTCATCCCCACGACTATTCAAGTGCCAAGAATTCCTTAGGCCAATGGCATTTGTGACTACCGAGACTTTCTATTTTTGCAAAGGCCCCCGGGGCAAAGCATCTCTCGAAAGGAATGCGGAAAGAAGAAATTCAGGGCGATTTTCCAGAAATTGCTTGGTGGCTTTGCAAATCACGCCTTGTGATTGCCTCTTAATGTTCCAGGTGCAAGTGACCACGCCTTCAGGGCTGTATTTTTCCATTAGCAAACACCAGCCTCTTTCTGCTACTCAGTCTGACACAAATGCATACAGTTAATTTTTCTGTTTCTCCTTTGTCTGCAAAGCATTGAGAACATCACATCTTCTTGGATCATGTAGTAGTGTTGGAGGCAAGGACATACAGTTGGACAGCTTAAGCCCAAGTTCATGAAAATTGATTTCTTCTTGCACCAGGTTACTGGAACCCTTAAACAAAGCACATACATGTGTGTATACAAAAGCCCTTGAGCAAGAGAGCCGTTCAACCACATGTTATTTTCTTTTGGTAACTACATTTTTTTAAAAAAATTAATTGTGACACATACCAAAATGTGTCCAAATCCTAAATACATCTCAAGTGAGGTCAAGTGAACATGCCAGAGAGCCATCACCAGCACCCCCAGCAGCCCTGTCTCAAGCTCTCCATGTGATTTGGCTGCGGGCCAAAGCTTTAGAAACTTTCTTCTAGTGTGGCAACCCCTTTTAGCCTGAAAACAGCATTGTAAACAACAACAAAACAGCATTGTAGTTGTGTTTGAGGTACACTGGAGAAGAAAGTGGCACTGTGGGATCATGGGGGCAAGGTCTAATCCTCATCCCATTTCTCCCTTAATTTTTTGGTAATTTAAACCTGTTCTCAGCTTTATTGGCCTGTGATCTATTTGCATGCAGTAAAACTCAGTTTTTTTAAAGTACAATATTTTTAATACATATTTACGGTTGCTTCCTTAACTACCCACCTCCACTGCACCATCTCCCCAAACCATGTCAACACTGCTGGGCTGCTTACATCTCTTAAACCTGGGAGCACAGTTTCTGAGGACCAAACTGTGCCCTGTTCATCATTGGGTTCTTATTCCTCGACCAGACACAAATAAGAGGCTTCACAGGTATTTACTCCAGAAATGAGTGAATCAACCCGGACAAATAAAAATAAAGCCATGGAGAAGACTAATGGGTTGTAGGACGTGGGGATGGGTGGGTCCAAGTACTCTGCAAAAATGTGAGGCTCAAAGTGGAGTGAATCAGACCAATGTAGAACATCATCCCACAGTGCACCTGCTACATGTGGAGACACTCCTCCTGCCCATTTAGTACCCCTCAGCCCACCTCAGAGCTTACCTGCAGTCAGTTACTTGTAGGCTGAAAGCTTCCTGTGGATCTCTGCTTCAGGGCACTTCCTGAACACCTCAGGTCCCATTCCCCAATGGGGCAGGACGGGAGTATGGGCAATTTATAACTCCAGGAACAGCCCCAAGGCAGCAAGGGATATGGCTGATGGATGGGCTCTCCAGCTTTCCTCAGCCATTAGGGGCAAGTTCTGAGACTCACTCCACACATTATCAATCCTGGGCTGGGCACCAGTCACCCCAAGCAGGGACCAAGTCATTCATGCAACCTTCCTTCCCTGGCTTTTCTTCCTCTTCAGCCCATCCTCTCCACTTCCTTCGGTCATCTTCTTAGGAGACTTGCACCCAAGTATTTGGCTCTGAGTCTGCTTTCGAAGAAACCCAAACTAAGGCAATAAGATTCTTCAGTTTGCATCTTTTTTGCTTTGTGATCTTGAGTGATTTCCTTTCATCTCTAAGAGGGTCTATTTGCTCATTTATAAAATATGAATAACCTGTTTATAGCAGCAAAGTCCACAATAGACAAGTTGTGGAAAGATCCCAGAGGTCCATGGACAGATGAACGAAGGAAGATGTGGTCTATATACAATGGAATATTACTCAGCCACCAAAGAATGAAATCTCACCCTTTGCTATGATGTAGACGGAGCTAGAGGGTATTATGCTAAGTGAAATAAGTCAGAGGAAGACAATTACATGATTATACTCATGATTATACTCAGAATTTAAGAAACAAAACAGGATCATTGGGGAAAGACAGGAAAAATAAACAGATGGAGACAAACTATAAAAGACTCTTAACACTAGGAAACAAACAGCATTGCTGGAAGAGAGGTGGGTGGGGGGAAAGGATAATTGGGTTATGGGCATGAAGGAGGCAGGTTATGTGATAAACACTGGGTGTAATACACAATTGATGAATCACTGACCCTTCCTCTGAAACTAATAATACAGTATGTGTTAATTGAATTTAAGTAAAATACAATTTTTAAAAATTGGGATAATAATACTTAAGATTATTGTGTGAAAACCTCAAGTACTTGTCATATTAGAGGAACTTAGTAAATAATGGCTATTTATAGATACTACTCTTATTTGGCACATTACTTTCCTACTTAAATTTCCAAGGAGACAGAAGGACTTTGCAAGTGCCCTAGGTCTGCTTCCCAGGAATTAAACACTGAGCGACCACTTTGGGAACCACTCTGGTAGGTGGTAGAGAAACAGCAGTGAACAAATCAAGGAGCTTGCCTTTAAGGAGCTTATGTTCCAGGGGCAAGGATTTGGATCATTAACAAATAATGACATCAATACAGAATAAGGAGGAAGGATTAAAACAACAGAAAATGCAGGGTAATGAGTATAGAAGGGAACAGATATGGGGCATAGAGGTGATAATTTACAGAAGAGATCAGCAAGTCCTCTCTGGTAAGAGCCTTTTTTCTGGCTTTGAGATAGATATTTACAGTGTTGATTATAACTGAAGTGAGATACAATCACACTGTATGGATTGAAGGTATACAACATGATGATTTGATACACACATATTGTGAAAGAATTACTACCATAATGTTAATGAACACACTCATCATCACATAATTACTTATTGTGGAGAGAACTTTCAAGAATTGCTCTCTTAGGGAGTCCCTGGGTGGTACAGCGGTTTAGCGCCTGCCTTTGGCCCAGAGCGTGATCCTGGAGACTCAGGATCGAATCCCATGTCGGGCTCCCTGCATGGAGCCTGCTTCTCCCTCTGCCTGTGTCTCTGCCTCTCTCTCTCTGTGTCTCTCATGAATAAATAAATAAGATCTTTAAAAAAAAAAAAAGAATTGCTCTCTTAGCAATTTTCAAATACATAATATACATCATTAACTACAGTCAGCATGCTATCTATTGGATTCCAGAACTTTTTTGCCTTCTGATTTTAAGTTTGTATCCTTTGAGCAACATCTCATTACCTGCCCTCAACCCACCCACATGCAACCACCATCCCACCACTGTTTCTATGGGTTTCGATATTCTAGATTCCACATGTGAGATCATCTAGCAAGTCTTTTGTGGGTCTCACTTGGAATAATGCCTCCAAGTTCCATCTGTTACAAATAGGATTTCCTTCTTCTTTATAGCTGAATAACGTATGACATATGTACACACATGCATGTTAGTCACACTTTACCTGTTCATCCATCAATGGACACTTAGGTTTTTTCTGTGCCTTGGCTACTGTAAATAATGCTGCAATGAACATAGGAATACAGATAGCTCCTCAAGACAGTGATTTTAATCTTCCTTACATATATATCCTACAGTGGGATTGCTGGTTTATGAAATAGTCTTAATTTGAGGAACGTCTGTACTGTAAATCCCAGTGGCCACACCAGTTGACATCCTGCCCACAGCACACAGGGTTCCCTCTTCTCTCTGTGCTGTCCAGCACTTGCTGTCTTGATAAGGGCACGTTTGAGCAAAGACTCAAAGTGATTAAGGGAGCCAGCCATAGGGCTTTCTCCAGGAAGGGCCAGACGGATGAGAGGGAAAAAGACAGAAACACACTGTGATCCTGGAATCACACAGAGGTCGGAGGAGGGAGAAAGCCACAAGGAGTGTGAGACTAGATTTCTATTCTCACTGCTAAGGCAGCAGCGAGACGGTCTTGGACTTCATAACTCCTAGCATGGGCTTTGAATTTCACTTAGAGTCTTCAGTAGAGAGGTAGTACTACCTGAATTATGTGTTCAAAAGGATCTTCTGGCTGCTCTGTGGGGGAAAAGGCAAGAATGAAAGCTCGAAGGCTAGAGAGGAGGCAGGAGAGAAGTGACTGGTTTGGCCCAAGTAGCTGTGGAAGGGGTAAGAGGTGTTGGATTCTTCCAGAGGGATTTGCCTATGACTTGATGCAGGCTACTCAAGATAGACAAGACCCAAGGACCATCCAATATTTTCAGACTAAGTAACTAGAAGACTGAATATGTCATTTACCAATTTGGGGAAGATTGGTGCAGGAATAGGCTTCTCTAGATAAAGTGTTGGGTTTTGCAAGTGTTAGCTTGTAATACTCATTACTCATCCAAGCAGAGAACACCACAGTGTATTGGTTGAGAGCATGGATTCTAGAGCTAGATCTCCTGGTTCAGGTCCCAGCTTTGTCCCTAACTTGCTGAGTGACCTCATGATACATACTTATCTGTCCTCAGTTTTCTCATCTGTAAAATGGAATTAAAAGTAAATTATGAGAGTTAATACACATAGGAGTTAATACACATAGATTGATTAGCATGGGGCATGACATGAGGTAAACATTATGTAAGAACATGTCAAAATATTGGGTGGGCATACATAGGGTCTAGGCTATAGGTAGCAATCTGGAATCAGAGTATAGATTCTACTTTAAGCCATATGATGGATGAGGTCATCTAGGGAATTAAAGTAAATAGACAAAGTAGCATCACTGGATACCATCCTGGGGCAAGTCAAGGTTAAGATGAAGAGAATGTAAAGGATCCAAATCTACAAGTTGTTGATTTACTTTTAAGAAGTTAACATTTTGTGTGTGCCTTCATATTACTTCTTGAAAATTCAGCTGAGTGACTTCCAAAGGGCAGCATTCACTTGAAAACGTGTCTGCAGTGGGACCTGCCATGGAGCTGATCCTGAAATAACACTTGTCATTCTAAGTAGGCAGCTGGTGTGTAGAAACCAACAACCACACATTACATACTTTATTCCCATGAATAAGCAGGGGCAAGACTGGGAGACAATTTTTTTCAAGGCCAGGGTAGCTTTCAAAGTATTCCCTTTGTGAGTCAACATGTCTATTAAATACTCCTCATTTCAATCTGTTGCTTTTTCATATGCTATTTTGAGTAGTTATCAAATTAGAATTATAAAAGAAAAATCAGTTTCTATCTTTTATGTGTGACATCTGTTCCTAATGGTGGCAACACAGATAACATATTTGCCAGTCTAACCATTTTTAAAAGTGTAGTTCAGTGCATGGACACCATTCACCCCACCATCTACTTCTAAACCTCCTTCATCACCCCAGAGAAGTTCTGCATCATTAGGCATTATCTGATCCCCCTCTCACTCAATTCTCTGCTAACCGCTAATAGACCTTCTCTATAATATTGATCTGTTCTAGATATTTTAAGTAGATAATAGGCTATTTGTCCTTCTGTCAGATGACTTATTTCCCTTAGCATACTTTGAGATTTATCCATGTTGTAACATGTATCAGCACTAATCTTTTTTTCTAGCTCACCCACAGCCCATAGTATGAATAGATCACATTCTGTTCATCTATTCATCTGCTGATGGACACTTGGCTCATTTCCACCTTTGGCTACTGTGAATGATGCTGCAATGAATACTGGCATACAAGTGTATCTGTGTTCCTGCTCTCAATCCCTCTGAGTATATACCTAGAAGTAGAATTGCTAGGTCATATGGTCCCTGAGGTGTTTTTTTTTTTTTTTTTTTTTTTTTTTTTTAGCAATAGCCCAAATGCTTTCCACAGCAGCAGCACCACTATGCATTCTCATGAGCAATATCCAAGGGTTCCAATTACTGTGCATCCTTGCCAACAGTTGTTACCTTCCTTCCCCCTCATTATAGCCATCCTAAGTGGGTACTTATTAGCCTCTCATTATGGTTCCCATTTACATTTCCTTCCTGACTATAAGGGTGAACATATTCTCATCTGCTTATTGACCACATGTATAAGTTCTTTGGGAAAATGGGCAAAGGACTTGGATAGACATTTTTAAATTTGCATTTGTCTTTTTGTTAAGTTGTAGGAGTTCTTTATATATTGCAGAAATTAATCCATTATCATGTATATGGCTTCTAAAAAGTTTTATCCCATTTTTATAGGTTATCTTTTTACTTTTTTGTTAATGCACAGAAGTTAGTTTTCATGGAATCCAATTCATTTCTTCTGTTCTTTGTGCTTTTGATGTTATAGCTAAGAATTTGTTGGCAAACTCAAGGTTATGAAGATTTACTATATTTTCTTCTAGGAGTATTATGGTTTTACTTCTTATATTTAAGTCATTAATCCATTGAGTTAATTCTTTTGTATGATAGGGGTAGATAAAATTGCATTTATCTTGCCCTGGAAATCTAGTTGTCCTAGTATTGTCTGTTAAGGAGACTATTCTTATCAAAAATCAACTGACCATAAATACGTAGATTTTTGGATTCTCAATTCTATACCACTGGTCTACATATCTATAAATATCACACAATCTTGATTATTGTAGCTTTAAGTTTTGAAATCAGAAATCTGTCCTTCATCTTTGTTCTCTTTCTCAAGACAGTTTTGTTTTTTTAAAGCCTTTTGTAACTTCTTGTGAATTTGAAGATCCACTTTTTTTTTTCATAAATGGAAAAGAGGCCCTTAGAATTTTGATAGTGGTTACTTTGAATCTGAAGATTACTTTTGGTTCTATTGATATCTTAATATTAAATCATCCTATCCATGAACATGGGTTATCTTTCCATTTATTTAGATCTCCGTAACTTCTTTCAACAATGTTTTGTACTTTTCCACGTATAAATCTTTCACCTCCTTGGTTAAATCTACTTCTTGGTGTTTGATTCTTTTAGATATTATTCTAAGTGAAATTTCAAATTCCTTTGCAAATTTTTCATTGATAGGGTATGGAAACAAATGGGTTTTTATGTGATTTTAAACTTTACAGCTTTATTGATTAGCCAGAACAACTTTCTTGTGCATATTTCTTTGGAATTTTCGATATATAGGATCAGGTCATCTGAATAGAGTTTTCCTTCTTTAGGATGTGAATGTTTTTTTATCTCTTTTCCTTGTCTCATATCTGTGGTAGGACTTCCACTGCAATGTTGAGTATCAGTTGTGGAAGTGTATGTCCCTGTCTTGTTCCTGATTTTAGGGATCAAGTTCAAAGTCTTTCACATTTTTCGTAGATGTTCTTTGCCATGTTGAGGAAGTTAGTTCTATTTCTAATCTTCTGAGCATTATTAATCATGAAAAGCTGAATTTTGTCAAATGCCTTTTCTCCATCAGTTGAGATGATCCTGTGGATTTTTTCCTTGGTTGTAATAGTGTAGTGTATTACCACTGACTGACTTTCTTAGATTGGACCAATTTGTTTCATGATAAATCCTACTGGGTCCTAGCAATATGTGTTTAATATGCTGTTGGATTCAGTATGTTAGTATTTTGTTGAGGATTTTTGCATCTATATTCACAACAAGTATTTGTCTATAAGTTTGTTTTCTGTCTTTGGTATCATGTTAATGCTGGCTTTATAGAGTAGGAAAACTTTACTCACTCCTTTTTTTCTGAAGACTTTGGCAAAGGTTAGGGGTAATTATTAAATGTTTGTTAGAATTCACCAGGGAAGCCATCTGGTCCTAGATTCTCTTTGTTGAGAGGTTTTTCATTATTAATTTAATTTTTTAAAAAAATTATAGGCATTTATGGCTATCAATTTGAGTACTTTTTTTCTGTGTCCCACAAATTTTGTTATGTTGTATTTTCATTCAAAGTATTTTATAGTTTCCCTTGTCATTTCTTCTTTCACCCATCAGTTGTTTAAGAGTATGTTATTCAATTCCCACCAATTGTGTATTTTCATTTTTTCCTTCTGTGACTGATTTCTAGCTTCATTCAGCTGTGGTCAGAGAAAATACTTCCCATCATTTAAATATTTTTAAATTTATTGAGAGCTGTTTTGTGGTGTAACATAAGGTCTAGTCTGGTGAATATTCCACATGCACTTGAAAGGAGGGCAACATTAATGGGTTCCCAGGATTCTCAAGTCTGCTTTCTCCATATTTTTAAGTACTCCCAATGTCCCTTGTGGGGCTTGAACTCATGATCCCAAGATAAGGAGTTACATCCTGTACCAACTGAGCCAGTCAGGAACCCCATCACATGCATTTGAGATTAATGTGTGTTGTTCAGTGGAGCATTCCATATATGGATGATTATTCATAGTTTAATCCATTTACATTTGAAATGCTTACTGATAAAGGACTTATGTCTACCATTGATGTTTGCTTTTTTTAAAATTTCTTTTAAATTTTTATTTATTTATGATAGTCACACAGAGAGAGAGAGACAGGCAGAGACACAGGCAGAGGGAGAAGCAGGCTCCATGCACCGGGAGCCCGAAGTGGGACTCGATCCCGGATCTCCAGGATCACACCCTGGGCCAAAGGCAGGCAATAAACCACTACGCCACCCAGGGATCCCCGATGTTTGCTTTATATATGCTTTACAGCTTCTAAGTTACCTTGAGATCAAATAGAATGGAAAAAGGTTTACAATTACTACAAGTAAAAAATAAAAAACGACAACAGCCTTCTTTAGCCTTTAGGCAACACTAGTTTAGAAAGATCCCCTTTGTGAGCTGAAGACCATTGGGCTTTAGCACAGTATTTTACTACCCTCCTAGCTCCTTGGGTCCTAAAAGCCAAAAATTAAAGAATAATTTTCACCAGTGCAATTCAACATAATTCAGCTATATTTTCCTTTTAAAAGAGCATTCAAAAACTAATGTATGTGAAGCTTCTAGTGGAATTTATGATAGGCCATTGCATTTTCTCATTTTGATGGAGACTTGTGTTTAGCAGTTAACATCCATTAACTACCTGGGTCTTGAGGAGCCTTAATACATTTCATTTTCTTATAGAGCCTTCAACCACTTAAATCTGTAGCCACCCAGCTTTTTCAGATGGCATCTTCGGCATTTCTGAGTGAGCTTTTTCATTTCTTTACCACAAACTTACTGAAATCACCCTGTAGTTCTTGAACATAGAACAGAAGCATACTCAGCTTTCCAAGGCCTTCCAGAATAAAATATAACCATCACTCAGCCTACATCTATGTTTTATCTTTGTGATTAAAAATAAAACAGAACAAGAACTTTTCTTTTTGGTCACAGACATGAAGTTAACTTGAAGAGTGAAAGGTTACTCTTCTGCATTTGAAAAATGTCAAAAAAACAAAAACAAAACAAAACACCCAAAAAACTCCAACCCTACACCAAACCACAAAAAGCCAACACCAAAGGTATCAAACATACAAGCAGAAATAGTCATCTTTGAGTCACAGTGAAGGGGAGGGTATGCATACCTGGAGCCATAGGCCTCCTGTTGGTCTTCATTCCACAATTCTGCCTACCAGTAGTTGTCCACCTTGGCTATGTTAGCATCACCAGGGAATTATTACCAATCCTGATTGCCAGGCTCCTCACCAGGCCAATTAGAATAGAATATCTGGGAGTGGGACAGAGGCATTAGTACATTTGAAAATTCCTGAGGCAATTCTTTTTTTTTTTCCCCTGAGGCAATTCTGATGTGTAGCCAAGTCTAGAACTAATGCAAGGAAGAGCAAAGACACTGAAGCAGAGCTTATTCCATATTTGAAAGCAGTTTTTTTCCCTTCCTTGAAGAACATCCCAGGATGGTAGGCATAGCTAGATAGCTGGATTAATATCACTTCCTTTACATTTAACAGGGTTAAAACAAAAGGTGAGATTTTTGAGGTCATGAAAATGTTAGCAGGCTTTATTTTTAAAAAATAAAACAGACTGTGTAGAACCAAGCAACTTGATATTTTGTAATTTGACTTCCAAGAAGATTTTCCCTGGGAATTATGCCAGAGGTCAAAAGAAAGAAAAATGAGAATTATCCCATTCCCTACTTTGAAAAGTTAAATGATTAGAGAAAAATCTGTGGGGAATATTTCATTCCTTTCATTGTGTGTACCTTCTATTGGGAGAGAACAAAGGGAATTAATTAAGAGGCTCTCTGTAGCAACTCCTCTTTGTCTGATTATGACTTGAGGAGATCAAAATGTTGCTACTCAGAAGATCAGAATTATAAAGAATTTTCCCCCCTCTCTATTTCAGGGAGCTCTCATTGTCCTCATTTGGTGTATTTGAGCCTGAAAGTTAATGGATTTAGATATTAAAAAAATCAAATGAAGAATCAAAACACTATAGAAACTGCCAAGGTATCAGCTAGTCATGAATACATCTTGGAAAGTAACATTCAGAATTGGTGCAATGAAGATCAAGTGATGAATGGCTAAATAAAAATGATTGTGGTTTCAAGAGAGAAAGGACTCACCCATTCTATTTTTTCAGGTTTTTACATTAAGCAAACTTAATTCCAGCAAGGTACTTCATTATAAGGAAGTCCCCCTTCATCCTCCTGTGCATATGGAGACCAAGTGCAGGATAGAATCCTGAGAAGAGTGTTTTTGTTCCCACCAGTGGGATCAACTGGCCAGTGAAGACTCTCCCCTTGGCTCCATCTGAGCAGGAAGCCCTGAGCATGACCAGCTTGCAGGGCACAGCAGGAATAGAAGAGCAGATATTAGATGAAGGGAAGGCAGACTCACCCAGGGGTGAGTCCCTTGTTCAAGTGGAGATGATATGGAAATTCCATTTTCCCAGTAACCTCCCATTTCCAGTTTTAGACATCATAGTGTAGAAATGGAACTAGAATTAGCATTCTTGAGAGTGTCCTCCAGGTTTCCTAGAACCCTTAGAAATCTGAAACATTACCATAGGACTAACATCTTTCAGAGCCACAGATATAGCATACATATCAGGTTTTAGGTATGAGGAGGAAAAAAGGACATTTTTAACTAAGGCCAAAACTGCAAGTATTAGCACATAAGGGAAGAATTAAGTGGAGGGGAAGGAAAGGCAGAGATGAGGAGTACTAACAATTGGGATTTTTTATATCTGAGGTGCGGTGCAAGTGTGCTTGTGTGTTTATCATCAAGTGAAGAGAGGCTCAGATGGGTTAAGAGACTTGCCTACATCTGGTCTGCTAGAAAGTGGAGGAACTGCAGTTCAACCCTACTCCCTTGGGCTCCAGATCCCCTGTCTTTTGCATGATGCCACTGCTAGCTCACAGAAGAGAAAAATACACAAAACAGAGGTACAAGATGACACCACACGTCTTCACTCTAACCCTTCATTGTCCAGATGGGGTTATGATGTACAAACATTCCATTAACTTGGTAAAAATATACCAATCAATATCCCTACTCCCTCTTGCCACCACAGTGCACAACAGTAGTACAGGTCATACTTCTGCATATAGAGCCTTCCAGGGCTGGCTGTGCCCTGGCCCCTCATTTCCTCAAGGCTGAACAGTCACCTCTGCCAATGCTGTAGGGACTGTCCAGCTGCTGACAACTCCTCCTAACCTCCTCAATGCCTAGGGCTTTTGAGAGCTCAACATTTGGCTACAGGTGCACAGATGGGTCCAGAAAGTTTATGGTCCTGGAGCTGAGGATTCAGAAAAGGCATTCCAGAGGGATGATGACTGAGCCCCAAGCCTTATGACTCCTCAAATAGATGAAAGATGTGTTTAACTACATATCAAACATTTAGAGTGGTCTCTGGATTTAGAATTGGCTTGAGAACTATTTGACTCACATTAAGATGTTAGGTATGACTATATTGAAGATGTGTAAAGCCTTTATGGGTACATAGCTCATATCATCTTCATACTGACTCCATGTGAAGTCTTGGCTTCCTTTAGGTGAAGTTAATGTTCAGACAGATTGGGAAACTTGTCCAAATCCACACAGTTAAGTTGTAGAATGGAAACCCCCATTATCTGTTGTACATCTGACTGTTCCTCTGAGAGGATGTAGATGCAGTGTGTGTGGACCCATCTGGCAAACTGATAACACTTGGAGATGAATGGAAAAAAATGATAACACAAATGAACAAGGTCTTTAAAAAATGTGCAAAGCACACTATCATAAAGATTCTATATGCAGGTCTTATATGCAGTTCTACTTCATTTTTTATGATAAATGGCTTCCCATTTAATGGATGTACTTACTGGATCCCAGGTTCCTGGGTATCTAAATGGTTTCCAGTTTTCTGTTATCACTAAAAATGTTGCAGTTAATTTTCTTGCATGTGATTTTGGCTTAATATACTAGTTTATAGATTTTTAGCAGAATTGCTAAGTCAGAGTTTAAGTGTTCCAAACATTTGAAGGGCACTTGGGCAATGTCCGTCAGAGTTGGCTCTACTTACATTCCCAGCAAAACTTGTTAAAGTGCTTATTTCACCACAAATATTGGAATACTGGGCATTATCAAACTTATAACTTATCCCCCCCCCCCAGTTTGAGGGAGAAAACATGGAATCTCATTTTTTGAGATATAATTCACATGCCATAAGATCTGCCCTTTTAAAGAGTACAATTTAGTGTTTTTTAAAGTATATTTATGTTGTGCAATCACTATTATATCTAATTCCAGAACACTTGTCACCCTGGAAGAAAACCACTCTCATTAGCAGTCCCTCTGCCTTCACCCAGCCCTTGGCTAACATACATTCACATTCTGCGTCCATGGATTTGCTCATTCTGGACCTTTCATATGCATGGAATCATATGCAAACTGATGTCTGGGTTCTTTCACTCAGCTTAATGTTTTCAAGATTCACCCATGTTGTAGCATGGGTCAATACTTCCTCTTTATGGTTGAATAATCATACTCCATTGGGAGGATATGTTGCAATTTGTTCACCAGTTGATAGACATTTGAATGGTTTCTGCTTTCTGACAATGTGAACAATACCTTTGTGAACATTAACGTACTAGTTTTTGTATAAAGATGGGTGTTTGGTTCTCTTGGACATATGCATAGCAGTGGAATTGCCAGGTCATGTGTGAATTCCATTCCACATCGGAGGAACCACCAAATTTGTCCAAAGTTGCTGTAACATGTTACATTTCCACTATGAATGTACAAGTGCTCCAATGTCTTTACAGTCTCACCAATACTTGTTATTGCCTGTTTTCATTAAAGCCATCCTAGTGGGTGTGTAATAGCTTGGGATGGACTGATGGACATTTCCCTAAATAAAGGTGCTCCAATCCCATTCTGGCATCTCCAGGGATGGCCTGGCTTTGGTTTATCACCATGATTTGACCTGTTGGTTTTTGAGGCTCCTGTGGACCTGAATCAGGGAAAGAGGAAAGATGAAAAATGGTAAGTTCACAAAACTTGCTCTTCTTACTTCTTATATTTTGCTGTATTTCTTTAGAAAACTCTGGATTGCAGGAAGCCCTTTCTTAATTTCCACAGTAATGAAAAAGTAGGCCTTTACAATGTTTGCCAGTTCTCATTGCTTTTTTTTAAATTATTTATTAGAGATAGAGATAGAGATAGAGCTAGAGATAGAGATAGAAAGAAGAGACAGAGAGAGAGAGAGAGAGAGAAGCAGGCTCCATGCTGGGAGCCTGACGTGGGACTCGATTCCGGGGCCGAAGGGGTGCTAAACCACTAAGCTACGGGGGCTGCCCTCTCATTGCTTTTATGGAGAAGAAAACTTCAGACATCTTTCCTCTGCCATTTTTACCGATGTCACTCCCACTTAGAATGAGTATTTACAAAGTTCAAAATTTGAGTTTCAAACAACCATTTTGTAAGTGTACTTTTGGACACTTTATTGTGCTTATTAGAGAGAGCCTAAAATAGCTCCTCTCACCATTTGCAACTACTTGCAATAATATAGCTAGGCCAGTTCTAACAATCATGCAACCACCCACTCATGCCATGTAATTTGAGCATTAGCCAGTCCTGCCGCCTTCAAACTTCCTGTTTACCAGCTCATACTATGAAACTACTGTCATTGCAGCCACTAAATGTTAAGAGCCCAAAGATATGGACACTATCTAGAAGGCTCCAATTGGAAATTCTTAGTATTATAAAGCTTTCCTAAGAGGACTCATTCCCTATTAGATTACCTATTTGATGGACAACTTGGTCCCCAAGATGGTAAGACAAACAAGATGTAGGACAGTAACAGAGCATGTCTGAGCCTGGAGGAGCTTCAGAAGGCAAAAAGGAGGGATCACAGTATGATAAGGAAACAGTAATTCTTGCAGTTTTAAACACTTCAAATTTACCCAGGTGGCTTTGTAGTATTGGATTGCTCATCTTTTTTAGTCTCACAGTCTTTCTTGGGAAGTTGTGTGAAATAATCCTTGCTCTGTAGGGTTGTCACAAGGATGAAATGTGAATGGTGTGGTCTACTATGGGACATGGCATAGACAAAGTGCAGGTCCAGATTTGATGAGTAAATAGGGCCGTAGCAGGGAAATGGAGGCCTGGAGGGGCCCTGTGATGGAGGAGACATGGGGCCACCCCTTGTTGTGGGATGTCAGCTCAAGAGCTAGAACCCTATGCCTCAGCAGCCAAAGCTCAGAACCTAATAGAAGAGCTGATGCACAGCAGACACCATGTGAAATACTGGGCTAGCCTTTGTCCTTTCTACTTCCATAAAACAAGATGCCACCAACTCCATCAGTCCAAGTTAAGGACTCCTTCCCAACAGCTCTGCAGCCTGCAACCACGTCCTCTCACTGCCTTCTCAGGACAGCATCTCAGCTCCTGTTGTATTGGAGAGGGGCGCTTTTTCTGGCTTAGTAATGATTAAACTCAAAACTAACAGCTGTCAGATTGCAACTCCAACCAAGCTGACAGACAGGCTCCTCTTGCTTTTTAATTGGCACCGTGTGAGCTGTAAACTGCACAGTGCAGATGAGTTAAATACCAGGCTGTGGCTGACACTCCCTTGTTGACAAAATTCAGCAAGCTTGGCCTCAGGAATATTCCAGGAAGAACTACAGACAGTGCCAATTGGAGGAACAAAAACCTTCCCATGATTTTCTCTCCCTTCTATCTCTGCAGTTGCACAAAATACTACAGTGTAGACAAAGGTAGGCCATGGTGATTCCCATGTGAAGACAAGCTTATTACTGATGAGGTCAACAGTCAAGATTGCACAGACAGGTGTCACATAGCCCCTTCAGAGCTCCAGCAAATAAAGTTATCTAATCTGCAGGGACAAGTATTTCATATTGATCCAGGTACCAGCCATGCTGTCTCCTAGAGGCAGGTTGCAAGAAGCAATCATATCTGGGGGCATCACAATGCCAGATTTCAGCTTGTACTACAAAGCTGTGGTCATCAAGACAGTGTGGTACTGGCACAAAAACAGACACATAGATTAATGGAACAGAATAGAGAACCCAGAAGTGGACCCTGAACTTTATGGTCAACTAATATTCGATAAAGGAGGAAAGACTATCCATTGGAAGAAAGACAGTCTCTTCAATAAATGGTGCTGGGAAAATTGGACATCCACATGCAGAAGAATGAAACTAGACCACTCTCTTTCACCACACACAAAGATAAACTCAAAATGGATGAGAGATCTAAATGTGAGACAAGAGTCCATCAAAATCCTAGAGGAGAACACAGGCAACACCCTTTTTTAAACTCAGCCACAGTAACTTCTTGCAAGATACATCCACGAAGGCAAAAGAAACAAAAGCAAAAATGAACTATTGGGACTTCATCAAGATAAGAAGCTTTTGCACAGCAAAGGATACAGTCAACAAAACTAAAAGACAACCTACAGAATGGGAGAAGATAGTTGCAAATGACATATCAGATAAAGGGCTAGTTTCCGAGATCTATAAAGAACATATTAAACTCAACATCAAAGAAACAAACAATCCAATCATGAAATGGGCAAAAGACATGAAGAGAAATCTCACAGAGGAAGACATGGACATGGCCAACATGCACATGAGAAAATGCTCTACATCACTTGCCATCAGGGAAATACAAATCAACACCACAATGAGATACCACCTCACACCAGGGAGAATGGGGAAAATTAACAAGGCAGGAAGCCACAAATGTTGGAGAGGATGCAGAGAAAAGGGAACCCTCCTGCACTGTTGGTGGGAATGTGAACTGGTGCAGCCACTCTGGAAAACTGTGTGGAGGTTCCTCAAAGAGTTAAAAAATAGACCTGCCCTACACCTAGCAATTTCACTGTTGGGGATTTACCCCAAAGATACAGATGCAATGAAACGCTGGGACACTTGCGCCCTGATGTTTATAGCAGCAATGTCCACAATAGCCAAACTGTGAAAGGAGCCTCGGTGTCCATCGAAAGATGAATGGATAAAGAAGATGTGGTTTATGTATACAATGGGATATTACTCAGTCATTAGAAATGACAAATACCCACCATTTGTTTCAATGTGGATGGAACTGGAGGGTATTATGCTGAGTGAAGTAAGTCAATCGGAGAAGGACAAACATTATATGGTCTCATTCATTTGGGGAATATAAATAATAGTGAAAGGGAATATAAGGGAAGGGAGAAGAAATGTGTGGGAAATAGAAAGGGAGACAGAACATAAAGACTCCTAGCTCTGGGAAACAAACTAGGGGTGGTGGAAGGGGAGGAGGGCAGGGGGTGGGGGTGACTGGGTGGCGGGCACTGAGGGGGGCACTTGACGGGATGAGCACTGGGTGTTATTCTGTATGTTGGTAAATTGAACACCAATAAAAAATAAATTTATTATAAAAAAATAGAAAAATAAAAATAAATTTATTATTAAAAATAAATAAATAAATAAATAAATAAATAAATAAATAAATAAATAAGGTTGAAAGTATTGTAGCTCCCAGGATGCCCCCAGCATGAAGGGATTGAATGGATTTTTATGTTGAAAATGATCATCAAGTGTCAGATGAAGTATTACAAATAGAAAAGCCTCTAGTTTTTGTGATTTAGGAAGAACCCCTATTATACTCATGTATTCACAAGCATGTGTTTTTTTTTTCCTGAGAGGTCGTTGGTATCTGCAGATTTTGATGTGACTCTCAATCCTAAACATTGTTACCTCTTGTTACTACTGGTGGTGACAGGTCCACCTATCATTTTGTTGACACCTCGGAGGGTGAAGGATGAGTCTCTCTATACCAGTTTTGTGGCAAAGGGAAACAGCCAGAGAGTCGGTAAGAAGTTGTGGGGTTTCTCAAAGCTTCTGGTCAGAAATGATTTGGGTCACATCCACGTCCCCTCATATGGTCAAATAAGGTCATAGCACTAAGTCCAAAGTCTGTGAGGCTGCAACATATAGATGTCCCTGTGGGCAGGCATGCTCAGTCCCAGGCCACAACCAGGGTTTTGATTGCCAGATTGAACACTTGACTTCAGTTAAGCCCTAAATTTTGAATGAAGCACACTTATTTATTGCATTTTTATGCTCTAACTCTGACACCCCTAGCCAGGATGGATAATCCTTCTAGAGAGAAGGGGGTAGTGAATCACTGGGACCAATATTACAGTCTACTAATGCATCTGTGTTGCTCTATATCTACAATCAGCTGATAAATTTATCCCTAATTGATCAGGGTTCAAGAAGTCTATCTGCTTACTTTTCTCTGCACTTACCTCATTGAATGCCACCTGGGGTCATATGAGCACCCAAGTTACAGGGACCCGGGCCTCTGTCCAAGAATTTCACTCCCCAGAGCCACTGGGCCAGGGGACCGTGCTGGAAAACACGGGGTGCCACAGGGCCTCCACCCAGTTCTGTTAGCACAGCTGCCATAGGGCCAAGTTGGATCCTGCCTCAGTATCCAGAACCTTTCCTGAGAACATCTCTACAGGGTTCTGACCTTAAACTTCTAACTGGAGGGTCTCCAGCTCAGTGCCAGGGACCCTGGGCTTCCCACAGTACAGCAGAGCTTTGGAGGGCTCTGCATGGGCTGCTGCACATGCCCCCTCCGTGGTGCTCTCACTCTACCCAGGGATCCCATGCCCTCCAGGGTCACAGCTACCTGTGTGAACTTCCTCCCACTACCCCTGCTAATGTTGGTCTTGTGCTAGCCTGCACCTCCTGGAGCTTAAACCATGGATTCCTTCTCTAGGCAAGTTTTATCCTAGCCCCTACTCATGCTGGACTTCATGACTGATTCTCCAATCTCCATCCTATTGGCTCCTCGATGTGGAACAGCAAGTAGGATGGAACAGACTTATGGGAAATCCCATTTGTACCCCCTTGTGGGCCACGGGATACAGAGACGTTTGCTAGAAGCTGCTGGGAGAGGTTTTTCTTGCTCTTGAGAGAATGGTGGGGTTATTCCTCCTTCAGTTGGGATAAGAAAGCACGTAGTAGTAGATGCTATGGCCACCATTCTGCAGTCACAGGAGGAGCTGGAGATTGGGCAGAGCCAGTGCTGTGGGTGACAGAGTAGAGTACAGGAACCAGGGCCTCGTAGGACTCCTCCTGACCTGTGGCGCCATCAGCCCTGCTTCCAAAGTGGCTCTGGGTCCTGACCAATGTGCTTGCCACTCAAGTCAGCCTCTATTTCCCATCCTCTATAGCTGAAGGCATCTCGACTAATACATCTCTGTGTCTTCTCCTGCCAGCTCCTACAAGGACATCGAGATTGAGTGTCATTTTCCTAGCTGTGCTGAGTCTGGGCTAGGGTGCTAAACTTCTCTCTGAGTTCTTGAGACACTTGGTCACTGGTTGTGTAACACTCGGTGTCAGCTGCTACAGGGTAATTCCAGAAGGGCAGGATCTGCTTCTGTCTTATCCACAAGCACGTCACAAGGCCAGCCACAGTAGGTGTTTAGTAAAAGGTCCCTGTTAAGGGAAGGGGCTCCAGTGGCTTGATGTTTATTGTGCTGCTGTGGCACATTTGTGCTGAGGCTCTGCTTACCTCCGGAGCCAGGCTCCTGCCTCCCGTTGGTTATGGCAGCATCACTTGCCATCCTGGGTTGGCCTATCTGGGTTTCCAGCTTCTGCCATCAGGCACATTCTTCACCCCTTCCCCGTCCATCCAGCTGGTCCTTCTCAATTTCCAGGGCGATGTGATCAGCCTTGCACCCTTGTGCTACCTCCCCTCCCACCACCCGTCAGACCTGCTTTGGCCTCACCTGCCTGCTTCCCCAGCCCCCACATAGGGTCACGGCAATTGTCAAGTTTCTGGCTTCTGAGGTAGCTTCAAAATAGGAAACAAAACTATGCATATTCTCTTTGCTATATCTAACAAGAGGGGCAAATAAACCAATGTGGCTCACAAGGCTCAGATCCCCGGGACTCAGGAGTTCTTTGAACATTTCGTCATTACTGGCATTTTTTCCCCCATGTGGCTCAGAAGAAAAAGTTGAAGATGTATTTGAAAAAAACACATAAAAACCCCCAGATGCTGACTTTCTTTCTTACACATGGAAATTAAAAGGTGTCTTCACTGTGACAGACCGTCAGACAATCTTTGGAGACACAAATAGTGTGAAAAACGGGTCTGTTTTTCCTGGGCTCACTCTACAATGGTCCTAATAGAGTTATCAGAGTGGTCTGGTAAGAAGGAGTATCCACTGGATTCCACTGCTGTGTTTATCCTAGAGGAAAAGCATGTGAAAACACTTGCAATCCCTGCACAGTGTGGGGGAATAAGCAGTAGCCAGAGCTTTATTTTCAGGAGGAAAACCAAACTGGTCTTACCTTCATTTAGGCCAATCAGGATTCTCACCCTCTGTCCCACGCCTTGGATGAGTTAGTGCTTAAACCACATGGAGGACAATGTAACTTCTCACAGGTTACCAAGCACAAGTAGAGAGAGTCTTGCAGTGAGCCTCCATATGCCCATCGATCAGCTTCAACGGTTAGAATATGGTCAGTTTTGCTTCATGGAAATCCCTGTCGTGTTCTCCCCCTACCATTCTCTTATTTAATACTCTCGGTGAGACAGGGACAATCCTAGCCGTTTACACTGAGAGAAAGGGTGTGAGAGATTGGAGATCCAGCTTACACCTGGCAGAGCCTGAGCAACAGCTAACTTACATCAGAATCCAAGCCTACACTGCTACTCAGCAAAGATGCCAGATGTGCACAGTCATGTAACCATTTGCCAGTTTCTTCCATGAATTGAGAAGTTATTTAGCTGGTTGTTGAGCTCTAATTTTATGCTCATACTATGCTGACTACAGAAAAGGGAAACCTTGAAAAAACAGATTAGTGAGTGGATTTCACAATGGCAATTTTTAAACTGTTTCATGGTATAATTTTAATGCCACAAAGTTCACCATTTCAAGTATAGGATTCAATAACTCTTACTGTATGTATAGAATTGTACTACCATCAAGGGCAGTAAGTTTTTACTGTTAAATCTGCCTTGTCACCAATGTCTGGAAATAGTGCTTAGAATATTATGTGTTCAGTATTTGTTGAGGAAATGAAAGGATTTAAGGAGTTTACTGGGTAGTTGGTTAGATGAGATTCATATACAGGAACACTTAGAAAATGGTTTAACAGCATACCAAACTTACTTATTCATTCATTCAGAAGATAATTATTAAGCCTACCCTACATACCAGGTGAAATTCTTGCTACTGAAGGTTGTATTCTCACTCTGGAAATAACCCAACAAATAGTAGTTGTGTTCTTTGTGATTGTTAAACATACTCAGTGTCTTAATATCTATGTAAGGAACATAAGTTTTGTCTGAGTTTACAAAAATGTCCTGCCCTTGGGGTACCTGAGTGGTACAGTAGGTTGAATGCCTGACTCTTGGTTTTGGCTCAGGTCGTGATCTTAGAGTCCTGGATCGAGTCCCATGTCAGGCTCCACACTCACTGTGGAGTCGGTTTGAGACTCTAAAATAAGAAAAATTTCCTGATTTTAGCAAGAACCAAAGAATACAGGATACACATTTGTAGCACATGGTCTGAAGTCCCTTTTCTAAAGACAGACACAAACGAGACATTATCTTTATTAAGAAGGCTTTTCTAGACATTGGATTGATGTGGGAAAATGCTTTTAGAAGCAGAAGTTAGAATTTGAAATATAGGGTCATGAGATATGAATTCTCAGTCACACCCAGAGCTTGAGTTTTCAAAATAGTACTTCAGCTTTTAAATGAAATGAAATTTAGATCCTTACTGTAGTGAAAAAATCTGGAAGCATCTGTTGAATTTCATAAAGAGAAAGTAGTTCTCAAACAGTGTGATGAAATTAAGGAATAGAAGCATATGCTGAAGTTAATTCTTTCCAAAAAAGGAGTTTTGTGATTGAAGTGAGACTATAAGCTCTATTCATCTTTTTTTAATGAGCAAACTTTTTTTCAAATGTCAGTCTGGAAGTATTCTAACTTTGTATTACATCCCTTTATTATGGAGGGAACAGTTAGGATACAAAGCAGCTTCATCTAAAAGCAGCACAAAGAGCAAAGAAACCAAATATTAATTTTATAAGGTTTAAAGTTCATTTACAGATTAATTTTAGCTCCATTTCCATTGGACAGTCAGCCCACATTGCTTAAATGCCTTCAACTTACACCACTCAGAAAAACACCTCAAATGTGCCTTTGTTCTGTTGCCTTCTGCATGTTTCTATTTACTACAGAATCATTATTTTTAGAACTTTGTAAAAGTACCAAATGTCTCTGTGCAGTGTCTGCATCCAAGTCCTTTAGTCGTACATTGTCCAGGACAACATCCAAGACGTGCCTGAGCATCAGCAGTGAGTAGAGCCCCGTCTGTGGCCAGAGCAGAGACGGCAGCCTCCACATAGGTGATGAGCTCTCCACGTGTGATCAAGCATGACAGTGGGTGCTCCATAGTGCCTCTGCGATGGTGACACAAGGAAGGGAGGAGATGTGGTGGGAGATGGCTGGCCTGGGTTCCTAGATTACTGGTTACAGAGGCAACACCATCATCTAGAAAAGGTCAGGTGCCTAACAAAGTTTTAGAGGACACAGTCTGAGATTGCTGGACGGTGGCACACCATCTTTCTCCAGGCAATTTTCTCTGTGTTCTTATCAAGGGGGAAGGTATTTGGGGACCATCCATATTCCCATCCAGTTTCTACAGGCTTGCCATGCAATTAGGGGTGACTGCGGAGGGTAAGGAGACAAAGCACTGTCTTAAAGTCAGACCTGGATGTGAACTCCAGCTCCACTCTTCCAGTGAAGACTCCCTTAGGGATATTTCCTAGCTTTGGTTGAGTGGGCATGATAACACCATCTCTACTCCAGGATTATTGAAAGCTATAAATGAAATGATGCTGCGTGGGTGGTCGGGTGCTTAACAAGCATGTAACAAATCAAGACTTATATTATTGCATTAATGTCCTCCTCACAAAGAAATAACATGGGATCCTTGAGGTCCTTGTCTGTATCTAGATAATTTTTTATAACCTAGGTTTAAGTGCTTCAGAAGTGAATATGACCATTTCAAACTTAAAATTATTGTGGAAGACCAACATAGGTACATTTGGCTGTATCACAAATCAGAATATAATCAAGATAAAGTATGGTCTATGGACCAGGAGCATCACCAGGGAACTCGTGAAAAAAGACTCGAGGCCCACTCCAAACTTTTTGAAAGAGAACCTGCATTTTTAACAAAGTCTCCATGTAAATTACAGGCATGAAATAGTTTGTGAAGCAGTGGTGTAATGGATTTGGAAAGTTCTGTGGTGTCAGGACTGATGGAGGAATTGGAAGTCTTGCCAAAAAGGTTTAACTTAGGTTGTGTCTTGAAGGATGATAGATGTCAAAGGACAAAGGGCACATCCTAAAATGAGGAAGCAATGCCTCAAAAGCACGAAGGTGTGAAGTTTTGTTTTTCCCTAAAGACATGTGATGTTTAGAGAAATGATTAGTAGCTTCATCAACTGGATTACAGAGAACAAGGAATGGAACACCAGGAGAGGAAAGTCAAGAGTTTAGTTGGTAACAAATGGTGCCATGTCCTCAATGCTGTGCTATGGAGCATAGGTAGCCTATGTAGACTGAGGACATGACTACTTGGGGCTGATAGATACCATGTGAGGAGCAAGTATAGAAGGTGACGTCTAGGGGACAAACAAGGGACAAGCAGTTTGGCCCACCCAATGAAATGGGCTTATAGTATATGGGCTAAAAAAGAAACAATCAAAATGCCATGCTCTGTGGAAACCCTGCACTTATAGGAGTGGTTCTAGCAACTGAATCAAGGACTTGTTTTAGAGTGAAGATGACGGGATGGAAGAACAAGAGATGAGTGGAGATCAGATGACTAGAGGAGGGGAGGATCAGAGGGTGACCAGTTGGGTTTGGAACATGTTTGATTCACGGATGAGAGGGCCATCAGTGTGGAGGTGCATCTGGGTGGTGAAAGGTCAAGCAGAGATGCACATTCTGGAAGCATTTCTATAGAGATCTAAGTTTCAACTTCTGGCAGGAACTGAGACTAAGTAATGAAGATAGTGTAAGCAAGACGGAACCCAGGCACCAAACACTGGAAATCACTTCAAACATGTGAGACAGACATGCCATGCCAGTATTCCTTAACTGTAAGACTCTGCTTCTGGTCACTTAGGACCTACCTGCCCCTATTCCACCGCATTCCTTTACTGTTTTAAAATTAATAAGTTAATAAGCTTTAAACTCTCCAGGGAGTCTCCAGGCTCAGAACTTTGCTAGGCTCTAACTTTCACATGGTTCTGTTAGGAGGGAGACCAGGGAGGCATTCCAGTAAAACCCACCCCAGTGGCTGTCCAACTCATCCATGACCAGAACCACTTCTGCAACAATCATTACCCAGAACTACACTACAGTACTTAAGTTGTGATGTTTTTATCTCTTGCTCATGCTCTTGTCTCCTGAAAGCTTAAGCATATAAAGGATCTTCTTCCTTATGCTGCTTCGCTTATATATGGTGTTTCCGGTTCCTAGGAAGATTTCTCATGACTTCACACCTTCATATCTAACAGTCCTATGAGGGAACCATGGTTTTTACCTCCATTTCACAGAGAGGACAGCTGAGGCTTGCAGTGGCTTTTCCCAAGGTCTTGTAGGGTGTGGTTCAACCTAGGGTGTGATTTTGAATCCCATACTGTCTCTCACTTTGGTTCTTGCCTTCACCTGTAAGCAGACTGCCCATATATACCAACTCAGTATCCTCTCCACCTGGGCTGCTGTCACAGGATGCCAAAGTGGTGGCTGCTGAACGCAGATTTCTCACAGTCTGGAGGCTGGGAAGTCTGAGATTAAGGGGTTGGCAGATTTGGCAGATTTTCTCCCCAGATTTGGTATCTGGGGAGAAGCTATTTTCTGGTTCACAGACTGCCCCTCTTTCTTACTGTGTCGTCACAGGGAAGAAGGGGTAAAGTATCTCTCAGTGTCTCTTATCAACTCCCATAGAGGAGCAGTTGCTGTCTCCCAAAGGCCCAGCTCCTCATGCCATCACCTGGTAAACAGGTTTCGGTACAGGAACTTTGGGTGACACGAACATCCGGGCCATAGATCTTGAAGGATCTAGTTCCCACAGATTATGTAAAATGATGCAGTCATGTCATGTGATAGAAAATGGAGTAGTGTGTGCCCTGGTTAGGAAAGACTGTACGGCCTCATGGAGAGGCTACACTGCCATTAACTATACTCTTTCTCCTTGAAGCTACATCAAAGGCATCCTCTATTGATTAGCATATGGTAACCACATAAGGTAGATTGCTAATTGGAAGCAGCAGTGCGTATAAAGTTATTTTTATCTCAAAACTATTATAGCAGAGAAAAAGCTTTGCTTAGGCAGGATGTCAGGACAAGTTTTACCCTCTTATTAGAAACCAAGCACTTGTCAATTAAGGAAACACTTTGCAGCCTTGGGGTCGGGAGTCGGCAGGCAGGGGGGGTTGGGGAGGTGGGGGGCAGGGTTGGGGTGGTATCTGAACAGGAGCTGGGTGAGGTCTGAGCACCTGTTATGGCAATGACCGTTATTATACCAGTGGTGGGCTGGTCAAAAAGTTAAAACTACCTCAAGGGGTTATTTTGAAGCAACTATGAGGTGTGACCAACTTTATACTTTGTTTTTTACTCAGAAAAATTCCTTTTTTTCCTCTTTCTTTTTGATTATTGTACCAAAAGAACTGTAAAAAACTGTATCCTTCTATATTTTTTTGAAAGTAGTTAGAATGAAAAATTTTATTTTATTTTTTTGTATATTTTTTATTGGAGTTTGCTTTGCCAATGTGTAGCAAAACACCCAGTGCTCATCCCATCAAGTGCCCCTCTCAGTGCCCGTCACCCAGTCACCCTCTTTCTATATTTTTAAAATAAAATACACACACACACATAGGAGCAACTTTAAAGTAGAATGTCTGATGTCAAGTTACAACGTAGTTTTTACAAAGTGTTCTGTATGAAGAGATAGAGGATGTGAAGCAGTACTGAACCATTACATTTTAAATACTCCTATGGTTCAAGAGTTCGTTTAAATACTCCTATGGTTCATGCATCATCTGAGAGTTCACCATGTGGTCATAGATTACGACATTGGATTATCACAGCAGCCGTGAGGCAGGTGTGACTGTCCTCCCTCTGAAGGTAGATTTAGAGATGGAGGATTTCAGCGAAGACCATGAAGCTCTGAGAGAGAGGTGAGAGCAAGGCAGCAACCATGGAGGATGGGGCTCCAACGTCCCCTGGTACCACCCTTCCTGCAACATCTGGCACCAGTCAGGACCTCAAGGGGCACTCGGGCCCACTAGCTCCCTTCCCAGGCTGATCTCGGTTTGCCTCTGAAAACCGAACAGAATCATCTGGAGGTTAGTGTTTGGCTCAGGTGTCTGGTGTCTAGATGTTTCTAAGCTTCTTTTTACAAACCCCAAGCTGGAACTTAAGAATCCCGGCTGCGTGTCCCATGGCAGCGTGGAGGATAACTCCTCCCTGGGCTCTAGCATCATAGGAGCACAAGGTGACACTCATGTGACCCCAGCAGTCCCATGACAAAGCTGTGGGGGGCAACTGGGCACAGTTCAGTGAAAGCGGGTATGGAAAACTAAAGCTGGAGGTAAGACACCCTCCTGAGAATTTGGCAAGAGGACTGATGGACTGAAGCCACAGAGGCTTCAGAGGACTGAGCCACTGAAGTCCTGTCAGTGCACTGGCCTTGTCAGGGCTGCAGTGGTAAATGGGCACAGCAGTGCTTGTCCTGCAGGGCCAATGATCAAGTCCTTCTAACAGATGGGCCAGACCCCGTTCTACCCTCCAGCAACCACCCAACAGGGAGGGATGCGGCTGGACTGTCACTGCTGGTTTATGTAGCAGCTCTAGAATTAGGGCCTTTGTTCTTAATCCTTGTGTATTTACACGTGTGTGAGACATATACTGTGTATAGAAGATTTGCTGCTTGTTAAGCATCTTTAAAGACAGAGCACACACATGAGAATGAGCGAGCAGGAGTAGGGGGAAGGGCAGAGGGAGAATTCCACCCTGCCCCCCAGGGGAGACCCTGAAGCAGGGCTTGATCCCAGGACCCCAAGATCATGACTTGGGCCAAAGGCAGATGCTTAACCCACTGAGCCACCCAGGCACCCATTTTACAAGTTTCATAGAACTTTTCTCATTCTACATATTTACGTAGATGTATTACAATTGTAATACATGTTGCTAATAGAAGATGTAATACAAACACCCACTCATCGTACACCAATGAAGAGGTCTTAGAAATCAGCCCGTATCTCTCATTTTACTGATGAACTAGATCCTAAAAAGATTAATTCACCAAGGTCACACAGATATAGCTCTGGAAGCATGCACAGTTCCTGTCTGCTCCTGAGCGCAGGCTATGGAATCAAGCTGAATCTAGGACGGAGCTGGCATTCTACCTATAACTGGGGCTTCAGTTTTCCCATCTGCACAGTGGGCAGGACAGTGTCCCCCTTACATGGATGGCATCAGGGGTAAGTGAGGTCACTCCCGACAGGCATGCCTCCCCATACCCAGTCCCTGGACACTGCTCAACAGTCCTCTTCCCTCACCTTTGATTGCTTACAGCTACACAACATGCATTTTCCTCTAACTTTAGTGGGGAGTTCTTTAACATTTAGGCCCAAGTTATTTTCAAGATGTTTTGCAGCAGCTGGTTGAAGAGACCTGGATCTGAAGTAACCCGGAGATGGCAGTCCCATCTGGAACAGATCCAGGATTTGGGGGTATCCATGTCACTTCTAGGCTCCCATTGTCCACGGGGCTACCATCTGTGAGAAGATCTTGTATGATCCATGACTAAGGACTGTTTTACTGGTTCAGTCTCACAAAGATTAGTTGTGTAAGGAGATAAAACTCTCAAAGAATGCAGTGCTCTTTTCTTAAATCCTGTTTTCAAATTTTTAAGTCTGGTTTTCAGAGTTTTATTTCACATAACTCAGACTTTTTAATCTGCTGTAATTCATCCCCACAGTTAAACACTATGAGTCATAATTTGTTGTACAAACTTATCAAATTGCTCAAGGTAGAAAGGGAGGATCCTTTAAAAAAAAAATTTACTTTTTCTGGGACTCAAAGGAATTTCAAAGGAGACTTTTTTTTTTTTTTTTTTTTGTGGAGGAGTATGTTGTCTGTTGCTTGTTCCAGTGGGACTTCCTGAAATCTGTGGTCCCAAGTATGTGTGCCCACTGGCCTGAAGCCCAGATAACCCCAGTCTCCAGGGTGAAGTTAAAAGTAAGTGGGTGGATGACAGAAGTCAGCGGGTAGGGATTCAAGGACACTTGGCTTCAGTTCATTCTTATACTTCACTTCTGAGTCCTGAAGACTATTCTTCTACCCTTCAACTTCTCCTTTTGTCCTTTTAGGCAACACAACTAAATTTAGCCATGACTATGCCACTCAGCTCCTCACTGCAGTTACATAAACATATATTCCGGCTTTCAAATTACCCTGTGTGGCTACAGACAAACCACCACAAGCCAAGGGTTTGGTACACTCATCTCACAAAGATTAACAGCTGAAGTAAGTACAATGTCTCAAGAATTTCTGGTTAAAAGAGACCATCATGAGCAGTTAAGCAGAAAGTTCTGGTTCCTTGGTCATTCTATTTCTCGCATAAGTTGACACAGTGGTTTCTAACTTCATTGGAGGTTGGGGAATCATTTCTCAACATTCACTTGCCATAGGGGGAAAGGACAGAACCCCTGAGCTGAGTCTACCCTGCTGAGAAAGTGTTCCTGGCAGTTCAGAGCCCTCACAAGACCCCAAGCATCCATCTGAATGTTCAGCCAGAAGTGCCAGTAAGAAAATGGGATGAGTGGCATTTGGGCTTCAAGAATGCTGAGTCTCCAGTTAGAGGAACATCTGGGCAGAAGGAACAGGGAGCCAACAGGTCCTTCAGACTTTAATCACACAGTCTCATGAGCTTGGCTTAGAGCAGCAGCTATTCACCCCCAGTCACACATTCAGTAAGGAGCCTTAAATTTTGAGTCTGCTCATTCTGCCTAGTTTTTTCCCTAAGGTTAGTGGATACAACAAGATCTATAAAACTCTTTAGGCTTATTAGCACAGCATTTCCATAATGAAGTATTCCCAGGAAAGAACCAGAGGAATACAAAGGATATCAACAGGGATCATTGATGTTATTTATACTTAAAGGATGGGGGACACTGAGGCAGGTCAGCAAGGGAAACATGGTTCAATTATAATGCAATTGTATGATGAAACATCATACACATAGGAAGTTAAAAACATTTGATGACAGGAAACAATGACCATGTTCATGAACAAAAGAATACAGAGCTTTAAAGTTACTCCACACTTTAAGAACTCATAAAAGAATACTAGGAGGAAATAAGTGTATACTTCTGATTATTAAAGAGCATGGAAATTTTTTGGTTCTCAGTGACAGATTTTTTTTTTAACTGTTGTACATATGTTAGCATCAAATTCTTTATGTAGTTGTATTAACTGAGGCTCTTGATAGATATCAAGTTTTCAAAGGCTTTTCATAGATGTGATCTCTAATCTCATAGTCTAGGGAATGGTGGGGAAACGAAGGTTCAGAGTAAAAGGAACCTGGCTGAGCTCACATGCTGGGCTTCTTTCATGTTCCTTCCTGGCCATTAGCGAGGCTCTAATCTCAGAGGACTCAGTCTCCTGTCGTCTCTAGAGGGTTTCCTCTCTGCCTACCTCCTCCTGTTGCTAACTCAGCGTTCACACATAGGGAGAACTGGCTCCCATGCCTCCACATACCTCTCTTGTCCCTACTGAGATTTCGTTTTCCCATTTGTGGGCCCCCTCACTTGGAAGCAGTCAATAGCACTGCACTGGTCATGGTTGGCTGACCCTGATCTATTTGTGGCTCTCAGACTTTGAAGTGGGATCTTCAGGGTGGAAGGTCCTCAAGTAGAGATAGAAAATTTGTTTTGTTTCAGAGTAGAGTTTAGTGATCCATCAGTTGCATAGAACACCCAGTGCTCATCACATCACATGTCCCCCCCCTCATGCCCATCACCCAGATAACCCTAGGAAACATGGTCACTGGAAGGAGGGTGGGGGGACAGAGTAAGAGTCTCATGGCTTGTCTTCCTCTGATTTAGTTTTCCTTCCCTTCTATGGCCCTGTTTCTTAAGTTCCATATGTGAGATCATAGTAACTTTCTAATCTGAAAACTCCAGAGAGTTGAATTGATTACTTGTATTATTTTCTCTTTAATGCTTACTATATAAAAATTAATTTTAGAAGTCATTTTTAATATCTACAGAGGCAAACTTCAGTATCACTAGATGCTTCTGAATACACTCATTGAAGGGTATCTCATCACTATTTAATTGTTCAAAGGACTCTTGTGCTTAGGGGTCTGCAGAAGGTCAGGGATTACTGTTTACAGCTTGCTCCTTCTCCTAACCAGAAGGTAAGGAAACATAGCTCCATGCTTCTTACCAATGATGGAAAATTAACTGATCAATGCCAACAGCTAGGTCAAAAGGAGTTGCCTACATAATTCAAACCATGTTTTATATTATATATATAATATATATATATCTACATTCACCTCATGAAGGATTAAGTAGTTCTATTCTTCCAGCTCTAAACTCTACCCTGAAATAGAAAGTTAAGAGGTAAGTTCTGGGGTAAATACAATGAAGTACCTTTAGTTTTCTTAGTTTCCTCTGCAGATCAAAGATTATGTAATGCAATGCCTTATAGCACAAGGAGTCAGGGTGCATTATCTGCTCTGGGCATTTGTAGCCTAGTTCAAAAGACGAGGTAGCACATATAAAAAGTTATTGCTGAATTCTCTACTAAACTGAGTGATACTATCTCCAAGTACACTAGGAATTCTGAAAAAGGTCAGTAGTCTGCAGTCACTGGAGAGAGTGTCATGATTTAGGTGGGATTGGATCCAAGTTTCCTGACTTGCAGTCCTTCTTCCTTCCTTTACAAGAAGTGTCATGCTTTCAGGGCTTAGAAATAGGAAAAGGACTTCAAATATACATTTTTGAACTTAACAAGAAGAGGCAAAGGATGAGATTAGTTTCAAAGTGGATATAAAACCTTTCGTCCATTTAACCAATTAACATTTATTCTTACAATGAAGATACAAAAAGATAAAGTTCTGGCCCTTGATGTGCTCACAGTGGGATGGATATGTACATTACTATGTTTAAGTGCTAAATTCAGTTGTAAGGAGACCTCTGACAGATACTCCATCATGGGCACCTTCAAGAAATATGAGAGGAAAATGAAGTTCAGTAACTAAATCTAGCTTTTAATATCAAAGTCCGTTGATCATTCTAGGGCAGCCAAAGTAGTTTGATTGAAGATATCTAGTAAAATACTCATTTAATGAGAAAATCATGCTGCATACTTTAGAGTCTCATTTGTTTAGTTTATTAGATGCACCTGCTGTGCTCTCTTTGGGGCAAACTCTAAAGGCAGGCCACCTTATTCGAGAGAAGTGCTGATAACTGTAAAAGCAGGAAACAGATGGCAGACTCACTGCTGCTGCCCAGGACCTTGAGCTTTGGGGTTTCCGGATTTTGTGGGGCTTGAGGTAGTTAGATAGAAATTAGATACACTGTGAATTGGCTTTCATATGTTAGGCTAACCCACAGAAAGATTCTAAAGATGAAAAGTTAGAGACCTTCATGGATTCTAGTTGCTATTGCTGATGGTCGGAGAGTGCAAAGGGGTGGTTAGTACCCAGCACCCTGTGCTAAGCACTAGAGCCTCACTAACAATGAGTGACAGGAGCAGCTGGCTGAGTCCAACAAAGGGATATTTCTGGGGTTAAGGCCATTGCTAGATAGGCAAAATAAATGCCGTATTATTGCTTATATAAGGGGAAAAAAGGTGGAAGGAATGTGGAATATATAATCAACTAGTCTTGTAGGTCAAAACACAGGATGGGTAATAGTTTGGGGACCCAGCGCCATGGTGGATAGAAAGGCCATGAAAATTAAATACTATCCTGTTGACGTCAAGTATTTTTGATAATTGTCACAGTGACATTATCTCTAGTTAATAAGCAAAATCAGCAGCTCAAAGAACAGGTAAATTGCCTAGTGGCTGTTCACATGATGTAAGGCCACACATCAAGGGGAGAAGGGAATTGAAGCCTTTCGCCTCAGAAGTTTAATCTTCTTGAGCACCCAGAGAGATCTAAGATCCCAGTCTGAAACCATTTTTTTGTAAGGAATATGCACTTGATCTCCAGGCATTTTTCCTCTTGCCTGTGAGTATCTGGGCTATTTGCTTTCTGGAGAAGAGGAAGAAAAGGACCCTTGGAGGGATCACTGCCCCCAGAGGCTCTATAGGCCTGTGTAATAACCTACCTCTCTCTGAGGACACTTAATCCTCTGTGTGGGGCATGGGTTTTCCACCCACAAGCAGCCACCTCTGAAAGGCCACATGATCGAGGTAAGATGCCATTACATCAAGCACTTGAACATTTTGCAAACTGGCTTTGAGATCTATCCCTTGGTACCAGCCTTGTATATTTTTTATGGATTTTGGATAAAGAGGGCGGTAGAAAGAGGGGAGGGTAGGGGCAGAAGGAGAAGGAGAATCTAAGCAGGCTCCACACCTAGCATGGACCCCCGACGTGGGGCTCAACCTCATGACCCAGAGATCACAACCAGAACTGAAATCAAGAGGCTCCCCAGCCCTGTACACATCTCAATCTGTGACCTCTAAGGTGAGCCATCCTTCTCTTTGCAGGGTATTTTGCTTCTTTCTGCCTGACTGTGAACACCTGGGAGTGGTATTCCATGCCCAGCACTCTGAAGGTTATAGGGTCTGTGCATGGAGTCAGATCCAGTCTTTGCTGTGTATCTACTGTAATTCTGGAGAAGTTCTTTAGCCTTTGTCCCCTGTTTTCTCTTGGGGACGTTAATGAGGATACATAGCACAGAAGTTGAAGTAAGGACTGCAGGTGGTGAATGCAAAACACTCACCCAGTGCCTGGCCCACAGAAAGTACTCAATAACCTGTTCTTTTTCACTACCAACCACCACCCCAGCAGCCCTGACTTCTCACTGATTGGCTGTGCCCTGGGCAAGGGACCTGGATGGAGCCACAAAGGCACTCTGACACCCCACTGCACCCTCCGTTTGCACACTGGTCACTAAGCAGTAGCATAACTCTCAGTTACAGACAGCTGTCGAGTTCCCTCTGAGTTTCCTGCTTCCTACACAACCAGAAGGCTCCAGATTAAGGATTCTCAGCTCCATGGTCTTGGCACTGGGCCTTAGGAGGTGGCTCTGGGTATGGATTCCAGGAAGCAGACATGGACATCACAGACCAGCTTCTAGTCCAATGGGCCAGAGTCAATGAGAACGTGGTTCCAGGAAGTTCTTCCCAAACGCAAAGGCCATTATACCAGGCAAAGCATCTTGCTTTCAATTTGTTTTTTTAAAAAGCCTTGAGCGCTTGCCTATAAACACCCAGCATCTCCTGTCTTTTCTATTTATTGAGACTAAAACGAAGATCTCTTCATTGGTTTGTTCTCCTAGCTTGCTGGTTCTGCATAAACATACTAGTCAGTTCAGAATCCTCCTTATACTTTGATCAGAAAGATAAAGGATATAATAAAGCAAACCTCCCCCACCCTGCGTCTGAGCTCCAAGCCACAGCGCCTGACAACGGGGGAGCTCATCCTTCCTAGTCATTTGCTCTTTGTAGATCTAAAACTGTTTAAGTTACAACAAGCATTCCTCAGGCCTTCTGCACAAATAATTCACATTTGCAACCAAACCTGCAGATGTCCCAGTGTGGTGTCAAAGACTTCACTTCTGCAAGAGGCACTAAATTTAATGCTAGCCTTTCAGGAGCCGAAATCCATTGCTCAGTCCTTTGCAGGGAAACTGATTTAATTAAGATGTTTTATACCCACTTTCACACTTTAAAACGTAGGAATTTAAACATCCATAATATTATTCTGTCTTTAGAAGCCTATTTTTCCTTGAAAAACCAGACTGGCAGGTTTTCATTTAAGCAAATACTCCAGCATCAAGAGCTGTCTTGTTAGCTGCCAGGCTTCACTCTGTCTCAGTAAATTAGCAGAATGTAAATGAGCCAGGGTCCCGGAGAAGCCTCCACCCTGAGGGCTGCTCCTGGCTTTGCCTGGAACCCTCCAGGGCAACCATATCTGACACCACGTCTAGCTATAGGGAGACAACAGCGCTTTCTCCTCCCTCTGAGTGCCTAGAAATGGTCACAAGGCATTTTGACAAGTGATAGGCTGCGCTTTTTCTCTTTGCTTTGAAATTGTGAAGAAATACACAGGGATACGTGATCTTCGGAGATGGTTAGCAAGGAGGAGCTGGGAGGCTCCTGGCTGACCCAGCTGTGAGCCTGGGCCCTGCAAGCAGCATTTCTGAGGTGTGGCCAGGCAGCTTAAGCAGACTCCCCCACCTCACTGGCTCCCCTTGCTGAAACCTGGTCTCTGGGCAGACTCTTCGAGGCACAGGTGAAGCAGCCAAGGAGGACACTTGGACCTAAAACATGGTAATCCAGGACTAGGGAATTAAGGACCTGGTTCTGACAGTTTCTCACACTGTGGCCTTTAGCTGGGTCTTCATTGCTGATGGCAGCTTCCACTCAGCCAAGGCACAGAGAGGGTTCCTGTTGGATGACACAAAGCACTTACAAGCCCAAGCACTTTAGGTTTCTACTAGAAGCAAACAAATGCAGGGGCAACGGGAGTGGCTCCATCAGTGAAGCATCTGCCTTCAATGCAGGTCATGATCTCAGGGTCCTGGGATCAGAGACCTGGGTCAGCAGGGAGTCTGCTCCCTTTTCCTCTGCTCCTCCCCGCCCCACCCTGCTCAAGCTCTCAATAAAATCTTTAGAACAAAACAAAAGCAGGTACTTCTAGAGAGAACTTGGAAGGCTAGCCATTTTTTTTTTTTTTTTTTGAAGCAAACTACTTGCAAGCTTTGGTACTTTGTTATGAATATCAAATTCCTTGGGGCAGGTTCATGGCTGATGGCTGGAGGTCAGTAGGTCACAGCAGTGCTGGGAGGAAACGTTTTGATGGAGATGTTTGAATGAAAAAGTAGACCTTGAATTCTCTCCCCTTTAAATGAGGAATCAATAATGACCACTTAATAGTTTAAGGAGAAGGAGGAGGGGCAGGATGGCGGAAGAGTAGGGGCCCCAAGTCACCTGTCCCCACCAAATTACCTAGATAATCTTCAAATCATCCTGAAAATCTACGAATTCGGCCTGAGATTTAAAGAGAGACCAGCTGGAATGCTACAGTGAGAAGAGTTCGCGCTTCTATCAAGGTAGGAAGACGGGGAAAAAGAAATAAAGAAACAAAAGGCCTCCAAGGGGGAGGGGCCCCGCGAGGAGCTGGGCTGAGGCCGGGGCGAGTGTCCCCAGGACAGGAGAGCCCCGTCCCGGAGGAGCAGGAGCTGCACCAACCTGCCCCGCGGAAAGGCCTCCAGGGGAATTGGAGCAGGATCCCCAGAAAGGCGGGGATGCCCTCGGGCTCCCTGGGACACTAACAGGCACCTGCGCCCCGGGGAGATGCGCCGAGCTCCCTAAGGGCTGCAGCGCTCGGCGGGACCCGGAGCAGCTCGGAGGGGCTCGGGCTGCGGCTCTGCGGAGGGGGCTGCGGGGCGGGAGCGCGAATCCAACAGCCCAGGCCCGGGAGCACAGGGCGCCGGGACACAGCCCAGGATCCGGCCTTCCCCCGGGACAGGCAGAGGCCGGGAGGGCCCAGGACAGCAAGGACGCTCCTGCCCCGAGCTGAGCAGATCAGCGGCCCCGCCCCGGAGCCTCCAGGCCCTGCAGATGGAGAGCCCCGGAGTTACTGCAGGAGCTGACTCCAGGGCTCCAGAGCTGCCCCCGCCACTGCGATTGTTCCTCCTGGGGCCTCACGGGGTAAACAACCCCCACTGAGCCCTGCACCAGGCAGGGGCAGAGCAGCTCCCCCAAGTGCTAACACCTGAAAGTCAGCACAACAGGCCCCTCCCCCAGAAGACCAGCGAGACGGACCAGTTCCAGGGGAAGTCAAGGGACTTAAAGTATACAGAATCGGAAGATACTCCCCTGTGTTTTTTGTTTGTTTGTTTGTTTGTTTGTTTTGATTTCTGATTGCTTCCCCCACCCCTTTTTTTCCCTTCTTTTTTTCTTTCTCTTTTTCTTCTCTTTTTTACCTTTTTTCTTTTTTTTCTTTTTCTCTTTTCTTTCCTTCTTTCTCTCTCTTTTTCTCCTTTTCCCAATACAACTTGTTTTTGGCCATTCTGCACTGAGCAAAATGACTAGAAGGAAAACCTCACCTCAAAAGAAACAATCAGAAACAGTCCTCTCTCCCACAGAGTAACAGAATCTGGATTACAATTCAATGTCAGAAAGCCAATTCAGAAGCACTATTATACAGCTACTGGTGGCTCTAGAAAAAAGCATAAAGGACTCAAGAGACTTCATGACTGCAGAATTTAGATCCAATCAGGCAGAAATTAAAAATCAATTAAATGAGATGCATCCAAGCTAGAAGTCCTAACGACGAGGCTTAACGAGGTGGAAGAACGAGTGAGTGACATAGAAGACAAGTTGATGGCAAAGAGGGAAACTGAGGAAAAAAGAGACAGACAATTAAGAGACCATGAAGACAGATTAAGGGAAATAAACGACAGCCTGAGGAAGAAAAACCTACTTTTAATTGGGATTCCCGAGGCTGCCGAAAGGGCCAGAGGGCCAGAATATGTATTTGAACAAATCCTAGATGAAAACTTTCCTAATCTGGGAAGGGAAACAGGCATTCAGATCCAGGAAATAGAGTGATCCCCCCTAAAATCAATAAAAACCATTCAACACCTCAACATTTAATAGTGAAGCTAGCAAATTCCAAAGATAAAGAGAGGATCTTTAAAGCAGCAAGAGACAAGAAATCCCTGACTTTTATGGGGAGGAATATTAGGGTAACAGCAGACCTCTCCACAGAGACCTGGCAGGCCAGAAAGGGCTGGCAGGATATATTAAGGGTCCTAAATGAGAAGAACATGTGACCAAGAATACTTTATCCAGCAAGGCTCTCATTCAAAATGGAAGGAGAGATAAAGAGCTTCCAAGACAGGCAGGAAGTGAAAGAATATGTGACCTCCAAACCAGCTCTGCAAGAAATTTTAAGGGGGACTCTCAAAATTCCCCTTTAAGAAGAAGTTCAATGGAACAATCCACAAAAACAAGCACTGAATAGATATCATGATGACACTAAACTCATATCTGTCAATAGTAACTCTGAACGTGAATGGGCTTAATGACCCCATCAAAAGGCGCAGTGTGTCAGACTGGATAAAAAAGCAGGACCCATCTATTTGCTGTCTACAAGAGACTCATTTTAGACAGAAGGACACCTCCAGCCTGAAAATAAATGGTTGGAGAACCATTTACCATTCAAATGGTCCTCAAAAGAAAGCAGGGGTAGATATCCTTATATCAGATAAACTAAAATTTACCCCGAAGACTGTAGTGAGAGATGAAGAGGGACACTATCTCATACTCAAAGGATCTATCCAACAAGAGGACTTAACAATCCTCAATATATATGCCCCGAATGTGGGAGCTGCCAAATATTTAAACCAATTAATAACTAAAGTGAAGAAATACTTAGATAATAATACACTTATACTTGGTGACTTCAATCTAGCTCTTTCTACCCTCGATAGGTCTTGTAAGCACAACATATCCAAAGAAACGAGAGCTTTAAATGATACACTGGACCAGATGGATTTCACAGGTATCTACAGAAATTTACATCCAAACTTAACTGAATACACATTCTTCTCAAGTGCACATGGAACTTTCTCCAGAATAGACCACATACTGGGTCAAAAATCGGGTCTGAACCTATACCAAAAAATTGGTTTCGTCCCCTGCATATTCTCAGACCATAATGCCTTGAAATTAGAACTAAATCACAACAAGAAGTTTGGAAGGACCTCAAACACGTGGAGGTTAAGGACCATCCTGCTAAAAGAAAAAAGGGTCAACCAGGAAATTAGAGAAGAATTAAAAAGATTCATGGAAACTAATGAGAATGAAGATACAACCGTTCAAAATCTTTGGGATGCAGCAAAAGCAGTCCTAAGGGGGAAATACATCGCAATACAAGCATCCATTCAAAAACTGGAAAAAATTCAAATACAAAAGCTAACCTTACACATAAAGGAGCTAGAGAAAAAACAGCAGATATATCCTACACCCAGCAGAAGAAAATAGTTAATTAAAATTCGAGCAGAACTCAATGAAATCGAGACCAGAAGAACTGTGGAACAGATCAACAGAACCAGGAGTTGGTTCTTTGAAAGAATTAATAAGATAGATAAACCATTAGCCAGCCTTATTAAAAAGAAGAGAGATAAGACTCAAATTAATAAAATCATGAATGAGAAAGGAGAGATCACTACAAACACCAAGGAAATACAAAGATTTTAAAAACATTATGAACAGCTCTACACCAATAAATTAGGCAATCTAGAAGAAATGGACGCATTCCCGGAAAGCCACAAACTACCAAAACTGGAACAGGAAGAAATAGAAAACCTGAACAGGCCAATAACCAGTGAGGAAATTGAAGCCGTCATCAAAAACCTCCCAAGACACAAGAGTCCAGGGCCAGATGGCTTCCCAGGGGAATTCTATCAAACGTTTAAAGAAGAAACCATACCTATTCTACTAAAGCTGTTTGGAAAGATAGAAAGAGATGGAGTACTTCCAAATGCGTTCTATGAGGCCAGCATCATCTTAATTCCAAAACCAGACAAAGACCCCACCAAAAAGGAGAATTACAGACCAATATCCCTGATGAACATGGATGCAAAAATTCTCAACAAGATATTAGCCAATACGATCCAACAGTACATTAAGAAAATTATTCACCATGACCAAGTAGGTTTATCCCTGGGATGCAAGGCTGGTTCAACACTCGTAAAACAACCAATGTGATTCATCATATCAGCAAGAGAAAAACCAAGAATCATATGATCCTCTCATTAGATGCAGAGAAAGCATTTGACAAAATACAGCATTCATTCCTGATCAAAACTCTTCAGAGTGTAGGGATAGAGGGAACATTACTCGACATCTTAAAAGCCATGTACGAAAAGCCCACAGCAAATATAATTCTCAATGGGGAAGCACTGGGAGCCTTTCCCCTAAGATCAGGAACACTACAGGGATGTCCACTCTCACCACTGCTATTCAACATAGTACTGGAAGTCCTCGCCTCAGCAATCAGACAACAAAAAGACATTAAAGGCATTCAAATTGGCAAAGAAGAAGTCAAACTCCTCCTCTTCACCAATGACATGATACTCTACATAGAAAACCCAAAAGCCTCCACCCCAAGATTGTTAGAACTCATACAGCAATTTGGTAGCATGGCAGGATACAAAATCAATGCCCAGAAGGCAGTGGCATTTCTATACACTAACAATGAGACTGAAGAAAGAGATATTAAGGAGTCCATCCCATTTAGAATTGCACCCAAAGCATAAGATACCTAGGAATAAACCTAACCAAAGAGGTAAAGGATCTATACCCTAAAAACTATAGAACACTTCTGAAAGAAATTGAGGAAGACACAGAGAGATGGGAAAATATTCCATGCTCATGGATTGGCAGAATTAATATTGTGAAAATGTCAATGTTACCCAGGGCAATTTACACATTTAATGCAATCCCTATCAAAATACCATGGACTTTCTTCAGAGAGTTAGAAAAAATTATTTTAAGATTTGTGTGGAATCAGAAAAGACCCCGAATAGCCAGGGGAATATTAAAAAAGAAAACCATATCTGGGGGCATCACAATGCCAGATTTCAGGTTATACTACAAAGCTGTGGTCATCAAGACAGTGTGGTATTGGCACAAAAACAGACACATAGATCAATGGAACAGAATAGAGAACCCAGAAGTGGACCCTGAGCTTTATGGTCAACTAATATTTGATAAAGGAGGAAGGACTATCCACTGGAGAAAGACAGTCTCTTCAATAAATGGTGCTGGGAAAATTGGACATCCACATGCAGAAGAATGAAACTAGACCACTCTCTTGCACCATACACAAAGAGAAACTCAAAATGGATGAAAGATCTAAATGTGAGACAAGATTCCATCAAATTCCTAGAGGAAAACACAGGCAACACCTTTTTTGAACTCGGCCATAGTAACTTCTTGCAAGATACATCCACGAAGGCAAAAGAAACAAAAGCAAGAATGAACTATTGGGACTTCATCAAGATAAGAAGCTTTTGCACAGCAAAGGATACAGTCAACAAAACTAAAAGACAACCTACAGTATGGGAGAAGATAGTTGCAAATGACATATCAGATAAAGGGCTAGTTTCCAAGATCTATAAAGAACATATTAAACTCAACACCAAAGAAACAAACAATCCAATCATGAAATGGGCAAAAGACATGAAGAGAAATCTCACAGAGGAAGACATAGACATGGCCAACATGCACATGAGAAAATGCTCTGCATCACTTGCCATCAGGGAAGTACAAATCCAAACCACAATGGGATACCACCTCACACCAGTGAGAATGGGGAACATTAACAAGGCAGGAAACAACAAATGTTGGAGAGGATGTGGAGAAAGGGGAACCCTCTTGAACTGTTGGTGGGAATGTGAACTGGTGCAGCCACTCTGGAAAACTGTGTGGAGGTTCCTCAAAGAGTTAAAAATAGACCTGCCCTACGACCCAGCAATTGCACTGTTGGGGATTTACCCCAAAGATTCAGATGCAATGAAACGCCGGGACACCTGCACCCGATGTTTCTAGCAGCAATGGCCACAATAGCCAAACTGTGGAAGGAGCCTCGGTGTCCATCGAAAGATGAATGGATAAAGAAGATGTGGTTTATGTATACAATGGAATATTACTCAGACATTAGAAACGACAAATACCCACCATTTGCTTCAACGTGGATGGAACTGGAGGGTATTATGCTGAGTGAAGTAAGTCAATCGGAAAAGGACAAACAGTGTATGTTCTCATTCATTTGGGGAATATAAATAACAGTGAAAGGCAATATAAGGGAAGGGAGAATAAAAAGACTCCTAACTCGGGGAAACAACCTAGGGGTGGTGGAAGCGGAGGAGGGTGGGGGGTGGGGGTGAATGTGTGACGGACACTGAGGCGGGCACTGGATGGGATGAGCACTGGGTGTTATTCTGTATGTTGGTAAATTGAACACCAATAAAAAATTAATTTTTTAAAGAAACAGCCAATTAAGAAAATATTATATATCAATATATAACAATATATAAAATATGACATAAATATGATATAAATAAAGCAAAATATTGCTTTATATCTATTTCCTAAATTCCTATAATAAATAAATAAATAAATTCCTGAAAAAAAATAGTTTAAGGAGCAATAAAATGCTGGATGTAAAGTGCTTTGTACGTACTGGAAGGAGGTATTCAGATGGCAAGAGTGAGGGAGGCTGGTTGAGCCATCATAGAGCTGCATGAGTGTATACTTTGGAGTGGATGGGACCCTTATGCAGACACCCAGCCCACAGCTGCTGCCAACCCATCCAGGAGCTTGGCATGAAGCATGAGATCCATATTTGCTGGATGAGTGTGTGAATCGTGAACAGGTCTACAAAACGGGATGCTGGAGGAGGAAATCCAAAAACAATGAGCTGCAGGACACACCCATTCCAGTCTGAGGCTCCTGTCCATGGACCAGGTGTAAGATGGGACAGTTCCAATGATTAGAGTGGTCACCATGCTCAGTGAAAGGAAACGTCATATATGGATAACGGTCAGGGCTCTTAGGTCAGATTGCCAGCATCCAAACCTTAGATTGACGGATATTTCTAATAGCTCCTGACTGACTTCTTTAATACTTCTGTGCCTTAGTTTCTCCATCGGTGATGTGGGGAAGATGATGAAGGGGAATGGAGGTATTTCTACCTTATAGGATTCCTTCAAGGTTTATTAAAAGGTCAAGCACTCAGAGCACTTACGTAGAGCTGAATCATACAAGGTTCAGTAAATAGCAGCTATTCTATTGAAACGATGAAGGATTAATGGAATGCCATGTATTTTTATTTACATACAGTCTAAAAAGTTTACTAGAATCTTGAGTGGGAAAGGTCGAGTTGACCAGAAGTTAAAAAAAAAAAAAGGGTAGTATTTGAGGTTGGAGAAACAAGGCTTGAAAACTTGCTTTTTACAGATGACTCACAGTTCCCCTGGTCAGTTAATTTTACTTCAATGAGAAGTGCATTTGTTTGGGCTGCTCTAATGAAGACACTATAGCCTTGGCGGCTTGAGCCAGTGGGGAGGCTGAGATGTCCAAGACCAAGGGCTGGCCAGTCTATTTCCTGGTGAGGTCCTCTTCCTGGCTTGCAGATGGTTGTCTTCTTGCTGTGCCCTCAGCACACAGAGATCATCTCAGTCCCATTCATGGGGGCTCCACGCTCATGACAATCACCTCCCAAGGGCCCTACTAACTAAATACCATCCCAGTGGGGATTAGGACTTCATGTGGATTGGGGTGAGGGGAAGGGGATAAGCATTCAGTCCATAACAGGAAAAAAGATACTCTTAAGGTCATTACGATAGCTAAGTAATATATATGAAAGGGATTTTTAAACCTTAAGGATTTCCTTACATTTCTAGAATGAAGAATTTTGACATTTTCATATCTTGTTTCCAGTGAGTAACCTATGGCTTTTATGCCATAGATTACAGTGGTATTGTACTGATCATCTGTTTTTGTACAGTAAGTTACCTTAGCACATTATTTTGCTGGTAGAGTAGGCTCAGCTGAGGGGTTGTGATCTGGGGCCCCTCAAGTGGGCATTTAGACATTATTGAGGTGCCTCAAGCCATAACTATTGTACTAGGCAAGACTGTCAAAAAGGCTCCCTAGTCACATATCTGGTCCCAGGCTAGGATGGCTGCAGTAACTGGGGGTAGCCAGGGCTCTTCCTCCATGCCACCATGCCTAGTGTGGGCTTTCTATCAGGACAATCTCTTTGTAGTCAGGCTTCCCAAATGGGGCTGACTCCCACCAGAATGAGTGTTTCAAGAGACTGAGGCAGAGACTCCAAGGCTTCTTCAGGCCTCCCCTCCCTTCCATTAGCCTATTGGTCCTACAGGGACAGCCCCGAGTCATGCAAGGGGACCACACAAGAGCATGAAGACCAGGATTCTCAGCTCGCTGGGAAGCTATTCTGAGAGATGGGCTACCAGAAGCATAAACTATGTCACTTGGCATAGGATTACCTAAATTTAGGAGGTCAGGCCACATAAACATTTTCTTGGATTTTAATTTGCCATTCAGACTGGAAAGTCAGTTCATACCTAGAAATCTTCCAAAGACATGTTCTAGAAATGAGAGATATCAGGTTTCTATCATGTTCAACTTTAAAGATGGCATTGCTTCAGAATATGTACAGAATGCCCTATGTGCAAAAAATAGCTGATAATGACCCCAACTATTTCTTCAAGGAAAATAAATTCAAGTAGGTTTGAGGGTCCCTGGTGAGCCTGGGTCCATCCCCTTGACCCTGGAGCAAACCTTCGTCAGATCTATCATATGCTCTGAAGCTCTGGGATGGAGCAGGTATTTAAAGATTCCTGTTTAAGGATTCCACACAATCCTCCCTGAAGAAACTGTTCTGGTGATGACAACTGAACTGGCCTCAACTATGAGCACCAATCATTTATTCTTTATTCAGATTATTTTTCATATCTCTGCTGTTTGTTTGGCATCACATAGAATCAGCCTAAGTTGTGTATACACACCCATGCACATGTGTTAAAGTTCATCTTGAGACTGGTTTCCAAAGGAATCAACTTATGATTCAACCTCCCAATGTTTGCACTGTTCAAGGTGTTTGTTTGTTTGTTTGTTTGTTTGTTTGTTTTTTTAACACACAACTTACTTGTCTTAATATTTCTGTTCTCCAGTGTTGGAGGCATTGGACATGTTTACTTCAGAGTTCAATAGTCACTTAATGGAATTGTTCCTGGTGTATTGCATCTTGTAGGCAATCTTGCCCACTGCTAACTTTTTTCATACTGTTCTACTCACTGACATGTACATGCTGCCTCATAGTATACCTCAATTTCCAACACTGAGATTCATTAATACCTAAAACCTTCACTAATTATGATCTGCTTGCTGGATTTGTAACAGAAGCCAAAATAACCAAATAAAAATAGTAAACAATTTGGGTTACATCTCTATAAGTTCTATACCCAATGTGGTTGACTTAACTCTCACCACTGAGATTGAATTGCCTGCTCTGTCGACTGAGCCATCCAGACACCCCCAAATAGTATCAGAGCACCTTAATTTTGTTCACTATCTCTTTAGCACCATCTAAAAGCATCTGCAATAATCTGTTGCTCAAGTGTGGTGATGGTATCTTCTGCCCTTGTCACTTGTACTTAGGACCTCACCAGTGGATAAATGGGCAGATGGCTCTAGCCTCTCTTCTCTATACCAAGTGGACAATATACCACTCCATATCCTGCAGAGATACATGACAACTGGTGTTCAGATTCACTGATTAATAGTTCACATGTTCCTATCAGGGTAGTCAGTTTCAGTTTGTAAACTTGTGGTTACTTGGATTTTTTTTAAAAAAAAGCATAATCAGAAGCTATTTTCAAATGTAACAGTGTGAAATGTGTCTGCTTAATTAGCCCCCTATAGCAGAACAAATTAACCCTCACCATTATCATCCCCCAGCGATCCCATTCCTTCTCACCGGATATTGCTCCATCTAATTTTTTAAAAAATCCAAGTGCAGACAACACAGGGTGCCCCAAATTTACCCAGGGCCACAAGTTTGGATTTATATGTCCTTCTCTCTCTGCCATGCTTATTATGGCTCTTGGCACTGAATCTCCAGGAGAGCAAGAATGGTGTGATGTTGAACAAGGGCTACAGTGGGGCCAGGAGTACCATTTGCAGCATCAGTGGGATCCTGAACCCTTGAGGCCATGATTTTCTGCAGACACAGCAGGCTGGCTGCACAGAAATAACTTGATCCAGGTATTTTCTGTAAACTCCAATCAGCAGGCTCACACTTAGAGCACTGAACTTTCCCCCCATGACCTCCATGGTGAGCAAGCAAATGAACATAAAAACTTAGAGGCTGGGGACATTTTGGAGACTCCTCCCACCCCCATCCTTTGTTGCTCCAAGAGTCCTTTCACTTGAAGTGTTTCTGGGGCCTCTCTGTTTTTGTTTTCCATAGTTGTCTTCCAGTCATTCATTCCTTTATGCAGCACACATTGCGGGATGCCCACCACATGCCAGGTACCAAGATGGAAGACAGCCGGCAAAATGGCCAAGTTATGCACAGCTCCTGCACTCAAGAGTTCAAGGTCTAACATTAGGGAGGAGCTCTGGGGTGCTCTATTGTCTTAGAGCCCATTTTCAATGATGTAATTCAGCTTGCCTTGTGTGAACATCTAAATAAGATCTGAGCACTAGCTCTGTGCAGAGTGGGGGGCGGGCAGGAACTACATTAAAGGTTTTATTCTCCAGTGAGATCAGTTTAGTAAATAAAGGCAGAAAGATACTCCAGGTGTTCTGAAGACATAGAGCATCTAAGGGCTGGGAGTTGAGTAGGCACAGCTCTTCCTTTAAGAAGCATTCGCTGGCATTGCACTGCTGGGGATTTACCCCAAAGATACAGATGCAATGAAACGCCGGGACACCTGCACCCCGATGTTTCTAGCAGCAATGTCCACAATAGCCAAACTGTGGAAGGAGCCTCGGTGTCCATCGAAAGATGAATGGATAAAGATGTGGTCTATGTATACAATGGAATATTCCTCAGCCATTAGAGATGACAAATACCCAGCATTTGCTTCGACATGGATGGAACTGGAGGGTATTATGCTGAGTGCAGTAAGTCAATCGGAGAAGGACAAACAGTGTATGTCCTCATTCATTTGGGGAATATAAATAATAGTGAAAGGGAATATAAAGGAAGGGAGAAGAAATGTGTGGGAAATATCAGAAAGGGAGAGAGAACATGGAAGACTCCTAACTCTGGGAAATGAACTAGGGGTGGTGGAAGGGGAGGAGGGCGGGGGGTGGGGGTGACTGGGTGGTGGGCACTGAGGGGGGCACTTGATGGGATGAGTACTGGGTGTTATTCCGTATGTTGGCAAATTGAACACCAATAAAAAATAAATTTATTATTATTTAAAAAAAAAAAAAAAGGAAGCATTCACTGGCTAACTCACCCGGAAGGCAGGTTGGAGTATCTTCTGGCTGACAAGGGGACTTACAGACCCAGGAATAAAAATGTGGTAAAGAGGAAATAGTCTGTTTAGCAAAGATGGCTTTAAAGGCCCAAGTGAGAGAGGAGCTCTTCATTTATTCTCAGGAGTCCCTGGAGGCTTGTGAATGGATTCACAACAGATTGCCCTACATTGCTATTAGGCTTTTCAATCATGGGTGGGATGGGCTGAAACCAGGGAGTCTGGAGGTCACAGACTCAGAGTTTGGGGGAGAGGCCATGAGGTGGTGGCAAAGGGACTCTGGCGGAGCCAGGGTGAAGAACGCACTCATGTTATGCTCACGAAATTGATATTTTCAATTCCCAGGATGTAGGGGGGATTTGAGAAGGGCGGGGGGTGGGGATTCCGATGGAGCTGCAACCAAATTGTGTGGTAGCAGCTGAAGGGCATGTGCTCTCTCCACCTGGAATGACGTATCTTACAAGCCTTCCTTTCACCAAAATGAAGCTGTTAGTCATAGTCGAGCTTGCGCTCTGATTTGGGGCCTGTTTAGAAAAGTGCAGATGCTAAAACACTTGAAAAATTCAACATCAACTCTGAAAGTTCCCAGTTTGTGTGTCTTGTTTTAGACTTATCATTCTATTCCTTGTGCACAATTACCCCTGCTGCTTAGTTGTGTGGTGTTGTCACTCACGGACCCACATCCACAAATGTGAATAACCCATAGGCTCCAGGAGAATGGTGCAAATACATCGAGAATTATCAAGTGGTCTTCCAGCAGCATTTGGAGGATCAGGCATTGGCCTCTTCCATCCTTCCTGTGATCAGAGGTGGAAGGTTGGTCCCAGAAAGGTAGGAAGAACTACATGGGCCCATGGATCCATAGTCTGAAAATCTCTGCACAGACCAAGTGAAGCAGGTGAGGTAGGCAAGACCTTCATGGTGTTGAGGGGCAATCCCTGGTCCTTATATCCCAAAATATCTTCCCCAATAACCAAGAGAACTCTTATTCATTTCACCCAAAAAATATGCTATCACCTTAGGCAGATACTGCCCTAATGTATACACTGCCACCCCTGCCTGTTATTAGGACAAATACTGTAAAGTATTCAAAGCAGCCATCGTCCAGATTCTTCAGAGCACTCACATTCTTCAGACAGCCCTGGTAGCCCCAACCCCTCCTTAGTGACCCTTATCATGTACACCTACTTCCCCAGAATCCCAGAACTGGAGCTTTGACCCTCGACCCAGTCCTGCAGCCACCATCTATTTGAATGGCTGAGACCTACTGTTTAACACGGAGTGATAGCTCCCAATTTCATCTCCTATCAGGTGCAAAATGAGATGTTAACACCCTTGAACTAGGATATAGTTTTGCCTTTAACTTCTACTCCCCCCATAGTGCCTTGGATCGGGGGCATTAGGAGCTAGGATGTACATACAGAAGGTGTGGTAGACAGGTAATGGGCCCCAAAATATACCCATGACCTTCTCCCTGGGTCTGAACACTGAGTGGCTGGGACTGATATAGGATTGAGAATCTTGGGATGGAAAGACCACCCTGGATTGTACAGGTAGGCCCTCAGTGTCATAGGTCTTCACAAGAGGCAGAGATTCTGAGAACAGAGCTATGAACCAAGGGATGCTGGCAGCAACCAGGGGCTGGAGAAGCATGGCACACCTTCTCCCCTAGAGTTTCTGTAGCAAGCAAGTCCCTACTGACACTTTGATTCCAACTTGTTGATGTGGATTTTGGACTTAAGTCTCCAAGATCTGAGAGAAACCACCCAATTTGTGGCAATGTCTCCCAGCAGCCACAAGATTCAAAGGCAAAGGCTAAATACCCACAGATCGACTCAGAAGGTTCTAGGGTTGGTAGAGGACCCAGAACTTAGTTCTGGAAGCAGAGAAGGCTGCAGAAACATGGTGGCAGTGGAGCTGGGCCTGGAGGAGCAAGCATTGGGTCAGCAGAGATGTGTGACAAACATGACAGCATCTGAGAACAAGTAGTCCTTACATCTGCCTGCAATGCAGTATACAAAAGTGGAAGAAGACCGGACTGTGTGAGACCACAGGGAGGGGAGGGGCCATATAGAGATGGGTACATGCCCCACACAGGGCCAGAAGATTCTGCTAAAAGCAACTGTACAATACCACGCTAACCAGACACCTGTCTGGTCTGGCCGCAATCTTTTTACCAGGTCTGCATAGACAGGCAGGAAGAAGTTTAAGCAGGAGACTTGGAGGCAGCACCTTGACAGCCATGCAGGGCAGGCTGAGTGCTTTCCTGTCACCGTGGTCTACATCTAACGCATCAGCCAGAGGAGGAGATGAAGGGAACTTCGGCAGAGTCCTTTCTTTGAAACTAAAAAGAGCTAGAGGGGATGCTACTTCTAGGAGGTCACATTAAAAGGGAGTATCTTGCCTGAAAGGATAAAGATTGTAGGAAAGTTCCCATGTGAACAGATCCATGTAGTGATTGTCCAACAGTTAGATTCCAAGTCCCAAAGGCTGGGTGCAAGACTGAGCAAGTGCCAACAACTCGGAGGACAGGGGACAGTCACTGGTGCCAAACTCTTACAACAGCTCCTAACAGAGAGCCCTGTAGATGCACAGAGGCAGAGGGTGGGCTCTGAGCACCTTTCAGAGACCCCACCCTCAGAATGGACCTCGTGTTTGTCCAAAGGTCAGGAGGAGTTTCATTATGAGACTGTTTTCTGGGACGCTGAGAAGGGAATTGGGGCTAACCTCGTACTTTTTTTTTTATTATTGATTTTTGAGTCCTATCTTAAAAATCGTATCCCAAATGACTAATCTCAGCAGAAATGCTTATCATGCCTTTCTCACCCACTTCAGATTGCAATTATTAGTTGGTTTTGGATGCTCTTAGAACTCATAATTGACTTTTAATTAAGTGCCAAATGGCTTCCAACTGTCGCACATACCCTAAGGATTCCTACACCACTTCTCATTTACTTCAGATGCCTACCCAGCACATAAAAGGGAGACAGAAACATGTTTGACTATTGAGCTGCAGGGGGAAATCATGGTAAGCTCTCAACATTAAAGAAAACCAAAACACTCTTTTTAAGAGAATTGCTAAGATCAGTCCGGACTTGGGTGTTGTGTTCACAGCTATGAGGTTTACTTAGAAATCACAGCTAAAGTTTTGGTTCAAAACTCCACTCATGAAACAAACCATGCATAGACAAAACTTCCTTTGGCATTATTCGCTATTGTCCTAGGTAGTTGCTATACATCAGTTAACTATACAGCACATTACGTGTCAAGGTGCAAAATGTAATTCTCTAGTTAAGATGCCATTGCCACCATGTCTCTGGAGAAGCCACTCAAACCATGGAAGGTATGTGAGATATAAGGCATCCAAGGGGACAGATTAGCCTGTGGATTTCTTCAAAGACACCAACCACCCTCCTACCTTATGGTTTTGGGAATGAAAAGGCCTCATCAGGAATGCTTCCTCCTCTGTGGCACTCCTCCATTTGAGATTCTCGTTTCCTTTTTTTTTTTTTTTTTGGTACATTTTTTGATTGGAATTCTATTTGCCAACATAGAACACCCAGTGCTCATCCCATCAAGTGCCCCCCTCAGTGCCCATAACCCAGTCAGCTCACTCCCCCCACTTCCCCTTCCACTACCCCTTGTTCGTTTCCCAGAGTTAGGAGTCTCTCACGTTCGGTCACCCTCTCTGATTTCTCCCCACTCATTTTCTCTCCTTTCGCCTATAATCCCTTTCCCTATTTTTATATTCCTCATATGAGTGAAACCATATAATGACTGTCCTTCTCTGATTGACTTACTTGACTCAGTTTACTACCCTCTAGTTCTATCCACATGGAAGCAAATGGTGGGTATTCGTCCTTTCTGATGGCTGAGGAATATTCCGTTGTATACATAGACCACATCTTTATCCATCCATATGTCAATGGATGCCAGGCTCCTTCCACAGTTTGGCTATTGTGGACAATGCTGCTGTAAACATTGGGGTGCAGGTATCTCAGTTCTTCACTGCATCTGTATCTTTGGGATAAATCCCCAGTAGTGCAATTGCTGGGTTTTGGGTAGCTCTATTTTTAACTCTTTGAGGAACCTCCACAGTTTTCCAGAGTGGCTGTACCAGTTCACATTCTCACCAACAGTGCAAGAGGGTTCCCCTTTCTCCACACCCTCTCCATCATTTGTTGTTTCCCATCTTGTTAATTTTCACCGTTCTCACTGGTGTGAGGTGGTATCTCATTGTGGTTTTGATTTGTATTTCCCTGATGGCAAGTGATGTGGAGCATTTTCTCATGTGCTTGTTGGCCATGTCTATGTCTTCTTTGGTGAAATGTCTGTTAATGTGTTCTTCTCATTTTGTGATTGGATTGTTTCTTTGCTCTTGAGTTTAATAAGCGCTTTACAGATCTCGGATATTAGCCCATTATCTGATATGTCATTTGCAACTATCTTCTCCCATTCTGTAGGTTGTCTTTTAGTTTTTTGACTGTTTCTTTGGCTGTGCAGAAGCTTTTTATCTTTATTAAGTCCCAATAATTCATTTTTGCTTTTGTTTCCCTTGCCTTCGTAGATGTATCTTGCAAGAAGTTGCTGTGGCAAAGTTCAAAAAGGGTGTTGCCTGTGTTCTAGGATTTTGATGTAATCTTGTCTCACATTTAGATCTTTCTACATTTTGAGTTTATCTTTGTGTATGGTGTAAGAGAACAGTCCAGTTTCATTCTTCTGCACATGGCTGTCCAATTTTTCCAGCACCATTTATTGAAGAGACTATCCTTTTTCCAGTGGATAATCTTTCCTGCTTTGTCAAATATTACTTGACCATAGAGTTGAGGGCCCATTTCTGGGTTCTCTATTCTGTTCCACTGATCTATGTGTCTGGTTTTGTGCCACTACCACACTGTCTTGATGACCACAGCTTTGTAGTACAACCTGAAATCCGGCTTTGTGATGCCCCTGGCTCTGGTTTTCTTTTTTAATATTCCCCTGGCTATTCGGGGTCTTTTCTGATTCCACACAAATCTTAAAATGATTTGTTCCAACCCCTGAAGAAAGTCCATGGTATTTTGATAGGGATTGCATTAAACGTGTAAATTGCCCTGGATTGCATAGACATTTTCACAATATTAATTCTTCCAATCCATGAGCATGGAATATTTTTCCATCTCTTTGTGTCTTCCTCAATTTCTTTCAGAAGTGTCTGTAGTTTTTAAGGTATAGATCCTTTATCTCTTTGGTTAGATTTATTCCCAGGTATCTTATGCCTTTGGGTGGAATTGTAAATGAGATCGACTCCTTAATTTCTCTTTCTTCAGTCTCATTGTTAGGTATAGAAATGCCAGTGATTTCTGGGCTTTGATTTTGTATCCTGCCACACTGCCAAATTGCTGTATGAGTTCTAGCTATCTTGGGGTGGAGTCTTTGGGGTTTCCTATGTAGAGTATCATGTAATCTGTGAGAGGGAGAGTTTGACTTCTTTGCCAATTTGAATGCCTTTTATTTCTTTTTGTTGCCTGGTTGCTGAGGCTAGGACTTCTAGTACTATGTTGAATAGCAGTGGTGAGAGTGGACACCCCTGTCGTGTTCCTGATCTTAGGGGAAAGGCTCTCAGTGTCTCCCCATTGAGAAGGATATTTGCTGTGGGCTTTTATAGATGGCTTTTAAGATGCTGAGGAATGTTCTCTCTATCTTTACACTCTGAAGAGTTTTGATCAGGAATGGATGCTGTGTTTTGTCAAATGCTTTCTCTGCATCTATGGAGAGGATCATATGGTGCTTGTTTTTTCTCTTGTTTATATGATTTATCACGTTGATTGTTTTACAAGTGCTGAACCACCTTTGTATCCCACAGATAAATCTCAGTTGGTGCTGATGAATAATCTTCTTAAGGTACTGTTGGATCCTATAGGCTAGTATCTTGCTGAGAATTTTTGCATCTATGTTCACCAAGGATATTGGACTATAATTCTCGTTTTTGGTGGGGTCTTTGTCTGGTTTTGGAGTTAAGATGATGCTGGCCTTAAAATGAGTTTGGAAGTATTCCATCCCTTTCTATCCTTCAGAACAACTTTAGTAGAATAGGTATTGTTTCTTCTCTAAATGTTTGATAGAATTCCCCTGGGAAGCCGTCTGGCCCTGGATTTTTGTGTCTGGGGAAGTTTTTGGTGACTGCTTCTATTTCTTCGCTGGTTATCAGCCTGTTCAGGTTTTCTGTTTGTTCCTGTTCCAGTTTTGGTAGTTTGTGGTTTTCCAGAAATGCGTCCATTTCTTCCAGATTGCCTAATTTATTGGCATATAACTGCTCATAATATGTTTTTAAAATCGTTTGTATTTCCTTGGTATTGGTTGTGATCTCTTTCATTCATGGTTTTATTAATTTGAGTCTTTTTTCATTTTAATAAGGCTGGCTAGGGGTTTATGTATCTTATTAATTCTTTCAAATAACCAACTCCTGGTTTTGTTGATCTGTTTCACAGTTTTTCTGGTCTCAATAAAGGTTCAAGCAGAACTCAATAATCTTTCTTGGTGTAGGTTTTATTTGCTGTTCTTTCTCCAGTTCCTTTAGGTGCGAGGTTAGCTTGTGTATTTGAGTTTTTTCCAATTTTTTGAGGGATGCTTGTATTGCGACGTATTTCCCTCTTAGGACTGCTTTTGCTGTATCCCAAAGATTTAGAACAGTTGTATCTTCATTTTCATTAGTTTTCATGAATCTTTTTAATTCTTCTCTAATTTACTGGTTGACCCATTCATCTTTTAGTAGGATGCTCTTTAACCTCCATGTGTTTGAGTTTCTACCAAAATTCTTCTTGTGATTGAGTTCTAGTTTAAAAGCGTTGTGGTCTGAAAATATGCAGGGGACAATCCCAATCTTTTGGTATTGGTTGAGACCAGATTTGTGACCCAGTATGTGGTCTATTCTGGAGAAAGTTCCATGTGCACTTAAGAATGTGTATTCAGCTGCATTTGGATGCAAAGTTCTGTATATATCTGTGAAATCCATCAGTCCAGTGTATCATCTAAAGCTAGTTTCTTTGGTGATGCTATGCTTAGAATATCTGTCATTCGCAGAAAGTGCCACATTGAAGTCTCGAGACTATTATTAGTGTATTATTATCTAAATATGTCTTTACTTGATTATTAATTGATATACTTGGCAGCTCCTACATTAGAGGCATGAGTATTCATTATTGTTAGGTCTTCTTGTTGGATAGATCCTTTAAGTATGATATAATGTCCCTCTTCATCTCTTACTACAGTCTTTGGGATAAAACTTAATTTATCTTTATGAAGATTGCTACCCCAGCTTTCTTTTGAGGGTCATTTGAATGGTAAATGGTTCTCCAACCTTTCATTTTCAGGCTGGGTGTTCTTAGGTCTAAAATGAGTCTCTTGTAGATAGCAAATAGATGGGTCTTGCTTTTTTATTCAGTCTTAAGCACTGTGTCTTTTGATGGGATTGTTAAGCCCATTCATGTTCAGAGTTACCATTGAAAGATATGAAATTAGTGTCATCATAATACCTATTCAGTCCCTGTTTTTGTGCATTGTTTCTTTGGGCTTCCTCTTCCTTTTACAGAGTCCCCCTTAATAGTTCTTGGAGAGTTGGTTTGGTGGTCACATATTCTTTCAGTTTCTGCCTATCTTGGAAGCTCTTTATCTCTCCTTCTCTTATGAATAAGAGCCTTCATGGATAAAGTATTCTTGGCTGCATGTTCTTCTCATTTAGGACCCTGAATGTATCCTGCCAGCCCTTTCTGGCCTCCCAGGTCTCTGTGGAGAGGTCTGCTGTTAATCTAATATTTCTCCCCATATAAGTTAGGGATCTCTTGTCTCTTGCTGCTTTAAGGATTTTCTCTTTATCTTTGGAATTTGCAAGTGTCACTATTAAATGTTGAGGTGTTGAACAGCTTTTATTGATTGGGGAGGGGAACCTGTCTATCTCCTGGATCTGAATGTCTGTTTCCCTCCCCAAATTAGGGAAATTCTCAGCTATGATTTGTTCTAATATGCTTTCTCACCCTCTGTCCCTGTGTCCCTCTTGTTGCTCTTTGGGACCCCAATTATATGTAGATTTTTCCTTCTGAGGCTATCATTTATTTCCCTTAACCTTTCCTCATGGTCTTTTAATTGTTTTTTTCCTTTTTCCTCAGCTTCCTTCCTTGCCATCAACTTGTGTTCTATGTCAGTCCCTCTTTCTTCCACCTCACTGACCCTCGTCGTTTGGACCCCCAGTTTGGATTGCAGCTCATTTAATTGATTTTTAATTTTGGCCTGATTAGATCTAAATTCTGCAGTCATGAAGTGTCTTGAATCCTTTATGCTTTTTTTCAGAGCCACCAGTAGCTTTATAACTGTGCTTCTGAATTGGCTTTCTGGCTTCGAATTGTAATCGAGATTCTGTAACTCTGTGGCAGAGAGTACGGTTTCTGATTCTTTTGTAGTGAGTTCTTCCTTCCGGTCATTTTGCTCAGTGCAGAATGGCTGTATGAGTAGACTGCATCAAGAATATCAACTATGACCTAAATAAATTTCACCCTAGATGATTCTGATGAGGTCAGAGACCAGAAAATGAAAACAAAGATTAGAATGAAATAAAAAGGACCACTAAAGTGAAAATTTTTAAAACAAAGTAGTAAATAAACAACCAAGAATCCCAAAGAGAAAGAAGGGGAAAAAAAGCAAACAAAAAAAAAAAAAAAAGAAGAAGAAATGGGGAGGACTGGGATATGGTGGTGGTGAAGCACTTGTAATAGAGGGAGAATGTAATCTACCTGAGGGGTCCTAGAGGGTTATCCTTTTGGTTCTGAGTATATTAAGTTCTGTATAACTTCTGTTAGAAGATGCTGAGTCCCAAATTTATATAAACCAGAAATACTTGTAGAGAGCCCCAATATTGACCACCAAAACATAAATGAGATAAAAGAGGGGGGCAGAATGGGAATGAAGAGAGGATATAATCTCACAGAGTGAACCAGCACGGTATACCACTTGGTTCTGGGTGCATGCTGGTCATGTTTTAGAAGGTATCACCTTCCACCATTGTAGAACAAAATTAGGTAGAGAAAAACACAAAACAAAACAAAACAAAAACATATCTCATATATCTCCCAAAATTAAGTTGAGTATGTTGAAGGGAATCTAGAAGTGGAAAATATATTTAAGACCTATAACTGTAGATATGTGAAACTCAAAGAGGAAGAGACTTAAACACGAAGAGATGGTAAAGTATTATAGGTATGGTGGGAAAAGAAAAATTGGAAATATTTAGTCTGATACAAAGACAAGTTGTTCTGGAAAAAGGGGGGGAAAGGAGGAGAGACCCTCTAGTTCTATATACTATAAATCCCTCGAATTCCCCAGGAGCTTTCCAGCGCTCCTCAGTCAAGAACTTGCTCTTCCCCTGTCCTTCCAGCTGGTCTTCTCAGGGAGGAGCTTGCTGTGTGGATTCTCAGGTGTGTGCACCGAGTGCCGGGCTCAGTGGGAGCTGTTTACCCTGTGAGGCCTTTGTTCCCTGGCAGCCCCGCCCCTCCCAGGCACAGGGTGACACCAGGAGGAACAACACCCTGGCAGCAGCCAGCTCTCCAGCCCTGGAGTCAGCTCCCGCAGTAACTACCGCAGCTCCCAGTCTGCACCGGCCTGGATGCTCCCGGGGCTGCGGGGGCGCTGACCTGCACAGCTCGGGGGTGCCCGGCGGCGGGAGCGTCCTCGCTGTCCTGGGCCTTCCCGCCTCCGCCTGTCCCGGGCGGAGTGCAGGATCCTGGGCTGTGTCCCCCAGCGCCCTGGGATCCGGGGCCTGTGCTGCTGGAATCACGCTCCCGGGTGCGGCTCCGGAAGGCAGCAGGGCGCAGACCCCTTCCCTGGAGCCCCCGCCTGACACACCTGCTTCGCCCCGAGGCCCCCCGGGCGTGCTCCAGCCTTTTCCCCAGCTCGGCCCACCGTGTGTGGCCGCTCTCCCTCTGAGTGACTCGGGGCACTGGAGGCCCCACTGCCCCTCCTGCGGTTCTGCCCGAGTTCCCTGCTGAGCGCCTTTCTGTCCGGGAAGAATCCAGGGCGGATTTTTAAAGTTCCCACTTCTCTGCAGCTGGGCTTTCCTGTCCCGAGGCTCTCACCGCGAGGCCTTAGCCCTGCATCTCGCGGGGCCCCTCCTCTCACTTGATTCTTTTTTATTTTTACTGCTTTTTCCCCTACCTTCCAACTTTGCTAGAAGCAAAAACCCTTCTCTCTGTAGCGTTCAGGCTGTTCTCTCTTTAAATCTCAGGTCGAATTCATAGGTATTCAGGATGATTTGAAAGTTATCTAGGTAAGTTGGTGGGGCCAGGTAAGTTGAGGACCCTACTCCTCCGCATCTTGCCCTGCCTCCGAGATTCTCATTTCTGATCAAATATAAGCAGAGAGGCCTTCTCTGGTTACCCTGTAACAGTCAGCTGCTTCAATTTCTCTTGAAAGGATTATTAACTCGAGAATGAATCCATCTTTACTGAAAGCCTAATTCAAATTACTGTTTGTTCTGCTACATGTGAAGGCCCAAGTATCTCAAACCCAAAATGTAGTGTACCTTTCATTCTTTCACTGACTCCTCCCGTGCAGTCTTTACTGAATAGCTAACTCTCTCCCAGGCACTGTCTTAGGCATCATGGATACAATGCAGCAAACCACACACACACACACACACACACACACACACACACACACATGTCTGTCCTCCTGAAAATTTGGCTTCCTGCAGGTCTGTTAATAGACCATCTTGGCCAGGTCAGCATTGACTAGTTTTAAACTTTCCCACTATCCATTTCACCTTCTACCTGCACTTGCACCTCTAAAACACTGACATTTGCTGGTTCTGCATTAGGTTTTTCCATTTTCTCCTAACATGGACTTTTTATGTATGAAGAGCTGATCAGAGTGCTTAAATTCTCCAAGTGCCATAAATAGTATGTCACAGAGATCAAGGTCTTCTGATTCTAAGCCTTTCCTGTACCCCAGTTGGCCAGGCACCTGCCACATGGATAAGGAGTGGTATTTATCTACTATTTTTGATTAACAACCTAAAAATTGTGTTTTGTGAAAGCCAATTCATGAACCTGGTTAAAGAAAATTCAGCTATGTAGAGAATACACTGCTGGTCACCAGATGGGGGGTGGATGGCGGCAGGAGGGCGGGAGGACAGGTGTTGGGGATGAAGGCATGCACCTGTCCTGATGAGCACCAGGTGTTTTATAGAATCAGAACCACTAATGTACACCTGAAACCTAACATGGAATGTTAACTATACTGGAATTAAAGAAACCCAGTTACAAATGATGTAAATAGGCAGTTCCCTCCTTGGTATCCAATACAATACTGTCTCTTCCGTGGAGACTGCTTTGTTACTTTAAGTATTTTATGCATTTTTAAATGTTTTCCTTATCAAAGGTATTTGTCATACAAATATTAAAAGGCACACATTTAAAAACTTGATACCCTTGACATTTAAGGTACCACTGGAAGTCCTTGTTCTACAACCTGAAATCTGGTGGGGACCCAGTACCTGGGACTGAATAGTCAGCCTGAAGTCACGCTTATTCCTGCTCTTCTGTAGGTAATCTATTGTTTACTCTTTGGTAACTTGAGAATCCCTCTGACATTTGAGAATTTCATGGCGACAGACTACGGGTTATGTTCATCCATGGAGCAGGGCAAACTATGGGTTACTTCAAACAGGACTTTAATTTGGGGGACATATGCCTTTGTTTATAAAGTTTAGTAGAATACTTTATGATTTCTTCCCTCTGATAGCCTTTTCTTCTAGTTATTTTATTGAGGCTTGAGGTTCAAGCCTTCTTTAGAGGTTCCAATTCTGCTTTTATGTAATTACTCCCTAGAGATAATTTTTTAATTCATTCAAATATCATTTGCCAAGTGTCATGTCTACTTGTAGTATTGTTTTATATTTAAATTTCTCATAAGGAATAAAATCTTCCTTGGTTTAATTGCCCCTCTTCCAGAAAGGGACTAGCCATCTAATCTCCATAGTCTCTAGAATACATTTCCTTTCTACTAAGTAACATGTTTTTAGGTACTAGTCATTGTGCTAACCAAGACCAGAGAAGGGTGTTAAGGTTATCAAAGGCCAGCCTCCCATTTATGGAGATGCTCTCCAACATCTCAAAGACAGGTATGTGGCAACAATTGCCACATGGCTGAAAAGGATTTTAGAACACTGATGAGTGCAAAAAAAGTGTTTGGGACAAACGTGTATGTGTAGAGATACACCTTTCTCTAATTCCTAATTCCAAAGCAGGTTTTTCAGGGCAGGACAGACTGAGGCTGCTATGTACCAAAGCCAGGGTTGGATCCCATAGTGAGAGGAACACCACAGGGACAGGTGGGTAGACCTGCAGGGACCTTCAACCTCCCTGCTAGCAAAGCTTGGGCTCAGACAGAACACCTTTCTGGACAATTGGAGGCTCTGTGGTGCTCAGGTGTACAGGACTCCACTGATCCAACACTCCAGGAGGTGGAGATCCAGGATCCAAGCATGGAATAGTTAGGATTCTGCCAAAAATGATGCACTAGATGGAATTAAAGACGACTGCTCTAACAGAGCTTAGTACCATTGCAATAGGGGTGAAAGGTGAACTTAACCCCGTTGAGTTACAAAAGTTGGGAGAGTTTAAGCATGGGGGTGAGATATGGAAAACTGAAGGTTTTGGAGGAGGTTGGTCAATGTGATTAGGTTCAGTTTGCTAATCCATACTTAAGTTAGGCTACTATGGAGACTAGGAGATAGAGGCCCTTGAAGATTACACGTCCAAAGGGATGGCCTCCAGGTCCCTGACCGGTATTTCCAGGTTGTAAAACTGATCTGTGGCTGGCAAAAGATTTACATCTTAGTCTAAAAAAATAGGATTACCAATTTTCTAAAGTAAATGCTCTAAGGAAAGGAAGGGTCAAGGGCCTATAGTCAGAAAGAAACCAGTCTAAAATTTAGCCAAGCAGAGGAGAACATTAAGTCCATCCACGGTCAGTGCCAAATGCCTCTGGCCATATGGTCAGTTGCGGGGTGCAGGGAGCATCTTGTGCTTGGCCTCCTCAGCTCAAACTCTACCCACTGCTGTCCACCATCCTCAAAGCAAGTGGCACAGATCTCCTTTTGGGATTCCTTATACCAACGGCAGAGTTTTTACCACACATTTTAATGGGCCCTTAAAAAAGAATCAAATTAATCTATTGAGACTAATAGAACCAGCTGTCTTCAGATATTAGCACTTTAAGGGTTTAGATGGACTTTCCCCCCTGGTCTTCAGTAACAGAGGTAAGTGAATGGTAAGAGGTAGACGTTATGTGCATACACATGTGTACAAGGTTTTTAATCCTCATCAGAATCCATATAGCTGACATAATCTACTGTAATATGCAATTCTTATTTCCCTAAATAGGCCATTGCACATAAAATACTTCCCACAGCCCACTACTGGATAATTTAAGTTGTCTAAGCTCTAAATTAAAATATAATTTTTACGAACCCAACTTATATCTGCCTTCTGAAATAATTCCTCTATGACCTAATCCTGGTGCATAGACTTAGGACAGGAATAACCACAAGGGCAGGTAAGAATCCAGGGCAAGTCTCAAGATAGTAAAACAGGGAAACTGAGGAAGGTATTACGTGTGGGAAGGACCCAGATGGTGAAGGTTATTAAAAAGCCTGCTTTATTAATGGATGAGTTTTACCAGAACTCTTTACTGGAACTTTCCATCTCATCAGGCTCCTATCTAAGTGCACAGAGCCTCGGGCCCACAGCATTGTCACTATTCCATTCACAGGCAGAATGAAGATTTGTGATGTCAAGGCAGGATTACGTCAGGAATGAAGTCTGGACCAACTACAGTCAGAGGGCCTCAATAAAGACCAGTCAGCCAAGTCAAGGAGAAAATTCTAATAAGTGGGATTTTCTAGTTGATTTAAATATGGAGTATTTCCAGGAGGGAACACGACACAGGGTGTGTTTGCTATACCAGGTTTCTCAAGTGAGAGGGGGTGTGGAGAATCCATGGATTGGGAGCCTAGTGATACCCCCAAGTCACATCCTCTATTTGCTTAACTCCACTCAGGTAAGGAGTCATCCCTGCTGGGCAGAATCGTGCCTGTCCCTTCAACTGGTTCCCAGACTGAACGGTGGGTAAGAATTATCTGGGAATCAGCTTTGAAGTCTTCCAAGAAGAGTCTTACAGGATGTTCAACAGCTTTCCAAGATTGTTCTGTTGCACCACATACATTTCTAGCCCAGAAGCAGGAGTTTGGTCAACAGAGTGTGTCTAGTTGAACAAAGGTGTTACCCAGGAGGATGGAAAGATTGAGCCTGGGGTGAACTTGAGTACATGTGAGGCATTAGTTGCAGGTCAGCAGGCAACTTGGAACAGGAAATGAGGAGGGACAGCAGTAGCTGTTCCTGAAATGGGGATTGACCATGAAGCAACATGGCCATCTGCTTGGAAGTTGGTGTGACACTCCAGGAGGACAGGTCCCAAGACACAGGAGAACCACCAACTCTAACCATGGTCACTGGAACGTCTAAGTATGATCAGAGCAGAACCAACTTCTGGCAGGGCATGGGGGTAGGGGTGGAGTGGGGAGTAGGCTCTGAAGAGACCAGCGATGTGTGGAGCTTCTTTGGGGAGAGAAAGGCTAGGATGGATACCAAGAGTAGAGGGTGCAGATGGGAACCAGCTGGTGCAAGCAAGGCCAGGGAAGGGGACAGTCCAGTCGAGCAGGAAATGTGTTAGAGAGATTAAGTCTGCACTCTGGGCCAGGACCTTGGAGCATTGCTCTTAAGGAAAAGGGTCTACACGTTTTTACTGAATTTGTATTCTGCTCCCATCATTCATGAAGTCCACAGTTTATCACCTTTTACGAATCCCTAGGCAGGGACATGGCTTTTTCAGAGGTCCCAGATTTGTTGCAAAGTAAGGGAGAGACGGGACAACACCATTCTCCCCTATAAAACCAAACGTAGGTCATGCCCCTAGACTCTAGAGGGGTTTGAGTACATGGAGAGAAATAAAGCTGCATTACTCCTTTACCTGAAGTAGCTAGAGGGGGCTGGTAAACTTCATTAGAAGCAGAAATCCCTTCTAAAAATCCCTTCTAAAAAATCCTGCCCAGGATTTTTAGGGTCATGATGATGCTCTGTAGGAAGTTACAGTGAGATAAGGTCACGATGCATGGCTCCCACCTCACATGATGTGGGCCACCAAGAGTGAACCCTAAGGTCACTGACCTTTAAGGGATGATCATGGTCCCATCATGGTATTGCATTCTGTGCTGTAATGCTGATAATGGGGGTGGGTGTGCATGCATGGGGGCAGACATGGGAAATCCCATCTCCCTCTCAGTTTTGTTGTGAGCCTAGAGCTGCTCCAAAATTACTTATAACAACAACAACAAAAAGACAAAGGAACCTCGCCTGGCAACCTCCTAATGCCTTTCAGGATTGTATACACACTTGTGGAGAATTGCTATTAGTACTTCAGCAGCCTTTAAACAACCTGATCCTTTAGCAAATTCTAGAAGGTGTGGAGCTTGGGACAAGTTACAACAGATTAGGAGTTAACTGTTACCTTCTTAAGCGGCTCCAGGGCTATTACGGCAAACTTTCCTGAGGGATGGGGTCCACCTCTATCCTCCAACTGTTTAATGACGCCTTTCTGCAAGGAGCTCTAGGCTTTTGCCTGGTCTGTCCTGGCCTCTTTCTCCCCATAGAGTCATTTGTAGAGAAGCAGGATTTGTACCCCTCACTCCCAGATTTAGATCTTCTACCCCGTAAGCTGGATTTATTGTGTTCACATCATGGCAGGATGCTTGGTTAAACACCTAGGTTAGGCTTAGCTTGTACTTGAGATCTACCATGTGTTACAGAAAGTTGCTTAACCTCTCTGAACTTTGCTTTTCCCCCAATATAACACAAATAGGTTGTCGGGCCTTCTTGGATCATGGAGATTCAAGTGACAGGATGCATGCAAAATGCTTAGTGGAGTATGCTAACATTCTAGAAGAGACACCTTAGCTTTGCTGTTATTCCCTTACTGCTGCTGTCTCCATCAGCCTCCCAGTAGCCTCAGGGGCAGGAAAGATCACTCTAGTCCATGATTCACTAATGGGCAGAGGCAAGAAACTCATCAGAGAAAGCCTAGGATATGTGGGGTTTTTAACCTTTCTGGCCTTATGTTAGCCTGGGAGGCTGAGGATGAAGTTACGAACCCCAGGAAGGGAGGATATAAATTTAGGATTGGCTGCGTAATTACCAGGGGCGAGCAGAAAGTGAGAACAGCAACCCTTTGTTCAAAAACTAAGATTATGGGACAAAAAGCAGGGCATTAATCAGCCACAGGGCCTTCTGATTGCAGCACCCTGAGGTCCTCCATGAGGCTGACCGTCAGGTCCGTGATTTAGTTTGGAATAGCCTTTGTTAACCCACTAAAAACAATCTCAAAGGCTAGAAATGAAAAGACACCAGGTATGTTTTTCTCACGGCAAAATTAACCCTGAGTTGTGAGCTTGAAAAGCACAGGAAGGGGGCGAGACTAACAGAAGCTGCAGTGTCAACTCCAGGACAGGTCACCTGCTAGCCTCTGCCTGCCTCCCAACCTCCAACAAGGCAGCTGCAGTAGAAGCGAAGTGAACCCCAAAAGGGGCTTCTAGATTCAAGCCACCAAAGAAAAATAAAGGGGGGTGGATTATAACGATGGAAAGAATCAGGAATGTTAGCTCTAGCCACCCCTACATATCAAAAAAAAAGTTTTGTCGGGATCCCTGGGTGGCGCAGCGGTTTGGCGCCTGCCTTTGGCCCAGGGCGCGATCCTGGAGACCCAGGATCGAATCCCACGTCGGGCTCCCGGTGCATGAAGCCTGCTTCTCCCTCCGCCTGTGTCTCTGCCTGTCTCTCTCTCTCTCTGTGACTATCATAAATAAATAAAAATTTAAAAAAAAAATTAAAGAAAGAAAGAAAGGGAGGCCGGGCCAGAGGCTCCCTAGCGGCTGCTGCTGCGGAGGGCGCCCGGCGCTGGCCGAGTTCTGCGTCTCTACAGAGAGGCACGAGGACGCGGAGCGGGCGGGCTGCCAGGCCCAGGCGTCGCGGGCACAGACTGGGACACAGAGTGCCCACGACCTGGGCTCGCCCCCGGCCCCCGCCAGGCAGCGCCAGGCAGCAGGCGCGGGAAGGCGAGCGCAGCGCAGGCCGGAGCGCGCGGCCGTGGCGGCTGCAGAAGCAGAGGCCTGAGCGGGCGCCACGGGCGGGTGAGCCCACGCGCGGGCAGAGCGGAGGCGCTGGCTCTGCTGCCAGTACAGGGAGCGTCCTGGACGCCGTGAAGCAGGAGCAGAGCGGCTGAGAGCTGGTGCTGATGCCTGGAACCGACCGCCCCGGCGCGTCCACCTGCGACGAGCTCCGCTTGTTCACGCGCAACCGCTTCTCGCCGGGATTCCAGAGGCCAAGGAGGTGCACCTGTCGGAATGGGCTTGACTCCGAAATTCGAGCGTAAAGACACTAACAAGCAGCACTGCTCTGCCACTCCACGGGAAGCACAACAAGTATTTCTTTTCTTAAATGGCACAGAGGAAGAGCCAAGTCCCATCAGCTGCCGAGGTGCGGAACGTCCTGCCGACGCCTCCTTTCCTTTTAGGGGCTGCTTCTGGTCCTTTAGCAGCTCTCGCCTTCCCCCTCTGGAAGGGGTTCGAGCAGAACACGGGGGTGTCGCCGTGGCCCCCGGTCGCTTCACGCTCTCAAAGCTCCCCCGGTGCTAAGGCTAGAACCACAGGCAATGGTCATTTTCCTTATTGCCTTTTTATGAACTGTGCAAAAAATCAGAACAGAACATTTGCCATCATCACCATTTTTAAACCTACCATCCAGGGGTATTCCATATGTTCCCGTCGTCATGTTGCAGATGTCCAGAACATTTTATTTCGGAAAACTGAGACCAACTAAACAACACTCCATTTCCCTGACCCCCCCGGCCACCAACATTTTACGTTCTGATTCTTTAAGTACTTTACATAGCTCAAATTTGTGAAATTATGCAGTATTTGGCTTTTTTTGACTGCTTGATTTCACTTAGGATAAATGGACTCAAGATTCATCCATGTTTTAGCACGTGATAGGATTTCTTAAGGTTGAATAAATAGTCCCCTGGATGGATACACCATCTATGCCTTATTCATGTTCTGTCGATGGCATTTGGGCTACTTCCATCTGCCTGCTATTATAAATATTGCTAATGAACATGGATGAGCAAGTATCTTTTCATGTGTCTCTCTGGTTTCTTTTATAATGTGAAGCAGTATGTAAGCAAACAGAATGGGCTACTGAAATGTGTTCAAACTTAATAAAAGCTCGTAATTTATACAATTATAAGTACATTTGTATTCAGTTCAAACTTCTTTCAAGCAGAAGGTTGATTTTTTTTGAGGTATAATTGGCAAATTATATTAATTCTAGGTGTACAACATAACGATTTGATATTTGCATACATTGTGAAATGATCACCAAAATAAGCTTAGTTAATACCTTTATCAAACATAATTACGAAGTTTTTTCCTTGTGATGAGATTTTTTTTTAAGATTTTATTTATTTATTCATGAAAGACACAGACACAGGCAGAGGGAGAAGCAGGCTCCTTGCAGGGAGCCCAGTGTGGGACTTGATCCCAGCACCCCAGGATCATGTCCTGAGCCAAAGGCAGATGCTCAACCACTGAGCCAGCCAGGTGTCCCACAATGAGATCTTTTAAGATCTACTCTTAGCAACTTCAAATACACAATACAGTATTACCAACTGCAGTCGCCATGTTGTACATTGCATCCCCATGAATTATTTTATAATTGGAAGTTCATACATTTTGACTTTCTTCACCATTCTCCCACCCACTAGCCCCTCACATCTGGCAATCACCAATCTGTTCTCTGTATCTGTGAGTTTGGTTTGTTTGTTTAGATCCCACAAATAAATGAGAACATATGGTATGTGTCTTTCTAGATCTGACTGGTTTTACTTAGTGCAACACCCTCAGGTTCCATCCCTGTTGTCACAAATGGCAAGGTTTTGTTCTTTCTTATGGCTGAGGAGTATTCGTAGCATGTGTACACATTTCCTTTATCCATTCATCCATTGATGGACACTTAATTGTTTCCATGTCTCAACTACTATAAAATGTGCTATCAATGTGAGGGTGCACATATCTTTTTGAATGAACGTTTTCATGTTCTTCAGATGAATTCCCAGAATTATACTTGCTGGATCGTAGTGTAGTTCTATTTGCAATTTTTTGAGGAACCTCCATACTGTTCTCCACAGTGGCTGCACCAGTTTGCATTCCCATACACAGGGCATGAGGGTTTCTTTTTCTCCACATCCTCCCCATATGTGTTACTCTGGTCTTCTTGGTAATAGCTATTTTAACAGGTGTGAGGTGATATCTCATTGTGGTTTTGATTTGCATTTTCCTGATGATTAATGATGCTGAGCAACTTTGCACATACCTATTGGCCATCTGTATGTCTTCCTTGGGGGAAAAAGTCTATTCAGATACTCTGGATGTTTTAATTGGATTGTTTTGTTTTTGCTATTGAATCCCATAAGTGTTTGATATATTTTGTGTATTAACCCCTTATCAAATAAATGATTTGCAAATATTTTATCTCATTTAGTAGGTTGCCTTTTTAAAAAGATTTTATTTATTTATTCATGAGGGACACACACAGAAAGAGGCAGAGATGTTGGCAGAGAGAGAAGCAGGCTCCATGCAGGGAGCCTGATGTGGGACTTGATCCCAAGATCATGCCCTGGGCCAAAGGCAGATGCTCAACCACTGAGCTACCCAGATGTCTCAGTAGGTTGTCCTTTCATTTTATTGTCTCCTTTTTTGTGCAGAAGCTTTTTTTTTGTATATTTTTTATTGGGGTTCAATTTGCCAACATATAGCATAACACCCAGTGCTCATCCTGTCAAGTGCCCCCCTCAGTGCCCATTACCCATTCCACCACCCCTTGTTCGTTTCCCAGAGTTAGGAGTCTCTCATGTTCTGTCACCCTCTCTGATATTTCCCACACATTTTATCTCCTTTCCCCTTTATTCCCTTTCACTAATTTTTATATTCCCCAAATGAATGAGACCATATAATGTTTGTCCTTCTCCGATTGACTTACTTCACTCAGCACAATACCTTCCAAGTCCATCCACGGTGAAGCAAATGATGGGTATTTGTCGTTTCTAATGGCTGAGTAATATTCCACTGTATACATAGACCACATCTTCTTTATCCATTCATCTTTCGATGGACACTAAGGCTCCTTCCACAGTTTGGCTATTGTGGACATTGCTGCTAGAAACATTGGGGTGTGGGTGCCCCGGCGCGTTTCACTGCATCTGTATCTTTTTGATTTGCTGTAGTCCCACTTGTTTATTTTTGCTTTTGTTGACTTTGATTCTGGAGTCCGATCCAAAAAAGAAAAATAAAGACAAGACTGATGTCAAGGAGCTTACCATCTGTTTTCATCCAGGAGCTTCCTTTCCAGGCTTTCAGGTCTTACATTCAAGTCTTTAATCCATTTTGAGTTAATTTTTGTTCAGTGGATCTCTATAGGTTCATCTTATTTGGAACTTCAGGATTCCTGTTCCTGGAGGTGTCTCCTTCCTCAACTTAGGGAAGTTTTTGGCTATCATCTCTTTGAGTAACTCTTCTGTCTCCTTCTCTCTGTCTTCTCATTCTGGGGCCCCTATAATGCTAAAATTAATCATCTCCATGTTCCCTCTAAGTCCCTTAAGCTATTTTAGTATTAGAGTTTATTATTCATACCAGGTTATTTTGGAAAATTGGCTAAAATGAGAACTAATAAGGTTAAAGTCACACAGATTTGTTCTTCCAATCTCATGACAAAAGCTACCGTGACTTTAGAAACCTGAGCTCTGGTACTATTATAATCACGTACAGACTATTTCTACAGTAATGAGGAGAGAACACATTTAGCAGGATGGATTGTTCTCATTCGCTATTATACAGTACGATTTAGTAGGAAAGCAACTGAAGGGTGTCTTCAATTTATGCTGCAGATTTGCAAATCAGCTACTGTTGTGTGAAGCTTGAAGGAAGAAGGTGTCCGTCACCCACTCCCAGAAACCACTCCACACAAAAATATTGCCGTGCCCTGAAGGGGGAAGCCTGGGGAGATCCCTGTGAGCTGCACCCCACTACACCTGAGGTTATGTCTCTCATCTGCACTTCTCCTTGGGCCATTCAAACATCAGACTGACCATGAAAAGGATTGTAGGCCTTCAAGAAAGAAAGAAAATATGACAATTTATTGTACATCTAAGATAATGTTCATTAAAGTCATTTTATATGAGGAACTAGTTATTAAGTTTCTCTGGTTCATGCGCTTGTCTTTTTCATCATTTCCTGGTATGTGAGGCATGTGGCCAATGCTTGGGAGGTGGAGAGCCTGTAGTCAAGGGCTACTGGCCTGTGCAATCTCCACCAGTGGGCCTGTCCCTATGGAAGCAGATCTACCGAGGGGCCCATCCTTCAGCAGATGGCAAGAGGTCCCTGCTGGATTCCCCAGCATCTCTTAGTGTTCTCACTCAGCCTCTTCCTTGCCCTTGCCCCAGCTCTTCTCAGTTCTGTCCATCTATTTTGCAAAATTAAGCTCTACTTTTTTATTCTTGTCATTTTGATACCAATCGTATTATAGTATTGTATTGTGGTATTAGATATTTCATTGATTAGACACTGAAATGCTCATGATTTACCTTTACATTTAAAAAGAAAGTATCTGGTGATTTGTTGCTTTTCCTCCTTTGCTAAACTGTGAATGAGTGCAGAGAATCCAGGCTCTGTACACACTGGAGGTGTATCCATTCAGGTGGCTCCTACCACAGCCAGTGTCCCTGTGGTTACATTCTGGAAACGAATGGGTGTGTGAGTGAGTAGAATCAGACCTTTAATTGGGATTTTAAAAACTAGAATGTAAGCCACATAGAACTCAATTAGGAAATACAAATACCAAGATGGGGTAGAAATAGGTTTTGTCCATTAGTCATGTGCCACTCATTTAACAATGCCACTGGGTCCCCACCACCTAGCAGGTACTGTGCTGGCCTTGGGGTTCATGGTCCTTCCCTGCAAGGACCTTACAGTCGGATGGGGGAGCACAGATGCTAGATACACTTGAAGAGACAGTGGAAGGGACATCAGAATGAGTCTTTGCGAAATTAAAAAGAAACTGTTAATGATCATAACCTTATTCTTCTCAATATGTTAAACACAAAATTTATCCAGATTTTATGATATTTAGAAACATGAAAGGCTGTGTACCCAGTGTAAATTCTACTTGTTTAACCCTCTTAGGAAGATTTCATAGAATGGCTCCTGTGGCTAACCTTTGACATCCTATCCACACTAACCCCAAATTGAATTCAAATATTATGTCTTTTAATCCAAGAAATCTGAAGTAATTCATTGTAACCTGAGTTAATAATGGCACAAATGTGTGGGGTTTGTCTGTGGATATGAGAAAGCACTCCTTCCATATGAGCATCAGCCCATGAGGATTTCACCTGCAGTTATGGCTACTTCAACAAATTCTTTAGCCTTTTGAGGCCTTTGAATGTATTATGCAGATGGATAGATTATTTCTAATTACATTGTAGCTCTAAAATTAGTGATACTTGACTTTTATTAACTTATAGGAGGTATAATGTTCTTGACAGGGAAATGCAATTTTGTAGCAGAACAAAAACACAATTGTCAATGTTTTCTTCTTGGAATGATCAGTTAGTGTCACCCTATGCATGAGAAATGAGCCTCTTCAGCCTCTTGCATACACTCTTGCCTTTACTTTCTGATTTCAGATCACAACCTAAGACATAACCCTTGATGACAGCCCATTACTCTTCTGTGCCCAACATAGCTAAAAAAAAAAAAGTTATTTCTCAAGAATCTTCTTTTCCCAAAGGAAGATATTCTCCTCAAGAGATGTGTCAGAATAAGAATAGTCAATGTTCTAGATGGATGGATGAGGAGGCATATATAGTTTTTAGATTTCCTTGGGAGGATTTGTTCTCTCTCTATGGTTGTTTCGAGAGATCATACCCCAGAAATATTTTTTCTAGCCTTTCTTCAGCCTAATGTTAACCATCTGGTTTTGACATAACCCACAAAATCTATTTGAATCTTGATTTTATCCAGTGTATTAATTTTGCTTAACCTCTGGCCTTTTATTTTATGTAAGGTTAATCTTCTATTTTATATCTGCAAAAATCTATCATCTAAGGTCCCTTGGAGAATGATATCACATAATGCCAAATGGGACATGTAGTTCTAGCTTTAAATAAACAAAAACCTTTGACTTATGATAGAAGCCTTGCTTTAACGCTCTGAGCATGCATTCTCAGAAGAGTTACTCCTTTATAATGGGGGGGGGGGGCTGAACAAATTCCTAGAGTCCCCTGGTTAATAAATATCTTTCTGAGAAGCTATTGTGTGTAAGGCACTGTTCTGAGTCTAAAGATATAAAAAATAAGGTCCCTGCCTCCCTGATATATAACCCCTTAACATATAAGTCAGGGGTCAGAAAACTCCAGCTGATTGGCCAAATCTCCTAATTTTGTACTGCCCATCAACTGAGAATGGTTTTTCTATATTTTTAAATTAATTATTATTATTATTTTTAAAGATTTATCTATTTTGAGAGAGAGAGTGAGCCTGAGTGGGGGGGAAGGACAGATGCAGAGGGAGAGGGAGACTCTCCAGCAGACTCGTGCTGAATGCAGAACCCAATGCAGGGCTTGATCCCAAGACCCTGAGATCATGAGCTGAGTCAAAATCAACAGACGCTCAACTGACTGAGCCACCCAGGTGGCCCTGCTTTTTCTATTTTTAAATGCTTGGGAAAAAAATCAAGAGAAGAACAGCATTTTGTCACGTGCCACATTATATGAAACACGGATTTTAGTGTTCCTAAATAAAGTTTTTTTGGAAGACATCCACGCTCATTTGTTCACATATCATCGACAGCTGTGTTTTCAAAGCAATGGCAATGTTGAGTAGTTGTAACAGACTGCATGGCCTGTAAAGCCTAGGGTATTTTCCATCTACTATTTTATAAAAAGTTTATAAATAAGTGATTAGTTAAACAAGAAGCTTGTGGATATGCTGAGAGCTCTGATGGAAAGACATTGGCTTATGACATCTCATGCCCACTTTGAAAGGGGTGAGAGGGAAGACCCCTTGGATGAGGTGATATTTGCTGAGTCCAGAAGGATGAAAGTGTCTCAGCCATATAGACAGCAGGAAAAAAGCATTCCAGGTAAAGACAATAGCAAGGTCAGTGGCCAACAAAACTGAGAAGAGACATGTGTGTCCTTGGAATATGCCAAGGCCAACATGGCAGGAGCATCAGGAGTAGGTAGGAAAGAGGATCAGGTGAGATGCAGTGACAGCAGAGCATCTTGTGCAGGATCCTGGAGGCTTTGATAAGGAGTTGGGGCTTTATTCTTCGAGCAATGGAAAGCTATGAAAGGATTTTAAGTAGAGGATTATGTGGCCTGATCCACATATTTTCTAGAAGAGTTCTCTGTTGCATGGCTATTGCATGGAGAATGGGTTTTAGGCAAGACAAGCATAGAGGCAAGGAGACAGAATGGGATACTATTATAGTCCAGGCAAGAGATGCAGTGGTTTGGATTAAGATGACATTGGAGTTGGAGAGATGTAAAAAGCTTTGAGATATATTTTGCCAGTGGCACTTGCCTAACATCACCCAAGTTGGAGATGAATTGGCCTTAGAATGGAAGGAAAGGGAGACTTCAAGATTTTTTCTGAAGTTTGCAATCAAGAGTGCCTGGGTAGTTCAGTTATTTAAACATCTGACCCTTGGTTTCTGCTCAGTTCATGCTCTCAGGGTCGTGGGATCAGACCTTGCATTGGGTCCCGTTCAGCATACAGTCTGCTTGAGCTGTTCTCTCTCCCTTCCCCATTGTCCCTCCCACCCCCACCCCACTCATGCTCACTCTCTCTCTCGCATAAATAAATAAATAAATAAATAAATAAATAAATAAATAAAATATTTTTTAAAAAGTTTGTACTTGATCAGCCAGAGGTAAGGTAGTGATATTAATTCATTCCACAAATATTCATTGAATGCCTACTGATCTAGGTTATAGGAAGCAGCAGTGAATATAACCAATGAAGCCAATAATCAAATATGCATATAATTACACAAAATGTCAGATAAAGACAAAGGCACTGGGGTAAATAAATCAAAGCAGGACAAGAGGGATGATGAGTCCTGGGAAGAAGTTTTTTATTGTTGCTATTGTTGTTTAAAAATACCCAGGAAGCTATTGGCTGCTAAGGTGACATTTCAACAAAGTCTGCAAAGAGAGAAGATAAAGAAAGAATTTAGTGAATTAATTGTGCACATCTAGGGAAAAAGCATTCCAGACAAGTGAGCAGCATGAGTAAAGACTTAGAGTGAAGTGTGTGCTGACATATTGGAGGATCAGCAGTGAAGGAAGAGTTACAAATACTGGGGTGAGTGGTAGAAGAAAAGTCCAATTTTATAGAGCTTTGAGGGTCCTAGGAAGACTAGGCTTTTACTCAGAGTGGAATGTGATACCACGGGAGGATATGAGTCCCAAGAACTGATGGGAGCTGAAGTATATACAAATAGGATTGTCCCAGAAAGATTCTAGGACAGCAAGGGTGGCCACCGAAGGGCCAGTTAGGAAGACTTGGGAGGAAACCTGACAGGGAAAGAAAGCAAGAGTTCTACACTGAACATACTAACTTTAAGACCTCTAGTTTATGCCTGAATATAAAGCAACTCTACATAGAATTCAAGGCCAAATAAATGGTCTTTCCATTTTCTGTTAGAACAACCACTTGACCAAACAACAACCAAAAAATATTTTTGGCTAACTTGTCTACTAATACTATAGAATTTAGTCAAGCACACATAATTGAAAATCACATAGTATTATAAATATATATAATATAAAATGATTTTTTAAAGTACAGCTTTAAAATAAGCTACACTAAATTTACTGATGCTTTCACTATGGCCATGTCTATTTTTTCATTTTACAGAATCAAAAATTTTAATATATGGCAGCAGTATCAATTATCATTAGAAATTTGGCTTGGGAACTATATTCTCAAAATCTGCAAAGACCTGAATATAAAGTTATTCCTTTTTTCCCCTTCAACTATGATTCTGGGTAACAGTTGAATGAATGAATGAATGGATGAATGAATGAATGATGGATTAATGAGTGCATACATACATGCATACATAGATCATCTCTGTGCATCTCTGTGCAGGTGCATACAATGACTAACTAGGAGCATGGCAAAGCAAGCCCCTGGGAGAGTAAGGGGTGAAGGCCAGGTAACAGTCAACACAAGTGCACATTTATGAATTGAAGGGAAGCCACTAAACCTGGCTCTAGACTGGTCTCCAGCAGCATTTACTGCTCAGGTGACAGAGGCTAATCCAGGGGAAGAGTTTTACCAAAATGGGAATGATTGAAAGGTTGGTAGTATTTGCAAGGGAAAGGTTTTAGATGAGGGAAGACCAAACAGCAGATGTCACAAAGTAGAGAAATCCAAACTTCTCTTCCCTTGCTCTCCTGGGGACCCTTGGGGATCTGGTAAATTAGTGCTCAGCCAGCCCAGTGGGGCATCAGGGCACCCGTAGCAAAGGCTCAGACAGCAGGACTAGGGTGGGTAGATCTCAGTTTGGCACCCACTTCATACTCTGGGAGTGATGGAGGGCAGCCTCTGAGAGCAGCTGCAGTGAGAGCCTGAGTGGCCCTAAGGCCAAGGGGCTGGGGACCCCTGTCCCCTTTTGCTGTGCAGTGGTGGCCTCAGCAGGTTGACACCCAGTATCTCATTAAGATACACAAAAATGTGTGTCATTTACTCTTTTACAAAGTCAGAAAGTAGACAGAAAGAAAGGAACAAAAAAAGTCTACCAGAGAGAGATGGGGATATAGGGAGAGAATCTAAAACTACATTGGAAAACATAAAAATGTCCAAGGAAGATGACATTTCTCTCCATGAAGCTATTTTTTAAAAAGACTTATTTATTTATTTGAGAGAGAGAGAGAGAGAGAGAGAGAGAGAGAGAAAGGTGGCAGAGGAAGACAGTCTCAAGCAGACTCCCCAGTGAGCAGGGAGTCCCATGTGGGGGCTCAATCCCAGGACCCTGACTGAGATCATGATCTGAGCCCAAATCAAGAGATAGATGCTTATCCTACTAAGCTACCCCAGTGCCACCGTGAAGCCATTTTTGTCTCTTTTACTTCCCCCCACACGAGTCTGAATGGGACTTTTTAATTTACTACATTTTTCGAAGACATGAGTTTTCAGGGCTACTTAGTTTTCCTTCTTCATGTATTTTCTAAGCCACCTAATGATCACTCTCATTACCTCTTCTATGTGCCCTGACACCTGAGTGGGAAGGAGGGGTGTGGACAGTTTTCCCTAGTCCCTCCACTGAGTGGGGGCCATGTTTTCACAGAGTTCATGTGCCCATTGAGGAGAATGCACACAAAGTGTCCTCTTGGTGGTGGCTCGTAGCTGGTGCTCCATAATCGGTAGCAAGGGTCACAGAAGGTCAGGTGCCACAAAAGAAAGAGAATGGCCCTTGCAGGCCAACTGGAGTTTGGCTTAAGCCCAAATTTCTGCCACTTGCTACACAACCTTGGTCAACTTAATTACCTCCTCTCCTCCTGTAATAACCTCATGGCACCAAGGTAGACCAGACATTTCATAAACAGTAGTCATTACTATTACAGCTACTCTTGAAGATGATGGCTATACTGGTCATTGTTTCGGACACATACATCAAGCATGGTGCCCATGCATGGGTAGGGGTGTATGTGTAGGAGGGAGACATATGGTGAATGGACTTTCAAAGTCTAGTTGTACTATGTGCAGAAATGGGTAATGGACAGAGATGAAGAAGCTTCTTCTTAGCCATGTTTATCTGAGAAGATTTAGTTATTATTCAAAGAAGATAGTTAGGTGGGGGGATCTGAGTTAGGAGACTGGGCTCAGGAGCAAGGTAGAGCAGGCAGGAAACCAGGCTGGCTGCTTTCCTGTGCTGTTCTCACTGACACCCGCAGTCTGCTTCTTGATGAATCATTTGCCTTATTAATTCCTGGGTCCTATTTGGAGGACGCAGCAGCGAGTAGTATTGGTGCATTTTATATTTACAGACATCATCAATCTGCCAATGCCTTTCATCTTTGCTGGGTAATGCAACTTTTCCTGTTATTTCTCATGGAAGGCTGAACAAAGTCAACAAAATCATGTCAACCAGTGTGTAGGACAGAGGGCATTTTACAAGAAACAATTGTTTTACCATGTAACTATTGGGTAATAACCGTTTTTAGGAGTGGATATTTCTATTTTTCTAATCAGAGAGATAGGATTCACTATTGGGTTAACTGACTGATGCGTTAACATTATCTATAACTTCTACCTTTTCTGCATAGAAACCTAAGTTAAGCCAGTTCTGGGACAGTCTTGCGAAATGAGTTACGTTTCATTGTAATGAGCAGAAACAAATAGGCAAGAAATAGGCTTTAGCACTAGAGAAACTAGTCTTCAATTCCATTATATGTTAGCAGCCTTGGGCAATCTTGGGCAATCGGTTTCTTACCTCAAAAATTGAATAATATTTACGGTTCCCCAGGGGTGTTGTGAAGATCAAATGAGATCCTTACATATAAGGCACTTAGCACAGTGCCTGGCCTACTACAATTGCTCAACAAATATTAACATCCTACTCCGTTCCCATCCTGGGTTGCCTACAGCAATCTCTGTGCTCAACGTCATTTAGCTACCGACAAACTGAGCAGCAACAACTTCAGTGTCAGTAGACAAGGCTTTGCTATGTGGTGCCATTAGTCACCTCTCTTAATTTTTCTGTCTGTAGGGATCCCTGGGTGGCGCAGTGGTTTGGCACCTGCCTTTGGCCCAGGGCGTGATCCTGGAAACCCGGGATCGAATCCCACGTCGGGCTCCCGGTGCATGGAGCCTGCTTCTCCCTCTGCCTGTGTCTCTGCCCCTCTCTCTCTCTCTGTGTGACTATCATAAATAATAAATAAAAATTAAAAAAAAAAAGAATTTTTCTGTCTGTAAAAAAGGGGGTTGACAATGGAGTGCCTAGCAATCTCACTGGTGAGGCATCAGTGGATCAAGGAAGGAATGAGTGACAAGGTGACTTTTAAAGGGTAAAACACTGATTCCTGTGATTTTTTGAGTACTTATCCAGGAACTAGAAAAGTCGTGGATCCTTTTTCTCATCACCTGCCCTGGGATGGATATCTGCATCTCCCTAAAATTCCTGTGTTGAAGCCTTCATCCGCAGTGTGACATCTGGAGGTAGGCCTTTGGGAGGTAATTAGGTCACAAAGGTGGGACTCTCCTGATGGGGTTAGCACCTTTGTATGAAGAGAAGAAGAAGAGAGAGGCTCCCCTACTACACACACACACACACACACACACACACACACACACACACACTGTAGATGTGTCTACAGGCCAGGGGTTTATAAGGCCAGCAAAAGGGTCTCACCAGGAACCAGCAGGACTTGGATCTGGGACTTCTCAGTCTTGGGAACTATAAATTAAATTACCATTTTTAACCTCTCCCTATCCCCATTCTATGGCATTCTTTTACAGCAGCTCAACCTGACTAATACAACACCCTTTACATTGCCAGGAATTCTCACTGGAAATTCTTTTTAGGGAAGCCCCTCATGATTGAGAGTCTCTAGGGCAGTGGTTTTCAACATGTGCTGTGCATTGGAATCATGGTGTTTTAAACAGAGCGAAACAACACAATGCCAGGGCCCCAGTCCAATGATCTGATGTCATTGATCTCAGGTATTCCCTGGGCATGGAGTAACATAAGAGCTTCCCAGGTACCTGACCATCAGATCAAAACTCCTCAAACTTTAAAAGTATGTATGAATATCTGGAGCATCGTGTTAACATTCTGATTCTTATAGATTATGTTTGCAGTGGAGCCTGAGAATCCACATTCCTGATGAGCTTCTGGGTGAAGCCAATGTTGCTGGTCTGTGGAACACACTTGGAACAGGACAAGTCCCACAGAAGTTGACAAACGAGGCCTGTGGGGCGAATCTAGCCCACTGTCTGCTTTTGCGTGGCTCAAGAGTTAAGAATGGTTTTTACATTTTTTAAAAGATTTTATTTATTTATTCACGAGAGACACAGAGAAAGAGAGAGAGGCAGAGACACGGGGAGAGAGGGAGAAGCATGCTCCATGCAGGCAGTCTGATGCAGGACTCGATCCTGGGACCCCAGGATCACGCCCTGAGCCTAAGGCAGGCACTGAACCACTGAGCCACCCAGGGATCCCCTGGTTTTTCATTTTTAAATGATTTTAATAAACCACAAGAAGGAGAAGAATTTCTTGACACATGAAAATTACATGCAGTTCAAATTTCAGTGTCCACAAATAAATTTCCATTGAAACACAGCCACCTTCGTTCCCTTTTTGGCAAATGGTTGCTTTTGCACTATGATGGTAGAGTGGAATTTTTGCAGAAGAAAGTAAATGATCCACAAAGACTTAAATATTTATTATCTACCCTTTGCAGAAAAAGTTTGCCAACCTCTGAATTAGGGGGTAAGTCGAATTCACAAAGGAGTCAGTTGTACTCTCGTAAGTTTTCATTGCTGTTAGGATCTCACAGCATCAGCCTTCTGCCAGTTGGCATCAGGCTCAAAGATATCAATGGCTTTCTGTCCTATCGAGGTGCTATGCTAGGCCCTGCAGGTCTATACTTGCCAGGAATGCCACAGTTTCTGCAACGGCTCCTCTTAGGGAATGGTTGGCCAGGCTCAGTCACTCTCTCTTGCCCTAGGTTAGCCTGACACCATGCTATGATCTGAATGTTGGTCTCTTCCCAAAATTCTTATGTTGAAATCCTAACCACAAAGGAGATGGGGCTTTGGGGGATGATTAGATCATGAAGGTCCTGCCTTTATGGAGACCCCAGAGAGGTAGCTTGTTTCTTCTACTGTGAGAGGACACGGCAAGAAGCCAGCAGTCTGCAACCCAGCAGACAGGGCCTCCCTAGAAGGGCCGTGCTTGTGCCCTGATCACAAACTCCCAGCCTTCAGAACTGGGAGGTCTGGGGGCTCATGTTTGTGTGCCAAGGGATCTGGTCAACGGACTCACAACACCAAGGTGTTCTCATGTTCCTGGGACTTGTCTGACACCCTGAGGGAAACTCTGATTTACAGCTTTAAAAACAAAAAAAAAATTTCTATTTATTAATTGACCATCTCTTGAAAATGGACATTCAAATCTATGTCTTTCTGCCTAAAAACAGATTAGTGTTACCCACTTTGAAATAAAATGACCAAATGTCTATGGAGACTTCCTGACTACGGGAGCTTGCTATCTTTAGCTGGGACCCTGAGACTCAGTTCCTCATCACCCAGTCTGTTCTCTGCCTTCCAGGGAGAAACTGACGTAGGTTCCCACCACCAGTTTCTCCAGCATCTTGTTATCTCATATGCTTATCGAAGACTGCATGCTCAGCTTACTCAAGAACAGACTGCAGTGAATGGGTAGGTGAGAACGTGGACGTGAGAAGCATCACTGCGAACAAGCTCTGCGTTGCTGGAAGGCCGACTGCCGCCACACAGCTCTCTGCCGTCTTCAGAGGGACGGCAACAGCTATTTCCTACACGTGGTGCTTGCCTTGAAGATGCCTTCAAAAGTAACTCATGAAAAATCTTGACTCACAGCTGAGCACACCAATCTGCTTTACTGATGCTTTGTAGTGGCTCCAGGTCAAGACTAGTCAACATCGTTGTCTCTGGTATGGGAGTCGTTGCGACCTGTGGGCAGCGGGGCCTCATGGCAGGTTCTCTATTGTTTGGGGCTCTCAGTCCAGACGTGCTGACCTCAGCTAGCCACGATAGGGCAGCTCCCTCCCAGCTCACTCACTATAAGAATTAAGGTGTTGGGAAAGACTTAGGAACCCACGTTTTCTTGTGAGCCCTTGTTTTCATGGGCACACACTGCTTTTTTCTTTGTTTCGAGGAATTGCACTGTTAATAAAAATAATTGTGTAAAAACAAAGTAAAGACAAATAAAACATTAAAAATCATTGATGAGGTCATTTAGCTACGCATCTATTATAGAAAATCCTGTGAAATAAGTGTGATTATTTTCAAGTAATTCCAAAAACAGTTCAGGGACTTGGCCAAAGTCCTACTGTTATTTCATGAAGCAAGCAATATTCAAACCCCAGGCTCCATGGCTCCAGAAACAAAACCTTTAATTTGAATCTATGTTCACTCCTCACCCACTGACTCTGAAATCCTGCTGCTGGAGTCTGGTGTCACGCAGACTGGGGAATTCTGCAGGCCAGGTCCCCCTCTTGAAGATTAATAACACATGCTAGCCTCGTAGTGGCTCCAGGCTTATTAGTGGCTTCTGTACATGGATCTATTTGTATTTCCTTAATGCCACATTTCTCAAATTTATTTTACCCTGGATCCCCCAGTGCTCCCCCACCCTTTTCCACATAACAGCTGCAAACAACTTGCAAGACACACTGTGGGAAATGGTGCGCTGAGTCACTCAGGTCCTGGTGTGGGTGTTGAGATCAATTGAGAAAATATTCTGGGATAAAATAAAAAGAAAGAAAGCAGGGGTGGCAGGGGGTAGGAGTAAGGAGGGAATAAAGAATAAAAAAGAGAGGAGGAGGAGGAAGAAGAGAAGAGACAGAAAAGAGAACAATCAACCCCAAATGGCCTGAACAGAGGAAGAGGAGGGAAGAAGGCATTATGGCCAAAAACAGTCACTTGCCAAATCATTTACAGAGTTGAGAGCATCTTGACACAAACTGAGTTTTTAATTTGCTAAATTTCGAAGTAATTAAAAAAAGATTTGGGTAAGTAGCAGAAACATCTTTTAGCATGTTGAGTCCCTAATAGAGGGACACCAGGATTCACTTGACACTGTCTGTCCCCTCCAGGGGATCATAAGATATTAAGGCTTAAAAGACAAGGATACAGTTAGCATTACCAGCATAGGGTGCATGACAGGTGCCCCCGGACCCGGAAATGCAGAGCGTGCAAGCCACAGTGGTTTAGGGGGGCTTGTTTGGACATGTGGCTATTATACATGACACGCCAGGATGCTGGTTCTTAGAAACTGCTCTTACAGCTAGTTACCGAGCTCTCAAACTGGGCTGCATCATGTCTCAGCTGTGTATCCTTAGACAACTTACTTAACTCATTTGTGCCTCAGTTTCCTTGTCTGTAAAATGGTGATCACAAGAGAATTTGCATCACAAGAGAGTCACAAAGATTCAAGCACTTACAACATGGTGGTACATGGATGCTATGAGGGTCAGTTATCACTAAGGGTTCCATTCCTCTTGTGGAATCCATTGGTGAAAAAGTTGAGATCTGAGGAGCAGTGGAAATGGTCTGTGAATGCCGGGAAGAGCAAGACATCTAGCACAATCTAGATATCACATTTTGTCATGACCTACGTGCAGGAGAGAAGGAAGACGAGGAGGAACTCAGGGTTTGAGCAGCTAGAGGGAGGCATGTTGTTCTGGAAGAGGGATCCAGCAACTCTGAAGGGAAGCAGGATGACCAGGGATCCCAAAGACTGTAGCTAGCTGGTGCCTGAGCAGGTTGGCCCGGAAGCAATGGGGCAGGCGAGAGGCCATGAAGACGCCCCATTCTCACAAAAGCCCCGCTCTTGGGAACACCGGCCCTGGACAGTCCAGCCATCTCGCCTGACCCTGAGGGCCACTCGGCAAACGAGGGGTGCAGGAGGATGCAGACCAGAGACCCCGGTTGGAGGACGTTAACTAGAGACAGAGCCCACCCCCAACGGCTGGAGGGTTGGTCTTGATTTCATCTTGAAAAACAAGAAATATGTTCGGTCCAATTGAAATTCTGTTTGTATCTTTCAAAAGCTGAGGGTGGCTTATCATTGTTTGCCCCACAGATGGGTTTGGAAATTGCCAGCCAATTAAAATACACAATGCTAGCAAAATGGGTTACTCGTCTTCCCAAAAATGCACACTGAATGTGCTATAAATGAACTTGCTTTCAAAAATTCAGTGAAGTATATAGATTCCAGTTACTAGTAATGACTTAAAATAAAGCAATAAAAATGCCACAGCATGTGTGGTTTTTACCCTATATTTTCAGTTCTTGATGTGGCTCACTGAAAAGTATAATTGAAATGCCCAATTGAGTTATGCCTGTCAAAATCTGTCTTTGTCAATGTGGAAGTAAGAGAAGGTGTGGAGGTAGGGCCTGAGGGAGGAGGCCGTCTGGGGAGGGCCGGCTTCTGAGGATGCAGGAGAAGATTCCCTGTGGCTGTGTTCTTCATTGTGTTAGCAGTGGGCAAATCCCTGGGGCTTCTTGACAATCTACCTCTTTGAGGAAGACTGAGATTAGAGTCTCTCTGACATCAGTTGGTTCACACTATAATGGCATTCCACTCTAAAATATCTCCACTTGAGCATGTTACCAAAAGTTGCAACATAATATTTACAATAATTACAAGAAAATTTGTTCTTCAAGCCGAGTGAGTCCATATATCTGAAGAACAAGTTACAGAGAAATTAATCTCAGGGGGTTTTAAAATAAACCACCAGAGAAACCTGGAACTGAATGTAAGGTAATAGAAAATGCCAAAAAAAAAAAAAAAAAAAAAGAACTCAAAGAAGACTACTCTAAAGAATGCGTAACCAGAGCACAAAAAGTAATGCCTCCAAGTGGTAATGCCTTCAAGTCAGTTCTCAACTGGTTGTTACAACTGGGGGTGGTGGGTGATGCTGGCATCTGCTGGGTAGAGGGCAGAGGCAGTGCCTAGCATCTTGCAATGCACAGCACAGCTCCCCATGCAAGGAATTACCTACTTATTTATCCCCAAGTGTCAGACGTACCAAGATGGGGAACTCCTGCTTTATATATAATGCATAATTTCTGCAAATCTGATGTTTATCTAGTTGGAGAAAAATGATTTCTGGTGTATTGTCCAGATCCTTCATAGACATTTTTCTGCTTTTAGCAACACTGGGTAAGTAACCCAATATTATAAAGAAATTGAATAATATATGCATGTGCAGATTCATGAATTACTCTGCCGTGGACACGCACACAACCACCAACCAGGTCAAGAAGGAGGTTATTGCCAAGAGCCAAGAACCTCACCATCTACTGACTGTGCTCCTTGTGGGCTGGGACACCTCCTTCCTCTTCATCTTCCTGATGAAGGTTACAATAAAAATGGCCATAAATAATGGGTCTTACTCAGTAGCTAATGCACACAGGAAAAATAATGGAGACAGCAAAATATCTAGCACACTACAATTATTCCCTGATCATCTATCTCTTTCTCCAAGCTTTTCCTGTATTGTGGAATTTTCACTCCCAAGTATTCTCATTGAATATAAATTTCCACATTAGTGACTTTAAGTTACACCCACTGTACAGATATAGTGGAAATTATTTTTTCTTCATAAAGCCTTTTTAGGGCCAGCTCCATGACCTCTTCTGTCCATGCTATGTTTTCCATAATAATGCACATACTATTGAGACATTCTTCATACTTCAAAGACTGCCTGCACTGAACAGCAAGTAAATGGTGGGTATGGCTAGAGCCCAAACCATCTGACTCAGACCAGCTGTCTTTCCAATGGAATCTTCCATCCTCTGACATTCTTTTTTTTTTTTAATTGAAGTTCGATTTGCCAACATATAGTATAACACACAGTGCTCATCCCATCAAGTGCCCTCCTGAGTGCCCATCACCCAGTTACCCCAACACCCAGCCCACCTCCCCTTCCACAACCCTTTGTTCTTTTCCCAGAGTTAAGAGTCTCTCATGGTGTGTCTCCCTCTCTAATTTTTCCCACTCATTCTCTGACATTCTTGACATTAGACATTCAGGGGCCACCACCTGACATGACATGAGGTTCAAGGCAAGTGCACAGCAGGGAGTGAGAAGACAGGGATTCTGGAGTTTGTGCACCAGGCTTACACTTTCTGTCTTCTGTGGTACAAAGAATCTGGGAGTAAAGGGACCCTTCTTCCAAACCTGAGGAATGCACTTTCCCACCTGCTACAGGGAGGAAACGGTTCATTATTTCCTTACTACCAGCTGAAGTCTACCCAGTCACTTCTCAGAACTGATAATAATTCTTTTCATTTTGATAAGCACCTGGCCTTTACTGCAAAATTCTGTCCTTTCCCTGACTATTAAACAATTTTTAAAATAAAATCCCATCATACTAATGGATGGGATGTTATATTCTCTGTGATAAGCTCATGTTGGCAGCTTTCTCTTCTAACAATCATGTCAGTGATTGCAAGAGGAAGGCAGGCACAAGGGTGGCTTAGGCTGGTGCCGGTGCTGGTGCTGGTGCACCTCTGCTAAATGGCAGCGTAATGAAGATTTTATCACAAAACATCTATAATGAGGGTTTTAAAGAGTCTATTCATGGATCTGAATCTTTTTTTCACCAGACTTTCTTACCAAATTCTGCAGCAGGCAGTGAGGAGACTGTATTTATGGCTCATTAATAAAGATTGCTTTCTAAAAAGCACATCTTTTACATAATCATGAAGATGAGGGACTTTTTAAAGGAATTATACCATTGCAGAGGTGACTGCTGTGCCTGATCAGCAATGATTCCATTCTTAACTCAACTGAGGTTTTAAATTTGAATAATTCCTGCAAGTATATCTTCTGTGCAAATACATTTTTGATTGGTAATAAATGTTACTAGTTATTTCGTTTTCAGCCTACAGATGGATCTGATATGATCCTCTGCCTTTTATATGTGGCCTTGATTGGCATTCTAAAAACTCATGTAGGGAGACTAGGGAAGAAATGGGATGACATAGCACCTGAGGGGATAATGGGTAAAAAGTACAAACAGTGGATGGAGCAGTCACTCTGGCAATTATGGGATGTGAGAACAAGACGCACCTCCCCCCCCCCCCCCCAAAAAAAGATGCACCTTCCCTGTGTTTGAAATAAGGGAGAGAAATTCTATTTTCCACATGACTTGTCAAAAGCTGATCCAAGTACCTCCTCAAAACTCCTGTTTGCCAGTTTATAAAATGGCACCATTAAACAGCCTTTGTTAATATTTCCAAAGATGTGTGAGTTTCTGAAGAATATTTTGAAGCTCAAAGAAAATGCAATTATTGACCTTGACATTTGACTGTGAGGTTGCCTGGCCATGTATGGTCGTCTAGTATTTTCACAGTCCCCTCATTGCTGCTACTGTTGCTGCCACCTGCAGGACCACCAGCAGCTGCCATGGGTGAGGCTTGACCATGTCCAACAGACCAGGGTGCTTTGCATGTGTTACATCTCATCTCATCCTATTAAAACATGTGGTAAGTTCTCCAGTTCTCCATGGACCTTTTTTTTTTTTTTTTTTAAGATTTTACTTATTTATTCAAGAAAGGGAGAGAGAAAGGGAGAGAGAGAGAGAGAGAGAGAGAGAAAGAGAGAAAGAGACACAGGCAGAGGGAGAAGCAGGCTCCATGCAGGGAGCCTGACATGGAACTCAATCCTAGTCTCTAGGATCACACCCTAGCCTGAAAGCGGGGCTAAACTGCTGAGCCACTCAGGCTGCCTTCCACGGACCTTTTATACTTGAGAGATCAGAGTTAGATAAGTTGATTAATCTGAGTAAGACAATGGAGGTAAAAGGTTGGCAGTGAGTGGTTGGGATTGAACTAAGGCATGCTGATGTCAAAATCCAAGGTTATTAAGCACTGAGTTATTCTGCTTCTAATCTGCTATAGAGTTAAAAACCAGATGGTCAAGCTCATTAAAACTGTATCTAAGGATAAAGCATATAAATGCTGCATTCTGTTTAAGAAATTCTAATTATAATGTCTCTGGGCTTTGGGGTTGTAGGTTCCAGCTGGTATTGGGGAAAACACAGCATTAGGTCTACAAAACCATCAAAATAGCTTACAATATGCATATTGCTACTTTTCAGATGTATGTATTTTTTAAAATATTTTATTTAAATTCAATTTGCCAACATATAGGAGATGTATGTATGTTTTTTAAGTCCCTTTGGAATGATGCTTGCCCACCTCTCAAGACTGACTGCCCATGTTCAACTGCTATTCACAGGGATATTATATTTAAAGGTAATGATTTCTATGTGCTAATAAAATCTGAGTGGTTTGTGTATCAGTGGAAAGGACAGCACAGTGGTGTGATTAAGTGCATAAACTCTGAAGCCATATTTCTTGAGTTCAAATCCCAACTCTTTCACTCTCTAGTTGGATGGTCTTGGCTATCTAGTCTCTCTAGCTCACTTTCCTTACATGTAAAATGAGTTTAAAAATAGTAAGCACCAGGGATGCCAGGTGGTTCAGTGAGTTACATGTCCAACTCTTGATTTCAGCTCAGGTCATGATCTCAAGGTTGTGAGATCAGGGTCTGCATTGGGCTTCATGCTCAGTGTGGAGTCGGCTGGAGATTCTTTCTCCTTCTGCCCCACCATCGAGAGAGAGAGAGAGAGAGAGAGAGAGAGAGAGAGGAGGTATATATATATATATATATATATATATATATATATATATATACCTATTTCACAGGACCTTTGTGAGCACAAAATGAATCAAATTTATATAACATTTAGAGCACTTCCCACTTTCCACAGTAAGCACCATGGTTTTAGTGTTTGCCAAATATAAACTACATAACAAACTATCCTTATGAAGGTCTGCAACTATCTTGGATTAACCTGAAAATGCTAAGAACCACTGCTCTAGAACAGAAAAATCTCTCATTTGGTTGTTTTCAGAGAAGCTTTTTAAACCCTTCCAGGTTCCTACTTGTGGGTGGTTCAGAGCGCTGGATAAATATTCTGTACAGAAATGCCACTGGGCAGTGTGTTAGGAATTGACATGCATATAATTTGCACTTAGGTACTGAATCAAAATCAATGCAAAATCATACCATCTCTGGAGATTCACAGTTAATGTAAAGACAATGCGATAGAATCTAAACACAATGGATAAAGAAGAAATTTAAGGAAATATATTTTCTACTTTTTCATTTTTATGTTTGGAGAAATAGACCACTATTCTCATTTTTTTGTTTCATTAACCTAGTTTATAGAATGCCCATACACCTATACAAGTAAATAATTCTTTCATCAACTGAATTTTAAACTCAGATTCTTCATTAATTGTTATTTTCCTCCTCAGGCGGAAACTGGTTTATGCTCTGAATGCTGTTTGATAAGCCCCTGTATTTATTTGTATTTACAGATTCTGCTGCTATCTACTAAAAGTCATTTCTTGGCAGCCTTGGGTGATTGCAGATGAAATGGCTATGCGAGTAATTCCCCCCACAGGAAAGGGAGGAAGGATACTGTTGAAACTAGGTAGAAGGATTCCAACACAGGCAACTAAGGAAATAATTAGAGGCAGGAAAAACAATTGGGCTGTATTGCATCACATGCAAATTTAAGAATCCCAGGATTCTCTAAGAAAATCTTCACACCACCCCCCACATACCAGCACAAATTTGGAGCAGAAACAAATATGGAAAAAGACCCCCCCCCTCCCCCCCGCAACAAGGCAGCAGGTTGCTAACACATTAGCATCCCAAAGTCTGAGAACTGAGGCTCTGTGTTGTACTGTCCCTATTTGGGTAAACCAAGAGTCCTATGGGATTTGTTGACAAAGTCTGAACAATGAACAGAACTCTGTGAGGTGATACAAATAAAATGTTAAACATTTCCTACTCACATTTCCTCTCACATGGAAAGACAATAGAGTCATCTTTGGTACAGGAACAGAAAACAAAAACTGTACGTCTGACATACATGCTGAAAGAATGCCCTGCCTATGTGTGTGTGGTGCCAAGGGGGACAGACCAACCCCTCCTCTGTCCCTCTGGCTGTTCTGTACAATATGTTGCCTGTCTATATCGATGTCATCCTCAACACCCAAAGGTCACCTACTTTTCCACACATATTCCAGACAAGGATAAAATAGAAGGTGGACTACTTATAAACAATTTCTTTAACACACTACCAAGAGCTCTTTCTTTAAAGAACAGTTATTCTCAAAATTGAGTGCACAATAAAGCTGCTGAACCTGGTCCTCAGAGTTTCTGGTTCTGTGTCAGGTGAAACTTGGGAATTTGCACTTTTTTTTAAATAATAAATTTATTTTTTATTGGTGTTCAATTTGCCAACATACAGAATAACACCCAGTGCTCATCCCATCAAGTGCCCCCCTCAGTGCCCGTCACCCATTCACCCCACCCCCTGCCCTCCTCCCCTTCTACCACCCCTAGTTCGTTTCCCAGAGTTAGGGGTCTTCATGTTCTGTCTCCCTTTCTGATATTTCCTACCCATTTCTTCATTTGGGGAATATAAATAATAGTGAAAGGGAATAGAAGGGAAGGGAGAAGAAATGGGTAGGGAATTTGCACTTTTAACAGGTTCCCAGGTGATGCTGAGGCTGTTGCTTGTAGGATTGCACTTTGAGAAACACTGGTATAGGGATTCATGCTAAGGGCCCCAAGATTTCCAAACTTTTCCATACTTTGGAATCACCTCGAGATCTGTAAAACCACTGATGCCTGGCACCGCCCCCAGAAATTCTGATTTCATTGGTATGGGATGTGACCTGAGCATTAGGATTTTACAAAGCTCACTCTGTGATTCTAAAGCACAGTAAAGTTTGGAAACTGGTATATCAGGTATACCTCTCTCTGCCTCTCCTTGTGACTAACAAAGGAGATCTAGCAAAATCTTGCAAAATTTTAATACTCTTATTCCCTCGTCCTTTTGTTTCACTGACATTTGGTAAACCAAAGTCCAAAACTTGGTTTGGTCCATTAATTGCATGGGTAATTTCTTTATCCATGTTGCTGTGCACTTCTAGAGAAAATAATGCGATTGCAAATCCTGATGCATTGGTGTACTTCAAATTCATTGTCACCGATCAGCAGGGCCCTCAAATGTTTCTAATTGTCATTATACAAGGCCTGATTTAGTTCATTTATTGTCATGCTCATTTTCTCTTTCACATATGAATTCTCTTTCTTCCTCTCTCATTTTTTATAATTTTTTTCAAGCTCTCTTAACATCTTAAAATTATTTCACTGGTGATCAGCCTGGGGCAGGTGTGCCCTCCAAGGGACATTTGATAATGTCTGGATACAATTCGGTTGTCACATATGGTGGAGGATATCTATGCTACTGGCATCTATTAGGGAGAGGCCAAGGATGATGCTGATCATTCAAGGTACGGGAAGCCCCACGACAAGGAATTATTCAAGCAGAACATCAATGGAGCTGTGGATGAACAACTCCAGCATCTCCATGCCACCTTCCCCAACTCAGCAGATGACAACACTTGAACTTCACAGAGAAAAAGAGAGCCTGCTACCCCCTCCAACCTCACCCTTGCATATCCAAACATATTCTTACCTGTTCAGTTTGGTTCCTGTAGACAAGTGAGTCCTCTACAGCTAGCACCACACAGGTGCTCCTCCTCCCACCTTAAACATCTTTGATCACTTCTGGGAGATAGAAAATTATAAAATGAGTACCCATGTGTTCACTGATTTGTTATTTTATTCACATGGAAAATATTTATTATCTATTATGCATCATATATTGTGCAAGGTGCTAGGAATATAATGCTGTAGAAACCTGAAAGTCTCTGTCTTAAATGATTTTCATGTCCAGTAAAAGAAACACACATTTAATTAATTAATCCCCCAAACAAATGTTAATTACAAAATGTGAACTTGCCAAGCAAGTTCACTGGTGAACTTGACCTAGTACAAGGGATCAGAGAAAGTTTCTGTGAGATGGTGTTGGCTTCTGTTAGTGTTTGGCTAGCTGGGCAGCAGGGGTGGGATTGGGGAGGAGGACCAAGCCCAGGCAGAGGGAGCAGCATGCACAGAGGTCCTGAGGCCTGATGTCTAAAGCATGCCTCAGTGGAGGGTGTGAAAGGAGGTCAGGGCTGCTGGAGAACAGATGAGAGGGGAAAGATGCACAGATGAAATAGGAGAGCATGCCAGGGGCTAGTTCTTTAATTCTTTCATTCATTCGACATGTAAGTATTGAGCATTTCCTAGGAGATAGGCCCTGCTCTAAACATGAGATGTAGCAGTTGAATTTCCTTATTCTGGGTGATACAGATCATGAACAAAAGAAGAAAACTATGTTTTATGGTCACTGAAAGAACAGATGACTAAATTGGAGAAGGGGAAGTGGAGTGAGAACATGACAGTAGTGATGAGTTTCTATTTTAATGTAGGGCGCCAACATTGGGTAAACCCGAGGAGGATGAAGGAGCAGATTATGCCAGGAGAAACACCTTTCCTGGCCAGACAGAGCAAAATCCCTGAGGGGAAGCACACCTGTTCAGTTCACACCTGTTCAGTTCAAGGAAAAGCAGTGAGGTTTGTGTGTCTGAGGCAGGATAAGCAAAAAGGGAGAACAGGAGGAAAGAACAAAAAGGTAAGGGGAAACAGATTAGCTAACAGAATCAAAAACCCAACAATTATGCTGTCTAAACACACACACACACACACACACACACACACACACACACCTCACTTTAAATATAAGGACATAAGTTGCTATTAAAAGAAAGGAAAAGATGTCATGCAAGCACTAATCAAAGAAAAACAGAAGTGGCTACATTAATATCAGATAAAATAAACATTGGTGCCAAAGAAAATTACTAGAGACAAAAAAGAACTTTGTAGAATGATTAAAGTGTTAATCTGCCAGGAAGACATAGGAATCTTAAATGTGTACACACCAAACAACAGAGCTACAAAATATATGAAGCAAAAAAAGTATCAAACTACAAAGATATATAGACATATCCACAGTTGTGAATAAAAACTTCAACACATTTCTCCCAACAGTTGGTAGAACAAGTAGATGGAAAATCACCAAGTAGTAAAATAACTCAACATCATCAACCAAGATCTTAGTGACAGGTAAAGTACATCTAATGGAAGCAGAATACACAGTATTTTCAATTGCTCATGAACTATAAACCCAGATCAACCATATCCTGCATGATAAAACAAAACTTCAATGCATTTAGAATAATTGAAATCATATAGAATGTGTTCTGTGACCACAATGGGATTAAACTATAAATCAATACAAGATAAATAAAAGGAAAATTTCCAATCACTCAGAACCTAAAGGACACACTGCTCAATAACCCATGCATCAAGGAACCAAGTCTCAGGGAACATTTAAAAACTGCAAGGAATTCAATGATCATGAAAATACAAAACATCACAATTGTCAGCACACAGCTAAATCACTGCTGCAAAGGAAATTTATAGCATTCTACACACATTAGAAAATAAGAAAAATCTCAATAATATAAATTCCCATGTCAAGTGTCTAGAAAAAATGCAAAATAAACTCAAAATCAGCAGAAGGAAGGAAATAACAAATATAAGAGGAGAAATCAATGAATGTAAAAGAAGAACAAGAGAGAAAATCAATGAAACAGAGTTGGTTCTTTGAAAAGGTCAATAAAAGATCAATAAAATCAACAGATCTCGAACAAGAGGAATGGGAGAGAGAGAGAGAGAGAGAGAGATTTACCAGTATGAAGAATGAAACAAGGAATATCACTACAGACCCTACAGATAACAAAAGGATAATCAGGGAATACAATGAACAACTTCATATTCATAAATTTAACAGTGTAGATGCAATGGACTAATTTGTCAAAAATACAAACTAATACAATTCATCAAATATGAAATAGATCATTTGAATAGCTTTATAAATATAAGAAAATTGAATTCATAACTTTGAAATTCCCATAAAAGAAATTTCTAGGTAGAGATGATTTCACTGATGTATTCTCCCAAATATTTATTTATTTATCTATCTATCTATCTATCTATCTATTTATTTATTTAATTTTATTTATTCACGAGAGACACAGAGAGTGAGAGGGAGAGAGGCAGAAACACAGGCAGAGAGAGAAGCAGGCTCCATGCAGGGAACCCGACGCAGGACTCGATCCTGGGTCTCCAGGATCACGCCCTGGGCTGAACAGGCGCTAAACCGCTGAGCCACTCAGGGATCCCTCTCCCAAATATTTAAAAAAGGAACTAATACCAGTTCTACAGAATCTCTTCTGGAAAACAGAAGAGAAAGGAGTACTTTTCAATTCACTGTGCAAATCTATTATTACTCTGATAACAAAACTACTACTCTGATACCATACCACCCACCCTCCTAAGATAGCAAAATGAATGAAAGAAAACCAGAGACCAATATCCTGCAAATATATGAATGTTGAAAACCTTAATGAAATATTAACAGATATATTTAGCAATATATAAAAAATTACACACCATTATAAGTGGTGTTTATTCCAGGGATGCAAGGTGGGTTAAATATTTGAAAATCAACCAATGTAATCCACCATATTAATAGGTTAAAGAAGAAAATAATATGATCAAATCAATCAATGCAGCAAAAACATTTGACAAAATTCAATACACATTCATGATAAAAACCCTCAGAAAACTAGGGATAGAGGGAAACTTTCTCTATTTGATAAAGAGCAAATACAAAAATGTTGCAGATAACATTATATTTAATGTAAAATTGAATGTTTCACCTCCTAGAATCAGGAACACAGTGAAGATAGAACTCTCATCCCTCTTATTTAACATAATATTGGGAGTTCTAGCCAATGCAGTAGTGCAAGAAAAGGAAATAAAAGGCATATAGAAAGAAAAAAGAAAGAAAGAAGAAAGAAAGAAAGAAAGAAAGAAAGAAAGAAAGAAAGAAAGAAAGAAAGAAAGAAAAACAAGAAAATAAGCAAAGCCATACAGATCAGAAAGGAATGCAAGAAAATAAAAGACATACAGATTAGAAAGGAAGATGGTAGATAACACCATTGTCTACATAACAAACTTTAAGAGAAATCTACAAACAACCTCCAAGAACTAAAAAGTGAGCCCAGTAAAGTCGTAGTTTAGCAGACCAATATACAGAAACCAAATGTATTTCTATATACTAACAATAAACCCATGGACACCAAAATTAAAAATACATAACATTTACTATTGCTCAAGATATGAAATACTTTGGTGTGCATCTAATAGAAACACACATAGGACTTTTATACTGAAAAATAGAAAGCACCAAAGAAAGAAATTTTTAAAAAAGGATCTAAATAAATGAAAAGAAATACAATGTCATTGGATTGAGAGACTCAATATAGTGAAGATGGCAATTCTCCTCAGATGGCATACATATTTAATACAATTCTTACCAAAATCCTAGCAAGATTTTTTTTGTAGACATAGACAAGACTATTTTAAAATTTACATAAAAACCAAAAGGAACTGGAATAGGTAAAATAATTTCGCTAAAAAGAAAGTAGGATGAATTACCCAATTTTAAGACATTACATAGCTACACTAATTAAAATCACATGATATTGTCAGAAATATAGATCTATAGATCAATGGAACAGATCTGATTTTTGACAAAGATGCAGAAATAATTCACTAGAGGAGAGATAGTCTTTTCAACAAATGGTGCTTGAGTAACTGGACTTCCATAATCAAAACACAAAACCAAAACCAAAACAACCTTTCAACCTAGGGTATAAAAAAATTTAGCTCAGGAGAGGTCATAAACTTCAATTAAAATGTAAAACTAGGGGATCCCTGGGTGGCTTAGTGGCCTGCCATCGGCCCAGGGCGTGATCCTGGAGACCCAGGATCGAGTCCCATGTCCGGCTCCCTGCATGGAGCCTGCTTCTCCATCTGCCTGTCTCTCTCTCTCTCTCTCTGTGTCTCATGAATAAATAAAATATTTAAAAAACACCTAAAATGTAAAACTATAAAATTTTTAGAACAAAATATAGGAAAGCTTTGGAAACTACAGCAAGTCAAATAGCTCTTAAACTTGACACCCAAAGTATAATCCATAAAAGAAAAATTACTAAATTTGATTTTATCAAAATTAAAGACTTTCACTCTGTGAAAGACCAAACGAGCCCATCTGAAAAAGGACAAAAGTAACATTTCATCAGAGAAGGTGTACAAATTGACAATAAGCACATGAAAAGACGTATAAAATCATTAGCTACCAGAGAAATGCAAATTGAAATCATAACCACAGACCGATTCACACCCATCGGAATGGCTAAAATTGAAAAACAAAACAAAACAAACAAAAAAACCTAGCGCAATCACTAAATTTTTGTCGGGTGGTTCAGTGGTTGGGCGTCTGCCTTTGGCTCAGAGCGTGATCTTGAAGTCCCAGCTTCGAGTCCCACATTGGGTTTCTTGCATGGAATCTGCTTCTCCCTCTGCCTGTGTCTCTGCCTCTCTCTCTGTGTGTGTCTCTCATGAATAAATAAATAAAATCTTAAAAAAAATTGGTGAGGATGCAGAGACCCCAGAGTCCTACACTGATGGTGTCAATGTAAAATGGCACAGCCGCTCTGGAAAGCAGTATGTTTTTTTAAAGAACTAAACACACAACTACTGTTGTGTGCCCAGAGAAATAAAGATGTATGCTCACACAAAGAAACCTAAGCATGGGGATCCCTGGGTGTCTCAGCAGTTTAATGCCTGCCTTTGGCCCAGGCTGTGATCCTGGAGTCCTGGGATTGAGTCCCACGTCAGGCTCCCTGCATGGAGCCTGTTTCTCCCTCTGCCTGTGTCTCTGCCTCTCTCTCTCTCACTCTCTCTCTGTGTCTCTCATGAATAAATGAATAAAATCTTAAAAAAAAAAACTAAGCATGAATGTTCATAACAGCTTTACTAATAATGGTCCCAAACTGGATGCACCCCAGAGGTCCTCGAATGGGTAAACGGCTAAACAAAGTGTGGTCCATCCACATGATGGAATGCTACTCAGTATTGATTAAGAATGAACTATTGGCATACACAACAACCTAGATGAATCTCCAGAGATTTATGTTTACTAAAAAACATAAGCCAATGTCAAAAGGTCACATTGTTTATAATTCCATTTAGATAATTCTTAAAAAGGACAAATTATAGATTTGGAGAACAGGTTAATGATTGTGAGGGTTGAGGAGAAGTGGATATGGCCATAAAAGTGTGAAATGAAGGACTTTGTGATTGTGCAAATGTTCTTTATTTTGACCCTAGTTATGTCAACATTCTGCTTGTGATATTGTATTAGGGTTGCGCAACAGTATCACTGTAGGAAACTGGAGAAAAGGTACATGCGATCTCTCTGTATTATTCCTTATAATTGTAAGTGAATCTACAATTATCTCAAAATAAAAAAGTTTAAGAAAGTAGCTCCATATTAACATAGGGATATATTGGTACACCTCCTATATGGCACCGTGATTGGGTGGTATGTGCCCTAATACCTCCACTTCTGTCCCCCTACCCATCCCTCCAGCAAAAAATAGAGGTTTACTTTGAGATGTGGCTTCTCCACTGTGGACTCTATCCAACTACCCAGTGCCATGTCAGCCACTGCAAGATGAAATTTTACAGTGCATCATTTATGAATAAAGTTGACCTTAACTTTATGAAAAACAGGGGAAAATGAAGCAGTGACTCATTTTACTTAGGAATTCTGGACCTTATTTTTCTTGAATTTTCATATTCAATATCATCCTATGAGAAAATTAATTGCCAGACATTCTGAAAGAATGATAAATGAGATGATACGAAATTTAATCTGAAAACAAAAACAAAAACAAAAACCCTATCTGGTCCTAGAGCACTGTCTGTTTTTAAAGAAGGTGAATACAATGGTTGATTTGCTTACAGTTATGTTTTTGGGAAGACTGTGGGTTGTCCAGATGATGGTGCTAGAACAGTGCTCTTAAGTCATATGAGAGCAGGAAATTCATTCTGGACATTCAGAGTCAAAGGTGGATCCTTATTAATCACAATTTTAAATGTTATTTTTTTTCCAGGCCAGTCGTTATTGCCATCATCTTCATTACCAGATATTTAATGGAAAAAATCATGGTCTGTGTGGCTTTCATAGCAATGCCAGAAATCCTTAAAAGGCTAAGCAATCCTATTCACACCAGGAATTGTTGAACAAACATCATAGATTCAGGATGCACCTGTTACAGCTATTAAAGAGATATAATCAGTAAGAGAAGACCATGTTAAAAGTGCCAACAAGTCACTTTTACTAAAATGTAAATTTTTTAAAGAATTTGTAAGAAGGGTTCATAGCCAAGAGATTCTTTCAGAGGTTGTGTATAGGAATTGTTTAAGCTGTAACTATTAACATGGTAAGGAAATTAAAATGAGTGAAAGGCTAATTTCTAGGGGTCATAAAAGTAACACCTTACTAATAGTTGAAGGAAATATATAACACCCATATTTTATAAAACCATAGTGAAAAACAACATGATCAGAGATAGAAATCACAGGGTGCAGCCACGGTTCTGCTCTGCTTTATGAAAGCTGACCTTGAGGCTTTTAAAATCGGAAAAATAAACACACAAAGAACAGACAAGTAATAGGAATAAAAGTCTTTTTCTTGAGTTCTTTTAGTTTGTAAAGCATACTTTATCATTTCTCACCTAGGTATTAAGTCTTTCATCAAGTTGGAGAGCTAGGAGAGGGAAGAAAGAGGAGAAACAGCTTCTCAAGAAGAGCATGTTTACCGCCTGCACCCGAACATGCTCATAAGCGCCGAATCATGTGTAAGTAGACCCTTCACAGAACAATGCTCCCCAACCCTCAGAACTGTGGGGAAACTGCTGCATTTTTACATTAAATACTGAAAAATAAGTCCTCATTCCCTTGTTCTCTAACACACACACACACACACACATGCACACACACACACACACCATGGGGAGATAATTCAATCTTTTTTTAGTTACCAGAGTGTCCTAGAGGCAACTGTTCCCTACTTGCTCATGTTCCAGAACAGATCCATAATTATCCCTTTACACTTCACATTTACAGAGCATTTCACATATTTTGACGAGTCCATAAATGCATTTCATTGACTGCTTTTTTTTTCAAGCACATGTCTTCTACGCGGCTGAAAATGGTGACCTGGTTCCTGAGTGACAGCAAAGGAGAAGTGGATTGTACATCTCACAAGGCACAGAGTCCTCTGAAGGATTGCACAAGTGAGAGAAGAAATCAAACTTTAAGACACCCTCTTTGTCTTTAAGGCTCTACCCTAAATGTCCCTCCTGAGTTCCTGGAGAGGCTTAGCTTAAGAAAGGTGCTCCAGGGGATGGAGTAGGCGGGGTGGGGTGGGGAGCTGGCTGGCTCAGCCGGATAGGTGTCTGACTCTTGATTTCAGCTCAGGTCATGGTCACAAGGTTTGAGATCCAGCCCTACGTCAGGCTCTGTGTTGGGTGCGGAGCCTGCTTGAGGTCCTCCCTCTTTGTCTGCCCCTCCCCAACCTTGTTCATGTGCTTGCTCTCTCTCTCTCAAAAAGAAAAGAAAAAAAGAAAAAGAAACTTAAAAAAAAAAAAAGAAAAAGAAATATGTGTGCGGGGCCACTCCAGGTGCATGTTTTGATTGCACTTGACCCTTGATCCATGGACCTACACCTCTGTTGTTCTCTTCCTCTCTGGCTTCCATTTGGTGTTAACCACTGGCACCTTTCTTCCTAAGCCCAGATGGGAATGTAGACTTTTCTTGGACTCCTATTCTTTTTCACATTTTATCCATTTGTTGCCTTATCCTGCAGAATGTGTTCTTTCTCTATAGCCTATCTCGCCTTGTCTGCCTCTTACAGATGGTGGCAGTCAGCGTCTTTCCTCCTGCCTCTGTCACCCACCTGCCCTTCAAGCACTCTCCTGATGGATAGCCTCGGCACCTCTCCATCGACCCCGGACTTGGGTATGAACGCCTCGCCCTCACGTTCAGTGCTTGGTCTTCCTTTTCTTCAGATTGAACTATACCTACTTTGGCCTTCTGGAATCCTGGCTTTTCTGGCAATACTCATCAGGGTCTCTATCTGTGGATTAATGGCCTTAACCCCACTGCCCAGCTCCTGTTAACATCTGGTCCAGCCTTAGGAATCAGTTTCAAAATCCACACCCCCATTATGCTCTGCCTGGTTGGTCAAGTTTTCCCTCACTTCCTTCATACTAGAGTCATTTGTGCAGGGATCTTTCCCTTTCTTCTAGATTGTAAGCTTCTTGAGGACAGATATAATTTAAAATCTGATTTTATCAAACAACCAGATCTCAGAGTTCAATAGAGTAGAAACTATATATTTATTTAACTACAGTGAAATGAATTAAAACGAAGGTAATATTAAAGTTTTTATTTTTTATCTCTAACGGTGTCACCTTTCTCTTATTCAGCTTTCAAACTTTACTTCAAAAATTACTGCCTGACTGGTTCAAAAGCACATCTTTTCATTTCCATGGAAGATTATTGTGTTTGAGTATATGTATATATATTTGGTTATAGCTGTCCATAATGTCAACAAATACAGCAACAACAAATACTCATTTGTTAAACAGCATTAATTCAAACAGACTCTCCAAGGTAAACCGATAATTGATCTGGGGCTAGAACCATAGACAAAAATAAAATTGAAGCAATTGTTAAGTTTTTTCTGCTACTGTGCTACAATTTTAATTTTTACCTATGGTAACAAATTCTATCCTTAATGCTAGAGAACAATTTCACAACTGTGAAATTTATTTAATCTTCCTCTTAATCAACAAATATTCATTGGGCAACTGTATAATCAAAACTTATCTCCATTTTTGCTCTTAAGTCTATTCTAGCTTGATGAAAAGAGGACTTGAAGCTCACCATAATACATGTTAAGTTCTCCAGTGATATTTAGGTGCTCAAAGGTCTGTAGGTTATGGGGGAAGGAGAATATAGATTTCTCTGAAAGTCAGAGACCTTTCAGATCAGCAACATTTGAATGGGGAATTGAAGAATTTCTAGCTCACCACCCAGACAAGGGAGTAACAGCTTTCTAGGGAAAGGACATGCCTGTGAAAATGCACAGGGTGTTGGGTGCCATGTCAACCTTGGAGACTATGGTTCTACAGAACTTGAACCTGAGGAAGACAGGAGTGGGTGGCTCTGCAGAGCCAGGACCCAGGAAGACAGGAGTTGAGTGTCAGCAGGCGAGTGAGCCAGCTCAGGGAAGGTACACAGTACTGAGACTTTGGGATTTTATGCAGGCCTCAAGATGCAAGAAGGTACCAAGAAGGAGATGCTTCAGACTTTACTGCAGAAATAGCTCTCTGTGATAATGGGGTAACAGGGCAGAAGGGTATGAATGAATGAGCCCACATCTTCCTGGTGATCAAGGAAAAAGTTCATTCCCACGTAATGGTGGGTCAGCAGCATCAACAGTTAAGTCCTTACTCAGGACACAAGAAGGATTTCCATCTGGAGCAAAGCTTTATAGAAGAGAGTGAGTTATATCAAAGTGATATTCAGTCACGTCTTAAAGTATGGAAATATGCAAGTCTTTCCCCAGGGGGGCTACGTGGAACTCATCCCAGATGGGTAAGTGCCTATCCATGTCCCAGACGAGTCAGAGGAGGATATGCCACAACCACCCAGGACTTGTAATATTATACAGACCACAGTCTGAAAATCCCTTTGGTCCAAGCTAAATTTATTTTCCTGTAGTTTAAGCTGATTTCCTTTTTCCCATCCTTGGGGAAGGTAAAGAACAGACAGTCGTAAACCACCAGATAATGACCCTTTATAGACTAGAGACACATTAAATCATCTCTCAGCCAGCACTTTCCTGAGCTGAACAATAGCAACTCCTTACCAATTTTATTCTTAGATATGCTGTCCTACATCTGTATTGTTTGCTTATGATGACTATTTCGTTTCTTCTCTTCTTGCTGAGATGCTCATTCACAAATAGGACAAGAGTCCTCAACAAATGGATCATTGTCAGAACATGGAAGACTCCTAACTCTGGGAAATGAACTAGGGGTGGTGGAAGGGGAGGTGGGCCGGGGATGGGGGTGACTGGGTGACGGGCACTGAAGTCAGCACTTGACGGGATGAGCACTGGGTGTTATTCTATATGCTGGCAAATTGAACACCAATAAAAAATAAATTTATAAAAAAACAAAACAAAACAAGTGGATCATTGTGTCCAAGTGCATTGGAAGAATTTCTTTGGGGGAATTCTGTCCTGGAATAGTTGAGTGTCATGCTACAGGGGCAGAATGTTGCTGATGGACATCTTGAGACCATTAGGATTTTCACATACTTCTGATAAATTTGATCCATCTCCCATTGCATGTTTGTGAACTCTGAATGTTTTGTCATTGCTATGCCTGCAGTAGAACTTTGCTTCATTTCTTGAGATCTCTCTACTCCTTGCCATGCACTTCTGGCATTTTTCTGCTCCTTTGGAAATCTTTGACATTCATTATTTATTTTACCTTGAGTTACAGTCAGAAACAGTTCAGATTTTCTGCATCTCTGCACAGCTACAGATCTGACAGCTGTCTGCCCTTTTGTTTCTATGTGTCATGGATTTCCCTTTGTACCAGGCTTCCTGGGCACCAGCAGAGGCCTCTGTGTGTGCTGTTCCCCTGCACACCCCACACTTCCAAGCCCTCTAGAGGAAACACTGAAGATGGAGTGATGACATGTATGGGGCACTAAGACACTGGGATGGACCAGTGTCTCTGACTCCTGCAGTCAATTCCTTTTCTCTGGGAGCTCGGAGCCCTGTAGGGGCTCATCTGGAACATTTTTCACAGGGACTGGACGCAGAAGAGTATCTCAGCCATGTGATCTCCAGATGGAATCCCTGAGATGCAAATTATTTTGCAGATCCTGAAGCTATCTGAGAAGGAAGAAAATATTAATTTCCACCTATTTTATTTCTGCAAAGGTTGAAATGCAAGCCACCTTAGTAGTCTATTAACAACCCTAATTTTGAAATTAGTAAGCTCTTTAAATATACTCTTCTCATAAGATTGGTGTTGAATAAAATATATTGAACAGGAGGACAGTTTGGGAATGAACAGTTGAAATCTGCCAAGAATAAATCCTAGAGCCCCTACATAACTCCTAACCAAGTATGGAAAAAGAAGTAGTAACCACCCACCCCCCCAATCCTCACAATCTTTCAGGATCATTGCAGGGTCAGACATCCAAGAAGAACCTGGAAGGAGCTCCCAGAAGGGTCTTCCATTCCTGAGTGGACAGCGAGGGCCGCATCTTCCTGTCCCCGGGGGTCATCATGACCCAGGCAGGCATGGTGCAGCACACTTCACATCTGGGGCTGAGGGTCACGGCCAGTCATGGGAGCACCGAGGCAGCTCCTAGTCAAGAGCTTGCCTAGAGGGAAGGAACCCGACATCAAGAGGTTTGATCTGGTAAGCAAGTATCAGGGCTGAAGGGGTGCGGACACGGAAACACAAGCAGATGGCTTGGATGGGAGCTGTTTCTGGTCTCATCTGGTGGGGCCCCTCAGATGGAGCATCAGAGAGGGCAGCAAGCAGAAGTCTACACAGCTATACCAGCAGAAAGGCCTGGGAGCGTCATCGTGAGTCCCTGGAGAACCCCCTCACCATGTAAGCCCAAGGGGCTACAAAAAGGCCGTGAGACCCTTCCTCTTCTCTTGGTGGAACCAGAAGTTTGTGAGCGCTAGGGGACAGGGGAAGGCGTAATCTTATCTGTAGTCTCTCCCGCAGAATATGAGGTGGGGAGGACAAACCCCATGGCACTGGTGAGGTATCCCATGGTAGGTGGCCATGGACAACACACAGGGTGAGGACACCTGTCCTGGCCGTCTGTGCCCCGAGCGCCCCCCGCATCGTCGCAAACTCTGGGCTGGACTGTCGTCTGGCTGATTCCACACTGACCCTGCCACCAACCCCAGGGCCTATCTCTTTTGTCTGGAACAGACCCAGAGGGCTGACCAGGACTCCCTGTCAGTGGGTCCAGTCTGTATGACCGAGCAGCCTCCCCCTTCCCTCTGGTCTCCGTGAGAGGTTTATCTCCCCAGAGAAATGACTTTGGTACTGGGCCTTTGTTCTAGAAGATCTCAGTCTGGAGTTTGCTGGTTTATTTCCTCCTCTGCATCCTGGTTTCCTCTCCAAGCCATACCCCCAACCCCCTGGGCTTGTGTGTTTGAGAGACACTCCCTGAGTGGCTTTCTTCCTGTCTGGCAGCACTTAGGATCGTTTGGGGCCTGGGGTGCTGCTCGGGCTGTGGGAGCAGATGGTGCAGACCTGTGAGCAGGGGCCCGGGGCCACTGCACAGACCAGGCAGCGCCAGCTCTGCTCTGGACAGCCAGATAGATAGGCGGGCGGGTGGAGGACCTCAGTTCCTGCACAAAAATAGGCCCACGTTGATTCTGCGACAGTGGGGCTGAGATCCTACCCGGCTCTGTGGGGTGGAGCAGGTGTTCACACATCCCACCCGCTGTGTCTGTCTGTGCACTGTCCTCCCCAACCCCGGGTCATGTCCACGCACATTGTCGTCACTCTTGTTTTGTTTCTTTTTAATAAAGGTCATGTTTTATTAAGACAAGAATAACTTGAGGTTTTTGAAACTCTTGACTCATCTATTCTTCCAGAGCCTTTGGGACTCAGCTAAACATCTAAACATAAATTTTTAAATAATTAACTACTTATTGTAAAAATTGTAACCTGGTCATGAGAGCAATTTTGAAAAACTAGAAAAAAATCACCTTTACTCTCATCACCCAAACATAGTAACTGCTAAGTATATTTATATCTATATACTTCCAATTTGTTTTTAAGGCACAGGCATGTATATTTGTAAAAACCAAAAATATAGAATTATGTTTCCATGGTTTTGTTTCAGTAGTTTACTTGTTTTAACAGTTAACATTTTAGGTATTTAAAAAAATAATTTATAGAGATTTTTATATAAAATTTCACTCTGTATTCTTAATCTTAGCATTATTTCCATGTAATGAAGTGGACAATTTCCAGTGTCAAACATATGCACTTGTGGATCTACCAGAACCAAGATGAAAAGCGTTCCCATCACCTCGATAAGTCACTTTGGGTCCCTGTCCATCTCTGGTCCCTCCAGTATTTCAGGCAACCACCCCTCCACTCTGTCACTATAGATTAGATTTGTCAATTCTAGATTTTTATAGAAAGGAATCACACAATATGTAACCATATGTCCAGCTTCTTTCACACAGAGTGATTCTCACCTGTGTTAAAACACGTATGATTATACTCACATATACTACCTGAGAATCTGCATTTTTCCATCTTATAAACCTATCATGAACATTTCCCACATCACTAATTATTCGCTTAAATATTAATTTTCAATGACTACATAGTATTTTGTTTTAGGGATATACCTTAGTTTATCTCATAAATATGATCTTTATTAATTGCTTTTTGTTGTTTCAATAGTTTGCTTTTATAACCAAGAATGATTATTTATGAATACATAGGTCTGTGTACCTGAGCTAATATTTTTGGGTAAATTTCTCTCTCTTTTTTTAAAAAGATTTTATGTATTTATTCATGAGAGATACAGAGAGGCAGAGACACAGGCAGAGGGAGAAGCAGGCTCCATGCAAGGAACCCGATGCAGAACTCGATCCTGGAACTCAGGGATCACACCCTGAGCCAAAGGCAGATGCTCAACCACTGAGCCACCCAGGTGTTCTTTTGGGTAAATTTCTGTGAAAGGATTTGCTACATAAAAAGGCAGACAGATGGGATCCCTGGGTGGTGCAGCGGTTTAGCGCCTGCCTTTGGCCCAGGGCGCGATCCTGGAGACCTGGGATCGAATCCCACGTCGGGCTCCCGGTGCATGGAGCCTGCTTCTCCCTCTGCCTGTGTCTCTGCCTCTCTCTCTATCTCTCTGTGACTATCATAAATAAATACAAAAAAAAAAATTAAAAAAAAATCTTTTAAAAAAGGCAGACAGATTCTCAAGGTGTTTAATGTATATTGTGCTAATTTAATCTCCCATGAGCAACATATAAAAATATATGAGGAAAGACAATATTTTGAAGCTGGAAGGGGGCTGGGAGAAGAATCTGGTTTGGTGGCCCTTCACCTTTGGGTGAGCATACTCAGGGACCTCTCTTAACATACACCTGCATTTTATTCTAATTTTATTTTTTTATTTATTCTATTAATTTATTCTAATTTTATTCTAATCTGATATCTAAGAGCTGTTGTTTCTTGTTTTAGGGTCTACAGATGACTCAGCTATACATCCCACATCAGGAATTACCTCTTTTTTTTTTTACAGATGAAGGAATTGAATACTGGAGAGCTAATTAAAGCCTCCTGATCCTTCTGCTCTTTCCCCTCCACCAGGGTGAGCTCCCCTCTACATAGCTCAGCCCGTATGTGGAAGCAACAGCAATAAGCCGCCACTGCGACTGGCTCTGCCCTTGGGAGCCGGACAGGGCAGTCCCTCCTTGGTAGACCTACATGTTCCAACAGCACTTTAAGATAGTGAAGTTGAGAATAGTGGCAATACCACTGCACAAGGCTCCTCACATGACAGGGACCCCCAGAAAACGTGTAATTCAAGGATCTTCTGGAAGGTATGGCTGAAATCTGACCACAGCATCCTAGGAGAATAAAATGGACTTAGAGTAATGAGAAAGAGCACACACAGCCTGTCCTTGACTACATCCCCCTCCCCCTGCAGGGGCTCCAGCACCTCCACACCCCTGCCCAGATGCAAGTTCTTCCCGTCCTCTCAGAGGAGACAGATCTCTGGTGAGCTCAGCAGAGAGCTCTTACACCTGCTGCTCCAGCACCTGGGGTCTGCTCTACCTCTACTGGGCTCCATTTCCTGGAAGTGACAGCTACCATCTCTGCTGTTTTCACGGTGGCCGCAGAGAGGCTGCTGAGCCCCTTCTCCTTGTGCAGACTGGCCAGTTGGTCGTGGCTATCTCCCAGCCTAGTGCTCATTCCAGAGACCACACAGCATTGCTTCTTTGAGCTCTCTCAGTGTCTAATGGAGGTTTGAGGGAGTCCCTCCATTTCTTTTTTTTTTTTTTTTTAAGATTTTACTTATTTATTCATGAGAGACACACACGGGGAGGTGGGGGTAGGGGCAGAGACGCAGGCAGAGGGAGAAGCAGGCTCCATGCAGGGAGCCTGACATGGGACTCAATCCCTGGTCTCCAGGATCACGCCCTGGGCTGAAGGTGGCGCTAAACCGCTGAGCCACCCGGGCTGCCCGGGAGTCCCTCCATTTCTGATTATGGTCCTCACCCCTGGGGGCTAGACAGGAGATGCCTCTGCTTTCTAGTGAGTTCTTTCTCAGGAGCCCCAGAAGTAAATGCCCCATCATGTGAACCAACAACTGATCCATTCTCCCCCAGAGTTCTCCAGGCATTGCCTGCCTCCTGAGGAAACACCTGCATGCCTGTCAAGCTTAGGGTGTCTATTTACACCCAAATAGGTGTTCCCAGATGCATTGTCCAGCATGCCATCAACCCTCAGAGTCACAGCATTTCATTTGCAAGGAATCAGGATCTCAGATGCAAATTATTATAAAGCCAATGCAAAATATTCTTTAAAAAAGGCCTCGAAGCTACGGCAATAATAATTTACAAGAAGAATAATTCCGACACTCAAATCCTCAGAAATCAGTTAAAAGGAAACATCTTCATAAGTCATGGAAGGAGGACCTGCTTGACCAGCAACATCTCAGGGAACACTCCTTGGGAGGATATGTTTGCCTCTTATTCCCTCAACTGCTTCATCACTGTTGATCCCCATATCTGCATGCATTTGTGTCTTTGTCCCCATTTACAAATTGAGGCCTTGGTCATCAATCATTTGTCCTTCCTGAATGACTGACAATTATATTTTAATGGAAACTCTTGTTATCTAGTGAACTCTAGACCCTATTTGTAGAATGAAACACACTTAACTAGTTTAAAAAAAAATAAGACACCAGAAAAGAGATGGGGGCAATTCTTTTTATTTTTTATTGGAGTTTGATTTGCCAACATATAGCATAACACCCAGTGCTCATCCATCAAGTGCCTCCCTCAGTGCCTATCACCCAGTCACCCCATCCCCCCGCCCACCTCCCCTTCCACTACCCCTTGTTCATTTCCCAGAGTTAGGGGGCTCTCATGTTCTGTCACCCTCACTGATATTTTCACTCATTTTCTCTCCTTTCCCCTTTATTCCCTTTCACTAATTTTTATATTCCCCAAAGGAATAAGACGGTATAATATTTGTCCTTCTCCAATTGACTTACTTCACTCAGCATAATACCCTCCAGTTCTATCCAAGTTGAAGCAAATGGAGGCAATTCTTTATCATGGATGTCCATGCAATCTTGTGCAGCCACCTGACTGCTCTAATCTGAGACAACCTCCTCAAATCATAATTTCTATTATGCAAAAATGTTGCCTTCTCTGTTTTCCTAAAACCGGATTTAATTTCTACCTTGAGACCTGTTTTTGTGGGCTTCTCCAAGGTGACAACTCACTCAGCAATTTCTCCATCATTTAAAATTCCTACTCAGCCAAATTCAGGAACCCCACCTGGCAGTGGACCCAAACTGAAACATAGCAGTGTTGGTGACAAGAGAAAATGACCAATTTCAAATATTTTTCTCCCCAAATCTTTGTATCTCTCACTTAAATCAAAACTTTTAAGTTTAAAATTAAGAACATTAATTTTGGGGTCTGGGTCCTCCTCCCTCCACCACTGGACAATATTAGCCTCATGCCTAAGGTTGTAGGAGATTTACATCTGTTGTAAATTGAGGTAGATGCAAGAGAAATGCCCTATTTTCTGTGGTATTTATATCATAGATTATCTTACCATATCAGCCTGATCAATTCAAGGCTTATGAAGGTGACATGGGCAGGGGTGTAGGAGGTGGCCACAGTTTTTCTGCAGCCCCCCAAGATCTCTGCAATTCTCCTGATCCATTGGGAGACAGACAGGCTTCTGCTGGCTCCCCCAGAGCTTCCTGTGGATGCTAGAAGCTCTCTCTCTGGCGCTGACTTCCTCCAAGGTGTGAAGCCTGCTTTGTCTAGCACATGCCAGAAGGCAGTTTCCCTCTTAGACCTCCCTCTACTCCCTAATCTCCCTCCCTCCACACTGTACATTCACCAGTCAGGTCCCTGTGCACCACACCTCTAACCTCATCTCCTTCTGCATCAGGATCCCCATCTGCAAATTCTGTCCTTTCTAAATGCAACTATTATTTAATATTTTTTATTCTACATCCCTCCTCATCTGACTTTTGGGAATGTTGCCATGTTTCTGGCATCATTTTTTTTTTCAGTTCATGACACCTCTTACAAAAATTATGATGTTGGGAAGCATACTGTAGTTACCTGCTGATGTACCTTTCTCTTCTGTGAGATGTTGAGTTCCTGAAAGGTAGGGACCAAATGGGATTCAGCACTGAAAGTCAGCACCCTATTCAGAGCCTCACACATAGAAGGTGCTCAATGCATGTTTAGTGCAGAGTAAATGAATTTACCCTTTCTGCTAATAAAAGGATGTCAGGGGCACCTAGGTGGCTTGAGCATCGGACTCTTGGTTTCAGCTCAAGTCATGATCTTGAGGACCTAAGATCAAGCCCTGCCTCAGGCTCCATGCTCAGCTGGCCGTCTGCTTGAGGATCTCCCCCTCCCTCTGCCTCTACCCCCATGCTGGCATGCATACTCTCTCTCTCTCTAAAAAAAGAAAGAAAGAAAGAAAGAAAGAAAGAAAGAAAGAAAGAAAGAAAGAAAGAGAAAGAAAGAAAGAGAGAGAGAGAGAGAGAGAGAAAGAAAGAAAGAAAGAAAGAAAGAAAGAAAGAAAGAGAGAAAGAAAAAGAAAAAGAAAAACAAAGAGAGGTGCCTGTGGGGGAGGCTCAGAAGGTTAAGCATCTTCCTTTAGCTTAGACCATGATCCTGGAGTCCTGGGTTGGAGCCCCACATTCTGCTCCTTGCAAACGGGTAACTTTTCCCTCTCCCTCTGCCACTCCCCTTGCTGTGCTCTCTCTCTCAAATAAATAAATAAATTCTTAAAAAAAGAATGTCAGATTCCTTTTAAAAGACTCATCTGCTTATAGTGCATATAGGCAAGGTGAATGCCAAAGGCAATCTGCAGTCATTTAAATAATTTATCATTAATTACTGATTTGCTGTAAAAGGGGATATTGTCTAATCCTCTTCCAAGCAAGGATTCAAAGCCCACAGATCAGGAGACTTTAGACTCCTACAATAAGATAAGAGTCAGCTCCCTGCCTGAGTCTGTCAGAAGCTACTGATTTATTAATATCACAATAGAGCAACAACAGCAAAACGGTTTCCTAAGCTACACTCCAGTTTTCCCCTCATCATCTGGGATTGAACGACACAATAGGTATTATAAACCTAAACTCGTGGCTTGCTGTGCATCTGTTACCATATACACAGAAGTCAAGATGAAAGTGAATGGAAGAAATAGAATGTCACAGTCTCTACTCAGTGTTTGTAGTGTGACTGGACTCAAGGTGTAGCAAGTCCTTTGAGGACTTATAGATCCCTTTCAAATTCTTTGAATTATATATTAACTCCAATTTAGAGTTGAGTCAGCTAACACTTGTTTTACGAAGAATTTGTTAAGTGTTACATCTGGTGGGTAGTAGAGAAATAGCATCTAAGTTCTAAAAATCTAAAATTTGCCACCCAGAACACTTTTGCTGATTATGTTGTCTCATGAAAAGTACTTGCAGCAATGAGAAACACGTTAGTGGTACTTACCAGAAGGAATTAAAAATAGGTTAAACCAAGTCTCCAAATTCAGATCATTGTAGAAAACAGAAAAACAACTGGACTCTTACCAGCTCCAAAACTGTGAAAGCTGTGAATGCCATTACAAAGACTCAGATGTCATGCTCTTCATTGTGTTTTCATGTCCACATTTAAATATTTACTGAACACTACTGATTCACTCATTCTGACTCCCTGAAATTACAAAAAGATATGACTCAGTGCCACACCAAAACTACCATCAACTTAGCCGATGAAGTCTTGTTAAATAAGCTTAGTGAAATATTATCCATACTTAAAATGTTAATAAATACCAACTGACCTTTACCAGGGTGAAGTTAAAGATAATAATGTTACATATTAATGGTTTTCCCCATTAATGAATAGCGGCTAGTTTTCACCAACTAAAGAAACATGACTCATTAGTAGAAATTCAGTTAGAATGTTTAATAATTTATAAGACTATGTCAATAAAACAATCAGAAACAATTGATATCTGTGTAGCTATCAGTGATTTTGAAATTTTCCCAATAACCATCCCCAAAATGCAGGGCCATTTTTCACTGTATCATTAATAGTACAAGGAGAATCTCCATGTCCATCTGTCACTCTGTTTCTTTGATGGCCTGGCCAGTGGTTAACACAATATCTTGTCATACTCCTGGTCAATTCCTGTCTGGACACCCACAGTCTGGTAGACATTTCTCATAATATATAGCAGATATCTTACTGGACCCTCTAGTATAAGTGTTGCATTTATGGCAAGAAAAAGCAATTCTAAAACGACCAAGGGAAATGAAAAACAAGGGGTTATTTCTCAAAAATGAGATGGTGCTTTGCAAAAATGAGCTGACTTTATGATGCCATCTGGAAAATGCTTTTGTATTCCCAACACACTGCACTGAGCATAACTTAACGTTGACCAACCAGTTCTGCGATGCTCTCTTCTGTTTCCTCGCATATGGCCGTAGCTGACAGGAATAGGTGCTATTAGTCCTTGGACAACACATCTACTGAGACTCATCAGCAATAAGGTGTACAGTTCTTGGGTGAGTTTCCACAGAATGCATCAGCCTGACTTTGGGAACCTGCAGGGTGAAGCCAGTCCTTGGTGACTGATTGACCTTGAGAACCTGGTGCTCCCAAACCACAGTCCTAGCAAGGAGATCCACCCCCCCACCCCCCACCCCCGCCTTCCTCCCTGATTCCTTCCTTCCAGCATGTGCAGGATGTCTGGTGTATATTGCCTGTGGAATACTTAGGCAAGATTCCAAGTGGAGTGACCCCTTAGACAGTGATCCCAGTCAGACCTGTCACCTGTTAGGATTGGCAGATGTTCCTCATAGTTTCTTTCAAAACAATAGTTTGCTCACATAATTTATTGTAATTGGATAGTGGAATTATGGGCAGAGAAAGTCTCTTTTCTCAAATTTCAGTAACAGAACCTAATTTTAACATTAGTGGAAAAGATTTAGAATCTCATAAAATGAAAGAAACTTTCATTAATTTGGACAGGAATTAAGCTGAAGCTAGCTTTGCTTTATTAAAAAAAAAAGTTGCCAATAAAATAGTCTAACATTGCATAGAAGAACATTTAATTTGCTGGAGAGAACAAATTACTTCCAAACAATTAAAAACATCAATTTATGTGTAAACAACCAGGATGTTAAGTACAAATCATTCTTCTCTATTTATTGAAGTAGCTTCCTAGCTCCCTTGCTTGATGGTGCTTCATTAGCCCAACTTGAATTACTTTATTTAATTGAAATTAATAGACAATGTTTCCTTTAAAAATTATTATTTTGCTGAAACTGACCCCCCCATTGGGCTACCCAGTGAAAATTAATAAATCTGCTTTTAAAAGTGATTCTTTTTTTCTTTTCAGTTTACAGTAATGGTCAACCTATTATATATTTATATGGCTGATTGTATTATCTTGGCTCTCATTTACTAACTCTGTGACCACTGAGGATTCAAGCTTCTCTGAGCCTGACTTGAGTGAACAATGCAGATGATAGCTGCTTAGCAATTGCTAAACCACATTTATTGAGTGCTTAAAATGTGCCAGGTACTGTTGTAGGGGCTTTGTACATATTAATCCATTTACTTCACTCATCAAGCCTATGACATAGATATTTTTATTTACGATATCTATCATCTATCTATCCTCTATTTTAGAGAGAGAACATGTGTGTGCCAGCTGAGTGCAGAGGCAGAAGGAGAGGGAGAGAGAGAATCTCAAGCAGACTCTGTGCCCAGTGCAGAGTCTGACATGGGGCTCAATCTCATGACCCTGAGATCACAACCTGAGCTGAAACCAAGAGTCCAATGCTCAAACAGGTTAGTCACCCAGGTGCCCCTATGACATAGATATTTTTATAAATCCATTTTACATATAAGTAAACTAAGTTACAGAGAAGCTAACTGATTTCTCCAAGGTCACACAGCTGGCCAGTGGAGGGCCTTGGGTCCTAAGGAAGATAGTCTGATGACAGTCTTCACTTTCTAACTAGTTATAGAAGTTGACGATTAGAGTGGCTGACCTGTATAAAAGATTGGCAGGTGATCTCACAGATGACAAAGTCCTGTTACATGTATTTCCCTTATATTTCTGAGCACAGCTAAGGCTCCTTTTCCTCTCCTAGGTGTCAAGATGCTGCAGTGCCTCAGAGGTCTCTCTTGCCCCTTCTCCTCTCTACCCACACTCCCTGTGTGAACTCCTTCAGGCCACACCTGGAAACACCATCTCTGTGCAGATGGCTCCTTAAAGGAAACCACACTCCTGTGTTTCTCCTTTCTCACACAGACAATACTCCTGACACCTGATGTGTGGGTTTTCCACTGATTAACCAGTCCTCAGGCATCAACTGGAGGACTGACAATTTAACTCGACTCTGACACTGTCTGCCTGGAGAGCCTCAGATCTCACAGATTCAGGGCTCAGTCCCACAGGATGGCTTCCAACCCCTACTTCTGACACCATTCTAAGTCCCAGAATGTCACATATGCTTCTGACTGACAGGCTATACATTGGGGTTTCCATGACCTCCTCTTTGGGTTTGATTGTTGGCTTGAACAGCACACAGAACTCAGGGAAATGCTTACTTATATTTACCAGCCTATTATATAATAAAGGATGCAGATGGCCAGACAGATGAAGAGTCCATAGGGTGAGATCTAGAAGGGTCCCAAGCACAGGAGCTTCTGTTTCATGGAGTTGGGTTGCACCACCCTCTCAGCATGTAGTTATGTTCACCTACCCCTACTCAAGAGTTCTCCATATCCTATAATTTTGGGATTTTTATGGAGACTTCCTCATGTAGGCATGATTAATCACTAGCTTAATCTCTAATCCCTCCCCCTCTGAAGGATGGGGATAGGGCTGAAAATTCCAAGACTCCTTATAGTGTTGTATTTCTGATGGTCAGCTCCCATGCAGAAGCTATCCAGGGGCGCACGAGGAGTCACCTCATTAGAGAATACAAGACCATCCAGGAAATGCCCAGAGATTTAGGAACCAGGATCAAAGACCAATATACAGATATATATAATTTCCCAGCTCTCCAATTTCAACCCTGATGTCGCCCACCCTTCAGATCCATATGCCACATGCCTTATTTGTCATATTTACATCATGTCTAAGCGGCAACTCAAATTTACACAAACAAAAACAGCACACTACACTCTTCTCCTCCCAACATGTTTTTCCCTTTCGATCTTCTCCACCCTTGGAAAATGGCATCATCATTGGCCCTTTAGCTCATGATAAAAATCTAAGATTCTTGACTCCCAGGTCAATGCCTGGGAAGAATCCTGCTGATTCTTCTTCATCTTTTCTCCACTAGCACAGATGTAGCCTCCTCCAAACCAGCATCCCTCCGGCTTAGCTCTACTAGGGGGCTCCTAATTTGTCTCTCAATGGCCTCCAGGCCTTCCTATAAATCCCCCTGCTTCAGGGGTGCTCTCTTTAAAATGCAACTCAGATGAAGTTACTTCTCCTTCAAATCCTCAAGTGTCCTTCCATTGTATTCAAATGAAAGGTTCCTGGAGCACACGGGAGATCCAGACTCTGGAAAAGCCTTGAGCCTCATTCAAGCTGCTTCTCTTCCTGTTCACTATCTCCAGCTACTCTAAGTCTCAGATCTTTAGTATCATTCCTGTGTTTGGACCTTCAGCCAGCTATCCACCCACTCCTGCCTCTGGAAACATGTTCTATTTGATCTTCCAATGACTGGCTCTTTCATGTCACTTCAAAGGTCTACTTCAAAGCCTCCACTGAGAGGCTTCCTCACCAACCGGTCTGAAGCAACTCTATCACTTTACCCCTTTACATTTTCTCCACTGAGCCATTTATAACCTGACATTGGTTTTTATTGCCTGCACCCTATTTCCAACAAGAGAAGTACACAACAGGCATATGTGTGTGTACCCCTAAAATATAAGTTCCATGAGATTGGGAGTCTTATATTTTGTTGTTGTTGCTCTGATTCCAACATTTAGGGTGTAGAAGTCAATAAAAGATGCTCACTGAATTATATTGTGCTAAATTGTAGTTACTCTTATTAATGGTCCTTCTTAGCACCAAGGACAATTTGCATCTCCTACACGGCTTACCATCTTCCACGACAGGATGAGGTTTGGCCCAGCTAACTCCACCACGTAGACTGAAGAGTGCCACAGGGTGGAACACCTCATTTGCAGAAGCAGAGCAGCCATCTAGACCACTACACAATATGTCATCTGGTAGGAGCAGCTCTGAACAAGTGATACTCCATGAACAATGAGCATCTATATTCAAATTTGAAGTAATGGTAGCCCTCAAACCAGAGACTGGAACCCAGTAGTGGAGGACTGGCATCACGTACTGGGAAGCACATGCAAGCAGGCACGTGTGGTGGATTTTGAGCAGGAGCTCAGCCACTCGACTGGGTTGGGAGGCCAGCTTTCAAGCACAGGGAAATAGGGCTGACAGACACCAAGGCCAGAGCCTCATTTCTGAAGGAACGGACATTAAATTGGCTGACAAACTTCAGAAACCTGAACTCACAGAACAAAGTAAGGTTCCACATATTCATATAACGTAGGAAAGAGGGATGTGGCTCAAGAGCAAGGGGAGGGCCATACTCAGGGCCAGAGAGGGTTCAGGGGACTTGCTGCCAAGCGTCAAGCTAAAAGCAGCCTTGACAGTGAAGTGGGTCATCACAGGAGGCTGTGTTCAAAGCAGTGGGCAGTCCAGTCTGCTGGGAGGGCCCCATGGATCGCCTTTCACTGCATCATAACACTGTCAGACACAAGACCCGAAAGCCCATCTTTCCGCCTGCTGCTTTTGATCAATATGATAGATCGTCCCCTTAGAGGCCTGTCTGAATCCTATTATTCTGCCTACATGCATGTGGAGTGAAATTAATGATGATGACTCCGGGCTTCAGAGCATCTGTAAATGGTTATTAGCACCATCCACACCAGTACTTTATTGATCTGCTCTATTAGGCACTGACTCAGTTTATGACCATTCTTTTTTAGGAAGCCGATGGGTTAACTTCCTTCTTCCTCTATACTGAGAGTCGGGATAAATGTAGATCCAATCAAGACAGGCTCCATCTACACTTCAGTACCAGACCGGGGACCATGATTATCAGAGCCTATGGATTTAGTTACACCTGGGTATTCCCTCCTCCAGGTTTGAGGCAGGGTCAGGAATTTGTCTGGAGGTAACTTCATGGTAACATTCACTGGTAAACAAAGTGAATTTACCAAACACTTAGAAAATGAAAAATCACAGCCTATTATGAAAGTACAAGAACAAATTTAGTCTTGACCACTGATCATGCTTGGTGCGCAGATTATTGAATATTCTCTTCTCAGGGATTATTAGGAAAATATTTCAGTCCTACCATCGTGACCTGCTGTAAGCTTTAATTCTCATGTTTTCTGATGGGGTGGCCAGGGGGCTAACTGCCTCCTTCCCTCAGTGTTTAACGATTATTCCCATCAGGCTTGTGGGGTCTTCTCTGCAGGCTTGCATGTCCCCTTTGACACAATGGGACCCGATCAGTATCTGGCACACAGTGGACACGAAAGACATTGTGCTCAAAGAATTTATGGATGCTCCCTTCCTTGGGAACATTGACTCTGGTTCACATACATGGGACTTCCGCAGCCCTCGCCTACAGTTTTCTGAGTGCTGTAGTAAGGGAGAAGCCTGGTTGCTGCAGGGCAAATCTTTAACAACCACTGGATAGAACATGATTTCATTAATTCTGTAAGGCACATGCAGAGACCACACATATATAAATGCATAAATAGACACAGCAGCCTGGGTATTTAGTGAATGCATGCAGGCACATCCAGTGTGTGTACCATACGGCTCATCTAAACGGAGGGTGGGACCGTGTGATGTTCATGCTTGTCATGTCCTCTCTTCCACACAGCAGAGTCATTGGCTATAACCCAATTTAAGTGGACTTTATTTTACCAAATTTTTTTCAAAATCCAACACTCATGCAAGCATTTTTGAAAGAGAACCCACTGGAAGGATTTTCGTGTCTTTGTGTGTGAGGGGAAAAATCTAGAATGCTTCCCTATCAGAGTTCACAGATGGAGTTGAAATAGATGAGATGCCTTTTCGTGGGGAGTGGCAGTGCTGAACGCAGTGCCATCAGCAAGTGAAGACATCCATTTGGGGAAGACATGAAAGTAGATTTCCATCTCAACCGTGTGCGCAGCCCTCCTCTGGTCAATATCCTAGTTTATGAAGACATCAGCAACTATTTAACAGCTCATTCAAACATTTCATACTTTTTAGGAAAGCTCCAATGTATATGATAGACAAAGAGATTATAATATTACAAAACCTATTTTTCTCTGGAGATTTCTTGTTAAATTTGAGTCATGAATCTTAAGTGGGAATTTTGGATGTGGTATTTTATCTAAGCATCTGTTTAGCCAATATGTGATTACTTATTATAATCTGCTTCAATCACATTCGGTTCACTGTTAATCGAAAGCCCACAGTTCTGCCTTGCAGGATAGCTTTTTCAGTGTTGTTTCCCTAGATGAAAATGAGGAAGCATATTTAAATGATTGTCAAGTGATAAGTCCCTATGAAAGTTTCTTCTGTGGAATGTCCTAATTATGGATTTTATGATTAAAAGGGGCTAATCATTACAAAAATAGTCTGAAAAACTAGGGAAACTAGGAAACTAACAGTCAATTATATAATCATTCTTTCCATCTAAGTTGTTCAATATACTAAAAATGAAATTCTATGTTGTAGGAACTACTGGATAAAAATAAACAGGCTGTATAAATCATTTGTCTTTTCTTTCTGATTTTTAAAATAACATCAGATTGAAAAATAAATATACTTTTAAAGTTTTTGTTTCTGTGCTGCATTGTTTTTAAGAAGGTAAGTCAGCAGTATCTTAATCCATGGGATTTGCTCCCCTTGTTTACTAGTCAATATTGACATCAGAAGGTCTGGCAGATAAGCCCACGTGAAAGTCATCTACGCCAAGAGCCCTCAGTGCTTTATCAATCACCAATTTTAACACTCAGGGAAAAAAAAAAAAAGATGGTTTGGTTGTTGTTATTTTCTTATGGCTTCAGCTTGTTTCTTTAACCAATTTCTGCCGAAATAGTTAGAACTTCTCTTATTAGTTTCTGAATACGTTTTTCCAGTTTCTTCTTACCGAAGGGGAAATCACTTTAGGAAACTTACAGAGGGTATGACAACAAAACAGAGGTGACAGGAACCTGCCCAGGGAGCAACCCCTGTGTGCACAGAGTCCAGAAGAGTGAGCTCCTTCACAAATCACAGGAGCCCGAGAGAATCTGACAATTAGAAATCCTACCTAAACCCAAACATTTTTATCAAACATGCATGATTTGGGAGTATTTGTTTGTGTATATCTGTTTGAAGCACATTTTTTGAATCAAAGACACTATGGATTTTATTTCCACTGAAGACGTCTGAAGATTTGGGGGCACATTGTCTTCAGACTGAATCTTATCTGCTCTGCTCTTCCTGTGAAAAAGATAACGTTTGTGCGTCACAAAGGGCCTCTGCTTACTGGGTTCTGGGTTTTTTTTCAACTAAAGCTTACATTATCCAGCAATGACTTTTAACCAAGGATCAGTTTACTTTCTCATTTAAGGAACTGTTTTCTTATAAGAGGAAAATAAATTGCATAGAACATTAATAAATATTGCCTTTTTTCCCAAACTCCTTCTGGCCTAAAGAACTCTATAATGTCCCAAGCATGATGTGTATTACTGATTAGTTCTAATACCAAAAGGAAGAAATAAGGAAAATTTATGTGCGTACACAGATTATGCCCACATGTACACACTCATCTTATCAGTACAGGTACTGAAGAAACAAGGATTTTTTGGTGCACATGCAGCACCTATTTATTGGACAATCACCGCTTGGATAGAAGCAGACAGCAACTTTACTATTTTTCACAGCCTTCGCATTAAACCCACTCTTTTTTCTCTTTCTCTAGATGGACCCTCAGGCAGTCCCCATAACACTTTGAACCATATTTAGGTACTAACGCCCAGATCATTCTAGCATGTCTTCAAATTCTCATCAATTGAAAACTCCTCCTGCCCCCAGCTTGCACCTGACTCAGCGGAGAGGAAGGTGTGGGGTCTCTCTGTCCTCAGACTTGCTCTTCCCTGGGTTGTGTCCAGTCACCAGCCACACCCGACTCTACAGGGATTGGACAGGACATGGGAGGTGCAGAGAGGATCATGCTGGACTGGGACAGCTGTGCATCTGACTTTGGAGCACTCCACATGTGACAGAAGTCCACATACTAAGTCCTTCTCTCTTGGAGGCTTTTGGTGGATTTTTAGAACCCTGATCAGTTTAGGTATAAAGTTTAGGACTTTATACCTAAACTTCTCTGTGGATGATGCTTTCTCCTAAGTTCCCCCTCAGCCTCCACCTTCAGTCAGTCTACTCTGTTGCAATCGTCTTTGGGACAAATCAAGTTCAATTTTCCTTCTGCCAATGGGGGTGGAGCTCTCTTCTTTCCTTTGTGCCAATCCCAAGAAGCTTCTTACTTTTAATATTTCTGATCATGAGTTCCAAATTCCTAAACTTCATGTGATCAGGCTTTGAATGATTCTTTAAAATTCCATCTCTTGACTTGTGAGAAGAGGAGAGCACCCCTTTTCCTAAAGGAAAGGAGGGAAACAGGACAGTGCTCCCCATCGTCCATGACTGCATCAGTGCCTAACTTCCTGTTCTCCATCCTGGAGGAGGGGGATGGACAAGTGCCAGCAGAATCTGTCCCTGGCCCCTGATTTTGGAAGTCCCATATGTGGCAGGAGGAGGAGGATAAGGAATAGTTCTCCAATTCCTTCTCTGCCTTCACAGTAGGGTTAGGGAGGTGCCTTGAAGAAAGAAAGGCTACCCAGTGGACAGACTTCCTGAACAAGAGCGCCATGGGCCTGCAGGAGAGTGTACTGATGGGAGATTTTCAGCAGGATGTACGTGGTCTCTCTAGGATTGCTTCAGGAAAACCAACCTGCAATCCATGGATTTATCGGGCATGGGTCCTTGGAAATGTCATTTGAGCTAAGTATCTATCTGGATTTAAAATGGAGATGTTTCAGTGACTGACACTCCACCTTTCTCTCTAAGTAAGATCTCTACCCACTCACGTTAGAGCCCTCTTCATCTGGGCCAAAGTGCATCTCCATGCAGCAGGACAGAGCCTGCAGACCTGCCTTGGCAGTCCTGGACCTCTCTTTCTGCTTTGGCTCTGCCTTGTGATTCCTTGTTTCCTTGAAATTATTATTAAATCTTGAATTTGCATAAGATCTCTGATTCAGGGAGCCTGAGTGGCTCAGTGGTTGAGTGTCTGCCTTTGGCTTAGGTCATGATCCTGGGGTCCTGGGATCAAGCCCCACATTGGGCTCCCCGTGGGGAGCTTGCATCTCCTCCTGCCTATGTCTCTGCCTCTCTCTATGTGTCTCTCATGAATCAATGATAAAATCTTTTTTTAAAAAAGATCTCTGATTCAAAGAGTCTGAACTGATGATCCAATCTTCTGTGTTGCTTCTGTGTTCTAAGCCCTTGATTTAAAGGTAGGATCACAAAAAAAAAAAACAAAAAACAAAAAAAAAAATAAAAAAAAAAATAAATAAAAAATAAAAAATAAAAAAATAAAGGTAGGATCACAAAAATAAATAAATAAATAAATAAATAAATAAATAAAATAATAAATAAACACATACACACATACATACCTAAATAAAAGGGTTGCTTTCAGTCTATTTTATCAGATTTGGCATCAAAAAAGCCTTTTTTTTTTTCCTCTACAAAGTATACTCATTTGCTAGAAAGCGTCAAGAAAACTTACTAATTTCCTTCGGTTTTTTTGGAGAGGCTCAACTCTGACAGGCACTCCCTAGTACAAGATTTCCCCTGATTCTAGATTTCAACGTCTTGAAGGTGGCCTCCCTACTGCTATGGGATGATGTGGTCCATAGGGGTCAGGACCACATACAATCTAGCTCAGGATCCTCCATGCCCAGCGCGAAGGAGATGCTCCAATAAACGAGCAGCAGTGATTTAAGTTGGAATTGCAAGCTTTTCCTTTGCTGGAGTTTGTGAATGACAGAAGGGCCTGAGATAATGTTTAACCTCCTCATAGAAGCTTTCCTTTGGGCTGCAGGGAAAGACTGCAGAGGGAGCGTGAGGCCAGAGGAGCGAGGCAGGGAGGAACAGGCAGCTGGCATCCACTGCTGCTGCTTATGGAGAAGGGAGCTTATGCTGAGCCTTGAGGCTACACTCTGCTTTGGTTACAAATCACGTCCCAGATTAAGAAAGGCATCCTATTTATTCTCGGAGCAGTATTGCTCAGGCAGTGTGACAGCTAGGGGGATGACACAGCGGCAGAGTCCCCTTGAGAGGACTGGTGCCTTTGGAAGCGCACAGACACCCCAGCCTGGTGAGAACCAGTGAACCCATGGGGAGAGCAGGGGCCACAGGGAAGGCGTTTTCCTCACACTGCATGGAAGGCAGCAGATGTCGGTGGAAAGAGCATCGCTGGGAGAACACAGGATGATTGTTTGTGATCAGGCGGAAGGAATGCCTGAGGACTCAAAATAGAAAGGTTCAGGGTCTTGGGTTTGGCAGAAAAGGTCTGATATTAAGAACTAGGGTACGAGTCATCCCAGATGATGCTTGAATGAGAAAGGTGACAGGCTGCCTGCAAGGCTGTTGGGTACACAGCTTTGGGAAGGACATCTGAAATGCATCCTAATGGATTCCTTTTTGTATTTTGTGGTTTTTTAAATAGAGTACAAAAATTCTTTTAAAAACATTTAAGTGTTTATGAGGGTTTTTTTTTTCCTGTTTTTGTTTTACATATAAACATATGTTTGTTGATTGCATCAAATTCCTCATAGCACCCCTGCCCCCACACACCATATTGAAAACGGATTCAAGAAGGCATCTCATTGTGCTCAGTTTTAAAAAAATACAACAATGAACTCTGGGATTCCAGGAGTTTGGTAACATGCTGAACTAGAAAGCACATAGTCTCGAGGATGTTTTGATGCGGTAGGAGGGGTGGAGGAGGTGTGTAGGAGGGGTGAGAGGTCCTGCATTATGCAAGTTGGAGCAGGGAACCAGTGACAGGTACATATTCATGTCCAGGTGTCCTTAGATGGAGCTACTGGGCCCTGGAGAAATACTGACTGTAAACATTGGCCCAACGTGTGGAAAGATCCGATCATTTGTTTTTTTAAGTCCAATGTGATCAATATGTTTCTGGCCAGTTATTACAGCAGGTACATGGAAAAGTTACAATTGGGCCTGGTGGCATGAAGAGAGATGAACGAGAACATGAACCTGGACGGGCATGCTACCGTAGACTTAGGTCGCAGACAAGAGGTTACACAAAAATAGATGCATTCACAAAATCAGAAAAACTGTACATACAGGCTCTGGCTTGAGGTTCCAGAAACTTCTCCCAGTGCTGGGGCAGTCCCCCTAAGCTGTAGCACCAATCAAGCTGCTGCCAAGCACGAGTTCCCACGGCCTCCCAGCTCACAACCAATACCTGGTGCCTCTGTCTCCACTTCATGTGGTTCCGAACACAGATCTGAGCGTCCAGGTGAGTGGAACACGATTCATGCCTGTAACTCCAGCTGCAAGGAAACCTGGGAAATGTAGCTTTTAGCCTCCTGGCTTCAGTATGTTGTGAAGACACAGAAAAACAAGGTGGGAATGGGAGCCAACCATGCAATAGAACCCCTGACACCTGGGCTTCAGAAAACTCACTTCATCCTCCACCTTATGTTGTTTGTTTGTTCACGTTATAAACATACCGAATTCCTGCTGTATCTTAGACACTATCTCTTATCCAAAAATAGACAAGATAAACAGGCAGAGGAAAAAAAACTTGAGTTTTTTTTTTGTTTGTTTTCTTTTCTTTTTCCTTTTACTCTACGTCGGAAGCAGAATTTGGGGGTGATGAGGCGAGATGAGGCAGAGTGTGTTCTCTGTGAGCAGTGGCTTTGTTCCTGGAGAAGGAGGACAGGCCTGGGCTGGCCCTGGGAACTGACTGTGTCTGAGCCTCCAGGGAGGATGGTGAGCTCAGAAGGCTGCAGCACCTCCAGCTCGGTACACCCTGCCAACAGGAGAGGGGTTTGGGCACCAGCCCAGCCCAGGGCTGCATTCCTCTGGCTCTGATATTCCTCTTATCTCATCTTAGAAGAGAGCCTGGCCAGAGAAGCCAGAGGGTAGGACCTGGAATTCTCTACTGAGAAGAATGCAAACGTGAAACCTGAGCTAGAGAGTGCCTGCTTGCAGCATCAGAGCCCAGGGAGCCAAGCCAGGGACCCCGGCGCCCTTGCCCTGAGAGGCAGTGAGGGCAGGGGCAGGGGCACGTGAGGCAGGACTGTGAGGGGCAGCAAGGCCAGTGAGGGCAGGGCTGTGGTAGGGGGTGGGTGGAAGTGGGAGGGAGGTAACATGGTGGGGGTCCGAGGTGTGGGGCAAGGGCTCAGCACCACGTTCAAGTGCACACAGCCTCACACCTGGAAGGAGCCCACCTGCTCCCCAAGAGGACTCTGCCCCTTCGTGTTTAGTATTCCCAGTCTCTGGCTTGTGAAGAAATGTGGATGCCACATTCGTGAAAATACGAGGAAAAATGAATAAAGAAATAGTAACTTTGGGCAGCAGTTTAAAGTTTGGGTGAAATTATTTGAGGAATATTAACCTAAACTCTAACATCCACCTTGAATTGCTTCCTTCCTTCCTTCCTTCCTTCCTTCCTTCCTTCCTTCCTTCCTTCCTTTTTCCTTTTCTCTCTTTCTCCAAGATTCTTGAAGGATTCTGTTAAATGGAATTGTCCTGATGTCACCTCAGGTGTCAGAAATCCAGTAAGGACGAGAACCGGCATCTGAAGCCAGGCTCCTGTGATCTCCGAGCCCGTGCACCTCACAGCTTTCTCTGCAACTTAGTTGCATCAAAGTCCCATTACACAGGTCAGCACTTTGCTGACTTGACCCTACACAAACAAACACAACAACATCCCTTTGGCACTCCTGCCTCCATCTGCGCCTTGTAGTCTTCTCCACTTGGAGCTTCCTCTCTCTGTTTCTATGTTCTTTCTTCTCTTTCTCCACCATAAAATCAGTGGCGAGGTTGCTCCTGGCCATGGAAACTGTACCGCAGCCACTGGATGGAGATGTGACGGTGCTCTCGGGACACTACACCAGCGCTGACCATGACTGTTCCTATAGTATCTCGATGCACGTACCTCTGCTGACTCAGCATCGGGCCACAAGCTCCAGCCTCCTAGAGAGGAGAGCTTGAATGACCAGCAGGCAAAACCAAGAGTCTACTTTTCCCCGGAGCTGTCTCCCCATCCTACAAGGTAGGGCCACAAGATCACGTGCACTTGGTATAGAAGTCAGAACGCAAAGCCCATTACTTTGTTGCAAGCAGATGCTCACTTGCTGCCAATGGCCCAGGGCAGGAATGGGAATGAACAGCTCCTCGCAGGGCTCCCTCAACTCTGGCAGAACTTGCTGTTCCTCTGCTGGGTTTTCCCAAGGAGACCATCTTTTAAAGGACTAGGACTGTGGGAACAATAACCAATCTCCCCTCCAGCATTGTTCATTGCCTATTTCTGCAAATGACAGATTCACAAAGACAAAAAGGGGATTTTATTTGAATTTAAGACACCAAAACAGTAATTAAAGATGATATTTAGTCACATCAGGTGCTCTTAACCTAGGGTCTGTGTGTGGAGTTTCAAAGGATCCATCAGTCCACCAAAATTAAAAGAAAGATGTTATAATTAGTGCAGATGTACACTTTGAGTTTGTGAGAAAAAAATACATAAAAATAGTATGAAATAAAAGAAGGAAGAAAGTTTAAAAATGCCAGGCTGTGGTAAATGAAAACATATATGGACCGCAAAAATGCTAATATGTGCCTTGCAGAGGAAAACAAACTGAAATGTTGGGCAGAAACGGAATCTAAGGTGGGAGGAGGCCATAGGGGCTTAAGCAATCTCAGGTCATCTCTGTATTGTGGAGGAGGATTAAAATCGTGATTAATTTTAGATCCTGCAGAATTAAAAGGACCTCTAAGTATTTTAAGATAAACACCAAAAGAAGAGAAATAGAATGTTTAATATTCAAGCTCTAAGTAATCAAGGGAGAAGGCAAACAACTCAGTCAATCCAAAAGAAGTGAGAAAGGATAGAGCAAGCTAAAAACAGAAAAGTCACTTTCATGAGCACCAGTAAGATCACATCTATGAATTCAAACAAATCAATAATCACAATCAGTAAAAAGGAATGACTTTCTAGCTTCAAAGACATAAAGTCTCACTAGGTGCTCTTTTTTCAAAAGCACATCTAACTCAGAATACAGAACAGTTGAAAAGGTGATAAGAGATACACCAGAAAATACTAAACTAAACAAAGACTTGCTGGTCATGACTTTAAGGCAAAAATAATTGTTTTCAATCAAAGAGGGTGAGCACATACTGATACAAAGTGTAATTTGCCAGGAAGATAAAATAATTCTAATGTTAGAGCTTATAGACACCTAAAATTCTTCAAAATATATAAAGTAAAAACTGATAGGCTACAATAAAAATTTGGTAAATCCACTATCATAATCAAGAAATTGCCACATACCTCTCTCAGTAATCAATATATGAAGTGGTCCAAGACTCAGCAATGTTGCAGAAAGCATGAAAAACACAAGTAACACAACTGATCTAATGAACATATAAAGGCCATTTTTCTTGTTTTTTAGATCATTCTTTTGGACACACAGGGAACATTTGCCCAAATTTATCACATACATAGCCAAAACATTCTGCAAATATTTTAATCAGTATCAAACACTACATTTTCTCACTTCAAGACATTAATTTAGCTATCAATAATAAAAGAAGAACTAAGAAAATCCCAAACATTTGAAAGTCTCCAAGGATTCCATTTTCTCCATAAGCATAACAGACAGCACTTGTTATGTCTTGTCTTTTTGGTGATGACCATTCCAACAGGTGTGAGATGACATCTCATGGTGTTCTTGATGTCCATTTCCCTAAGTACTAGTGATGTGGAACATCTTTTCATGTACCTATTGGCCTTTTGTATATCTTCTTTGGAGAAATGTCTGCTCAGATCCTCTGATCATTTTTAAATTGGGTTATTTATTTTTTTGCTATTGAGTTTTATGAGTTCTTTATATATTCTGAATGTTAACCTATTAGCAGATATATAGTTTGCAAATATTTTTCCCATTCTGTAGGTTGTCTTTTTCACTTCATTGATGGTCGTTTACTGTGCAAAAGCTTTATAGTTTGATGTAGTCCCACTTGTTTATTTTTTATTTTGTTGTTTGTGCTTAGGTGTCATACCCCAAAATTCACTACCAAGACCCAGAACAAGGGGCTTTATTCCTCTGTTCTTTTCTAGGATGTTCATAGTCCCAGGTCTTACATTTAAATCTTTAATCCTTTTTGAGTTAGTTTTCATGAGTGGTGTGAGGTAGGGATCTAGTTTTATTCCTTTACATTTAAATATACAGTTATCCCAGCACCATTTATTAAAGAGACTGTATTTTCTCTACTGAGTATTCTCGGCTCTCTTATCAAACATTAGTTGGCTGTATAATTTTGGGTTTATTTCTGGGCTCTTGATCTTATTTCACTGGTCTATTTATCTGTTTTTGTGCTCAAACCATTCCAGTTTGAGGTGTATAGCTTTATAGCATACATTTAAATCAGGAATTATGATGCTTCCTACTTTGTCCTTCTTTCTCAGGATTACTTTGGCTATTTGGGATCTTATGTGTTCCACATAAATTTTAGGTTATTTATTTATTTATTATTTATTTATTATTTATTTATTATTTATTTATCTTCTGTAAAAATTGCCCTTGGAATCTTGTTAGGGATAGGATTTATCTGTCATTGTGGTAGTATCAACATTGTAACATTAATTCTTCCCATTCAAGTTTAAAAGCAAACTTTTAAATATCTCCTAAAACAGAGAATAAGTTATAATGGAAAATAGAAAATACTTGAAACTAAATGATAATGAGAATTAAATGTAAGATGCATGGGTGACAGAGCCACAGAAAACTTCAATTGTCCTGTGATGATTAAAGAGATAATTTAAAAGCCAATGTACATAGAAAACCAGTTACAGTTGCACAGAAAATTCTATCAAATGTGTGTCAAATGGCTGATATCAACTGTACAGAAACAATTTCAGGAAACAGAAAAAAGAAGAAACTTTCCCCAACTCTTCCAAAGAGGCTATTTTTAAACTTTATAACTCTTGCAGATAAGAAGATGATCAAAAAATGAAAGATTTCAGAGAAATACCATCCACAAATAACATGAATATAAAAATCTGAAACAAAATATTTAGAGACTTATTTCAGACTTTTATAAAAAATAAGAAACATTAGGATGGAAGTATGTCAATTCGAGGAAGACAATACATCTTTTATGATCTTTAGATTTCCTAACTTCCATCATTTTTTTTGTGAAGAATTCAGCTCTCAGTCTTTCATTGTTATTTTGAAATTAATGTCTTTCACTTCAGGATTCTTTAAAGATTTTATCTTGTCTTTGGAGTTTAGTGCTTTTACTACAATGAGTCAGAGTGGAATTACTTTGTGTCTATCTTATGTGGAGTCTTCAGAGCATCTTCATTTGGTAGGTAGTTTTGCAAGTGTTTGGGGAAATTTTTTATTATTATCTCTTCAGATATTACTTCTTCCCTATTTCTCTCTACTCCTTCTGGGTCTCCAATTATATTACATGTTTTACTATGTGTGTGCTTCAGTATGAATATTTTCCACTGGAAGGAAATGCCTGGAAGCTCATGCTTGGCTGCACCTGGTTGTTGCTCCGTGTGTCTTTCCTGGTTGCTAATTTTGATTTTTTTTTCTATAATACACCCTATCATGAATACAACAGCTTCTATGTTTTGTAAGAACTGCTAGTGAATCATGACACATGAGGGAGGTCTTGGGGACCCTCAACACAGACACCATTTACAAAAGCAGCAAAACTAGTAAATCAAAGAATAAAACAAAAATTTGTAATTTATCCAGACAGAAAATTATAAAATTTTAAGAAAATCATTGAACTATATGTAATAAGTTTAAAGATACTTCACATTCATGTATACGAAGATTCAGTCTTAAAAATGTCAAATTTTAGGGGCAGCCCTGGTGGCTCAGTGGTTTAGTGCTGCCTTCAGCCCAGGGCCTGATCCTGGAGATCCAGGATCAAGTCCCACGTCAGGCTCCCTCCATGGAGCCTGCTTTTCCCTCTGCCTGAGTCTCTGCCTCTCTCTCTCTCTCTCTCTGTCTCTCATGAATAAATAGATAAAATATTTTTTTTTAATGTCAAATTTTGAAGAGTTATCAATAAGATGATTCAAATCTTACATGGAAGAGCAAGTTACTGAGAATACTCAAAAGGATGAACATATTGGGAGAATTTGGCACATCAGGTGTCAAAAGTTATAAATTTATGTCAATTAGGACTAGAAAGTATTGGATACAAGCCACACTGCCACACAGCTATGAATAAAGGACTAGTGCCTATAATATACAATCACTAGAGCTACTAGAAATTAGTAAGAAGACCACACCAAGATGGCAACATAGATTCTTGACCTTCCCTCCTCCCATGGATGCAACAGCATATAATCTACCCAAATTGAGTCATGGAGAAATAAGAATTCTGAACATACAATTTATTACTGTGGACATGGAGTCAAATAATTTAGAACCTTCCAACAAACAGAAGTCTGGGGCCAGATAGCTTAACTGGTGAATTCTACAAATATTTAAGGAAGAGATAATACCTATACTTCTCAACCCTCTCCAAAAAGTAGAAGTGGAAGGAACACTTCCAAACTCATTTTGGGAGGCCAGCATTACCCTGATACCAAAGGTAGACAAGGATACCACAAGGAAAGAAAATTACAGGCCAATATTCCTGATAAAAATAGATTCAAAAATCCTCAACAGATTATTAGTAAACTGAATTCAACAGTACTGTAAAATGGTTGTACACCAAGATTGGTGAGATTGATTCCCAGGACAGGATGCAAGGATATTTCAATATACACAAATCAATTCATGTGATATATTGCATTAACTAAATGAAGCATAAAAGTCATCTGATCTTCTCAATAGTTGCAGAAAATGCATTTGAAAAAATTAAACATCCTTTCACAATAAATCTCTTACAAAGTAGGTATAGAGGGCATGTATCTCAAAATAAGTAAGGCCATTTATAGCCAGCTCGCACCTAACATACTCAAAGATGAAAAGCTGAAAATTTTTTTCTCTAAAACAGAAACAAGACAAAGATGCCCACTCCTGTTACTTTTATTCAATATAATATTGGAAGTCCTACTCAGAGCAATTAGGCTAGAAAAAAGAAATAAAAGTTATCCGAATCAGAAAGAAAGAAGTGAAATTGTGTAGAGTACATAATCTTAAATATGAAAAATACTAAATATTTCACCAAAAATCCTGTTAGAACTAAAGAATTAACTCAGTAATGTTGCATGATACAATATCTATGTATAAAAATCAGTTGCATTTCTAGATGCTACCAACAAACTGTTGGAAATAGAAATTAAGAAAATAATCTAATTTGCAAAAACAATATTATACCTTAAAATAAATGTAATCAAGAACGTAACATTTGTTACTGAAAAATATAAACCACCAATGAAAAAATTGAAGACACAAATAAATGGAAAGATATTCCATGCTCGTGGGTTTGAAGAATTAATATTGATGAAAATGTCCATACTACTCAAAGCAATGTACAGGTTCAATGTAATCTTTACCAAAAGTCCAGTGGCAAAAAGAAATAGAAAAATCACTTCTAAAATTCATATGGATCCACAAAAGACCCCATTGTGCTAAAGCAACCTTGAGAAAGAAGAACAAAACCAGAGGCACCACACTTCCAGATTTCAAACTATATTACAAAACTATAGTAATCACAAAAGTATGGTGTTGGCATAAAAACGGATACTTAGACCAATGGAGCAAAAGAAAGAGCCCCCAAATAACCCCATGTATATATGGTCAGTTAATCTGCTACAAAAGTATCAAAAAAATACAATAGAAAATTAAAGTTTTTTCAATAAATAGTGCTGGGAAAATTGGACAATAATATCAAAATAATGAAACTGGAACCTTCTTCTTACACAAAAATCAACTCAAGATACATTAATGACTTGACTGTAAGACCTGAAACCATAGAAATCCTAGAAGAAAATACAGGGGGTAAGCTCACTGACATTGATCCTGGCAATGGTTTTTAGATTTGTCATCAAAAGCACAGGCAATGAAAGAAACAATTAACAATGAGACTACTTCAAACTGATGCTTCAGTGCAGCAAAGGAAATCATCAACAAAATTAAAAGGCAATCTATGGAATGGGAGAAAATATCTCAAACCACATATCTAGAAAGGGGTGCTACCCAAAATACACAAGAAATTCATATAACTCAATAGCAAAAAAAAGAAAAATTAAAAAACGGGCAAAGGACATCAATAGACACCTTTTTTTCATGATGGCCACACATAAAAATGGCCAGCAGGTATATAAGGAGGCAATCACCACCACTTATCATCAGGGGAATACAAATCAAAACCACAGTGGGACATCACCTCACAGCTGTTGGGATGTCTGTTGTCGATGACACAAGAGATAATAAATGATTGCAAGGATGTACACAGAAGAAACCCTGACACCTTTCATAGGAATGCAAACTGACGTTGCCACTATAGAAACAGTATGGAGATTTATCAAGAAATGTAAAATAGAAATGCCACATGATCCAGCAATTCCACATCTGGGTTCACATCCAAAAACAAATCATCATCTTGAAGAAATTTATGTACTCTTACATTCATTGAAGCATTATTTCTGATAGCCATGATAAGAAAATAACGTGTCTACCAATAGATGAATGAATAAGGAAAAGTGAGATGCGTGTATCATGTATGATTTATGTAATTCTGTTATGAGAATAACAGACGAACCTGGAGGGCATTATGCTAAGTAAAAGAAACCAGTCAGAGGAAGACAAGCATGACATGGCATCACTTATATGCGGAATCTTCAAAAAAAAAAAAAAAAGTCAAGCTTACAGACAGTGTAGAATGATGGCTGCTGGGGCTGGGAGTGGGGGGCAGGGTGGGGGAGGGAATGGAGAGAGTTTGGTGAAAGGGTACAAATTTCAGTTATAACTGAGCACGTTCTGAGGATCCAGTGTTATTTGTGTGGACTATAGTTTATAATCCTGAATTGCCTGACTGAAATTTGCTGAAAGAGTCTTTAAGGAGGGCACGTGATGTGATGAGTGCTGGGTGTTATATGCAACTGATAAATTGTTGAACACATCTGAAACTAATGACGTACTACTATATGTTGGCTAATCGAATTTAAATTAAAAAAAAGAGTCTTGAGTGTTCTCAGTAGAAAGGAAGGAAGGAAGGAAGAAGGGAAGGAAGGAAGGAAGGAAGGAAGGAAGGAAGGAAGGAAGGAAGGAAGGGAGGGAGGGAGGGAGGGAGGGAGGGAGGGAGGAAGGAAGGAAGGAAGGAAGGAAGGAAGGAAGAAAAAAGAAAGAAGAAAGGAAGTTACTTTATATCAAATCATCCCATTGTATACTTTAAATCTATTATAATTTTGTCAACTATATCTCAATATAGCCAGAAAAAGACTATAAGAAAATTGCATTCCAATAGATGAAATGGGCAATAAAGGAACAGATGATTCACAACATACATATGAATATGTGATCAATGTGATCATTAACCAGAAAAAGGTGTAAGACAATGAATTACCACTTCTTACCAGAGTGATGGGTGAAAAATTAAATTGTCTAGAATATGAAATTCCAGAGAAGATACAGACTGGTAGAAACGCCTTTCTGGTGGAGGAGTAATTTAGGAGAGCCTATTTAGAGAACACTCAGAATAACACATGAAAATCAAACATTTATGTTCTCGATGACTCAGTAGTGCAACTATAGGGTGTATGCTGTAGGGAAATTTTTGTATATGTGTACTAAGAGTCATAGGCAAGAGTCTTTGTTGCTCTGCTTCTGCTACTGATGATTGCAGAAACTAGAATATAAGTATCCATTAAAAAGTGAATATATGGGGATGTTTGGATGGCTCAGCGGTTGAGTGTCTGCCTTCGGCTGAGGTCCTGATCCTGGAATCCAGGATCGAGTCTCACATCAGGCTCCTAGCGGAGAGCCTGCTTCTCCCTCTGCCTATGTCTCTGCCTCTCTCTGTGTGAGTCTTTCATGAATAAATAAATAAAATATTTTTAAAAAGTGGATCTATAAATGGATTTTTTATTTGCAATATCACACAATGGAATGTTACCCAGCTATATCTACCAACATGAATGATTATTTGAAAGCTAATTCTGAGAGAAAAAAAATTCAAGTATTTAAAGATTAAAACATATATAAACCTCAAAGCAAGCAAAAACTAAACTATTTGCCATGTAGACATAAACACACATATTGTTGAACATTTTTAAAGGAGGGGATTTTTTTAAAGGAAGGGATTGATCTACACAGGGTATCTGCGGAGAGGGAATAAAATTATCTGACATTAGAGATATCAAGGTAACAAATAATGTTCTCTTTCTATTGGTATTGGTGAGTAGGTAAGTGTTTGCTTTAATATTACTCTTTAAACTGGACATATGTTTATATATACTCTTTTTATTAGGACATATTTCAAAATAAATGAAGGGAAGTATTCTCATAACAATTCAAAAGATTAAATGTGCCTAATTTCCACAATAATGAACAAGCCTCCAAAACAAAGAACCATATTATGAGTTAAGGAAATTTCTATGTTTCTTTGTCTTATTTATTTAATACCATTAAGATATTCTGAGTTATTTTTTGAGGTTTTATATTCAATTTCTCAAATTCACCAGTCCTTTCATTGTTTGGCACTTTTTTTTTTTTAAGATTTTATCTATTTATTCATGAGAGACACAGAAAGAGAGAGAGAGAGACTGAGAGAGAGAGAGGCAGAGACACAGGCAGAGGGAGAGGCAGGCCTCATGCAGGGAGCCTGACTCCAGACTCAACCCCGGATCACCAGGATCATGCCCTGGGCTGAAGGCGGCGCTAAACCGCTGAGCCACCCGGGCTGCCCTCATTGCCTGACACCTGTAATTATACTCTAAGACGAACTTAGCTTAAAAGTCACTATTCTTCCAAATAGAAATATATGTGCAGATTGTCTTCCAAATTACTGTCAGTAATTGTCTTCCAAATTGCTGAATAATCTCTTCCTTAATTTTGAAACTAGGATTATTTAAATGCCTGAAGCCAAAGACGTTTATTTGGCAAAATCCTTCATAGCCAAAGATAGCTTCATCAACAAGAATTACAAGGGTCCCAAGGCGCAGAGTCAAAATAATGTCTGTTGGAGATCATTGTGCGCCCTCCCAAGTGACGATGCATTTCACAAGTAGATAATGGGTGGCCCCTAAGCACTTGTTCTAAACTTCTTCTCACATGATAGGATTTACTCCTTTGGCAAAGAATATTTGGGTAAAATATTGAAGTCATGGGGATGCACTTATTTTTTATTTTTAGATTATTGAATAGAACACACATACCTAGCTGACTCAGTGTTTTCTCTCATTGCTTGCATAAGGTGCGGGAAAGTTTCTCAAAGAATCAGGGGAAGGAAGGTACTGTAAGAGGTTTTTGTCTCAAGAGTGGTCTCAGGGAGGGTCAGTAGCTCACCAAGAACAGCTGATTCGGGGACACTGATTCAAAGTCTGACTAATTTGGATACTCATTAGAAATAAATGCTGAGATGGCAGGGCCCACACAGCAGCTATATTCACCACTACTCTTAAGTTTTCTGATAGAGCAGTGTCTAGACACTTGTCCTTTTCTGAATGACTGCTCTGTTCGCCATAATCATTAGTCAGCAAAATCATCAGGGGACCACAGCATCGGAGCGATGGGCTGTCCAGGGGTGCATGTGGCAGGCAGTGTGCCAGCGATACTAAATGCCACTGAATAAACACAACACCTCATCCAGGAGTTTTAACTTCACCCGGAAACTTGGAGGTGAAAATTTAGGTGATTTAATCTGGTATGAAATTCAAATCACGTTTACAGTAAAACAAAGACACATTATAGGAGAGTAGCCACAACTGGCTTGCCTTTTTAAAGATGAAACTTCAGGCTCAGGGTAAGTTTGACATTTGTTTCCAATCCCTCTGGGGATGCACACTTCCAGACCCCTTATGCTCTCTCCTTTGGTGATGCTGCTTTGATGGAAAAACTTGGAAGACTATTGCCCTAGGTTAGTCCGGGATTTGCAGATGCTAGATCTTAGAGGATGAACCTGCGTTAGTGGAAACAGCCAAATCAGGTGCAACCCTGTAGTGTTGATCCTAATGGGACACTCACTTGCTGCTATAATGTAACTTTCCTTTTTCTGCATTAGGTTTTGTTTCACTGCCAAAATTCTGTATACCCGTGGGCTGATGAATTTTTAGCAGAAGGTGAGAGAAGCTTCTTACCTGAACAGTGGGCATGAAGAGAAGGAAGAAGCTCAGATCTGATGGCTCTTCTTAGCCAGGGCATCATTCCCCAGAAAGAAAGCAGGTCTTTAAGGTGGAGTGACACAACCAATGAAGTATTCTGGGGGAGAGAGAGGTGGTCTGCCTCAGTATGGTGGAGACAAGAAGGAGTATATTTGAAAGAAGCCAGGGTTACCACAGGGCAGGGAATGGCAAGATGTCACCAGTTTTTGGTCAGGGAACAGATGACAAAGATGATCCAGGACGCTGGCGGTAGAGTAACTGGTGGAGAAGACAGATCCACTACAAGAGTGAGACAAGTGAGAACCATTGCCTATTCATCCAAACAAATTATTTAGGACAAACTGAATGTTTGGGGGAAAAATTGGAAGTAATAGTACCTATGTCTCAAGTTCCTCAGTTATAAAATGGGAAAATTCCTCCTTTTGGGGCCATGCAGGTTTAAAGAGATGCTTCCAGCCATCTGGGATGGAGTCTGGTGTCACGTGGATGCTCCACGATGGAAATGACTGCTGTTATCATTGAGATTTGCTTGTCTGAGACCTATGTTGACTTATAGGTTGCAAAATAAACCCAAGAGTTTAAGGATCTGTATAGAAAAAAATGTGAAAATGGACAGTAAGACACCAACTATGAACCACCAGGAGAGCTCTGGGAAACCCAAGCCAGTAGGGATCGTCACCTTGCCAGGTTTTGCTGGGCCCAGTCTGCAGACACCAAAGGATGGTATTTCTCCTTTCTTCCCAGCTATTCAGTCCTCAGCACCCCAAGCCTTCACCTCCACTGAACCTCACTGATATGATGCCATCATTACAATTCCCAGAAAGCTAAGAACGGTTTAATTTACAACAAAATCTCCCTTTGACTAAGGATACATACCTATGAGGCTATCCACCCCCTATGAGCTCCTTCTTGCTAAGAAGGGCTGGTGCATTTTTAATGGCTCATGACTGCTCTGCATTTGTTTTCAATTCAGGTCATCAGGCTATTCTGATATATCCTCCCATTTACATGGATGGCTTTGAAAGCCCAGGCTTGTGGTCACCATGTTCTTAGCCTGGTACTTCTCAAACTTTCCTGTGTATCAGAATGATCAGGGTCTAGTCTAAATGCAGATTGGGACTCAAAGGGTCTGGAGTGGGACCTGAGAGTCTGCAAGTGTAACAAGCTCCCAGGGGCTGTTAATGCTGCTGGTCCATGGAGCACACACGGAAGGACAGGGTGCCAGGCTAGAAGAAGGCAGGGTGGGCCATGTTACAGGCTCATTGACCACTTCCTCACATCTTGAATTCTATGTCATCTGTGACAGCTCAACAACGCTCCTATGCTGGCCCCCAAGAGACTCCTACCTAGCTACAGCTTTTAGCCAGTCTTTATAGACCAAAACAGCCCAGGCATTCGCAGATGCACACGGGGTCAGTTAAACTGGTGAGTATATGGATTTTGCTAACTGTTGGGGTCTGTCCTTGTGCCTGTTTACAGGCAGAATGACATGCATATTTTATGAAAGCACACTGAATTGTGTATCTGTGATTACGAAAAATTAAGAAGAAAGTCACTCCAAAGGAAATTCTGTCTGTTAGCCAGGGAAGAATTTAGCTGAATTCACTTCATTCTTCATCTCTTTTATCTTTCAGAAAAGCTTGCCCAGCCAACCACAAAACGGTTCTGGGATACTCGGCTCCCAGCAGGGCAAGAAGCAAGCATTTTCCTCTTCACAAAGATGCCCTGTCTTTCAAAGGTATTTATTTGAAATCTCTCTTTGCTATTTTCACATCCAGCCTGAAGTTATTTTCCAACAGAGTATATATACATTTTAATCAGCAGTATCTCAAGAGGAAATCCTACACACTAATTAATTGCTCAAGCTCGTGCTAAGTATCACAAGTGCCTAATGGTCATAGCTTTATGTTAACTGTATGACTGCTGTCTGCACTTTGTTTATACGAGGGTCACGTAGGCATCAGGTCCAGGCGATCAGCATTTACTCCCTGCATCAGAGCATGGGCGAGGCAGATCTACACTCACCTGCAATCATGCCCAATGCACCACATTGCAGCATCTCGGCCACAGGGTAGGGAGTCCGCAGCCACTTGGTGTTACCGTGTGAGCTGGAGACAAGCACCATGGCAGGCTGCATTTTATAACGCTTCAGGGACATGTAACACATTAAAGGCAAATCGTGTTGTGCCCAAGATATCCTACAGAAACAGTGCTTGCCCCAACTCTGTCCTCACTCCTTCCATGTGAGCCTTACAAGTGAGAGAGAGCACCTCTGGCTTGTACTGAAGGCGACGTGCATAAAGAATATGGAAACATAAAGCATCGGAAGGCCAAAGCCTGGACCAGAGGCCCAATAAAGCCTACAGCAGAGAAGTCACGTGTGCTACTACCTGCTTGCGTGTCATGTGTTGATGTTGTGTTCAGTGTGGAAGTTTGGGCATTTTGATTTTTCAAAAAAATCACATGAAAATATTATTTATTTTGATTGCTAGTTTTTTCATGCCCACCCCATAAATTTTGTGCCCAAGACCAGTACTTCCTCTTCATCCTGGCCCCATCATTAGAGGAAAGATCATCTATTTAATGTATGAGTGAGTTTATAAAGGCTGAGTTAATGGCACTACATATTGAACAAAAAGGGGAAAAAATTATGGGTTTTCATGAATTGAAAATCAAAGCTAATATGGTGTGGATGTTTTGCTGATTCTTAAAGCTACAGTGAGCCAAGGAAATACTTTGAACTCCTTCTCAAAAGGCTCTTCTGTGTCAAACTTTAAAACCATCATGTAAAAGGAAAGCCTTTGTTGCACTCTGACTGTATGAGATTTTAGTTTATTTTGTTTTCCTTCATCTTAGCCTGTCTTCTCTATAATAATTTGCTCCTTTTATCACAGTTGAACTTTTAAAGCATTAGAAGATGGAAAGGTCAAGGACCAAGTGTGGCCGGTGCAGGGGGCCTCCCAGAGTTACCTCTGTCCTCGCCTTCCTACCAGAGTCTTCATCCCCAGAAGTGGAAGCTGTTGCCTCCTTTTCCACTTTCATCTCAATTTGGTCCTTCTCACAAGCTCAGCCATGGAGCTGGGCTCATGGGAGAAAGGACCGGCCTCTCACCCACGGTGCCTGTGACACTGGATGAAGAAGCCTGTGTGTTCCCGATGTCCATCCTCCCTTCTGTCAGGTGGCAGGAGGAATGTGGCACTGATGAACTTACCTTATTGTGCTGTTTCCAAACAGGTCACGTGAGGTGGTTTTGTGCAGTATGCAGTATCATGCTCAGTATCGTGTGTGACCGTGAGCTAACCAAAGTTACACAGGAAGCACTCCCCAGGGTCACCCTCACAGAGGACGTGGTAATGAAGGAGCACCCTGAAGATGGCAACGGTCCTCTAGCAGGTGCCGTCGCTGACCTTGGCCTCTCTGCTTCGTTGGGAGAGAGCTGGGGGCCCATCAGGCACAGCCCTTCTGTGCCTGGAGTCAGGTTCGTGTACAAGCGCCTACAGCCCTGGCCTGGGTCACTGTGGTGGCTCCACCTTTCACATTCACCCCTCACACCACCCCCAGCCCTGTTCATCACTTCTTCTCACCCTTGCAACCTGAAGAATGATTTTTAAATGGGAGTCAAATCTCATCCTCTGCTCAGAACCTTCTGGATTTCCTACAGTGGCCTGTGAGACCCTCCAGAACCTCCTCTTGGTGCTTCTTCACATGCCCTCTCCATCTTCTCCCATTGTTTCCTGCATTCTGGCCACCCTGGGCTCCCCACCGTCCCGGCTCTGCATTCCTCTTGGGGGCCTCAGCGTCCTTGTTTACAAAACGGGCATAATAACAGCAAGAGCTTCAGAAGATTTCTGTTGGGTTAAATCAATTCAACAGAATATTGAGTGCTCAATAGTATATTACCGTGGTCATACTCTTCATTACCTTCAGCTGATTTTCCCATAGTCTCCAATGATTTGACTCCAGAGCTGACAGTAACCTCTGAGGGGTCCTGTTACTTTGCAGCATCTTCCTACCCGGCACCTGTAAGACCCGCACTGCAGAGGCGTCCCATACTATCGGACCCTTGCTGCCGGGTCGTCCTCATTCATTGTTCGGGGAAAGTTGGTTGATGTTTCCTTACTCTGTCTGAGCTTTTCCCTTCATTTCAGGGGAATGTTATTTTCCATCTTGCCTTCATATTCCATTTTGTGCCCATACGGGCACCCTGCCCTCCACTCTGTCCTCAATTCTTCCTGCAATTTGTACTACGTCTCCTTTGTTCTCCCGTGTGGGAATGAGGGCACATTTACTTAACCTCTCTGGAAATCTTGTGTTTTGGTGGGGAAAGATCGGCTTTCGGACAGTTCTAAATATAGAGTAATCCCTTGAAGGAATGCGTGTTGGGGCCAGATAGTGATCCACATGCAGAACTCCCCTATAAGGTAAAGGTGTGGCCACAAGGAAAACATTCACTCATTCAGCTGCTCTAAGGTACTGGGTCGGAGTGAGTCCAGGAGCACGCTGACTTGATTATAAGCCTCAAACCACAGATCCATCAGTGCTTTTGTTTTCTTAGCCTGGGAGGGAGATTGGAGTTTAGGTAGGAACTGAGCAATAAAGCCAATAAAGAAAGTCAGTGAAGCATCTCCAGGAGTGGGATCAGGGCCTGGGGAAGGCAGTGTGAGTGCTGGCAGGACAAGGAGGGGACACTGAGCCAGTACTTTCCTTCCTACTGGTCATCTTTCAAGAAGGAAGGACAGAGACCTCTTAATTCAATTCATATTTTGTGAAAGCACTTAAGCTTAATAATTTTAGTATTTAAGGATGAATGAGATTCTTCAAAAGCACAATTACATGGAGAATAGCATCCTTAGTGGCTTATACCTGTTAGAAACCAAATGGCTAGGATCAAAATACTTTCACCAAGGCACCAGCAACAGCCCATGTCCTTAAATTTGTAAGGATGGACAAAGCAAGGCAGAGGGAAGAACATCACGTGGGGATTGGTCTCACATATTCAAATAAAGTGATGGTGATGTTTGCAGGAGTTAAGGAAACAATCTTTGGAGGCTCCAGTTTTGTTCTAACAATGGACGCAGTGATGCCGTCGAGGGTTGCTGCAGGAATTAAATGAGACAACACAGGGCAGGTCTTTACTACAATGTTGTGCATGTGGATGAATGCTTGTATTTACTTTCTAGGATGTCCAACAAATTACCATAAATTTAGTTTTTTAAAACAACAGACATTTATAATCTCACCTGTCCGACCACAGTCCAGGCAGTATGTGGCTGATTTTTCTGCTGCATTCCCCTCCAGAGACTTGACAAGTGGAGGGTTCCTTTCCAGGCTCACCTGAGCTCTCCGCAGGATTCAATTCCTTGCTAGCATCAGTGGGGGGCTTGCTCTCACTCACTAGAGGCCCCCCTCATAGTCAAAGCTCCCTCCCACTTAATCTCTCTCATACTTTCAATATCTGTGACTTCAGAATGGGCTTGCCAACAAAGTCAGCACCACCAGAATCATCTTCATTTGGTTAGTGCAGAGTCGACTGATGAGCTGACATGAGCACAGGAATGAAACCCCATCACATTCACAGGCCTGCCTGCTCTTGGGGGAAAGAGATGATACAGGCACATATGGGGCCAGGAATCTCAGCAGCCTTCTTAGAACTCTGCCCATTAAGCAATTGCTATTGTTTTTTGCTATGAGGCATAAATGAAGTAGACTGTCCAGATGGGGAAAATACTTCTAGTCAATAGGGATTCCATATTGCATGGTGAGGCATTCCACAGAAGTAGGATGTGGATAAAACACAACCTCATGGATCAGGGCACCTGGAAAAGTTAAGGGATGAAGGCTTCTGAACCTATGGTCCAAGGGGTGACTTAATGATGACCTGATGACTATCTGTGAAATCATGCTTGGCTTCAAATCCGTGGGGGCAAGGGAGGAGAAGCCACTTAAACTAGAGCACATGGTTACAGGACGATCTGGAGGGAAGGATAGAGCTCATCTCCCAAAGGGGACACTAGGTGTCCTGTCCTATCACTCCTTCCTGTACTGCAACTCTGTGTCTACGGGGGCCACACACCTACTGGATCAGTTCTCTCCCTAGGATCCATGACAACACCCAATTGGGTCTGTGAGGAAAAATAGGTGGAGTCAGGACTCCTCCATTAAGACCCATGGTGTTCAGTAGACACCAGAACAGTGGCTGTTCTGCCAGCAGAGCCTCTGGCAGCAGTTACAGACAGAAGGGCTGTCATAGAAAAACAACACAAATCACTATGGTCCTCTCCCCTTGCCCCCAAATCCAAATGATGGATTGGTGATGCGAGGACCACAATTGCGCAGGACTTGGATGCTTTGCTCTCACATGTTATTGCCATACTGAACCTTTCCAGGCATGTACAAAGCTCACTGCTCAGGAGATTAACTTTCCAAACTGAAAATGCTTGACCCACTTGAAATCTATTTGTGGAACTTGTTGTTATTTTCGTCATTGAACCATGAAAAATAAATTCAACAAATAGCGTCCTAAAACCCTTGCCCATCATGAAATAGCTCAAACTTCTTAAAATGTCCAAGAGTCAGAGGGAGCCAGGAGATGTATCATTACCTTAGTCTACTTCTATATAATTTTTTCCTTTCTCTTTTTTATATCTGGGGCTATTGACTTGAGAAAGAGGTATTGGTACTCTGATTACTGTCTGGTTAAGGTGGTTTCCTGTCTGAAAATCCTGAACACTTTTTTTTAAAACTTGAAAGCAAAGAGAAATAATGATAGCTTCATCTGCTATCACTCAGACAACAAAATAATAATAATCTATGAATTAGTAGAATAAGTATACAAGGAGTAAAACCTTATGTTCTTGATTCTCATGAAGCACATGATTTTTCTCTTACCATTGAAAATTCAAATATCTGATCTTGAACTTCAAGAAGCATTTAAGACTTGTTGATCTACTTATGGAACTAAAATAATAGTTTACCAAAGAGTGTCCCTGTTGTTAAATAACTCATTAAAGAATTAAAGGGGACAGAAAACTAATGTGAACATGACCATCAATAAGAACTTGTGAACACTGAAGAAGCTCTGAACAAACAACCTGAACAAATTAAAATTCTAAGTGTGCCTCAGACTCATGATCAACTGGAAGTTCTCTGGGAACCCACTATCTCTGAGATAGTGGGGCCAAAAGAAAAAATAATATTAGCAAGATATATATAGCCTCTAAAATCTTTTTTAAACCAAGATCCTATCACTGAACAGAAGGATGGCAGAGGGAAGGACATTTAATAAGTCATTGATGCAGACCTGTTATCAGCCACTTTTCAGACACCACATTGTTAATGTCTCACATCAATCCAGTAAGGAGAAGTGTTACCTAGGTTTTATAGATAATCTCCCAGAGCCTCAAACAGAATTTTTTAAAGATTTATTTATTTATTTAGGGAGAGAGAGAGAGAGAGCATGTGCATGAGTCAGTGGGTGGGGGAGGGACAGAGGGAGAGAGAGAATCCCAAGCAAACTCCCAGCTGAGCGTGGAGCCTGATGTGGCGCTCGATCCCACAACCCTGAGATCATGACCTGACCCAAAATCAAGAGTCAGATGCTCAACCACCTGAGCCACCCAGGCACCCCAAGCCTCAACATTTTTAAGTGAGTTGTTGCACAATTACTTTTGCTGCATAAGAACTTATCCCAAAACGAAAGAGTTTAAAACAACCTTTTTTTTTCTCTCTCTCTCTTTCTCAAGATATATTGGCCAGGAATTTGGAAGAAGCTTGGCTGGGCAGTTCTTATCCAGTCTTTGGGTGGTAGAAGCCAAATATCACTGGGGCTTCCGTACTTGAAAGGCTAGACTGGGCTGGGCTTTCAGGATGGCTCACTCAGAGGACCAGCAGATGCTGCTGGGTGTTAGCTGTGCACTGGGAGCACCCACAGGTAACCTCTCCAGGCAGTATGGTGGTTCCTGGATGACCAGTCTCCTTACAGGATTTCTGGTTTCCCCCATAATCTGTTCCACAGGACCACGTACAAGCTACATGACCCCTATGTCCAGCTTCAGGAGTTACATAGCATCACTCCTGCCATACCCTTTTGGATGGAGCAACCAGAAGCCCACCAAGATATCAAAGAAGGGGACATAAACTTCACCTTTTGATAAAAACATTGTCAGATTGTCTCAGGGTTATATTTTTAAACTACCATATTTACTCAAAAACAGCCAGTAAGAGCCCACTAAAATTTATTGGAAACAATAAAATCTCTGATTGCAACTCAGGGTGTATGTATATAGTAAAGGAGTCTTTTTATTTGCAAATGACAGAAACAATGCTACTGAGGTCAAGACTAAAGGAGTTTATAGGTTTGTAAAGCAGATCATAGGAAAGACAGAATGAATCTGGCTTTCATCAAGAGTGATAACCAGGTACCACTGTCAGAGCTTTATCCTTAAACCACATCCATCTCTCTGCATGTGGGCTACTTGTCATGCACTGTGACCACTGTCTTCACAATACCCCTAGCACCGGCCAATGCCATCCAGAAGGAAGGTACTCCTTCTCCTCTGTTCACATTTAACACATCACAGGCAATGACTCGGAGACCCAGTGTTTGTCATGCGTGCACACCTGTTCCATCTGTATAACAGATCCTACTTGAGTCATGTGGTTAGAACAGTCATTACTAAAGGATTGGGAGGGGGATGGAATATGGGGGGAACAGTGGGAAATGTGCACTGTAGAGGAATCAAGAGTACAGTGATTAAGGAGCTACCGACTTCTTTTGCTGAGAACTGCTTCATGAAACTTCTATAAACCTCACACAGAAAGAAATCAGTCCAGAGAATCCATGGAAAACTGAATGAAAGGCTATTTGATTTAGCTGATAAAGTAATGAGCCAGAAGTCACAGCTGACACACACATGCCTCCGTCTATACATCAATGATTAAGTATTTTCACTTGATTATCTCACTTATTCACACAACAGTCAAGGGTGATAGGGAAGGTTTAATCTTCACTTTGCAGATGGGCACCTGAGGCCCAGGAATTCTAAGTGATTTAATCTCAATCACACAAGGAATAAATAGTAAAGCTAGGACTTAACCTCAGACTTCCCTGGATCCAGTACACTTTCTACCTCACCATGGATTATCCTGATGTAAAAATTCAGGTTTCTTGTTGGCATGATAGATAGGAAATGTCTTCTCTACTGGAGGATCCAACCAACTATGCCACTAATGAATCTTGGAGTAGTTGCCAGTTGGAGCCTTCTGGTTTCTACAGCTAAAATTAAATGGGCCATCTTCATGTGTACTAAATGAGTCAAAACATATCAAATAAAAAAAAATGCATTGGCTTCTGCTTCTCTTTGCCTGATTCCCAGCGTCACCAGAGTTGGGCAGTTGGGTTTCATGGCAGGTTGAGGAACTAGCCTTGGGCAGACCTCAGGTGTTATCTGGAGTTCCTGAAGTCAGAGGGCATTGCCTGAGGGCCCAAGCAAACTCCCAGCGAGTGTGGAGCCTGATGTGGCGCTCGATCCCACAACCCTGAGATCATGACCTGACCCAAAATCAAGAGTCAGATGCTCAACCACCTGAGCCACCCAGGCACCCCAAGCCTCAACATTTTTAAGTGAGTTGTTGCACAATTACTTTTGCTGCATAAGGCCCTTAGACCCCTGGCTAAAAGTGAAACCAAGAGATCCTCAAAATTTTCTATGCTCAAAATGAAAAACAAGCCCAAAACACACTTTGCATGTGAAACACACAGGGAAAGGATATACGACCACATTTGCTTCCATTGACTATGTATTATTTGCCCTTTGAAAGACTTTATAAGAATCAAATGATTGAAACAGGATTCGTGACACCTTTGATATCAACCTAACCATCACTGAGAATTTCTTGAACTCAAGGGATGTATTTTTTGAATCTTAAGCCCTGAATCCCTGAGAGTCTTGGTTTGGTCAACATAAGCCAGAACTGATCATCTACCAAACTATGAAGTATGCAGTTTTTCTCTGATGTCCCCAGTCTCTTTCTCTGTACTAACTTTCCTTCCTTCTTACTGCAGACCTGTCCTCCACTAGAAAGACATCATTTGCGTTAATGAATGCCCAGAAATGATGAGGAGGATGTGGCAGTGATGACAAGGACAGTGCCTTTCTTTTATTGGGTGCTCACCATTCATGTTATTTGCTCAGTGATGATCAGGTCAAGCTTTAAACCATTTGGTGTAATCCTACCTGCCCTATGAGACAGATACTTTGCCCATCTTACAGATGATAAAACTGACACTCCCAGAAGGAGATACTTTGTCACACACCCCACAGCTGGCAAGGGGTAGAGCTGAGACTCAGTCTCCTATTTGTGTGACTCCTGAGTCCATTTCCTTTATTATTCCAATAAATGTCACAACGGGTAGCTAAATCAGTCTAGAGTCTGTCCTTGAGATACTTCCACGTTAAAAGAGGACGGGCCATAGAAAGTTGTGCTTAATGGAAAGCTAATTACAACTGGTGTGGCTCTTACCATGAATAATGGGCTAATCTCTAAAATACTTTCAAGTTGCTGGAAAAGAGCTTCCCAGAATCCCCAAACCATACCATGTAGAGAACTTTCCTATGCTTTTTGTGATTGCGATAAGCTGAGGAGACCCAAATGATGGCACCTCGCTCCAGGCTTTCAGTTCCTTCTCTGTAAAATGAGGGAGTGAGACCAGGTCACCTCCAGAGGCTATTCCAGCCCCAACACCTCATTTGCAAAGGATTGATTACATAGAATGAGTATGGTGAGCTTATCTGAGAGCTGTTTGGCAACCCTAAAATCCTAGTTTCCTCTCCTTTCAGAGCTCCAGTTTCTTGGGCTTTATATAAGTCTCCCATGAGGTGAAAGATACCCTGTAAAACACAGTGAAGGCAATTCTTCAGTGAATGTCATTACAAATTACAGCCCTGAAACCAATTCATCTCTCAAGCTACTTTCCCAGGAATTGGTAGTAAAGATGTAATGCTGTTTCCAGCCCTTTCATCTTTAAAACTCTTACTAAAACATCGAATTAATCTTCAAAATGTCACGAAGGTAGGCACAATCCTAACGCTGTCCCTCCTCTTGCATTCCCTTCATTTTTCCTTGTCAGTCATGTTGTTACAGTGGCATCGGAGGAGAACTGCAAGGTCATTTACTTGAAAATCACATCTGATGCTTGATTCTAGCATTCTTACCAGGCACTCATCGAGTGTGGGGGAGAATTTTGGAGTGTCTTCCAAGCCTAAAGCCCAAGAATTGCCCATCTATCTATACATTTTAGCCAGCTCAGTAGAACCCCAAGTAGCGTGAGGTGAGTACACCCTACTGATGACTTTCCCCCCAATGTTAATGTTAGACACCTGCAGTAAGACAGGCCAATCAGATGGCCCACCCCACAGTCAAAATGACAATGAAGCTACTACAGTCTCAGCCTGGACTGTTTTCTTGTATGGAGTTGATCATATTGGAAGTGAGTGTACATCTACCTTCCTCTGTGAGCCAGTCTGCAAAACTGGAAAGATGAGGCCGATGTGCAGCAGGGGATGGAGTCGGGACATGGAGAAGAGAGTACTTCCTGGGTCTCCATCACTTTGCATTCACTGGTTCCATTCCTTGATGGCACATTCATTATGTCAACCTAGTGCCTTCATTAACACCTGCAGCCTATGCTTGAACAAGCTTAGTCACATATGACTCCCTGGATGTCTGTTCTCTCCTTCTGGAACTCCTGGGTCCAGAGAAGGACTCAGACTCGGGTGTCAGAGATGTTTTCCCTTCCTCTAATTGGGGGTGTAGGTGGGGGTGAGGGTGGAAAAAAAGATAATGGGAAAAAAAAGATCTGAGCATTTTTCTGTATTTTTACTGACTTCTTTTGAATTCATTTCTTGCTGCCAGCACAGGGTTTCCATCCATTTTCCACAGTGCTACCATAGAAAATGTAACCATAACATAAACGCACTGCCTAACTGATTTGCAGGTAGTCATATAAGTAGATAGAATAAAACTTTTAAAATAAAATGATGTTAATATTTAAAAAAAAAAAGATTTTATTTATTTGAAAGAGAGAGAGGAGGGAGGGAGGGCGCACAAGCAGGGGGGAGGGGCAAAGGGAGAGGGAGAAGCAGACCTGCCCGCTGAGCGGGGAGCTGACGATGACACAGGACTCCATCAAGACCCTGAGATCATGACCTGAGCCGAAGGCAGACACTTAACTGACTGAGCCAGCCAAGGCAATCCAATAATATTTTCTCACGTTTCCTAATTTATGCTTTGACCTTTCTACTTAATTTAATCAATCCGTTAGGTTTTTAGCTTGTACCAAATCATGTCATAAAATCATGGACTGTCAGACTGAATCAAAAGAAGGACATTATTTAAAGTGCACACAGTGTAAATAACCCCTCCTGGGTCCCCCGCACAACGCAACTTTGAGGTGGCTATCAATAAAGCCAGCAGAATGGAGTTTCAATTGGGAGCAATGACAGCCTAATGGAGTCGGGAAATTTAGTACTTAACCTCTGGCTAGTTTTCCAAACGTCCTTTTGCCTTCCCCGACCTGAAGTGGATTGTCTCCTCCATCCCTGGTCTACCACCTCCGGCCCCATGCAACTCTGAGGGGTCTGAGGAGGCCAGGTCTGGTGGCATCACTATGAGAAGGGGTTGGGAAGCCTTCCAGGGAAGGACGTCAAGAGTGGTAAGGGAGCGGTGGAGGGGAGCTTTACAAGATAGAGGCCTCTGGAGCCAAACTGAAATTCAACCTCCTCATGGTTGTACCCTGCCCTAGAGCATGGGGTAGGCATCAGAGTCCCATGGTCACCAGTGTCTGTCTAAGATATGTCATCTTGTACTGGGCAGTAGAGAGCTGTGACCACCCAATGTGACTAATGATGTGCTCTCAAAAAGACAAAGGGTAAGAAATTCATCTTCAGTATTCCCCCTCAGAGCACATTTTCTAGCTGAACTTGGCACTATGGCATTTCATTTACTTGCTTGGTAATCAAAAGCATTTTCCTTTAAATGAGCTCCTACTGTGGATACTATTGACTTATGATGTAGTGGCTTATTACGTATAGTGATTCTAAAAATGTGGTCCCTACATCAGGAGAAACCCCATTACCCGGAACTGGTCAGACATGCAAATTCTTGGTCCTTATCTCACATCTGCTAACTCTGAAATTCTGGGTTGGTTTGGGCTGGAGTACTCTGTATTTCCACAAGCCCTGGAGGTGATTCTGATGCTGGTGTGACAGTGAGCCACTGCATGCTCAGGAGGCCACACACTTCAGACAGGAGCTCTACTTAATCTAATCCCTGGAAATGACAGCCTTCCCCTTCAGCAGTGCGATGATGAGCTGTGCTGGAGCTTAAGGCAAAAGTTTAAGTCAATAAATCAATTCTGTCTTTATTTAAAATTTAGATATTTTGTCCACCATACATTTTTGGCCTTCGTTTTGATTTTTGAGAATACTTGTTGTTATTATTGAGGATTTTGTTGATCCCCTAAATTTTGTGGCTGGAATGAAGGCCTCACTTGCAGAGCCTAATTCTGGCCTTTGAGAAGCCATTCCCATGGGGGAGAGAGAAGAGACTTCCAGAGCAGTTAGCTTAACAGCACTGCGGGCTCTGAAGACAGCAGGACAGCCATTCTGGAAGTGGGTGTGGACGGCTCTCACTTCCTCCACATGGCACAGAGCCAACTAGAACGACCTCGCATCAGGTCCATATGCACCCATACCTCAGACAGCCCTCAGCTCTGGGTGGTCAGGATAGAAGATTTGTTGAATTGCAAAGTCAGAAGATACTTTTTCAATTTCAAGGATTTAGCCAATACTTTCAGAAGTGGTCAAAAGACTTCTCTCCTCATGAGCAGTTTCAACCAGAGGTGATTACTCATTTATTTGCTTCTGTGTGAACCCATGTTAATCAGGATGAACTAACTTGATTTAATGTGAGTGTCATGTGTACCCAGAGTTACATTCCATTTTCTTCTCCTGTCATGGCTGATTAATCATTGAATGGTGATGAGAGGGAGGTAATTCTCTCTGCAGGTCTGGAGCACTCCCCTACCTGTAATTTTATCTACAAAAGGACAGAGCTGCCGAGGATGGGGCCTGACACCAGAGTGTTCAATAAACCAACAACCTTATTTCCTATCTTCCTTCTTTTCATTCCTCTTTCATGTTAAACTGCAGGAACAGACGGTAGAATACAAAAGCTGTGCTTAAAAAAATTATAATTTAATTAAATGAAATTGATGATGCTCAGTAAGTTTTTATTTTAGAATTGATGCAGGCTCCTTCACCCAGCTAAGCTCACCTGTAGGCACCAAGAATGCTGAACCTATTTGCTTGCTGTACAACAAACTGATCCAAACTGGTGGCATATTTGGTAGGACATGACTCAACAGCTATGGGAGCAGTAAATGCCGTGGTGCTCCCCCTGCTGCGGCTCTCACTGGAATTGCCCAAAGTCCCCAGGCTCTGCCTTTTATCCAAAGTTACACTGCCTCCAGAAAGGCATCCCACAACCAAAAATATGTGAAGCAGGGACACAAAAGACCCAGCCCCCATGGCACTCAATTTGGGACACTAGGAAAGACAGCTCAGTTTCAAAACACTGAATTGGATCTGCTGAGGCCTCAGTTGAATATTAGCTTCTCCTTCTGCCCACTCCTGCCTCCCTCACTTCCTTAAAATTTTATCTCCAGAGTGATGTCCTCCATCTACGCCACCCAACTATCCAGCTCAGCGATGTCTTGGTATCTGTTCTCATGGAATTCAGGGTTACTATCACGGTTCTAGCATTTTGAAAATAGATTATCTACTGTCTGATTGGTAAGGAGGACCCCATCATTAGTGGGTCAAGAATGAACAGCCCCTGGAATGCATTGTGGTTGTTCAAACGCTCACTGTAGCAATATGGGGTAACAGTTTGGTCTAAAAAGATGTGTTGGCCTATGTGATATTTCTTGTGTTCGTGCAGTGTAAGGGTAACAATAGCCATAAGAACCATGGAATGGGTGGTTGATGCTTGGTACCAGAGATAAACTCGACAGATATAATAGGCGCAGGTGAGAAATCACCAATTCAAGATGGAATATGAAGGCAAGAGGGGACTCCATGGCAACATTTAAGGTAATCCTGTGGCTGGAGGATCAGGGCCCAGACCAGGCTAAGGACTTAGTCATGAACGTAGCAGTACTGAAGGGAAAACTGAACTCTGTCCTGCAGCAAGCTTCCTGTGGCAGTTACGACTCCAATAGGGAAGGAGTGGGACCCTGAGACTCAGAACAGGGACAACTAGGTAGATGAATTTGGGAACCTTGAATTCCCAGATTCCTCTGAGTGTTCTGGGCATAAAGAGATGACCAACTCTTCATTTGCAGACAATATAGAGGCCTCAAATGAGGCAGGTGCCTTATAAGATAAGGTCCATTTGTGCACTCCTGGAAACCAGAGCAATAACAAGGATCTGGAATGGGGCGCATGCTGGACCTGTGGGAAGAAGAGAGGATCTATCCACTGAGGGAGCTGTAGCATTTGGATAATATGCTCTGGTAGCAACTGGAAAGAACACATACAGAACTGGATCTTGAGTGCTCTAGGTCAAGGAGCACATGATATGAGGCTGGCTACAGTAGAGTTTATTGATATGGAGCACTTTTAACATAGGACATAACACCAGTGCACCTGATGAATGAGTCAGTTGAGCTTCTGCATCCAACTCTTGATCTCAGCTCTGGTATTGATCTCAGGGTTGTGAGTTCAAGCCTCGCACAGGCTCCTTGCTGGGTGTGGAGCCTATGTATATATAAGATGTAACACCTTAGCCAGGCCCCTATGAAATGTGTTAACACACTCCTAGAATGGCCCTTGAATGCTTGGAAAAGGTAACTGCATGCACTGAATGAAGTAGAAATGTCAGAGCTTATGTAGCTGATTACAGAATAAATGAACAAAAGCCTCAGAGAAGAACACATGCTAGAGTAGATCTACTATGTAAAGCTGGAAAACTTATCAGCTGGGTACATTCCTCAGAGGGGTTCAGAGGACTCTCCTTTTATCTAAGCAATATGCAATTTATTGAGCCAGAGTATTGGGAGCCCCCACCGTCCAGTAGGATGATGTGAGAACTATGCTGTGTAGTGTCTGTAGGGAAGGCCTTATTGAGGTGGTTACTGGGCTAGGGCCAGACATGAGAGCTTGCAAGGACCTGCATGTTCTGAACAAGCAGTGGGGCTGGAGCATGCTCCAAGTCTTCCGACATGTACTGCTGGAGGCCATGTAGACAAACAGGGAAAATACAACATGGCCACATCCCGGAACCAAGAAGAAACATGTCCATCCTGCAGTATACCATCACCCTCTGCTCCCATTAAACTTACCACAGAGGCGAAATGCTTGGAGTCCAGCACCATTAACACAGAGCAGGTAATACATGACAGATTTGGAGATGAAAAGCAATAAATTGATGTTACAGTCCATGCTTTAGTGACTCAGATTCCATATGCATCCTCCTGCATACATGCTACACATATTTCATGCAACATTTCATGCAACATTTCAATAGTTCTGCATTTCTGCCCTCCTCAGATATAGTTATCCCTTCAAGTGAAGCATTCTCACCCTTTCCCAAATGTCAGGAAGTGCACCAAAGCTCATCCATGTCTGGCTATATTAATGGCTCCCAAATTCCCTCATATTTCCACTGAATATTCTATTAGCTAATGCATACACTTGAAAATTAACCCAGAACAACTTGTATGTAAAATAGAAAATGGGGAAAGGAGAAAGAAGAATATAATTAATCTATACAAGGGAACACATATAACAGGCAAAGAAAAAATATGTGAAGCTGCTACAGTTCTTGTTCCTGTAAATTGATTATTACAAGACTCTAGTGGATATTTAATTATTCTTTTTTTTCACTATGATTTTTGTATTTCCCCCATCCTCAGCCAAAATCTCAGCTGATCTGGGTTATTTACCAGGTGGAATATCCTAAAAATTAATTCCCGAATGGCCTAGGTTATCAACCTGGCATATTTCTTTTTGACATCGTAATTTTCATTAACTTTTTCTACTGGGTATGGAAGTATCAAGAGGCACTTCAGCGAGTCCACTGGATTGCACACAAAACCCTCTGTGGCCTCTGTGCAGCAGCAACCCAGGTTCCTTTTGGTATTCAAGATCAGTGACTCCAAAAAATAGAGGAACTCTTCTACCTGTTTGTTCAAGTGACATAAGGAGCCCAAAATGGTTAGGTAGCAGTCTCAACCTCCAGGTCAGTGGAAGCACCATTGTGTCCTGTGTGTGGAAGCATCCTCACATTACGTACAAAGACATCCAAACTCACAGAGCTCAAAGTTTCTCAGTCAATAAGCAGAAATTCTGTGAATGGGTTATTAAGCATCACAGTGAGGAGAGCCATCCCCATCCCTTGATGCCTGAAGTTACTACTCTTTCAGCAGACCTGACAGTACCCTGATGCGGGATTGCAAGGTATACTATTTACCTTGTCAAGTAAAAGCCAAGTTCCTTTTGTGTTCTTTCCAAATTTGCATTGAAATGAAGGCATTGGTGGGGTCACTGGCTTCCTGCTAAGTGTCAGAGTTCCTGCTGATTTGTTCTAGTAAAGATATTACACCTGAAACAACAGCAGCAGCTGGAGTCACTGTCTAAGGAAGTTTGCAATAGTCCCTGCTTATTCTCCAAGATCCACCTGATTTTATCTCAGTTTTAATGGTGAGTTAGATGGGTTTGTGAGAGATATATCACCCCTGACATTTTCAAATCTTTGGTGGTGACATTAGTCTCTGAAGTTTTTCTAGAGAGGAGGTATTGCCTCTGGTTCACAATCTTGAATAGGAGAGGCCAGGCCAGGGCCTTTCCCTTCATCATTGCTGCCATAATGACACACAGCCTAAGGTTAGAGAGTTAATATGGGAGGAAACTAAGCTCATGGTGAGTCAGACTGGAAGTAAGACTCTATTATTTCATTGCTGCTAGCACCCCTTGGACTGCTAAGTCATAGAGGCATCAGTTAGCAACTATTAGGAACTACAGCTTCACAATCCCTTAAAAATCATTGGGTTATACCCTCTCACTCCCATAAAGGACTACAGGATTCTCCTTGTGGTGCGTGTTTGCAACATTGGCACAGCATCCTTCCTCAAGTTACTTGGCCTCTGTGGGTCTGTGAACCGACTACAGTCTGGAAACTCAGAGGCCACGATTCCTCTCTGTGGTGACTCAAGTCAGGGTTCTGGCTCTGGACCTAGAGTTTATTACATTAGTCACAATAGTTGCTAGTAGGTCACCAGGCTATTTAATTCCTAGAGCCCCTATGATCACTTTGCCTCCTGTGTGATATCCTTATAGTTAAAGCATGTTGGTTGCTGGTACATTTATGCTATACTTTGTGATTAATATTTCTATTTTATCTTCACAGCTGAGTGCTGCACTTGGTCCCAACACCCTTAGAATTCACTGCTGCACATCTTGCCCAGGGTTGCTGTCCACATGTAAAGGCAAAGTCTTATAATTCTTTTAGTATGTGACCTATTTTCTCTTGGGTTAGAGTCTGTCTTGACCTCATAGCACATGGTGAGATTTGATCCTGGGTTTAGCAGCATCAGAGTATATTTGAGGTGTGTCTTGAGGAAAATGAGAAACCATTTCTGTGGCTCCCCCAAGGTGAGTTATCACAGGGCTTCCAAGCAAACATAGTCTAACTCCCTCTGCTACTGGAGGAGAAGATAATGCTTTTAGCTAAGGGAGGCTTAGAATGACATGGGAATTCAGCTGTCAACTTTATTTGGGTCCAAGCAATTGTTTCCATTCGAGGTCCAGGACTGCATGCTTTCCTAACCAATGTCCTAAGTGTCCCATGAGAAACTTGACAAGACTATAAATTTAAGTATAACTGTAACTCAGCAACCCACACAAGTAAATGTCGTATTTTATTTCCAGCAATGTTAGCTTCATAGCTATAAGCAAAAGGAGAAACTTTTGAGGCTGTCATGGAAGCTCTCTGCAACTTATGCTGGAAGTTAGAGAGACTGAATGTGTCATTTTCTTTTTATAAATGCTCAAGTGAATTGAAAAAAAATCAATCCCAAATCACAGTCCTTGTAGTCTTCGTTACTGCCATACAAGTCAAGTGCAGCAACCACTTGGGTTCCCAAAGCACTTAATTCACTTGGCACTTCATCAGAATCAAACACAGGTTCTAGCTTGATTAATGACAATACCACTGTGCACCATGGGCTACTAGTGTCCCATCCCCCACTGTCTAGGAGCTTAGCTCTTCAGCCCAGGGGCATGACCCAATCAATTCCCTAATCCCGTCTTTGAGGGATGACCACCCCTACCAATCCTTTTTCAGTCAGGTTCCAGTTAGGAGAAAGAAAACACACAAGGAGTTTTTTTTTTTTTAATTGATTTTATTTTTTAAGGATTTTATTTAAGAGAAAGAAAGCATGATCGGGGAGAGAGGCAAAGGGAGAAGGAGAAGCCAACTCCCCGCTCACCAGGGAGCCTGATGTGGACTCCATCCCAGGACCCGGGGATCATGACCCGAGCCAAAGGCAGATGCTTGACTGAGCCACTCAGGTGCCCCACACAAGGAAAGTTCAAATCAAACATCATTGTAACAGGGGAGTAACTCTAAAGAATTCTCTAGGGCCCAGAAATGATACCTAAAGAAGGAACAAAGTTAGAACGGAAGCCCCTGAGCAAAGCTGGGGGTTAGCCCTCATTGAAGACCCAGTTTCAAGCCTCTGGATGGACAGACATCCCCTGGGTTGCTGCAGGAGCCGGCAAGCCGGAGATGACCATCTGGGGTATGGATGATGCTGGCAATGAGCATACTCAGAGTCAAGGGCGGCCAGCCACCCACCAGCAGGGCCACACAAGGGCTGCCTGCACAGTCCAGGGAAACGTGATCACCCAGCCAGGGTCGGGGTTGGAGCTACCAACGATGGGGGTCTGAGCGCTCCAGGGAAGGGGCTGGAGAAGCTCACCACCAGATTTTCCTGATGCCTGTGGCTGTGACCATGTGACAGGAGCAAGAAAGAAACCAAACGGTAGCTCTCCAGGACCAGATGAGAGGTCCTTCCTCCTGAAATGCCTTCCCACCTCCAGGGCACTCTGCTTACAAAGTCTGCATCCCTTTCCTGCAGAAACAAATGCCTGACTCAGGTGCACATCCATCATCCCAGAAACAGGCAGTGGATGGTGGTTTAGGGCTGAGTGCTAACCCTCTGACGCCTGGCATGGACCCCTGTCATTGAGCCCTCTTTCCTGCTTGGACCTACGTCTCATACCCCCTTATTTCCTTGCTCCGCTTCTCTGCAGGGGCCTGAATCCAGCCATGCACACAACAGACAGACGCTCTCTGCCTCTCCGAGTCCCCAGACCTGACCCCTGATAGGAAAGGCCCCGGGGTGGGGAGGGAGGCCCCACACATCTTCAGTATAGAACCTCATGAGTGATGCGGAGACTCCGTCCAGTGGTAAGGATGCAGTTGTGACCTTACTTGTCTGTCTGCCTTCTCCCGCCCTGTCCCACCCCATCCCATCCCACAGATCACCCAGGCGTGGAAACTTGAAGACATCCTCCCCATTTCTCCTGATTTGCAGAAGCGAATGGACATTAGTGGAGAAACACTGGTCTAGTTGGTGGTTCCCAGAGTTCCTGTGGGAGCATCATCAATCTAACAAGAGGGACATCGATACTGGCTGCCGGTGTTTGGGGGCCGGGGTATGCTGGCTCCAAAAATGCATTCGAACTTACCCTGACGCAAATTCCTGATTAAACCTTCCAGGAATTGCTTGTGGGAGGTTATCAGGAGAAGACTTTACAGAAGACTTCTGTGACACGTCTTTCCTATTAACCTGTGTTCACTTTTAACTACAGATACACATTTTCCAGTTTCTGAGTCAATAAACAATATGGTTTTGCAGAGACAGAAACTTCTGTCTTGGACTCTGCCGGGAAATCCCTGCAATTTCCACAGGAGGGAATCCCATAGAAAGCACTGTGCTGATGACGGTGGGTGGTGTCCGATGAGCTGCTGTAGCAGGTGCGTAGAATAACATGGGCCTCCGGGCCCGCTGCTCTCAGGGCCAGGGCAACCCCAGGGTTAACCACAGAGCCACTTGGTTCCGCTGCTCTTTCATTTCGAGTGACTCACATAATCTGTATCAGAGTTCTTGACTGCAGTCTACAGAAGAGGTCTGGCCATCTTAAGCCCAAAAGGAGTGTGTTGGGAGGGTCACGGGGGCTCAGGGAGCTAAGAGGAGACTGGAAACTCTGAGAACACAGGTGGGTACCACAGGGGTGCTAGTGGCTGGTAGCAGACACCAGCTGATCTGCCACTGAGGAGGTGACCTTCGGCCAGCTGGGTGACTCCATGTCACTCCCATCACACTCACGGTCACAGGAGAGGAGGTCTGGCTGAACTCAGGGCACACGCATATTGCTGCCTCCTGGGAAGCAAAGAGCAAAGGACTCTGGCTGCCTAAGGAGAGAGGGGACTTGTTCACTCTGAAATTGCGCAAAGCAAAGGATTACTAAGACATTCAAGGGTTAATAAGAACTAGGGATCGGGGGGAGGGGCAAGATGCCAGAAGAGCAGGGTCTCCAAGTCACCTGTCCTCAACAAATTACCTAGAAAACCATCCAATCATCCTGAAAATCTACGAATTCGGCCTGAGATTTAAAGAGAGACCAGCTGGAAGGCTACAGTGAGAAGAGTTCGCGCTCCTATCAAGGTAGGAAGATGGGGAAAAAAGAAATAAAGAAACAAAAGGCCTCCAAGGGGGAGGGGCCCCGCGAGGAGCCGGGCTGAGGCCGGGGCGAGTGTCCCCAGGACAGGAGAGCCCCGTCCCGGAGGAGCAGGAGCTGCACCAACCTTCCCCGCGGAAAGGGGCTCGAGGGAGTTAGAGCAGGACCCAGGAGGTCGGGGATGCCCTCGGGCTCCCTGGGACACTAACAGACACCTGTGACCCGGGGAGAGTGCGCCGAGCTCCCTAAGGGCTGCAGCGCGCACGGCGGGACCCGGAGCAGCTCGGAGGGGCTCGGGCGGCGGCTCCGCGGAGGGGGCTGCGGGGCGGGAGCGCGAATCCAACAGCGCAGGCCCCGGAGCACAGGGCGCCGGGACACAGCCCAGGATCCGGCCTCCCCCCGGGACAGGCAGAGGCCGGGAGGGCCCAGGACAGCGAGGACGCTCCTGCCCCGAGCTGAGCAGATCAGCGGCCCCGCCCGGGAGGCCCCAGGCCCTGCAGACGGAGAGCCCCGGAGCTACTGCGGGAGCTGACTCCAGGGTCCCAGAGCTGCCCCCGCCGCTGTGGCTTCCTCCCGGGGCCTCACGGGGTGAACAGCCCCCACTGAGCCCTGCACCAGGCAGGGGCAGAGCAGCTCCCCCAAGTGCTAACACCTGAGAATCAGCACAGCAGGCCCCTCCCCCAGAAGACCAGCGACACGGACCAGTTCCAGGGGAAGTCAAAGGACTTAAAGTATACAGAATCGGAAGATACTCCCCCGTGGTTTTTTTGTTTGTTTGTTTGTTTTTGTTTTTGTTTTTTGTTTTTGTTTTTGTTTTGTTTTGTGCTTTTTCTTTCTTTCTTTCTTCTTGATTTTTGATTGCTTCCCCCACCCCCCCTTGTTTTTTCTTTTTTCTCCTTTCTTTTTCTTTCTTTTTCTTCTCTTTTTCCCCCCTTTTTTTCTTCTTTCTCTTTTTTCTTTTTCTCTTTTCTTTCCTTCTCTCTCTTTTTCTCCTTTTCCCAATACAACTTGTTTTTGGCCACTCTGCACTGAGCAAAATGACTAGAAGGAAAACCTCGCTTCAAAAAAAAGAATCAGAAACAGCCCTCTCTCCCACAGAGTTACAAAATCTGGATTACAAATCAATGTCAGAAAGCCAATTCAGAAGCACTATTTTACAGCTACTGGTGGCTCTAGAAAAAACCATAAAGGACTCAAGAGACTTCATGACTGCAGAATTTAGATCCAATCAGGCAGAAATTAAAAATCAATTAAATGAGATGCAATCCAAGCTAGAAGTCCTAACGACAAGGCTTAATGAGGTGGAAGAACGAGTGAGTGACATAGAAGACAAGTTGATGGCAAAGAGGGAAACTGAGGAAAAAAGAAACAAGCAATTAAAAGATCATGAGGATAGATTAAGGGAAATAAATGACAGCCTGAGGAAGAAAAACCTACGTTTAATTGGGGTTCCTGAGGGCGCAGAAAGGGACAGAGGGCCAGAATATGTATTTGAACAAATCCTAGCTGAAAACTTTCCTAATCTGGGAAGGGAAACAGGCATTCAGATCCAGGAAATAGAGAGATCCCCCCCTAAAATCAACAAAAACCGTTCAACACCTAGACATTTAATAGTGAAGCTTGCAAATTCCAAAGATAAGGAGAGATCCTTAAAGCAGCAAGAGAAAAAAAGTCCCTGACTTTTATGGGGAGGAATATTAGGGTAACAGCAGACCTCTCCACAGAGACCTGGCAGGCCAGAAAGGGCTGGCAGGATATATTCAGGGTTCTAAATGAAAAGAACATGCAACCAAGAATACTTTATCCAGCAAGGCTTTCATTCAAAATGGAAGGAGAGATAAAGAGCTTCCAAGACAGGCAGGAACTGAAAGAATATGTAACCTCCAAACCAGCTCTGCAAGAAATTTTAAGGGGGACTCTTAAAATTCCCCTTTAAGAAGAAGTTCAGTGGAACAATCCACAAAAACAAGGACTGAATAGATATGATGACACTAAACTCATATCTATCAATAGTAACTCTGAACGTGAACGGGCTTAATGACCCCATCAAAAGGCACAGGGTGTCAGACTGGATAAAAAAGCAGAAGCCATCTATTTGTTGTCTACAAGAGACTCATTTTAGACAGAAGGACACCTACAACCTGAAAATAAAAGGTTGGAGAACCATTTACCATTCAAATGGTCCTCAAAAGAAAGCAGGGGTTGCCATCCTTATATCAGATAAATTAAAATTTACCCCGAAGACTACAGTGAGAGATGAAGAGGGACACTATCTCATACTCAAAGGATCTATCCAACAAGAGGACTTAACAATCCTCAATATATATGCCCCGAATGTGGGAGCTGCCAAATATTTAAACCAATGAATAACCAAACTGAAGAAATACTTTGATAATAATACACTTATACTTGGTGACTTCAATCTAGCTCTCTCTATACTAGATAGGTCTTCTAAGCACAAAATCTCCAAAGAAACGAGAGCTTTAAATGATACACTGGACCAGATGGATTTCACAGATATCTACAGAACTTTACATCCAAACTCAACTGAATACACATTCTTCTCAAGTGCACATGGAACTTTCTCCAGAATAGACCACATACTGGGTCACAAATCGGGTCTGAACCGATACCAAAAGATCGGGATAGTCCCCTGTATATTCTCAGACCATAATGCCTTGAAATTAGAACTTAATCACAACAAGAAGTTTGGAAGGACCACAAACACGTGGAGGTTAAGGACCATCCTGCTAAAAGATGAAAAGGTCAACCAGGAAATTAAGGAAGAATTAAAAAGATTCATGGAAACTAATGAGAATGAAGATACAACCGTTCAAAATCTTTGGGATGCAGCAAAAGCAGTCCTGAGGGGGAAATACATCGCAATACAAGCATCCATTCAAAAACTGGAAAGATCTCAAATTCAAAAGCTCACCTTACACATAAAGGAACTAGAGAAAAAGCAACAAATAGACCCCACCCCCAGCAGAAGAAGACAGTTAATTAAAATTCGAGCAGAACTCAATGATATCGAGACCAAAAGAACTGTGGAACAGATCAACAGAACCAGGAGTTGGTTCTTTGAAAGAATTAATAAGATAGATAAACCATTAGCCAACCTTATTAAAAAGAAGAGAGAGAAGACTCAAATTAATAAAATCATGAATGAGAAAGGAGAGATCACTACCAACACCAAGGAAATACAAACGATTTTAAAAACATATTATGAATAGCTGTACGCCAATAAATTAGGAAATCTAGAAGAAATGGACGCATTCCTGGAAAGCCACAAACTACCAAAACTGGAGCAGGAAGAAATAGAAAACCTGAACAGGCCAATAACCAGGGAGGAAATTGAAGCAGTCATCAAAAACCTCCCAAGACACAAGAGTCCAGGGCCAGATGGCTTCCCAGGGGAATTCTATCAAACGTTTAAAGAAGAAATCATACCTATTCTACTAAAGCTGTTTGGAAAGATAGAAAGAGATGGAGTATTTCCAAATTCGTTCTATGAGGCCAGCACCACCTTAATTCCGAAACCAGACAAAGACCCCACCAAAAAGGAGAATTACAGACCAATATCCCTGATGAACATGGATGCAAAAATTCTCAACAAGATACTAGCCAATAGGATCCAACAACACATTAAGAAAATTATTCACCATGACCAAGTAGGATTTATCCCTGGGACACAAGGCTGGTTCAACACTCGTAAACAATCATTGTGATTCATCATATCAGCAAGAGAAAAACCAAGAACCATATGATACTCTCATTAGATGCAGAGAAAGCATTTGACAAAATACAGCATCCATTCCTGATCAAAACCCTTCAGAGTGTTGGGATAGAGGGAACTTTCCTCGACATCTTAAAAGCCATTTACGAAAAGCCCACAGCAAATATCATTCTCAATGGGGAAGCACTGGGAGCCTTTCCCCTAAGATCAGGAACAAGACAGGGATGTCCACTCTCACCACTGCTGTTCAACATAGTACTGGAAGTCCTCGCCTCAGCAATCAGACAACAAAAAGACATTAAAGGCATTCAAATTGGCAAAGAAGAAGTCAAACTCCCCCTCTTCGCCGATGACATGATACTCTACATAGAAAACCCAAAAGCCTCCACCCCAAGATTGCTAGAACTCATACAGCAATTCAGCATTGTGGCAGGATACAAAATTAATGCCCAGAAGGCAGTGGCATTTCTATACACTAACAATGAGACTGAAGAAAGAGAAATTAAGGAGTCAATCCCATTTACAATTGCACCCAAAAGCATAAGATACCTAGGAATAAACCTAACCAAAGAGGTAAAAGATCTATACCCTAAAAACTATAGAACACTTCTGAAAGAAATTGAGGAAGACACAAAGAGATGGAAAAATATTCCATGCTCATGGATTGGCAGAATTAATATTGTAAAAATGTCAATGTTACCCAGGGCAATTTACACGCTTAATGCAATCCCTATCAAAATACCATGGACTTTCTTCAGAGAGTTAGAAAAAATTATTTTAAGATTTGTGTGGAATCAGAAAAGACCCCGAATAGCCAGGGGAATTTTAAAAAAGAAAACCATAGCTGGGGGCATCACAATGCCAGATTTCAGGTTGTACTACAAAGCTGTGGTCATCAAGACAGTGTGGTACTGGCACAAAAACAGACACATAGATCAATGGAACAGAATAGAGAACCCAGAAGTGGACCCTGAAATGTATGGTCATCTAATATTCGATAAAGGAGGAAAGACTATCCATTGGAAGAAAGACAGTCTCTTCAGTAAATGGTGCTGGGAAAATTGGACATCCACATGCAGAAGAATGAAACTGGACCACTCTCTTGCACCATACACAAAGATAAACTCAAAATGGATGAGAGATCTAAATGTGAGACAAGAGTCCATCAAAATCATAGAAGAGAACACAGGCAACACCCTCTTTGAACTCGGCCACAGTAACTTCTTGCAAGATACATCCACAAAGGCAAAAGAAACAAAAGCAAAAATGAACTATTGGGACTTCATCAAGATAAGAAGCTTTTGCACAGCAAAGGATACAGTCAACAAAACTAAAAGACAACCTACAGAATGGGAGAGGATATTTGCAAATGACATATCAGATAAAGGGCTAGTTTCCAAAATCTATAAAGAACTTATTAAACTCAATACCAAAGAAACAAACAATCCAATCATGAAATGGGCAAAAGACATGAAGAGAAATCTCACAGAGGAAGACATGGATATGGCCAACATGCACATGAGAAAATGCTCTGCATCACTTGCCATCAGGGAAATACAAATCAAAACCACAATGAGATACCACCTCACACCAGTGAGAATGGGGAAAATTAACAAAGCAGGAAACAACAAATGTTGGAGAGGATGTGGAGAAAGGGGAACCCTCTTACACTGTTGGTGGGAATGTGAACTGGTGCAGCCACTCTGGAAAACTGTGTGGAGGTTCCTCAAAGAGTTAAAAATAGACCTGCCCTACGACCCAGCAATTGCACTGTTGGGGATTTACCCCAAAGATTCAGATGCAATGAAACGTCGGGACACCTGCACCCCGATGTTTCTATCAGCAATGTCCACAATAGCCAAACTGTGGAAGGAGCCTCGGTGTCCATCGAAAGATGAATGGATAAAGAAGATGTGGTCTATGTATACAATGGAATATTACTCAGCCATTAGAAACGACAAATACCCACCATTTGCTTCAACGTGGATGGAACTAGAGGGTATTATGCTGAGTGAAATAAGTCAATCGGAGAAGGACAAACAGTGTATGTTCTCATTCATTTGGGGAATATGAATAATAGTGAAAGGGAATATAAAGGAAGGGAAAAGAAATGTTGGGAAATATCAGGAAGGGAGACAGAACATAAAGACTCCTAACTCGGGGAGACGAATTAGGGGTGGTGGAAGGGGAGGAGGGCGGGTGTTGGAGGGGAATGGGTGACAGGCACTGAGGTGGACACTTGACGGGATGAGCACTGGGTGCTCATGTTGGTAAATTGAGCACTGGGTGTTTTTCTGTATGTTGGTAATTGAATAAAAATTAATTAAAAAAAAAAAGAACTAGGGATCAGATGCTAGACAGGCAATGAATGACGAAGGTCTTCCAACAGTTCTCATCCACTGTCCCCACTTTCAGGGGACTGGAAGATATGGTACACAGACAAAGATCAGTCGAGGCAAAACAGTTTCAAATCCTTCATACACTCACGCAGTCAATCAGCTGCTCAGCGAACAAGCAGTCAGCATGGACTGAACACCACATCCTGTCCTGATTAGGTAAGCTCGCTGGCACCTGTTCCTGCACACACCTGCCCGTCTCCCTCCTTCCTCTCACTTCTGCTCTTAGACTCTGAAAAATGTATGTAAGAGAGCCAGAACTCCCCAGTTACGCACCGTCTTGTGGCTCTGATCTCAGTTCCTCCCCTGCCGTCCAGCCTGGTCATCTGGGAGCGGGTCTGAACCTCTGTTCCAGGAAGGAAAGGAAGGGAAATGAAGAATCCAGACACATTGCCAGGGCTATCATAAATAGTCCCGGCAGTATATTTTAGCACAGGACATTGCATAAAATGCACCCTTGGATTATTTCTGCATTTCAGTGACCTGTATTCTCCCTGGCCCACGAGCATTAGGGCAAATTGAAAGCTGGTGGGACTCACAGCCTGCTTCAGTGGCAGCCGCAGGTGCTCAGGAAGGCAGCACAGGCTCCCCAAGAACACGACACCTGATTCAGCTTCTGGTGTCTCATGCGCCCGCCTCTGACCAGCTGCATGAGTCGTTTCACTGCTTTTAGAAACACGGTGAAGTGTAGTGCGCACACATAGACATTCACAGGCCTGCACACACGCGTGCTGACATAGGTGGCAGAGCAGCAGAGGGTTGCAGTGGGGCACGCGGGCTCCAGATTCAGATGTACGTGCGGTTGGCATCTGATTCTACCGCTTCCTAGCTGTGCTATGTGTGCAAGTTACTCACTTCCTTCATGTTAATTTCTTCAGCTATCAAGTGAGAATAATGATAGTACCTATTTCATGGGGTTGTTGCAAGAATTAGAAGATAGAATGCATGCAAAGCTCTTAGTTATGGCTCCGCGTATAACAAACAGTAACACGCAGCAGCTTGGGTTACGCACACACGTATACACCCATACCCTTGCATTACTAGCTCTGTAACCTCGCGTCATCCCTGTAACCTCTCTGAGCTGCCTCTACAATTTGACATTAATAGCCACCTCCCAGCTTTGTTGTCAGGATTAAAGAACTGGAGCAGCTAACATTTACTGAAGCCTCATGACTGTGTCTGAAAGGCCTTCCCATAATATCAAGCGCTACGAGGAGGAAGATGCCACACACAGCAGCTGCTGGGTAGAGGGCTTCCACAGAACAATGAGATTCACATTCATTTCGCAACCACCTGATTAAAATGCCGCTTGGGAAGTGTAGATCTTTCGTTCTGAAGTGGTCCCCGTTCCAAACAAAAGGTTAAATAGCAAGTCACCATTCTGACTTTGCGATCAAAGGTAAGATCAATCTGTCAGCCTGTATTTATGAGGAAGAGAGAGAGCAAACTGACAGCGCTCTGGAGCGAAGTTCACCTTGTTCCTGGGAAACTTCTCTGCAGAACACTGGAAACCAACACTGTGAAGTCTCTGGCAGAGCTGAACTGTCCCCACAGTATAAGGGGCAGAAAGCCACTCGGGGACAATATGGGGGTCCTGGGGAGGCATGGGGCGTAGTCTCTCAGCCGTTACAGAGCGCCACCACACCTCAGGTCCCCGAGCTGGGCTCTGCAGTCGTGGTGGTCAACAGAAGGAAACATCACACGCCGGAACTGTTCACAGAAATGTACCTGTGAGGGGCGAGGTCAGGGGAGCTTAGCGCTAACCGTGTGGGGCCAACAGGCTTCACACAAGAGCCAGGAGAAATCAGTGGGGTTGCTGGTATTTGCAGAAAAAGCCACCTTCTCCTTTGAACCAAAAGGTATTTGAGGACTGAATGAGGGAGGAGACCTCTGCCTTGCCATCTAAGATCTCTGTCCCCTCTATCCTGGGGCTCCAGGGGCTGGGAGCAGTAGCTCCCCACTATTTGCCCCAGGAATAAGTCAGATGCCTTGACGAACGTGGAACGCTTCCATTCCAGTGAGTTGTTCATCATCTTAACATTAAGCTAAATAAAAGTGGTGGTATATCGGTCAGATGTGTTAACCGGAGTTATCCAGAGACACAGGGCCCATAGGGAGGACACGGGGGATGGAGAAAGGAGACAGGAAGGAACTGGCTCATGCATTATGGGTGCTGGCAAGTCTGAAATCCATACAGCAGGCCAGCAAGCTGCAAATTCAGGGAAGAGTTGATATCACAGCTTTAAGTCTGCAATCTGCAGCGTGAGCCTGCAACCTGGACACTCAGGTAGGATTTTTATGCTGAAACCGTGAGGCAGAATTCCTTCTTCGGGGAACCCGGATCTTGGGCTCACAAACCTTCAACTGATTAGACGAGGCCCACCCACACCGTAGGGGATAATCTGCTTTACTTAAAGTCAACTGGTTATAAATGTGATTCACATCCACGGATACCTTCACAGCAACGTCTAGACTAGTATTGGGCCAAACATTTGGACATCATATCATAGCCTAGCCAAGTGGACACGTAAAATTAATCATCGTAGCAGGAAAGAATAGTGACTAATTTTGCAGGGGGTGGTTATAAAAACTCATAGAGAGGGTGATATATAAGATTCAGTCTTTAAGGAGTAGTAGAAGTTTGTTCTCTAAGAAAACAAGGAAAGTAAAAAATTGCTGTCAGAAGGAGCCACTAGCCCACAGAGTCATGACAAAGAAAGTGCGCTCTGGGAAGAAGCAATTTCTCAATGTGTCCGAGCAGTGTGGTCTCTGGGCAGGGGAGAGGAGGCCAGGAGCCTGCCCGGCAGGACCTATTGTGAGTGACCCTGAAGGACATATTTACCAGGTAGAATTTGTTTTACAAACAAGAGAAAACCATTTAAAAATGGGCATGAGAGCACCAGGGTAAAATGTCAGTTCTAGAATAATGGTTCTCAAACCTGAGTGCAAACAAGAATCACTTACTAGTTGATAAAAATGCCAATTCTCAAGACATTTGCCTTGTTTTAATGAATCTGTAGGCCCTGTTTGAGGCCTTGCCATTGAGTAGATTTTTAATAAGCATCTAATGATTCCCCTGCAGGTATTCCAGAGACCACACTTTGAGAAGCACTGTTCTAGAAGGATAACTGGCAGGGGGAGGGTGAAATGAGGAGGGAGTGAGGCAGCCAGCTGTGCTTGCTCAGTGCTCATTCCCAGGCATGAGCGAGCTCTGCTCATGCGTGTCGGCCCTTCGGAGACCAGGGGAGCAGAGCCTTTTCTGCAGACAAAGCATCAGGCTCACCGACCATCTCCTCCTCACTTGGATGTCATTTAATGACATATTCATGGCATAAAGTCATGTTTCATCTGCTTTGATGTCTTACAGGATAGTCAGTGAAACCATCCTTGAATTTTAGAATTTACCTCCCTCGAACACAAATTCTGAAGAGCCAGGATGGAGACAAATCCAAGGGGCACAAACTATGCTGAGACAGAATGTCTACCCGCTGTCCAACCCCGTTACAGTTTGTGAAAGGGCAGAACCCAGTGCCTCGATTCTCTCATTACAGAGTGAGTTTGCTCCCAGATTCCTTGGCTCCAGATAAAAGTAAGTTCCTCGTGGTCTTTTTTTCACTAGTTTATTCAAAAGGACCGGCTGTTTCTGCATCCCAGGAGAGCAGTGAGACTCAGGCTCTGGTAGCAACCCCAGCCCACACCAATACCAGTAACTCTGTGCAGTATGTGATGAATGGATTTGTCTTTTGTCTCTTCCCTGTAATTTTCCTGCCTTGCCTTTCAAGCTAATCTGGTCTAAGTGAAAATCTAAAGGCTCAGACCCACCGTCATAGTTGGTTTTCCTTAAAACAAAACCAAAACCAAAAACCGTATAAAACATGACTTCTGAGTTCATGAAGTTAATGCCTTCAGTAGGAAAAAGACCCGCATAACAGGAAGTATTAGCCAACTAGGGTTCTAGGATTGTCATATCAGATGATGATTACATTGCCAAAAGGCAGCAGAATTAGAAAGTAAAAATTAAAAAAAAAAAAAAAAAACAAGCTGGTCTTGATGCCAATGTCCCTAGGCAGAGCCCCAGGGACAGCTTTCCTGACCAGATCTGGTCCTTTGTCCTCATCCTTACCTGAAGCCTTGGCTTGCGGGTGGAGGCTTGCCCTCCACTGTCCTCCTTGGGAGTGGAGCTCTGCCCTGAGCTGTGTCCACTTACTCACGGCCTGGCTCTCTGCAGCCTATGCTCCAGACCAACAGGTCACCAGAGCCTCCATGTGGAGATGTGCCTCCCTGGGTGTCGCTGCCTGCCTGGAGCTGGACCTCCCTGTGGCTCTGGGTGGTGAGGTTGGCCTGGGGTAAGCCATTTGCTCATTTTGCTCCTGAGGACATTATAATTTGTACCTCTGGCTCCATAGCCTTGTTAGTCCTGAGAATAAGCTCTGCCTTATCCCAGCTTCATCCTCTACAAGACTATGGAGGAGGACTGGTGGATTTGAGTTCCAAGACTAAACAGGATGTGGCCTTACACCAATGACCAGAATGCTGTGCTACTTCAAAGATATTAAGTTTTAAGTTTATTTAATTAGACTCACTAATCAAATCCACATAGAATTTCATGGAGTACCTGAAAGGAAGTGCAACCTTGTATACTGTTTTTCTGTGAAGATCCAACCTGAGCTATAGCTCTTCCTGCCTTGGAAGGATGGCACGTCAGATGGAATAAATTCAGGGGAGGATGAATAGGACTTTCCAGTCACACTTCCTGGTTTGGGTCGTGTAGTACCAAAGGCCCACTCTGAACTCTAAGGGCACGCATGTGAATACAATCTGTGAACCCCAGAGAACTCTTCACATTGTGACGCCACAATTGCTTCAGACAAAACAGAAACACACCAAGAATGGTCAACCCGTCTTTGATAATACAACTAACTCATTGCCTCTCCACAAGAAAATTGTCCCTTTCTATAGCGTGGTAGACAGGATATGCAGCAAGGAGCCGTTTTTCATCAACGTGAGGACCTCTTTGGTAGGAAGCTGCAGCAGGGATATGAAGTTTCATTATTACTCTCCGGTGTGCGCAGAGGGAACAGCTCTGCACTCCCCGGGGAAGAGAGTAAGCAACCATCTTATTAGCACCCAGGACACCCGGCCACAGACTTCCTCCAGAGAACCTACTGCATTTTGATAGACCATCACTGTTAGCTCTTGGCTGCCTGGCTTCCCCCTATGCTGATGTGGAAAATCAGTCTTGGTTCCCAGGGGGCATAGCAACTCTTAGCAAAGGTCCTAAAACAGTTGCCATTGCTTTCGTGCAGCAGCGAGTGTGGCGCTCTGCTCGCCTCCACTCCGCACGTGCTCCTCAAGGAGAGGGGGTGATGGAGTCCAGATCGCCGATGGTGAGAAGCCAAACAAAAGGCTGTCATTTTTTATAAATGAGGTTAAACTGACTTTAGAAATATGCAAAATCATGCTATTTCAAGCTTCTCCCACATCTGCCATGGAATCAGCCTATCCACCCCCCCCCACCCCGATTTCTGACAATGTTGACGATCACCCCTGAGGGCGCCTCCGTCACCGGGGCTCCATCTCCACATGGCCAGGACGCAGTGGCCCGCGGCCCGTCAACATTTCTCCTTTTGCAACATCTCTCCCTATTTTTCCTTTTCTAGCAAAGCGATAATCTAGAATCATACCTAGCTTATTAAAGTCAACTGCCTGATGAATCCCTCATTTAAGACTCTCCCCCTCCAATCCACTCGTTGAACTCACCACGCCGCTCAGCTTCATGCCAGGCATTTCCCCTCCTATGCAGAGATCCCCATTTAACTGACAAAAATAGTAAGGCCCAGAGAGGGTGATTGATTGTGCAGAAAACTCAAAGTCACATAGCTGATACTCAGCAGGTCCGAATCTGACCTTGGATTGAGGTTTCCTCCACATCCAACTGTGGTCCTTCCACGTGACTTCCTCCCTGACCTGCTGCAACAATGCGCTGGTTCTCACAGCGCACTCCAAAATCTTCAGAGGCTGAGCATTGCAGGTTCTGTCACCATTCACAGAACCTGGGGACTATGGGATGCCTGGGGGTTCAGTGGTTGAGCATCGGTCTTCAGCTCAGGTCATGATCCCGGGGTCCTGGGATCGAGGCCCACATCGGGCTCCCTGCAGGGAGCCTGCTTCTCCCTCTGTCTGGTCTCTGCCTCTCTGTGTGTGTGTCTCTCATGAATAAATAAATAAAATCTTTTAAAAATAAACAACAACAATAAAAAAAAAAAAAACCTGGGGCTGAAGCATCTCAGAAAGCCTGTTTTCCTTTTCTCTTTCTTAGAGACTTTTCACTGGACAAAGCAGTCTGCAGATTCATTTTGGACCGCTCTTGTTTTTTTTCCTTCCCAACTCTGGACCACAGTTCTCATAATAACACCTGCATGTGAAATGTTTTTCCAACTTCTACATATTAAATTCTCATTCATCCTTGAAAGCCACACATCATCCCACATCCTTTTGTGATGTCCCTGACCTCTGATGGCTTTTCCTTACTGTGAACTCTGGAAACGCTCTCTGTGCAGATGGCTGGGTTCAGCTTAGAGAGGCTTGATCTCATTGTAGACCCCTCTTGGGGTGCATCTTGCCAACCAAGCCTCACTGCCCACAAACCATCTCTGTCTGGATGGCATCAAGTTACTTGACAAAATGTTGATTAATGACTTCCTAAACTTTCTACAACATTTCTTTTCTCATGATATATCTGATTTCCATGAGGCTCATGCACAAGGAGTTTCTTTGTTGCCCCACTTCCAATTCATCCTTAAATCATGATTTTTTTCCCAATAATGTTCCTTCTGTCTTTTGCCAAAGCTGCCATCTTAACTGAATTTCTTTTTACTAGGGCACTTGGGTGACTCAGTTGTTGAGCATCGCCTTTGGCTCAGGCTGTCATTCCAGAGTTCTGGGATTGAGTCCTGCATTGGGCTCCCTGCATGGAGCCTGCTTTTCCCTCTGTCTATGTCTCTGCCTCTCTTTCTGTGTTTCTCATGAATAAATAAAATCTTAAATTTTTTTTTTTACCTCACCTAGACACAGCCACCAGCATCTAATACTCTCCCTGTTTTAATCTACTCAGTACATCCCACCCAGACTAGTGTCCCTCCATGACTCCTTGTTCTAGTCACAGTCCTCTGTGCATGGCTCAGCTCTTCATTTGCTATCATCTGGTTCACCAGTTTGAACATGCGTGCAACTTATTTTGATACCATTGGATTATAAATCACATAAAACCTTTTGCTGCTTTTGTATAAATGGCTCATGCTTCATAAAAACATGCTCATTGGGTGAACCCCCTTTTCATCATTTTGCTCCCCATCTTGAAGTACAGCATACCCACTGCCCATTCTAGCATCACATTTCTAATTGCTCAGTTTCATTGTTAAAATCGAAGATCAATTCTGTTTTGCTGTTCACCAGTCAAGCTTTGCCAACCCCTTCTATATTGTTTCCTACCATAAATTTTGCTGTTCCAAATAAGTGAATCTGTATACTCTTACTTGTCCTGGCCCTCCATTTCCAAAAGGATCCTGCATTTCCCCTTCACTTGGATCTGAATTCCTGATTGCTATAGGCTGAGCATTTGTATCCTTGCAGTATTTTATGTTGAAACGTAATCCCCAGTGTGATGGTGTAGGAGGTGGAGCCTTTGGGAGGTGATCAGATTGTGAGGGTGGAGCCCTCATGAATGGGATGACAGTACTTCTAAGAGAGACTCCAGAGGGTTCTGCTGCCCCTTCTGCCATTGAGGACACAGGTGGAAAGATGGCAGTTTATGAGGGCATGAACCCTAGTCAGATACTCAAATCTGTTGGTGCTGTGGCCTTGGACTTCCAGCCTCCAGAACTGTGAGTACCTTGCTGTTGTTCATACGCCCCTCAGCTTATGGTATTTTTGTGACAGCTGCCCAAATCCACTAAGACGTTGACATTTTGGACTGTGTACTCAATGGCAGCTGTGTGTGTATCATGCACGATGCAGAGATGAAAGTGATTACAAACCATCATAGAAGAGGACAATGTGACAAGAGCACAAAAGAACAAAAAGTGACAGATATTTTATGAATATGAATTTCCTGATAATTCAATTAGGAAAAGTCCAAACTGATACTTGGCTCACAAATCAAATCCTCCCACCAAGCAGAGCAGAGGCACATTTTACATGGAGACTAGCAGGAAGGTGGAAACTATGCCAAATATTCCTTAGGAAACGTTGGACAGACACATGATACAATCCTTTCTTATGTTAGTCATGATCAGTTTTCCTTTTTTTTTTTTTAATTGGAAACTAGATGAAGTAGTTGGCTTGAGTTTAGGACACATGTTATAGAAGAGAATTGTAACTTTAGATGACTAGTACTATTCAGCTCAGCAAGACACTCAGATTATGAAGGCACAGGAGAAACGAACCTGGCCTTGGGAGGAGCAGGCCTGATTCATAAATTCACCCACTGTCAGGAATGGCAAGCTCTGCCCACGCATCACACTGCACAGACACATGGCCACTCTTTTCTCCGAAGCAGCGTGAAGATCACATAGCACGTACTCAGTAAATGCTTGTGATTAAATTCATTAGTGTCACCGTTGCATTTTCAGAAATCAGGCTTTTGCCCAATGTCTCCTCTGTGCCCCATGTCCCCATCAGGTGCCCCATCAGGCACCTGACTACAGCGGAGGCCCCCCTCCCCCCACGTGGCCATGGCAATGCTGCACAGAGCTTCAGGCACTCAGGGCCACGCCAGGTGGGAGCGTTTCCTGCGTGCTCTGCAGGGACGGGGACATTTGCACTCACGTTCCTCATTCCGAAGCCAGAAAAGAGAATGGAAGGCTCACCCAGTTCAACTCCATGGCGGAGAGCTTACTAAGGAGAGAGTGGTTTATGGAAGTGCTGCCTGTGGTAAAGCTCTTTAATAATACTACAGTTTTATGGGTCTTAGGAAAAGCACATCACCCTCATATGAGTGATAAAAATCCACAGAATTTTTAAATTTCCTAACTCTAAGCAGTATTCATGTAGTGATCATACAGTGATCATACCCTTACTTTTCATTTAGGTAGAAAAATATATAGGCTCTTGTTATATCTATATAGTCTGTCCCAAATTTATGAATGGAAGAGCCCCCAGATTTACTTGTGAGTCACTTCCTTGGAATTTAGAACTATTTCCCTATAGGAAGGGTGTAACCCACAGTAGTTCAGGGCCTGGGCCAGCCCATGTGAAATCAGGCAGATTAAAAACTCTTAAACCTTGGGCACCTGGGTGGCTCTGTCGGTAAAGTGTCTACCTGGCTCAGGTCATGATATCGGAGTCCTGGGATTGAGTCCTGGCTTGGGCTCCCTGCTCAGCGGGGAGGCTGCTTCTCCTTCTCACCCTCCCCCTGCTTGTTCATTTGCTCTCTTTCTCAAATTAATAAATAAAATCTTTAAAAAAAGACACATTCGTTAGTAAATAAATAAAAACCCAAGCCTTGGGTAGCCCTACAGCTAGCTTTGCTGTCTGGGGCCAACACTTGGCACCAGCCTCTGGGCCCTAAGGACAAGATTAGATGCTGGCCAAGGGTCCCTCTGTGAGATGTCAAGGCAGCAGGAGAACAGGTACAGAGAGAGCTGCAGGTTGAAGCAGCAGGAGGAGGACCTGGTAAAAGGAAAGCGACTTCTCTTGCATAAAACACATGCTTACATTTTCATGACAGAAAGGAGTCTCCCATCCCTTCTCCTTTCCTGCCTGTCCATGGTATTTTCTTCCCCTGAAAGAAAAGAGAGTTTGAAATCTCCCCTTTCTACTTGAGAGATCCCAGTTACCTTTTTGCTGCTGATCCTTCCTCCTTGTGGCAGGTTGTAGTAAATAACAGTCGCGGGCACGTACTAGCCTTTAGTACATAGCAGCTGACGTTAGTACGGCGATGCTTTTCCTACCATATTGTCCAGGAATTTACAGACCTGGGCATGTTCACAGGCGGGCAGCCTCCCGGCAGTAGTATTTCTTTAAGTTTCGTGTGGTAGGTACTAAACCCATGTGTAGGCAGCCTTGGAAAGGAGCAAAGGGAGTCCCCTTGGAAAGAAGATGCATATTGCCTCGCTGTCACAGAGGCCCACTCTGCTGACCTCGCTCGTGCTGAGCGGCCTCTTCAAACCACAGAGTCTGCCTGGTTAGGACCAGGCTCTCAGCTGGTCCTGTGTTAGGGGCCTGGGTTGACCAGAACCCCCCATCTTCATGAGGTGGCCATTCCTGATCACTTGTGAGATGCAGGTCCTGACCCCCTAACCTTGTCTCATTCACCCTCCATAGAAGCTCATCTCATCCACTGGGTTGCTGGAGATGCGACATCCACATGCCCTACATAGCCTCCTGGAACTTTCAGCTTACTGATACTCTCATATAAATAACCCCTTGGTTTCTGCTTGTCCCGACTCTGGGAGTCCTAGAGGCTTGAATGTTTCTAGTCTTACCTTATGTCTGTTGCTCAGAATTCTAAATCTGGCTTTCTTAGTTTTCTATTAACCTAGCCAAGTCTCCTAGACCTCAAGAGTAGGGGGGAGGCGGTGGCATTCTAGGAACAACAGGAATCAGCCTCCTTTCCTGTCTTCACCTTTTCCAGTAGATAATTGAGAATCTCAAGTGACACACAGATGACAGAGGGATGACAGGTATAAGTCATGAGGAGGAGCCGAATAACAGCCCTCCTGCTCATGGGAGAGGGGTTCCTGATCCTACCACAGGTAAAGGTGAGGCCCCGAGCAAATATTTAATTTCACTGGACTTCAAGTTCATTGTTTGAAATGGAAATGATGAAGCCTGCCTCAGTTGTCTTGGGACTGTTTACTGGATCAGATTAAAAAGAGGTAATAGGATCCTGGGTGGCTCAGCGGTTTAGCGCCTGCCTCTGGCCCAGGGCATGATCCTGGAGTCCCAGGATCGAGTCCCGCATCAGGCTTCTTGCATGGAGCCTGCTTCTCCCTCTGCTTCTCTCTCTGTGTGTCTCTTATGAATAAATAAATAAAATCTTTAAATAAAAAAATTAATAAATAAAAATAAAATCTGCATCAAAAGAGGTATAATATATTTTAGGGAACACACAGCATATTAAGAAATCACAAGGAATCTCGATGTTGATCATCACCATCACCATCACCATAAACCCATTCTGTAGTCTGTAGCCTGCTTGGGAGACAAGTGCCACACTGACCTCCATATGTGCCAAGCTACTTTCCCGAAGGATGCTCTGACCTTTCCGAAACTGTTTCCTATGTCTCAGTCTGTTCCATTCCCTATTTATCAGCCTGTGCCCTGCCTGGCAAGCAGTAATCAGCTCTCAGCTTTGTTTGTAAGCTTCTAATTCCACTTATTTTTCTTTTACTGTATATTGGAGTCGATTTATAAATATTGAGCACCTACTATATGTGTTAGACATCTCACTAGTTCTTCGGAATGCAAAGATGACAAAGGCACAGCCCGTGAGCTTGAGGAATGTACAAGTGCCCTTGGGTTGTCATGGCCAAGGAAAGAAACATGGGGGGCTCACCGGGATGGCCTCAGGGGCCATGTCTGGGCACAGCTCCCATTTGGTGGGGAGCCGGCACATCATAACCCCAGTATGGTAAGAGAATAAGCAGGAAGTGTGTTCTTCCTGTGTGTGCAGAAGCAAGATGGGACAGAAAGTACTGGCTGCCTTGTCACCATGCCTTGTGATCACTGTCTCTGCCATGTGATCCCCTCATAGAGCAGGGTTCCGGGGGTCACGAGCACATGGTGTTATGGGGGCAGGGCTGGGCCCAGAGGACCGCTATCACTGAAATGTGCTGGGAGCCTGGGGAAAAGGGCATGCCAGCTGAGCCTTGAAAGCTGGGGATGCCTTTCCAGAGGAGCCGAATAGACGAAGGACATGTCACAGGGGATCGAGTGGGGTCATTGTTGACTTGTGGAAATGCATCTGCTTTAGGGGAGAACAGAAGAAGTATTTGAATTGAATGGTACAGCTCTACAGAATATGGTAAAATATAGAACTGGAAAGACAGGTTGAAAGTAGATTTCTAAGGCTCTTGAATGCCAGGTTAGAATTTAAATTCATTTTATCATGCCATGAGAAACTATTTCATATTTTCAACAAGAAGCTTTGATGTAATTGTGATGGCAAAGTACCGGGGAACTTGTAGCCTGGAGACTAATTAAGAGATGAGGAAGACCAGTGGTTTCTGCACTAGAACTTCCCGAGGAGCTCCAAAAATACAGATGTAAGGGCTGTCCCCTCTCCAATTCAACAAAATTTCTGGAGCAACTACTGTATTGTGAGTAGTCTCACAATTGTGAGTAGTCTCCCAGGTGAGGGGAGACTTCTCACATCCAAACCCCACACCAGGCGTTTTCATGTATTATTGATGAAATCCTTAAATATTCTTTATGTGTGTATTAGATATTATAGGCATAGGATTCACTAGCAATATTTACATACCTTCTGAGGTTGTGTCTGTTTTGAAATATCTCTTTCAATCACATAAAAAAAAAAAAAGACTCAGCTTGTCTCCACATCATTCTTACACTTCCACTGCTTCACATCTTCTCCCTCCAGGAACGTGTGAGGCTGTTCCATTCACATCCATGACATCTGCCCTGGGTTCTGGGACCCCAACCCTCCTGGTCACCACCTTCCTTCTCCTGGTGGAGAAGGTGAATCTCCTTCCCTAGGGTGATCGCCATCAAGAAGAGCCTACATGCATGTTCCCCATAAGAATGGGGTCTTCTACATCTGGGACCCACGATGGAAACTCTTCAAGCAGATGAGATCCAGGTGTTTTGGAAGTGTGTCTTTTCTCCGTGGAAGGCCCTTACATCTTGAACGTGTCTCTTTGTATGACTTCTGTTGTCTTGTTCTATGGCTGCTCCATCACAGGGCTCTAAACAGTTTCCATGTTTACCATCTGGTCCTGGACGGGCTCTTCCTGGTAACTAGATTCATTTGTGGTGAGTCTAGGGGTCTTCCTCTCGCAAAAGCAGTATCCCTGAGGAGTTTTGGGGGGAATGCCACCACTGTGCAACACAGCTTTATACAATGAAATTCTCCTAAGACCATCCATTTTACTAAGAAATCCAGCCTGTGTTGTGCCACAGTCTCATGGCCCAGGGGGTCCTCCAGCACTGGGCTGCCGCGCCCTGGTGTGGGAGCGCAAGAGCCCCTGGCCTCCGAATACCTGCAGTCCAGCCCAGCAGGTGCCACGTTCCCTCCCCCATTTCCCCAGCTCACAGGCCACACATGCACCCTGGCTGCCTGGAAGGCTAGGGGGCGTCTCAGGTTCCCCACGGCCAACAGACAAATTAGCATTCAGTAATGCCCCCGGTCACTGCTCTATTTCTCCATGAATACATCAGCCTCTTTGGGGAGGCTGTTGTGTGTTTTAAACTTTACCCTGTAGTGACGAAGACTGGAGATTTAATGAACATGCTTTACACAGAATGTGGTTGCTCAGTTTCTTACCTACATTTCTGTCACTGACCTCTGGGAAGCTGTATTTTTTTTATGGAAACAGCCACCTCCTCGGGAAGAGGATGCCAAATGCTGCTCAAGTTGCAGAATTTGTAACTGTGTGTTTGTGTTCAACAGCCTGTGACTGGCTTGTCCCTTCTCTTTGGCTCTTTCCCCGTCCTGGGAGTGTGGGAGGTGGGGAGGACTGCAGCTGCTCTACCTCGAGGGACAGCTGCTGCATCCAGAGGTTGCCTATCAGCTGTGGCCATGCTGAGCAGCTGGAAATGAAGCTGCTGAAAATTCTGACTGTGGTTATTCAACATGTTATGGGTCTTTAGGTCCCTCATCTTTTGAAAAAACACTAGTGGAATACAAATAGTTGACATCACGCTTACATCTCTTGCAATTTTTCGACATTGCTTTCAAAGCAAAAAATTTCAACTTCACAGGAATGTGAAGCTGCCAAGTGTGAAGCTGGGTGTTCTCATTTGCATATCAGTCCCAGAATGCATTTCCAGCCTCAGCTCCTCTAGAGTTTGCTGTTACAGGCAGAATAAAGGAAAGGTTGAAGGGCCCCTGTGCTTTTCCAGTCTTGTGCACATTAAACCTCTGATATGCAAATAAGAGAAAGAGCAAGTTTTCCCTTTGCCCCAAACTTGGTGTGAGTTCAAATGAAAAAGGAAGAGCTTGGACTAAGTAGAAATGGTAATATGTCCACTCATCACTTCTTTGAAGTAACCTTTGAGTGCTTGGATTCTAGGTACTTCCAAACAGTTTTTTTTTATCTCATTCCAGCTGCGTGTATCATAGATTCAGAGATATCAAGCCCTGGAAAGGAAGTGATGGTCTATGCAGGGGCACTCTGGTCACTGGATCATCATCTCTGCTAGATCACTCAGCCATTACTGCTGCTGGCTCTGCTCCCCATGAAGGGAGCAGTTGATCCCTGAAGGGTCCTGTTGATCTCTGCCTTGGGTGACAGCTGGAGTCAGTCAGCTGGGCTATCCCTCACAGACAATTGGCTCAGTGACTCGAGGTATTTTTCACCATCTTACCACCACCGTCTGTTTAAAATCTCATATATATCCACATCCACCCAAATAAAACCTATACTTTTCTTGATCTCGATTGTTACTCTAAGGGGAAGCAAGCTGAAATCATGATGGGTAGGGCTTCCCCAAGGTTTTAGAATGTTGGCAGCAGACTCGAGAGACAAACCTAGGTCTCCGATTCTTAGCTCATAGCTCATTCTGCACTCATACAAAGTGGTCACAAGCACTTAACCACGTGCCAGTCACTGCCCAGCACTGGGGGTAGACAGGTGACCATGAAAGAGAATAGAGTTCTGCTTTCAGAGACTTCATCCCCAGCAGCAAACACAGACATTGCTCACAAGTAATGACAAACGGGGTGAAGAATATTAGCACAATTCAAATGAACTGATTTATCTTTTAAATCCTCTAACTTCCCCGTAAGGAAGGGAACATTCTTCCTTTATTTTTCTTATGGACATCTAGACAAAGTATCTAGTTGGTGAAATACAGTCCAAGCAAAGCTCATGCCAAGAAAGACAATGGTTTTCAGGACATTTAATTGATTAGTTAATCCAGTTTACTTGACACCTTTTCTTTGCCACACAGTGTCTTCAGCATTAGGAAGGTGAAGGCAAGAGAGATGGGATCTGTAGAGACCCTGGGCTCCGAGGCACCGCAGGGGATGGTCATGGGGATGCAGGGATACCAGGGCGAAATGCCATGAACACTATGGAGATGGTCTGACACTGTGGGTGACATCACGGTTCAGGAGGTGGGGGCAGGAGGACGTGTGGGACTCTGTGAGGTGGCATTCAGGGCCCTCCGAAGGATGTGCACCAAACAGAGGAGGGGGAATGCGCACGAGCTGAATTTCTAGCCAAAATAAGCAGCGTGAGCAAACTACAGATGCGTACAGTGTGTTCACAGCTCTCAGTGTTGGTCCTAATTCTACTGTCGTAAATCCAACTGTGCATGTTCCCAGGTGAGGAAGGGGGACCAGAGGCACAGCATCTTCTCCGACGTCTGGAGGTCAACACTTTGTGCTTAAGAGCACAGACCCTGAAACCAGACTTCCTCAGTGAACTTCTGGCCTTGAACTGTTTTAGCTTTGTGACCTAAAATGTTCTCTCTCTTACTTTTCTTCTCTTTAAGATGTGCACAGGAGAATAAGGTTTTGTAAAAGTCGCGTGAGTGAATGACGTGAAGCAGTTAGAAGTGTCCATAGCATGTACTGCGTGCATGTGACAGCAAGTATTGCCTGGATGGGGGAGCATCACCACAGTGTGTGCTCCTCGCATAGAGGGCAGGTCCTGCTCCCGGAAGCCTGCAGGAGGGGGCCCTGGCCTGGGGATCACGGGTCAGCCCAGGCTCCCTAAGGGGGGAACGGATAGAATGTTTCTTGTCCTTGGAAACACTGCTGCTGCCACCGCCTGGGATGAGGTCAGGGGGTTGGGGGGGTGTTTTTCCCCACCCCATTGCCATTTTAGCTCACTCTTCTTACCAACATCTATTCCTCTAAGATTCGTGAGCAGCCTGGTGCCCTCCGAAAGGAACTTGGGTCGATGACAGGCCTCAGGTACCATCAGCTCTGCTCAGCAGAAGGCGGTGATGAGGCTCCCGTGCTCCCGGTTCTCTCAAGCCCTTCCAAGTAAGCTTTGGTTTGGTTTGCTCTGTGGTACTCTTATCCTACCTCCTATAATTTTTTGGACCACAAAAAGTAATATGATTTCCATTAGTTGGTCAGAACCCTGGATTCCTTCTTGGCTGCAGGACTATAGTCATCAGGGGCCACCCAGAGCCTCCCTAGAGTCCCTGCCCCCTAGATCAGCCTCGTGTGGGCACAGAGTTCCTAACTCGGCCCCCATCCCAGTCCCCTTCCTCAGGGCTCCTTCTCTCTCCTTCCTCCCAGCGTCACCATCCGTGTGCCAACTCACACTTGACCAAAGACACATTCTACAAAAATTATACTGACTGTAATCTCCCTGTATCACATCATTTACTTTAGATAGAACTACCTGTTCTTAATTTTTTAAAAAAAGATTTATTTTAGAGAGCAATTGCAAGCACAAGCAGGAGGGGCAGACAGAGGTAGGCAGAGAATCCCCAGTAGACTCCTGACTGAGCATGGAGCCCAAGATGGAGCTCAATCTTATGACCCTGAGAACATGACCTGAATGGAAACTAAGAGTTGGATGTGCAACCAACTGAGCCACCCAGGTGCCCCTATTTGTCCTTAATTTTTAAGTTTTTCATAAACCAATCTATAACAAAAGGAGTACAAATTATCTCCTAAAGGAAATAAAATTTACTTTCTTATCAATGAAAATGTCCTTCTCTGGGCAGGACATCAGATAGCCTGATGACCCAATGCCCTTAATGGATTGCCAAATCCCCCAACACCTTGGTCCCTGGCTGTTGGCTTTTCTCATGTGGATTTAACAGGACTGTTAGCTTCTCTACAAATTCAATGCTTGGTCTCAGCCATTTGGGGAAATGATACTAAATCAATATCTAATATTTGAAGATCAAATACTTATCCTTTCAGAGGATTTTAAGCCACATTTACATGAGATTGGTTAACCATGAAAATAACACAACTGTGTGCCACCGGCAACACAGAAGTACGTGGTAATTCTATGGAGGTGATGTGGAGAGAGAACCTTGCTTTGTGCTTTACAGACGGTTTACCAGTTTATTTTCCTGAAAATGCTGAGTACTAGCTCACAGAAAAATTGCACTGTTTGTACAAGATGGATTTTGAAGGAACAAATCTGAAACAGGAATGAATCATGTAACTGGTAAGAAAAATGACCTAAGTGCTTAAAAATAATTTCAAAAACTCGTTAAGTCTGATGGTTCTCAAGAGAGATTGAAACCATGTTTTGTGAGACAAACAAACAACTTCAAAGTTCAGTGTTGTTCTTTTCCTAATGGTGACCTAACTCTCATCCCTTTCTTAAGCAGGTGATGAGCCTCCCTATAGCCTTTGAGGTCAGAGGTCACATTCACACACACACACTTCAAGGAAAACCAAAGAACTCCTGTACAATAGCCCCCAGAGCCACAACAACTTGACTTTTTTGACCTCCCTGCTTGTGATATGATGGTCTGGAGGGTGTGGTGGTAATTCGAGTGAATGTCACAAGAGCCCAGATGGGCCAGGGACAAAATGGGAAGGTGGTGTGGGAGAAATCCCTGATGGAGTAGTGATTTCTAAAGCGTGGTCCCATGATCAGCAACGTCCGCATCACCTGGGAACTTGCTCAAGTGTCACCAATTGGCTTTCATCCCAGACCCATGGAATCGCCATTTGGAGAGAGGGCCCATCATTCTGGGTTAACAGGCCCGTCTTGGTGTTCCGAAGTGTCCTGACGCTGGAGGACCCACTGCTGTAGCTGGATACGGGATGTGGATTGTGTTGAGGTTAGAGGGACAGGTGGTAGGATGCCTCCCAGGTGTGCCTGGTTCAGGCGCTAGGAGGCTGACCCACCGATGGCATGAGACCCCGTAGTCATTGGCCTCCTGTTACTTAGATCTTTAAGAGGACTGGATTCCTTTGCAGGTATATACCTCCTGCCTCTCTTTCTCAAATGCACCCTGCTTGGCGTTTGTCTCCAATATGCACCTCCAAGTGCAGAATGCAATGGTGCTTCTACATCCTCATCCTGTTTGTCCCTTCAGCATTCAACACTAGTGGCTACCTGTGCCTTTCAAAATTGCTTATCCAGGACTCTTATATCCAGGACTCTTATATCAGTGGCCCTGATGGCTCACTCAAATTGGGGTGATTAAAAAAGGGTGCATTTCCAAAGAAACTAATGACCAAGTATGAGTAGGGCACAGGGGAGGAGCTGGTGGTAGAGAAGATACTTGGGGCCATCGGGGGGGAAGTGCCAGCACCTCTGAGAATCTGAGGGCAAGAGGAAGTTACTGGAATTCCAGAGGAAACAGAATCATGCAGTGCAGGCCACATGAGGGTCACAGCCACACTGACGCGATCTCACCAGGATGAAAGCAGGGAACTGGAGCCCCAGCCCAGCGGCTCTGAACACGCAGTCCCTGCCGAGCAGCACCCAGTGTCTCCGGGGAACTGACAAATGCAACACCTTTTTGCACCCGTGGACCTGTGAAGAATCAGACCTGCTGACAATGGGGTCCAGCACTCTGCTTACTAGTCCTTGGAAGTGATTCTGAGACATTTTTTAAAGCAGAGAGCCACTGATATCATCTTATTCTCTTCTTCATCTCCGTGAGAGCTCCTTCCCGGGAGACAGCCCGACCCCACATGGGAGGGCGTGAGGATCTGTTCCATCAAGATCAGCTTCCTGGGACTGAGCAGGTCCCAGGCATGGCAGGTCCAGCACAGGAACACAGTTGTGGTATCCTAAGAGCGCTGTGCAGGGCAGATGGCGACCTCACTGGGGACGGGGCGGGGTGCGGAGGGCACGGCGCAACCACACACAGGTCCACTCACCGTGCTGTACACGTGCAAGTGATGGCACACCATGTGCCGAGCACACTTCAGCAGTCGACACACAAATACACGAAGCACCAGGAGGGTGGAGCCAAGTAACATACTCCTCACTGGCCGCACTCGCTTATGTTTACGAAATTTCCTGTTTCTTTCTTTTTTTAATAAATTTATTTTTTATTGGTGTTCAATTTGCCAACATACAGAATAACACCCAGTTCTCATCCCGTCAAGTGCCTCCCTCAGTGCCCGTCACCCATTCACCCCCCACCCCCCGCCCTTCTCCCCTTCCACCACCCCCGGTTCCTTTCCCAGAGTTAGGAGTCTTCATGTTCTGTCTCCCTTTCTGATGTTTCCCACTCATTTTTTCTCCTTTCCCCTTTATTCCCTTTCACTATTATTTACATTCCCCAAATGAATGAGACCATATAATGTTTGTCCTTCTCCGATTGACTTACTTCACTCAGCATAATACCCTCCAGTTCCATCCACGTTGAAGCAAATGGTGGGTATTTGTCGTTTCTAATGGCTGAGGAATATTCCATTGTATACATAGACCACATCTTCTTTATCCATTCATCTTTCGTTCTGTTTCTTTCTTGCACTCTTCAGTTGACTTCACCAGGGTATATCACATTATCTTTACTTTGAAGAATATCAGTTAGTGAGGTTACTATTTTGAATCAAATTGGAAACACGTGAAACCATTTACTACTGTACGCTCCTGCACAGATAAAAATATTTCAAATGTGAAATAAAAAAAGAATAACAGAAAACAAAATAGAGGTGCCTCCTGGGACGGAGACGCAGGTGGAGGGTTGGCAGAGTGGCGCTGAAGGGGCACAGGGGAGACGGGGGAGATGTTTGGTGCAGCCGCACCCGCGTCAGAACTTCGTCTTACTTCCCCGGCTCTTCCTGATGCTTGCTCACGTCTCCGACAACCAAGGACACCCTGGGGCCTGAACCCGCCTGTATTTACTGTCACCTCCCCGGTGATGTCATCCGGCCTCCTGGTTCTCCATGCCAGCTCATGCGTGCATCATGCCTGACGTCCTCGCACCCTGGCCTGGCTGTCCTCCTGCATGCCTGCCTTCCACGGGGTGCCAACTCCGGCTGCGTGCAGCGCGTCACAGTCAGCCCCCCTCGAGCCTCCCCTGCCCCAAGGTTCTCGAACTCAGGCCATGCAGCTCCCTCCCCCCTGCCCCACCCCAAACCCTTCCTCTAACACACCCGTCCTAGCCACCCACAAGTCCCGGAGTTCCCAAATGTCCCAGGATCGGAGCATCTGCTTCCCCATGGCCGCGTGGTGCCTGGGCCGACTCACCTGCCGCCTGTGTGACCATGGCATTAGCCGCATCCTGCTCTGTCTCGGGCCTCGGCTGCACGCCTTCAGTCTGTTCCCAACAGAGCCAGAGCCCTTTACACAGGAGTCAAGCCGCCTGATTCCCCACCTCCAACCCCATAGGGGCTTTGTGCACCTGCCGAGCCACGTTATGCTGCAGACTCAGAAACCTGCTACTTTCGAGCTTTATGTCTTTCTCAGGCTATAACCTGGGATGAGTCCTTAGGGACCCCGCCCCACACAGGCCCTGGGAGCCAGGAGAGGGCGGCTTCCATCACCCTGCAGCGTCTCCGGGACGCATCGCGCTGCCCCTCACTGGCTGCAGCAGGGGGCCGCGGGGCCGCGGGGCCTCCGGCCGTGACAAGGAGACTTCATCTGTCCTGGCTTTGGCCGGCAGGCGGTCGGCTGGCCAACACCAGGCTCCCCGCTGCCTGCTCCCAGCTGCAGGCCGTGCTGGGGAGCCCTCTCTGGCATTTCTTATCCTCGCCGAGTCAGCGGACCAGCGAGGCACATCTTCGGGATTTGTTTGGTTCACGGTGATGGCAGAAGCTCAGGAGGGTGAGCCCCATGTGGAAGCACATCTCAAGTCCTTCTTACATCGTGTCTTCTCATCCTGTTGTCTGAAGTGAGTCATGTGGTCAAAACCACCGTTAGGGGCTAAAGAAGTCCTCGCTGCATAGGGTGAAGCCAGGACAGGTGCATGGACACACATGAGTGAGGAATTGGGCAAATAACGTGATCTATCACATGCCTAACTTTATGGGAGCAGGGAAATACAATCTCCTGGGGGCCTGGAAGGGCAATTTGAAATGTTTGTTGAACACCACTAATGATCCTTAGTAATTATAACCTGAGTCCTTATAAACACCTAAAAAATTCAATAAAATCCAGCTTCTATTAGCTTCCTAACTTTATCTCCTGCCACTCAATCTAGCTTATGCCCTTGCAGCCCCACACCGAACAAACTTTTACCTCGGGGCTTTTGCACTTACTCTCCATTCTGCTGAGAATCCTCTTCTGTCAGATATCCATGGCTTTCTCCCTTATATCCTTGGCCCTTTACTTTAGATGAATACCTTATCAAAAATTGAATTCCCCTCCACTACTGATCCCCTTTCCCCGACTTTATTTACCTATAGCCATAGTGCTTACTTCTCTCTCACACAGCATGTACATTTTACCTATTTACCTGCCGCCTGTCACTATAAGTCTTCAGGGACAGGGATTTTGGCCTGTTTTGTCTCCTGCCCCCAGTCCCTATAATGGTGCCTGGCATATATGAGAGAAGCCATTTAGTGATTTTGTTGCTGTTGAATAAATGAATGACTATCCTGGAAGTTAACAGTTTATTCATCAGAAATGGCAATTGTCTATTTCAAAAGCCGACAGAGGGGTTCTCCTGCATTCTCAGTGTGGTCTGGCCCATTGGGGCTAGTTATCCTGGTCTTTGATCTCCTCTCTGGACAACATCGTTTGGCTCAGGCAGCTTTGCAGGATGAGGGGAGACCCCAGAGAAAGCTAGAGTCTTGTTGCTAAGGTCATGCTCTGAGGTCAGGGACTGTCACAGGAGGATGAATAGTTTTCCCTGGGGGTATCTGGCATTATCTAAAGGTGTGTTTTATCACAAATTGGGGGAAGAACGTTCCTGTGTGGAAGCCAGGGGTTCCTCATGTGTGGAGGCCAGGGGTGTGGCCCCACAGTCTGCAATGCACAGGACACCCCGTAACAGAATTGTCCAGCCCTAGGTTCAGTGCATCTGGGCTCGAGAAACCCCATTCCTCCATGGAGCAGCCCCCCTTTCCACCCGTGGGCCTATGGTCCTCCATGGTCTGGTTTCCTACAGTCAAGTCTATACACATTGAGGGACCTTTTAACCACTTGTTCTAACATTTTGCTCCTTTGGTCAAAACTCCTTGAGGACTTCCCAACACACTAAGAATCCAAAGTCTTTGCCATGACCTAGAAGAGCCATACAAATTAGCCCTAGTTCTTTCACTTCTGTTTTCTTGCCATTGAGTTCCTTGTCCACAGTGCCCTAGCCTTCTTGCTGCTCCTCACAACATCCCTAGCTTGTCTCTACCTCAGGACCTTTGCACTTGCTGTTCCCTTTGCCTGGAATGCTCCTTCTCAAGATATTTCCACCTACTACTTTTCACTTCCTTTAGATCTCAGCAAAAATCTCACCTCCTTAGGAGAGACCTTCCTTTGTCTCTCTAGCTTTTTTTTTTTAAATAACACTAATCAGTATATTAAATTACAAATGTGATTACTTTGTTTCTACCTTGCTACAAATTCTGCAAAAGCTAGAGCAATATGTTGTTTGTTATCTTGTTCACTGGCCCTGGTGTCTAAAATTGTGCCTGTCCTAGAGTAGATGTCCAGTTATTAAGTGAGTGGGTGAAGCTTGACAAGAATACTCACTGACGACCTAAGGATCCTTGCTTGAGATTACAGGTGAGGGGTCTTGATGAAGAAATTCTTTAGCTCTGTACCCCGTCCAATGACTCAGGCAGGTGGTGTTCCAGCGTGATGCAGGATATGGGCTGTGGAAGAACTGCCTGGAGCCAACTGCTGTTGACCTTGGGTGCTTAAACTCTCTGTGCTTCATGTTTCCTCTTCATGGAACATAATAACTATAATAACGTTGTATAATAAAAGCTTATGCATATTCATTTTTCAATTTCAGAAAACTCATTTATCATTGGGTTAGTATGAAAATTAAGTAAAAATATGTAAGCTTCAGAAAAATTTGGGATACCGTGAGCACTCAATAAATAGATACTATTATTAGTCAATATTATTTGCAGCTTCTGTATTTGCAGAAAATTCATATGTAACTGCACAATCAATGCACGTTGTGCTTTTTGCAGGTGCATTTTGCCATTTGCAATGGCCCCCAGGCATGGCGGCAGAGAGCTATGTGGTGCTTTTAAGTGTGAGAAGGCTGTGACATGCCTTATGGTAAAAATACATGTGTTAAGTAAGGCACTGATTATAGCTCTTTGGCCATGAGTTCCATGTTAGTGAATCAATGATGCATATTAAATAAGGTGTCCCTAACCAGATACACACATAAGAAAAGGTTATGTATCTATCATTTGGGGAGAGTGCTGGGACCAGATGCTCCCAGAAGCTAACCCCATGTTTCCATTGGCTGGGAGTGGTGACTTGGGGCTCGCTAATTCAGTGTTTGGGGTGACATGAGAGCATCTCACACCATAACAGGAATTGACCATCTCTCCTTCCACTCACTTATCAGCTTCTCTAGCAAGTGCTTTTCACTCTAAACCTCGATTTCAACACAGTTCTTCCCTCCACAACATTACCTTCTGATTCATACATCTACCACGTGACATTTCCTGAAAACCCAGGAGTGGGATGTGGCCAGGCGTCAGGAACCAGGGGCACAAGGGACCCCTCAAGATGCCCCGCTACTTTCTGCACATCTGTATCATTCTTCCCCTTCCTTTGTCCTTTGACCTCTGGGCTTCCGGGTCGATGTAGAAGGAGCATGCTGCCCAAAGCCACTGATGTTTATATCTTAGCATCCAAATAACCAGAGAGACTATCTGAATCTCTCCTGGGAAAGACTTAGGTCCTAGTTTGGGCAAGGATGGTTACCCTGGATGTTAAGCTGAGATGCATGCATGTGTGCATGTGTGTGCGTTGTACTGACACATTATTGCAGCTGCAGGTCTGCAGGTGATGCCTAGAGTCTAGAGCTGAACCATCTGATGCAGTAGCCACTGGTCACCAGTGTCCACAACACTTCCATCACAGCAGAAGCTCTGGCTGCACGGTGCCACAATAGACCAAGCAGCTTTTCCCAGAAAAAGAATGGATGTAGGGGTCAGCAGGGGAGTTTCTGGGAACATAAATCGATAGGTGTCAGCTACATCTTGTCTGCCATACTTGATGAAATGGGCCCTGTCCCCTTGAAACAATCTCTACCTCTGGCATTCAGGCTATTTTTACACTCTTATGATTGTCCTGTCATCGCTCTCCCTCTTGCTCTTCACCCTCCTCTGATTCCACCATTCCTGTGACTTTCAATTGCAACATGATGACGGCTCCCATCCCTTATGTCTCATTCCCAGACCCTCTCCTGAGCTCCAGACCCAATGACCTAATGCCTACTTAATATCTCCAACTGTGCCTGTCAAAGACCATGTGACATTAACACCTCATCATGGTTCTTGATCTACCACAAATCTCTTCTTTTTCCCAATCTCCCATCTCAATAAATGGCATCTCTGTCTGCCCAGTTTGTTATGTGAGAAGCCCCAGAAAAATCCCTGACATCCTCCTTCACCTCCTTCTCAACACCCAGTCCATAGCAACGGTAGTCAATTAAAAATTCAAAATACTTTGAGTCACAACTTTATATTCATTTCTAGTACCAGAGTCTCCTTCACTTTCCTGTTGGCTAACACTTATTCAAATTTCTGTCCCTGCTCCAATGTCTCAAGGAAATGACCAATTCCTGCCCTGATTGAAATTCTACCTTTTAATGTATGTCATCTCACATCATGCTTTTGCTTTTCACAGATACAGTGGATTGCTGGTATCTACCATCCCTTCTTTATGATAAGGACAGAACCATGGCTATTTTATTGTTCTCCACATCTGTCCTGTCTGGCACAGTGCTGGACACTTTACCAGTCCTGTTAGGTATTCACCACACTTTGGAACCTTTTTCGTCTTCTCTGTGGTTATGGGTGTCCTTCAGGTTCTGTTACTCATCTTCTTTCTCATGGGCTCAGCTTCGCCGTTCTCATTAGGAATCCCAGCCAATGTCACAAGCCCTGGCTCTTCAGACAGTTGTGAGCTCTTCTCTCAAAGCCAGCCTCTCCTTCCTGCCTCACTAGCACTCTGAGGAGAGAGTACTCTCAAAAGTCCAGCTCACATGTCCTCCAGGACATGTGCTGAGCCCGCATTGTTCTCATTGAGTCATTAAGGCCTCTGAAGCCCCCTGTTCGCTCTCCTTGCAAATAGCACTTTCTGGAGCTGGCCGTGTAAACCCTGCACAACCACAGGGGCTGACACCACTCTGTCTCTGACACCTCATCCCCATAATTCCGAGGAGCTCTCTAGTTCATGTTCCTACCCCATCTTTCCTGCAGATTGCCGTTTCTCAAGATGCAGAATGGTCCTGTTAGAAAGGCTCCATCTTACCCTTATGATTTTGTAAATGAGGAAAGAGGTCCAGAAAGTGGCCAGTGGGTCATGGCACCTAAGGTCTGACACTCTCTGACAGCCCGAGACCCTGGCAGCCCCGCTCTGCTCAAGAACCCCCATGGCTTCCTCTCTAACATGCAAATGACAAAATTTCGGTAGCCATCCACACAAGACGTTGCATAACCCAATGCTTTCCTGCCTTCTCCCGCTTTCCACCAACTATGTGTCTGCAGATTCCTTTCTACTACTTTTCATTCTTTGAAAGGCCACATACCTTATGCATTTTTGCTGGGAGATCTTTGTGCTTCTTGTTTATCCCACCTAGAATCTCTCCCTCTACTTTTATCCTCTGTTGTGGACTTTATGTTTTGACCCCAAATCATACTTGATACACAGGGTGTTTTAATACATTTTATTGTTGAATGAACTAATGAAACATTTAGTAGTCAGTTTTCCCCATATTGATGGTGTCTAGATTTCCTGTGATAGAAGTCTGTATATATCCACCACCACATTCTGAAGTCTGTGCCAAAATGGACAATAATAGGAAACATTCACTTGATGTGTTCAGCTCTTGAAAAGCAGTGATTCCTTAAGAGTTGGTGATCTAAGCCTATGAAGAGCTCACTTGGGAGCTTTACTCTCCTGGTCACTTTGAGCAGCCCACTGTCCTGGGCCTCCTCAAAACAGGCATCAATCCTGATTCCCTCTGACCCAAAGATTGGTGGGCAGAGCCTGCCGAGAAGGAATGTGGGAGTCATAGGGAGAGAAAAAAAGGCCAGAAGATACCAGAAGAGGATGAATTTGTAATAAGGCTTCAGGCGAGAGGACATAGGCTAGAGAACATGACCCACGATATATTCTTTTATTTTTATTTTTTAAAATTTTTATTTATGATAGTCACAGAGAGAGAGAGAGAGAGAGAGAGAGAGGCAGAGACATAGGCAGAGGGAGAAGCAGGCTCCATGCACCGGGAGCCCGACGTGGGATTCGATCCCGGGTCTCCAGGATCGCGCCCTGGACCAAAGGCAGGTGCCAAACCGCTGCGCCACCCAGGGATCCCCCCACGATATATTCTTAAAAGGGAATCTCTATTATAGGAATTATGCAAAATATACACTGAATTCAAGAGTTATTTTAATATTTGGTTCCTGGCCACTAAACCTGGTAGCCAGTATCCAACAGTTTAAAATAATTAGAGAGCCAAATGGTTTTATTGGAAAATGAAGATTTCTTGGCCCATAATGTGCCACGCTAAGTACATTAAGCTTTGTTAGGGACTCTGCCCTCCTCTAGGCCAATGTGTCCTGCTAACGGATGTTTACAGAGCTCTACAGAAAAGAAATTTATTTTAAAGAGATACATGTTAACTTGCAAATTCTGGACTGTAACGGGAAGAGCAAGCATGAAGTCCTGAATAGAGCTGTTAGCTGCTCATCCATTCCCACTGGTGATGCCCTCATACTCTGGAGACACCCCGCCCTCGTGCTGTATGTTAAGTCTTGCAGGCCTTCATCGTCTTTAACTCGATCTTTAAAAACAACAAAATTTAAGTGGTTGTCAATAAAAACCAGTGGATTATAAATATTCTCTCTTCCAGCATATTTGATCAGAGTTGTCGATAAACACAACTGTATTTCCTGGGATTTCAGGCATGAATAATAATCTATGAATTTTAATTTAATACTCTTTCAGAGGACCCTGGGAGGATATCAACAATTTGGACATCTGTTAAGTCATTCTCAGAGTAAAACTGGACACGTATATACTTCAGGAAATAACAGAGGATTATTAAGGTATGTGCATTAAGATGCCGTTGATATACGTATATAGCTAGCATGATTTTTACATAAAAATCCCAGTTATCTGAGTTAACTGCCATGCACAGCATTGTTGGATTCCTTCCTTTTGTCCCCCACACTTGACTCACACATGAGCTGGTATTTCCTATGGTAAAATTGATTCTTGGCACAGAATACTCGTCTCTACTTCCTTTCCCCAAATAACCTGAAATTGCTCAGCTAAATACAGTGGCTGAGTCTCACCCAACACTGAGCAGCTGTCGTCGTGCCTCCAGGAGGATGAAGATAGAGACTAGGCTGAAAGCAAGAGCTAACCTCGCAGAGAGGAGAGCTGTCCCCTCGCTCGGCCTCCCCGCGGCCCCCCCCTCCACACCATGCACTGAAGTCCTGGGGAGCGCAGCCCCTCCACGGATGGGCCCCCGAGAGCTGTTCATACTCACACCCCGGCTGGGGCCTGGATGGAAAAGCCGCCAGGGCAGGCAAAGGGGAAATGAGTCTGGATGTTACTAATGTCAGGCCCCTAAGGAAGAGACAGGCTGTGAACTCTTAGGTGACGAATGTCAGAGGAGACTATATTTTATTAAAAGGCCCCTGTGGGGAAACAGAAACGAAAGAACAGCATCAACAAAACAGCAAAACCTCAGGTCCCGCCCTGCGGCCCCGGACCTCCCGGAACCCAAGCGCCCGGCCAGCAGACAGCTCGCTGTCTGGTGCCCCGCCGCGGAGCTGCATACATTGGCGAAAGTAAGTTTCTAACATTGTACATCTTTTAAAACTGCCACTGGGAACTAAACAATGGAGTAATTTCGTTCAAAAGCAATATATATCTTTTTCATAAAGGTAAAAGGAATTTTACTTTTGCTACAGAGAAATGCTGCAAGAGAAAAAGCTGCCTGTTACCGTTATAACAAAAAACATAAAAAATTCTCCTTATGAAAGCATTCTGCTCTCTAAGAACATCTTGAATGAGAGGCATTACTGCAGGTGAGTGAGCCATGCAGAAATGCAGATTGATTAGGGTTTGTTTTGAAATGTAATTTGTACGGCAAGCTTTTTTGTTCCTTTGATGGCAATGAAACAGATTTATTGGCTACGTGTTGGAAGTGCAATAGATAACAGATAACCAAGGGAGACATTTTAATAAAACACTCAGAAAAGAAGAAACAAAAGCGAATGACTATGCCTGCTTACATTTCAGCTAATAAATAAAAAGTACAGAGGGGCCTTTAACTGAAAACCATCCTGGTGATTGCAGACTGGAAGCTTTATTGGAAATTGGATAGAACACTCTTTTTCTTACTTAAAGCTGTGACATGAGCGCTACACCCCGAAGTGATGTGACACATTTTGCTTTGGGCACATAAACCAACAGGGTAAGTGGCAGGTGGCCGTGAGGGGTCGAGGAGTCCTGACTGTGAGTGCATCTGCTTTGGCTGTTTCTGAAGTTCTGGGCAACCCAGCAATGCAGTGATTTCACCACTCATCCCTTGTGGTAGAAGCACCCACTGGGTGCTTCCAGGGAAATCTCACAGGTGCATCTTTAATAACCAAAGACCTTTGGCCTCAAAGAACTGAAAGGGGAGGGCCCTACGATTGCAGATGGTGGAGAACTTAGCCCATGCTTTCAGTCCAGGTATATTTAGGCTGCTCACCTGACCCAGGGCTTACCCAGGCCCCATCATGCACCCCCAAACTAGTTCTGGTCAGTAGGGCCCAAGACTCACGGAAGAAATTGGCTCTCCCTTTTTTGTTTCAAGGCAGCAAGAAAACCAGAGCTCTCTCTGATTTCAGCATTGCCCTCAATGATGAACTTCCTACTCTGGGAGTCCATTCTTCAAATAGACAGTGGGGAGCCAGGGAGGGAAAATCATTCTAAATACCAATAATGACCACAGGTGCAAACCCAAGATTTCTAGTGGTGGCGTGAGGCCAAATTTGTGTTGCTGTAACTTTCAGGGTAGTTTCTTAGAACCAGCTCCACAGATCTGGAGAACACTAGAGACCCCAAGTCTGATATCATGTAGTTCAGAAACAGGAATTCAGAATGGTGAGTGAAGATACGATTAGGAATCTACATCAATAAAATTGGGTTGTTTTAATACACGAAGGCTTTTAAGGTATACATAATTCATGATGCTCACCAAATATAAAATGCCATCATAAATCCACGTGTGCATTTCAGAGAGACGGGATCATAAAAGCAAGATACATTAAATGAATTGGCATAGTTAGGAGAGTTTGGATCTGTTATTAAATATGGATCCACTCAAATATTCCACCCAATTTCCAGTTCTGTTAATATTTCTATGTTCACTATTTTTACTTTAAACTACCCAAATCTTTCAATGAGCACTATTTTTTTAAAGGCTCATACAGTCCTCATGCCATTTCCCAAAGGGATTACTTTTGTGGAGGGGCTTTCAGAAAGAAACAATTCAAAATTCTGCTACACTTCATAAATTGTCTCTGGGAGGATTATAATAATAAAACCTGAGAAGTTTTTTTGAGACAGATGTTAAATGAATTTGCATGCCTCAGCAAGATGCATAAAAAGAGGACTTCATGACTTAATTTCTAAAGCATCTAGATTATTATGGCACGCTTCTGGAGATAGGTAATTATTGTCTACATAGGTATGCATGTAGTGTGTCCCACGGGAAAAATAGGTAGGACTGTGCCTTTTCCCCCAGAAACCACAGTTTGCCTTTTTTTCTTTTTTTATAATTAAGATGTATATGTAAGAAAAACTCATTTATTGGTTTTTAATATACAAGGTGTTTTCTTTAAAAGAGCAAGATCCAAGATTGTTTTGTGATTCAAATTTAAAAAATAAACAAAATAATCTTCTGAATCTTCCAGGGCCATGTTTCATGTATTTAATATGTCCCTTAATTTGTTAAAAGATTTTAAGGCTCTAAATAACTCAAGCATATGTAAGCTCTGGTGTACCTGGCCATACACACTGAATAAACCATTTTATGTATTTACACACAGATATGGAGAATATATATATGTGTGTGTATATATGTGCATATATTCTCCGATACTATTCTTAAATGCAATCCTATATTCTTGGATAAAAAGTCAGTGATATAGCTTTCTACTTGCCATGGCTAACAAAGCAAGGTTGAACCTCATCAGCCACTTGCACTCACTGCTTTGCAGGCTGGTCATTAAGTTCGGTTGCTGGCAGGAAAAGGATCTCTTACTACACCCTCCTTAAACTAAAGATTCACTCGTGTTCAGGGTAAGTAGGCACACATTCTTTTATCGAGGTGGTCGGGAGCTACAGATGCAATCACACCGCTCATGGTGATCCAGCTGGATGTCAACGAGAGCCATATGCTTCGCTCTGCCCCTCCTCTTGAAATGGCCAGGCTCAAACTTCAATACCTAGGACAAGAAGTATATTTCCTGTTAGAAAACTCTGAGAGTCAACACAACTAGATAACCCTTATTCTCTTTATGATGACTGGTTCTCAACCTTTTGAGAAGCCAATAGAAGCTATGATTTTTGCTATTATGATGCTCTCATGTAAATATTCTTAAATCATCAGCTTCATGACGTGGAGTGTTCTGCTCATCACAGAGCAGCCTCCTGCATCACCAACCTACAGACCTAGATAAGCTCAGGGGTCCTGGCATATATTGATAGCTTTCTAAGGGCCGGTTTCATGCCAAGTGCTGCTCCAAATACTGTCATAAAGATTCTTTTGAACAAAGCATATGTTATGGATAAATACAATACTGAGCACTTATTACTTTATAGACAGAAAGTGAATAAAGTCATGAACCTAATATGCTGCTGTGGCTAAATGTTTCATTGGGGTAAAATATCTTGCCCTGATGAAGGTGATTAGTGGCCATAATAAAGTGAAATGTGCTTATGTTCTTATATATTTGTTAATACACAACATCTTTTATAAGTCAAAACAGATCAGGCTCCACTATAATCTTTAGACATTAATACCTATCAATATAGCATTTCTTCATAAATATATCCTTTTAAAATTAGTAAGTTGATTGTGATAACATGGATGGAACTAGAGGGTACAATGCTAAGGGGAAATCAGAGAAAGACAAATAACAAATGATCTCACCCATATGTGGAATTTCAGAAGCAAAACAAGAAAGACACAAACCAAGAAACAGACCTTTTTTTAATTTTTAATTTTTTTTTAAGAGACAGACTCTTTAACTACAGACAACACACTGAAGTCATGGGAGGGGGGGAGACAGGTGATGAGGATGAAGGAGTGCACCTGTCATAATGAGCACTGAGTGATGAAGGGAAGTGCTGAGTCACCCGAAATTAATATTATACTGTATGTTAACTCACTGGAACTTAAATAAAAATTTTTTTAAAAACAAAGCTGAAACATGATTCTAGTAAGTTTATGTGGAAGCTAACTTCTCCCCCGCAGTGGCCTTCACTGGAATCACACATTGCTCACTGCAGACACAATTACTTGTAAAATCATGTGCACACGTTCACATAAATGATCTGGTTAGTTTAATTGCTTCTCTGCTTCATGTTCTTAGGTTCCTGTTAGTCTTTACTTTCAATTTTTTGTTCTGTTTTCCTGTCAGACTCTAAACTCCAGTGGGCACTACCATACAATTATGCTGTATTTTGCAGTTTTCAAAGGATTTGCACAGACACATTATTTCTTTTGCCCTCCGGCAAACCCTGTCACATAGCAGATGACATACCCTATGTCCGCTGTCTATATTGGAAGACTGAGCCTCTCCAGGAGGCCCTGTGCCGGGTGTAGGGTCCTCTGGCCCCTTGGACCTGGGCACAGGGTTCCGTCTGCTAGGGTCCTAGCACACTGGGACTGGCGCCTTTTCTGTGTGCCTGTGATTCCCTTTTGTGTCTCGCAGGGGTGTCGGGCAGCACAGGTGAGCAGACTGGGGACCTGATGTGCTTCGGCGGGCACACCGTGGTCCAGGCTGAAGGTAATGTGTGGCAAAATCTTGCCTTAGAATCTGCAGGACTTTCCATGGCATTCCTCTGCTTCTTTACCATGGATTCTCTTCCCAGCAATCTGCTCATCCTCACACAATTATTTGTTTCAAGTCCTGAGCAAACCAAAACCATCTACCAGGAGAGTGGGTTCCGAGTCCTCAGCTCTCTGTACCACCCCTGGTCCAACTCTACTGTGCCATGGGGGCTCCAGGGAGGAGGAGACTAAACCCCTTCATCTGTTCAACCTGCAATCAAGCCATGGAGCCTGGGCTCTGCTACCAGAGTGGAACGTGGAGTCCTACATGGAGCAGAGCTTCAGAACAACATATATGAGTCCACAGTGAGGGGGAGATGAGACCCTATGAGACTTCATGCCTGAGGCACAGAGGCTGAAAGTATTGGTGAAGCTGGTCTGAACGATATGTGTGATGGCTGATGACATAGCTCCCTATTCCTCCTGCCATTGGATTACACTCAGTGTGTCCCATATAATTTCACACCATTTATCATGTGTGATAATCCATCCATATAATCCATATAATCCATCACCCTCTGTCTGCTGGATTATAAACGCTTGGAGGGCAAGGATAGCAGAAACTATTACCAACATTATTGAGTACTTACTAGATGCCACACGCTGTTTTGAGTGACTTTGCAAATACTAAATTATTTGGATCTCACTGCAAAACTGTTAGGTTCATTTCTAATTTTTCATAGATAAGGGAATAGAGATTAGTTACTTGCCCAAAATTACAGAGCTGGTGATTGGTGCACCAGAATTTGACTCCATGTGGGTTAGCTCACCTGTGAAACAGGGACTTTGGTTTGCATGGCTCAGTAGCACGTTGAGAACCTAGTAGCTGCTAAAGAAACACACCTGGGTGGGCGGGGCACCAACCAGAAGCCTTTGCTCCTGTGCTCTCCTTTTTACCTCCCCCCTGCATCTGCATCTTCTCTCCCACCTCTAGCAAACAGCTGGCACACCAACAACCCAGGAAATAGAGCAGAGGCCAAAGAATGTGCCCCATGCTTTGCACCACTTCTAATGCTTTCACAATTTTGGAAGAAGATTTAAAGTATCAAGAGCAGAATTACAGTGACGTTTGCTTTCTGTTTATGGCTCCCATGCTTTCTCCTGCTGGGAACTACAGAAAAGAAAGAAAAAAAAAAAAAAAAAAAGATGTTGCTTCTTCATTTAAAAAAAAAAAAAGATGTAGCTTCTCCATTAAAAAAAAAGTAAAAACCCAACAACAACGGTTGAAGAATGTGTTACATGTTGGGATATTGAACACCCTGTCACGATGGGTAAGCAAGTCCAGCTAGGCTGTATTTGGTCAGATTGCCGTGGAAGGCATTGGGCATTTGAGTCCCACAGCATCACGGAGAATTTCTCCAATATGAATTAGTCACTATTGTTCAAGGCTCCACACAATCCAGATGTCTGCAGATGTGCAGGAGGAGCATCTGATAAGTTAAGGCCGTGACAATAGCCTCATGGGCTGTGATGACTGGCACCACATCATCAGGGCTCTGTCGATTTGCTTTCTCACTGGATGGCAAACAAAAGTGTGTGCTGCGGGATGAGTGCAGAGCCCTGGCAGTTTTTCTAACTGGTCTCCCGAATGTGTGGGGATTTTCCCTAAGTTTTATATTAAGCAATGTAGGCACTGTATATATGTGTTTTGCTGATAAGAAGAGAAAAATGAATTGGCTGACACTTTCTCAGACAAGACAGGAAAGCACTGTTTGAACAAAGTGGAAATTGGACTGTTTCCTGGCTGATCACAGCACTGATGTTCAAAGCTTTCATACCATGTAACAGTCTTCAATTCAGGTACACAGCATTGAAAGGAGGAAGAAAGCAAAGCTGACTTGAGAGAGCATGGAAAGTTAAAAGAGAAATGAAAAGCCTTTATCTGTGAAGGCAAACTGGCTGGTTATAGGTTATCTGGTCACTACTAAATGGAAGGAACCATTGAATTAATTACAGCTGCTGAAGGATACTTAGGAATAGGAGCGTCCCCAAATGCTTTCCTATTTCCGAGCTGTGGTTCACAGCTGCAAGCATGCCCTGAACTAAGAACCCATCTAGGAGCAGCCAGCCATTTCTCATCACCTGTGGGTGGAAATGGACATCCTGACCTCTCTCCACGATCTGGAGAGCCACATGAAGCCAGGCAAAGTTTACTCTTACTAACCGGAGAATGAGAGAGACAATTGGTGGCTTTCACAACGCTGCACAAAGTCAAAGATGTTCAGTTTGCAAATTACCACATCATGAAAGATATTTCACCTCGGTTACTTGCCTTGTTGCCAATAAACCACCAAATGAATCATGGCCATAAAGCTATTACACTAATAAAACAATACTTGGCAGAAAAGCTATCTGCTGAGTTGGGTTCTTCTTTATTGGGAATATATATATATATATATATATATATATATATATATATATAAAAGGTTGTTAAGGCCTTGTAATAGTTCTCAAATTAATGGCTGACATAGAAACATAAACATATTTCAGGACAAATGCACTGTATAAGCAGGAATCCTTAAGAGTTTTAGATCCTACCCAACTTCTAAGGCAGGTGGTGTTCCATATACAGATGGTTTCTGATCTTAAAAAAAAAAAAGCTTCATATTTTTGCTTCCATCCTGTGCTTTTCCATGCTTCTAGACTTTATGAAAAATGTGCAGAGACTTGAGATTTTTAAGGGCTGGTAGTCCATTTTTCTGAAATGGACAAATATCTGGAGAAGGGATAACATTATTTTCTGCCTGGGTAATGGACAAAGCTGCCAGCAGTGGTCCCAGCAGACGTGGGGCACCATAGCAGAAGGACTCACTCCACGTCTTAAGATAAATACTTGTAAGAAAGACACCGCTGACAGAGTTTAGCGATGACTCCTGGCAAAGGAAGTCTGCCGGTGATTGAAGGCTGGGATTAGAGTCTGGGTAAATAGACTCACAAATACTCAAAGAGCAACCTCACTATCTGTAGACAACTTTTCTGTGAGCACCCTGGGGGTTACTGTGGGGTGAATGCTACAGTCCAACCTTTATTTTTTATTTAAATTTTTTTAAAGATTTTATTTATTCATTAGAGACACAGGGAGAGAGGCAGAAACATAGGCAGAGGGAGAAGCAGGCTCCATGCAGGGAGCGCAGTGCAGGTCTCGATCCCAGGATCCTGGGATCATGCCCTGAGCCAAAGGCAGATGGTCAACCACTGAGCCACCCAGGCATCCTACAGTCCAGCCTTTAAAGAACTAAGCAGTTACCCAATTTTCACAGCACCTTCCGGGGTTGTTAACTGTGTGTTCAGCCTCCCGCTGCAAAGAACGTAATGGAAGGCTCAGCAGGCTCTGAAGTCAGAGCATGGAATTAGCCCAGAGGATCGTTCACGTCACAGATGGTCTTGTCCACCTGAGGGGTAGCACACCCCGAGGCAGCTTTGCAAAAACGATGTAGGAAGCTCGGCCTAGAAAGGAAGGAATGTGCACATTTTGTTCTTAAATGCAGAGTCCATTCCCTCTGTGAGTCATCGGGGCTGTGAGGGAGCCGGAGCAGGGACAGCCAGACCTCCTCTCAGAGGAGTCCACCCACATCTGTTGTGAACTTTCCAGTCTTGAGATCCTTGCGATTATCCAGCATCCGCATGAAGTGAGTGTTGTGTTATTACTGATGAGCGAGTGAACTCTTCTAGCAACATTAACTGTTCATTCTCTTCCACTGACTTAGCACTTTTACCACCAGTTTGCTTGTGTTCCTTACAGAGTTTCAGGAAGATGGGATGTGGGATAGGATAGCTGACCAGTCATGGATGCCATATCATTTCAGGCCCGTCTGGGAACCCGAAATCGTGGGGTATGGTGGGGATGCAGTGAGGAGTCCCCAGGCCCAGCAGGTTGGACGGGGCCTTGGCTGCCTCCCAAGTGGCAAAGCTGGAACCACACACCACGTCTTCCTTTCCAGTCATGCAATGTTTTGTTCTATTGCCCTGTCCCTTAGGAAAGCAGGACGAGCCCATGGGAGTGTGGTCTCAAGTCTCACCCAAAGAGAGAGAAAGAGGAGGCAACAGGGAGACTCTACACTAGCTCTAGAAATGTGATTTCTAGAACAAGAAATATTATTGACTTTCGTTATGGTGGGCTATCATCATAACCCCAAATCTCACTGCTTTTGCCGGAAAGTAGAAACTTCTTAGAAAAAAAAAATTCTGTCTCCTTCATCTCAATTTCCAATTTTAGCTAAATTTGTTTCTATGGCAGATGCTTAAAACATGTACAAAACTAAAAGTACTATTCTTTAATCTCAAGTCTGAAGCTCAACAGTTTAAAACCTCTAATTAATCTTTTTGTTCATATATAAATATCTGTTTACATTTCCTAACTCTTAAACTATAATAGGAAACAAATTTATAATATAAAATTCTAAAGTGAAATAAAAATAATCCTCTAAAGTCATTTTTCCCCCATTTTGTCCAGAGACCAGGAATGACTGTGCCAGAAATAGAGATAGGTCCAGACTGTGCTCTTCAGTATGGGAGCTGCTAGTTGTGTGTAGCTATTTACATTTAAATTAGTTAAAATCATATAAAATTTAAAGTCCGGTTTCCTGTTCTATACATGTCAAGTGGCCCATAATCATGCATTGCTGTGACTACCATACTGGATGCTGCCGAAAGGAACATTTCCATTACTGCAGAAAGTTCTACTCAACAGGAGAGGGGATTGTAAGCAGCATCGCCACAGAATCACAAGAGGAAGGAGAGAAATGAACTTCAATCTTTCTTTCTGCTGCTTCCTGAGTTTTTGGCTGTTGCCTGAGTGGACATGGACAGGGGACCAGAGGAAAAACATTTCAGTATTAATTTACAAGGTCACCATATTTCTAGGGAAGATTCTGTTCCTCTGTGGTGCATTATCAAGGAAGGACGAGAACTGAAATAACTGCATCCTTTAATTGTCTACACAGTATGTTTTCTGGAACCTTCCTTTCGAAAGATCACTACCCCAAGTATCTCTTGTATCCTATATATTCCAAGAGGCACAAACAGGAAAACACCTTAACAGGATGCCTACTAACTTTGGAGAACAGAAAACCATACAGAAGGTAACTGTATCGCACCGTGAAAAACGCTCACCTCCTACGGGAGCATTTATATAAACTTCATTAAGAGCTTTATAATTTTTCAAGTTTTATGCCTTAAACGTGGAGCAGAAATACCCACGCAGAGTCACGCAGGCCCGCTTATGTGTCAAATTCCAGTTACCCTCCTAAGGGTGCTCATGCCCCATGGAAACTCATTTCACATCTCATCAGTTACAACCAGAAGCTAGGGAAACCGGTTTCTCATTTCTCTGGGGTAAGAACACAGACACAGAATAGAACAAAGAATGAGGATTCTTCCCCTAATGAGCCTCATTCAAGCAACCCCTGCTTCTGGAAATGGAACAAGCCTTCTACTCATCTTCACGGGGCACTCAACAGAGTGATCACGGTGACAGGTTGCAAGGTGTTTCAGGAGTCGCAGGGCAACAAGCCAGGCATGTTTGTTCCAGGTGCGTGGCGGCCGAGGGTGATTGATGCTGTTTCGTCCCTTCGTCCAGAGTGTGGCAGAGTGATTTTGTGTAGAGCTCTGCAGACCCAGAAGTAAAAATACTACGAGGCAATGTTTCAAAGAGATGCTTCAGAGAGCAGCTTCAAAAAGATGCTGACATCTTAGACCTGCTCCTGTGATGACCTGAGATCAAGAACTTGCCTTTCTAGACACTAATTGTGAACAGAAATGACAGGTAACTGCCCAGGTGTACAGAGAGAAGAAAGAACTAAGAAAAGGGCCCTTCAGAATTCTGTAGAGTTAACTGTCTAGGAGGTGAGGGGATTTTAAGGGCTGGCGTATATGTTTAGTTTGACCATTTCCGCAATAAACAATTTAAATGATGAAGCTGTAACTTGTATCTGAGCAGAGTCCAGAGGAAAATCGAGTGCTCTACACATAGATCAACGGGCTGCACTCGAATGTGTTTCCTCAATGTCACGCCTACGTAGAGATCTTGTCACTTGCCAGATTATTTTAACTTGACCCTGATGAATGCATTCTGCATTGATCCTCGGAGATGACTAAACGTTACAAAATCCAGTTCTTAGATGCAAAGGACAACATCCAATCTAGAGGTAATCAGGTCAAACAAAAATACAACACAATGAACACAGACTATAGCATTCTCTGGATATGAGAACATGTTTTTCCCTTGAAAACGGCAGGGCGGAGTAAGAAATTGTTAGGACTAAGAAAATAAGTTCTACGTAGGTTCAAAATAATGCATTTCCCCTGTGTAAGGTAAGCACGGTCATGGTGGCATGTGATTTCCTGCACTTCTCGAGTTGAAAATACCAGTTATAACATGCATTTTCATTTAGCTCCCAAAGTCACCTCCTTAAACTTGTTAGTATTGTTTTATTGTTTTCAGGATTAAAAAAAACCCCCAGCTTTACAAAGCTGAAGGTTTTATTTGGGGAGCACTCTCTATTCCTTTGTTTGGTGGATACAGAGGAAAAGCAACTCAAACAATAATTGCTAACGATAATGTCTGCTTCATTGTTTACATTATGTAAACAATTGAGCATTATGTCTGCTTCATTGTTTACATTATGCTCTTGAACACATTTCCATATGATGTTTCACATCTTACAAAATGCAGTCCATATGCACTATTTTATTCCGTCCCCAGAACCACTGCATACATGATTATCTGCTATAATTTCTTAGTCCCATTTCACATACGTGAAAACTGAGTCTCTAAATTTTGCGCCTCCATAGGTTCCCATGATTGGGAAGTAACAGAGCTGCTGCCAATAAAGTGCTATGTGTTTAAAAGGGAAAAAGCACAGTGTTACTCGTGATAAGAACATGGAGTCCTGGTCTCTGAACAACTCTGCCCTCCTTAGGTAACTGTTCCTCTTTTATCTTCATAATTATGTTTGCTTATTTTTGCATACTTTCCAAGCTGATTCCCCAGGTGGCACTCAGCAGTATTTAGGAAAAACTGGTATTTTTAGAAGAAAAATATTATCATATTTAGAGAATTAAAAAGTCTCTATATATGCCTTCTGTCAATTTACATTTTGCTGTCTTCATTTCTGCTTAATATCTTCATGACTTGACTGAATTCAAGTTTGGCCTTTAGAATTTGTTGAGAGGAACCTAGATTTTGGAGTGACAGCCATTATGAATTCCATCACATTCCTACCAAGAGGCGATGTAAACACTGAAGCACTGCATTGTACATCTGATTATGTAATCTAACAGGGATATTATTGTCCTACAGATCAGAAAGAAGAGTCCATCCTTCAGGAAGGACTTAGCCCCTCTAGGGCATTTGGCTTGGCAAGTTTAGCTCATGTATAATTTCATCTCCCAATTATCTATCTGGCCGGGGGCCTTTGTGTAGTGAACAACCTGGACAACTGTATGTAATGGGCTGGTCATCCAGCACCCTACAGATGACATAACATTTGCAGCTGAGGAGGACATACCTCATGATATTTTTTTACAGTTTTCCCCGAAGTGCAGGTACAGGATTTCCAGTTGATGGTTCCACAGCCACAGTTACCTCCACAGCGCTGCACGAGGAGGCAACGGGGAAAGAAGACCACGTGGGTCAGCTTCAGCTCCTCTCTTAGGTTGACGGAGTAATTCCTAGGAGTGCAGCTATAGCGCTTGACATCATCATTGAGCCGGTCCAGGTCCACTGTAAGAAACACACAGGTGTGACAGCACAGGACCCTGAGCAAAGCATCCCGGCAGGTGTCTTGGGGATGGGGTGGGAAGATGCTGCAAGGATGATCTTACTTCAGGGATGGAACCTGCCCTTGGGATAGCAATTATTAACCTAACATGGAAGGTGGAAAATCTGACTCACTTTGGATCTCATCTGCCCTTCAAAAATAATAATAAATTACATAATCAGCAACAACAAAGAAAAAACAAAACACTCTACAAAACTTGGCTAAATCTTTATCTTGGTTCAAATTTCCTTCTATTCTTTTTTAATGTAAAAAAAGAATTCTGAGGAAAGAAAATGAAATGTTCAGCAATTTTAAATAACTGCATTTATCTTAAAAAAATAAATCTCCCCTTGATTCTAAATAAAACCTAAGCTCTAAACCAATATTTAAATATCATTTGAATTATATCAGGGACACATTAGGGACAACAGGTCTATTATGGTTAGCTGGTAATGAAATTTTACAGAGAAGTGTAGAGAAGAAAAAGGTTTTAGCTTCATTTTAACTCTAAGGTCAACCAAAACATTAAGAAAATGGTATTTTGGGACAGTGCACATGATGCAACTTTGTGCACTGCGTCCTAGATGGCAGTAGGTGTAATGGTTAAGGGCTGGGTTCGGGTTCTGCAGCAAAGCCATAGCTGCCTGCACATCATGGGCCTGCCTCCTGTGTCACCCGACTGCTTCCTCACCTATAAAATGTGAACAGTAGAACTTTATCTACTTCTCAACAATAACTGAAGGATTGAATCTAGTGTGCCTGGCACTCAACTAATGCTGATGATTATTATTCATCTTGATTCATTTTGATTTTTCCTCCATATTTCCCTTTAATGTCAAATGGCCAAAGTCAACAAAAATTTTTTAAAAATAAAAATTCAGGCCTTTCTCCTTTATTTCTCTCTTTTGGTCATTACTCCAAGTCAGTGATTGTCAAGGGGGGATGGCTATGGGGACTTCTGTGAATTAAGAGCATCACCTAAATTTTCAAATTTTAGTCACAAACATTTACTTGAATTAAATTTATATTCTTGTATTTACATAAGTTACATTTAATGTTCTCAAAAAGCCAATCCTCCACGCACTTGGCACCTGAACCCTCTGGCTGGTGGGCACGGCCATGGCTACATTCTCAAGAGGATGCACAGGTGCCACACCAAGTCCTAGAGTGTGTCCCTTGTCACCTGCCTGGCGAGCTTGGAGGAATCCCACATCCCCCGGCTTACTCTGGACTCTAGCCCCCATAAGTGGGGGGTTTTGGTCTTAAACCAAAACCGTTTGAGGAGCAGTGAGAGTGCTCTTTTGGGGTAGAGGCCAGAGACTAAGGATGCTGTCACAAGAATGCATGAGAGGGATACCAAAAGCAAAGAAGCCACAAGTGGATGAAGAGCCCCCTTAACACCAGGAAGTTAGTGGGAAGTCTGGCCATGTGGCCGGTGAACCCTTGAATAAGGAATTAGTGGCAACTGGACTGATGCCCTGCCCTGAGAGCATTTCCATATGCGCAACTAGGCTCTGATTCTCAAGGGCAAGGATTTTTTCCCCCAAATGCTATATGCTGAGCTTGCGACACTAGGGCGGTGGAGGGGGAATAAATGCTGAATAATTTCTGTGCATGATTTATTGCTGTTTTTCCCTTCCTTTGTAAAGACATGTCCTAAGTTTAGCTATAATCAATCCAGATGTAAATTGAATGAACTGTGTCTTGGGAAAGGAACCATTTTATTGCTGCTAAAGCCCTGGAAATAACTGCAAGCAAAGCAGGAAGGGTTACATAAATGGATTAGGAAGTGCAACAATCATCCATTACAAGTGTCACCTTGAGGTGCATGGTGATGCTGGCCGTGCATTCTGCGCTGCGGAGAGGCTGAGGCAGGGGGCTGGGTTTGCTGTGCGTGGTAATAGGTGTCTGTCCGGCCTAGCGCAGAGGAATCAGGAGGTGCTATTAGCAAGGAGAGCTGGTGGGGTGCAGGAAGGCAGAGAGGGCTGGCAGGAGGCATGGTGCTGGGGTCTCTAGCTCAGTCCCCTGCTGGGCACCTCCTTCCTGTCACCGCACTTCACTTCACGGTTCCCCACCCTTCCAAGGTGACCGGTAAGCAGGAAACAAGGATCTGGGGCTCTTCCCCCTCTTGCTACTGTTTCTGGCACATCTGGCAGTGTGGGGGCATGACAAGTACCCACAAGCCTAAGGAAGATGATGCAGCTCCCTGGTGCTGACCTGGGCCCAGGGCGGCCAGCAGCACAGCCTTACCTCCAGGAAGCCCCCCAGCCAGGCTCCCTGCCACATGCCTTTCCTCGGCATTAGCTACACCCGAGGGTGTGCTCAGCAACCCAGGAAAACCCACATGCTCCTCACTCGTATGCACCAGGGCTCTTCACCCTTCAACTGTTTCACCCACCAGCACCAGTCACTTCCATTCCCCAACCACCAGGAGGACAACACGATGGTGCCAGTTTCATGCATCAGTTCGCTGATAGAACGGAGTGCAGTGGCCCAAGGGGGCCGCCCTGCTTCCTGGGGGATTGAAACCACTGAGGCACGTGATTCAGAATAGACCTCAAAACTTTCTCTGAGTGGATGCGAGTAAAGGGGAGGGGGATTGCAGGTATTCTGAGGGCACATGGATTCCTAGTCAGGAGGCTGGTGAGGCTCCAGCAGAGCAGGGGCCGGGCAGGGGGCTGGTGGCCAGTAGGCTCCTGGCACCTCTAGAGGGGGGGGGGGGTCCCTGGGAGGGCTTCCCAGGGAGGGGGCTGCACCTTCCATGCCGGTGGCGGTCTCCACAGAGGAACACAACAGCACAGCTAGGCTGTCCCAGACTGGATTCAAAGGCCTGCATATGTCATCAGTTTTCCCTTATTTCACCCCAGTGTACATATGTTGTAATCCCTCTCTTGCTGTCCTTTTGATTTTGTCTTGTCCTTTCATGGATCTTCGAAATCAGTTTGGTCTTCGGGGCTGTGCATTGACAGTCTGTCCTCAAGGGTGTTCCCTGGACCCACTGTCCAGGGTGGGGCCCTGCACGAGGCAGCTGGAGGCCCTCTTCCTGCACCCCTGCTCAGAGAGCAGGCCACTTGCAGAAGTTTCTCGTGCTGTGCTGAGTCCTGTGGTCTGAGTAGCAGGTGGGGACGAGTCAGGCAGCATCCTGTCTGCAACCCGCTGAGGCTCAGGTTGGGGAGTACCTAGAGTCAGCCCAGTTTGGTCCCAGCCACCAGCCAGCCCGAAGGCTCTGAGAAAAGTGAGAAGCTCTTCTCATCCTCACCTGCAAGAACCAGCACCCAGTGCTGTGAGTTCCATACCATCACCGCTCTCCCTCTCATCTGGCAGGAAACTGAGCCTTTGGGAGATGAAGAAGAACCCTTGTCCACAGCCACACATGCTGTCAACGGTGGACCCCGAATCCAGGCTTTCTCATGCAACTGTGCTTACAGTCGTGGTCTGGAGGTCTGGAGGTCTGGAGGGAGGTGCAAAGAGCAGCTTCCAGGAGCCATGCTGGAGCTGCCACCAGGGGACCACTCACTGCCCATGGACTAGGCTTCCCCGGTGTGTGACAGACCCCAACCTGTCACCTTCAACATATTGCTGATGGCCTACACCCCAGCATGTGCTCTGGGGCATGCACACTCATTTGTCAGGTTCTGCCGGGAAAGCACAGCAGGTTCTGGCGAACCACTTAGAGCCTACGTCCATCCTTGGCATTGAAAAACTGGATGAGTTTCATCTTTTTCCCTGATCTGAGGGCGCTCCTGTCTTTGCATGACCTTCGTTTTGCCCTCATTTCTTCTCAGACACCTTCTTGCCCTCACCTGCCTGTGGTCTTGACTCAGGAAAACCAGTTGGAAGCCACACAAAGAGCTGAATGGCTCGATTACAAAACTTCGTCTTCAGAGGGAACCAGTGCTAGACTCAGAGAGGTTCTTTGTAGAGGCAGATGAAGTCCAGGCACACCTTGTTTTTGTGTCTTGCTTTACCGTGCTTTGCAGATATTTTAGATACTGCATGTTTTCACAGATTGGAGGTTTGCGGCAACCCTGAGGTGTACAAGTCTGCTGGTGACTTGTTTTTTGGCAGCATTTGTTCACTTTGTCGCATTTTAATAAATTTCACAATATTTCAAACTTTTTCATTATTATTATGCTCTTATAGCAATCCGTGATCAGTGATTATGACTCACTGAAAGTTCAGGTGATGTGTTAAGTATTTTTTAGTATTAGAGTATTTTTAAATTAAGCTACATTTTTTTAAAAGATGTAATGCTATTGCACGCTTGACAGTACAGCATAGCGTAAACATCACTTTTATATACACCAAGAAACCGAAATATTCATTTGCCTGGCTCTATAGCGATATTTGCTTTATTGCTATGGAATAATGGGCCTGGAACTGAACCTGCAGTATCTCCAATGTTTGCCTCCGTTATGTCTCAGGTGCTTGGCAAGCATGGTGTGGGTGGTGATCAGCTCATGATTAAAATCTAAGTCTTTTGTAAGTTGATTATGTCTAGTTTTCTGTGAACATAAAAATTCATTGTGAAACAAAATAATGTCCTCCCTTTGACTGTAGGAAAGAACTTTTATCCCCCCTCCCCATGCATGTTTAATTCATGGCTTGTTTTGCTTAAACAGGAGGACAACTCCCATGGGTCAGTGTCTGGGTGTCAAGTTTATTGGCCAGGTTGTACCGTGCTGGTCTTTGAGCAATCTTTCTGTTGCTATGTGTGTCGCTAGCTTTATCTTCATTTCCCTGAGTCCACTGGTGTCTCCAATTAAACTTCCACAAGTTCCTAGAAAGAGCCAGGAATAATTTTCTAACCAGACCAAGCCTTTACCCTTTATAGTGCTAAAAATCCTTATTAACTCTTCCAGCAGACACACACCAGTTGCATATATACATACATATATACAATACATATAATACATATAATATATATATGTATTAGTGCATGTTTACTTGAAGTAGGGCCATATGTATATATATTTTTTTAATTTTTAGTACCATGGTTCTATCATTCTATTTCATTTTCTCTAGCACTCAGTCTACTATGTCATTTTAATCTTCCAGAGCTCAAGTCAAAAGCTAGATTCAGTCTACATCTCCTTTGACCCTTCTGCTATATACTCGCCACACATCCTCTGCCTTCTGTTACAGCACTTACTTCTCGGGCCTTGCTTTGTCATTTTATTTAGGTGTTTCTCTCCCATTAAAATATAAGGATCTTGGAAGCAGAGAGTTAATCATCTTTTCACCCCTCCTCTAGTGCCCTGCCCATAGTGGAGAGCCCAAATGTAGGTCATTTAAGTCCTGCTCTCCTAAAACCATTTGGTTTCAGCAAGGTACAGCTGAAAGAAATACGGCATCTCTGTAGCCTGAGCACATGCGCCATTTAGGATATATGAAATAACTAAGTCCAATAAAGAACAATTAAGTCCCTTTGGTACCTCCAGACAGGTGTTTCTAATTCTCTCTAAATCTGTTCTGACTTTGAATGGATACCCATAAACTTAAAGTCAAGATCAGAAAACGTTTACAGCATTTATAGCCTTACTCATCAATCCAGATTTCCTTTGCAAGGATTTGGTATATAATGACTATCTGAAGGACTAAACTCCTAATGGTATAGGTCAAGACTGAGACACCAGCCTTCTAGAACCAGCTCCATCAAGGATGCACGGTGATGCCTGAAGATAATTGGTACCAAGATCCACACAATCTAGAAGCAGTGCCATGGGGGAGAGGATAGCACCAAGAAGGCTTGTGCTCTGATGCATGCCCCAACGAGCTCAGAAATACATCCCTTGTCCAATGGGGAAAAAGTGCCACAATCTGTTATGTAAAGCACTAAGAATGTGACTTGGATTTTACAACACTAAATTTACGAGGCTTTGAGTCAGGGTGGGAGGTTAGGGGGATATATGAATACTTGTAGTATTTTACACCAAGTAACTAGGGTTTCTCAGCTTTTTTCAAGGTTCATAAATTCCCCAGGAGGAGTCTATTCATCTTTATGGACATTACAACCTTATTGTGGTTTTCAGATGCCCTCTTCTATGAATCAGCACATAATTATGAAAACTGTTTCCATTCCTCAACCCCAATTTGGAGGTGCAAATCATCGTAGAGAACAATTATTTTATAACCTTTAATGAGAAAATACCAGGATACTTTAAACTTAAAATCATGAATTCTCATAATTCCATTTGCTGGTTTAATTTCTAAAGAATGGACATACTTACCACTTGCATTTATAGTGATTAACCTAAGTCACCAGGTTCCCAATGAGATAACACCTAATTTTTGGGGTTTAAAAACATTGCCAAGATGTTGTTGTGTGAGATGTTGTCATAAGTGCAACTCTCATTGTTTTCTGGTAATAAATTCTAATTGCAGACACGACCATCCTTGTCTGATAGGTGTGGGACCTGAGGGCAAAGGAGCCAAGTGAGCTGTCCAAAGTCACTGGATGCATAGCAAGTGTTTGACAAACACATGCCACAAAATGAGTCCATGCATGGCCATCTGCGGGGTGCTGAGTCAGGCATGAAAGCAGCTGGCATCATCATGAGGCAATGCTCCGAACTCTAAGAACTGTGACCTGGTGGATGTGTGAAATAGGTCTACAAAATGAACAATAGGAAAACAAGCTAGGAGGTGAATACGAATCAAGAAGATCTTTAAACATCTTACTCCAACATATGGAGTCTGGGTCTCTGAGCTTGAAACACCACTGAGGTTCCCCCAGCAGGCCTGTGCAGGGAACAAACCCAGATTTATGGCATGGCTCTCTCCTCTGCATGCTTCTGATTTTCTTTTAGTATATAAGTGGGAGTAACAGTACTCCCCTGCCAAGAAATGTATTAAGATTAAATGAGTTAAGGGGCACCTGGGTGGTGCAGTTGGTTAAGCATCCGACTTTGTTCTGGCTCAGGTCATAATCTCAGAGTCGTGGGATCAAGCCCCAGGTCAGGCTCAGTGCTCAGTGGGGTGTTTGCTTGAGATTCTCTTTCTCTTACCCTCAGCCCCTCCTGCTACTCACATGCATGCATCTCTCTCTCTCAAATAAAAAAAAAATCTTAAAAAAAAAAAGATTGAGTTAACAGTGTTTGAAGCACAGAACCAAATCCTAGTTCTCAGTAGACTGAAGTGAGTAAAACTGATCAACAAGTACGGTTTAAGCACAGAATGACCCAAACAGCCAGGATGCCGCACGTGGGGGATCAACAAGGAAAGGAACTTCATGCCCCCCATGATCTTAATGTCAGAAGGCATGATCTTGCGTGTTCAGTTTAATTGCCTGGGACTTAGCACAGTCTTTACAAATTAAGACTCAATGAGCTGGTTTTCCCAGCACCGGCAGTTTTGAAAGGAGCGTGTGCTCTAGGAAGGGGGTACTTTCTCCCTAAGTCCATAGGTGCACAGAGCAAAAGGATGTCTCGGGTCTGGGGGGGGGGGCAATGCTTCACAGAAAATGTGGGCAAGGGAACTACGATGCCAAGACATTCATCATGAGCCAAAGTAACTGCTGTGAGAAAGGCACACAGACCCAGCCAGACGTGGGAAGTTGCCATGAGGTGGTGTCTTCCAATCCATGTGCCTTGATGGGGGAGTGACTGGTGATGAAACATGTAGTGTGCGCCCACACAGACACATGCAATGTGATCAACAACAGTGTGGCTTTTGTTAGTGCTCCCTGGCAAATTGAATCGGGAGTCTGGATACTTAACAGCTCCTATGTGTCATAAACAGTGGCTACCATCTAAAAAAAAAAAAAAAAAAAAAGTGCTTTTCAAAGGAAACATCCAATGAGCAAAACGGTGCCAGAAAAGTTTTGGGTAAACAGTATCATAGAGAAGTTTAGTACTTGCCGATTATTTTGTAAACTTTTAATGAGTGTCTTGATTTTACAGATACTTAAATTTGACAATATTTGGATCCTCTGTAGGAGGCTCTCTAGATTAGTGATGATTATCTTACAGCCCTACAGGAAAGAAAGCACAAGAGTTCACAGAAATATCTCAGTTCTGTGAGTTTTACTGATGTAATAGTATAGCTATCATTGACTGACAGCCAACTCGGTGCTCCTCTGCTCTTACTAATCCTAACACAACTCCGCAAAGGGGTTACAATTAGAGCCATTTTGCAGAGTGCAGAGCACAGAGGCTCCAGGTCTATACGTGACTCCGCTGAGGCCACCGCTCTTTGGATATGAGTTGGAATTTTATCCCAAGTTTAGTTGATGACAAAGCCCATGCTCTTCCCACTACAGCATCCCTCCTTTCCCTCCATTTTTATCAAAGCTGTGGAAGACAATTCTAACACTGATAAAGACAGCTTTTACTTGGCTCACACCACATGGTTCAGGAAGTTCAATAAAGGCGACCCTTTTTCAATGTCAGGAATTAGAAAAATAAATCCATTTTGATTTAATGTCCCTGGTACCTTTGTTTACTTCACAGACAGGTAGTTACAGGGGGGTGATATCTCCAGAGTGACTTCTCTGATTCATTGCTAGCATCAGTCAAAGGCCTGCTGCAAGTTCTACCCAGATAGCAAATAGGCAAAGTTGCCAGCATTCATCTTGTGATGCTTCAGCTTATTCTAAACTATGTTCATGTCTTAATATACTATGAAGTTATTTCCCTCATTCTAAATCATCTTTGGAAGAGCAAAACTTGTATTTTCCTAGTTAGTAAACAAGGGCATGGCAAAGAAACAGCGATGAATGACTAATTAAAAAATAAAAATTATTTTGACTTAGGATAATTCAGAACCAATTCAAACATTTTGATATTACACATACTAATTTCAATTAATTCTCAGCCTCTATAATGGTTATTTACCTATAAATCATTTTCAAATTAAAAAGTCAAGTGGTTTAGATTTTAGAGCAAAGCAATGTCATGTAAGAAATCACAGAACTGGTATCAGAGCCTCTGAAATGGGTTAATAACTGTCTCAGAGCATCAAACTATTTAGCATCTATAAAAATCACATATGTTAAATCCTGTCACTTGAAATCAATTTAATACCAATATATTTGCTCCACGCAATGTAGAAATATGGATTTTTTTAAAAGAGGAGGGCATGTGAATTTTGGCACATTAAAAAAAGGGCAACCCTTTGGGGAAGAATTTACTACTGGTAAGTAAAACTGTAGTTCACAACTATTAAGTTAGAATGTCCCGTCAATTATACCCATATGTTAATGACAACACTTATGCTGTGAAAACAGGCTTCCCCCTTGCTATAACGTGTTGGACTTTTTCTGTGACAAACACACTATGGTTTACAAAAGGCAAGTTCTTTTGGAATAAAGAAGCAGATCTCTTCTACATTGTTCATCTCTGTAAACGGCCTCTCAATGAATGCCCAATCTGGTAAAGGTTAAGGCTGATCATTTCTTAATTTAAAGAAGCCCAATGTCATGCTACAAACTTGAATAAAGATGCACTGTCCTTAAACTCAAAGGACTCTGCATTAAAGAAATGCTTTCAGTGAGGCTTCAATAGTCATATCATGACTATACAGTTTGTAGAAGATCCATGTAACTTTTTTACATATAGGCAAGTGTGCTATGTCATTAGTGTACTCAAGAGACAAAGTAATGCAACTTGAAACACCTTTTTTTAAAAAAAAATTTAGGCAACTCTGAGGTTGAAATTAATGGCAAAAAATAGGTTTTGGAGGTGCAGTTATGTACAGATTTTGATTATCCATGTTACTTTTTCCTCCACATTCCCTAAGAAACTGAATGTTGGATATATTCACCTGTTCTATAGACAAGTCCAAGCTTATCTATTACTTGTGAGTTTTAAAAAAGTAGGCCTTGTGTGCTGAAGCTCTGGCTCCAATATTTGGCAGTGCTCTTCTCCCTCTTCTCTCTTTCTTCTCCTCTAACCTGTATCGGCCTCTTGCTTCTCATTTACAAGTCTTTCTTAGACTGACCCTGAATCTCACTGTCACCAAATCTGCCTTCAAGTAAACAGTAGAAATGAGGCGCATAATTTAATTTTAAATATGTACTATTTCTATGTTATTAACACACATTCTTTACTTAGTGTGTTTGTGTTTTATTTTAGAGTCTTTAAAACTACGTGTTTGCATATTCATATTTAAGGGCCATCTTAGAATACTGCTCTTTGCTATCAAGAAAAATACCACTCTGATCAGTCTGGGAAATCAGAAGAATGGATAGTCCATAGCAATCCATAACTGGTCTCTATTTTTGCACATCATTATAAAATTATCATACTGACAAGAGGAAATTTCTTCAGGGATCCTATAAAGTTCACTCTTTGTTGGACATCCAATGGACCTCCATCATCTGTAACTCTTCATTCACTGCTCCCTTTCTCCTACAACTCATGATATAAACCATGAGTTTGTACTTTTTAAGTTCTAAAAGCTGAAAATGGCAGCTGAGATATGAAATTGGCTTCCTTTTGCGTGTGCAAGTCACATGCAGGTAGTTCAGCAGCAGGAGAATGATAAACAATTAAATTAGCACATTTATATAAGTACAGAGACAGTGTTGACTTGCCAGTGTTAAATGAAACAGTACAGATCCACCTTCAGGCCATTTTAAACAAGAGATTAAGAAGTGGAACTCGAGCCAACGAGGGGAAGAAATGTTCACTCTGTCAAAAATAAGAAGAACGTCACCTTGAATGTTCTTGGAAGGTTCTATTAGGAATCAGAGGCATTCATGCTTCATAAAGCTACGTTCCTCTTTGATGCTATATTTTAACTAAATACCTTCACATCTATGATGTCTGTGGGGCGGTTTCTGTAAACTTTGGAAATACACTAATGCTAGTTTTTAATATCTTCAATTTCATGAACATTAATTGAGCACCTACAATGTGTCAGAGGCTGTGCCGAGTGCCCGAGATACAGATGAATGATTCCTAACGCAGCAGCTCTCAACCCTGGCTGCTTCTCAGGATCGATCTCCATCTCCGATGAGCCATCAAATAACCTTGATAGCTCAGCCCAACCCTGAGAGGTTCTGAGTCAGTGGGAGTAGGTGTTTGGGAGTAAGTGTCTGCAGCTTTGTACAACTCCCCAGCTGACTGACTATGCAGCCAGAGTTGAGACCAGGCCCTTATGTCCTAGGACCTCACATGGCCTTAGAGGAAATGCCAAGACACAGCAAAAGTGCAGTAGGAGGATGTCCTAATGCTATGGCATCTCAAGTCCTCCAAATTTTGTCTGGGGTGGCAGGCTTCACAGGGAGAGGACACGGGATGAGAAAGGTTCCCCCAATGGAGTAAGGCAAACACACGTCAGAATTCCAAGTAGCCAGAGCTAGCTAACACTTCTTGAACAAGTACTAGGCCAGGCTCTCTTGATAGCATCACTACAATGATCAAAGGTAGGTATAGTCACACACACGTTGCCAGAGGAAACTGAGGCACAGTAACAGTGACTTGCTGAAAGATCACAAAACGTGTACACGGCAGAGTTAGGATTTGAACCCAGACACTCTGCTTCCAACTCAACATATCTGGGGGAAAGAAAGTAATAGATTTAGGGGATTTTAAAATTTTACAATTCCAAAAACTAGATGCCAAGAACTGCCCCTCAAAACCTCTAGCAGTGAAGATACTTGAAGACAGAGTCAGATTTTATCATTTCTTTGTACAACTTAATTTTTTTACCATTTTTCTGGGGTTTTCAAAACACCGTGAATTTTTACTTTCCTTCAAGTTGACTAAGTAGAAATCCAAAGACAACACCACCACAGAAAAGCAATTTCTCCTCTGAGTTGAATGCAGCCTGTGGCCCTGGGAAGACTCTGTTTGAGAGTCCAGGGATCTGGCTACAGCACATCTCCACACCACCAGGGCACCAGGGACTCTCTTATCCACCCCTTGGCTGTATGTCTTAAGTACAGAAGACTTCAGACCTGAGCCATAAGCAGCCCAGGCAGGAGTTAACTCTTAGTCCTTCTAGCCCAAATGTCCTAATAGGTTGTGCTTACTGACACAAGTAGGACCTTCCTGAGCTTCACAGCTCTTCAAAGTGATATTATAAAATGTAGGCAACAAGCTATATTTTAACTAAATACCTTCACATCTATGATGCAAATGAACCTTACAAGACAATTAGAGAAGATTTTAACGGTAAACTTCAGCAAACAAAGCAAGCACAGGCTAGAAATTAGTTTTATTCATTAAAAGGTAATTATAAGAGATTTCTCTATTAATTTGAATTAAACATGCAAAGAAACGTCTCAGATTATATCGCTCAGATGTACGAATAAGACATTTGTTTTTTGCGACTTTCAGTATTGTTTTAACTCAAGATGTTTTCTCGTGAAAGGTCCTCTCTCCTCCCTTCAGTGTATTTTCCTGAAACCTCCAGTTGAATGTGCCTCACCCCCACCTCTCCAAATTATCCCAGGCCTTCTATGTTTCTTCTCAGGGACATGTACGTCCTATGAAGTATCTCGGACACCAAGCACATAGTAGACCACCATAAAACCTTTCTAGTATAGACACTGACAGGTAGAGATGAAATCTTCTGAAGAGTTCTGACCACCACTTTACCAGGAGCCTCTTCTGCCAGCACTGAGTCCTGAGCTAAATCAACATTCACATCTACCAGAGAAGCACAGTGGGCCATGATATGGGCTCTGCCCCTGGAGGCAAGAGACCATGACTCTCATTTCCTCTCTACTGCCACTGGCCACACAGCTTGTACCAAGTTATTTGCTTCCCCTCACAGTGAGGCTAATAATACTTTACTTGCCAAGAAGCAAGAAGCTGGTCCAGATGATTTCACAAGGTTTCTTCTAGCTCCTAGCCATGACACATCTTTGGCTGAACAAAATCTTGCTTAGTCTTGTACAAACAATGCAGTCTGTGATAAGCACAGAACTTCATCTGAAGGTGCAGTGGGAGAGATATGTGGTAAGACTGGCAGTAAGCCTTTGATTTTAGCAAGCCAAATATATTGCATTTTTAGTCCTCACTGAGAATTAGTGGTCTTATCTGCTCACAAAGAACCTTCAAGGCTGTTTTTCTTACCTTTTGACTTCCTGTCATGGTAGGACCTGCCTCGATAATGGGGGGTGTCCAAATATAGATTCTCAAGATCTTCTTGCCATGATTCTGGATTGAAGTGCTTGAGCAGATCTTCCACGGTATCAAATTCAGCTACTGTTTTGTCCAGAGCATCCGCAGTGAGAGTGGGGTCCGTTACTGATGGAGAGTGATAGGATACCCCCTAAGAGTGACATACAGCTCAGTGTACTCAGAAAAAAAGTTTATTGCTATGAAATACAATAGTCATACATCTGTATGGAAGGAACATAAACAAGCTTCTGACTGTAAGACAATATATGCATAAATATCAAGCTAGAGTCCTCTGCCATCATCCTGCCATATTCTTAAATGAGAACAATTAATTGGTAAATTATAGTCATTCTCATGTTTGCAAGTCAAAACCAGGCAGGTCATAAAATGTCTAGTTCATCTGAAATATAATCATTAAAGAAGATACTGACTAAATGGCAATATCAAAATCACATCATCCCATTTCTTGGTTCATGGTTCCAAATCATCCACAACCACATCAACAAGTAATGATTAGAATTTGAATTCTGAGCTGCTTTCATACAGTTTTTGCAGAATCCATCCCTTCCTCCCACGTTTAGCCTCCATCTCTCCTCACAGGTCATCTTACATTGCAGGTGTTGTGTGAGCAGGCTTCGAACCTCCTCTGGAGAGGACTTGATCAAATTTGACAATTTCACCAGCTTATTAACTGTCAACAAGGATAATTAGTCATGAAACTTGCTCCTTCACCCCAGACTAGAAGATGCCCATGGGAAACATATGTATGTATTTTTAAAGCACTGTTGCTTGCTAGCAATCCCAGCTGTCATGAAAATATTCTCAGAAATACTCTTTAAATGAGGAATACAACATCATTGCAAATCTGGGAGGGATTAGTATATTGCCATGGACTAGGTCCCCACATAAGTTCCCAAGCACTTACTTCACCAACCCTTGGATAATCTAGAGGCAAATGAACCATGATTTAAACATCTCTGTAAAAATTCATGACCCATTAACAAGGAAATAGAAAGCACAGAGTCTCAAATGGTTTCAAAACGTCTTTCAAGAAGCCGCCAAACAAACAAGATCCCTCAAGAGCAAATACCTCCTACCAGGCAGGGAAAGTGGGAATTAACAGGCACTTGCATTCCTGAAACTAGAAATACTATGTGCCACAGGGTTTCAGACAGCAAGGCCCACAATTCATATTTTCACTTTCAGGTTTGATTTTCTCGTTTTAACCAATTAAGGTCCAAAGGTCTGTAAACAATAGGATGGATGCCCACCTGCTTTCAGAGGAACAGCGGTCCCTCTTCAGCAAAGCAAAGGGGTTTTGTAAAAGTATTAACCTATCCTGGTGTACCTTAAGAGCAGTTTTCAAATATACCTGGCAGGGGAAAGAGATGGGGAAATACGAGCTGGACCAGTGAAGACAGTAGGCCAGTTCTTTAATCCAGGGATGCAGTTGGGCACACACATGTGAGCATGTGTGCATGCACATATACTTGTGTGCATGTGTGGGTGCTTGTGTACATGCATGTGTGTGCTTGTGTGTATGCATGTGTGTGGCCGATATAAACTGAACTCTGACTGAAGCACATCATTTCTGTCTTTCACATCCCTCCTGGCATCACATGCTAGAGTTGGATATGATGATTCAGTATCAAAATTTCAAATTCCAATTCAACTTTGTATTATCTGGATAATCTACTGTCTACGTGGCTCACCGTCACAGGTGATTGACAACTGTATCCCAATAATGTGGGTCTAAGATCCAGAAATTCAAAAAAAGCTGGCCCAAGTCAGGTGCATGGCATCTGTATAAAAGTTTTGAAATTAAAATGCTTCCCTGTGTTTGAAACAGAAGCGGGAACATCAATGAAGCCACTTTCAAGAAAGGAGAAGCCTCTCACAATGGCTCTGGGAACTCCTGGTGCAAAGTTTCCCCGGGGAGCTCCTAAGGGTCCCTAGAGCATAGTGTGTACCTGCACATCCCTCCAGGAGAAAGCTGTGGAGGGCTGTCCATCCCCAAGGGAGGGGGCTCTCCATCTTCTGACATGGGCCTGAAGGGCAAATCCAAACAACCCACAGGTAAAATGTGAAACTGTCCTTATGTGAGGGCAGGTGACAGGAACACCGGTGAGAGCTAAGAAAAGACTTAGAGATGACTAGATCACCTAATAAACCTGCTAGAAAATGTTTATTTCTTGAGTAATTATTTTAAAACTATTTTCGTGAGACAGAACAGCTGGGTGTACTTCTTCCATGGCACTGTAGATCTGACCGCACTCAGCTTTGGTTTCATATTTATAATCCATTCAAAATCTAACTGAATGGCTTTAAAAATAACAATTTAAAAAATGCTCAGAAAATTAAAAGCCACACTCCACAAAAACAAAATATGGTTTATACAGTGTTAATGGTGGGCCCAAGGGTCCTTACTCCTATTCCAGAGGGCTTTTGAAAACCAAAATGCTAAAAAAAAAAAAAAAAAAAAAAAAATGCTGAAGAAAGAGATTGTTTTCCTGCTATTTCCAGAGAATGAAGCAGAACATGGCCTTGGAGCTCAAGTGTCCAGTGGAAGCGGACACAGTGCCGAGCGCCTGCAGTTGATCCAAATGGACGGGTCACTCCACCTCTTTATGAGGACCTGCATTGTCCTGAATTCGCTAAGGGTCCCTTAAGCTCATGCTTTGTGCTCCTGGGCCAGGGATGACTCGGCCATTCCGAGCTGTCACCTGTAAGATGCCTGAGAAAGCCAGAGGATTTGACAGAACAGCAAGCTCAGGCCTGGGGCCAGAAGCTGCCACACCTCCCCTGATCGTTGGTCTCTGGTTGCTAACCGGGGCAAATCTCCGCCTGGTCTCCCAGAGCAAAGGGCTTGTCTTCCCGACAGTGACTGCCTGCACTTAGCCAGATTCAGAGTGTCATTCTGGGCTGTCAAAGCAAACAAAACGTTCTTAACATCACCATTAGAAACCTCACTGACCTCTTGATTAGGTCACGTTGCTCTAGTCCAGTGGCCACACCGGGGGAATTAAATAGCAAAATCCACAGCTAAGGAAACCTTGGTATCTGAAGGAGTTTCTTTTAAAAATCCTCTAGAGAACAAAGGATAGCATATCACTTGAAAAAAAAATCAAGTCTGATTCAGCGACATGGACTCACACCCATGGGCCAGCTTTCTCCATGCTCTTGACCTTCTAAACGAACACCTGCATTTATTATCTCACATTTTATTGCTACATACATGCTCCTCATAGGACTGGTAAAAACAAGGTCTGTTCTTTCTGAACAAGAGAAGCAGAACACTAAGAAGTGACTAAATTTGGAGGAAAAAAATTGGACCATGAACCATTTTGCAGTTTCAGGGTGAGTTATGTTTTATTTCTAAGTCAAATAGAACATATGTGTGGTTTGCACTTAAATTATCTTACTGTAAACACTGGGATTTTTCATGTCTGAAAAGATTCTTGAGAATGTAGAGGTTAACAGCCTCCTTTGGAATATTCAAAACACTGTTTCAAAGTTCCCCACTTGAGCGTGGGCCATGGACCAGTTTGATATGCTTGATATGTCTGGACAGTCGTCCAGTTGGAACATTCTACTTTGAAACCGATAAATACTGAAGTCATCGTCTACCCCACATTCCTACAATGGGTACTGGCATTTCCTGAGGACCTTTCTGAAGAGACAGGAAAGGACATGTGACCCAGCCTGCTCTCCCCATAAATGAAATGCAAGGACACATCCTGATTACAACATGGCTTCTAGTGAAACCCTGGGTCCTTCATGCAGCTGAAGCCGTTCTGGGGTTGACCTTAGCTTCTTCATCAGCTTTTTTCATTGACAACAGAAAAACAAAGTACTTACTGAGATAGAGCTTGTGACTGACTCCCAGTTGGTCTCTGAGGCTGCTGCGGGTTGGAAATCTTCCTAGAAGGCAAGAAACATCCATGTGAGTCAAGCAAACCTCTGTTCAATTCATCACATGCACAGTTTCATTATCTTAACCATCAGAATCTTCTCCCAACTAAGTGACAACAGATATAAGGGCTACATTTTTGCTGGACAGGTCACCCTCTGTCTTAAGCTCTTCTCCACAAGAACCCTTCTCATCCAAGACACGGACATTTTTGGACAGAGGGATATATTCACATTTACTTAGGAGTACTGGTGAAAGGGAAAAAGTGTAGACAGGAGTTCAGATTTTAATTCGACCATCTGCTGGCTGTGTGACCTCAAGCAATCTACCTCACCTTGGCAATCCTTCTCTTCCTGTCTGTAAAAGGCTGGTATGGGATCCTTAAATTAGAAGGGAGTTTGGAGAACTGAATGCACCAATTATGTAATTATAACTAGCACTTAATAAGGTGGCTAATAAAGAATAATAATAGCTCTTATCCATATTGATGTTTATTTGGTTTGAGGTAGGTTCTGCATCATGTTCTGTCCTGCCTACAGAGCTGGTCGGCAATATCAGTGATCTTTTCAAAGATAAATTAACAGACAAAGGGCTACTCCTGACTCTCTTGCGATGGCAGGAAGGATAGCGGGGGCAGGGGACCAGCGGTGGAATGACACAGTACCACTCACTCAGAGAAAGGAGCCAAAGGGCGGACCCGAGAAAGTCATCTCAGAGAAGACTTTGAAGGGTTTGTGACAGCCATGGATTTCAGAGAAAGAAACTTCTCTTAAAAGGCAAATGTGCCTCCAAATTGTATGTGACTTTCTGTCAATTACTCCAGCACCAGTAACTTTAAAAAATATAATGGGAAGAAAAGCTGATCTATCATTTATACATGTCACAGATGGTTCCTGACCCTGCTTAAATCAATCAACCTGGTTAATGTCTTCCAGCCAGACCAGGGAGTACGACGTTATTTTAAGATGATGCTGAGAAAAATTCAGATACTCAAATCTGGCAGCTTATTTACCCAAGTATACTTACTGAATGAAGCTAAGTATCAGGTCTAAATTTCATTAACATTTTGAGAAGGTGCTAGTGCATTTGTTAATTGTTCATGATGAGACTGATCTATATATAAATGTCTGTGTTAAAAAAATTTAGTTGTTTACCAAGAAAGAACTAAGTCAAATATGGGGTTCAAGGAATGAACATCTATCAAAAACTGGCTAAGGCATCATTATTCTAGTCTCAATCTCAGGAAAGATAGAAAGAAACAGCAAATTGGTCTCTGCCCTCTGCGGGACAGGATCCACATAAAAAAGACAACAAATTCCCACAGCAAAAGGATGGGTGCTTGCAAGTGGAGGTTGGTATTGATATGAGTCTTCATAAAAAGGTGAGCAGGTGAAATTGGGCAAGACAGCCAATGGCTTCTTCATGTCGTGAAGGGACTATTGGTGAGAGGACACTTGCCAGGTAGGATTATAACATGTGCAATCCGCACATCATAGAATTTTTAATTTTCACTCATTTATTATTTGCTCCTCACCAACTGTGTGATTCATTCTAAACTGAGGGTAGAGTCATGAGGAACTGAGAAACTCTACCTTCCTTCAAGGAGTTCAAAATGTAAGCATTAATAAACAGGTCAATGGCTCAGGCAATAAACTCATGTGGGTGTTATAATACTAGTTTAATCAGGTCACTAAGGAAGGTAGTAGGAAATTTACCCAAGAGGAAGTTGGGTTAGAAAAATTTCACCCAAGAAGGTAACTCTTGACCTGAGTCTTGAAGACTCAGGTAAGTAGATGAGTAAGTAGATGGCTACTTGCAAGAGAGGTGGGGTGGAAGACTCGAAGAGAGACAGATGTCTAGACACACGTGGGAATGTATACAGGAAAATGTGTTATTGAGGAGAGTTAATGAGTTATGTTGGGTGTTGCATCTTTGAGGTGCCCACGCAATATCCAGCTAGCAGGGTCCAGGAGGCTGTTTGCTATATGAGAGTGGACCACATGAGAGAAACCCAAATGTGGGACACAGATCTGAGAATCCCCAGCACAATAATGGCTATGAAGTGAGTGTGGATTATGTTGACCATATGTGAAAATCAGAAGAGGGAAAATCTTAAAATCTTGGAGCTACAAAGAACTTAGTATTAACTAATGCAATCTCTTCACTTTAATTATTGAAAAACCAATTCTCAGAGATAAATGGTGTGCTCTTTATCACGTGGCCAACTTCATGCAAAGCAGGACCACAAGAGTGCATTTCTAAGTACACACTGTGTGGCGATCTTTCACATCATTGTAACAGGCTTGGATGGAACAGTGTCCAAAGGGAAGTCCACAGAAAAGCAGAAAAGACCTAAAGCAGAGTATTGGTGGAAGGTTCTATGAGGATATCCTTTGAAATAGTCTTAGTTATTTAGATTGTACATCTATATTTCCTAAATTCTGTAACTAGATGCAGTGAAACGCCGGGACACCTGCACCCCGATGTTTATAAGCAGCAATGTCCACAATAGCCAAACTGTGGAAGGAGCCTTGGTGCCCATTGAAAGATGAATGGATAAAGAAGATGTGGTCTATGTATACAATGGAATATTACTCAGCCATTAGAAATGACAAATACCCACCATTTGCTTCAACGTGGATGGAACTGCAGGGTACTATGCTGAGTGAAATAAGTCAGTCGGAGAAGGACAAACATCATATGGTCTCATTCATTTGGGGAATATAAAAAATTAGTGAAAGGGAATAAAGGGAAAGGAGAGAAAATGAGTGAAAAGATCAGTGAGGGTGACAAAACATGAGAGACACCTAACTCTGGGAAATGAACAAGGGATAGTGGAAAGGGAAGTGGGGGGGTTGGGGTGACTGGGTGATGGGCACTGAGGGGGGCACTTGGCAGGATGAGCACTGGGTATTATGCTAAATGTCAGCAAATTGAACTCCAATAAAATTTTTCTTTTTAAAATGTCCTGGCACCTTGGAAAAAAATAAAATAAATAAATTCTATAACTTTGATTTACTTCATTGCCTTGCATAGAAATATGGTAAAAATATTTTGTTAAGCATTTTAATATAAAGCACCTTCATGCACATGTGCCTAGATAAATGTTACACAAAAAATGTTAGCTTCTTCACTGTCAGAGCTATAGGATTCCACTTAAAAACTTTATAATAGACGCACATGACAGAAGATTTCATTAAGTTCCAGAAAAAATAAATTTATCTTCTCTTAGCAATATATTAGTCATTTAAAAGAAACCAACCTTCTTTTAGTTTATTTCAAAATTTGCTATTATTTATAAATGACACATTTAAAATGAGCTTTTAAAAAGGGGGAAAATGCCCCTTCTAAGAATAAAGTGCAGAACCTCTGAGTTTTCTTTTTTATTTTTTTTTGAACCTCTGAGTTTTAGATCCAAAAGAACAATCTTGGCATGCGAAGGAACGTGGCCATTTGCTTTCTAAATCTGTCCTTCACATGTGTTTCTCATCTCCTCCACTGCAGTCTCTCAAGCCCAAGATCCTGGCGGGCCTCCCAGTTGCTAGCTTTGAACCTGAGACTACTGTGTCTAGAGTCCACACCACATGGCAGCCGCAATGGTCTTTTCTTTCCTGGCTTTACAAAAAATAACTCACATACAACATTGTGTAAATTTAAGGGGTACAACATGATAATCAGAGGCGTGTCTATGTTGCTAAGTGGTTACTACAATAAGGTTAGTTAATGAATCAATCCCCTCACATAATTACAGTCGTGTGTGTGTCTGCGGTGAGAATATCTAAGAGCTATTCTTTCTTAACAACTTTCAAGTGTATAATACAACACTTAATTATAGTCATGGTGTTGTGCATTAGATCCCCAGAACTTACTGATCTTATTACTCTAAGTCTGTACTCTTCAATCAACAATTCCCCATTTTTGTACTTTCTTGCCCCTGGCAATGATCATACTCTATGTTTCTGTGAGTTTGGCTTTTTTTTCCTTCTTTTTTAGAGTAGGCATATAGGTGAGATGATACAATATTTGTTTTTTCCCTATCTGACTTATTTTACTTAGTATAATGTCTAATTTCCTCAAGGTCCATCCATGTTGTCACAAATGCAGGATTTCCTTCTTCCTCAGGCTGAATATCCATCTCTCACATTTTTGTTATTCATTCATTCATCTGTCAGTGGGAACTTAGGGTGCTTCCATGTCTTGGTTGCTGTGAGTGATGCTGCAGTGAACATGGGGCGCACATGTCTCCTCACCACAGTGATCTGCAGTGACCTGTCTTCTTTCAGTTACATAACCAGAAGTGAGATTGCTGGGTTGTATGCTAGTTTTTTAAATTCCTTTTTTTTAAAAAAGATTTTATTTATTCATGCAAGACACAGAGAGAGAGAGAGAGAGAGAGGCAGAGACCCAGGCAGAGGGAGAAGCAGGCTCCATGCAGGGAGCCCGACATGGGACTCGATCCTGGGTCTCCCAGATCACACCCTGGGCTGCAGGCAGTGCTAAACCACTGCACCACCGGGGCTGCCCTAAATTTCTTGAGTAACCTCCATGCTTGCTGTCTGCTACAGCGGCTGTACTCATGTGCATTCCCACGAACAGTGCATTAATGATCCCTCTTCTCCACTCCCTTGCCACCACTTGTTATCTCTTATCTTTTTGATACTAGTCATTATAGTAGGTATAAGGTGATATTCACTGTGCTTGTGATGTGTTTCCCTGCTGACTAGACAGACGTGTGGAGCACTTATATGTCTTCTTTGGCAAAATATCTATTCAGATCCTCTGCCCATTTTTAATTCAGATTATTTGGTGTTTTGTTTTGTTTTGCTATTGAGTTGTATGACTTTTTTATATATTTTGGGTGTTGATCTGTTTTCAGGTACGTGGTTTGCTAATATTTCCTCCCATTCCATAGGCTGCCTTTTCATTCTGCTGTTCTGTTCTGTAGAAGCTTTTATACTTTGATGTAGTCCCTCTGTCTTTGCTTTTGATGTCATATCCAAACAAATCACTGCTGAAACCAAGGTCCAGGAGCTTTCCCCCAAGTCTTTTTGTAAGTCTTTTACAGTTTTAGGTCTTATATTTAAGTCGACTCTATATCAGGTTAGTGTTTGTGAGTGGTGTCAAGATATGGCTCCAATTTCATTTTTTTATATTTGAAATCTAGTTTTCCCAACACCATTTATTAAACAGACTATCTTTCCCCATGAAGTATTATTGGCTCTCTTGTCAAAAATTAGTTAACTGTATATGCACGAGTTTATGTTTCAGCTACTTTATTCTTTAAAAAAAAAAGATTTTAGTCATTCGTTTGACAGAGAGAGAGAGAGAGAGAGAGAGAGCACAAGCAGGGGGAGGGGCAGAGGAAGAAGGGGAAGCAGACCCCTCCCCCCATGAGGAGGGAGCCTGATGCAGGGCTGGATCCCAGGACCCTGAGATCCTGACCTGAGCTGAAGGCAGACACTCACCCACAAAAACACCCAGGCGCCCCTTGGCTACTTTATTTTATTGGTAGCTTTTTAAAGTGTAAATCAATCACTTCTGTCCTCTGCTTAAATCCACCCAAGAGCTTTTCACTGTATGTAGGATCTGTTCTTACATGTTCTGACCCCTGCTTCTTTCCTCCTCAGCATCTTTCTCTGATTTGATGTTTTACCTTTCTCACAAACTGCACTCCCACTACACTGGCTGTTCTCACAGTCTTTCAAATAACACTCCAAGCATCTCCCCTCCCGCCTAAGCCTGTGGCTGTTCCCTATGCCCGCAATACACTGTCTCCAAGTCTTCCAGTGACAGGCTCCTCATTATTTAGTTCTATGCTCAAACATCACATCAGTAGACAACCGCTCCTTGAACATGTTATTTAAAATATTCCCACTCTTGGTCACTCTACCTACTTAATTTCCTTAATTTTCTTTAAAGCATTTATATTGATCTGAAATAGTTTTACCTTTGTTTTATTGTTTATGATCTCTTTCCCCAAGGAGAATGCATGCTCTGGAACGGCAAGGAGTTTGCTTAATTCTTTCCTGTTCTATCCCGAATTCTTAACTGAGTTTTGGGTACAACCTCCAATTTCACTGGTTCCCAGGGCACATTCAGCAATAATGTTCATCCACTTCCCTCCATGGTGGCAAAGCATGGTTTAGAGCCAGAGCCTGTTCTGATCAGTCGGTCCTGAACATGTCACAATGTTAGCTACATATTTTTAGAATCATCCTGGGTAGACAGCTTGCTTTTTCAAGCTCCAGGCTAATGAAAGACAGACTCCTCTAGTGTGGGTCCTCTTAGCAGAGTAGTGCCCTTAGCATTAATTTAATGCTAAAATGGAACCAACAGTGAAGAATCACTTAAAATGTATTGAAACAGTTTAGCTTATGGAAACGCTTTTCTGTCTGTGTTCTGGTAAACTCCAATATATGCTTTAGAAGCCATGTCCCATTCTTCCAAGGATAGAGAACCACCTGTGAGCTCCTAGAAGGAGGTACCAATCAGCACTCCATTTCCTCATCTTCTTTGTCTACGCTGCGGCCTGCTTCATCCTAAAAGAACGAAGCTGCTCCTTTGGCTACTTCGTTCCCTCAGTCCTGGCGGGATGGCTGGTTGGTGCTCGGGGTAACTCACTAAGATCATATCTAGGGATCCAAGCCATCCTCCAGAGAGGAGCAAGCCATGGTGCCCAGAGCCAGAGGGCTGCCCAGCATCTCCCAGCTCATTATGTCTGCAGTCAGGACTACAGTGTAAGGAGCTATTGTTCTCTCTCAGTCACACAGTTTCCAACTCATGAAATCATGGCACACATCATCCTCTAATTACAGGCATCATCGTTGGCACTGCCTTAATCTAATAAGAATTCATTTACATCATTAAAAATAATTTATTCTCAGTTTATGTCCCCATGTTATAATACTTCAAAATAATATTTTGGCAGTGAAATGCATTATTTGGCATTTTGAAATGAAACTCAGTCCCTTACATTCTTTTTGGGGCAATTTTGAAAACACAGATGTGATTCTGAGATCTGAACTTTTTAAATAGCTCAGTTCTGGAAGGTTGATTTGTGGGAGAGAAGAGATACTAGGAAGTTGAGGTAGTATGGAAATATACATCTTAGAGCACACGAAAACATACATAGATATTTGTGTAATTGAAGTGTGGCAGAAATATTCCCTAAGCAGACACGCTAAAGTCAGGAAGCATAAAAATCGATATGCCTCACACATACTAAGTATTGCAGAAATAAAAAAATAGCAAAATTAAAAGGATAAATATAAAGGTACAAATATAATTATAATTAACAGTTAACATCCTTAAAGTAAAACAAACTTTTATACATGAAAAGGTTATAAGAGTATGTTTCATATCACATAATTCTGCTAGAAAAATGTACAGATATATTCACAACAATATTGACATTGTTGGTACTGAATGTTCCTTTGTCTATATATTATATGTCCTAAATTTTTTATAATACATACCAAGTTTTAATAAGAAATTGATAAATTTCTAAAACAACAATAGAAAAGAAAAATGGACTGGAGTGTGCATAAGCACTTTCTCCTAAAGCCTTATGTTATATTATCAGGTTGAACAGTGTCACCCGTGTATTCCCTGGTGGAAACTAAAAGCGTTTTTTTGGAAAAATAATTCTTACCAATTACTAGAGAGAATTGTTCAAAGATGGGACAATAAAGAATTGTTCCAGATCATCACATTTGGCTCGACCTAAAACATGGCGAATGCAACGCAAATGTTTGACGTCTTACAAACAGCCATGAGAGCACATGGTTAGCAATCAGCTCAGGGTCAGAAGGCATTTGTGTGCCTGTGTGTGAGGACGGTGGACTCCCAGGCTAAAGCGAATCCAGCCAGGGATACAATAATGCTATAGGTAATGAGTATTCTCAATAATAATCTTCACTATTAAAGACAGATATGATTGGGGATTTCATTTGCAGACAGGATATGGCCAGATAACCCTTCCTTGCCATCAGTCACCTGCGGCCATTCCAGAGGGAGGTCGTATATTACATGCTAACAAGTGAAATAATCCACTCATCCCTCTTCCCAGGCAAGCACCAGTCACTGAATGCCTGCAGTTGGATGTCCAACTGAATCCCTGTCTGAAACCTTGATGGTCCTAAACCTGAAGAGCTCAGAACAACTGTCTTTTGAGTCTTTGGTGGCGACTGTTGCCGGGCCGATATTCCAAACATTTAGGGTGATTACTTAAACCACCTGTTCCTGGATCCCACAGAGGATGGCTGTTCATTGTTACCCGGGGTGGTCATGCAGGGTGTGCGCAGATGAGCCATAAGCTGTTCACTGCTCACAGGGATGGATTCTTCCATCTCTTCCAACAAAAATACGCACTTACTTAGAGATTTTAAAAATCTTTCAGTGTTTAACTTACCAAGGATGACTTATTTGGGGAAAGTTTTGAAGAACATTTGTCAGAGTATTTTCCTTAATTTTGAAAATGGTTCCTCTGTTTGATGTTTTATATTCATTCCTCGGAGGCAGATAATAAATTCATAAAGTACTCTCCTAATTCCATCTGTGCTTCTCGATTAAGTTAGTGCTTAGAGTTGTTTCGTTTTGAAATGTGAAAGAAACAGAGGGATTTGTCTGGATTCATAAAACAACAACAAATAAATGCACTATCAATATTTATCCCTTAAGTGAATCTTCATTTGTTCATGACACTCCATTCATGACCCACTGGGGAAAATTCAAGTAATGTTAGATGTGGAGGCCTGCACCCTGAGATCACTCTACAGGGGAGCTCCTTTAGAGCAAAGGGTCCTTTAGAACAAAATCCTTTAGAACAAAGACTTCAGACACTTTAGTGCATGACCTTCTGGCATGTACTCCAATCCATGTACATGCAAATAATGACACAACGATGACTTAACATCTATGGGACTAGAACAAACCAAAAATTGAAAACCCTTAGATTCTATCACACTCTGTGATCCAACCAAACCTTTACAAATATATTTCATTACATGCTCATCATCAAATCACTTCTTTTACAAGTAAAATGGGAAAGACCATGGCAGGAGGCCAACTTTTATTGGCAACAACATTTAGTACAAGGATATCAAGAGTTCAAGAATCAATAATTAACAAGAATCAGAGAGCGTCCTTCAAAGTTACAGACTTTGTGAAATTAAAAACATATATTCCCAGAGTGCTAAGAAGCCCTGGATGTGAGTCATCTACTACTGGAAATAAAATTTTAATAAAATAAATATATCTCTAATAGTAAATATCCCCCACAGATAAGATCTACTTACAGATTTCTACTGGTTTAAGAATTAGTCTCACAGCTTTTTAAACCATTGTTGACAATGAAGTACAATGTTTTAATTTAAATCTAGATTCATCAGTGAATCACCTGTGAAATCTTGATAGTAAGGTCAAAATGTTTTTTAAAAGCTCATTTTCCCTCTTATGTTGTAAGATAAGAAACTTTTTATACTTATTAACTGCTGATTTCTTTAGCCCAAACTTAGTCTGGGAAGTTGATAGCAGATAAGCAATGATTAGAGCATACACTGGTCTACAGGGTAAAGGAAGACAGTTCCTTTGGCAGACAGAGAAGAGGTCCTCGACTCCAAGAGGGCATCAGGAGGCCCCGCACAGAGCTAGAGAGGGTTAAGGTGTGTTTGCAGACAGAGAGGGTGAGTCTAGTTAGACAGAAAAAGGATGGACAACCTGTCATTATTGTGTGTGTCCTACAGCCTGCAGAAAACACAATGATGCTGGAGAGGAGAGAAGGCTGCCCAGGAAGGCTGACTGAATTAACTCTGTGTTGGCTCAACAAGGACATCTTAGCACCGGGCTGCACAGAAAATCACAAATTGCAAAATACAAGTCTGCTAGTAGCTTTCACTGTGCCTAATAGAGACCCATAAATTAACATTTCATTTTAATCTAGAAAGATACTGCCAGCAGTCTTTCTTCATTGTGTTGCTGGAAACCTAGGTGCCAATTTAAATTTTGTTAGGAACTCTTATAAACACAACAAAGTTGTTCAGTATTAAGAAAGCTCTATGCTTAATTATTGTGTAGAAACAGCTGCCTTTCATGGAGCACAGAGGACATGCCAGGCACTACATGAAACCCTTCATATAATGGGATAATGGTACATTATCCCATTCATCATTTCTGCAGCTTCGAGAATACCTGAGGAATTTGCCCCTGGAAGTGAGCTCTACAGAAACTGAACTTGAGGCTGACTCTCCAAGCTCTTTCCTCTTTGCTCGAAGGCTCATCCTTTCATTTATGAAGAGTCCTTTTATAGGACAAACAAACCTGTGACTTGTGCTTAGTATAGGTTTTCAGACATTCCTTAAATGCATCTCAAAGAACATTTGGTTCTGTTCACCAGTAGCCTGGATATTATTAAAGATGGTACTTTGGATATTGCTAATCAAATCTTAAAGATATTTGCACTCCCCGGCCAAAATGCATGGCTGAGGAGATGATTTTGCTACCTTAGAAAAATTACAAGGGTGAAATGGAAAGGACAGGTGTTGACCTGAATTATTCACATTTTCATTTCCATGCACTTAGCATACTTCTCGGTACATAGTGAGCACTCTTTGCTTTCTGTTTAGTTTCTATTGCTGAGGGAGGAAACACTGTCTCACACTCAAAATTCAACAAACCATTTCATTTTGATTGGATGACTGTGCTGAAATTCACACTCCTAAGAACTGCTGAGCTTCTTTGTATTTGGATGGTGTTATATACATGGATTACTTCCATCCTGGCCAAAAGCTAGTTATATTTATTAAAACAAATATTAGAACACATGAGAATTATATACACCATGAAGATAAAGGCCATGTCACCAAAATCCCATAGCTAAAATCATTTCCTTTATTAACTCAAATTATTCCACTGCTAATTAAAACTTCTAAAACCTAACTTTAAGGAGAAAATACCATTTGAAGTCAAAGAGACAAAGCCATAGTCGGTACAAGTTGTCAGACTGCCAGGGAGAAGTGCTCATGAAACATTACTCAGCAAGTGATAGGTTTATAAAATAAAGAGGAACATCTTAGGGAAGAACCAGGGAGAAGTCAGTTGCAAAGCATTCAGAAAACTTCATTCTTTTAAAACATATGACTATTGCCTAGGGAGGCGGCTTTGTGTTTTGGAGACACACTTTCCCCGTATACCATCAACCTTAGCCCTACACTGGACCAGGACAAGCTCAGCAGAGCCGCTGCCCATCCTAACTATCTGTTGGCACTACGAGGTCCCCGGAATGTAAAATATTTAATAGCCAAGTTAATATTGTACAACTATGGAAATGAACTAACTGTTAATTCAAAGCACCATCTTTTTCTTGGCCTCACTGTAAAGGGATTTCCGGGCACAATTATGTGGTTAAACCGGCAAGTTGGTGAATGTAAAGTCTGAAACAAAAGCATACCCACAGCCCTGCAAATCACTCTTGACAAAGGTGAGATTAGCACATTCTTGACCTTGCAGTAGTTCTTTCCACTCAACTAGCAACTAATCAAAGTGGCTTGCAGGTTTCAGATCCCCAAAGCAGGCCTGCTGTCTAGGTCCATTAGCTGAGTGTGCTAGAACCAAATCCCATGTCTACAGGGCGTGCAATTCATTCTGATAAGGGCTGGTCAAACTTCGCTCAAAGAGAAACTCAATCCGATGGCCTGGCCCTGGGGTTAAAGCCAGGGAGAGAGGCCTCCAGGGAACAGATGCTCTGCTCTGCCTACTGAAGCTTATCATTACTCTGCAGTAAACAGCCCACAGTCTTCTTGTGGTTGGGAAAATCACTTCTCAACAGGGCAAATGGTGTTTAAATGAGAGATCCTGCAATCTGAGTCCTGGTCGTATGTTTACGGGCTTTTACAATTCCTTTGTACTTTTGGTTATCATCAGTTCACAGCAGCATTTTTTACTTTTGCCTGCGATTACATTACCAGTATTCATCAGTGGTTTTAGTGAGTGAAAACATTAGGCTTTGCACAGCAAAGTTTTAATCCTAGATTGGCTCTCTTTTGCTTCTTGCTGTACTTTTTTTTTTTTTTTGCATTATCACATGCTGTGTACTTAGAGAATGCAAATTCACTGCTGTATTCATCTAAGCCAAATATAATTATAAAGGTTATTTTTACTGCCAAAAAATTAAAAGAACAATGCATTCCAAAGTCAAAGGGAAAATACCCTAGGGGTTGGGTAAACTATTGCTCCTGCTCTACTGTACTGGGAAAAGTCAGAGGTAACTGAATTGCTACTCAGGCCCAAAGACTGGCTGAGGTATTCCCTGCATGTGTTTAGCATACCTAATATGTCACACCTTATACCCATTTCCTTAATTCTCAGCCGTACGGTTTGGAGATGGACGAATGCTTACAAATCACTAAGTTCAAAGTTCTCTTCACTATCTAAGATTTTTGAATGACCACAATGGGTAACTCAGTGTGCTAAACCCTGGGTAATGCAGAGATATGAAAGATGTCCCAATGCCCTAGAGGAACCTCATCCAGATTAATCCTAACTCCCCAATCTCACCATTCCCTTTCCTGTCAGCAATTTATATTAACCTTATTTACTTTTTCTTAGTGGCTTACCATGATGGGAAGTTGTCTAGTTTATTTCTGCCCAATATGATAGCCCTGTTAATGTGCATTGAATAAGCACTAGTTAAATGAAAGCTCAAATAGCTACTGGATCATGTGAGGAGCAAGGGGCATGCTTCACAATGAAGCCCTAGTGCACTGGCTGGTACATGTGGTTAAGGGTGAATAAGCATCTGTGGAATAAATAAATGAATAAATACAAGACCTGTAGAAATAAATGCTCTATTAGGGCCATAAGCAAAGTCCTGTAGGTATACAGAGGAAGGGATGATTTAAGTCCATCTGGAGGACTGGAGAAAGTCTTAGAAGAAGTAGCTTTGGAGTTGAACCTAAATGATAATCAGGGCTTTGCTGGTCAGAGGAGCAGACAGGGAGAGGAGAGCATGTACAAAGGCAGAGCGTGGCATGATCTTGGACCTATTATGAGGATGTGCCCAAAGCACCAGGCAGAAAATGAGGCTGAAGAGGAAGGATCAGGACAGATCAGACGGTCTTGGATGCCACACTGAGCACCTTTTTTTTTTTTTTTTTTTTTTTTTTGGTGCTGCATTTAATCCTTCATTCACCAGGCATTTAAAAACCTCCTTTATTTCTATTTCTCTATTTTCTGATTACATGGTTCAAAGTGCTGGAGATACAGAAAAGAACATCCAGGCCACCACTCTCAGGGAGATTTCATTCTGACCACCCTTTGTCTACCTACAAGGATACCAAAGTCCCAAAATGTCAAGCATCAGCATCACTGGCACATCTGCTGCCTGGAGCCTGGGTCTCTGGATATCGTGGACTATATTTGCGCTAACCCTTAGGAGGCTGGTTTTTAATCCAGCCACCTCTCTCTTGCCCCCCGCTCACATGCCTTCCTTTCTGTGTGTATGAAAACAAGAAAAAAGATCATTCTGTGATCTTAAGCAACATAATGGAGTTCCTAGAAAACATATAATAAACAATGAACAGATCACTATTCTGAGAGATGAGAGCAGTTGAAAAAATAGGGACCAAAAAATTCAGTGCTGTTCGTTTGGAAAACCTTTCTGGAATGTCCATAATCTTCTAAGGCAACCTCAGAATTAAGAGTCCCTCCTTATTTTGATAATCAAGTCTCTAAAATGATAATAACATTCTCAAATATAATTTAGTTCTATCTCATTTCTCAGCAGGTTACAAAATTATCTTCTTCTTCAAAGAAAAGTTAGAATGTTTGCCTGATGAGAAGACTCAACAGATGAGAATCCTGTAGGTACTTTATGATGACCCCTGGGGTTGGTCTGCAGGGGCTGATTTGGTGGGATTACTAAAAACTATCTCTCCACCTAGCAGGGATCTTGAAAATTCGAGGATACACGTGGCCCACAATGCTGCTCATCAGAGGATCTCTAAGAACAAACAAAATAAAAGCAGACCCAGCGCCTTTTAATGAAGAGCAGGGTATTGTGAGACTCCTTTGCTATTCACCTTGTCGAATAAGCAGCATTTTTTGGCTGGTAGAAGAGATTTAACAATCAGTGTGCTAAAGTATTTTTAAAATGTGGCTTTGTAGGCATAACACTTGGAATTGAATTCCACATGGAACATTGGCTGTGTGACCTTGGGCAAGGTAAATTCTCTATGTTTGAGAGTCCTGGTTTGTAAAATGGGAAAAAAAAATACTTCTTTATCCCCCACAGGGGTAGTTGAGGATTAAATTAAATAACTCATGTGAAACTAACTGGCCCATTCTTTCCAAAACTAGTATGGTCTTTCCAATATGTTATCTTTCTATTGAAAAGATGGCTACATTAATTGAACACTTCTGCAAAGGTGGGAACCACCTGTTACAAGTTCCAGAGTCAGGCTGTCTGGATTCAGGCCCCACCCCACTGAGCAAACTGGAGTTCTGGCACCAAGTACTTAGCTTCTCTGTGCCTCAATATTCTTCTCTGGACATGGAGGCAGCAATACTTCCCACCTCAAGGGGATGTTTTGGATATTTACTAGATACTTAGATGGAAAGCTATTAGGGAAGTGATGGATGCATAGAAAGGCTTAGACTTCACACGTGCACATTTCTTTCCTTAGAAAAAAATGCTGATTGGTCCATCCAGCCCATGATGGCCTGGCCTTTCTTCACCTAATATGAGCACTGGGATTTTGAAAATTTCAGGAAGCTTTAATATTCCTCATCTCATTTTAATCTCTGTCCACCACCACGTGAACCTGGTATGGGCACAGATACGTTGCATAATGTAATAGTTTGCATCTTCTCAGAGGGGAGAGTTTCTGACTGGTCCTTTCTGCATCCATCAGGCAAAGGGATGTATCATCTTGGACCTTTTCCTTGGGGGTGGCATGTACTCCTTCACCTTTAACTATCTCCAATTCACTCCCTACAAAAGGAGTTCTACCCCGCCCTCCAGGGAGTTACTGAGCACTTCCTCCTTTGTAGACACAGTTCTAGGCATTGGAAAAACAGAGTCAACAATCGAAACATGGTCAATTGGGTCAGGTGAGAACCAAATGACACACAAACAGATGTATATCAAAGTATTTTGCCTGCTAGAAATCATTACACATATTCAAAGGACTGGTAATCCTGCATTCTTCACATTAGCAAACAAAACATTTGAAAAGGGCAAGAACTTACTTTAAATCAGTTGAAGGGGGGTAGTGGGGCCAGATGGCGGAAGAGGAGGGTCCCCAAGTCACCTGTCCCCACCAAATTACCTAGAAAACCTTCAAATCATCCTGAAAATCTAAGAATTCGGCCTGAGATTTAAAGAGAGACCAGCTGGAATGCTACAGTGAGAAGAGTTCGCGCTTCTATCAAGGTAGGAAGACGGGGAAAAAGAAATAAAGAAACAAAAGGCCTCCAAGGAGGAGGGGCCCCGCGAGGAGCCGGGCTGAGGCCGGGGGGAGTGTCCCAGGACAGGAGAGCCCCGTCCCGGAGGAGCAGGAGCTGCACCAACCTTCCCGGGCAGAAAGGGGCTCACAGGGAGTTGGAGCAGGACCCAGGAGGGCGGGGATGCCCTCGGGCTCCCTGGGACACTAACAGGCACCTGCGCCCCGGGGAGAGTGCGCCGAGCTCCCTAAGGGCTGCAGCGCGCACGGCGGGACCCGGAGCAGCTCGGAGGGGCTCGGGCGGCGGCTCCGCGGAGGGGGCTGTGGGGCGGGAGCGAATCCAACAGCGCAGGCCCCGGAGCACAGGGCGCCGGGACACAGCCCAGGATCCGGCCTCCCCCCGGGACAGGCAGAGGCCGGGAGGGCCCAGGACAGCGAGGACGCTCCTGCCGGGAGCTGAGCAGATCAGCGGCCCCGCCCCGGAACATCCAGGCCCTGCAGACGGAGAGCCCTGGAGCTACTGCGGGAGCTGACTCCAGGGCTCCAGAGCTGCCGCCGCCACTGCGGCTGTTCCTCCTGGGGCCTCACGGGGTGAACAACCCCCACTGAGCCCTGCACCAGGCAGGGGGCAGAGCAGCTCCCCCAAGTGCTAACACCTGAGAATCAGCACAGCAGGCCCCTCCCCCAGAAGGCCAGCTAGACGGACAAGTTCCAGGGGAAGTCAAGGGACTTACAGTGTACAGAATCAGAAGATACCCCCCCGTGTTTTTTTTGTTTTGTTTTGTTTTGCTTTTTGATTTGTTTGCTTCCCCCACCCCTTTTTTCCCTTTCTTTCTTTTTCTTTCTCTTTTTTATTTTTTCTTTTTCTCTTTTCTTTCCTTCTTTCTCTCCTCTCTTTTTCTCCTTTTCCCAATACAACTTGTTTTTGCTGTCTATTTGCTGTCTACAAGAGACTCATTTTAGACAGAAGGACACCTACAGCATGAAAATAAAAGGTTGGAGAACCATTTACCATTCAAAGGTCGTCAAAAGAAAGCAGGGGTAGCCATCCTTATATCAGATAAACTAAAATTTATCCCAAGGACTGTAGTGAGACATGAAGAGGGACACTATATCATACTTAAAGGATCTATCCAACAAGAGGACTTAACAATCCTCAATATATATGCCCCAAATGTGGGAGCTGCCAAACATATCAATCAATTAATAACCAAAGTGAAGACATACTTAGATAATAATACACTTATACTTGGGGACTTCAATCTAGCGCTTTCTACACTCAATAGGTCTTCTAAACACAACATCTCCAAAGAAATGAGAGCTTTAAATGATACACTGGACCAGATGGATTTCACAGATATCTACAGAACTTTACGTCCAAACTCAACTGAATACACATTCTTCTCAAGTGCACATGGAACTTTCTCCAGAATAGACCACATACTGGGTCACAAATCGGGTCTGAACCAATACCAAAAGATTGGGATCGTCCCCTGCATATTCTCAGACCATAATGCCTTGAAATTAGAACTAAATCACAAGAAAAAGTTTGGAAGGACTTCAAAAACGTGGATATTAAGGACCATCTTGCTAAAAGATGAAAGGGTCAACGAGGAAATTAAGGAAGAATTAAAAAGATTCATGGAAACTAATGAGAATGAAGATACAACCGTTCAAAATCTTTGGGATGCAGCAAAAGCAGTCCTGAGGGGGAAATACATTGCAATACAAGCATCCATCCAAAACTAGAAAGAACTCAAATACAAAAGCTAACCTTACACCTAAAGGAGCTAGAGAAAAAACAGCAAATAGATCCTACACCCAGCAGAAGAAGAGAATTAATAAAGATTCGAGCAGAACTCAATGAAATCGAGACCAGTAGAACTGTGGAACAGATCAACAAAACCAGGAGGTGGTTCTTTGAAAGAATTAATAAGACAGATAAACCATTAGCCAGCCTTATTAAAAAGAAGATAGAGAAGACTCAAATTAATAAAATCATGAATGAGAAAGGAGAGATCACTACCAACACCAAGGAAATACAAACGATTTTAAAAACATATTATGAACAGATATACACCAATAAATTAGGCAATCTAGAAGAAATGGACGCATTTCTGGAAAGCCACAAATTACCAAAACTGGATCAGGAAGAAATAGAAAACCTGAACAGGCCAAACCAGGGAGGAAATTGAAGCAGTCATCAAAATCCTCCCAAGACACAAAAGTCCAGGGCCAGATGGCTTCCCAGGGGAATTCTATCAAACGTTTAAAGAAGAAACCATACCTATTCTACTAAAGCTGTTTCAAAAGATAAAAAGAGGTGGAGTACTTCCAAATTCCTTCTATGAGGCCAGCATCACCTTAATTCCAAAACCAGACAAAGACCCCACCAAAAAGGAGAATTACAGACTAATATCCTTGATGAACATGGATGCAAAAATTCTCAACAAGATACTAGCCAATAGGATCCAACAGTACATTAAGAAAATTATTCACCATGACCAGGTAGGATTTATCCCTGGGATGCAAGGCTGGTTCAACACTCGTAAAACCATCAATGTGATTCATCATATCAGCAAGAGAAAAATCAAGAACCATATGATCCTCTCATTAGATGCAGAGAAAGCATTTGACAAAATACAGCATCCATTCCTGATCAAAACTCTTCAGAGTGTAGGGATAGAGGGAACATTCCTCGACATCTTAAAAGCCATCTACGAAAAGCCCACAGCAAATATCATTCTCAATGAGGAAGCACTGGGAGCCTTTCCCCTAAGATCAGGAACAAGACAGGGATGTCCACTCTCACCACTGTTATTCAACATAGTACTGGAAGTCCTAGCCTCAGCAATCAGACAACAAAAAGACATTAAAGGCATTCAAATTGGCAAAGAAGAAGTCAAATTCTCCCTCTTGGCCGATGACATTATACTCTATATAGAAAACCCAAAAGACTCCACCCCAAGATTGCTAGAACTCATACAGCAATTCAGCATTGTGGCAGGATACAAAATCAATGCCCAGAAGTCAGTGGTATTTCTATACACTAACAATGAGACTGAAGAAAGAGAAATTAAGGAGTCAATCCCATTTACAATTGCACCCAAAAGCATAAGATACCTAGGAATAAACCTAACCAAAGAGGTAAAGGATCTATACCCTACAAACTATAGAACACTTCTGAAAGAAATTGAGGAAGACACAAAGAGATGGAAAAATATGCCATGCTCATGGATTGGCAGAATTAATATTGTGAAAATGTCAATGTTACCTAGGGCAATTTACATGTTTAATGCAATCCCTATCAAAATACCATGGACTTTCTTCAGAGAGTTAGAACAAATTATTTAAAGATTTGTGTGGAATCAGAAAAGACCCCGAATAGCCAGGGGAATTTTAAAAAAGAAAACCATAGCTGGGAGCATCACAATGCCAGATTTCAGGTTGCACTACAAAGCTGTGGTCATCAAGACAGTGTGGTATTGGCACAAAAACAGACATATAGATCAATGGAACAGAATAGAGAACCCAGAAGTGGACCCTCAACTTTATGGTCAACTAATATTCGACAAAGGAGGAAAGACTATCCACTGGAAGAAAGACAGTCTCTTCAATAAATGGTGCTGGGAAAATTGGACATCCACATGCAGAAGAATGAAACTAGACCACTCTCTTTCACCAGACACAAAGATAAACTCAAAATGGATGAAAGATCTAAATGTGAGACAAGATTCAATCAAAATCCTAGAGAAGAACACAGGCAACACCCTTTTTGAACTCAGCGACAGTAACTTCTTGCAAGATACATCCACGAAGGCAAAAGAAACAAAAGCAAAAATGAACTATTGGGACTTCATCAAGATAAGAAGCTTTTGCACAGGAAAGGAAACAGTCAACAAAACTAAAAGACAACCTACAGAATGGGAGAAGAGATTTGCAAGTGATGTATCAGATAAAGGGCTAGTTTCCAAGATCTATTAAGAACTTACTAAACTCAACAGCAAAGAAACAAACAATCCAATCATGAAATGGGCCAAAGACTTGAACAGAAATATCACAGAGGAAGACATAGACATGGCCAACAGGCACATGAGAAAATGCTCTGCATCACTTGCCATCAGGGAAATACAAATCAAAACCACAATGAGATACCACCTCACAACAGGGAGAATGGGGAACATTAACAAGGCAGGAAACCACAAATGTTGGAGAGGATGCAGAGAAAAGGGAACCCTCTAACACTGTTGGTGGGAATGTGAACTGGTGCAGTCACTCTGGAAAACTGTGTGGAGGTTCCTCAAAGAGTTAAAGATAGACCTGCCCTACGACCCAGCAATTGCACTGTTGGGGATTTACTCTAAAGATGCAGATGCGATGAAACGCCGGGACACCTGCACCCCGATGTTTCTAGCAGCAATGTCCACAATAGCCAAACCGTGGAAGGAGCCTCGGTGTCCATCGAAAGATGAATGGATAAAGAAGATGTGGTTTATGTATCCAATGGAATATTACTCAGCCATTAGAAATGACAAATACCCACCATTTGCTTCAACGTGGATGGAACCGGAGGGTATTATGCTTAGTGAAATAAGTCAATCAGAGAAGGACAAACATTATGTGGTCTCATTCATTTGGGGAATATAAATAATAGTGAAAGGTAATAGAGGGGAAGGGAGAAGAAATGGGTAGGAAATATCAGAAAGGGAGACAAAACATGAGAGACTCTTAACTCTGGGAAATGAACTAGGGGTGGTGGAAGGGGACAAGGGCGGGGGTTGGGGGTGAATGGGTGACGGGCACTGAGGGGGGCACTTGATGGGATGAGTACTGGGTGTTATTCTGTATGTTGGCTAATTGAACACCAATAAAAAATAAATTTATTATTAAAAAAAATAATCAGTTGAAGGAACTTAAAGACAAAAACTATGGATGCCTGTGCAAATCTCTAGCTCATGTTGTCTCCCATCTTTTGGTAAAACTTCTTTATATCCAACCTGATTATTGATCTATTTCCAATTTATGAATCAAACCTTGTAATCTGGAGCCCAGGGGGACTCTATAAATCACTGACCAGTGCCTTTAGCTTCTAGGCCACAGGGCTGCCCTGTCCACTGGGTCTATCTTCCCAGGGCTTCTCCTTACGTACGGGAGGACCGTGCTTCTTGCTCCCTGGAAGGCAGGCTTGGCCACATGACCTCCTCTAACCAACTAAATGTGAGAAAAGCTTTAAAACACATTGTATGGTTCTGTCATTGGTCTTCTCCCTCTGCTGTGGGTCCCGATGCGGCCTGTTCCTTTGGCATAGACTCCCAAATGAAGAGCTACAGGGGACACTACTGCCACGTGTGAGGAACCTACATGTCACGTGACTGGGGAGCCAAACTTGGCTTCTGCAAGCACCTAAAATTTCACGGTTGTTTGTTATTGCAGTATAACTTAGCAAACCATGACTATCTCAGGAGTAAGTGTCCAAAGCTATTATTTTCTAAGGCGGGGGGCACATCTAACTCATGAGAAAGCCAGAATGGGACTCCGCATCTCCTGATGCCTCCTCAAAGCTGTCTTCCTCTCCTAGCACCTGCTTTAAGAAAGGAGAGACCTGGGATCCCTGGGTGGCACACCGGTTTAGCACCTGCCTTTGGCCCAGGGCGTGATCCCGGAGACCCGGGATCGAGTCCCACGTCGGGCTCCCGGTGCATGGCGCCTGCTTCTCCCTCTGCCTATGTCTCTGCCTCTCTCTCTCTCTCTCTCTCTCTCTCTCTCTCTCTCTGGTGTGACTATTATAAATCAATAAAATTAAAAAAAAAAAAAAAGAAAGGAGAGACCTTCTCTAAACAGTTCTGCAGACCTCCAGAGTGATTTCTGGCCACTGACTGTCTTCCCCAAGTCCACTGGTGGCAAACCATTACCCCTGACCCCTGTAGAGCACCCTTCCAATATCCACTCAACTCTGGCCCAATTCTATCTGCGATGAAGAGGAGGAGGAAAATCATCTTGGTTTCAGGGGCAACTGATCATACTGGGAGGGTCGGTGGATGTCCTCTGTGATGCACATAAGGAAGAGGTGAGGCCTGTGCAGAAGACAGCCAGAGGCAGTGGGATTCTGGTCCAGGGTGGGAGTGAGCTATGCATTCCCCCAAATCCAAGTGCTACTTCAAAATTTATCCAGCCTGAGTTCTGATCCAAAAGATAGTGCAGTACAGTGCTCACATCTCCTAACATGTCCCCTGATGTTATCTCAGGCAGTATTTGTATTTATATTACAAGAAAGCAGAGATAGTCTGCAGAGTGGTACAATGAAGAGGAAGGTAATCTCATACTAGATGTATTTGCAAAACACTATTTCTTCTTCCAGTATCAGTTCCCCTAGGAAAATCACTGGCATTTAAAATAAATAATCTGTAAAGGAAAACCTTATTTTATATGAAATGATACACAAGCCTTGATACACAGACACCAAACTGCATTTACTCTGCTCTCTCTGCATTTGACATGTGAGAAGCCAGAAGAAACGTCGTATCATCTAGGATGACTCTTTAACAGCCATCTATTAAAGTGATCTTTTGAAGAGACAATAAACACATACTATATAACCATATTATCTTTCCTTTCATGTAAAGCATTAAGTTAGAAGGGACATTGAGAGGTCATGTAGTTCCCAGCCCTGCAAAATGCATCAATTGTTTTTATTCTCAGAAACGGTAAACCAGTAGTCTTTATTTCTAGCTATGGAAGTTCTGTTTTAAAATAAATCCAAAGGGGTGCCTGGGTCGCTCAGTGGTTGAGCATCTGTCTTCAGCTCAGGACATGATCCCGGGGTCCTGGGATAGAATCCTGCCTCAGGCTCCCTGGAGAGAGCCTGCTTCTCCCTCTGCCTGTGTCTCTGCCTCACTCTCTCTCTCTCTGTCTCTCATGAATAAATAAAATAAAATAAATCTTAAAAAATAGAATAAAATAAAATAAATTCAACCATTTCAATATCCCCCTTTGATTTCACTGGAACTGGATGCAAAGTTTTGCAGAACGTTGTGTGTACTGCTACGTTAATGGAATACTCATGGGTAGAAATAATACAATTGAAATCCAAAGTCCTGGTCTATGGGTAGAGAAGAACCCGGTACCTACAGCAGGGAGCAGGTGGCAGACCGGGAACTGGGGAGAGTTAAGGATCCAGCTCACACCATTGCTGTGTTCAAATGCTGAGCACAGTAGTCTCAACCCTAACATGACATTCACGCCCTTTCAAGAAGTCTTTGGTGCATGCCTGTCATCCTGACAGATTTATAGGAGGCCCCCCAGCAGCAGGGAGAAAACGAAAACCCTGACACTTTTTGATATCCAGAAGGGAAGAAAGAAATGCGTCCCTGTCCTCCTCCTCCCTGCGGCCCCCCCCCACCCCCGCCTCCGTTCCCCCCTTGTCCCCCCCCCCCGCAGATCAAAGAGGAACCTGCAGGAACTTAGCAGAGCCTGGCTGCTCTGGGGAGGCTCTCAGAACCTGCTGGGCGCGTTGACAACACTGATGCTCCTGCTGGTAGCACCTGGCTGTCCTTGGACTGAACAGGAAAGCAGGGGAGCTTTGGCCTATTTCCCCATGACGTGAGGGAGAACAGTGCCCTAGTATGTAACATACAGAAGCCAAACAAGGTTTGGGGCCTGCAAAACCCATCCCATAGAATCAGTTCACGCTCAGCTGTGTGGAGGACACTTCCTCCTGAGTTATGGGGCACAGGGTGGGGGGGAGGGGCGGGAAGAAAGGTCCTTCAAGGCACAGTGATGGCCTGTTTGACCATGGTGTCTGTAAAGCTGGCTGAGGAAGCAGGTGTCTGCTCTGCGCTCACCTCTAGGGCTTGGCGACCATGACCCTACGGCTCAGCGACTCAGCCGATGCACACACATTACTCTTCATCACAATAAACGATACCAAAAGCCTTCACTCTCCTGTGTTAAATGGAAGTTACCATTCTTTTAAAAGCAATAGCAACAACACCAACAAAGCCATAAACTTTTATAGGAAATCAGAATATACATTAACAAGAATCTCCGCTCTCAAGAAAACACTACATTATCATCTGCCAACTTCCTATGAAGTTTCCCGATGGGAGGGGAAGCTGATGATTTACGGTGCACAGTAAAGAACATTGCTTTTGGAGCTGTTTTCACCTGGGTTCTGTATTCTCTGCAGAAACAAAAAGGAAACCTTAAATTGGATTTCTGACACTGGCTGAGTGTTTTCAGCCTAAAAACTACTGAGTAGATTAATTCCAAACCGGGGCAGCAGAAGCACGATACCGCTGAGAAGTGGCTGTTTCTGCAGGCTGCACCCGGACACCCCAGGGCCTTCCTCGGCCCCCTGTTCACCCTCCCTGGCTCCGCCTCAGCCCAGCAGCCACTCTGCACTCCCTGCCCGGCTGAGAAACGTGGGTGCATGGTCCTAGATCTACAAGTCTGAGGAAGGATGCCCAGCAGAGGCGATCCCCATTCCTGGCTTCTTGCACATTCCCAGAAATACTGTGGGCATATACAGGGACATGTACGTAGTCACCTCCTCTGAAACCGAAGACACTCAGCTATTATTAACAATATAATTCCTTTTCTTCTTGGCTTTTGCTACATTGCCACTTCTACTGAAGTGCCAGTCACTTTGCCACATTCTCGAGGTCAGTGGCATCTGTCCTAGCCTCCTATTGCTATCACCCCAGATGACACCAGTGTCCATGTAGATGCACAGCACAGTGAACACCACGATCTGTGGCCCCTGTCTCCTCTCTTCTGTGCCCTCGGCTCTATCAGCTCCTTCTTCATCCAAAATCTTAAAGGCCTGGTGTGCTCTGTGGCCATGACCTCCAGAATCTCAGCTGCCCTGTCTTTAACCTCAGTGAGCCCTCTAGACGCTTGATCCCCCCACATTACCAGCCTCTATGGACTTTGGTGGCTGTCAGGCCTCTGTGATCAGTACTCCTTCCCCACACCCCTGTCCCATGGCACCCAGACTGCAGAGCCCTGTTCTCGAGCAATCCCATTCTTCTTCAACACCTAGATCTCTTCATCTGGATTTCTGCTGCAGGAAAACGGCTGGCCCAGCACACCATGTTGGCTTTCTTTCTTCTGTCTTGGCACCCCTTTCCCCTAGTTATCTGTCCGTGCAACCAATAAACAACTTTTGGGTCTCTTTGTCATCTTAAAACTATTTTTTGACTCAAACCTCCTCTCTAGATATCATTTATTTAAATTTGCCTCCCTTCACACTCAAGCTTTTTGAAATAATAGTTTACACTTGGTGTTGACTACAGTGTTGGTCCACTCTTCATCCCGTGGCCTGGTTCTTCTTCCATCAGGCCAATGAAAAGCCTTTGCTTTACCTGCCACCTTTCTAACATTTAACGTTGTTGATGATGCCCTCCATAATCATTTCTTCCCTTGGCTTCTGTGATACCATGCTCTGGTGTCTACCTTTTACTTCACCATGTATTTCTTTTCTGGATTCCTATATTTTCATGTCTTTTAAAATACTAGTGTTTTCCAGGCCTCTGATACTTAATACTGGCACCTGAGAAAACTCATTGAATTTTCTGGCTTCCACAATAATTTATACATGAATGATGCCTGACTCCATATGCCAGGCCAAGAAACCTATGCTGAGAATTAGATCACATTCTCTCTGCCCCTGCCCACCACCCCTCAATGGATCTCCATAAGCTCTTCAAACTCATCATGTCCAAAATGGTACTACTCATCAATATTCCCACAAAACCTGCTCATTGTCCTGTATCCCTTTCTAGAAAAATACAACCATCTTCACCTAACCATGTATTTCATATACCTCAGCGTTATGCTGAAATATTGTCCAATTAGTCACTAATTGGACTAATTGGACTAATTCTTCAGATCATAATTTATTAATCCTTTAAAGTCATGTCTTCTACTCTAAGTTAGAAGTTTATCACATCTCTTGTGGATTTCTATGATATCTCCCTAACTAGTTTTTCTTTATTCATATCCACCTGCAGTCTAACCTCTGCTAGCCTGTCATATCAGTTGTTAAAAGTAAAATCAAAACAAAAAGTGCTACACCACCCATGCAACTCCCAAGTCCAAATTCCTCAAAGGTTCTCAATAGCCTGTCACCCTTGATGAGCACATCACAACCCTCAGTGTCTGGTTCTTCTTCCTCTGCAACATGATTTCCAGCTAGTCACTCATATTTCTTTGGGGCCTCAGAATTATTTCATGCTTTACCAGCCCTTTTACATGTGCAGAGATGACTCTCTTTGCTTGGAAAGCTCCCCCAACTCTTTCCCTTTAGCTAACTTTGCATTGTCATCTAGCACACAAATAAAATCACTTCCTTTGAGAAGCACGATCAAGTCTGATGTAGATGCTGCCTCCTCTGTGTTCCCAGAGTACAGAGAGACTTACAATGTACTTTTAATGGACTTTCATGTGTCCACAGGAGCTAATCTAGTGCCTGGAACACATCAGAATCTCCATCAAGACTTGAAAAATGAGTTCCAAAGGCATGATGTGACACTTGTCCTTCTCACATTCTTAATGAAGATCCATTATCTATGAAATGGGAATTTGGTTAGTAAGTTTAGAGATCATATTTTCAAGTGGCCAACTAATTTTTAAGCTGTTTTTATTCATAAAGGTGGCTTAACATTAAATGTCAGCTTAGGGGTTAATGATTGTTTCTGTTCGTAAACAATTCTAAATGTATGACAACTAAAGGTTTTTATAAAGTCACTTTCTTGGCAGCAAGACAGCAGCTGACATTTAGATTTATCTCCAAAAGTGTTTTTCTTCTTAGCAAACTATTGACGCACTGCCCTTAACATGAATGCTTCTGAAGGTGGGGTAGCAGGTGACTAATTAATTTAAGGCCATGTGAAAGGACTATTTTCTCTATACTTCTGTCCTTTGACAGCAGAGCTACTCCTTCAGGAGATTTTTAGTATTGAAATTCAAGATATTGCAAAGGTTCTTACAGATTTAACTCTGCTAACAAGGTAAAGGTCTTTTAAAAAATTTATTCACTACATATAACTGGTTTATTTTAAGGCAAAAAATATATAGATTTAGGTAGCAATAAAATAGTAAGACAAAACAAGAACCAGTTTTCAAAATAATGTTAATTCTGGAACTTGAGAACTCTAAAATTGAAATGTGAAAAGGCAAGATTATCTCAAAAAACAGGAAACATTGACATTAAAAAGTAAAAAAAAAAAAGTCTTAAGAATTTAAAAGGAGAGTTTCCCTGACATTGACATTGATGATCATGCTTGATCAATCTGAAAGAGAAGAAAAATAGCTGTGCTAATTATAGACACTATACATTTCAGAGGAATTAAATTATCTACCTGACAAAGGTCCTTCAGTAACTTGGCTACCTTGCATAATGTACATCAATAGGGTTCTTGTGGGGGGAAGAGTTAGCAGTGTATATCAGATATTCTTTATACAGAAATGGTAATATTGTGTTAGATATAGAACATCTCAAACTTGGAAGAACACAGACATTAGTGAAATCAACTCTAAATATCAATCATTGACACCAAGTTCCTATTATATCATATGTAACATGGAATGAATAAGTCTTTATGAAAAGTCGGTATGACTTCTTTGGCATCACTGAGTCTAAGATTGTAATTATTCTCCTTGAAATTTTATTTTATTTTATTTTATTTTTTTCTATTATTTTATTTATTTATGATAGGCACACAGTGAGAGAGAGAGAGAGAGAGAGAGGCAGAGACACAGGCAGAGGGAGAAGCAGGCTCCATGAACCGGGAGCCCGACGTGGGATTCGATCCCGGGTCTCCAGGATCGCGCCCTGGGCCAAAGGCAGGCGCTAAACCACTGCGCCACCCAGGGATCCCGCTCCTTGAAATTTTAAAGGAGGGCGTTCCACTGCGAAATACAGCAAGGGGTAAGAAGCTATGGTGGAAACTGCTGAGATATTTCAAAGGCGTCAAAACACAAGAGTGCCAGGGTTTGAAACTAGGAATCACTGTTGGTCCATGTGGTGCACTGATAAGATGGGAATTGGATTACCAAACCATTTTTTGAGTGCTTTAATATAAGAGGTTGACAAGCTAGTGGGAATTCAGAAAAGAGCTGATTGATTAACAGACTAAGGAAAATGATTTGTGAGACCAGATTATAAAAACTAAATATACTGTTCATTGACAAAGGAATTAGGTACTCAATGTAGACTACATATAAAATTTTTCAGAGAGTTATTTAGGAGGATATGATACACATTTCCAGAATTCAAAATGCATTGCCACAAAGGGGAAGAATTGTTTACAATACTCCCTGGGGGCAGTAACCATGAGTCTGGGTGTGAAATTGAATCACAGAAAATGTAAGCTCCAGATCTACAGTTTTCCCAATAGCTAGATCTATTAAATTGTGGAATGGCCTCACAGTGGACGTGGTGGAAAAGGAATGCCCTAAGTCATTTCACACCAGAGTGGACAAAGTATTCAAAGATATACCTTTGGAAAGAAATCTCTCTGATTGCTGTGATTGACAGCTAGAATAATGAATGACCCACTCCGGCTTTCCATTTGTGCTTTTAGAAGTGTTATGTGTTTTTCACTGGGCATCTGCCTTCTATCGTGAATATACTCCTATCCCAGCTTTAGTTTTATGTTTATTATTTCAATATCTTTTGATTTTATTGTTTTAAAAGGCCTCTCATTTGTAAACCATTTGGTTTGCCTGGATTATATTTTATGAAAATCACACTTAGAAGTTAACATCCTGAGCTCTCTATAAGGAAACCATTTGGAGGATAAACCAATTACCAGTTACAATTTTATACTTGGAAGTGTATACCTCTAGTCATTACTTGGAAGTGTATACATCTAGTCATAAACTCATTGTCTTTGAAAGCTGATGAGAGAGCAGAAAGGAGTTTTCTTATAGTTTTCTTATTTTATCTATTGATGTCAATCTTGGAGTAGAATCTTTTATGATTAAGTCACTTTTGCATGCTTTATAAAACCTCAATCCTTTTGCTTATTGGAATTTATTAACTAATTCATATGACAATTTATGGAAAATGGATAGACTTAAAAAGAAGAGATATTTGGTACCTTTCACACATTGAAAATAGCTACTTAATCATTTATGTTAATCTCAGTTATGCATATATTTATATCTCCTAAAACTCTTGACTATGTAAAAATACACTGTACATTTCAAACATATGCCAAAGAAATGAGAAACAAGTACGTTATCTTTGTGTCAATACTGCATCTCATGTGTGAGGTCCATTGGAATTTATTAAGGAATTCTCTCACAGTAAAGCTATTTCTTATGTCACAGATATTATGGCACTAAAGTAATGCTTACCACAATTCCAGGTTCTTTTTTATATCAGTTTCAGACTGCCTATTTTGGGAATACTTGCGGGGTGAATATATGGCATAAAGTATGCTCACAGTGAAGAGGGTCACAGAAGTGAAGAAATGGTGAAAGGAGGTTGTGGTTTGTGTGAATCTCCCCAACTTTCTCTTACATCACCTAACCCCTCCCCTTCCTGCCTTTTACATCCTAATAGGTCCTCTGCTTCTTCCATTTATCCTCAAAGCCCTGTCTCTAAAATACTCCAGGAAATCATGAAGGTAGCTTTGGGCAGTAAAATGCATAGAAAGGCTCAGAGTAGAATTTCTCAAACTCAGCACTACTGACACTTTGAGCTGGATAATTTTCCAGCTTCCTCCAAGGACCTGTACATTGTAGAATATTGTAGCTGGATAATTTTCCAGCTTCCTCCAAGGACCTGTACATTGTAGAATATTGACCAGAACTGCTGGTCTCTACTTACTAGATTCCAGTGGATTCCTCCCACGACCTCTGCTAGTTGTGACAACCAAGATATTTGTCTAATATTTCCAGATATTGTCTAATATCTTGGGGTTCAGAGGGGAAGAGACCACCCCTGGTTGAAAACCACTGCTAGAGCAAGGTGGGCAAAGGTGCGAGGGGCCAATGGTCGAACTTGCCTTTTGGTTCTTCTTCTTTTACACCTTCAGGGTTCTATGGAGAAGGCTGTTGCAAGAAGACGGGGCTGGAAGTGGTTACCGAAAACAAACCGTCAAGATCCAGGGCCATGTGGCATTAGGGAATGAGATTCTGAAGCTCTGTTTTGTGAAAACTCAACAATAGGTATAGCAGGCTAATGTACAGCCTCCTAAGAGGCACTCTATACCTCTTTCTGAGAATGTCCTAGGTACAGGTTTACATCTAATTCTATGGACCAATGATAGCAGGTAAAACAAGATGGCTTAAGACATACACACTTAGAGTGAGAAGCCCACTATCTAGGAGTATAAACGTGCATATTCTTCCATTTATTTCAGGGACTACATGCGACATGGGGACGCTGTATGGAGAATTGTAAAGGTTGCTTCCAATTTCTGTCTGTGAAGCTTCAGTGAACTGGCTAGTGTCAAAAGAAACGGTTATGAAAGTCTGGCATAGCAATTCATTCATTAGAATAGACACTGAGTGTCAACAACATGCCAGGAGCTTTGCCAAAGGGTTGGCATACAGAAATCAGTAAAACAGGCTCCTTGCCTCTGTGCAACTTGAGTGTTAGATTAACACGTACACAAGTGTCACAAATGGTCTTAGGTGCTAACTGGAAGAAGATAAGTCCTGTGTAGGCAGGAGGAAGTGGTGACTCCTGATGGGGGAGGGAGAAGAGGCCTATCTGAAGAGGGTGCTTGGAGAAGAGTGCTGATGGATCCAAAGTAGGCGAAAATCCTGCCCACCCACTGTGAGTCAGCGTCTGCCCCAGCACTTACTACCTGCAGTCTTTACAAGGTAACACTTTATGAGAAGGCTCAAGCTGGGAGTCGGGAAGTTTCCCTGACAGCCCAGCACTGAGTAGTAGCGAGTCTGCATTCAAATCTCAGAGCCTTTCCAGAGCATTCCTTAAGCAAAAGAAGTGTAGGTTTACTCACAGAGGCTGTGGACATGCCACAACTCTTCTTAGAAATCTGTAGTGCTCAGTGTGGCTGGAGACCCAGGGAGAGATAAGCCAGGCTAATGCTAAGGAATGGAAAATGGTCTGCTGCTATGCTAGAGTTTGGAGGCTGTCATAGGCAAGGGGAACCTCTGAAAGGTCTAAAGTAAAGGAGTGGCCCATTTGTTTGGATTTGAGACTCAGATCTCTTAGGCTGATGTGGAGAGAAAGGAGGGGCTCAGTGCCAACCCAACAGGCAAAGGAACAAGGAAGAAAAGAGATCCTTGGGTGCTGCTCAAGGAAGAGACGACAGTCACGACATAGGCAGAGTGATGGGATAAAGAGAGATAAAGTGGCTCACAGAGAAAGAGTTAGGGAGTTAAAAAGGGAGCTGCACTTTTCAAAATACAAAGAGAAAAGATGATGTCTATACTCTCACTCTCAATGTTTTCCTCTGCTGCCCAACCACGCGGGGACAAAACAGGGTATGACCTTGGTGGGAGAGGAGCCAGCTGGGGGGGGGGCCTCCCCTCCCCAAGGTGCTGCCACCGCCACCCACAGAGGGAATGTGGCCTCCCCAAGAGGGACTACACCACACTCCTCTGCATGTCCTCCATCATCTCTGTTCCACCCTTGCTGATGATGCTGTTAACTGTTGTCTGAATTTCTCTTCAAAAGCTGACCAGGTCCCCTGAGTCCCCCAAAGTCCCAAGCACACAGCAGGTCCCCTTAATTCTTTGCAGGATCTACTACTTCCAACCCCTCCTGGTAGTTACAGCATCTGAGTCTACACAGATGCATCAAATAATGCATGTATTCCTTAGCTCCATTTTGATATTTGTATATCAAATATTGATATACATATATTTGATGTATATCAAATATCAAATATGATATTTGTGGTATATTCAAATATACCACATCTAGGGGCGCGTGGGGCTCTGTCGATGAAGCATCTGCCTTCAGCTCAGCTCATGATCCCTGCTTGAATCTAGAAATGAAGCTTGGTGGCAGACGTCTCCACCCAGAAAATCAGGGCAAGACTGGAAGAACCAATTATCACTTATTATGTATTTGAGGATAATGGGATACATTCTATATAAAGATTTTTCTTTTCCTTTGAACATGTGATTGCTGAGACCACCAGTCTAAAGACGACGAGAAAGGAGTCATTCAAACCTGAAGTGTGTCCAGAAGCAGGGTTTATCCAATCATGAGAATAGAGAAAAAAAAAATAATAAGGCCAATAGTATACACGAACAAGACAAACTCACACAGGAGATGCTGGGGGATGGCCCTGTTGCAGGCTCCCAAAACATTACCATAATGTGTGGTATTCTAAAGGCTAACACCCAGCAAACAAACAGGCACTCTTAAGTCTATCTTCTTTGTCATTACAAAAATGTTTTAAACAGCAAAACAGGAGAGATGTTCTCCTGACTGAAGGTCAGGACAATGGTATCTTCAAAAGGAAATCCGATTTACTGGGACGCCTGCGTGGCTCAGTGGTTGAGCATCTGCCTTCAGCTCAGGGAGTGATCCTGGGGTCCTGGGATGGTGTCCCACATTGGGCTCCCTGCAGGTAGCCTGCTCCCCACTCTGCCTATGTCTCTGCCTCTCTCTGTGGGTCTCTCATGAATAAATTAATAAAATCTTTTTAAAAAAATCTGGTTTACTGACAGAAGACTGGCAGTGAATGGGGATGGCCTTTATAAGGTAACAGAGATGCTTTGTTGTCTTTCCCGTGATTGTCTCACAACACAAATACTGTCTCTTAAAGTGCCTCCTCTCCTAATGCCTCCACAAGGAAAGTTAACTATGGAAGGTATGAACCAAGCATGCTGTTTGATTTGAAGATAGTGTGGAATGAAGAGAACTAATTAATTAAGAGGTCTCTTTGTATGGGGCTGACACAGATTCACATTGATGCAAAGTGTGAATTAAATAACAGGAACACTAGAGCTGTTTGGTGGTATTGGGCAGCACACTCTGCAGGTTGTTACAATATCTCAAAACTACATGGTGTATTTCCATTTTACAAAGTACTTTCCCACATCTTATCTCACGTCATGCTACTGTGTACTGGGTACGTAGTGGGTGTTCATGGTATGTTCCAGAAACATACTGAACACTCGTTCATTTAGGAACTTTCACAAACACATGCAGCTTCAGCAAATGGTGAGGCGGGATAACAGACACGACGGAATGAAGGCTCGTTGTTGCCCCTGAAGTGCTTCTAGTCTCGGGACAAGAAATGTCAACATACAACCTAAGTGTTGTAGAACAGCTACTGTGAAGTCAATGCTATGAAAGTGGTGAGATGAGCAGCAAACACGAAGTTAGGGATGGCATCATCAGAGGAAGAGTATGAAGTCTGGAGCTCCGCTTACAGACTGACCAGTCTTATCAAAGGAAATAGCTGGTAATGGGGTACCACATTAGAATCAACTGAGGAGCTTGTATAAATCAGACTTTTGAACATCCTTTCCCTGAGATCCTGATTCAGTAAGTCTAGAGTAAGTTCTGAGCACCTATACCAAAAAAAAAAAAAAAAAAAAAAAAAAAAAGCAAGCCTTAGGTGGTTCTAATCCAAACTCTTGAAGAGTCATTTTCTTAGAACTGGGATGCTTCACGCTGTTTAAATTCCACTCTAAAACTGAAGCCTATAATGCCTTTGGTACATTTTCTTCCTTTTAGCTTTAGGATTTATCACTTTTAAATGCAAATAACCGGGGATGGGTAAGGCTTTCAGGTGTTAATCACTCAGTGACTCATTTCATACTCTCTGCTCGGCCTGAAGGATTCCCCACCTCTTCCTTGGGTAGGCTACCGCTCCCTCTGTGACTCATTTGCTGATCACGTTTTCTTTCCATCAGACATGGTTACTTTCTCTGTTCTTCCCTCCCACAACCTCTTCTTTTGCATTTCAGTTATTGCTTATTACATCACCTCTTGCTTAACTTTACTGTTTTGAGGACAGATCTACCATCTTATTTGAATCCCCAGGACCTAGCTTGAAACCTGACAGTGATTTAGATACACAAGAAAACATGTAGAATAAGTGAGTGACCAAATTAATTAGAGAATTCATTTAAACCTGGCCTTCAGGAAAGATCTGCTAGTGGTTTTGATTTGTGAGGAAAGAACCTTTTGGGCAGAGGTGAGATGAGGTGGAAGATAGGGTTGTAGATGAAATGGAACACAAAAACAAGACTTTGACATTCTGCCTACAATTGGCTTTTTTTTTTTTATTTAAATTTTTAAATTTTTTTAATTTATTTTTTTACAACTGGCCTTTAGAAACAACCATTTTATTTTCATATTGATGGTAGCATATATGTATATATTTATATTTTTGTTACATAAGGGAAGCTCTTACAAAAGACACAGAAGAAAATGGATCATTTACAGTTGTTCATTATATCTAACAAAAAAATAGGTACTGTTCTGAAATTTGAATTTAGAGCTCTTTCTTTATACCTGTGATTTTACTTCAGAAATGATTTTTTTGGTTATGGCTCTGCATTTGTAAATTATTTGTAACAATTAAAAAAAAACCTTTCCTATCTAGGTTATCCTCATGGCTATATGAAATAAGTTTCTATTACAAATTTGTATTTCTTTCTTGTCTGTTCTAGAGATATCTATCATAGAGATTAAAATTCTAGGTGGCTCAGTGTCTTTTTCTCCTTGTAAAAATAGCCAGTTTTAACATTTCATGGGGAAAAAAGTTCTAGAAGATCACACTGAGTATTCCTGGTCTTGAACATCTATATGCTTCAGAGATCTGGCTTATCTTTGAGACAAAGGAGTACTTTAGGAGCTATTTGCACAGTGTTTTGTAGAATTAGGTGAGGAACGAATGTCTTCTTATGGCAGTGATACCAGGAACTTTACAAATCAAAATATCCTATGAAAATTAGAATTTTCATATTGAAGGTATATTTCAAGATATTTTCATGAACATTTCAAAACGGATGAAGGTGTGTATCTCAGATAGCATAATGGAAAAGACCCATTAGGGGTTTTTGACTTACTATTCCAAATCTGGCTCAGCGTATATGCAGGTTTCCAGTGAGGCACCAGAATCACACTACATAACTGCTCCTAGGCCTGACCTCACTGTGAGTCCAGTAATCTCCCCAGAGTTCACCTGGTTTAACATGCTGTACACTTACTGTTGTGTTCCTCACCTCCCCCCCCCCCCCCCCAAATTCATATGTTGTAGCCTAATCCCCAGTGTGATGGCACTGGGGCCACTGGGTGGTGATTCAATCATGAATGGGATTAGTGCTTTAATCAAAGCAGCTCTGGAGAGTTCCCTCACCCCTTTGGTCCTGTGATGTGATAGCAAAAAGACAGCTAACTATGAGCCAGGAAGTAAGCCCTCATCAGACAACAAATCTGCCAGTGCCATGAACCTGACTTCCCAGCCCCCAAAACTCTGAAAATTAACTTTGTTTTTTGAAGCCATCCAGGCTATGGTATTCTGTTACAGCAATTCAGATGGGTTAAGACACAAGACATCTTAACCTTGGAATATTTATTTTATTCTAAACCTCCAAAGATATTTTGATGGTAACAGTACTAATAACAGCTCCATGTGTTGTACATAAGGTGTACACCAAACCCATACACCTTACAGGTAATCATGCAGCAGCTTTATGATACAGGTGGATTCTTCCCAGTTAGCAAATGAAGCAGCAGCACCTTGGGCAATTTAAATGTGTGTCCTAGGTCTCACAGACAATACACAGATGTGAACTGGAGTGTTTCTGATTCATATATCCTTTGTCCTGTAAAGAAACCTCAAAAGAATCAAACGAATGGCTTTGGCATGTCTTAAGAGCCTAGAAAGCTCCTGAGGCTGGGCAAAGAGCCTGAGAGTGATAGAATAATAGGACCCCAAAGACCTTTTTGCCATCAGTAAGAAGCCCCAAGCCTTTCCAGGTTATTTAATTTCTTTGTGAGAAACAGAGGACCCAAATCCTTGTCTGCCACGATATCACAGTTACAGGGTCCAAGGTAAGAACTGCTGAGGTTGGGCTGTTACTGATGCAATAAGGTGCTCCTTGGGGCTAAAAAGACAGAATTCAGAATCAGAACACCAGCTTCTACAGTTCCCCTGACGTCTGACCCCAACAATGGCCCCCATGCATCCACCACATCTGCCCCTCCAATGCCCACTGAATCGTGCACCAAAGCAGCTAAGGTCCATTGGTGTGCTGGTATGACTGCAAATCTCTAGGGTCTTAAGTCTGGCAAAACACAGGAAATGGGTTGTTAGCACATCTTCTCTTTATGCATCTCTGGGGATTGCCTTTTATTGTTTTTACTCCAAACTCTCAGATGCATCATAGGAGCTTAATGAATATATGTTGGCTTGGCTCAATTAAACATCCTGAGTCCCACTTAGAACAATACCCTGTGATAGACCTTCAGGAATAAGCCACTCCCTACCTTCAAGGAGAGTGAGATATGTGATGAGGTTTTTATTGATTAAAAAAAAAGACTGGAAAGAAAGGCATCAAAATATTAAATAGAGGTTATATTTGAGTGATGGGAACTGGTTTTTTTCCCCTTTTTTTTTACTATTCTTATATTTCCCAAAGTATCTGGAATGTGTCTACATTATTTTTTGTTTGAAAAACCATAATGTTAATAAAGACCAACAATCTGGGTGCCTGATGGGAGGGAAAATGCATATGTGGTTGAGGAGTAAGGACAGGCTGTAGCTTTGACATTGAATGCTTTGACAGAGGAGAGGAAAGCTTGGATTTTTGAAGACAGGTAGAGCTACAAATATGCAAATAAAATACCAGGGGTTAGAGGTGGAAAATCCTGAGGTATCTTGTTCACCAGGGAATAACACTGTTTGTCTGGAATGAAAAACATGTAGGGAGAAGAGAGAACTGGATGGAATATTAGCTTGGGAGCAGAACATAGAAGGCTCTCAGTATCAGAATGGGGTGAGAATGGACCTGAGATTCATAGGAAATAAGAAGTCATTCACTAGTTTTCAGCCAGAAAATGATGTGGTCACAGCTCTCCCTTTAGCAGGCAAATATGTTCAGGACAGATTGAAGGTAAGGGAGACAGACCAATCTGAAAGTGATCAGCAGGACCCAGTCAGGAAGCGATGATTACTTGATTATTTATTCATGTATCTCTTTCTTTCAGAGGTGGTTCTATGCCTTTTTAATCTCGCTTTTTTATTTTTTTATTTTTTTGCCTGCCGGCCTGACTCCATTTTCAATGGCAAAATAAGGAAAGAGTCATTTTGAATCTGTAGCTCAATATTTTCACAGGTGACAGAGGCAATATTGAATGGAGGCCAGCCTTAACTGATAAAGGGAACATTAAAGGTAGGTGTTTTCAAGACTAGATGAGTCCTGTCTGTATGATTAATTTCTAATTCCTTTGTTCAGCTGGGAGAGGAGACTGAGTTTCCCTAAAGATCCAGAAATCTTCACCTTCCCAAAGTGGCTGATCCTACAGAGAGGGAGCAGCTCAACCAGCTCTCCTCAGAACCAGGAGCTGGCTGGGACTGAGTTCCCAAGGACTGTTACCAAAATGACAAAAGCATAAATCATGTGGGTTTGGCCGCTTCTTGGAGCACACAGCTCTCTCTGCTAGCTCTTCTGTGGGGAAATCCTTCTGTCGGTATTCCTGCCTCACTTCACAGATATGGGGGCATCAACAAACATTTTCGGTCTCTATCATCACACATTTCTTCCTTTTATCACTTCTATCCTCCTGTTTTTCCTCCACCACATTCCCTTCCCCCATTTCTCTCTTGGGCTGCCTGCCTTTGCCTCCAACCATCCGGAAAGGTCTCAGCTCCCTCCACTTCCTGGCACATCTGCTATGCAAAGTGGGCTTGCAGTCTGCCATCCATACTGGCTGTCCTGCCTGTTTGTGACTATTTGTGACCAGACCTATGATCTTCCATGCAGTAGGAGGGGCATGTAAGCATACCCCAAGCTCTTCTACAGACTCCAGACTCCTCAAAATAGCCCCTGGCTGTGAATTTACATTGTAGGAGTAGCACACTGACTCTGGCTTTAGGTCCCTGGCAAGTTCTCTATTCTAGTTTTACAAAAACGTCTTGAGCTTTGGCATTTCTTGGACCACCATTAATAAAGCCGCTATTTTGGTCATTTTTTGGCTTCTTGTCTCTCTTTTCTACTGGCTAGAATAAAGAAAGTATAATAGGTGGTCAGCAACTGTAACCTCCAATGCTTTGAATGAACTCATCAGGTTATTCTGAAATGTCTTGCATTTAGGCAATCCCCTCTTCCAGGGTGATTCCCCTGTCTCGGTCCAATGGAGGGGAACAGAATATATGAATGTGATTCCAGGATATGTCACTTTGGCATAAAGAGTTTTTTGAGCTGAAGGCAGTTGAGACACAGGCAAGCTCCCTGCTCTGTGCCTAGAAGCAGGATACACATCTGTGAAGGGGTCCCCATGCCATTCTCTACCAGGAGGGACAGAAGTTAATCACCAGGGACAACTCTGGACCCTCACCAGCCTAGACGGATGCCAGTGTACAGAGCAAACTGACTGCCTGGCCCTGGCTTCCAGTAGACCCACCATGTATTTGCCTTCCCACTGTCGGCTGCCTTGCAAACTCAAAGTCCTTTTCCTTCATCTTGTCACCTCTCTGAAAATGCACTGTTCATAAGATGTCATCTAAACCCCAGTTACAGCCACCCCTCCTTAGTTACTTATCATTGAGTGCTCCCCTAGGTACGTAAGATGCATGTGTTCATAAACTCGTTTTTCTCTTGCTGTTCTGTCTTCTGTGTGTCTACTCTGCAGAGAACCTGGGAGGTCAGAGGGTTAAATATTTCTCTTCTTCTCTTTCACCAGCAACCCCCAAGAGCATGAAGTTAAGCACCCCTCCTCCCTGTGGACCCTGGATGTCCCACACACATTTCGTCACCTATGCCCACTGCTTTATAATCATGTGCCTTCCTCCTTCACAGAAATATCACTTTCTTCTTATTATCCACAGTAAGTTCTCAGAAATATTTGTTGAATTTATAAGTGAACATTAGGTAGAGATATTTTTTACTGAGGTTCGCTTCATAGCTTTTTAAGAAAGAAATAGTGCTCTGTTTTAAGCCTATCTTAAATATGCAAGCCTTTTCTAATATTGTTGAATAGCTTTTTCATTTTTTTCTCTTTTTCTCCAGCTACCAAAATATTAGTGCATCAAAGAGCACGGTTATACAGCAAAAGTTATAGGTATATAAAGAGGCACAGTCCTTTAAAGTTACTACAACTTTCATGTTCTCAAGGACAAAAGTTTACTTTGTAGTCTGCTCGCAGAATTAAACCCTAGATAAACAGGATGCTGGACTCTTCAAGTGTCATTAGGCTGCCTGCCTCCCTCTCAAAGCTGGAAATGTGTTTACTCAGCACACAAGGAGTCATCTGCTCATGTGATTAGCACATGGGGTTTATGAGGAAAATTAATTACAATAGTCAAGGATTGATTCAAATACTATGTTAGAAATGACTAGTCAACATGGAAGAAAACTTTCCCGAAATCAGAAAACACCCATGGACAATATGTGTGGGGCTCTAAGCTGCCTCTATGGACCAGAGGACACCATAGAGGAGACGTGAGGGGAGTTTATGTACGATTTTAGATACATTTTTTCTGTGGAGGGTTACAGCTTTCATACCTCCTGGAGAGCACCCAAGTGTGAGCTCTCTGACCACAGGGAAACCCATAACCTGTCCATGTTTACTGTCACATTTGTAGAGTTACATAATCTATGTTCCTTGCCTCCCTTGTAAAATAAGAGGGGTGACCTAAGTACTAGATCTCAAGGATACTGCAGCTCTATTCTTGAAACCAGCCTTCGTGCAATGCATGGTTTCATAGCAACAGACTGATTAATTACGATGTGGCAGGGCCTAAATGGAACACTTCATATGTTTAATCCTCACAGTGACCCACAGGGTTGGATGCTGTTACCTACTCCTCATCATCAGGACTGGGCCAAATTTTAAGTTCTATGAGGGCAGGAACTGTCTGTTTTATTCACTACTCTACTCCGTATGTGTCACAGTGCACGGCACATAACAAGTGTTCAATAAAAAGCTGCTGAAACATGCACTGAGGCCAATGCATGACTAGCAAAAATGATCAGGATTAGGCATTAGGGCCAGATATCATGATTGTGAGATTTCATTCCACCTCACTTCTTTGTCTTCTGTTTCCTTAATCCTTTTTTTTTTTAATCTATGGGCTCCTCTTCTGCTCCCTATACCCACCTCCGGCAGGACCTCAACTTCCCCCAGATTCCCTTCATCCACAGTTTGCTTCTGGATCTATCCGTACCCTTTGAGAAATTATCCATTGTTCTAAGATTACATTAAATTTTGCTCTTCAGTCATGAACTCGATTAAAGTCCTCATTATGTGTTCAGGTTTTAGAAAAGCAATCTGATTAAAATGATGAATTCACTTCAAAATGCTCTACGTAATTAGTGAAATTTTAGGGCATTTGTAAAATATCAAGTAACATTTATCTATCCTTGCCTACAAAGTGATGCAACAATGAGACTCTGTCCTTAACAATGTGCATTTCGACCCACATCCACTCAAGTTCCTACTAGGCTTGCTTGCAAACTTGGCAGCCTACTACACCGACACTTACCTAGGGCTTTCAGAGCACGGATTTGTCTCACCTGCTCAGCTCCCCTCCTGTTTGGTTTTCTTTTTTATTTTTTCTTTAAGATTTATTTGTTTATTTGAGAGAGAGAGAGAGAGAGAGAGAGCCCTCAACTGCACATGGAGTGGGGAGCAGCAGGAGAGTGAGAGAATCTCAAGCAGACTCCCCACTGAGTGCGGAGCCCAGTGATCCACAGCCCTGAGATTATGACCTGAGTCAAAATCAAGAGTCTGACACTCAGCTGACTGAGCCACCCAGGGACCCCTGATCCCCCTGTTTGACACTGACCATGCCCCTGGTTTTCTCTCTGAACCACTTTTTGTTTGAAGTCTTGTTGGGACTTTCTTTGTTATCTAGACTTAGCTGACTCTCTAAATGCTGGAACATTTGAGAGAGATACACAATGAGATAAGCTGAGATGAAGATAAAAAATCTCCTTTCTTATCCTGAGAGGAGGTAGGTGCTGTCCTCATTCCCTCTCTTATGTCTGCTCCCTTCCAGCAGCCTGAATTCCAAGACACCAAGAGAATTATTACTGTCAAAGGAAAGAGGTCTTCTCTTTACTGTTTCAGGGTCTTATTATTTGCTGTTCTTTTGCTCAAAGTACTTCTGCCATGGCTTCTTGTGGGTACCTCCTGCAAACCTTCCAGGCACAGTGCAAATTTCACACCCACAGACCTTCCTTGACATGCTAGCCGGACTGGGCTCCTCCCCTCATCACTCTCCATTATACTACTCACTTATCTTCTTTCCTGCTTTTACTGAACTTCAAGTAATTTGTTTGTAAATATATACTGATTTCCCTATTTACTTATGTGTTTATTGTCTGTTCTTTCTGCTGCCATGTGAGATCCTGAGGGCAGAGACTCTGCCTGTATTTTTCACTACTGTGTCCCCAGGGCACTGGGCTGAGCCAGGTCTAGCTCACAGTAGGCATTTAATGAACATCACAGCTTTTATAGCACCAAACCTCCAGGACGGTATATTCCTAAGGAAGAAACTGATGGAGACAGCTCCTCTGTGATCACCACCCTGACCTTGACTGTCCTTGGCTTCACACACAGTCCTGGCTGTATGGCCAGAGCACCAATAGATGTTCAGAATGTCCAGCAATGTTTATGACTGTGAAAATTAAGACATAATTTCCACACATTTTACAAATAAAGTGAATAGGGTTCTTCACTCTCCAGCTTTGTCTGAGATTTCAACTTTGGGTAATCAGGAAATGAACTCCCCACACCATTAGTTTGTTTTTGTTCAACCAATGGGTTAAGTTTTAGATGAACAAAATTGGAATCTGCAAAAGTTGTTATAATTGAGAATCTTATTCAACTCCTTGGTTTTATTCCTCCTTTTTCTTCTCTTCCTCCTCTTCTTTTTTCCCTTCATCCTTTTCTTCTTCTATTTGAAATAATTATTTAAAATATAAAATCATGTTTCAAACAAAATTATAACACATGAACTACTCCTAGCTAAAAATAAGTGATCTTGATCTTAACCATTACTTTCCTACCTTTTGCTGGAATGAAAAATTGACTACAGATGTATCCTGGACTTGGTATTCCAAACACATTATGAGCACAGACCATGTAAATTTGCTTCCATTGCACAGGGCTCTAATGGTCCTGGACACTTGACATTAATAGCCTCAGGGAAAGTCCTTTACACCTGGAATGTCATGGAGGTATGAGGAAGAAAGAGGTTCCATGGGAAGAAGAGAGATGAAAAGGTAGAGATGAGAAGGAGGTGGTAGGGACCTAACCAGATGGCTACCTGCCATCTTCTGAGACCACTCTGTCTCCTCAGGATCTATTCTCAAGCTCAAATTTTCCTAGAACTTATCATGCCTTAAGGTAGGGATTGCAAAGCAGCTGCACTCAAGCCTTCGAAGTTTTGTGGGTCTGAGTAACATTATAAGAATAATAATTTAGATACACCTAAAGAGGGTTTGCCATTTTTAATCTCCTTGTCTCTGTATTAGCTTATAGTTGGTCAACTTTAGGTTTTAAGCCCAGTCTCTGTAGCATATGACTTTATAAACACCTCTTTAAAGTCTCTGCAAGTACAACATAAACACAAGTAAAATGATCTTCCCAATACACTCCTCAAGCCATAGTGATCTGTCCCTGTTGAATAAGAACCAAATGGAATAGTTTTATCCAAAGCCACACAGATGTACAGTCTATACACACCCAAAGGGTAAGCTCATTCTACCTCTTGGGATTCAGCCACCAAAGCACTTTGGCTGTAGGTGATCATATCTGGTGCCAGAAGCTTCTAGGAGCAGTAAAGGAGCCTGGAGCTCTTCCCAATGAATGCAGACCAAGTGGACAGTAGGGAAATACACAAAGAAGTTATAATTATCCTCATTCTTAAAACCCACGACTGAATGTCCTGGTGGAGGTGAACAAGTAAGAGAGTAGAGTGATGCCAGTCTCTATGCAGACCACAGAGGCTGTTCAATAGGCCAACTACTACTGGCTAGTGAATGAGTGATGAGCCTGCACCATAACTCCAAATGCTCCAACAGGAGAATCCACTCTTTCCCAAATCCTACCTGTATTCCTTTTCTAAAAAAAAAAAAAAAAGAGTTAAGGCGTTTCTACCTGACTTATGGACCATCCAATTTAGTCATAACCAAAATTTTACAAAAAAGTATTTCCATTAGCAAAAAGAATGCTTGATATTTTAAGGGAAAAGAGGTCCTCCACTAAGCCCATCCATCATCATTCCAACATGCCAAGCCTGCTTTGTCCACGAACAGCAGAGGATAGATGTATCAATGGATACATTAAAAAGAAGAAATGTAGGAAATAACAGTTCACACTTCAAATTGAATGTGGAGCAGCACTGTGTGTTTCTGATAATGTAAATCTTGCTTGATGGATTATTTTCAAATTAAAACCGGAACCAGTGTCACTTCATGATATTTTTTCATCTATTCTGAGGTAGAATTCACTTAGTGTTTAATAACTCACTATAATGCAAAAATTTAAAAAAAAAACAACAACCAACCACCCACATTAGATATAAAAAGTAAGATTTTCTTCCTTTCTAAATTTAACTCACAGAAGGAGAGCAAAAACACTAACTGACCCCCATCATAGCACTGTGTTCTATGTTGACATCCACACATTGAAAAGGGATGTAGCCCACCTGAATGGGAATATAATGTGTTTGTCGGAAAACAAAAGGCAATACGCTAGGAACACATGAAGGATTCAGGGATTTCTAAGATAACATATAGGTAAAATTATCCCAATGTCTCCCTGAGCTTAACCCATAGAGCCCAGTACTTCTGCCTCATTGCTCATTGTTCTCACTCACCACTGCTTTGTAATTGTCATCCTGACCAGATTATAAACTCTGGGGGATTCAAGAGCCTGTCTGTCCTGCTCACCTTTGTTTCTACTATACCTGTCAGAGTGTCTGACAATGAGCAGGAACTTGACAGTGTCTTGTTAATGACTGATTGAGTAAAGCAGACACCTGGTGGCGTTTAACCCAACAACTAGAATTAACTACAATGTAGATTTTGATGCAATATGAGGTTGAGCAACTTCTAATAGAACCATTTAGAGTTGGGAATGGTGGCTGGCGTGGTTGAGGAGAGGTGAGATCACATGCAAGCGTGAGTGTAACAAACAGTATGAAAACTCCTGGGTCTGGACTTAGGCTTTAGGATTTTTAAGACACTTGTTAACTCTGAGGCTCTATGATCATAACATAGACCCTTCCCAAATTTGGGTCATCACTTAAACTAGAATCATTCAGACCCTTCTCTGTGGTTGGAATTAAATAGACAAATTTTTGAACCAAAGATGGTCAACTCTCAAGTGCCTTTTTTTTTTTTTTTTTTTTTTGCTGTACATTTATCCTACTTCAGCGAATCAAAGGTAACACTGCTTTACTATCAACTACTTTACTTTTCCTATTTACTGTGCTTCCTTTCAAAAGGTGGACCCAGGGCAGCCCTGGTGGCGCAGCGGTTTAGCGCCGCCTGCAGCCCGGGGTGTGATCCTGGAGACCAGAGATCAAGTGCCACGTCGGGCTTCCTGCATGGAGCCTGCTTCTTCCTCTGCCTGTGTCTCTGCCTCTCTCTCTCTCAGTAAATAAATAAATAATTCTTAAAAAAAAAAAAAAAAAAACAGAAAACAAAGCAAAAGGTGGACCCAAGGGTAGACTTAATAGCTCCACATGGTATTCACTGAAGAAAGCTTCACCTTATTGGTGTAAGGTAGGAACAAACCATACCCAGAATTAATAAAGTTCACCCTCCCACTACCACATTTAATCACAGAAAGTATCTCTCTACTTCATGAAACCAGTGTCTGCTTTGAATCACAGGATTTAGGCTACTTACCACAAAAGAATAATAAATCTTGAATCCAGGTTTAGCCACAAAGTAGTCATCAGACTTGAATGTTATTTTAATTTGGTTTGTTCTTGATGTTATCCTTGGGGGAACTTCCTTGTGTCCACACCACCGTCCTCTAATTATGGTACTGGTTTCAGATACATCTTCAACTTCCACAAAATCATACCTAGTTTCAGTGTGACATAAACACATTTTGATTACAGTAGACTTTGAAATGCATACTTCCACTGAGAAATTAAAACTAACATATGTGATTTCTCATGACCTACCAGCTAAAAGGAAAATTAAAGCCCACCTAAATTTTTAAAGGAAAGCTAGTTTTTTGGGTTAAGTTTTTCAAATTCAAACTTCAATAATCTGAAAGAACCCTTATGCACATTTAGCTATGAGTATTTTGAAGTCATCAATAATCAAAATGGGCCACTTTCTGAGTATGTTGCTTTTAAGGGTTTCCTAGGAAAACTAGTAACTATACTAGTAACCTACTAGTATAGATTATAATAACTCTAACCTATTGTTATCTATTATCTTATTTTTGGAGATAAAGCTCTGATTGTATGTCCAATTATTTACTATATAAAGTTTTTCAAACAAATTCCCACTTTGAATTAATTCACCACATTCAGTGCTTCCTTAAGAAATGATCTGTACCTATACAGCATACGGAATTAGCATTATGTTACATCATCTCATTACAGAAATAAAATTAATCATTATTTTCTCTTTTTGGAAGCTGTCTTATGGAAGAATCATATCATAAAATATAACAGTTATCATAATGAAAAGCATTATGACTTTGGGGAGGGATGTGCCAATAACCATTACTGGAAACATCTGGGCTGCTTAAGCCAGGGTGTGAATGAGCTGAAGACCCCAGGTTCAGCTTTGACGTTGGTCAGAGGAACATGGAATGCCAAGGTTGAGGACATGGGGAGGTCTCTCTTGGAATGTTCCATATAACCTTTCCATCGCACAATAGAGCATCTCCTAGGGATCATCTACCTTATTTTCAGACACCCCAAATCTTGGGACGTTCTACCTGGTAAGCTGAACTCCCTCCCTGCCTCTCGTCTCTGGGCATCTGTGTGTACCTCTCCCCAAATGACTCAGGATGTTAAAGTCACAGAGCAGAGGATGAGCATGCAGGGCGAGCCATGGCCACAGCCTTGAGGCACTCTGTATTTTCTGTGACGACTTCCAAAAGGAATCAGCCTGCGAGACCTCACAGGTGAACGTGGAGAGAATCCACTAGGCACAACAGAGCTCTTAGCAGATCGGGCAAGGTAATCTACGGAGCATGTGAGCTTATCACCCCTTGCCCAACTATCCAATATTGGCATTGTGACCTCTGTTCACTGATGGTGACTTATAGGCTCTTAAGTCTTCTGCCTCAGTTTCCTTATCAGCAAAATAAGAGGTTTACACAAATTTACTGGCTGGATATCTTTTGGGTGCTGTGTAAATTAATTACTTAATGTTTATATGGTGCTTGGAAGGTGAAAAGCACTCACAAAGAATCATTATTCAAGCAATAAAATACTATAGTATAAACATCAAGGAGGCTTTGGAACAGATGGTAGGAAATCAATTGCATTTCATTTTATATATAATATGTGTAAATCATAGTTACTGCACAAAGCATGAGTACACTTGCAACTTTGTTAATAATGCGATAGGTCACTTTCTTTCTTTCTTTCCTTCTTTCTTTCTTTCTTTACTTTGAAATACATTAGTGTAATTTTTACTCTGGATGAAGTTAAGAGACCATCACTTTAATTCTTCCGAAGGGTCAGAGGCCCTGTTCTTTCCTGTCTTCCTCTCCCCTGTCCCACCTCTGACTCCTCCACCAGCCGCCAAAAATTTGGAGAAGCAACTGGATTTGATGAAGGGTCGACAATGGAAACCACCGTGGCGTCTTCTATCTTTAAGGCCTGGATGCTGCAAGAGCTCACTCCCTATGGGATCAAAATCCTAGCTCAGCTGCAGAGACCTGCCTTTCCTTCTGGGTCATCGTCACCTTCTACAATCTTCAAAAAAATTTTTTTCCCCATCATCTCTTTTTCCAGCACAGAAAATTAGTTCTCTTTTCAAGGTTGAAAAGACACAAGATCTGCTGGAGTTTGTTGTCTGTAAATATTAACCTGCTCTTTCTGCATGTATCTCTCTCTGCTCTCGGCATCCCTTACTCTCTGTGGTCCTGGAAAGTAGTCCTCACTGCTGTTATTCTTGAAAAAACAGCAACATAATAAAAGCTGTCAGCATAATAAACATGCAACAAAGGGTAATCAAATTTGAGGCACCCTCTTTTTATTATTCAAAGGGAAATAAACCTGCTGAAAGAATAAGCAGTTGAGCAGTGCATTGGCAATGCAGAACAAGTGCCTGCAGTAAAGGAGAGAGAGAAAAAAAACATCCTCCCCAGCCTCATACGTGCTAATTAAGTGACTATGATGCCATGAGCAGACAATTCAAGGAGCAGCCAGGGCTTTCTTGGATAAACATGCTCAGAAGGGAGAAGGTCATCAAGCAGAGTTTCCGTCTACCGCTGACCCAGAAAGGACGTGAAACAGACCATCGGAGGAGCTCACAGACCCTGGACTTGACAGCTCTTTCTTACTCAGACCTGAGGCCTATGATTCCAGGGAAAGGCCCTGACAGGGTCCTCGCCATCCCCCTCTCCCAGTGTGGGGGGCACGGGGAGGCGTCAGGACGGTACCTCGTTTGGTCACAACAGCCCTGTGGGTTCCTGGAGCTGCGCTGGGCCGGGTGCTCTGCACCTAAGCCCGTGGCAGGCGGCACCAGAGCCACAGCGCGGGGTCGCCGGATGCAGCTACCTGCTCTCAGGCGCGTCTACCTGGCGGAGGCCCGGCCAGGGAAGGTGGGTCGTGCGGCCCGGGTCTGGCGGCCATGGGCCTGGGCTCTGTGAGAAGCACCAGGCGGTCGTGCCCTGGGGCGTGATCTGCCAGGATGGACACAGGGGCTTTTGTTAAAGAAGGGAGACCTTCCTTGGGTGGGACCAAGGGCCCCAAAGGGGAAGTGTGATGTTTTCAAGTCATCTTTCCTCGGCCATGGAGATGCACCCCTGCAAGGACACCGCCACTCACCGACAGATATCGTTCTCTGCCTCCTCTAATCCAAACTGAGGGTCAAAGGCCAGCTGGATCCTCGTTCTCTCCTGGGAGTGCAGCCGCCAGGTCAGCAGCAGGTTCCTGGGGTAGCTGCTGGGGAAGCGGGGGCTCTGCACGTGGCCGGTTCCTGTCACCCAGACGGTCTCGTCTCTTCGGTATAAGTCTGTGAGGTGATTGCTCTCTGTTACTAGTCACAACTTGTAGAAATTAGTATGTTGCTCCAATTACAAGAAAGCAAAAACAGAACAGTTTAAAAACATCAGATTGTAAAGCACATCTTGACTCTGTCTAACCACAGAAGCCCAAATGGCAGCCTTCCGGTCACACGAATAACGCCTACATTCCCTCCTCGATCCCCCACCTCCTCAGGTTCCCGGCAGGTCTACACCGGCTCTGGTGTGTTTCACACTATGAGAGCTCTTTTCATATAATTTTTGACAAGGAAAATGAACAATTATCTCAGAACTCGGGTTCATTTCGATTGATATTAAAATACGTAAATACTTTAAAATAATTCCTCCTTCCCTTCTTCCAGGTAATAATAAGAATAAAAAAATCTCCTTTTCTTCCTTTTATTCTGTGCCCTCACAGTGTGACAGTGTAGCTCCAGTGATGAGCACAGATGGAAGTCAATAAATCCTGCTGCATGAATGAATGAGTGCAACACATAAAAGAATGTAACAGTGCTTCGTGACTACTGATTTTTTTATTCAAACATTTTCCAGTGGTTTCTCCATCAGAAAAATCACTATCTCTTTGCAGTAGTTTTTGGTGACTTTGAGAGCGAATTTTTACTCTGTTTTCTGTGTTGTATAATAAAAACCTTGCCTGGTCTTTGTTCGGGTTCCTAACAGGGGACTCCTGACCCCTGGAATTCCCCAGGTGACAGAAGGGCCTTTGTCATACATGGTGGGCCCTGGGGGCCACTCCTGAGTGTACCCATGAGCTGATGAACCATGGATCCCCGGACGGTGTCAGGATTATGGCAGGCTTTGTGGCAGGACCAACCACGTGGCTAGAGGTGAGGACTCTGAGCCCTGACATCAGCCTGACCTCTCAGCCTCCCGGCAGGAAGGACCTCGGGGACCGGATCCAGCTGCATCATCAGTGATTCCAGCACTCACCCTTGTAGAATGAAGGCCCCTTAGAAACTCTGGCCCTAGAAGCTTGGGGAAACCTCCTGGTTGGTTACATACGGGTGTGTTAGGAGAGTGACATGTCCTGAGAACATGAGAGCTTCACTCTTGGGACCCTCCCAGACCTATTTGGCTGGTCCTGATTTGTACTCTTTACAGTAAAACTTAATAGTATAACTATAATTGTAATGACAGCGCTTTCTTGAGTTCTGTAAGCTGTTCTAGCAAATGATCAACCTGATGGGTTTATGGCAGATCCTGAATCGATAGCCAGTTGGTTAGAAGTTGTCTGGGGTTGGCTGCAACCCCCAGATCCGCAGCTGGCATCTGAAGTGTAGCCCGGCAGGGGCTGTGCCCTTAACCTCTGTACTCTGACCTAGCTCTGGGTAGGTCTTGGTTTTAGGTCTTTCCCAATATAAGAGTTCTTTGCATTTTAGATTTTGGCTGTTTAGACCCTGCCATTAGTGGGCCTCCTGCCACAGTCTATTTGTGTTTTCCCACAGAGAGTTTTCTTTGAGGCCTGTAATTCACTGAGCCTGCTCAGGGACGCTTAAATTGCTGATGGAAACCACTGGAAGGCTGGGCTGCCAAGAGTGGCTGGCAAAGCTTCCCAAATAACAGAGGAAGGAAGAGGGAAGAAGTATGTGAAATGCAAAAGCTTCTTTCCCTTTCACAAATGTCCTTGTGCTATAGGAATTACAATATATAGATTAGGTTTTACTCATTCAGTGTTCACCTGTTTGCCCAGCTAGATTCTGTGTGGGAGTGAGAGGTTGGGAAACCAGGACCTGAGAGCTCTGGCTCTGCAGCCACCTGCAGTGAACCCAGCCCAGACATCCTCCAGGTGCCAACAAATGTTTTTCCCAGCTGACCTTGCCCTCTTCTTTTCCCTTGACCTTATGCTGAAGATGTGGTCACGAAAATTACTTATCTCCTTATTCTATTGTGTGGGGCTTCTAGGAAATGAATGAGGGCTGTTTGCTGGGAAGGCAGATAAGAACTATCAGCCAATCAACAATTATTTATTAAGTGCAGACTCTAAACATAATGTTTTGCAGTGTTTTCAACACTTCCATCACTGCAGGTTTACCTTTACAATTTGGACCTTATTTCCTTACCTTAGTTACTATTATTTGCTTAATATTTCCTTAACTTGGTTACTATTATTTGCTTAATATTTCTTTAAAAAGTTAAATTTTTTAAGAGAAAGCCTGGGTACACACACAAGTGCGTCCAGGGGAGGGACAGACAGAGAAGGAAAGAGAATCCCAAGCCAACTCCCTGATGAGCGGAGCCCGATGGGGGGCTCAATCTCACACCTTTGAGGTAAAGAAATCAAGAGCCAAAATCAGGAGTTGAACACTTAACGGACTGAGCCACCCTAAATTAATATTTTTAATCAAAAGCAAATCTATTGTAAAATAAAACTTTCTGTCAATGTATCAATATTTTTAATCAAAAGCAAATCTATTGTAAAATAAAACTTTCAATTTATCTATCAATAAAACAATCTATCAAAGTTTCTATCAAAACTTTCTCTCAAAGATACTACTTGCCACGAATAGAAGGTAACCGTAAATCTAAATGCACAACTACTAAATTTAAAACCACGTATCTGAGGTGCTCACATTACTCATTTATAACATAAGGCATTTGAGCACCATGTGTTCTGTGTAGTCTCTTTCAGGGGTAGCATTCACTGCTTGTGTGTTTTTAAGATTCCAGGTGCTATGTTACATGTAGGTCTAATTTAAGAATGCTTAAAGAGCATCTGTGTTTGTGGCCCTGAGACACCAAGCCCACTCACACTTCACACATGTAGCAACACACAAGCAACACACAAAGGAATGTGAAGCGCGGAATGTGATGTGTGGTGATGGGGCACAGGGAGGGCCCCAGGGCCTGTGGGGCGGTGAATGCAAGGCATGGGTCAGGGATGCGCTAAGACGTCTGCAGAAAGCTGGATCTAGAGCAGAGTCTACATGGGCCCATGTGAGCCCCAGGGCAGGGTAGGGGGCTTGAAAGGGGAACTCCAGGCACTTCGGAAAGCCAGGGAAAGTACTTGCATTTGACAGAAGTGGAAAGAGGAAAGCCCTGCAAGGGTGAAGGCCCGTGGGTCTGAAGAAGGCGACCAGGAGGAAGAGCATCTGCTCAGAGGTGGAAATAAGGTTCTGATCTAGGAGGGCAGGGACAGTGAGTTCACATTGGAGGGGGAGGGGCCCACACGGAAGGCCAAGGCCAAGGATTGAATCAGAGCCTGGGCCCTGCCTGGTGACACACTGACACTCTGGGAGCCCAGTTTCCATGCAGTGACCAGAATTTCCACGCACACGTCAGCGAGCTCTGGGGGACATCACCTAGACCTGAGCTGGGATAGCGGAAATGTGACCGGGGTCCTGCAGGGGAAGGGGAGCACTGGGAACACCGAGGAGCCCTCCAGGACGGGGAAATCAGAGCAGTGACAACTGCAGGGGAACAGGCCCATGAAGGTGCCAGGTCATGCGCACCCTGCCCTGGTACAGAGCAGGTGCAAGCGGCAGGTAAGCGGGTGGCAGCGCCCGATGCAGGAGCAGGATGGTGGGACGATGCCAGGGAGACTGCAGCGCTCGGCCTGACGCACTGGACAGATTTCTGCAAGGAAGGGACTTCTTTTCACTAGAACATCATTAAAGGCTAGACCTCCTCATGAACTAACAGGTTACACAGGAAATGCCTGTTATTTTTTTTAAGCAAGTGGCAGTGGGAGGTCCTTCTTACAGGATAGGTTGCTGAGGACAAAGCTGGACTCGGGTTTCAGAAATTAACCACAGACCTATACTGCATCGTATGGAAATATATTGACTAATAGGCAAAATTAAAAAAAATGTTTTTCTCAAGTTTCATAATTTATTTTCTGTTAAAAATCCTGCCAAAATACACATCTACACAAATATGAATACTAGCCATCACTTTTATAGTGCTGATGCTGTGCCAGGCATTGCTCCAAGCACTCTTCATGGTTCATTTACAGGATAAACTCGTCACATGCAGGACCTCGCGTGTGCTGAGGTACATTTACAACTCCCTGAGATGGATACTGTTATTACCATTCCACAGAAGAAGGTTCTCAGGCACAGAGAGGTCAAGTACTTATCTAAAGTCATGGAGCTGGTAAAGGTGGTGTCAGAAGACAGACTCAGGCAATCGGGTGGCAGACTTGGTGCCATGAGAACCACCATGCTCTAGAACCTGTTCTTCCTTCTCTGAAATGTGCTAGAAGTAATTTTATTTATTTAATTATTTAATCTGTTTTTTTTTAAACTTAAAGCCAATTAACTAATGTATACTATATTAGTAGTTTCAGAGGTAGAGTTTGGTGATTCATCACAGGCAAGTTTAGATTCTTTGCTATGTGTCCTCTAATCCGCTCTGACTTTTGAGTTACACTGTTTATGTAAAATTCATAACTCCATGCTGACTCAGAGCTGTTCTTAGGAGAGTTATAATGAAGTACAGTACAGACAGCAACGTATCAGGTTTAAGCTGAGATCAAGACCAAGTATCATATATAAAGTCATACTTCTGAATGAAAGCATTCACTTTGGTGTCCAACAGTAGCTAACATGTATGGGTATGGAGCAATTACTATGTGCCCGGCACTCTAATACACTACACTTCACTGAATCTTCACAAGAACCCTATATAATTAGGGTTATAAATAAAGTATCCCCACTTTACAAAGGAAGGTCAGAGAATTTAAAGAACTTTGGACCTCAGGGCACAAAGCTAGGGTGGAATCATGATTTGACCCAGGGAGTAGGTCTTCAGAGCCTGCACATTTCACTAGAGCATGGTTCTAGCTGCTCAACGACAAAATATGAAATATGTCATTTTTCAGAGAATTACTTTTTCCTTTCTTAAAATTTAAATTTAATTAATTAAAATATAGAGTATTATTAGTTTCAGAGGAAGAAGTCAGTGATTCGCCACTTTCATACGATACCCATGCTCATCCCATCACATGCCTCCTTTATGCCCAGCCCCCAGTGACCCCATCCCCCACCCCTCTCCTCTCCAGGGACCCTCAGTTTATTTCCTATGGTTAAGAGTCTCTCATGGTTTGTCTCCCTCTCTGATTTTGTCCTACCTCCTTGCTATGACTACACCTCAAGTTCAATTTTTCATCTTACCTCCCCAGCTGATGACCTGTCTTGGGCTCACTTTCCTGTCTTTGACCTTGAAACCTCATCCAATTCATCATTTCTGGTGCAAAGTGACCCTACTGTGAGAAGCTATCTACCTTACTGACTTTGACACGGGGCACCTGAGTGTCACCATTTATCTAGCTTTCCCTGTTTCATGGAATAGGGTCATTCCTGGTCCCAATACATCCATGTAGTAATCCACTATCACATCACATCATGTTTAATGAATGAAATAATGAAAAATGGTAATACTTTTATTTCTTCTCACATCATAATATTACCTATGATAACATAAAATGTGAAGCCTAAATGCTGAGTGGTTAAATAGGATTAAGATACTTGATCCACAGGAACAAACAATGATATAATTACAGGCTATGCCAGCTCACACAAAGTCGGTCGGACAGTACAGCCATACACATTTGCCCCACTATCCCCATAAGACATCCAGGAGCCAGCATCATGACTGACAGTGACAAAAGCAAAGAATGGTCACTGGAGTCAGAAAATGTCTAATGTGCAAAGGGATATATTATTAAAATTTCATTTGCAAAATGGCTGTTCCATAATTATACAATATATCATAGAAACAACATTTGCCCAGACTCTAGTTGAATGATATATAATCCAAGCAGCCCCACTTCTGTTGCTAAACAACCACAATAAGACTACTTGATTTTTGTAAGAAGCAATATAGTTTATAAGAATCCAATTTCGTAAGTCCATCATAAATATACATTTATGTAACAAAAAAAGAGGTAGTAAATATCATTACTCTCATTTCATTTTTTTTCTTTTAAATTTAATTTTGTTTTGTTACTTTAACAGGTAATGAAACCAACACAGAGAAGTTAAAGTGATTTGTTGCAAACCAAAGGAATGGAGCTGCATGAATAAGAGTGGAGTCTTCAATTCAGCACCACCATGCTCTGCTCCCGGTGGCTTTCCTCCATGACAACAAACAACAGCATGAGACTCACCCTGTCATCTTTCTGCTTCTGTTTCTGAAACTGATACTTTCGGGGCTGCATAATGGGGTATCAAGATTCCTCTCAGGTCCAAGTGACATGACACTTCACCAATTTTCTCATAAGGGGATGGAGCTGCCAGTGGGTTGACCATGACTCAGTGGTCAAGGGTGAGGCAAAAATGAGACAATCCAATCTGAAATCCAAAATCTTCAATGAGATAAACACTTTTCCATCTAACAATGATTTTATACCTATTTGTATTCTGTTGTCTAAAATAAGAGAACAAAGGAATAAGTGGAAAAAGTTTTTCAAGCACACATTTATGAGAATCTTTCCTTCTTATAAACTAGAAACGTATCCTAGGCACACAGCTAGCTACTTTGCACATAGGTTTGTGCTGAACACATTATGGAAGAATTTAAATAAATCCTTTAATATGGGAACAATGCATTCTATGTTTAGCACTTTTTAAAAATATTTTATTTATTTATTCATGAGCGACATACAGAGAGAGGCAGAGACATAGGCAGAGGGAGAAGTAGGCTCCACGCAGGGAGCCCAATGTGGAACTCAATCCCGGGACTCCAGGATCACACCCTGGGCCGAAGGCAGGCGCTAAACTGCTGAGCCACCCAGGCGTCCTTGTTTAACACTTTTTAAAGCTATGTGAGTCTGGTTAGGTACAGGAGATAAAAACTGAAGATATTCGGAGGTGCTTTATTGTTTCTTCGAAAAAGTCTCACAGGAAAGTGAAAAGAAAAAAAATCATACACAGAATATTACATTCCTTGTAGAAAAGGACTATGCCTTGCAACTCTAGTGCCTTGTCAGCCTTGGCAAATGGAGACCTTCAAAATGCATCTGTTAATACATACATGGATGGATGGTTACTGCAAATAATGATTATTCAGAGTTCCTACAAATGGAAAGCATCTCTTTGATTAGCATCTTTAAACAACAACAACAATAAATAAAAGAGAGCTTTATCAGAAATAAAGTTGAAAAATGCCCAAATATTTTATTTCTTTAAGATTTATTTATTTATTGGGAGGGGAGGGGCAGAGAGAGAGAGAGAGAGAATCTGCAACAGACTCCCCACTTAGCACGGAGCCCAATGTGGGGCTCGATCCCAAGATCATGACCTGAGCTGAAATCAAGAATCAGACGCTTAACAGACCCAGCCACCCAGGCACCCCTTCAAATATTTTAGTTCTAACAAATTCAATTTTGAGGTAGCCAGTGGGCTTGACATTGTGGGGCATACATTTGGCATCAATATTAAAGGATTATTTTGGGGAGTGTTCCACTGAACTGGTCCTTTCTCCTAGTCTGTACTACTTACATCACCAGGTTCACTATAGCCAGGCTGTACCACACTCAGAAAACCCAGGACCAAGAAAGAAAAGAACCCTCAAATAAAATCAGGGGAGTTTGTTGGTGTGAATAGGGGCCATGCTCAGATCCATTGAGCACCATATAAGTCAGATAACTGAATGGACCACAGAGGTTCCCATCGGGAGCAAGCATCTAATTGAGAAGAGTAAGCTCAGCAAGATTCATCAAGGGTCAGGTCTACGCCTTATCTATTGTGTTATTACTTAGTATTACTACAAAGCTCAAATTAGTCTTGCATTCTCCCTCCGTGGCTAACAACACAGAACAGAAAAGCATCCTAGGATGCAAAATAGTACCTTCATTAGTAAGGCCTAGGGCAGTGCATTGTTGACAATGCACAGAAGCAGGGGAGAAGTGGAGAATATAAGAGAAGATAGGGCAGGGAGTCCCTAATTTTATGATGAATAGGTCAATTTGTAGAACAGATCCTAAAACACACAATTGGGATGAAATTGAATTTAATGAGGAGATAATTTATGGGAAATTATATAACTTAAAAAGCACAAGGTTGGAGTCTCACCATGTGAACTGCTAAAGGTGAAAATTAGACTTCTTTAAAAATGTTAGTTTAAAAATCAGTGTGAGAGCATTTTCAACTTTTTTTTTCCCCTCAGTGTTTCCTAAGGCACCAAAGCTTCCAACCAATGAACTAAATTCTTCCTGGGACTGTTGGTGGGGCCATCTTCATTAATGAGATTCTGGTTGACAACTGGCACACATTCCTAATGAAAATAGTCTTCCCAAATCCCCTATCAGCTCTCAAACAAGTCACCTGTGCTCATTCTGCTTGCAAGCAACTCAAGAGCAAAGCTGATTAAACATCAGACATTTATTTAGAATTTTCCAGCACAGATTTTTCTAAGAATTCCAGTTCTAATACAACAACATCTATTTACAAAGATTCAGGGAGGAGGGGGTTGGTTGTCTGTCGATTATGTATTTTCTTTAAATTACAGTTCCTTTTGGCACAAACCAAAGTGTTAATGTTTTATAAACAAACTTTCTCAGAGTAACAATTTAGAGTGTTTTTGGAGAGTAATCATTTGATAATTCCCTGAGCTCACAATTACTCTTCTTTAAGAATTTGTCTATCAAAATAGAGAAATAAAAAGTACCATAAATTCTCTTTGAACATTGGTCAGAAATAGTTACCAGGAATGTAGTGATGCCCAAAGTATCACACTATTCCTCAACTCCCCAGATCTTTTAATGTACAACGTTTTGTTGTGTTATTACACGACACCAAGCAATTATAGGACCTCCTCCTTTCCAGGGGACATATGTTCCAAAACCCCCATGGATGCTTGACGTTTTCCCTAAACATGCATACCTCTGATAAAGTTTCATTTATAAATTTGGCACAAAAAGAGTTCAGCAACAATAACTAATAACATAGAACAACTATAACAATGTACTGTGATGAAAGTTATGTGAATGTGGGCTCTCTCTCAAAATATCTTACTGTACTCACACTTCTTGTAATGATATGAGGTGATTAAATGCAGTGAAGTGTATGATACGGGTGCTGTGATGTAGCAGGTGAATGATGAGGATGCTGTGACATGGCAGGTGTGTGATGGGGGTGCTGCGACATGGCAGGTACACGATGTGGGTGCTGTGACGTGGCAGGTAGATGATGTGGGTGCTGTGAAGTAGTGTGAGGCTACTCCTTACCTTTCAACTATCCATAAGAAGGAGGATCATCTGCTTCCTGATAGCAGATGACCTAGGGTAACAGAGCCAGGAAAGCAAAATCTCAAATAAGGGGTGGGGGACTACTGTGTACTCTTTCCTTAAAAAAGTTTCTATTTTATAGGTATATTACAGAAATGACTGAAATTATATTAAAATGAAAATTATTTTTGGTTTAGATTTAGAAAATTAAAATAAGTGAAAACAAAGGTTGCCTGAAAATATCCATGCTGTATTTTACCACATAAACATAATTTTATTAATTAACTCTCTAATAATTCTCTTTCCTTCTACTGTAGTCATTTTGTGTTGTGATGTTGTTTACATGTGAAAAATGTGAATAATGAATCAATAACATTCAGAACTGTGGCAGATGGGGAAGGGCAATGTGGAGTGGCATGACAGAAAGAATTATAGAATCAGAGATTTTTTCAATTACATTAACTTAACACCTAGAAAGCAAGATAATCATAATGACAGAAAGATCTGCTTTAATCACTGCAAATAGAATTCAAAGATAAAGACAGATAATAGGCAAAATAGATGGAAAAGTCATACCTAGGAAAAACCAGGTTTCACCTTTTTTCTAGGAAACACTGATCAGAGAGCACTTGGGTGGTTCAGTTGCGGAAGCGTCTGCCTTTGGCTCAGGTCATGATTCCAGGGTCCTGGGATCGAGCCCTTGTCAGGTTCCCTGCTCAGGGGGTAGTCTGTTTCTCCTTCTCCCTCTCCCTCTGCCCCTCCTCGTTCTCTCTCTCTCTCTCTCTCTCTCATTCTCAAGTAATTTTTTTAAAAAGGAAACACTGATTATATAGAAACTAATATTCTTTTTTTTAATAAAAGATTTTATTTATTCATGAGACACAGAAAGAGAGGCAGAGACATAGGCAGAGGGAGAAGCAGGCTCCCTTCGGGGAGCCCAATGTGGGACCTGGGATCATACCCTGAACCAAAGGCAGACGCTCAGTCACTGAGCCACCCAGGTGCCCCTAAAACTAGTATTCTTACAAACACTGTCTAGGAAGACTAAAGTATGAACTTCGAGTTTTCAGAGAGTGAGGATTTTCTGAGGTTATTTTACAGGGTAAGTTTCAGGAAGAATTAGCAGTCAACAATACTGCCCTGGAATTTGAGGTATGGAGCAAAGAAGATGATTCTGAAATATCCTAATTATTTTTTTAAGATTTTATTTATTCATTCATGAGAGACACACACACACACACACAGAGAGAGAGAGAGAGAGAGAGAGGCAGAGACACAGGCAGAGGGAGAAGCAGGCTCCATGCAGGGAGCCCGACACAGGACTCGATCCCGGGTCTCCAGGATCACGACCTGGGCCAAAGGAGGCGCTAAACTGCTGAGCCACATGGGCTGCCCTATCCTAATGATTAAAAACGTAATCCATGTGATGAAGATAAAGCATTTTCCTAATCACATCTGACTAAAGAGAAAACTAGCTGGCAGTTAATAGAAGGATCACATGGCCCGTTATCTGTGACTGGTATATACCTATCTCTGGATTTGATATGTACATTAATTACCTCCCATGTAATAGACATGACCACATTATGTATAATGATAATTATATCTACATGTTTACTAAACTACATGGCCAGAGTGGAGACATTTTTCAATACTGAAAGTCACTCAAGAATACTTTTTTCATATTATATTAATATTTCAAAGTACAGAAATATTTTATGATGACTGTTAAAGGTAAATGTCCAGTTGTTAGAAAATGGAGCAAGTTTGGGCAGCATTTTGTGTGTCTAAATTTAGTTATCCTTAAGAGATAACTATTCATCTGCTTTCAAACTTGGTACTTTCATTGGTAACACCATATATGGATGAATTATAATTTATATTTGAATATCTAATTGTTACTTAAAATGCCTTTATAAAGTCTGCATTAAAATGGAGCACTAAAATTAAAATGTTTTTGTGCAAATAAATTAGTATAGAAAAAGAGATGAAAATATACATACAATAAAATATGGAGAAATTTTATCTCATCCAGATTCTCTTGTAAAGAAATACTCAAGTGCTCCATAGGACCAGAGCTGAGAAGATATATACAAGTATATGAAGCTGAATTTTGACTTGTCATTGAGGTTTAAGAAAACAAATTCCCCTTTTACCTAGATAATAAAATTAAGTACAGCAGAAATTATATCTCAGAATAGGTCAAAGAATTCTCAAAGCTATGAGATATTAATGCAAACAATTCATACACTGTGATGGGGATGAACATCTATCCGTCAAAAGCTGGTAGCATTCAAGAGAATCACCTGCTTTAGCAATTTGTAACTCCCATAAGCCAAACATGATACAAAAATTAATTAAACAGAAAGTGCAGATGGATTCCAAGTACTCCTTAATCTTTCCTAAAATTTTTGTGAGGCCAAAAAGTGCTAAGCTTGGCAAATTAAGTTAAGAACACACACACACACACACACACACACACACACACACACACACAGGTTATGAAAAAGGTCATGGCGCTATGTCTCCATACTGAAAGACAGAAAAAACTTTGAAGACTTTTGAGACTCAATTCAAAAAAGGTTTGAACTTGGACTTCCACAGGGATAATGAAATAAAAGAACTTATGTTTTTGGATCAATTCATACTATTACCATTTTATTAAAAAAGAGTTTTGTGTGCCTTCAAAGCAGATGGTGCTTTCCCCACAGAAACTATTACTAAAGCAATGTTGGGTTTTTCAGTGGACGGTGCTTTAAAGGAAGCCAGCCTTCTGTCTGCTTGTCAGATCTCATGCCAACAGTTAGTTCTCTTTAGGATCGCTGCCGGATCTGATGAGCCCTCTCCAAGGATTCTCCTCTGGTCCTATCTATGCATGGTCACAATGTGGTGTTAGTCAGGAGAGGTTGGATTACACCAGCCTAAATCTCCCTGGTTTTAACAACAGCATTTTATTTCTTGTTCATACAGCACATCCATCCAACTTTGGGTTGGTGGGGTTCATCTTCATGCTTTCTCCTCAGGGACCCGGGTTAATGCAGCATCATGATTGTAGCACTAACAGTAATGGCAGGGGGACTCAAGCGGGCGAAGAGCTACTTGCTGGTTTTCTAAATGCCTCTGTTTACATATTACTGGCTGAGTCTAATCCCATGTGCAGACATGACATCCAGCAGGCAGCCTCCTGAAAGTGATGAGCAGCCCTTGTGACGCCCTCAAGGGTCTGCTTGCTTCTCCCACACTGAAGCCAAAGTTTGACTCATTTCTTTGTTTTCCAATCAGTAGCAGAAACTATCCATATGCTGAATAATATTTTGTTTTATGATGAGTCACTGGGTGGTGGGGGGACTGATGGTTGGGAGAGAAATAGAGATGGACTGAGAATTCATGCAGGAACCTTGAGGACTACAGAGGAAGGAAAAGTTGCTGAGTTGCCAGAAAAATACATTCAAGGAAGGGACCTTGACCTTCTTTAGAACTCGTCTTGTTAGAAATGGCGAACAGGATTTACCTGGTAGGTAAACTTGAATGGTGATCACCTCCTGCAATACTTTTTTTTTTTATAATTTTTTTTTAAATTTTTATTTATTTATGATAGTCACACAGAGAGAGAGAGAGAGGCAGAGACACAGGCAGAGGGAGAAGCAGGCTCCCTGCAGGGAGCCCGACGTGGGATTCGATCCCGGATCTCCAGGATCGCGCCCTGGGCCAAAGGCAGGCGCCAAACTGCTGCGCCACCCAGGGATCCCACCTCCTGCAATACTAAGGTAGGATTCCAAGCCTGCATCTATTTTAAGTGGGGAAAATGTAAAAGAGCATCAGCAATGTCTGTCACAGGCCTGGAAACAGAGGCAGAAGCAACCTTGTTTGCATCACTCACATTAGGTCTCCTCCTTAGTCCACATTTCAGTTTCCTCTTACCTGTTCAAGAGTGCAAACTGCTGGGTAGCAGTGTTATTCACAGTGGGCGCCCAGCAAATACTCCCTCAACTTTCTCTTGGGAGAAAAATTGGGTGGTTTTCCTGTCTAGGTTAAAGAAATCTCTGGGCAAATTACATTTCTGTGGCATGTTATTTACGTGTTCTTCAGAATAATCTGTAAATGTTAGATGAAAATAATTTTCACAAAAAGCTAATATTTACTAAATATGTCTCAAGTGCTACAGTAAATGCTTAATATTTATAGGTCTATTTAGAGCGCAAAGGAACCTTACATGTTGGTCCTCATTATCACCACGCATTCAGAAACATTTTAAAACAAATAATAGCAAATAACATTATCTTTGATAGGAAAAACTAAGTGAAATGATTGAGACACGGTTGTATATTTGGAGTATATCTATCTTCTTATGATAAAGTCAGACTATCAAACGAGAAACCTGTAAGTATCCTAACACGTAGTGTCCTTTGGAGATGACTAAGACATTTGTGATAGACCCATGCCATATGAAACATACATCAATGTAAGGCAAGCTCGCTTTCTTGCTGGACCACTCCTGTGGTCAACTAGAATCATTTTTTCAGATGACATAGAAAAAAGGGTCTGGCCTTTAAGAAAGGAAAATTCATATTGGCACTTAATGAGTATTGAGAATGATAATGGTGTGTACATACATTGTTAAAAGGAATCTACATGTGAACTCAGATAGGCATCTGCAGAGCCCACCAGGCTTCACAGTAGAAAACTGAACAGCTATATGGAAAAAATGACTAATGATATACTGGCATCTGTCTGGTGGCTTCCCTGGAAGCACATATATTAATAATATAGTTTCTTTCATGACTAGCAGAAAAGAATATGAAGCTATTTTCCAGGACAAGAACCAAAGGGGCCCATCACTACTTAAGCATTTACCCAGATCTCAGGGCACACCTGCTAGGAATCAGGAGTTACTTTAGACTGTGCACCAGATTTATGTTTTTACCCTGACATGATGCTGCATGGTAGGAGGCATAAGTTTCAGATTCTCCTGTTACAATTTTTTTTTTTTTTACAAAGGAGAAGACAATACTCTCCATTCCCATCATATTAAGGCTTCAAGAATATTGCCATTGCCACTGTATCTATTGCTCCAAACTCTTATGATGACATTTCTTACTTTATTCAAAACTGTGAGTAATTGCTTTTAAACTTTATTAGATTTTCTTCAGAAACACACTCCATAAAATTCTAACTTTTAAATTGAGCTACAGTGATGTGAGACTGCTACAGAGACCATGCTATGAGAAGCCAACCACTGAAAAAATGTTGTTTCTTAGACTGACAGACTACTGCTTGAAAAAGAAATGCAGATTTTGTTTATTCTCAAGGGGTTCAACTGTGAACAAAGCTACATTTATTTTAAAGTTAATCTTAGAAAAAGACTAGTTTCAGAGGCAAGAGGAACTATAAGTCATCTCTCTTGGTACTTCAAAATAAAAAAGAAAAGATAGCATTGCCTTTGTATCTGGAATAGTTTTAAAAAAGCATTTTAAAGCACCTGTGCATGAAGGAAAATGATATATTTAACATTTTCCTTAAATAAAACAGTACAAAAAGCACAGTTTCCTAATGTGTATGTCTCTACATTAGACCTAAAAATATATGTAGAACAAAAGAGGGTTTTGGGAAGTGAGTCATGTGAATAAATTTAAAAGTACCAGTGTACTGGGGGCATCTGGGTAGCTCAGTAGGGTATGTGTCCGACTCTTGATTTCAGCTCAGGTTATGATCTCGGGGTCATGAGCCCCCACGTTGGGATCCATGCTCTGCGGGGAGTCTGCTTTAGATTCTTTCTCTCCCTCTACCCCTCTCTCTCTCCTCAAATAAATAAATAAAAGCTTTTTTTTTTAAGTGCCACTATTAACATGCATTAGATTATTCAGAATGTCATGTTTCACCAAATTATATCATGTATGTTTTGCATGATTGGCCAATTTAGCTACTCAGAGATTTTATTTCTAGATTCACTTCTGGTTAAACACAGGGACCCAAAGACCATGCTTTCATGCATATAAAGAGCTCACATGGAAACTACACTGAAAACCAGCTTTGTGTGTGTCCTACAGAATACAGAAATCTCCACCAAAATACATTCTCTTTCCATTTATCCATTTTTGAAGATTAGAGAGCTCTCAAAAAATATTTGCTAACAGAAGCCTTCTGAATTCTGCACAAAGGGAGAGGCCCTTTGCTTTATTTGTACACCACCACACATTGTAACAAGGCATGGGTCCCATAAGCTAATTCAGGCTATGAATAACAGATGAACAAACACAAAATGACTTGACAATAAAGAAAATGTGTCATCTCGGACTGGAAGTCTGGAGGTAGAACATTTTTAGGGTTGGGTTAGTTCAAGACTTTGAGGTGTCATCCCATCCTCTACCTGTCTGTTCTGCTGGCCAGGCCATGTGGGCTCTTCTCATAATCTAATAGGTGGCTATGAGAGAGCTCCAGCTACTTCCTCCTCACAGGGCTGGATACAGAGACCATGAAATGGCTTTCTTTCTTTTTTTTTTTTTTTTAGGATTTTATTTTATTTATTTATTCATGAGAGACAGAGAGAGAGGTAGAGACATAGAGGGGGAACAAGGCTGCCTGCAGGAAGCCTGATGTAGGACTTGATCCTAGGACCCCGGGATCATGCCCTGAGCCAAACACAGACTCTTAACCGCTGAACCACCCAGGCATCCCTGAAATGGCTTTCTTCTATGTGAATCTCTTTTTTAAAAAGCAGAAACCCCTCTGGAACCCTCCCACCATCTGGTAGGCAGGCTCTCCCTCTGTGTCGGGGACAGAATCCAGGCGCATGCCTAGGCCTGCTGCTTGCCATGTGGGCAAGGGGAACCAAGTCACCATGACTTGCTCACTGCACACAGCATACTCCCTGGGCTGGGGTGGCTGGGCTCCCCTGAAGCTCATGTCCACCCACCAGGGTTCTATGAAGAAGGAGAAAGGGCAGGGCAGCAAGTGGTGTGGCATCTAATGGCAGCGATTTAACAGCAAGTGTGTCTGTGTTTTTATTGAGGCTTAAAAAGGCCACTCGAAATACACATCCAGCCAACGTTTCCTGAGTGCATCCTACCTCAACACGGACAGGACACTGTGACCACTGTAAGAAAAAAAAAAGTGGATGTGACTTGATTCTTAATCTGAAAAGGATGTGTACTAGCTGTTTGGGGTGAAGGATAGATGGGCAGGAAAATCTGTCTTCCCCACCTGACGTGTAATAGCACTTAAGAAATATGGGGGCCACCTGGGTTGCTCAGAGGTTGAGCATCTGCCTTTGGCTCAGGTCATGATCCCGGGGTTCTGGGATCGAGTTCTGCATTGGGCTCTCTGCTCAATGGGGAGCCTGCTTCTCCCTCTGCCTATGTCTCAGCCTCTCTCTCTCTCTGTCTCTCATGAATAAATAAATAAAATCTTAAGAAAGTAAAAGAAAAATGGGTCATATTAGAAATTTGTGAAGGAATGTTTTTTTGAGCCCCCAGTCATCTCTGTGTCCTGGGAACCACCTGCTAACATCTCCTGGGTGTTTTTCCTGCCCACCATCCAGCACATGGGAACCCAGATAGGCATACCTGACCGCTACTTGTGGCACATGCTCAGTCCACATGGTCAAACCATCCTCAGTTCCTGTCTTCTCCATTTTCAGGTTCCAGTGTGGAGCTCAGCACATGTGTATCACTACACAAGCCTGATGGCACAACCCCTCACCCGCCTCCATGATGATTAGTGATCTTCACACCACCCCCCCATGCTTTCACATGGATGTGTTCCATCAACAGCAAACTGTGGGAGTCTGGATACTTTTTATCACATGCAGGGTTCTCCATGGGCTCCTGATGTGGGTCTTACAAACACTGCCCAGGTACACCACTACGTCTTTATCTTGTTACATAGACCAGAATGCTGACTCTCATGAGGAAAAGCTGAAGGCTGATATGGCTTATAAATCTACACCCAAGAGAGCCTCCCAATACGGTAGTGCACTATGTTGTAGGTGTTAGTGCTAGGATCCTTGGTGTTTGCTACACAGGCCCTCTTGTGAAAGTGTGTCACAGCCATTTATACTCCTAGAAAGACTTGAAGATGAGTACAGTGACTACTGCTGTTTTCACCAGGTGAGTAATCGTGGTGCAGAAGGACTTTTTAACTAAAAAATTATCCAGAGTCTCTTATGATGATACACAGTAAATGGGGGTGTTAGGAGGAAAACAGCATTTCTTGGGTCAACATTGTGACAGAAAACTTAACATGAGCATTTTTATGGACTTTGCCTGAAACACTCACTCTCTTCCTGTCCTCTATTTTCCAGACTGGAAGCTACTGGAAAATGAGGACTAGGTATCATTCACTGCAGTATCAGGACTCAGTGGGAGATAATAAAAAGGCTTTCGATATACATTGAATAAAGGAATGAAATTCAGAATATTCTCAACATAAGATGCTTCTGTGCATTTTTTTTTTTACTTTTAAAAAGATTTTGCAGAGGGAAAAGCAGGCTCCATGTAGGGAGCCTGATGTGGGACTCCATCCCAGGATTCCAGGATCATGCCCTGGCTCGAAGGCAGGTGCTAAACCACTGAGCCACCCAGGCATCCCTTCTGTGTTTACATACAAGGAGGCAGTACAGGGGAGGTGATGCAATTAGTGTATTTGTTCAATGAGTTGCTTCATTTGTAGTTTTTTTTTTTCTTTTTTTAAGTAGGCTCCATACCCAACATGGAGCCCAATGGAGGGCTTGAACTCATTGCCCTGAGATCAAGACTTGAGCTGAGACCAAGAGCTGGACATTCAGCACACAGGGCCCCCCAGGCACTCCTCATTAGCAGTTTGAAGCCAGGATTCACAAACCCTGCAGTCAAATCCCTGACATGTTCTCCTGCTGGGCTGCTTCTGTGAACTGTCTCCTGGGGGGGGGGGGGTCTGCCACACTCGCATGATGCCCCATTCTCTGTGAATTGCAATGCAGGGGGTGCCTGGAGGCTCCCGTCCCTCAAGGGTGACATACAGACAGCAACATCTGTATCATACCATGGGGCCCCAGCCCTTGTATGTCCATGTGCTCTGCTAGGACCTTCTCTGCCTCCCTTGTCTGCCCCCCGTGAATGAATTCGATCTTGGGTCTGCAATGTGTAGCACGGGAGGAGGCCCAGAAATACATAAAAGATAAGAGATTCAATGATAATGAAAGTAAAACTCTCCCTTATAATTAACCAAATTCTACCACATTATGACTTGTACCCATTTAAACATAAACCTTTAACATTTATTTAGTGTTTATTATTTTGAACAAAGTACACTGATAGATGCCATGGGGCATAGATATAAAAATCAAAACAAAACAAAACATAAATCCTAAGAAAGCAAGGTACAGAGATGGAAAAGCAAACACAGTTAATACTAAATGCCAGCTCCAAAAAGTATATGACTTCCCCTGGAGTAATGCAGTGAGACCATTTCCAAGACTGCTTATATGCTCTGGGGAAAGAGCCCAGGAGTGATTATTATCAATCCTGAGCATGCGACAGGGATATTCGGCCATATACACATATTCTATCCACCACTCCTACTGTAAGAGTGCTAACACACATGAGCTTTACAAAAGAAGGTCCATTTGAATGGAGTGTTTGGTATTACTTCCTAACGTGTGTCTTTGGGAAAAATCACATAAAGTAGAAGGTATTTTTTTCATCTGCAAAATAGGGATAACACTGAGTCTCCTGTGGGACACTTGGAAGGGCCCCCACCTCAGAAAAAAGTGGAAATGCTGTACAAAATCTAAAGCAGAAGTAAGAGGAATGCCACTTAATTAAGTAGACATGCAGAAAAATAACACAAAGGGGTAAATGAACAATGAATTCTAGCAGCAAACATTTTAGGAGTTCAGAGAATGAGGGTAGTTTCTTGGCCCGATCTATTGCTTCAGAGAGAAGAAATAACATATGTAATAAAATGTAGATATAGAGGCATACACTTAATATTTTATATTTGGCTTTCCTTGACTATTTCTAGAAATGTTAGGCCCTGGAGCTATTTCATTAATTTATTTCTAATAAGTTTGATATCACTGTGACTGTCGACATAATACCTTGAAAACATAAACCCTGTAACTTGTGTGACCTGATTTTATCCATTCAATGTGCCAAAGACATCACAAATAATTTATTGAAAGCCCCTAAATTAAATAAAAATGGAAAAAAATGTTCCAATCAACCAAGAATGAGATAATATAAATGCGAAAGCAGATAAGTATTAATAACAGAAGTAATTACTTTATTCTCTCACAGCTGTGATTTGATAGGTACTTGTAGACATCAGAGGAATGCAATAAATTGTTTTCAAAGTATGTTGAAAAGGCAACGGGAAACATATTTTTCTATTTAAATCTAAGGAATTGACTCTATTTTAAGAGTCCTGGGAATTATATGGTCATATTTTATACTCCATTTTTCCTAGTGCCAAAGTTTCATATCTATCCTAATATTACATTATTCCTTGCATGAACCTGTACTAATGGAACCTTTTCAAACAGACAGGACCATTAATGTCAATATAAAGGTATTGAATTCATTATGTTTTAACTTCAGCTCTGAGGATTTATTGTATAACCTAGAATTAGTGAAAGGATTGAAATACTGAATGAAGGGATCCATTCTTCTAGACAAGTTCTAGGGTGATGATACTTAAAGTACCTGTCTGCCACGTAATGAGGAGTATGGGCCAGGTTGAAAATCAAAATGCTGCTTCCTTCATCAAAAATGTCTTGTTACAATAAATAACTTTAGTAAACTAATAGTGCATGTAGAGTAATAGTTAATCTACATTTGGTGCAAATTCCTCATCTTACTGTGGACTCATAACAAAGGATTTCTGGGACTGACAGCAGATCCATGGATGACATATGAGTGGCCGTCATCTAGGAAAAACTAGAAATGGACTGATTCTCCTCAGTCTAACCTATGGAATCATGGGACTTATTTATGCTAGAAAAGTATTCTACAGAATTTTTTTCTGTTATACAAAGTTTATTTTCCCATCACTGGCATCCAAACATTTTTAAAACTGTTGTATTTTACAAATAACATGTTATTATGTAAATTGAAAATAGCAATGCCCTCAAGATACTGCCTGCATGTGTTATTCCTCCCATGCATGTGCCTCATTCCTACAAGGAAAGCTTCTATTTCCCAATCTCCTCACTCTTATTCAAATCTCTCACTTTCCAGAAACAGTAAGAAAGTTTTAGTTCTATATGATTATTATATTGTTCCTTCTACCTATTTTCCAATTACACAAATAATTAACACATGTATTAAAGAATCCTATTAACATTATAATCCATTCAGAAATGAACTGCAAAAAAGTTCTAACACTCTTTCACATATTTCATTATCTGTCTTCCTTCCTATTGTGAGATCTGTGTTTAATTTTTCATTGTTAGAATGCTGCCTGGAACATTTTCTCAGGTAAGTAGTTTTGCTGGTAGACCTGCTAAATTCTTTCATGAGTGAAATGTTCCTCTTTTGTTTGACAGATAAATTATATCTCAGCTGGATATAGGTTTCTTAAAACACAATCCTTAGGTCTCAATAATATGTAGTTACTAACCCAGTATCTTCACATCCCTGCAGCAGATAGAAATTTTAAAGCTTAAATGGGCTTTTTAAAAAGTGTTTCCATTGGGATGCTTGTAAAAATTTCTGACTATCCTTGAAATTCAGAAATTTAATCACAGTATATATATCTAAGTGCATGTTTCCTCATTCTTTCTTCCTCTTCCTTTTTTTCTCTTCTCCACTGAAACTTATGGCAAGCAGGTGACTTCCTCTTTCTTTAAAGTCTGCATTTTGAAGCCACCTTTCAGTTTTCTTAACTTTTTTCTTGTTATTTATTCTCCATATTCTCTAGGACTCCATTTTCCCTACTCCTTGCCTGCATTCTTCCTGGTTGATTGTTTTACTCTTCGGTGTCTACTATCTCCTAGGAGTTCAAGAACTCTTTAATGTGTCTTTATTCCTGATGTCACATATGCAACTGCTTTCTAGTCTTTCCCTCTTTAGTGATACACTGAATCAAAACTCAGTATGTCCAAAACTAACTCCTATTAATCCTTCAAAGCTTAGCCCATCCTACACTGGTTTCTTTCATTTTTTAAATCTTTTTTCCCCCTGCATATCCTTTCTTCCATTTTACTTTGAAATAATTTTACCTTTACAAAAATGTTGCAAAAATAATAACAGAGTTCATGTATACTCTTTACCCAGCTTTCCTAAACGTTAGCATTTCATGTAGCTGTATTCTATAGAATTCTTGCATGACATTGCTCTGGGAGATAAAAGGGCACTGGGATCAATTCTTGAGTGCACACCACAGTTGACTTAATTATTATTCCTCTTGTTCCTCTTACTCATCCTCCTACAGCATCATTATTTGCCATATGACTTTCTAGGAATCCCTCTGGAGTCAACCACTTCCTTTTCATGCCCCATCAATGCTGGGCTTGGGACTAAGACTTGGTTGAGACAACAGAATGCAGGCAGAAGAGCTGATGTACCAATTATGAGCCTAGACCTTAGATTCATCCTATGTTTTTATTTAACCCTTTTGTGCTTCTGCAACTGCCATGAGAAGCACATGTACTGGATGGCCTTTTAGAACAACAATGAGAGATCCATGCAGCAGCTATGGATTCATCCAAATGCAGAAGGCAACACCATACAAGCCTAGTCTAGGCCTACCAAACTCCATCTGATCCCAGACACACAAGTCAGAATAAGTAATTCTTGCGTTAAGCCACTTCATTTTGGGATGGTTGTTACACAGCTTATTCTTCAACTAGCTAACTAATACATGTATGTAGGGAAACTTCCAAGAGTCAAGGTGAGGATGGCTGCCAAGAGCAATAGTGCTGGAGAAGCTATACTCACACCCTGGCTCTGGGCATGGTGGAAAAGGCATCCATAACTAGGTGTAGGAGTAGTGCAAGGACAAAGTGCAGAGAGCCCCAACCAGGGCTCTGATACAAGGGAAAGACCATCCTTCTTTATTTTCTTCTCCAGTTAGTATACCAAAAACCAAAAAACAGAATGTAATACACAAACCCAGAAATTTGTTAGTGAAAGAGAAATGTTTCCATCAGACAGAACAGATATTAAGCATTTACAAAAGAGGAGGAATTTTACACTAATCAGAGAGTGCACATAGGCTGGTAGGAATGAAACTGTACTCTTCATTTGTCTTTTTCAAAGAGTCAGGCCACAGTCAAAGTAGAGTTCTTATTCCAGAGTGTGAACCCAACTGATTTCCTACCACTCTCTATTTTTCTCTCAAGTACTAACTTAATGCATTGCATCTGGATAGTGTTCAAGACAGGTATTTGGACTCAACATCTCAGAGAGACAACTTCATTAATGGATATAGCTTCTGTGAGCAGACTCAACAAAATGCACAGAATAATGCTTTCATATTATTGTTCAGAGTGTGACATTACAATGGCATATACTTGCTATGGCACTGACAAAAGAATGACGCTCACCCTCCAACTTCCTAGGTCAACATTCAAAATACTTCTCTCCACCTCCAATTCCCAAGACGTGATGAAGAAGGAAAAAATGTGACCTTAACATTTACAACAATAAAAATGAAACAATATTTTATCCTGGTTTCTGTTTTCACAGTGTCAAGACAAAATGCAGTGTGCCTCAACAAACATTTAGTTAAATTTAGGTATGTACACACACATGAGTTTACAGGACATCTGGTTGTTTGGTCAAAGTTTCCTGGATACTATTTGGGTAATGACTATACAAAAATGTGAAAAATGTTTTTATTTTTTCAAAGGTCCATTGGTGTGTACTTCCAGTTAGTCAAAAATGAAAACTATGGAACAACTAAAGCCTGAAGAAACAAAACATACACAAAAACCTTTGATTTAACAACCAGAGCCAAGCTCCACAGCAGCTCACTTAATAAAGTGACAATGGCCATTTTCGGAGGGCTCCCCAGGGTGAAATGTTCCACTTTGTATAGCTTTGTATATAATCAAAAATCTGCTGCAAGTATGACCTTGAATATCTTCTGGAATAAGGTATAATTAAATAACCAGAATCTCTAGTAAATAACAGCTGCAAAATGAGCAACAAAAATATGTCTTCCAAGCAGTGTTTTATTCACATCTTTCTGAACTGCAAACTTTGCTCCAGAGCATTTCAGATAGAATGTCAGCAATTCTGTCTTTTCAGGAAGCTCCTGGTCTCAAAAGAGTCAATCTTCCTTTTGCAATTAAGGCAAAGTTTCTTTCACCTCACTCAATTCACCAAAGACAGACTCCCATAATCATTCTAGAAATGCTCCTACCTACTGAGCAGCATTTAGGAAGTGTTGATTTTGAGTACAAAGGGGGAAAAGATGGCATTGACTATTCTTTTATCAATAGTTCTTGTTTTTTTCATAAAAAAGGCACGGTATTGATCCATTCTTAGTAATTTAGAAATTCTTGGAAATTCTTCACAATTTCTCCTAATGTCTAATCTGAATATCATGTAAAGTCACCTATTTTTTTTCCAGGAGACAAATTATGTAGCCATAGAATAAAGGTAAGGTAAATGTGGCCTGGAGATTTGCTACACAGATGTTTTGCATTTCTCTTCCAACAACTATCTAGTATTATGGCCTCTGTGAACTGTCAAGTGGAATTTCATACATTGGCAAAATGCCTATTACAACTTTCATATTTTCTGCAGACATTCCCTTATAAACTATTTATGTATTACATCCAGAAGTTAAATTCACAGTGAAATTCCCACAACTGTATCTTTAGCATTAGCCAGATTTTAACATGCAAACATTGATAACCTAAGGAAAAAAGGTCCACAAATCTAGGGCACTTTGGCTAGTGTTAACATGATTTCAAACACATCTCCAAAATCTTTGCTCTTGACCACCTCTTAGAAACTTGAACATACATCATACATGTCATATGAACTAAGGCTGTGAGGGGAAAACATACCACATATGAGTGAAGAGGAGCTTTCCTTTGGGACTCTAGTAAACAAAAAGTTCTCACAAAATACCCAGTTTGTTATTTAGTGTCAAGAAGTAGGTTTCATATTGGGATATAAATTTGTATGGTAAAAACAGGTGAATCAAAAGAATTAAAATCTCCAAGTATACGCCTAAGAATACATTTCTACATGGCAAATAGCATACAAAGAAAAATGGAACACACAGTGACTTTTCATGTTGCTCTTCTATTCATATTTCACATGTAAGACAAATTGGTCACAAAATACAAATTTTTTTCAAAGAACCACACAATAGATCGACTGAACTGCATACAAATAAGTGATACTAAAGTCAGTCTCTTATGTTTTGCTAATATTGTCAAAACAATGAGAGATACACAGAAGGCCCCTGTCAAAAAATGTGCATACAAATTACCTATTTGCACATAATAAGTGTCAAATCTGTATAATTTCTACTGAAGAAATGATCTCATTAAGTTGTGGGCAGAATGTGGAACACATCCTTTCCGAGGATCATAACGTGATTGATGCATTAAAATAAGCTCCAAGTCAACACCACGTGGATTTCTCAGGAGTCAACAGGGTATCAACACTGAGAGCCGTATTTAAACTTGAAGAAATTGATGCACAGAAAAATTTCGAAGTAGGGAATGCAACCTTGGAATATCCGAAGCCCATGCCTTGAAAGTGTCTGCCAGATACATTTTATTGTATGTTGTAATTAGCAAATCTATAAAAATCTGGGAGATTTACTGACACGGCCCTTTGGAATCTCAATTAGCTGATCCAGAGCAGCAGTCGGGAACCCTGTTACGGAATGTGCAGGACGCGTAAACGGGCACACACTGGACCCTGAACTGGTGCCAAGATTCTGACCGGATGGTGGGAAGTGTCCAGTACTATCTTTTTGTAGAATCGACATGAGTTATTTGAGCCTCCAGATGAAGTCGCTTGAGAGAAGCACCCACAGTACAGTAATCAACATGCAGCTCTCCGTCTTCCCACCCCATTCCTGGTTTCTCTGTGGGGGCAGCCCCGAGACGGGATGGGGGTGCAGGCAGTCCTGGGGCGCAAGGTCTTCCTACTATTTTGGGCAGCCAAGAGTGCAAGGCTGAAGGGAGCAGGGAAGGCGCTAAAGATGCAACAGCATCCAATCCAAGTCAAGAAGTGGTTAAAATTTATCTACATATTTCCTTCAGGGTTTATAAATTCCATCCTCTCTTCTTACTTCTCCAGCTCGCTAATTATGGTTTCTACCCATAGGAGGAAACAGTAATTTACTTTGGTAGCGCATTTTTCTGTTTACAAGACAAATTCAAATTATCCATTAAGTCCACATGAAAATCCTATGGAAAAGAGATTATTGTCATCATCCCCATTTTACATAGGAGGATAATGAAGCTCAGAGAAATTAATGCTTTGTCCAAGGGCATTCAGATCATAAGTGACAAATCCAGGGAACTTATACCCTATTTTTACAACTTCAAAGCTACAACAGGCTTCCTATCTTGCTGGTCTATCTGAACTACTTCGTGTGTGTGTGTGTGTGTGTGTGTGTGTGTGTGCGTGTGTGCGCACGAGCGTGAGAAAGCAAGAGTGACACAGAGAGACAAGGAGACAGAGATAGAGAGAGATGGGCAGAGAGACTGCTTCTCCAGAACTGCAGTTGCAGAACACTGTGGTTTTAAGTAAGGATAGAACGACACATCGTGATTAAATTTTTGATACTCATCTCTGAAGATGCCCCTGTTGTTGACCTTCGTTTTGGTTCTAGAGGCAGAATAAGTCAACAGTTTCAAAGAACAGAACTCACAGCTTTCTTTTTAAAAAGTGATTCACTTAGACACCATTTTATTAAAAGTACAGCATGAACTTTGCCCCCTCTAACTGAGGTATCTTGTGTTTAGGATGGTCCTGCTTATTTCAGATGAATGATTCCATACCATAAAGGCATGATCTCACCTTGGGCTATGAGACCTGAGGCTAGTGGCTGGACACATGTGCTACATCCATCCCAACCACAAAAATCGCCTCTCCCATACAAAGTTGTCATTGGTTTTCATTGCTGTTGTTTCTCAGTTGGTCTAGTGCAAACTTAAGAGCTGATGAGCCTATTTGTTTTAAACTTTTCTATAAAGAAACAATCTAAGAGCTCCACTTTAATATCAGAAACCATGACTACAGCAGGGCTCCACATTTTAATTTTAACTGAATGCCAGTTTATTTCATGTTGCATAAGCGGTAATTTACGAGTTATCTTTAGAACATTTGGTCCCGTGTCTCATAGCCACAGGCACGAAAGGTCCAGCACAACTCTCCATTCTGGATGAAAAACACTGCAGTAAGAACACAAAATAAAACCAAGACTTTGTTCAAAATTGAGAGTGTCTTGAGTGGTTTTGAAGAAAAACAAGGACATGCAGAAAAATAAAAGACTCAAACAGTTTTGTTAGGGTTGTCTGAGACCTTTCTGTTCCATTTCATTTACATTTTGTAAAGAGAAAAAAAAATCAATGATCCTATCTCCTTTCCCTTCAGCGTCAGAAATCGGGTCTCTATGTTGAAGCCAGGGTACACAGTTACTCTGATGAGTCTTGTCCCCCGGAGGTCTCTAGAAAGAGACCCGCATGTTCTGTGCATAAGCAGTACTGAAATATTTCACCAATACATGAGTAAATAAGCGCATATCAGCAGTTAAGCACATTTTATGAGATGAGTGAAACAGAATGTTTGTAAGTGGGATGGGAATGATAATGGGACAGGATGGGCCTTGGAGTATCCTGCAGAGACAATACCACATCCATACCTTTCTAATAAAAGGAAGGAAAACGCTCTGTCCCAGATGCTATTTAGATGGTCCAAGAAAGAATCCTTGTATTTGGGATGCTAAATTTAATTTTTCTGAGAAAAACAGAAAGTGAGTGATTTCTTTTTTATTTCCTTTTTTTTTTTAAATGGAGCTCTTGTTTATCAGGCTTTGTTTCTCATTTTCATGGTTGGAATACAATTAAATCCTATTGACAGATGGGCTTTAGCCATGCTAATTACCATGGCGATCAATTAACTCAGCTGCTGTTTAGAATAGAGAAAGCTACATAAACAACAATCTGGAAATTCTGTCGTTTATAAGACCATTGTAGAAACATCACCTATCATGCATATAATTCATGAAATATCTGACTGACCATGTCATCATGGCACAGGGGGCCCTGGTATTTATTTGAGACCTTTTTGCTCTATTTTGTCCTGTCGGAAAACAAGCATACATCCATGCTGCAAAGACAGTTGGACCCAAAGTATCAGCTTAAATAAAGTGACTTGCCACAAGACAAGCTTTTGGGGTGGCAGGGCTGGTGGCTAGTGCCCGGGCAGGCTGCCTGCTGTTACGTTGTGCCGTGGAGTCAGAAGTGTCGTGGGTCAGAGGTGAATGTGCTCCTCTCAGGAAGTTTTGCATCATCTCCTAGATTTGTATGTTGTTCCTTCAACACTTTTAAAGTGTGATATCCACTCATTCTCTACATTCATACTAAAAACAGCCACAGGGACTTTTGGATATTCCTGAAGTAGCCTCGACCCATTTTCTTTTCTTTTTTTTAAATGATTTTTTTAAACAATTATTTATTTATTTATTTATTTATTTATTTATTTATTTATTTATGAGAGACACAGAGAGAGAGACAGAGACAGAGAGACAGAGACAGAGACACAGGCAGAGGGAGAAGCAGGCTCCCTGCAGAGAGCCTGAGTGGGACTCGATTGGATCCCTGGTCTCCAGGATCAGGCCCTGGGCTGAAGGCGGTGCTAAACTGCTGAGCTACCTGGGCTGCCCGCCTCGACCCATTTTCTAATAAAATATCTGCACAGGCTGGAGAGGAACACAAGCTAAGATTGGCAGGCCATGTCCCATCACCGTCTGGGAGGATCTCTCTCTGACTATACACCCCACACAGCCCTCTTGCAGAGCTGATTATCCCTTACCCAGGGATAGGCCTCAGACCAGGAGGAGACTTGGGCGTCCTCCCACGTGTGTCTGCATGTGTGCCTGTGTGGACAGGGGGTGGGGAACCCTGTTCCTCCCCTGCACCCACCCCCCATCCTACCATATCTATTCGGTTACAGCAGCAATAAGGACAACAGTGAACAGTGAGATATCTGCTTGCGTGAGGAGAAAGGAGTCAAAGTGAGTCTGCTTGTGTGAGGAGAAAGGAGTCAAGTGAGTTCTCCAATCCAGGAAAGGGTGGTTCCTCCAAACGCAAGCAGGTCAAAGGGCACCATGACCAAATCCTTCGGCTGGCCCAACACAGCAGCGATTTACCCTTCTGCTTGGTGCTATCTACAACCTGCATGCCCTGCCAAAGAACCCTTGTCTCTTCTAAGCAAGCTCAGCATTTTATTTACATGCCTATCATGACTTTTATTAATTTCTTTTTTTTAAAAAAGATTTTATTTATTCATTTGAGACAGAGTAAGAGAGAGAGAATGAGTGGGGGGTGGGGGGACAGAGGCAGAGGCAGAGGGAGAAGCAGAGCAGGGAGCCAGATGTGGGACTCAATCCCAAGACCCCGATAACATGACTTGAGCTGAAGGCAGACGCTTCACTAAAGGAGCCTCCCTGGAAGCCACTAGTCCAATGACTTGCTTACAGGGCACAGTCATTAAATTTTTAGTATGAGAAATAATTAACATATTTCTGAGTTCATCTCCAAATGGAACAAAAGCTTAACTAATTATGTAAATAATAAACAAGTCTATAATTTTCCAAATACATATACTTGTGAGCAATTAATGGGACCGATTCAAGACATTTTAAAGAACTGCATTGCCCTCCACCAGTTTTCCTGCCAGGAATGATGATACAGGAAGAACAAAGAGGAAGAGCAGAGAAATCACAAGTAAATTAGAACTAAATAAAAAACAAAAACAGTGGTTTCAGACCTTAGCAACAGCATCATCACGGCAGTAAGAGAGGACTCGTGAGGACCTAGGATGTGAAAGCCACTCTGATGAGGAATCCTGTCCCATGTGTAGGTCTGTGGCTAGTTTCCCATTCACTCCAATACTTCTGCTTGTACATCATGATCAATGCCCTTTGTTAGGAACTTTGTTGGGTTCAAGTTTGAATAAGATACATATTTTTAAAATGATGTAGGAAACATCCCACACAGTAGTTTTAATGAAATAAAGATAAATTTTTTAAAATAAAAATGTAATAAAGACTAAGTGGAGGTGCTAACTTGCAATACCCTTTGCATTGTCCTCTAGCCATTTTTTAGCCGAACGTACATTATTGTTCTTGGAGGTTAAGGAATATGCTCAGAAACACGTCTTTTCTATCAACTACCTAGAAAAGAAAGACATCTAGAGAATGCTTAAAAAGGAATACTTTGGTGATTGAATATTAACACCACATGAGAGGGAACCAGCTAATTTTCTCATTTTCAGGATAACATATAATTACCTAAATGTAATGAGGAATTAATGATGATATTAGTGTTAATATTCTGACAAAGAGAATTTATATTGAAGTTATTTAAGTGTACAACAGGTCATGTTGGTATTTCTAAACTACAGTGACTTTTTGAAATGTGCCGATGATTACAAGTTTACTATTAAAAAGTAAACATTAAATATGGTTTGAATGTTTTTCCTCAATCACAGCTGAATTCAAAACATCTTAAAGCTCTAATTATCATTACTGCTACTATTTTGTTACATGGTCATTCTCCATTGAACAAAAATTTTAAAAAATGGAAACATTCTTTTTCTAAAGTACATTGAAAGTTAAGAAACAAGTAAGCACCAACCCGTTATGTCATAACTTTTTGAAGATTTTATTTATTTGGGAATGAGAGAGCACAAGCAGGGGGGAGTGGCAGAAGGAGAAGGTGAAACTGAGCAGGGAGCCTGATGTAGGTAGGACTGAATCGCATGACCCTGGGATCATGACCTGAGCCAAAACCATGAGTCAACCCACTGAGCCACCCAGGGGCCTCCATAAGTTGCTTTTAACCTGTTTTTAATTTATTACACTAAATTTATTGAATCTATAAATGTTTCTTTCACAAATTATAAGCAATCTACAAACCTTTAGTAATAAAGTATGTGCCCTACACATCTGAATAATTCTTATATGGTTAAGACCTTGAAAGGGACCACAAGGCACAAAAGCATAGCAGCAAACTTTCTTAAAAATAAGTAAACACACACACATGTATATTTAGACTTGGAAAGTAAAGCCAAAGCCAAAAGTTATATAAAGCCAAAAGTTATCAAGAGATACTATATTATTTTCAGCATACAATATATAACTAAAATGCATCCCTTTTCATGAAAAAAATCTTAAAACGGTAATCTGTAAAACCTATAAACTAAAGTTATAAATACAATGCACCCTAAAATTGCTTCCTGCTGGAAAATGACATAATCTTTTAATTGCATACTCAAAGTGAATGAACACATGTCCAGCCAGAGTTCGCACTTGCTGACGCTGTCTTTGCAACATGTAGATTTATTTACGTGTGTTTTCTGTCCATTTTTGTCTCCTTATAATAGAGAAAAACCACCAGTTGTGTTGCCAGCAGGTTGATACAGACTAAATTGTCAGGTCTCAAGAATTTCTTCAATTACATACTGTGTATACATTTATTGAAGAGGTTTTATCATGGTGTTTAAGCCTCAAAAATGGGCAATACTAAACCTCTCCAATGGGAAATCTTCAAACATACAAATAAAAGCTTGTATTTTCATCAAAGTACTGTCAATGTGTCTATTAATTAATTATCTGAAGAAATAAATGCTATTCATTTGCAACAGTGGAGGCACAATTACTGTATTATTGTAAAGGGAATGGAAGAACAGGAGGAAAATTAGTGGTTTACCTTCTATATCAGCTTTGAAAATTCTGCATCTTTCCTAAGTTGCTAGTTCAACTTCAAGGAACTTCAAGTAATGATTGCCCTGTCTTAATAAGTCTTGATTACATTTTTAAAGTAATAGGCACATATTTCAAGGAAGGAATCCAAACACAATAAGCTAATATATTTGCTTAATGTTGTTTAATTATTATATATGCTACATATTATATGCATATTTATGCAGCTACCCCTTTTTCACAGAAAGGACATTTATTTGCTCTGCAAAGCAAGATGCGAGGGACACTTGGGTGACTCAGTGGTTGAGCATCTGCCTTTGTCTCAGGTCGTGATCCCAGGGTTCCGGGATCAAGTCCCACATTGGATTCCTTGCATGGAGTCTGCTTCTCCCTCTGCCTGTGTCTCTGCCTCTCTCTCTCTCTCCGTCTCTCATGAATAAATAAATAAAATCTTTTTTTTTTAAAGCAAGATGTGCAACTTTTTAAACCGTCAACTGACTGTACTAGATGAAACCATCAATTACCTGGATTTTTGGTGGCATTAAGGTTTTATAAAGAGGCAAATTATAAAGGGCATTATTGTGGATTTATTCCAAAAAAAAAAAAGTAACTCAGGGCTGTTAACTTGGCCGGCATGAAATCAGTGTCATCTTTTCTATTTTCTGGGTATTTAGGCTGTACAATGAGAATTGATTTTCTGAGCGATAGCCCCGAGACCTTGCAGAAGTCTCACTTACCAAAGAAAGGTTCGATTATGTTCCCATATTGTGCTTACCACGGAAGAAAAAGCAAGAGAATATACTTCACAGCAACTCCTCAGGAGAAGTTATAATAACTTCCAGTTACTCGGATTTGTACATCTAGATAATTCAGACAGCCCATTTCTCAAGAGTCTGTGCAGCAGGAATTTATAGTATGGGAACATTTTATATTTAGGGGTATTTATATACACTCCCAATGATCCCTGAGTTTATTGCATAATCAGAGTAAGTTTTTAATTACAATTTTGAGGTAAGATAATTACACATATGGTGGTATCTGAATCACCCACAGTACCGAGTAAAATGAAAGAACCATACTATATATATATATATATATATATATATATATATATATATATAGCCTCAGAAGGCTATGTTTGGCGTTACAAGATTCCAAGCTGTTTTGCAACAGATATTTTCGGCCTGCATGATGGCTGGACCAGAGGACACTAATCCTGATATCCTGAGTCATATTCTAGGGGATGATGACACTTAATTGGCCAGACCTTGAGGCTTTCTGCTTTCCATGGTGTGTTCTCAGAAAAGGATAAAATAGTACAAGGCACATAAATGCAAAATGCCAACAAAAGAATTACAGCGAGCTAATAAAACATACTGCACAAAGCTTAATTATGTTCAGTATAAAAGCAATGGTAATACGAAAAAAAAGAGATGTTCGTTTCTTTTGATGTGAACCCCGGATTTTCGCTTTGCCAAAAAAATAGGAAAAGCCTATTCTACAAAAAATAATTTTGTCCACTGTTTAAGAAAACAAACCCCCAGAATTATGTCCCTAACTTATTAAAATTTAAAAAACAAACTGTTGAAAGCTGGTTGGTGGGAAGTAAAACAGGACATGGAACCTGAGCCTTGCTGACTTCTGGCAGAATTGTTTGTCCATGGCGGGTGTCACCCCACAAGCTCAGCACGACCACGGCTGATCCCTGAGGAACTTACTGAGACACGAAGAAAGAACTACAGAAGAAATTTATTAACTTAATATTGGGAGTCAAAGGGCCATCCACCTCTACAAATAGTGAAGATTGGCTCTAAATAATTCAGAATTTTCTACAGGAAAATTATAATGCTAGATTATTTCCCCCTGAAAGTTTATAAAATCCTCCTCATCCTGAAGGGCTGCTGCCTTTCTGGTTGAAGGTATGAAGTTGGGACCATGCACTTCTTGGCCCTGGGTCTCCACCGCATCCAGCCCCCCTGTGGCCGACTTCTTGCCATGTCTCTAAACCCAGCATGTTCAGGAAGCGTCCCTGCCTGACTCCCTTTTCACATTCTGCATTTGTTCTCTGGATAGTATTCATTTCTCTCCTGTTGTACTGACCTCTCTGGTATTATGTGTGTATATGTATATATGGAAGTGTGTGTGCATATGCATGTACGTGTGTATGCTTGTGTGTACATGTATGTCTATATGGGTGCATGCATAAGCACATATGTTATGCCTATCTATGTATGTGGGTGCATGTGTGTATGTATGTGTATATGCATGTGCGTGTGTATATGTGTGCATGTACATAAGTATACCCATCTATGTGTGCATGCATATGCACGTGTGTATGCCTGTGTATGTGTATACATGTTTTGTATCTGTATGTATATGTGTCTGCATGTGCACATGCACGTACATGTGTGTACATGCACACATGTCAGTGTATGTGTGCATGCATGCATGCATGTGTATTTGCGTGCACATGTGCATTTGTGTATACATGTGTGTGTGCATGCATAAGCATATGTGTGCATGCATCCTCTTTTAGACTGGCTCCTCTACAAGCATAGCCTGCACTTAACATTATTTATGCATGCCTCCCCAGAACATACGCTAGGCATTTAGTCAACATTTCCAATATAAATCAATATGAGGATGGAAATATAATGATAATTAGAGCAATGAATAAGATACAGTCCTTTACCTGAGACAAACACATGAGAAATGGAAACTAAAACAGTTCTTTAAGTTGATATAACCTCTAATGGTGCAGGTCTCCTGACAAACCTTGAAATAAAGAGGGAGGTGGGGCAAGGCAGAAGATGTTAACTATCTTTTGGTTTGTAATTAAACACACCTGGGGAGACCACACCCTGGAAGCAGGAGCTCCTCACACACACTGTGAGATACAGAGAAAAGGAAGTGGCACTCAAGGATTCTACCCAGCCACCATCTGCCCAGAAGGACTTCTCTGCCAATGTTCTTAATGCCTCCACTCTGCTGTGTGTGGGAGGGTCCTGTGCCCTACGTCAGAGAGGGAGCCATTCACGGCCCTAAGAGGGGCATTCATGATCCATTTTACTCCAAAACCAACGTCAAACTGGTCTCCTCAAAGGTTCATCTCACACATCCATTGAAGGTAGGGTGATGGCGATGACCCTCTATGTCGTCCACACATTCTGTTCTTTCATGCAGCCCACATCCAATGTCTCAAGATGTCCTATCCATTCTACTCAATGATTTCTCTTATTCCCCACTGCATTCGCTTTGGTCATCCTTATATTTTCATCTTCTAGCAACAGTGCCCTCTCTAAACCAACAAGAAGGCATCTACCTGGCCCTCCTGCCACCATGTGTCCTTCATAGGTCATGAGAAACCTCTTCCTTAAATCAATTAAATAGAAAAAAATCATAAACACTTCCTTCAAATCTTTCCCATTTCCTTTTTTTTTTCTCTTTTCTTTCCCTCCTTTTTTTACGTTTTTGGATGGAGGATTCTTGTGTATTAATACTATCTACATTCCTTGGATTCACGTATAACTCTAAAAACTGGTTCTAATTGTTTTCTTTCCAGCTTCACATCAGGCCATCCAAAATCATATACAAATTTCTCCTACGACGTTGGACGTCCTCCATTTTCCTGGAAAACAACAGGCCTTATTGTGAATTCTGGCTTCTGTTAAGTCTTGTCTGGGGTGTCTCACTTACCTCCTGTATTATGATTCCCTCATTTATCATCAATCCCCCCTCCGGAGAATGTGAGGTCATCACAGTAGGGCACCAAGTCTGACCCGTCTTTCATCCCAAGCACATAGCGTGATGCTCGCCATGCAGGGACCAAGCATCCCTGTATGGGTCTAAGGAGAAGCATGTAGAATACCACTCTCAAGTGACCAAGATGATGTTGTTTAGGAAGAGCTGAGATAATCTTCCAAATTGTGGGTGAGGCAGGGTGGGAAGGGCTGGCCTGGGAACCAGTGGGCGGAGCTGGGCACCTCTGTGGGAACAGGCATTCCAAGTTCCAAGCAGTGCCATACAAGTGAGCCCTGGAACACCCGGGCCTCCTCAGGGTTCCGAGCCGCCAAGCAGCCGGCACTGCACTGGTGAGCAGCTGGGCCTCGTGCAGGAGTGAACAGACCGAAGCCCAGACACCACCAACGAGACCTAGCTCCAGGGAGCCAGAGGACACCCCGATGCCCTGTGCCCGTCTGGCCTGCCTGGGCCAATGTCATGCTGGTCACCGTGTACTGTGTGCGGAGGGACCTGTCCGAGGCAACCTTCTCCCTCCAGGTCAACCCTGACTTCGAACTGCACAACTTCCGCCTCCTTTGTGAGCTCGAGTCTGGCATCCCTGTGGACGAGATCCAGATCATCTTCATGGAGCGGCTCCTCACCGACGACCGCTGCTCCCTGGGTGCCTACGGCCTCAGAGACGGTGATGTGGTGGTGCTGCTGCAGAGGGAGAGCGCGGGGCCGCGGCCGCACGGACGAGCATCCGGCCTGCTGCAGATAGATTGCAACGGGATAGCCGTGCCGGGCACGTCCAGCTCCCGCCAGCAGCAGCAGCAGCAGCACCGGGCCCCCTCAGCGCAGCGGTCCCACGGCCTGGACTCCGGAGAGAAGATGACACCCACACAGGGACTGGACAGCCCCGCGTTGATCCGGAGCATGCTACTGTCCAACCCCCACGACCTGTCACTGCTCAAGGAGCGCAACCCGCCCTTGGCCGAAGCCCTGCTCAGCGGGAACCTCGACACATTTTCTCATGTCCTCATGGAGCAGCAGAGAGAAAGGGCCCTGAGAGAGCAGGAGCGGCTGCGCCTCTACACTGCCGACCCATTCGACTTGGAAGCTCAGGCCAAAATAGAAGAAGAAATCCGGCAGCAGAACATCGAGGAAAATATGAACATAGCGATGGAGGAGGCTCCAGAGAGTTTCGGACAAGTGGCCATGCTCTATATCAACTGCAAAGTGAATGGACATCCTCTGAAGGCCTTCGTGGACTCTGGAGCCCAGATGACTATCATGAGCCAAGCCTGTGCCGAGAGATGTAATATAATGCGGCTGGTGGACCGCCGGTGGGCTGGCATTGCCAAAGGGGTGGGCACGCAGAAGATTATTGGCCGAGTCCATCTAGCTCAGATTCAGATTGAAGGCGACTTCCTACAGTGCTCTTTCTCCATCCTGGAGGAGCAGCCCATGGACATGCTTCTGGGGCTGGATATGCTCAGGAGACACCAGTGTTCCATCGACTTGAAGAAGAATGTGCTGGTGATTGGCACCACTGGTACACAGACTCCCTTTCTTCCCGAGGGAGAATTACCCCTGTGTGCCAAGCTGGTAAGTAGTGCTGGGCAACAAGAATCTCCAGACAAAGAAGGAGCAGATACTATTAAGCATTCAGTCATGGATTTAGGATGGAGAAAACATTGAAATGGATTATGAGTACACCACCATCTCGAGGGAGCCTTAGGTCCTGGGAGATTCTAAGACATGAGCTCACTGGCAGTGTAATCATTAAAAACATCAGTAACAACCAAACCTGGCTTTGGGACTACCTTCTGAGATCCGTCACTGTGTAAATTGTGATTGCTTGATCGTGGGCCCTCCTTCATTTCCCTTATACAAAGATCACTGAACCGATTCCCAGGAAGGCTCTGGAGGCTCCAAGTAATTTCCAGATAATCCATGAAATGAAACCAGTCTCTTCCTTTAGAGACGCTGTCCCATCAGATTACAGGGTGCCTTGTCCAAAGCAGATGCTATTTTGCAGATGCTCTAGAAAAAGCCATCACTACAGACCCTATAAAACATCTATACAATGATTTCAAATCAGCACTCACAATTATTTATAGTAAGAGAAATTTTTCCCAGATTTTGTTTTCTTTGGGAAAGTTCTTAGAAATGGTGAGTCAGTTATGCTCAAGTTGATTAATACATACAAATGTCTGTTTTGGACACTTATAAAGGCCAGTTTCCTTATATTTTATGTCTTCCCTTTCATTGGACTCCTGTGGACTCATGCTCGCTGCAATATGTCCCTACAGGCAATTTTTGCCACATTTGAGAAAATGGATTTTTCTCCTACGAAGTCTAAAATAATGTCCTCTTTCCCCTGCATTCAAAGAAACCCTGGTGATAAAACAAAGGCCAGCAAGTAGACTTTTTTTCTTTCTTTCTAACTATGGTGCATCTTGGAAGCCTAGTGGTTGTAACTGTGGGGCCAGTGGGCGGTAGGATCAGGCAGTGGTCCAGATCCCCTAATATTCATTTCAACTAAATCAGCTTTTTTTTTTAAGTCTGCTTTATATATTAAGCTGCTACAGAAATATTGTTTGAACAAAGGGTTTCAGTGTTAAAGTAACATTTGAAAACCTCCGAAGGAGATGTCTGAGTCCTCATTTAATTCTATGATACATGCAAATAAAGCTGCTGTGCATGACTACTGAAAGATCCTGGACCCATTATGATCCATGGCTGACACACCTGACACAACAGATTCAGCTGCCTGAGACCACCAGACTAAGGGGAAATGTTTCAGGGCAGTAATCCATCAGGGCTGATATTAGAAAGAATGATGGATTCAAAGTCAAGAAATACATGTTCTGATTCCAGCTCTGTACTGGGCATTTCCATTTTATACAACTCTGATTTCTTGTCTATAAATTACTCTGGAGGGGAGAGCCATTTCCAGGTACTGAGACTACATCATGATCTAGGGCATCCTTTAAAAGTTATTCTCTTTTCCAACAAAATCTAAAGCCATTCAAAGCATTCCTTAAAGACTACGGTAAAAAAAAAATCCTTCCCTGCCATCAGCATATGCCTTTCTGGGTCTGCTTCTTGGTGAAAGTAACCATCTTATTTCTGTAGAGTCACCTCTGCCCCTCCAGGTGCTGTTACTTCCCCTCACATGTTCTTTATAGGTGTTGCCATGCTCACAAGCCCCAACCTTGTTACAAGGCTTATACCCACTAAACCACTAAAAATGAGCATAAGCAATTCAATGCCTGTTACTAGATGAAAACTGACCCGATAAATACAAGGATTCCTTCACAGATAAAAATATGCCTGTTCCTCAGCAGTTTCCCCCAGACTCTGTTTCCAGGTACATTTATGTAAAACACATGTCTGATGTGTGTACATCATATGGAAATGCTCAGTGTAAGAGTTTGATATATAGCCTATCGAGATATTTAACCCATAAAAGCCAATCTAAAAATCATCAGATCTTTAATCTAAAAGAGGTTTGCATTGTATCAAATCTGAACATACCCATCTTCCCTTCTCAGAGGAACATCCCTTCTAAAGTAGCTACGATGGTTCAGGACCAGTCTCAACAATAATTCTTTTTTTCTCATTTGGAGCTGAACTCTATTATTTCATAACTTCCAATAAATTTGTCTTCACTATTCCTTCTTCCAGAACATATTTAATTAATGTAATTTCTTTGCCATGAAATAAATAGTCCTTTTAATATTTGAAATCAATGTCATTTAAGTATTCTCTTTTGTAAGCTTTCACCAGATATTTAGCTATTTCTCATAGCATTAGTTTGGAGTCACCTAAACATATCTGTCAAGTTCCTTTGCACATACTCCAGCTTCTAAAAATATTACTTGAGTAAATGGGTTGAAAAATTAAAAATACTTTTATTGAACTGAAAAGCAATGATCTCAAAGAAAAATCAATAAACACAGTGAATTAATTAAGCAATGTCCTTCCTGATTAATTTTTAACATCTCTGTCTTTCAAATAAGAAAATATTTTAAAAATTAGTTTCTTGGATTGAAATCTTGACTCAATCCTGTGTACACTTGAATAGATCCTAATCAATTAAATTTTAAGTGGATTAATTTTAGTAAAAGATATCATCTTTTGCATGTCTATCATGTAAATTAGGTGCTATGCAACATACCTTGCATGTATTACTGCCATTAATCCTCAGAATAAACCCTCAAAATAGTCACCATTAATCTTATTGAGGAGATGAGAAATTCAAGGCTCAGAATGATGAAACATTCAAATACCCAAAGCTTTGTGTTTTTAAAACTTTTTCTTGACTATCTACATTTTAGTTTGTGACCCAGTTTCACATACACATGCACACACATGCATACGTGCACACATATGCACACACACACACACACACAACCAGTCTCTACCTCTGAAACAAAAAGATTCTTTAAATAATATGAAATGTTTTATCCTTCCTTGGTCTATTACTTTGAAAAATTATATTTTTATTATTTGAGAAAATATGCTAGACATGTCCCACTAATTTTATCCCACCAAAGTATCCTGACCCATAATTTGGGAAAAAACCTGAATCACCTACCAGATTGCTGAGTTCTGATTTCTGATTTCAAATGCCAAGTTCCTCCCACTATTCAACATATTCTTTATGTCTCACATTTGAGTCCTAGCTACCAGTAAAAATTGTTACAAAATGTCACTAACTTGGATTCTTGCTACTGTACATGACTAAACTGTGTACAGAAGATGGAGAGTTTCGCCTTGAGTTTTCATAAAATGGGTGAGACTCAACTATACAGGGCCCCTCCCTTGCAGAAACAAATGCTTTCCTATTTGCCAATAAATGCCCCCTGCTCTATAAGTAAAACAAAACCCAAAGCCTAAACACCACCAATCAAAAGGACAACAGAGTAGCAGCCAGCAGAGCACACTCACCAATTATTTACTGAACACCATGAAATAAGCACTGAGCCAAGTTGGTACAAGCATGGAAATGATTTACAGTCACAGACCCAAAGGTGAACATAACCTGGCAGGGCAGGGGAAAGGTGCCCATGGAATTAATAATATGCTGGTGCAAATGAAGGAAGGAATTTTATTTTGGGGTTATTTTTAAAATAAAAAACAAGCCAGTAAAATGCACTTTCAATATGTCTAAAATGACCATCACTGATGCTGGACAACGAAACAAACACACTCTCCTCCTAAAGTTTAGGTTGCTAATATACAACTTACAATATTTACTGTTGGAGATTATCCACTATTGGGAATTTACTACCTGGAAAACGTTGAGCAAATCTTCATTTAGAAATTGGGGTAAAGCACAAGACATGATGAAACTGGCCTAACACTGTTAAAGATAACAAACTCTTTAAAAAATTCCATTAATCCCTTGGTTTCTCCTAATGTCCATTTAAATGCCCATCTTACCTAAAAGGCAATCACTATTGTTGATAAGCATGCATTTCAAGACTGTAGTAATGCATTCTACTAGACTTAAAGCAGAAGACTGATGTCCGAGATTTGTAGAACTTAACAGCCTCAACTTCTTTCTTACAGTACCAGGTCATAGAATTTCTCATGTTCCTAAGGGAAAACCCACTCCCCCAAAAGAGAAAGAAATGGATGTATGCATGTATGAATTCACCTTCACTACAGACACTAAATGTGGCCCTTTTTTTTCCTTTTATTTATTGAAGAGCCATAGAAAGCAAGAGACAGAACAGGAGCAGTGGGGAAGCAGGGGGCAGAGGGGCGGCAGCAGGTGGAGGCAGATGCCCTCTGAGCAGGGAGCCTGACCCAGGGCTGGATCTCAGGACCCAGAGATCATGACCTGAGCTTAAGGCAGACTCTTCACTGACTGAGCCACCCAGGTGCCCCTAAACGTTGCCTTTTCAGGGGAACAGTACACTTCTTTCAGAGGATCCTTGCTGACATCCAACACTCCATTAAGAAAAATGTGAGTGAGTGAATGGTCTGAGAGTGCTCTGGGATTCTCACCAGGGTTAGAAGGCTGGGGAAGATATTAATGAGTGCTAACATTCACAGAGGTTAACAAGAGCCTGGAAACCAAAGAGGAACCAAGGTAAAGGTCAGAGAAGGAAGAGGCGGAGGGAAATCCGCCCCCCCCCCAAAAAAAAAACCTGTGTTGCTTTTAAAACTAATTCTCTCTTGGTTGAACTGCTGTTTCACAAGGTGGGTGGGGACTGGGGTGAGATTAAGGATTCACCATGAAGGCCACAATACTTCATCCATCTTTGGCAAGCTCTCTAAAATGAAAATGTTCTCACATTCCAGCCTGAGTCAAACACGCTTTTGAACCCTGGCTTTTTTGCATGTCAGAGTCCCCCTCCCCCCTTTGAATCCCAGAATTTCTAAGGGTCTGCAGTCCTGCTGTGCTTTTTTCATGGATCCATTTAAAAGGCTGTGGAGATAAGCATACCTTTGTCTCTAATTACCACACTGAATGTTTTCTGATGGTTGTTTTCTTCTTCCTCCCCACCTTTTTTTTTTTTTTTTTAAGAAAGACTTGTATGAACCCAGCTTTTTTATTTCTAATCCGTAAGGCTTATTTTAAGAACATCATTAGAAAAATCATGAAATTCTAATTCATTAGAAAAATCATGAAATTCTAATTCTAATTCATTCAATTCTAAATCATAATTTCCTCCTCTGTTAAAGCCCATACGAGACAACATGGGCTGTGCTCCAGGTGGAGAGAAGGGTCTATTTTCCTACTGTTATCAATGGTGTGTCCCAATAAAATAGATATCGATTAACCAAAGAAGCATATTCCAGGTAAAATAATCACTGAAAGTCATCAAATACTCACCCTACAACATGAATCATGATTCTAAAATCTAACTTTACTAGCATTTCACTACAAGGACCTTGACATGAAGAAGGAAATTAATTTCAAATTACATTAGTTCACATAGTCTCCCTTTAAACCCATGTCGTGTCTAGGGATTTAATTAATCAGAAAGTACCAATGTTTTGCATTCATTGACATCACTAAAATTCAGTATACTTTTTCAAGAGTTCAATCACTGTCCTATGTCATGCAGAGCAACAAGGAAAAATAAGTTTTAGTCTTAGCCTTTAAAAGTCCGAAGTTAGAAGAGCTAGAAAAGAAATGCCAAGTAAATGGTTCCAAAATAATATTGAACACAATGCTGAATCATGAAATATAGACTATGAGTTCAGGGGATGATCTGCATCCTGAGATGCTAACTACAACATGGCAGGATCTCTTGGACAAAATTTTACTGAGCACCTACTGTATGCCAGCACTACTCAGGGGCTGGATGTGTAGCAACAATTTTCTGGTGCTCAGCTGGCTCTGAGCTGCAGCCAGGCAAATAAAAGAATGTCAGTTCCTCAAAGATGGGTCATGCAGGGTTGCTTTGAGGTCACCCAGCTAACTGAGCCAGCTGGCATGTGGCAGATTCTTAGGGTGAACTTCAGGGTGAAGCCCGTGGTCTGTTTAAGCCTGGACCCACAGTGGCACTTGGCTCAACTTCTTCCTATTATGGGCTCAGTCCTGGGAGCAGGGTTTGACAAGTGTAAACAGATACTTCTCTCACAAAACTAATGAAAAGGCTTAGGGCTCACACAATGGATGAACAAACCACAACACAGGCAGAAAAAAATTAACTATTGAGATGAGTTAATTTAATGGAACATTGGTCACATACTTAAGCTCCAGAGAATTAGAAATGGGCTTCTCATGGACAATGAGATACCAACCAGATGGCAATTCCATCAATGTCTGGGGATTTTGAAAACCTGGAATGGGGCCCAAATTACTAACAAAACTCTAGGAAGTGCTGGGATCTTCTGATGTGACAATAATCTTTAGTCCTTGGTATTTTGTGTGAGGCAAATAGTACCTGCTTAATAAATATAGATTTAATGAATGAATAAATGCAGAAGTCCCACATTTATTAATAAGCTGATGTAGAGAAAGTGTGATTTTTAAAATTTTTATATAAAAATATGTAAGATATAACTTAATTATATATAGACAGATTATTTTTGTATAATTAGAATAAATACCTTCTGGGCTAATAACATGGTTGATATTTACATGTATGGATTTAAATATAAGTGATCCAAGAAATAATTTCTTTAGGTCCTTTCAATCTGGTAAAATTTCCAACTGCTCTACTTTAAGGACAATTTAACCAATGTATGCAACAGCTGAATCACTGCAGTTTGACAACCCACCATTTGGCTCCTGGCAATTCTCTCAGTTCCAGGCAAACCACAAGAGTTGGTCACCCTACAAGTTCTGGAAGTGGGTTTTCAATTGAAAGCACATGAGCATACTGTGTGTGGGCACCTCCACACGAGCTGCAGATTTGATAGGCCTGCAGAGTCGAGCCCCGTGTTGCCAGTATATGTCCAAAAATACGCTGGATTCACATAGGAGAAATAACTTTATTTAAACGCATTCCTCAAATATTTCTGGACTGGAGAGTTAACTACTTTAAAAATTGTAAGAAAACCATACTTAAAAGAAGTATTAAAAGAATTTTTTTAAAGGTTTTATTTATTTATTCATGAGAGACACACAGAGAGAGAGAGAGAGAGAGGCAGAGACACAGGCAGAGGGAGAAGCAGGCTCCATGCAGGGAGCCCGACGTGGGACTCGATCCTGGGTCTCCAGGATCACGCCCTGGGCTGAGGTGGCACTAAACCACTGAGCCACCCGGGCTGCCCAGTATTAAAAGAATTTAACAAAAGAATCCTATACATTTTTTTCAAGAAAATCCACAATACAACTAAAGTTGACAAAGCTGTTTTGATTGGCAAGACTTCTTAGAAGTGGTGTGCATCTGTACTATGTAATATGAAAATGAAATGAGTGGAAGTTGATGTCAGAAAATGGCAGCATGGGGTATTCAAAATAAATATTTCAAATAACTGAACTTGGATTATCCCCCCAAAAGCACCAATAAAACAAAATTATACCAGTTTTACACTTAGATTGAATGTAAGTCTCAAAGTAAATCCCAGGTTTTGAATTTTAAGCTCTTTGAACAAAGAAGCAGATACTTCAGAAAGGAACACAAATGAATAATGATGTCACCCCCGCATTTATCTGAAGTTGCCATGGAGCTGTCAGGAGGGCAGGATGCAGTGAGCAGGACACAAGGTGGGACTGAGCAATGGGAGGCAGCAGGAGACAAGAGGGCTGTTGATGAACAGCTGTGCCTACTGACTGCAGGTGATCCCTGCAAGCAGCAGCTGTGTGGAGTATCTGGCTGAGGAGGGGAAGAAACAGGGGAGGACCCCCGGGTCCATAGAAAGCTGTACAGAGTGGGGGGCCAGGAGCACAGGAGAGCGAGCATGAACAGACAATAACATTGCCATGGAAGCAGAGGTCTGAGAAGGTTCTGAGGAAAACAGGTCAGTCGTTAATGTGCTGTGTACCGAATAACTTGAAGAAAAGCAAAATGGCAAAGTGAGACCTTTACCTTTGCCAGCAGGAGGACGATGAAGCTTGCAGCGAGTGTGGCTTTCACATGATTGTGGGAAGGAAGTGGAAGACTTTGGTGGAACCAGAAACATACACACAAGGCAGCTTTTTTATCCATTGAACCAGTTCTTCAATTCACTGTTTATTAATGTCTCTTCCAGCCTATCTCCTCAAAAATTTAGAATGAAATGATATTAAGAACAATTTTATATAAATATACTGAAGCCAGTGCTGCATTATTCAATCAGAAACAACTGCATAATGTCAAAGCAACAGATGAGCAATTAGTATATAACAGAAGCAAAGATATTCTCTGTTCGAACACTGCCAACTGCCATCACTTGGTATCCAGAGCAATAATTGGCAGAAAGCCACCTCACTGATATTCCATAAAGATACTGGGATTTACATCCCATATGGTGAAGTCTCCCCTGTCAAGGCCTCATTATGGAATGACTCTTCAGTGTCTGGACTCAAAGTCTCATCATTAATACAAGAAACTAAAACAGTGCTTGCTCTTCTTCTCTAAGTGTTCAATAACCAAGCTTTATGAAAAATGCCAAAACCCTTCCATGTGCCCAACTCTCCAGTGATTAAATCAAATTGCTTTTAACAAGCCATTTCATAAAAATTTCAAAAGAACAATGAGAATATACTGTTAAATGCTTTATTTTTTGAAAAGCATTCTAAACATATTTTAAGTTATAGCTCATACTATAAAGGTACATGTGGAAGTTTCAAATTCCCATTTGCACTGTAACTTTCTATGGCTCTGTGAAGGTCTAAAAAACCTGGCAACCAGCTAAACAGTCCTGTAGAAGGTTCAGAGAATAGGTGAATGATTCGGCATCCTTCGTTGAAATGCCATGAGGGACTCAGTGTAGGTGACCGGCCAGAGGAAATGCATCATGTTCATTAACAGGTAGCCCAAACAATGTACTAGTATGTAGCTAAGGTAAATCTGCTGTATCTTTGGTAGTGATTAAGAAGCACGGACTTATTTCAGTCTCCTAAAATACAAATGAATAAAATCTAGGTCACATCTTTGAGAAGACTCCAGCTTCTTGGACTCCATAAGCAGAGGAGTACTCAATGAAAACTGATGGGTCTTGAAGGAAGGCAAATAAAGAAATCAAGTTTAGCTTTAGAAGACATCGGGCAGGTTTCCTGAATGACGGGGGGTCCCATGCTGTGGATTGGTCAGGAAGAGGGCTAAGAATTTCTGGCTTGATTTGGCAGGATGGGTAGCTTTGGCAGGAATGACACTGTGGGTGCATTGGAGACAGGTGAGTCTGACGAGACCAAGGATCTGCTGGTGGGCAGGAGTTGGGAGGGCCAGGACCACCAGCTCTCCAAGACAGACTGCTTCCAGGGAAGGTGAAAAACACTCTCGTAGATGAGGAGGCCTGTCTTACTATGGAAGTAGCTGAGTATACGTACACGTTGATGGGAGGAAGAAAATGAAGAGGCTGGCAAGAACAGGGGTAGCTCTGGAAGCACAGTCCTTGTGTGCAAGGAGGCAGTGGGGCCCTGGGAGCCAGCATCCCAGGCGGTGGCGGGGTGTCAGGCAGGATATCCAGGTGCGAATGCAGGCAGGCTGGAAGAACTGATGTGCCGACAGCTAGCTGTGCTCTACCTTCTGTTCTCCCAGGGACAACAGGGAGCAAGACACCAGCCGAGCATGAGTGGAGGGCAGGTAGTGCCCAAAGATGGAAGAAAAGGAGACTGATTTTGGAGTAAGAAGGACTAGACTGTGTAAGAAAGGTAACTGAACTTCAGATGGTCCTGAAGTCCCGCTTAAGATCCCAGTTTCAGTATTTTAAGTAAAACTACCTCTGCTGGGGCAGTGGCTGGCACAGCTGGGGAAGCATCTGACTCTTGATTTCAGCTCAGGTCATGATCTCAGGGTGGTGAGATTGAGTCCCGTCTGGCTCCGTGCTCAGTGGGGAGTCTGCTTGGGTTCTCTCTCAGCCTCTGCTTCTCTCTCCTTCTCTTAAAATATCCCAAAACACACAAAAATAGCTAGGCTAATAGAAGGAACACTAGACAATGAAAGCGGATATTCTGGTTCTAGTACTGATTTTGTAGCTTTTAAGACATGAGCCTCTAGCTAGGCCCAAGGCCAAACCTCTTTGGGCCTCAGTCTGTTCTTTGGTAAAATGAAAAGGTTGTAGGTCTGTACTACTCAGATGTATCAGAGTTGTGTGCGGCTCTCTGGGTTGTCCCAGTGACTATGGGCATCTAGAACGCTAGCTCTGGGCATGCTCCACATCTCCTAGTATATGGAAGAGTATTGAAAAGCCAACAACCGCCCCTTCCAAATCTCCACAGTGCCCACCCTCAGTGGGGAAACAAGGGTGGAGGATCACCCCAGAGTGCTCCCAACTCTGAAACCCTCACTGTAGCTTGAGGTGTCAATATATTAGCGGAAGCTTTCTCAGATGGGTAAACGGTATGTCCACTTAATCCACCACCACCAATCCTCACTCTCAACCCTCAAAGCAGTTTCTAGGCTGAAAATAGGCTGTGAGCCAGAGAAAATGAAGCTGGGTCTGTCCTTGCTATTTCCTCAGTCCTTAGAGGTACTAATAATCAGGGAACAGATTAAAGCCAGGAAAAGGAATAGACAGCACAGGGTGATCCAGAAGTGAAAAACCAGCTCGCCATTATTATGGAAACCATCATCATTAATGAACATAATAATTGAGCAGAAGTGCATGCCCAGTAGTAGCAAAAAAAAAAAAAAAAAAAAAAAAAGTGGTATTTAGGTATTGCCGGCATGGTATTAAATAGCATCTCACTACCATAAAATGAGAAGAATTAATTTTAATTGTATTGACCGTAAGGCCTCCAACATGAACTGAGAATTAGTTGACAAGGACAGGGCAATTATTAAAGGCAATATATCAAATTCTACTCAAATGATCAGTGGGGTGCCACAGGCACTGCTGTGAGTGACCTTTCTAGTTGACACCTTCATTAATGATGTGTAAGAGGAGAGCCAGCATGCGAATGGACTTTCAGAAATGATTCTACCATAAGAGTTATTCCAAATGCAAGCCTTCAACATCACAGTAATAACTTGAGTAGAAATGAATACAAAGGTTCTTGGGAAGATTTAAAATTCAAGACAGGCAATTATACAGTGAGATAACACAGACGGGTAAAGTTCTAAGTGAAAATCTTAAAAAGTAGGATGATGCAAGGTAGCAGACTATCCCACCCCTGAATCTGCTACTTTGACATATTGATTATTTTGAGTTAAAGTTACTTAAGAAAGAGCCAGAATAGGAAAAAACCTTTGGCCTTCCTTCACCCCACAGAGCAGGAACTAAATTTCCCATGCACAAGGTACCCTCCCTCCTGCAAGCAGGGTAGAAGGCATCCCTATCACCAGAGATAGGGCTGAGAACTAAGTAAAAATAAGCCTTGCTACTTTTTTACTAATTTGCTACCCCAAGCCCAAACTGCTTTATCTTGCCATATCTTCACAGATTTATTGTTTTCTTGTCAAAAAGGTATAAAAGCTGCCTACTTCAGTCACTACTTTGAATCTCATATCTTTATGGCTTCCCATACATGACAAATGAAATTTGTTTTTCTCATTAATCTGTCCTATGTCTAATTATTAGCTCAAAGAACCTAGAAGGGTAAATGGGAAAAGTTTCCTCCCCTACAATGGTGATTCCTGAGGGGTAAAAAAAACCCAATATTACACAATTCCCAAATAGTTTTATTACTGACATGTATTTGAATGAAAATGCCTGCCAGCTATTATAAACACTACTGTTGTGTCTACAGAATATAATCAAATATACTACAAGTATATAAATAGCCATATACTTTTTTTTCCTTTTTCAAAAAATTAAAACAAATTTTTGATATACATCTTTAATTGGGGTAAAAGTCACATAACATGAAAATAATCTTTTTAAAGTGAACAGTTCAGTGGCAATCAATCCAGTCACAATGTGGTGCAATCATCACCTCCATCTAGTTCCAAAACATTGTCATCACCCCAAAAGAAAACTGTGTACACACTAGGCACTTGCCCTGTGCCCCACCCTCCCCACCACCGTATTAGCTGCTGGCAACCACCAATCCTTGTTTTGTCTTTATGGATGTGTAGAGAAAGTCAGAAAAGATCTTTTTTTCCTGTTTTAATCTACATCTCCACTCTGTGGGATCTTTATTCTAACTATGTCTGGCACAGAATTTCTGTTTTTATTCACTGACAGAAACACAGTGAAGTAATTTATGAAACAGAATATGGGTCTTAACTGTAATTTTCCAGGCTATGATTTTTAAGTCATACTTTCTTCTATTATTTGGTTTATATGCTTATGATTTAATTGACCAGATACTTTCTTATTATGAAACCTGGAAGGTGAGCTTCTCTTAAGAATCTCAGTGTATTCAACTGAAGTGGGATAGCAATCTAACTTGATTTCCTAACGATACCTTTGAGGGAAGAAATAGGCCTTTTTTATATTGCAAGAGTTTTCAGAAAGAATAGTAAGAAGCTAAGAGTCCATTTACAATGTATAAATTTTCCTCCAAGGAGAGATTATTTTGTTCTCTCTTGTATTTTGGATAGTTGAGTAAAAACACTATGCAAAATAATTGAAATTTAACTTTTTGCTGTGTCCGTTTTTCATATATGTGTATTTTAAAGTTTGTGGTCATTTTATTTACTCACTTAACTCATTCTTGCAGAAACTAATCACTGCCCAAAGAGCTTTTAGAATGCACTTTAGCTTATTACAAAAATGCTCCAGATGGGTATATCATTCCTACTAAAATGTACTAAATAGCTGTAATAGCTATAAATTGAAGATAAATTATTTATATCTTTCAACACAACTGTAGTCTTCTATAAAACTAAATTGTAGCCACATAAAAATAAACTTTTTTTTTTGCACAAATCAATTAATTGGCATATAGTTTGTAATAGATGGTACAGAATGAGAAATACATGTATTCAACAAGGTAGGATTTTATAAAAACTTGCATAATCCAGAGAAATGGAACTAGATATGATGCCAAGACACAAAACAACACATGCTTGGTCTAAAATTTGATGAATCCATGCAAATGGATGAAACAATGGCCCCAAATTCCTGAGGTCTCCAAACTGCAGGGCAATCTTGGTTGTGAAGCCACTCAGCCACATAACAGAGGTAAAAGAGACTTGCAGCAAGAGGTGGAACAGAGACATTTACAAAGGAAGAAGATTAATGAATTACAGAGGAAGCAAAAGGCCAGCAGAGAAGGAGGCATGATGCTCTCCACGTGCTCAACTCACCAGGAGCCCACAAGACCCACCATTCCAACAGTGGGAGCAGACAGGTGGTCCTCAGGGAGCTCACATCATACACTACAGCAGCAAACACCACCACACATGGATGAGGGGGAAATGATTACTGCAACGAACGAAGAAGATTTCCTTGTTTGTGGGAAATATGGTTTTGGCAAAATGGCGTCCTTCGTAGTTTGCTTCAGTGCTCTCACCCGCAAGTTCACTGTTGACCTTCAGCAGTGGCAGTGTTTTAACTTCTTAATTATACCGGATGTTGGTCAAAGAGTGAGGACATAATCTACTTTCCCCATTAAATAATTTAAAAGAAACAGGTCAATCATAACAAGAAAGCAGGCAAAATTCCTGAGCAGGTCACAGAAAGACATACGAGAAATGACTAAGAAAAGTGAACTAATGTTCAGTCTCATTAGAAACAAAATAAACACATGAAGTACTGCTGGTAATGGGCCCAGCCACGTCTCTGGATGAAGTGCTCAGAGTAGAAATGGAGAGAAGGGGATTCAGGTGGTGATGAATACACAGGAGAGGAAAAAGCAAAGACAAGGAGTGTGGAGATCCTCTTTAAATCACTTCCTTTCAGAGGAAGAGACATACCATGCTAGCTGGGGGTTGGGGGGTGGCAGAAGGACAGAGGAACAGTGTACACTCCTAAGGCTTCACCTGGGAGATACTTGAAGACATTCATATGTGAATGAAGTCACCACTAGAAGTTAGAGACTGACATGAAAGACATGGCACCAGGGCCAGGAGAGGAGCAGGTGTCAGAGGAGGCCCAGATAGAGGCAAGAGGAGGACGGTGCCTTGGGTGCAGCAAGATCCTGATTATTCCCATGGCCCATGTGTCACCCTTAAACTAAGAACAACAGAAACTTCTTAGAAAATGTTATGCAAATAGCATGTGGCATCTAAAAGTTTTATTTTAATTTAAAATTTTTAACACAAACACTACCTGCTACTACTATTGGATTTCATGCAAATGTCATGCCTGTTCAAAAGCAAATTCTCCATCAGGAAAAAGGATGCCCCACTTCACTGTAACCCAGCACAGCAATTCATTCCAAAGAGGAGTTAATATATATATTACATACTATTTAACATATAAAGAACATACACTTATACATTCAAGTTTGAAACATCTCTCCTCCCCCCACACACCCTCAGTCTGGCAAGTAAAGTCAGATTCGGCAGCAGGTATTTATCAGAAAGAATGTAGATTTTAAGCATCAACAGAGACATGGGTTTGAATCCCTGCCCTTCTTAGTTTCTAGCTCATTCTTTTTGTTTTGTTTTAATTTTTTAAATTAATTTTTTTAGAGTGAGAAAGAGAGATTGCATGCATGTGGGAACATGAATGGTAGCAGGGAGGGGCAGAGGGTGAGAGAGAGATAATCTCATGCAGATTCCTTGCTGAGTGCAGAGCCTGATGTGGGGCTCCATCCCATGACCCTGAGATCATGACCTGAGCCAAAATCAAGGATCGGACACTTTACCAACTGAACCACCCAGGCGCCCCAGTTTCTACCTCATTCTTATCCATTGCTGTATGTTTAACATTATAGTGTCTGGCTTAATAAATATTTGCAGAAAGAATAAATGAATCAAGTTTTTTGACTTGAGATTTGGGACCCTTATCTGTAAATGGAACTAATAAACCTCCTATCTCAAGTACATTACAAGGAATAGAAATAACATATTAATGTGGTAATACAGTGTCTGGCACTTATTTGGAACTATGTGGTAAATATCTTTCATAGTAAAAGTAAAAAAAAAAAAACTATTTGAAGACTTAAGAGAAAGGTTAAATAAATCAGAACTTAATTTTTCTTAAAATCTGAAAATCACCCTGAGTGGGATCAGTTTAAGATAGTTTTTACTTGGAGAAATGTTTCCAGAATTTTTACTGAAGTGACATAATAGACACTTATGTGTTCCTTCCCCAGTGTGAGTTCTCTGAAGGTGCCAACTACCATGTCCAATGTGCTGCAGAAACAACTCCTGAAGCACAATCATAATAGAACTGTTGCCATAGAAACAGTATTTCTCCACTTTGCTCTCTTCATTTGGATGTGTTTCCTTCATAGGAAAGTAAGAAAGAACACTCACACAAATAAAAACAGTGAAAGCAATTTCTCTTTCTCATTTAAATTTTTCTTTTTTTTTTTTGGCCTTTTAAAATAACATGCCTAATAAAACACAGACTCAACAAACAGAAGCTAAATATTCATCCCCACCTCAAAGTTAAAAAATTAATCTGATGACATGGATATAAAATTGGTAAAAATCCTGTTACCCTAAAGCTGATCATGAGTTTTCCTTGTATAAAATCTATTCAATAATACAGTTTTAAAAATAATAATAATAAGGTTTTAAAAGCATGGAATAGAAAAGACAGAGTTACCCATACACGTCAGATTCATCTACAATTCTAAAACCGTCAGTCTAAATTGTGTCTTTTGTATACTCCTTCCTGGTGTTGTATATGACTAGTTAACACGAAGCAGTGCTCTTCTCTGCACAGGTCTTTGGATGTTCATAGTGGGTTGTGGAGGGTCCAGGGAGAGGTACATTCAAGTCCTTACACTGGGTAGCTGGGAATGTGGCTTTATTCAGAAAGAGGGTCTTTGCATATGTAATTAAGTTAAAGGTCTTGGGATTAGGTCATCCTGGATTTGGGGTGTCCATATAAGAGAAAGGAGTGAAAGACCTGGTACTCAGAGGTGCAGAGAGGAAGGCCAGGTGAAGAGCAGGCCCACCTGGAGCAGTGTGGCTCCAAGCCAGCACTGGGGTGGAGGTGTGGGGGAGGTGGGGAGGTGGGGGTGGGTGGGTGAACACCCAGGGTGGTTGGGAGCCCCAGGAGCTGGAGACACTGAGAGGAAGCCGTCTTGTTGATACAGATTTTTGAACTGCCAGCCTCACAACCGTAAGTGCACACATTTCTGTTGTTTTAAACCACCCAGTTTGTGGTGATTTGTTACAGCAGACCCAGGGAGCTAACAACACAGCATTCACCAGGAAAGGGAGGTGAAGGAAAGGGAACTTTGTGGAGCTCCAAGTGCTCTGTGTTTAACCACATTTACTCTCACTGAATCTTGGGGGAAATCCCCCCTTTGACGGGGGAAGAACTTCAGGATGAGAGAAGGTATGTTCTCCAACATCATCCCCACTCTTAGAACCTAAGAGAATACTAGTTCTGATTAATTATGGATTAAAATGAAAGATCTTTTGGTTGTGGGGTGTTGTAACCATGACATGCTTTTTAATAAGCATGTTTGTCAATATCACGACAGTCACTTCTAAGTAAACTCATCAAAAGTTGCATTTTAAGACAATATTTTCTTTCTATATTTGTATTTTCGTATACGAAGTTTAAAACAATTATCTCATAAAAAATCAACCACATTTTTAAAGGATTAGCATTAATATTTGAAAATTACATTTTAAAATTTTCAGCATCAAAGAACATAAAGTTCTTACAAATGAATCTAACAAAATATGTACAAAATTTATATGCAGTAAACTACTAATCACTGAAAAGAAAAAATAAAGAACTCAATCTTGTTGTCAATTCCTCCCAATTTTATATGTAGAATCAAAGTAATCCCAATCAAAATTCAGCAGCGTTTTTTAAATTAAAATGGACAATATGGGGCACCTGGATGGCTCTGTCCATCAAGTGTCCAACTCAGGTCATGATCTCAGAGTGATGGCATTGAGCCCTGTGTTGGGCTCTGTGCTCATTGGGGAGTCTCCTTGAGGATTCTCTCCCTCTCCCTCTGCCACTCACCTGTCCTCTTCTCTTTCTCTCTCTCAAATAAGTAAATTTTTTTTTAAATCTCACAGTATGATTTTATAATTTATAAATAAAGGGCTTAGAAAATCTAAAATAATTTAGGAAAAAAAAAGTTGGAAATTTCATAACATCTGATTTCAAGACCAATCTGCAGTAATTAAGATACTTTGGTATTAGTATATCAACAGCTATATATATCTGTGGAATACAATTCAGAGTACAGAAATAGACCCATACATATGGTCAGTTGATTTTGAATCCATTCACATATGGTCAAAATAATCTAATGATAAAGTTCTGTCTTTTTAACAAGTGGTACTGGAACCAAAAGGCATCCATACATTAAAAAAAAAAAAAAATGACTCAAATAGATCGTAGGCCTAAATGTGAAGCCTATTAAACTTCTAGAAGAAAACACAGGAGAAAATTTTCATGATGAAGATTAGGTAAAGACTTCTTAGATAGAATACAAAAGGCATGAATCATAAAAGAAAAAAAAACTGATAAATTGGACCTCATCAAAATTAAAAACTCTCAGAAAACATTTCAAGAAACAGAAAAGACAAACTTTAGACACAGAGAAATTATTTACACAATGCGCATGTGATAAATATACATACATGTAGTAATCTTATATATAAATATAAATATATATATAAATCTTTTACAATTTAATGATAATTTAACAAAAACCGAAAACAAGGTGGACAAAGATGTGAAGAGACAGTTATCTAAAGAGGAGTTATGAGTGGTACATAAGCACAAGAAAAAAATGCTCAACATTATTAGTCTTTAGGGAAATGGAGATAAAACCACGGTAAGATTTCAAGACACAAATACTAGAGTAATGAGCTAAAATGATAAAACATGAGCAACTGACAACACCGAGTGCTGGTAAAGACATGAGACATCTAGAACTCATGCACTGCTGGAAGGTAGGCACAAAGGAAGGGCTGTCTTGGAAAATGGTGGTTTGGAAGTTTCATATAAATAGATACTTATCACATGTGTGATAATTATTGCACTGAGGGGATGACATCACAGACCTGCACACAACTATTCATAGTTCACAGCAGTTTAATCCATCATAGCCACCCAAATGCCCATGGGCATTTGAAAGGATAAGTAAATTATAGAATTTCCATGCCATGGAAGACCGCTCAGCAGTAAGAATGAATAAATGGGAGACACATGCAACAACACAGATAGGTCTGCAAAGCAGGTGCTGAGTCAAAGAGTCCAGACACACAGGCTACACACTGCATCATCTCCTCTGTATGGTATTTCTTAAAAGGCAAAACTACAAAGACAGAAGACATATCAAGATCGCCAGAACACAGAAGCGGGAGAGAGGACCAACTACAGAGGGCTCCAGGGTACATTTTCAGGTGACAAAAACATTCCCTATCTTGATTGCACTTGTGGCGATGCATACAACTGTTGACATTTGTCCAAACATGTCCTGTACACCGAAAAATGGTGAATTTTACGAGGTGCCAGTTATACCTCAAGATATCTGCCTCAAAAAAAATTAATAGTAAAACGGAGGTAGGGAGATTCAGAGTAGCTGCAAAATAGTATTTGTCCTTCTGTTTCATTAACCCAGATGTGTTCTCTAAAAAGTCTGACATTACCAAGCAAATATAAATCCTAACCATCCCTAAACAAATATAATTTTTATATGTATCTTCTACTCAAAAATAAGCACTTAATTTTTTAAAAAGATTGTATTTATTCATGAGAGATGCAGAGAGAGAGAGAGAGAGAGGCAGAGACACAGGTAGAGGGAGAAACAGGCTCCTTGTGGGGAGACTGATGTGAGACTTGATCCTAGGACCCAGGATCACACCCTGAGCTCAACTACTGAGCCACCCAGGTGCCCCCCAAATCATTTAAAATCAGAAATAATTTAAAAAATGTTTATAAATGATTTCTTTATTTAGTTGAGAGAGAGGGAGAGAGAGAGAGCAGAGTGTGCAGGTGCGTGGCGGGGGTTGGGGCAGAGGGAAATAGAATCTCTAGCAGACTCCATGCTGAGCAGGGAGCCGACAGGGGGCTCAACCCCACCACCCTGACATGACCTGAACTGAAACCAAGAGTCAGACACTTATCCAACTGAGCCACCCAGGTGCCCCTCACCCCAAACAAACACTTTCTAAACATCAGTACTATCATTACCACATGATTTAGAAACATCCTTCATTGTCCATTGTTTTGATAAACTAAGCACAAAAGAACTTCTTTACAAGTGAAACACCCCTCTCGCTCTCACAGGTGAAAAGAGCCCATACAGTTTTAGCTCTACAATGTTTCAATATCATTACTATCCTAAGATCAGTTAATTCAAATCTAGTTCTCTAATTTACTGAGATTTTCCAATTTATATTGTAAAGATGATCACTTTATAGCAAGTTCCCATATGATACACATTTTTTCCCCTCTGAGACCTTGTCTGCCTAAGGAACCACAACTAGTTTTTCAGGACTGCTGGAAGCCTTCTTCCCTCAAAACTCTGGGGCTGTGGCATGTTAATTCACCAATTTCTCCTTTGTGCTCCAGGGCAACTAATTCATTTCCAGGATAGCACCCCTCTGACATACATTTATCTCCAACTACAATGCGAACAGGGATTTTAGTTTATATATCATTACTTGCCCAACTCTTAGCCAAGTGTATGGTGTTAAATAGAAGAATGCTATGAAAATAAATCATTTCCAACAGCAGCTGTCATTTCTCTGAATGGAAGATTTAGCCCCTGCAACCAACTGGCCTAAATGGATAGTAGGTATCCCCAAGAGAGGCTTCAGAATGAAATGGCATTTGAAGGACAGTAGACAAAATCTTAGCTTGGTTTCACTTGCCTGCCATTTGTGTATTTTCATAAGGCACTGTGTCATCCCCAATGACGTACTACTGGGAGTCTTGCATCAGAAATGTGCAACGTTCAAGCTGCAAAAACTGTACAGATTCACTATGTTATAAATCACATTTTGACTGTGTTTTAGACCAATCTTCCCTTCTTGCCCAGATCAGTAACCCACATAGGTTCTAGGTGTCCAGGTGTGCTGGGGTCAACTATACCTTGCAGATCTCACATATGCAGGTTGACTGTATTCTGACCCATGTGGCTTCTTCCTCCCTGAGCCAGAACTTATCTCTTGTAGACCAGGTAAGCATGGTTCTCTGGGCAGATGGCTGGCCCAGAAGTCTGGACAAACACAGTCCTGTTTATACTGGGTGTGGGTACCCATGTGGGTAGTAGGAGCATAAAGTAAGTATCACTATGCCCTCCCAGGGCAGGGCAGGGCAGAGAAGGGTTGAAAGACTGCCTATGGGATGCTAATTCAGACCTATATACATTGCTCATGCTCAAAGTCTGCAAAGGTCCATAGCCAAGCAGAATTCTGATGGCTCCTAGCAGGGAGTCTTATATACGTTCCTGCAAATCCAGCTTATTAGCAGATAAATAAATACATAATACTTACTAGATGAATCAATAAACCTACTATGTGCCAGGCCTGTTTTAGGAATCACATTTCCCGTATGGTATATTCAGGTGGGTATTTTTTTTTATAAATTTATTTTTTATTGGTGTTCAATTTGCCAACATACAGAATAACACCCAGTGCTCATCCCATCAAGTGCTCACCTCAGTGCCCGCTACCCAGTCACCCCCACCCCCCGCCCACCTCCCCTTCCACCACCCCTAGTTCGTTTCCCAGAGTTAAGAGTCTTTCATATTCTGTCTCCCTTTCTGATATTTCCCACTCATTTTTTCTCCTTTCCCCTTTATTCCCTTTCACTATTATTTATATTCCCCAAATGAATGAGACCATATAATGTTTGTCCTTCTCCAATTGACTTATTTCACTCAGCATAATACCCTCCAGTTCCATCCATGTCAAAGCAAATGGCGGGTATTTGTCATTTCTAATGGCTGAGGAATATTCCATTGTATACATAAACCACAGCTTCTTTATCCATTCATCTTTCGATGGACACCGAGGCTCCTTCCACAGTTTGGCTATTGTGGACATTGCTGCTAGAAACATCGGGGTGCAGGTGTCCCGGCATTTCATTGCATCTGTATCTTTGGGGTAAATCCCCAGCAGTGCAATTGCTGGGTCGTAGGGCAGGTCTATTTTTAACTCTTTGAGGAACCTCCACACAGTTTTCCAGAGTGGCTGCACCATTTCACATTCTCAGGTGGGTATTTTTGATAGGTTTTAAATGAAGTGTTTCTGGTATTTTCTTGCTTCAAGTAGTTACAACCTGAAAATCAACATGCCTGAGTTCAGGTAGATCCAGACCTCTCCTATGTTCATATGATTTAGGGTTGTTAATCCCTTTATTCTCTGTTCTCACTCTTTGCCACGTTTTATAAAAGACTCCTAATTGAGATACCATCCCCTCTAATCGAAACTAAGCTCTTCTAAAGCCAGAGAGGGGGAAATGAGAAGCTCTTCCGTGACATTCTGCTTGGACCTGGGGAATAATGGCTGGCACCTGCTGGGTGGGTCCTTAGCAGTGCCGGCCTACTAGCTCCCCAACACCTCCCAGTGCTGCTCTGTCATCCAGAAACCACATCCTTCAACCAACATTGCTGTGAGAGCCTTGGCCAATTCTTTCACGGGTGTTTCTCACCCCGGCTCTTCTTGGCTACGGAAAAGACAAATGCCTTCATCTGTTCTTGCCTCATTTGTCATCCAATCTGACTCTGTGCATCCTTCCTCCCTGACTCCATCTAATAAAGAAGACTTTTCTGACTTCAAATGAAGTGTGAGAAACAGCATAATCGATGTATCAATTTACTATGAAAAGGCCCATTTGAGTTTTGGATTAAATTATTATTATTATTATTATTGGTTAGATTGCAAAAATATTCAGGTGGCAGCTCAACACCTTGAAATATCTTAGAAATAATTAACTATTTAATTAAATATGCTTATCTACTTACCTAAATCCTCAAATTACTGCAGCACTACCAAGCTGAGAATCAACATATGAATACATTATTCTGTCACTACAAACATCCTCTAAGTAGTACAACAAAAAAAGGTAAATTCAAACCTACTTCCTGGGCACAAAAGGGCATATTTAAAAATTCATATTAAGAGGAAAAACCAAAAATGTCTTCAATCAGATTAATTATCATTATCCACAACAGATATGCTAATGAATTTGCTCATCAGATATGCAGTCTTCTCTAGAGATACAAATATAGAGTATCTGGCAGTGCTATTAATTTGCTCTCCCACATATTCTTACAAAACTTTGTGAACATCCATCATCCTTGAACAACAACAACGACAACAAAAAAGACAAAACCCCTCTCATTTCAAACCTTTGTGTATTTGGGTTATGTAAATTCATTATGAGGAGTTTCCCCAGAGATGCAGCAAACTAGGGCAGTTGCCCCAGGCTCCAAGTTTTGAAAAGGACTAACAGACATCCATTCAATTATGCTGTTAAATATGAGAGAATGAGAGTGGGGTGTCGGGGCTGGGCTGTTGGTCAAGGAAAGTAGTTCTGTCCTACAGCAAAAGATCTTGAAGCCTTTCTATAAATACATGCACTCGGGACAGACTCCATCATCATCATCAACACTGAGACAGGACAGTTCTCAACAGGTCCTTTAATGACCTGTCGTTAAGTCATGCTGTTTCAGATGTGGTGTGTGTAGGTGTGTTTGTGTGCACGTGTGTGTGCATACGTGTGATGGGGGTAGGAGGGAGAGGGAGAGGGAAGGGGTAAATTATATATATATATATATATATTTTTTTTTTAAATATATATATATTTGGGCAGCCCCGGTGGCACAGCGGTTTGGTGCTGCCTGCAGTCTGGGGTGTGATCCTGGAGACCTGGGATTGAGTCCCACATCAGGCTCCCCGCATGGAGCCTGCTTCTCCCTCTCCCTCTGCCTGTGTCTCTGCCTCTCTCTCTGTGTCTATGAATAAATAAATAAAATCTTTAAAAAATATATATATATATAAATTGCTAAATCTGGCCCCATCACAAGTTCTGTTGTCTCAAAGGGCAGAGAAGGAAGACAGGAGAGGACAAAATTGAGGATGGAGAGGAATGGAGAAAGAAGCATGTCAGTTAGTTCAGCACAGGTAGGTCATTTGCTCAGAGCTTCATGGTAAGTAGTAGAGCCTAGATTTGGGGTACAGGCTTCTGGGCTTCAAAGCCTTCACTCTGAACCTACCCCATGCATGCCATGACTTTGGGATTTTCTTTTCTTTTTTTTTCTTTTTTAAGAGATTTTACTTATTTATTTGAGAGGTAGTGAGAGAGCACAAATGGGGGAAGAGGCAGAGAGAGAAGGAGAGGGAGAAGCAGACTCCACACTGAGTGAGGAGCCTGACACGGGGCTCGATCCCAGGATCACAAGATCACGACCTGAGCCAAAGTCAGACACTTTTTTTTTTTAATTAATTTTTATTGGTGTTCAATTTACCAACATACTGAAAAACACCCAGTGCTCATCCCGTCAAGTGTCTACCTCAGTGCCCGTCATGTTGGGAAATATCAGGAAGGGAGACAGAACATAAAGACTCCTAACTCGGGGAAACGAACTAGGGGTGGTGGAAGGGGAGGAGGGCGGGTGTTGGAGGGCAAAGTCAGACACTTAACGGGCTGAGCCACCCAGGCGCCCCTCGACTTTGGGATTTTCAAAAGGAAGTCAGTGAATATAAGCTCAATACAATTTTAACATCCAAAATCTACCCTTCCTGGGTGAGTTTGCTGTGCTCAGAAGACAGAACACTGTTGACTTTACATGTTCTTTCCCACTGGGCACACCTCACAGATACTACCTAGAATGGACCATGCTGATGTGTCGTATTCATTAAATCGCCATGTAATAAATACCCTGAATGGGATTCAAAGCCACCCAGCTGAAGTGCTGATGGACATACTGTACGAATTATACTTCTGAGCATTTCATAGACAGATGCCCAATGCCCTGGAGCAGCACATGGGAACAAGGGTGGAACCAGCCACCATGCAAGGTGGACAGATGTTTCATTTGCAAGAAAGTATTTTTGGATTTTGATGAGCTTAGAATATTGCATTTATAAAATAAAAGAGGCAAAGGAAAAAAAAACAGGTAAAATTGAAGCAAAGTAGAAGAAAGGAAGGGAGGAAGAACGAGGCCACCATTCTGGAGCAACAGCCATAACTCTGTCTTCCACACTTTCACATCTACTCCTGTATATGTTGCCTCTTCATACTTCGCATGTTCTGATTTTCACTTCAAACTGAGGCATATTATACGATTTATCATATACAATTTATTTATGCTGCTAATTAACAGAACCTAAAGTTGACATAAAATATAATTACCAGGGCACTATTTCTGGATCTCAAGTATGTATTTACCTTATTCAGCTATAACAAACTATCATTCCAACCCCAGTAAAGGTTTAGATTTTAAGAAAGTGCTTAGCATTGAAAAATTCTCATTATGGGGAAAAGGCTTTTAAATTACTTATAAACATTTATTTCTTATAAAGTACTGGTCTAAGAATTGGCAAAGAAACATAAATAAAACAAGAATAGCAAAACTTAGAATTGGCTTTTAAAAAAAAGGTCTCAAAAATTAACTGGCATTGAAAAATCCCTCATTGCTATTCGTTGCTTAATCAAATCCAGCACAATAGAAGATATTCAAAATGCAATAGTAAAGCCTAATGTTTGGTGATTCTTTGTTCTAACTTCTTTATCAAGGTAATGAGAACTATCCTCAACTTATTTGAAAACATAAAGCATTGACTCCTCTATATATTTTTTGTACCTTGTATATTTGCTAAAGCAAAATTTTGTAAAGCACAAGAGACTTTTTATTCTGTCCTGAAGGATCGACAACATATATTTAATAAATACTGGAGAGATGGGAAAAATAAGTCACTTTGACCAGTAAATAAAGTGTCAAAATCTAAACAACTTGAATTGTTCCAAACATCCTAAATAAGATATCTGGTGGGTTAATTAAAATTTAATGTTAATATATATATCCTATATATTAATTATATTTATAATTATATATATTTATATATTATATATTATATATTTATATATAATATATTGTATATATTAAATATATATTATATATTATATATTTAATATATTATATATTTAATATATTATATATTAAATATATATATTATATATTATATATTTATATATAATATATTCAATATATATTATATATATTTAATTTAATTCATATATATATATAAATTTAATATTTATATATATCCTAAAAATTTAATATTAATGTATATATCCTATATATTAATTATATTTATAATTATTATATATATTTATATATATTATATATTTATATATTATATATTATATATTTATATATCATATATATTATATATAATATATATTATATAAATATTTAATTTAATTTATATATATAAATATATATATTTATTTATATTTGAAATTATATATTTTATATATATTTATATATTTATATATATTATATATTTATATATTATATATTTATATATATTATATATTATATATTTATATATTATATATTCATATATTATATATTTATATATTATATATATTTATAATTTATAATTATAAATTTAATATTTAATATATTTATCCTATATATTAATTTTTACATATATAAATTGGAACTGTGTTTATTACTGAAACATAAAGAAGCAATAGCAGCATGCCTAGTTTAAAATGGGAGGGATGCCTGACTTTTGTATAAGAACATTATACCTTCCCCATCTTCTAGAGATTCTGATACATCCTGACAGGAATGTAAGCCATGTTTTGTTAAAATCACCAAAAATCCTTTCTCCAGGGCTAACACAGCCATAAAAGATATTTTAAAAACATTGAAAATAAAAGAATCCCATTGAACTAAACTGGATAATATGTTTTGTCATATATAGTCCTAGAGTTTATGAATGATCAGATACTTCTGTGAATAAAAAAGCGCTAACAACGTATTTCTTTCAGGAATCTATGCTGGGCCAGGTCTTATTCCTGTAAAATCTGAAGAGCAAGCACTCAGTAAAATCTCTAAGCGAGATGATGCAAACACTGGAGAGCAGCTCTCAGACAAGAAGAAAGAAATATGTCAGCACACAGTAGTCGATAAGCTCTTCAAACTAACGGAGGTAACACAGTATAAAGAATGTATTTGAGTATAGTCGCACCTGCTATATTCTTCAGTTTGCAAAGGGATATTGAGGGTATCTGGTGCACAGTTTTAAGCATATCTCAGGAGGAAGTGATATAAAACCTCTGGTGTCACTCTATAAAACTCTAAAATATTTAAGACTATACATCTGCATTGCTGATCGATCCTAGATGGTATTTACACAGCTCTTATGATCAAATCCCACTCACTCTTTGAGGATTTGCTTCAATATTCCCCTTTCTTGAAATTTTGAAGTGAAAGTACCCAAACTACCAAATTCCAAGAGAGTCTGGTTTCTCTGTCTTCAAATATGTAGTCTTGACCTTAAGTTGTATGTTCTAATTTTTTTGCATAGTTTTTGAGGACAAAATAAAGGCCAGGCATCATGCTAGGTTCTAGTGGGCAAGAATATATGCTGAATATATATTTGTATTGTAAATGAAATGTGTGCATTAGTGTCATGTCAGCTCCTGTGATTAGAAACACACATTCAAACATTTCTTCAGAGATTAAAAAAGTATCTTAAGATAAAGGAGATATTTCTACACGTTGACATTCTAGGGAGTGTCATAGATTTTTTTTTTGAGATGAGGAAGGATCAAAAAAGACTTATGGTATTCTCAATTACACTTGAAAATAATTTCTCTTCACATAGGAGATACCTGCTAAATTCTTCTTAATGGCTTAAATAATTATTCTCACAATATTAAAACAGCTAGTTGAAAAGGGTACCAGGCAATTTTTCTTTTTTCACATGGAATTAAGAAGCAAAGGTACTTCAAAATTTAAAATATTTCGGGCAGCCCTGGTGGCGCAGAGGTTTAGCCCTGCCTGTAGCCCAGGGCGTGATCCTGGAGACCCTGGATGGAGTCCCACGTCAGGCTCTCTGCATGGAGTCTGCTTCTCCTTCTGCCTGTGTCTCTGCCTCTCTCTCTCTCTCTCTCTCTCTCTCTCTGCATCTCTATGAATAAATAAATAAATAATCTTAAAAATTTTTAAAAATATTTCTTATTGGAATTTAATCAAATTAGACACACACACATATAGGCATGCACCTTTCCGTTCTATTCAAAGTACTACCCATGCACCATACAACATCTACTACTTCCCACTGGTAATGAGTGAGATTGCAAAAACACAGAGGTCAGCCAGGTACAACACCCCTTTAGTAAGTCAGGTTAATCCCAAAGAACATTAGATTTAAGTAGAAAAACAGAAATTTTCAGATTTTTTGAAGGATAAATGGCCTTTGCTCATGCCTGTGGCCTAAGTAGAAGTAATGAATTTCTAGCTTTGAATTTCCTGTAGTCTCCTTCTTTGATCAACTAAGAGATTCTGAATACACAGAGCAGTTCTACTCATCTGGTATCTGCAGCTATGGCAGATAAGGAAAACGTATTAAACCTGAGTTAATTAAAATGCTTTTGCTTTATTTCTCTGGTTGTTTCATGGGAATAATGCTAATAAGATTTCAGGGGAGAGAGAATTAGATATGTGGAACTGCCAAGAAAATTCCAGTTAAGTGAGAGAGAACTGGGTGCTATCACACACTTAAAGGGTAACGCATAAAAGAATAAGTTTCTTTTCAGTGTAATTGTTTTTAACATGTGAGATCAGAAAGCACATGTTTGACTGTACCACCTTTCCACCTAGAAAACTGCAGGGTAAGGGAAATGGCAGCACTGTGCTTGTGCAGGTGTCCTTGCTAAAGCGCACCCACGCCTCACATGGTAAAGATCATAGTCTGCATTGCAGAGGCAAGTATGGAATTAGGATTTGAACCCAGATCTGTCTGGCTCCAGAGGTTTGTAACCAATCACCAGCCTGTTTTGTTTCTGATTACTTTGAGCAGGCAGTGGACACACACTTAACCCCAAAGGAGGGGATTTTTCATCAAAGTATAATCAAATGCTAATGATTATTTTCTTCTTCGGCTCTGACTATCTCTCCTCATGTAGCTTCTGTAACTTCGGATTAAAAAAATGTTTCAGGACTTCATTGTGTATTAGCTATGCTCATTATTTCCAAAGTGAGGATGGTTCCAGAGCACAATTTAAATATCCCTCTTAAGTTCCCAATACAACAATAACATAAACTTCTTAGGATATTTACAGATAAGGCATCATGAACTATACTCAGATTATAATTTACTAAAATGTAGGGACTTTAAAAATCTTCTGTTTGTAGTCTAGTGATGACTTATCAAAGGGAGACAGCAGCTAATGCCCAGTGGATGTGTCTGGCAAAAGAAGAAAACAAAAACAACCCCAAAACTTAAAAAACAAAAAACAAACCAACAACAAAAAACTCCATATGGCTTCAGCAAACATAGGATCTGGAGAAAGATCAACCTTATCTACATATACCAGGTCTCTTCACTCCAAAAGGCCAAGATGTGCAGTGCTACCCAACTTGGGTCCAACTGAAATCCCACTCTTCAGTTTAATATCACCGGCAATATCACAGACCCTAACTTTATTTAATAGTTGTAGCCCTCCAATATCATAAATTTGACATCCAAATCCCAGGTTTAGCCAGTGGGAAGTCCTTCATGTTGATCCCTGTGTCCTCATCATTCTGTGACACTTCCTTACCATTTGGCACAGAAGATTTTCCTGGCTCATCTTGGACCTTCTCTGCCTGGCCCTGGATCAGCTATTTCTCCAAGGAGCCTTGATCCTCTTCATGGAGAATGGTAGGTAGAGAGCAAGAGCTAGGTACTAAGTGTGCTCATTCCTAGTATAGTGTCATGGGTTCCAGACATCCTCAGAGAACAGAGCTAGGAAACAGACGTACACAACTATCTATTAACACAATCCATTAGTTCACATGATACCTGAAATACAGATCCCAAACACAAGGTTTGTTCTCTTTTCTTGTTTCTGTATTTTGCTCAGTCACAGAATGAAGAGAAAGTAATTTCATAAGGTAAATGACAATGAATGCCTGATTTAAAAGAAAATGTGGCAGACTAATTGCCTTAGTGGCTGCAACCTCAAATCCATGCTTCGAGTGAGTATGCCTCAACCCCACGGGCTCTTGTTTCAGCCAATAGGTCAACAGCAAAAGCCAAGGCAGAGGCATGACAAGTGCTTGCCCATTTCCTCTTCTGGTTCCTATCACTATGACAGCAAAATTGGGTGATCCATGGAGGGAAGAGAAGTCAGTAAGTCCACTAGGTCCTAGACCACTCGGTTCCACATAACCCATCAGTTTGGTCACAGACACCAGCCTGAGCCCAGCTGAGAATGGTCAATCCAGTGGAGATGAGCAGAAGCACCCAGCTGACCTGTGATCTTGTGAGAACAAGAAATGGTTGTTTTACAACAATAAATGGTAATTTGTTTTACCATATTATTGGGGCAATAGACAACTGATACAAAGTGCCTAAAATGTCCTTTAAAAAGGGCATTTTGGGCAGCCCGGGTGGCTCAGCGGTTTAGTGCCGCCTTCGGCCCAGGGCGTGATCCTGGAGACCTGGGATCGAGTCCCACATCAGGCTCCCTGCATGGGGCCTGCTTCTCCCTCTGCCTGTGTCTCTGCCTCTCTCTCTATCTCTGTGTCTCTCATGAATAAATAAATAAAATCCTTTTTTAAAAAAAAAGGGCATTTTAAATGTTTCTCAGTGTCAAGATCTCATAAATGCTGCACTATTTTCTAATAGGGTTTTTAAAAATGAAACTTGATAATATGATTATAAAATTTAAATATGTAACTAAGGAATCACAAATACCTCTGAAAAGCAGGTGTCAAGGCTGATTATGATGAAGTGTGGTCCTAACCTAGGTACACATAACTAAGCAAGGAAGAGCAGAAAAGTAGGTTGTAGCTTTGTTTAGAATGAATTAAAGCAGCGGGTTGAATCTTAGCAAAATCACACTACGTGAAAAAGTAAGTCCAGAAAGATTATCCACAATGTGATACCTATTTTATATAAGTGATTTACAATAATATTATATACAAAGAAAAGCAAGGCAATAATGAGCAGGAGGTGGAGAATGCCAATTGTCTTGGTTGGAGGAAGCAGGTGGAGGGAAAAATCACATGATTACAAGTAGGTCATTGCAAAACTTCTACTTTCGCTATTGATTTTGTTTTGTTTTGTTTGAGAGAGAGAGAGAGAGAGAGAGAGAGAGAGGTAGTACACATGAGGCACAGGAGCCCAGGCAGGGGGAGGGGCAGAGGGAGACAGAATCTTAAGCTGGCTCCATGCTGGGTGCAAAGCCTGATGAGGGCTTGAACTCACGACCCTAATATCATGACCTGAATGGAAACCAAGAGTTGGATGCTTAGAGAGCCACCCAGGTGCCCTTCTAGCCTTTGTTTTGTGTGGTGGGTTCATAAATTCTTATTACACCCCTTAAAACCTAGATAAACTAATTTCAACTAGTTTAAATAAACTAATTTAAACACAGTCAAAAGTAAGTCCACACACAGACCCAAAATGCTCTTCTGTAGGAAAGCTGGAAAACGTGCCACAATGTTCAATATCTAGCCTTGTCTTTAATGCCCGAGGATCATCATTTTGCAATATAGTTACATTACATAAAACATGAAAATATGGTTGTGAATATGGCTGGGGTAAAATGTCACTGATCACTGCAGGTACCATCATTTGCACTTTTTAAAGGGAGTCCGTATATCTTAGTCATTTACTTCTCACAAACAAATAATCAAATGGAGGGTGCTATTGATAAATTTGCAAAGCTCATTGTTCTAAGGAACCATTATCTGTATTTAGCTCTATAAACCTCTGGCAAGGTACACTAAGTCTATTTGAATTCACCATTCAATTTTTCAGCTACTTTTTAAAATCCACACTGTGTCTGAGGGACAGATTTTCTCTCTTCCCAGTTGTTACCTAATAAGAGATGTGCTTATATGGTAGAATAATTTTGATGGTTTGGGAAAGCCTTGGTATGTGTGCCCAAGCTGAGCTGTCTGCCAGCTGCTCCTCTCTGGCACACTGCCATCATACCTGAGAACATTTCTCTCCCCCACTAATTGCCAGGTACTGGGATTGTCTCTCTTTTCTCCTAGACTAGCTCTATGATGACTTCTCCATGCCTCATCTATCTTTTTATCAGTAGCATTAACACCTAGATTATTGCAAAAGCCTCTTAGCAGAGAACTTCCTCCTAATGGCTCTGTGCTCTCTGTATCCATGATTATAGCTATTCCCAGAGTTACTATTTATTATTAGTATTATTAAGTATTATTATTATTTAGTGTGATCACATCACTCTTCAGCTTAAAACCTTCAAATGTCTCTCATGAGGGGACAGAACGTGTTTCTCCAGCTTCTTGCATGAACAAGTCTCAGGGGTCTGCAAGTTCTATATAAGAATTTTAAAATTTTGCATTTTGATTTGAGGTTCATATTTGAAAAAAATACAGTCTTATTCTGAATTATCTAGATAATTTTTAAACCTTGCATCATACTGGAATCTCCAAGGAGGCTTTGAAAAAATATCAATCCATGGATATTTATACCTACATGTATTCTTTTTTTAAATAATAAATTTATTTTTTATTGGTGTTCAATTTGCCAACATACAGAATAACACAGTGTGTTCAACAAACTGTGTTCAATAACACAGTCTGTATTCAACAGTGCTCATCCCATCAAGTACCCACCTCAGTGCCCACCAACCAGTCACCCCCAACCCCTGCCCTCCTCCCCTTCCACCACCCCTAGTTCGTTTCCCAGAGTTAGGAGTCTTTCATGTTCTGTCTCCCTTTCTGATATTTCCCACTCATTTTTTCTCCTTTCCCCTTTATTACCTTTCACTATTATTTATATTCCCCAAATGAATGAGACCATATAATGTTTGTCCTTCTCCGATTGACTTACTTCACTCAGCATAATACCCTCCAGTTCCATCCACGTGGAAGCAAATGGTGGGTATTTGTCATTTCTAATGGCTGAGGAATATTCCATTGTATACATAGACCACATCTTCTTTATCCATTCATCTTTCGATGGACACCGAGGCTCCTTCCACAGTTTGGCTATTGTGGACATTGCTGCTAGAAACATCGGGATGCAGGTGTCCCGGCGTTTCATTGCATCTGTAACTTTTGGGTAAATCCCCAGCAGTGCAATTCCTGGGTCATAGGGCAGATCTATTTTTAACTCTTTGAGGAAACTCCACAAAGTTTTCCAGAGTGGCTGCACCAGTTCACATTCCCGCCAACAGTGCAAGAGGGTTCCCTTTTCTCTGCATCCTCTCCAACATTTGTGGTTTCCTGCCTTGTTAATTTTCCCCATTCTCACTGGTGTGAGGTGGTATCTCATTGTAGTTTTGATTTGTATTTCCCTGATGGCAAGTGATGCAGAGCATTTTCTCATGTGCTTGTTGGCCATGTCCATGTCTTCCTCTGTGAGATTTCTGTTCATGTCTTTTTTTGCCCATTTCATGATTGGATTGTTTGTTTCTTTGCTGTTGAGTTTAATAAGTTCTTTATAGATCTTGGAAAATAGCCCTTTATCTGATAGGTCATTTGCAACTATCTTCTCCCATTCTGTAGGTTGTCTTTTAGTTTTGTTGACTGTATCCTTTGCTGTGCAAAAGCTTCTTATCTTGATGAAGTCCCAATAGTTCATTTTTGCTTTTGTTTCTTTTGCCTTCGTGGATGTATCTTGCAAGAAGTTACTGTGGCCAAGTTCCAAAAGGGTGTTGCCTGTGTTGTTCTCTAGGATTTTGATGGAATCTTGTCTCACATTTAGATCTTTCATCCATTTTGAGTTTATCTTTGTGTCTGGTGAAAGAGAGTGGTCTAGTTTCATTCTTCTGCATGTGGATGCCCAATTTTCCCAGCACCATTTATTGAAGAGACTGTCTTTCTTTCAGTGGATAGTCTTTCCTCCTTTATCGAATATTAGTTGACCATAACGTTGAGGGTCCACTTCTGGATTCTCTATTCTGTTCCATTGATCTATGTGTCTGTTTTTGTGCCAGTACCACACTGTCTTGATGACCACAGCTTTGTAGTACAACCTGAAATCTGGCGTTGTGATGCCCCCAGCTATGGTTTTCTTTTTTAAAATTCCCCTGGCTTCGGGGTCTTTTCTGATTCCACACAAATCTTAAAATAATTTGTTCTAACTCTCTGAAGAAAAGTCCAGGGTATTTTGATAGGGATTGCATTAAACGTGTAAATTGCCCTGGGTAACATTGACATTTTCACAATATTAATTCTGCCAATCCATGAGCATGGCATATTTTTCCATCTCTTTGTGTCTTCCTCAATTTCTTTCAGAAGTGTTCTATAGTTTTTAGGGTATAGATCCTTTACCTCTTTGGTTAGGTTTATTCCTAGGTATCTTTTGCTTTTGGGTGCAATTGTAAATGGGATTGACTCCTTAAACCTACATGTATTCTGAGTTGTTCTGGAAAAAAGGGATGTGTTAAGTTTAGGAATTGGGAAGATATATTCTCTAGGTGATGGATTATCTTAGAAGATTTTTAAGGAAGGGGCATAACAAAGACATTTGAAAAGGCATTCCTGGGACACCTGGGTGATCAAGTGGTGAGGCATCTGTCTGTTCATCTCAGGTCATGATCTCAGGGTCCTAGGATCCAGTCCCGTATGTGGCTCCCTGCTTAGTGGGGTCTGCTTCTCCCTCTCCTTCTGTACCTCCCTACCCCTCCCCACTCTTGTTCTCTCTCTCTCTCAAATAAATACAAAATATTAAAAAAAAAGAAAAGAAAAAGGCATTCCTAGTAGCTTTGTGGATGATGGGTTGCTGGTGACAAGCCTGGAGGCAGGGGGTGAGGGAGGTGGGTCCAAGGACCATGAGGCGGGAGGCAAGGTGTGCTAGTTGAAGGCAGTGTCAATGGGAACAGACAGTAAATTAGGAGAGAGATGTGAAGGAGTTAAGGAAACAGAGTTAGAAGGACTCTGGTTTGGGCAATTGGTGGGGACATTTCCCCCCCAAAAGAGCAGCAGAGTCAGCGGGGATCTGGAAGGAAGGACATGAGAAATGAGTTCAGAACTGCCTGCAGGGTTTTTGGCATGCCTACAGGACACCCTGGTGTACAGGCCCAGGAGAGATTAGCCTGAACAATGAAACTTGATTTCCAGTGTTCGTGATCCTACAAACCATTAGAGCTGCTTTCCTTGTCTGTGACACATCTAGGTTTTTTCGTGATCCTCCATCCACAGGATAGCAGGGCAATAATCCCTGGGCTAGCTACCAGCATTTCAGCATTTGCAGTAAGAGCATCATTCTATTCTAACCAATCAATTACAGGTACACGTTGGAACAATTCAAAGTTCAGGTCCCCTAACAATGACTTTTTTGTTCTGTTTTGTTTGTGTTTTTTCACCATTCTCCTCTCCTTGAACATGGCATGTGAGTGAAGGGGAAGCTGGTGGGTAGGAGCGGGAGGGAGATGCTCTGTGCTGTCTGTCCTGGGGTCCCCTTGTCTCTGAGCCCCAGCTACAGGGAATGTGTTGCGCTCAGCCCATTGCACACAAGTTCGCATCTGTTGCTGTGGATTTGCACCTTGGCATCATGTGTCTCTGGTTCTCAGGGTCCTGCCCTCCCATCCCAGGGAGCCAAGCTGAGCGGGTTCTCGTGTCCATAGCTCAGAAATGAGCTATGGCTGTGCGACGCGGAACCTCTTCAAATGTACAATGCGTTGGCTCCATCTCACCAGCAGCACCAACTCAAGCTAGTTTTCTGGATATCCTCTTCCATGAGTGCTTCACTATTGCTTCTGAGAACACATGGGGGCCCTCAAAAGGCTGACACACTCCAATGCTGAGTACCAAGTTCTCAGATTCCTCCTTCCCTATGCTGGTGGCTTATAAGCTGATGCACTCCCTAACCTTGTCTTTCTCACTCCTGCCCTCACCCCATCCCTTTCTCCCCCTCTCCCTGACTTAGACGTTCTGTCACCTCCTCTGGCTGTCTTCTAGGGGCTCCCCATCCATCTGTGCCTCCTCCTCTCTTGCTGGGGCCCTACTGTGCACGAGGTATGGTGGACAAACAAGCGTGCCCACTGAGGGAGACAGCCTGGGAGGTATTTCAACATAAAACATCATTATCATCCTCGCCACAACTTCATAAGGTATGTATTTTAATTGTCAGCGGACAGAGGAAGAACGTGAGACACAATATGATGAAGGGCCTCCCCACGTAGGCAGAGCAGAAGTGTCAGAAAGAAAGGCAGGTGTGGTAGGTTTCAAGAGTGATATATTCCCACCACCTCCAGTGGCGTCCAGGGGGCCACAGAGGGACGGCACAGCTCTTGGAGTCCCTCTAGCTCCACAGGTCTCTACACACACAGGGAGACATGGCAGCTCCCACAGGCCCTGCTCACAGCATGTGGCCTATCCTTTCACAGCTATGTGCTGCCCACACACGATGGGGATGCTCCATGTCCTCATGGCCCTAGCATTTTAGTGAACACCTGCTCTCTCTCTGAACTACTACTTTCTGGTTTGGAAGTACCTGTTTCTTATCTCTTATCTCTTTTTTTGGGTAACTTACCACACATTCCATGTGGTTTAGCTCCTCAACCTGAAAGTTCAATAAAATCTCATCCAAAATGCTTTTGAGTGTGTTCATGTGGACTAGTCAATATAATCCATGTTGATTTCAGCCACAGGCCACCAAAATATTATTTCATTTTACTAAGTTGATTATATTTTGACCAAAAAAGGCCTTTAAAATAATTATGATCATGGTATAAAATATTTAATATTTAGGCAATCAGCCATTTACCAACAAGAGTAGAAATACTACCAGAAGTCATATTATTTAATCACTTTATATGCTTTATGTTTACTAAATAAGTGTGAGATTTAACATTATCTGGGCTTGTCTGTACTCTAAGAAAGCTTTCACTTAGCAATTGGCATACTAAGAAATGTTTTTCCATGTGATGCTTCTTAAGGTCTACTTTGCATATTGCTTAAAAATAACTGGTTATATTGTTATTGTCACTTTAGTAGGTAGCATTACATTTTATCTCAATTCTGACAATATCAATCAGAGACCGAAAATCTGAAAAAAACTCACCCACTGAATCAAAAATAATGTAGATGTGTGAGCTGCATAATTCAGGTTTCACTATCCAGACAGAGTAAGTAGTCTGCCTTAGTATCTTCCTATCTTTAATTACCTTAGTACAACGTGTAGGCGATAGTATTTACTCAGGAAATATCTATGGCATTGGGATAAGCCTATTTGTCACCTCACTCTTCTAAAATTATCAGGTTGGTACCCTGAATTCTTGAACAGATATGCTAATTCTAGACTAAAGGCCACTTAAAACTCTTTTGGCAATTCTCTTTATGAGTGCTCTGTGTAGGTTATCCAACACACGGATGGTAGTAGAGCAGCTGTAATCTGAAAAATTAATCTTCATATAATACCTATATATTACCATGTCCATGAATGAATTATTAATTGCAAGGATACGGAGAAAAAGGCTGAAAATATGATTTAATGGCATTTATGCATAGTATAAATGCACATTTCTGAGGAGAGCAATGAACCTCTAAAAATTTATACATTTTGTACATGCTTTGAAGTATATGTCATACTCTGAATTAAAAGATAATGGTGCTGACAGTAGCAGTGTCTATGCATATGAATGTGGCTGAAAAGCCCGATGAGTTACTCTTCATTTTCCCCACTAATTCTACAGTAACTGGGATTAAATGAAGTGAAAAGAGGATTGGTACAGTGTGTCCTCTACCAAATTTCCAAAGACTGAGATTCATTACATCTTTGATCTTTGAACACTGTAACCTTTTGCTGTTAACAAGGGAATAAATAATATATGTGCTTATCAACAGTAAATAACTAATGCTTAGGCAAAAAAAAACCCAAAACCTTCAAGTTATATCAACTATCACCAGACTTGAACTATAGGTCAGAAATTCAAGTACTTTAAAATCACACATGATAGGGGAACCTGGTAGCTCAGTGACTGAACGTCTGCCCTCCACTCAGGGTATAATCCCAGGGTCCTGGGATTGAGTCCTACATCAGGTTCCCTGCAGGGAGCCTGCTTCTCCCTCTGCCTGTATCTCTGCCTCTCTCTCTGGTCTCTCATGAATAAATAAATAAAATCTTTAAAAATATATAAAATAAAATCACACATGACAAAATAATAATAAAATTACAGTGACATTCAGTAATTCAATTATTATGTATGATCCATCAAATTCATTCATTCATTGAACAAATATCTATAAACATCTGCTTTATTCAGGGCCTATATTAGATGTCAGGAATATATATTGAACTAAGTACAGCGCTTGTCCTCAAGAAGCTTACACACTCATGTGTTTCCAAAACTGAAGCAAGTTCTACACCACCAAGGGCCAGTGGTGACCCTAAATTGTTTGCCTTCCATGAGGAGGGAGGGAGAGGAAGGGAGGAGGAGGAAGGGAGACGCAGGGAGAGGAGTGCATCTGAATAAAGCCATTTAAACAAAACAGAAACAAGCCTCTAGCAAGGGAAGGACACTATTTTGGTAGTTCAAAACTTATGCAATCAAATTAATCAGCAAAAATGTACAGTATTTGCTGCTTCACGGAGTTTAAAGAATAACTTAGTCTCATAATATTTTATTGTTTAATTAGGAAACCAAGAATTATTTGAGGCATATATTCAATTTAACTGTTAAATGGGTGGTAAAAGCAGAAATTCTACAACAAATAACAAAGAGTGATCACTGTAGTTCTTTGTTCATAATAAGGACAACACTATGACTAATATTTCTGTCAATGAAAGCAATAATGCCAAGGTTCATAGGAGAATGAAGAACCAGGGCAGCAAATCTTAAATGTATTAAAACCAATTACACTCTAAACTAAGATCAATGAATGACAAACTGTGGAGTTGAACTTTTTAATTTGTGAGTTTTTTTTTCTTCAGAGAGAATAAGAAAAGCACGGACATGAAATGCCTTACTCTCCTATCAGGATCACTCACCAGGAGGGTAACAACCAGCAGGAAGTTAGTTACTGAGCACTGGTTTACCGTCACTGCATTCATTCGACAAACTGTTCTGGAGCCTCCCCTGAGTGCCTGCGACATCACAAGGTGGGTGTAAGGCACACACGTGAAGGAGCAACAGGAGAGCTACAGGATGGGTGTCAGACAAGCCGGTCGTTACTTCTAACTAATCACCCACCTCCTTCCCTCTTATAACCCTTTTAATTATTGTTTAGAAATATGGAAGTTTCTGACCACAGGTAGACAGAAGTGAATGCTAGGAAGCCGGGCACATCAGAGGCACCCAAATCCCCAAATCTTACGATGCAGAGAGAACATGTGCAGGACGGGAGCATTAACAAAGAATGATCTGACTCTGCACTTTTTAGGACTCTGACCTTTAAGACTAGTTATGTAGCCAAACTGTCTAAGGGAAGTTTCCCAAAGGAAAGTTTTTCTCAAACTTCCCTACCAAGAACAGTGGAAGTGAGAGGAGAATAGATGTCCAGGCAGCCCGGCCTTCTCAAAATCTCCTGGAAATCTCACTTAAAATTTAAATTTGATTCCATAATATATCAAGTATGTCTTAATATTAAAGTCATGGCTTCGGGCAGCCTGGATGGCTCAGCGGTTTAGCGCCGCCTTCAGTCCAGGGCCTGATTCCGGAGACCCGGGATCGAGTCCCACATCGGGCTCCCTGCATGGAGCCTGCTTCTCCGTGTGTCTCTGCCTCTCTCTCTCTGTGTGTGTCTCTCGTGAATAAATAAAATCTTAAAAAAAATAAAATAAAGTCATGGCTTCAATACCTTCCGGAAAGGAAATAGGCATTGTGACATCATTTTGGTTAATATGCAAGATATACTTTGCACTGAGTTAAAAGGGTCTGGACACTGGCTGAACTGAAGAGATCTGGTGTTTACTGCACATTACTTTCAGCACCTCGATGATATCTAGTCGCCTTATTGGTATCACAATATTTCCTGAACGTACTTGGACCTGTGTTAAAGCCTCTGAGATGCCCCTCCACCATGATTCTTGCTTACCTCTCATGTGGTATCGTACACACTGAATAAGGGTTTCCTGTATGACCAACACATGCTGAGGAAGTGACATGCGATTTCTGAGAATATGCCATAAGAGACACTGCAGCTTCCATGCTGGCCTCCTGGATTGCTCTGGGTGAAGCCAACTGCCATGTCAAGAGGACACTTACACATCCCCATGGAGAAGCTTATGTGGGGAAAAACTAAGGTTTCCATTCACTAACCAGCACCAATTTGCCAGTCACATGAGTCAGTCCATGAGAGAACAGCCTCGGGTTCTTTAGACGACTATGCCCTGAGTAATGTCTTAACTGTAATCTCATAAAAGAATCGGAGTTAGAAATGCCCAGCTAAGCCATTCCAAAAACCATTATTTTATGAGAGAGTGAGAGAGAGCAAACACACATGTGTGAGCAAGGGGAGGTGAGGAGAGAGAGAATCCCAAGCAGGCTCCATGCTCAGTGCGAAGCCCAATGTGGGACTTGATCCCACCACCCTGAGATCAGGACCTGAGCCAAAATCAAGAGCTGGATGCCTAACCCACTGAGGCACCCAAGTGTTCCCAAGCCATTCCAAAATCTTGACTTACAAAAACTCCAGGAGATAATACATATTTTTAATTTTTTTTAAGCCACCAAGTTTTGGGATATTTTGTTATGTACAACAGTTAAATACACAAGTGGCTACAGATGGCAAATTATTTTATTTCTTCATGACACTATGTAAAGGCATTACCCGAAAAGAAGTGTATACAGCCCCACAATAAGCTGGTAGGGTTCTATTTTCAAGCTACTCTTGACAGAAAGTTCACTGAATTAATCTTCTTGGAAAGAGGTGACGTTGCTCCTTTTATGTGACACATCAAAATAGTCGCTGAATCACTATTCAGTTTGTTTTTTAATGTCGTGGAAAAATAAATCAAAAGCCATTTTTCTTTCACTACAAAACCTGTAATTTCTGTCAAATCCAAATGAAGAGCCACAAAGAACACGTCGTCCATATGATCAACTTTCTTCATCCAACTATCAAATTTAATATCACTTTTATTATACCAATGTTGATAGAAATGGTAAGAAAAAAACACAACTGAAAAAACACAACTGTTCAGTTCTGCAGTTGCAGCTGTTGATAATAATATTCAGCTACAAAAATATGCAAAATAAACCAAATTTATGAGAACAATAAGATCAGCCATTAATTGATAAGATCAGCCATTGAAAAATTTCAATCCTATCCATGGCAAGCTTTAGCATATAGATTCTAGTTATGATCTTTGTCTTTTGCTTTGATATTCCATATTTTCCCTTCTAAAAAAAAAGCCACCACTGAAACCCCAGTCTGAGCACTTTAATAACCTTTCTCACCTGAAATATATATTCATAGAATAAGCTTTTGAATTCATCTTGCAATTCACCATAAATTTTTCTAAAATCATAGCTATTTGAAGCACTTGATTTTCTAAAATAATATTTTTTAATGATCACATTGAAAACACAAAGACAACCACAGGCCAAAGTCAGTAAGGCAGTCAATTCTAAATAAATATAACAATGGCCTTTACAGAGCTTCCTGAGTTCCTAAAATTTTGTTTTTCACAGAAATGTCAATTGTTACTAAACTTTGTCCCAGTTGCTTGCCGATCAGGCAATATAAAATTTAATGTATCTTTACTGATGACATTATCTATATAAACAAAATCCATTAAAGTGTTAATTTTAATAGGTGTAAACTTATATCAATATGTGGCCAAGAACTCAAACTCTCAAATAGTTGTTTAGGGATACATTCTCTGATGGTGTCAGAGAAAGACGTCTTTCTGAGTGGTTACCTCATTTGGACCCAGAAAAATTTCAATCCTATCCATGGCAAGCTTTCATAAAATTTCTCTGTTATGTAAATCCCACTTTCAAAGATCTTCCTTTAACTAGTCTTGAAGGAAATTCCAAGAAAAATAATATTTTCTGGGTCTGGTTGTACTTTTTTAGCATATAGATTCTAGTTATGATTTTTTTTTTCATTTTAGTTACCAAAAACACTAGTGACTATTATTCAAAATTTGTGTGCTTAAATTTTTGGTTCATTTACTTTAAAGATCTCTAGTTCAAAACTAATGTTTAGGCTTACTGGTATTAACCACAGCTAATTAAAACATAAAATAAAAGTTTCTTAAGAACATCCTACCATTTTCTCTTTATCTATATTCTAGTTGTGACCAATTGCAAACATCTTCAGTGTCCTCTTCTTGTTAATATACATGACCCTGTATATTTCCCGTTGATATAAGTTGCCCATATAATGTGCTGGTTTCATTATATATTTGCTTCATATTTATAATCTAGTAGAAAATGAAATCCATTAAATTTTTAAGACAAAGAATTTTAAAAAATATCTTGGTATTTTGGCCATTTGTTAACTACTGGGAAAAGTGGAACAAATAGATGATGGTTTTCCTACAAAATATTTGATGTAGCCAAAGGTGGGGAAAAGCTGGAATGATGTGTGGGAGCAATATTTTTAACAGAAAGTTTGAAGAATTTGAATACCTGGCTTATAAGATCAGTAACATAATTGAAAAGCTGTCTGTGAAGGTTTCTGAGCATATTTTAAGAAATGGAGCATTTCATAATGAACAGAAGTCCCATTGTCTTTTATTTTTCCCAAGTTTTCCCAAGCCCTGTCTTTTATTTTCCCTGCTTTCATTCTATAGCTTGTGTTAATACCACTAGATTACCTGATAACACAAAACTATCAACTTTTCCAATCACTACACAGAAAATTTGTCTATTCTCTAGGTTTTTAAACAAAATAAAATAAATTAAATAAAATAAAACAAGACATCATCCCAACAGAGAAAAACTGGATTATGTTTGTGGGACCCAGGAAATTTACAAAAATCCCCTACCCCTGGACCAGCAGAGCAGGACTGATTCCATTTTGTGCTACACCCGCCACCTCCCGTGTGACCCCCACATGACCTGCTTATTGCTTAAGGCGCTGCCCCACCCTAGTCAAGCTGCTGGGCACACCTGAATGGGAAATTGGCTCATAACAATGTAACCCTGCTTTGTGCCCGCCAAAACTGCACTCCAATTCTGACCATATTAATAGGCCAGCTCAAATGGATACTAGAGGGTAAGATGTAATTCAATTGGCCACCTGCGTGTGGACTGACATGACTGTGCAACTTTCTGCGTATCCCATGGGCCACTGGCCCCTATAAAGCTGCTACGCCTCTTAGTCTCGGGGTCTAAGTCCCTGCTCCGCTGTGTCGGGTACACTTGGACTCAAGCTCGAGCTTGTAAATAAACCCTCGTTGTTTGCGTCGGTGTCGGCTCCTTGGTGGTTTCTCGGATTCGCTATCTTGGGCACAGAAATGTTTATTTAATTAGAGCACACACATGACAAAATCTTGGAAGACTGCTTGGTGGGATGAGCCCTGGGCATTGTGTGTAAATGATGAATCACCAAATTTTACTCCTGAAACCAATCTTACACTGTATGTTAACTAGAATTTAAATAAAAACTTGAAACAAAGAAAACAAAAACATATGCTCAAACTTCTAATAAAGCGCTGACAGTGCAGGAAGACGTGTCATATCATTCTGAGCTTCAGACTGCCCACCTTTCAGCATGCTGGTCCATCTCACTTGAAGAAGAATGAGCATAAAGTAATCTGTCCTCTGGGTAGTGCTGTTACATAAAATACAGGACAGTTAAATTTTATCTTCAGATAAGCAATAACCAATTAGTTTAAGTATGTCCCAAATATTGCATGGGACATATTTACACTAAAAATTACTCATTGTTTATGTGAAATTTAAATTAGTCTGTGTCATGGTTGATTGTATGTGTCAACTTGACCAGGCCCATTCTAAGTATGTCTGTGAGGGTGTTTTTGGATGAGATTACAATTGAATCTGTTGCTTGAGCAAAGCAGATTTTCTTCCCTAACATGGGAGGCCCTCATCCAATCAGTAGAAGGCTTGCGTAGAACAAAAAGGTTGACATTCCAGTTGGTAAGGGGGAGCTTCTCCCGCCCAACTGTCTTCCTGCTGAAGGCCTTGGCCTTTTCTTGCCTCAGACTCAAACTGAAACCTAAGACTCTTCCTGGACTTCAGGCCTTTGGATTCAGATGGGAATTAAACCACTGGCTCTCCTAGGTCTTAAAGCTTCCTGCCTGCAGATCTTGGGACTCAGACTGCATAATCATGTGAGCCAATTTCCTGTAATAAATCTCTATATGTGTATAGATAATCTGTTGGTTCTATTTCTCTGCAGAACCCTAATATTGTCTGTATTTTTATTTGCTAAATCTTGCAGCCTTACCTCTGGGGTTTGCATGACTCAATTAACAATGACTATACTGAAACAATTTAATTTAATTTTATTATTTTTTTAAAGATTTTATTTATTTATTCATGAGAGACAAACAGGAGAGAGAGAGAGGCAGAGACATAGACAGAGGGAGAAGCAGGCTCCACGATGGGAGCCAACGTGGGACTCGATCCTGGGTCTCCAGGATCAGGCCCTGGGCAGAAGGTGGCGCTAAACCACTGAGCCCTCTGGGCTGCCCCTGAAACAATTTTAAAATGTACTTTGTCTCATAATTTAATGTTTCCAATGTTGTGGTATTTTAATAATCAGTATTGGAAGAAAGTTGTGTGACACCAGGGGTAAGTGTGAGTTGTGATCTGGCTGAGATGGACAGGTGTGAACCTAGCTGTGTGAATTTATTGTTGCACAGAGAATGTTCAATTATTTCCACTTGGAGTATCATATAACTTAAATTAAGATCTTTAATTACAGTATAACATATTCAAATAAATTACTTTGTAATCTAGCACAGGAATAAAAGACAAGCCCATTAAAAGCAACAGAATATGCCAAATCTCTCAGAATTAGGAGAATCTGAAAACTAGAAGGAATAGATCTGAATAATTTATAGATCAAAGAAAAGATATATTATTCAATCACCAGACCTTTTTTTTATCAAAACTTTACAGATCATTTTCAAATTAATTGTGTTTTCTGCCAGGTATATATAATTACAGTTACAATACAGACAACAAAACCCACAAATTTAATCAGGGAGCCTAATCTGGACACCCATGGAATCTAACCCACAGATACATGTTATCTCCCTTTGCATAATCTTTTCTAAAATTTTAAATTAATTGACAATATGCAGATAATTGACAGATTTCAACAGAATTCTAGATTCTTGGCCCTCATGTGTGATTAGGCCATTACAGATCACTTCTGCATGGGATTCTAGTCTGGCTTTTCTGTAACCCAGCCCTGAAAAGTCCTCTGGAGTTACAGAATGCCCGGGTCTCAGGGCATTTGGATTTGCAGTTCTTACTTTTATAGGGGAGAAAATGCTGTTAAGCCTTCAGAATTATTTAACGTGCTTCCAAAGTACACTATGAATTCCGACAGTCAAGATCCCACACTTGGGTTACAACAAGCCACTGGGTGACGGTGAGCTGATCTGCTGACCCCTGTTGATGTAAAGCTCCACATGAAGAAAGCATGACCTCAACTCTGAGATGATAGTGAAGAACACACCTGTGTTGGCACATACACTCCACAAGTGTGCCTTTGGTCTAAATACTATTCTGTGCACCGGGGAAGAGCAGCAGTGGATGCACAGAGAAGACGCCTGGACTCACAGGGCTCACAGCCGAGCTCATAGGCAACAAACAAATCTGTAAGCAAGACAGGTCAGGTGGTGGCAGCTATTGGGGTAAAGACCAAGGAGTAGAGAACAGAATCTGACCACGAAACTGTTTCACACTGCATGGCCAGGGAAGATCTCTCTGGGAAAATGATGCTTCAGCAAGACTGGATGATGGGAAGAGATCTGGAGGTATGAGTTGCAGGAAGAACAGAGTGGTGGTACCAGGGCCCTGAGCCCAGTACAATGAAGGGACAGGATGAGGAGTGGTGCAGGGGGGATGTGACAAGCAGAGAGAGGAAAGGTCTGAAAGGCAGGCTGGGGGCAGATTTATTTATGGCAAAGCTGCTCAAACATTTTGTTCTTAAACCCCATGCATCTGAAAAAATGAATTATATAATATATAATAAAATATGTGAATAATGTATTTCATATTATATATTAATAATATAGAAATCATAACAGATTAAAGTAATCTATAATACTGACATAATATATAATAACATCATACATACACATATATACATATACATACGGTATATGTATGTATATATACATACATATTACATATACATATGGTCCCCCTCTCCCAGCTTCTATCAATGACCATACCTTACACAGCCAGCATATATTTCAAAACAAGGAAACTGTTACTGGTGAATACTGTTCACTCAGGTACAGACCTTATTCATATTCCACCAGTTTGCATTTTTTATGGTATATATCTCTATTAAGTTTCATCACATGTATAGATTTGTGTAACCACAAGCACCACCATTACACAACTGTCCCATTGCCACAAAGATAGTTGCTTGTTTACCCCTTGATTACCATACTTTCTGCAACCTTAACTCCTGGCAGCCACTGATATGTTATCACCCTGAGAATATTACATAAATTTTCTATAAATTGGCTTTTTTATCTCACTCAGCATAATGTCCTTGAATTCACCTAAACGGCTGCATGTTTCAAGTCACTGAGGAGTGACTCTGTATGGATGCACCAGTTTGTTTACCCATTTGCTCACTGAAGGACATTCGCGTTACCTTTACAACCCGAAAGATTACTGAAGACTCCAAACAGCCTTTGTTTATAAGTGTCATATATATATATATATGGAAGATGTGCCATGTTGGAAATTCAATTGGAAGCATTTAAAAAATACTCATTTATTAATTTACTTAAAACTAGCAATAGCAAACCCGTTATATGTTCATAGAAATAACCTATTTTTATGAGAAATAAATGCATTTTTTAAAAGAAAAGAAAGTCTGAAGAGTGGCACTGTTCTGAATTTTTGCAGATGTGTTTAATATCTGTCTTTACAGAAGATGGGTAGGTTCACGCACCTGCTTCTGCATTCATTGTGCTGTGACCTCACATGTCATGTGACCTCTGAGACCCTTCTCTAAACATTCATGAGAGAAAGAGGGAGAGAAAGTAATTAGCATCTTAACATGATGATGAAAAGCATTTGGCCTTGCAGACTTCCTGAAAAGATCTCCGGGGCTCCCAGGATTTCCTGAACCATGAAAGAACCACTGAGTGAGTGTCTTGGATGATAAAGAGATTGGATTTTAAGAGAAGGAAGTTCACTGTAGAATTTTAAGCAAAAAAGAGTGACATAATTTGATTTATACCTTCTTGAAAAATCACTCCTCTGGCTTTGACGAGCATAATGAATGTCTCAGGTGGCTGGTGGTGACCCAGAATGGGGCAGGAGGCCCAAGCGACAGTGGGGGCATGGCCCAGGAGGCTACTGGAGCTTCCACCACAGGACACTGGGGTGGCTGGAACCAGAGGGCCAGCAGTGAACCCATGCTAAGCGAAATCTACAGGTTGTGGTGAGAAAGCAGATGGGGAAACAAGGGCAGGAGAGGACACAGGGGCCTCCCTGCATTCTGCACCTGCACTACTATATGGATGTGTCTGGAGGAGCAGTACATTTTAGGGTGAATTGGGCAAAAGAGAAAAATATGCATTTAATGGGGCATATCCTTCCTTCCTCCATCCTTTCCTTCTCTGTTTTATTTCTTCTTCTTCCCAAGATGCTATTGTACGGATGGTGCATCTTATAATCAGTGACATCTTATATTTAAAGGACTATAGTTCTATATTCCACTATTGTCTAAACACAGATTAGAACTCAGTAGAGATTTTACAGGCAGTTCTATAACAACTTTTATAACTAAGAATGCACAAATGTTTAATGATTCCATTTGCCTCTCCCTGTTGTTAGAACCTTAATTAGAAGTAAACACAGCAAAAACAAAACAAAACAAAACAACAACAAAAAAGAAATAAATATAGCAGAGTTCAGAGCAGAGGATATTAACGTGAGGCAAACATATCACCCAAACACTGTAATAATACTCACTTTTTTTCCCCAGATACTCATCTTGCTCAATGATTTTAGAGGATACACTATAAACAAAATTATTCTATTCAAGTGAAAACTGAGGCATATGTTTAGACTCAAATGTAAATAGAGATTCCTCAGTACCAGCAACAGATAATGAGAGTGTCCCCTCTGTGCCAAGTAATTTTCTTATAAAAGATTCCAAGTCACGGGAGAAGAAGTGTTGAAATCCTTCAGGAATAAATGATAAATACAAGGTTAGAATTAGTGGTCTTTAGTTTATAATGCAGCACCCATATGTTGTTGATTCAGACAGAGAGAGAAGCTCCTCTTGTTTCTCAGCCCTTACAGTTCCTTTTCTGCCCTCATCTTTTCACTGTCACTAACACATACCATTGAAAAAGAAAAGGTCTTTTCCTCAGTTATCTTATAGTCACAGAGACTCCAAAGGCAAGCCACCTGCCCACAGATGACTCACTGCACACGGCTTCCTGTCTCCTCCTGAACAACTGTTCCATACAATCTTAGGGTCAGAGCACCCAAGGGCAACTTCTGAAACATTTTACCCCCAACACAAAGAAACCTGGCTTCCACTCAGGGTTTGGGTCATACATTAGTGCTGTGCCCCAGGCAGGCAGGTATTAATAGCCTCTGGAGAAAAAGACCTACACTGTTTTATTTATTTTTTTATTTTTTATTTTTTAAAGATTTTATTTATTTATTCATGAGAGACACACAGAGAGAGGCAGAGACACAGGCAGAGGGAGAAGCAGGCTCCATGCACTGGGAGCCCGATGTGGGACTCAATCCTGGGTCTCCAGGATCGCGCCCTGGGCCAAAGACAGGCGCCAAACTGCTGCGCCACACAGGGATCCCGACCTACACTGTTTTTTGTTTTTTTTTTTTTTTGTTTTTTTTTTTCCGACCTACACTGTTTTAATTTGGAGTAATGGGTAGAGAGACCTGGATAATGTACAACAAAGTTCTTTCCATTCAATGGTCCAATCATGCTGAAAATCACACCATGCACCTGCTTGATGAAATCTTATCTGTCCATCTAAAGGAAACTGAAGCTTCACATTCCTTGTGAAGATGTCTCCATAGAATTAACCTTGTTTTTTTTTTCTGTGCTCTCATGGCATCATACTAATTACTGTCTCTTGACTGTACTGAGTATGGTGAGTAGAGCAAATTCCTCCCTGGCTGGCCCTGTGTCTATTATCTCTGTGCCACCTGCTGCCAACACAAGCTCTTGTGCATGATGGGTACTCAGGACATTTTCAACTAAAACACGCACACACAGAGGAAATTTTGCAGAGCTTCAGTTACAGTTAAATATTACAAGTTTATCTGTTTATTCTGCCTTTATTGAATGTTCTTCAAAAGTAAGAATCACAGAAACCATGTCTACACATACCCCATGGGGTTCAGTATCTCACTTATTTATTGACTGCTTCATAATTTGCTTCTAAGCCCTCAATTCATTTCTTCATCCTGAGAAACTTTGTTACATAGAACACCACAAAGGGCAAATGCATGGATATACAGAAGCACTACATAAAAGATTTCTGAAATATAAGGGACACCATGGTTTTTAAATATGACACTTGAAAATGAAAATGGTTGAGCCTGGATTCCTTGTTGGGATGCTACAACGTGGGAGAAGCTCTGCCTGAATAACAGACACCTCTTCTCTGGGAGAAGGAGAGCCCGACTTCTCCAACAAGGCATGAAATGTTGGGAAGGGCTCGTGAGAAGCAGGGATGGGGAGCAGTGAGACCTCCCTGGACCAATGGCCAGGCAGGCGGGTCAGTCTCAAGAGGGTAAGTGGGGCTGGAAAGTACCACAGCATCCAGCGGCCTCTCTCAGCTGGGTACGCACTCTTCAAACTCACTGATCCCAGATTCTCCCCTCTGCATCCAGAAAAGTTGAAAGGGTGCAACTGTCTATTGGTTCCTTCATATAAGTATGAGCATCAAAGGGGAATAAAAACTATAGAGAAAAAAATCCGTCGGGAAGAGAAACAAAAGAATGATAAGATACCTCTGTCTTTAAGGAGGTCCAAGAGCTCAAGTCAGAAAGGAAAGAACAAATCAGGCCATCTGAAAGCCCTAAATATACAAGTCTATAAATGGCAAACTGGTAAACTGAGAATCAAAGACTATCTTCAAACAAGACATAGGAAATAGGCTGTGGAGTCATCAGAGAATATTTCATGAGACATGAGGTTTGGAAAAGGACCCTGCACAATAGGAACAGGTGAATAGAGGATAAAAATTAGGGCTCATGTGGGGGTCATGAAATTAATTCACACTGGATTTGGAAGCATAGGAATTAGGAAAAAGAATCTAGAGAGCATTTTCTCTCCACCAAGGGGCACACAGAGCTTGAGCCCCTAGGAGGCAGGCATGACAAATGCCAAAGCCAGGATGATTAAAAGCAATACTGTAAAGCAATAAATAACAGGTGACTCCAATATTTTTTATTTTCTAGGTACAGAGGATGATGCCCTTTCTATATGGGTTTTATATTGAAAATCCCTAGTTTGCAGAAAGTAAAAATTCAACTCTAAGAATAAAATCATATCACACGGAACTTTAATCACATCGCTCAGACTTTAGAGATTACTAAGTACTACTACAAGAATGACATCAATTTTCATCAACCCTCATGGTAAATGATCACCTCTACTTGATAGGTGAGGAAATGGGTGTTGGCAAGGTTAGGAAGTGTGTGGTTGGCCAGCCAAGGAGAGCACTGAGACTTGAATTTGCAGTCTCTCCTAAGATGCAGACTTCTTTTTCTTTTTTAAGATTTTTATTTATTTATTCATGAGAGAGAGAGAGAGAGAGAGAGAGAGGTGCAGAGACACAGGCAGAGGGAGAAGCAGGCTCCATGCAGGGAGCCCGATGTGGGACTCCATCCCGGGTCTCCGGGATCAGGCCCTGGGCTGGAGGCAGTGCTAAACCACTGAGCCACCCGGGCTGCCCCAAGATGCAGACTTCTTGACTTTAAGAAAGACATGACCAAAGAATACTTTTTAAAATTTTTTTCAAAGAATACTTTAAATAAAAGCCTCCCTGATCCATGTGAGGGACCATCCATTTGTCATAGTAAAATGAACTTACCAGTCACATACCTATCATAATCTAGCCAAGGAGGCAGAGATTGTAGATTCTCCTGGAGTTGCCCACTCTGTCTAGAGGCAGAGATTGAGGACTTGGTTGGCCTGCTTCAGACCCAGATAGCAGAGAACAGAGCATCTAACTCCTCACCCCCAAGTTAACTAAGATCCACAATGAAAAACTATCAATGTCCCTATCGATCAAATCTCTAATATGGTTTTTAAACACTGATTGGGGCTGCCTGGGTGGCTCAACAGTGGAGTGTCTGCCTTCAGCTTAGGTCGTGATCCCGGGGTCCTGGAATTGAGTCCTGCATCGGGCTCCCCACAGGGAGCCTGCTTCTCCTTCCGCATATGTCTCTGCCTCTCTCTCTGTGTCTGTCATGTTTCTTTAAATCCTAAAGAAAATAAATGAAACACTGATTGGAGTGTCATCTCTTCCTTCGAAGACAGCAGTGGAAGGCAGAAGGAAAAGAAGAAATTTTAATTATATTTCTTCTCTTTTTTCGCTCAAAACACTTGCTTAGAACCATAAAATGACATCAACAGGAATTAAAAGCTATGAATCTTAGAGAAATCGATTTGCCATTTTTAACATTTAGGTTTGTGGCTTCCACGTCTGCACAAAATTTCCCAGTGCAATTCTGCATCTCTGGGATCAATCTCTGTGCTTGGTCAATGGGAAGAACCCAGGTCCCGCTGAGCAAGGCACTGTGGGAAAATCTGCATTCACGGAAAAGAAAAAACATTCACAACACTATTTTTACGAAAGTTGTTTCTTAAGAAGCATTTGCCTGTGATGGAGAAAGACAGCAAAATGGAATAAATGACTCAGGTTTTCTGTTTTCGTCCCAGGTCTCAGGCTGGACCAGCAGCTAAGAACGTGCTTCCCCCGACTCTGCTGAACCGATCTGGCTGCACTATCCATCTCCTGGGTCTGTCTCCGGAGCGGCTCTCTCGGGAGCTGTAGCCCTCACTCTGCCCAGGATGCGGTTTGTATGAGAACACATGTAGTACCGGGCCAGTAACTCCTCTTGCAGAAGCCCCTGAGGCAAACAAGGGTCAAAACTTAAATCCCAAACACTCCCTGGGATCTTAGGCCAAGCAGAACAGGGAGATTTACACAGATTTGCAGCCAATGTCTTAAGAGCATCACAAGTTAGGGTCTCTGACCGTCTCCAGCCAAAACCACATTTGCTTATGTGCCTATGAGCAGTAGAAACAATTTTATAAGTACTTTTTAAATTGAACATATTTAAGTATGAAAATCATGGTGATCATTTATTTTTCCTTTCTTATAAAGAAATGCTTAGTACTGCAGAACCAACTATGAAACAGCCTTTGATTCTACAGGACAAATATCATATGGTCCTCAGTTCACGTGTAAGGAGGAGAAGCTTGCTCCACTCAGTTCATTTTCAGGGCTCCCCGACCAGGCCCTCCAAGAAGGAGCAAGCTCAGACTTACCCTTAGGGGTGAGGTTTTATGCGCACAGAGCAGAGCTATCGCTGTTGATGTAACAAATAATGACGGCCATTATATAACTCACCTTGATTTTGACCTGTTCCAAGACCTACAGCTCCCTGCGACAAAGTTCTAAGGCTCCAGATCTACTGGAGCAGCAGACTGTGAGCACGCACTCATAATTTCCATGATGGCAAGAATGAAATCTTTATTTCTCCTAACAGTGCACACAGGAGGTGCTCAAGGATTATGTGTCAACTAATAACCAGAAAATATTTTGAGGGACGCCTCAGTGGCATTAGCAGTTGAGCATCTGCCTTTGGGCAGGGTGTGATCCCGGAGTCCCAGGATGGAGTCCCACATTGGGCTTCCTGCATGGAGCCTGCCTCTCTCTCTGCCTATGTCTCTGCCTCTTTCTCTCTGTGTCTCTCATGAATAATAAATAAAATCTTTAAAAAATATTTTGGCTATTAAAAACCATTCCTCCCATTGAACAAAGCCGCCCACTCCATCCTACTACGGGCCCTAGAAGTATGAGGTCGGGGTGGGGAGGCAGCTGATAAGCTCCTGTTTCCATCTACAGTCATGCTCTGCCATCCATGCCTGAAATCCCCATTACAACATCTATTTCCTGTTGCTGCATCACTAACTGCATCAGAGATAAAGTTTAAAAAGACAAAAAACAAATCAGAGAACAGGAGAAAGAGAGAAGGAGGAAAAGATTTGAGTTTTGCAGTTGAAGCAAAATATGGATATGTAAGAAATATTCTCACCATTTTCCTATCAGATTTGGTCTATAAAACATGCTCCACAGAATAGCCTATCATCTCTGTAATGAACACTTGCACATGCAATACCCATTACTGCTAACATTTGGAAAGGCCAAATATACAGCTTCCATCTTTAGAAGGGAGCATCCTACAAATTCTAATATCATATTTATCTCTTCATATCTTTCACACTGGAAATGAAATCCCTCTTACTGATACACCAGGAAATAAACACATGAGTTAGCTCTATTAGTTCTGGAGCAGACTATTTCACAGCCCGTACTTTGAAATAATAATTCATTCAATACTCCCCTAGTGGCATGAAAGAATTAATACAATCTGCAGATCTGCCTACACATATTCCCAAGAGAATCACCTAGGCACTTGGAGAATGTGACATTAAATTCTGTTTCCTGTTATTACAGTTAAATTCCCTGAAAAGCTAATAATTTCAATCTAAAAATACAAATTGAAGTTTATAAAAGGAGCCACAGTTTGAAATTTCTCTAAGCACTTGTTCAGGAATTCAGATGTCTAATAATTGTCTTTTTCCTATATATATATAAAAAAGCCAAAGGAAAAAAAGCTCTCTTATCTATAGTTATTGTAATATGGGTATTGTTCAAAATATCAGGAATATCAACAGCCTTGGAGAGCACTGCATTTACTGTGCAATTTAAAGTCAAATGTTAGTGACGAGTAAGAGATGTGAATAGTGTATCTATTCAACTCTTTATTTCATCCTAGAATGAGGGGAAGAAGAAGTAATGGACAAATGACAGTCACCAGGAGTCCCCAGGCTCCATTTTTTCATTCAGCAATTATTTTTAGATTCTACTCTGCTTGTAGTGAGAAAATTTGAATAGAAGATACACAGATCCTTTCATTCAATACTCATCATGCATGCAGACATTCAAAAAGCATCTCTGGGAGGTCCAGGCTTCCAGCTGTGGGATGAGTACGTCACAAGGATGAAAGATACAGCACAGGAATCATGGTCAGTGTCAGTGTAATCGCGCTCCATGAGGACACATGGCAGAGACGCTTGTGGTGGGCACAGAATGACGTGTAGAGATGCTGAATCTCTATATTGTACACCTGAAGCTACTCTAACATTGTGTATCAACTCTACTTTAGTTAAAAAAAGAGAGAAGTGGGTAAAATCCCCTTTCTTCCAACTATCTTATGTAGAGGTTTCTGGGATCACTAAGTTGTCTCATCCACACATGGCCAATATTTAACAACCTGGACAACAGTTCAGACCAGTGTCAGAAACTAGGCCCACTAGGCTCACCTGTACATGGGACGAGGACAGGATGTAAAGATGAGAGGAGGCGCTCATGGTACAATTATGTCCAGCGGTTTAAAGCTCCTTTTCCAACAGGTGTAAAACCCCAGTTGCTCTAAGGGGTGGCTGTGATGGGACTGGCTAAAAGGAGAGGAATTAGGTGATTAGGTCTTGAATAACCACAAATTGACTTAAGTGAAGGCACTATTTATGTCCTCTTATCTTACCACTGCTTTTCCTACTAAAGAGTTTTGTTCCTCAGTATGTCAGACCCTACAATACTTCTGGAAAGCATTGCGCCTCTGCTCTTTGAAGGAAAAGGTAAATGAAGTCAGGACGTTTTCCCCAGACCTCAGCAAGAGAGGCACGCTGAAGGGAGCTGTTGTTCTTTGTGCAATGTTGATGTGATGAACTCACACAGTTCCGGACCGGTGGTGAGGACACCCGGCTGTGTACCTCCACCAGATACGCCATGTATATCAAGGCATTTATCAGGGTGTTAGTACAGCAAAGTGTTTGTGTCAGAGCAATTGCAAAGAAAACTGTATTGTATTCTTGCAAGAAACATAATCTGTCATTTCTACAGGCATTTCCAAACCTTTAAAATACAGCAGTCATATGGGAACATTTTTTTAAAAATTTTATTTATGATAGTCAGAGAGAGAGAGAGGCAGAGACATAGGCAGAGGGAGAAGCAGGCTCTATGCACCGGGAGCCCAACGTAGGATTCGATCCCGGGTCTCCAGGATTGTGCCCTGGGCCAGGCGCTAAACCCCTGCGCCACCCAGGGATCCCCGGGAACATTTTCATACTAATGAGAAACTAAAAGGCTAAGTTCTTCTCCTCCTCTAGCTCTCCTGTGACAAGGATACAACATGTACCAGTCAGTGTTGCTGGGAGAAGAACATGAAGCATCTGGAACAATGCATGGTACATACGAGGTAATTAGCAAATGGCTGGGATCCCATAGAAGTTAATGTTAGACTATAGAGAAACTGCTTTGACACTTTGGTAACAACATTAACACTGATGACTACAAGTAGAGTACTCAGTGTCCCTCCATTGCACTAAGTGCCTGAGGCTGATTTTTCTAAGAACAGCCTCGCCAACTCTCTGTGGATTACTGTCATTCTCCTTCTTTGACAAATGAAGAAACTGAAGCTTTGGACACCAAACAATCTCTCAAGAGACAAGCAACTGGCCTCTCACCTACCCCAGGTCAGACTCCCTTGTTCTTACTATAAAACTTAATCATAAATTTAGAAAGACCTGAAAGTCTACAGCAAGTTTCAGATACTTAACAGTGGATTCATCGCCTGAGAACTCCAATCTTGCACTCTGAAAGCCGAAACACCTTCTTCCTACATAAAAATCACATAAGAAAAGAGAATCTGCCTGTTAAAATGCCACCACAAATCTACTTTGCATGAACCTATTTTCATCATCATGGAGATTGGTCACCAGCTTAGACTTGAAAATAGGTGATTTGTTTGAACTTGTCACTATACAAAACCCAACTGGTGTCTACTACACAGCTGGCTTTGGGCAAGGCTTTTGTTTGGTGAGAGAAAAGCAAAGATTTAGACATGGTGGCTATTCCTGTTTAACTGTCTGCCTCTTTGCCAGGCTTGAGCTCTCTGAGATGCCAAGGAATCTGGACCTTCCAGAAGAGGTGGGGGTGGAGAGAGGCCATGGTAGAGGAGGCTGTTCTCTTTAGTTTATACTTTTACCTTCTCCCAGAAGTATTTTCCAATTCCAAGCAGTCTAAAGGGCTGCAAAACATATATGTTAAGGGGAAAGTCTTTTCTTCTATTTTTCTTCATTTTATCCACCAAATATGAAAAAGAAGGGAAAAGTAGGATGTGACACAGATAAGGGCAAGCCACACAAAAAAATTAGAAAATGTGTAGGAGATCTTTGTCTTAGTTTTGAGAGAGCAGGTGAAATCCCTCATATAAATTACGGAGTGATTTCTTAAAATAATATTCTTAATAAAAGCAGCTGAAGACACTGAAAATTAAGTAAAATAATAGCACCTAACTTCCATCGGGGGCTTTCTCTGAGCTATTTCTCCCAATAATGCCAGGAGATGGATGCGTGAGCATGGGTATGGCGCAGAACAAACCCAGAGGCGCTTGGCTATACAGATGGGCACCATACCGCAAGGCTGCTCAGGCAATCCCTACCTGCATTCTTGGCCGAGCTGCTGAATGACATCTTGCTTCTTAACCTACATAATCTTGAAAAACACGAATAAATAACCATACAGACAAAAAATATATATAACTATTGGTACCATCTGGGGAGAGAAAGTGAAATATGGATTTTATAAGGTCTCAAATTTTCCTTTTGAATGTTCTTTCCAAGTTCTGTCATAAAGAAACAAATTACCAAAAAGAAAAAAAAAAGGACAAAATAGGAAAATCATGTGGATGCTCAAGCTCAATCAACCTCTGTCAAATATTTAGAAACCTGAAACAGCCCCATCCTTAGCCCACAGCAAGACTATAAATGGAGGTTGACACACAGTATGTCTAAATATTTAAGTTCTATATTAAGCAAATGCATTGTTTAATGAAACCTATCTTTCTAACTTGAAAACACATGGGGATCCCTGGGTGGCGCAGTGGTTTGGCGCTTGCCTTTGGCCCAGGGCGCGATCCTGGAGACCCGGGATCGAAACCCACATCAGGCTCCCGGTGCATGGAGCCTGCTTCTCCCTCTGCCTATGTCTCTGCCTCTCTCTCTCTCTCTCTCTCTCTCTCTCTCTCTCTGTGACTATCATAAATAAATAAAAATTAAAAAAAAAATCTAACTTGAAAACACAGCTTAAATTGCTTTATTGATATTTTGAAAAATTAATTGACTCATTAAATCTTCATAATTATTATAAAAACAAACTATTTATAAATCTAGTATCTTGTGTCCATCTAGCTGTCCAGGTACATGTCCTGCCTCACATATGTCATACCTGCACTTGCACATACATTTTTAAGAATGACATGAACTGTGTTAGTTTGCAAAATGCTAGTTAGCGTGTGTTGAATACCACACTAGACTGTTAATATCTTTCAAACCACAAGTTGGGAGCATGAAGGGAATCAAGAAAATGGATGCTCACAAGTAGAGAGCAAACATTTTATCAATGCAAAAATCTACTGCATGCATCTTTCGATGGACACCAAGGCTCCTTCCACCATTTGGCTATTGTGGACATTGCTGCTATAAACACTAGGGTGCAGGTGTCTCAATTCTTCACTTTATCTGTATCTTTGGGATAAATGGGATATTTACTCAGCCATTAGAAACAACGAATACCCACCATTTGCTTCAACGTGGATAGAACTGGAGGGTATTATGCTGAGTGAAGTAACTCAATCGGAGAAGGACAAACATTATATGGTCTCATTCATTTGGGGAATATAAAAAATAGTGAAAGGGATTAAAGGGAAAAGGAAAGAAGATGAGTAGGAAATATCAGAGAGGGAGACAGAGCATGAGAGACTCCTAACTCTGGGAAATGAACAAGGGGTGGTAGAAGGGGAGGTGGGGGGGGGGGGTTAGGATGACTGGGTGATGGGCACTGAGGGGGGCACTTGACCAGATGAGCACTAGGTGATATGCTATATGTTGGCAAATCGAACTCCAATAAAAAAAATATACAAAAAAAAAATCTAGCCCATGTATGCTGCCTGAGCAGAAGGATTTGACAGGTGAATTAATCGTCTCCCTCCCTTAAGGACTTCCACCCCTTAAACCTCAGAACAGAGTCTCTCCACCACCTGTGGCCCTCACGTTGGTGACATTCAGATGCAGACGCCTTGCTGGGGACTCAGGACAAGAAATGCCCAGAAGCAGTCATAGGGCAGCACGGAGCAGAGCATCCTGAAGGATGGTGCTCCTGTTCTGCTTCTCATGCTTTTCTCCATGTATATGTGTGTTTGATAGCAGAACCCACTGACACACAGGTACTAGGGTAGGGGTTTCTCTGGCTTGGATTTCAGGTTGTACGTACTATCATGATTTCTATGAAATGACCTTTTATTTTGAACTAACATACTGGTTAAAAGCAAAGTTCTGGAGCCACACGACAGGACTTCAAATCCCAGGTCTCCACTTACTGGTCATATGACCACAAACAATTCAATGTATTCTGTGCCTTAGTCTCCTTGTTTGTAAAATGGCAATATGAATAGTGTCCACCTCCCAGAGCTGTTTGATGAAGAATAAATGAACAAATACATGGGAGGTGCTCATATGAGCACGGGCAGATTTTAATGGCTGTATAAATGTTATCCCTTTTACTTCATAAAATTTTAAGTCTGATCTGTAAATCTGATTAAGTCCTATTTGTAAGAATCCATTTGTATTTAAACCTTTCACCTAGGGGCACCTGGGTGGCTCAGTAGATTAAGTATCTGCCTTGGGGTCAGGTTATGATCTCAAGGTCCTGGGTTGGAGCTGCATGTTGGGCTCCTGGCTCAACAAGGAGCCTACTTCTCTCTTTATCTCCTTCTCTCTCTCTCTCTCAAATAAATAAAATCTTAAAAAAAAAAATAAAACCTTTCACCTGAACAGATTTCTCTCCCTTTCTCAATAAGCAAAATCTCCAAATAAAAATAGAAAATTGTGTCTCTATATGAAAGAATCTATCCAATATAATGAAAATATTTCATTATTTACCACACATCTCCATAGAACTTCCCCAAAGAAGTACGCTTAGTCTCTAAATGCTATGCATCATTGGAAACAGATGGTCATATTCAAAAGGAACATGTAAAACAGCTGTTTGTTACCTCAAACACTTATACCAGATGCAAATTTACATATATCTACAGGAACATTACACAGAGAAACTTATTTTTCACTAGTAAGGACTTCCTTCTTGTTTTTCGCCATATACATCAGTATCACAAAAGGTAAAATTTAATCACAGTAAGAGTTAATATGTAGGGGCACCTGGGTGGCTCAGTGGTTGAGCGTCTGCCTTTGGCTCAGGTCATGATCCTGGGGTCCTAGGATCAAGTCCCGCATCAGGTTCCCCACAGGGAGCCTGTTTCTCACTCTGCCTATGTCTCTGCCTCTCTCTGTGTCTTTCATAAATAAATAAATAAAATATTTTTTTTTTAAAGGAGTTAACTTGTAATGAGATGTATGTATTATGTGCCTGTTTGTGTGTTAAGTAAGCACTTAATGTGTGTCACTCAGGTAAGCCATACAGCAAGCCCACAAGGGGACTCCATGGTGATCATCTTGTAAGACAGGGAAACTACAACAAGAAAGAAAAGCAGAACCTATGCTTATAAACTTTAGTTCTCATTATGACCCACTGTCCATTATAGTATGTTTGTTAGCAACTAGTTTTCTCAAGTTACCTGAGCTAACTACCAAATTACAGGCATTGACAAAATGACTGCTGGATAAAGTTGCTCCGCTTAAGACTAGGAGTTCGGAGTTCAGAACAAACCATGAGGAGAAGAAAACATCTACCATGTTTATATGGGTAAATGAAAGTATTTGGTCAGTTATTTCACTAACCCACATAAGACTATTGTTGTAAAAGAAACATGTTGTTTGCATCTCCAATTATTCAAACTGTCTTGTAAATGTTCTCATACTTTCCAAATGCTCATTCAGCTTTGCAGGCCATTTTCTGTATGTGCACTCAGCAATCGTCTAGAGAGAGGTGATGGCTCATAGAATTCAACTGCACAAGCACATTGCTTGCAAACAACCCTAATGTCACAAGGAAATAAAGCTGAGGGACAGTATGAGTGGATGAAGTACAGAGTTGTCATGTAAAAGTATTCCTGGAAATTCTTGCTGTGTTTTGATGGAGAATTCAAACTTCTTTGAAGAAAAGTGAAATTTCTAAGTGTGTTACCTGTGACATGTTTGTGGTATCAGGAATTAGGGAAAAGAACTTAAATTTGAGACTGGACTACACCAAAGTCCAGAATGGTAAGTATGGTGGCCAGAAATTCCTGATACAGTGATGGTGGGAGGGAAAAAATATAATATTCATAACACGGGAACTTTAGAAGTATTATTCAGTCTCCATTTAAAAAATCAAACCAAGACCACAGGGTATTATAAATCACATATACATCAGAAATGTACATTTTTGTACTGAGGAGCAGAAAAATCCTTGTGAGCTGACTTGAGAGCAGCTTAGTAATGCCTTAGTAAACTGTGTAATCTCAAATTTCCATGCAGTCCAGTTGTAAACAAGATGAAGTAATTCCAATTTTTCAACACTTTGGCACTGTTTGTTCGCAAAGTTCTTCATGAACCCACTAATTGATAGCATATGCTTTAATTTTTCATCTCTGAGGAATGTTATCATACCACCAAGGAACACAGCCAGACTTATATATCATAGCACACGCTGTTTCTTTTTTTTTTGTTTGAGGGACAAAATCACTATCTCCACATTAGCATATGTTCCAAACCATGATAGCAGAGACCACTGTTTTTGTTTCTAAAAATAGGCATAATTTATATTAATGTAGAGCACATGCTAAAGAGGAGTCTGGGTGAAATGCTGGAATTGACACACAAAAGATAAAAATCCCACATACTCAGCCATTCAGCTAATATTGATTGGCTATTCTTTGCAAGGGATTTTGTTGCATGCTGCAAGGTAAAACGAAGAGGGTACTGGGGTGCCTAGCTGCCTCACTTGGTACAGCATGCAACTCTTGATCCTAGGATCATGAGTTCAAGCCCCATGTGGGCTTACTAAAAGCCCCATGTAGATTACTAAAACTTAAAAAAAAGAAAAAAAGCCCAAAGACTATTAGTTCTAGGTCTTTCTCAAGTTTAAGATATAATGGTAGAGATGAAACAACTCCTCCTCGTTATAATTTGGGGTAGCCAGAATTCAAAGGTGACTCCTTAGGACCCATGCCTTAGTATGACCCTCTCCCTTGAGTGGAGGCAGGGCTAGTAAAGATGAGGGGATATGACTCCCATGATTAGGCTACAAAATATGATAAAAGCTAAATAATTTTACAGATGTAATGAAGGTCCTTAACCAGTTGACTTTAGATTATCCCTAAAAAGACGAAATCAAGTGAGCCCTTTATAAAAAAAAGTTAAGAGATGAGAAGCAGCAGGGGCATTTCCTTATTGGTCTTGAAGAAGCAAACTGCTATTTTAAGGAGAAGGTCATATGGCTACAATGGTGGGTGGCCTCTGATTGCTGAAGACCTGAATCTGACAACCACAGAACAAATTCTGCTGACTACCAGTGAGCCTGGAAGAGAACCCCAGATCTCAGAGGAGATTGTAGCTCTAGCTGACATCTTAATCTTCATTTGAGCAGAGGACCCAGCTAAAACATGTTCAGATTCTTGAGCTACCAATGCTTTTGGATTACTAATATGTGTTGCTTTAACCTTGCTAAATTGGAGGTTATTCTGCAGAGATACAAAATGAATATGTAAATCAGTATAAATTAAAAATGCCCTAGAAAAGATAAAGTCTTATGAATTTCAGAATGAAAAAACACCCAATCATAAAATTCACTAGACTTACAGTCAGGCACTCTGGAGTCACTAAATAGCTATATGACCTCTGGCAAGTTATTCAACCTCTATATCTCTAGTTTCTTCACCTAGAAAATGGTGATAATACACAGAGTTTTTGAGGGTTCAGTAAGAGATGTCTAATGTCACATGTCTAATTCTAAACCCAGCTCCTGTCAAATAGTAAGCTCTCCATAAAGTACTATGATTTCTACTGTTACTGCTATAATTATTATCACCAGCATTATCAATGTGATTATAGCAAACATGTCTTGGTCATCCACTACACATCTGATGCCTAGCCCATGCTGAAAAGTATGAATGGATGAATATATGAGTGAATTCTGGAAGGGCTCCATGGCAACTGCAGATGACTGTGAATTTGACAGCAATATGTTTTAATCATTTATTCATTGAAACAAAATTATTTAGCCTTTCTGAATCATTTTCATCACAGTGCCCAGGGCAAATACTACTCAGGGAGAACTGTCAGTGCTTGAGATGAAACACACATGGCACTGGAATTAGAGACTAGGCTGAGACAGGAAGCCTAAGAAAGCCTGTGATGGTTTGTGAGGACTCTGCAACAGCTGGGTCATGGTTTCAATGGGCACAGGAAACCATGAACCACAGGCCCCTGCCACGTCTCTTCTGCAAGCCCTAAGGTGCTGCTCCCTAAAGTCTCTGTGTTACTTGAAAAGCTGATGTGTGAAGGTCAGGCTTCTCAGCATGAATTTAGGGGTGACTGTGATCCTACCGAGGGACCAGGGAAGCTGGACAACACTCCCTTGCCCTCACCCTAGCCCAGTCCAAGTCATCTGGATCTCCTTGGAAGGAGATTGTACATGTGTCTGGTGCCCCAGCTTGTGCAGCTGCTACCTGAGCAATGAACCCTCAGTCTCCTGGCTCTGTGAACAAGGCTTATATTCAGGAGGCCCACAGGACTGGAGCAAACAAAGAAGTTCTCAACAGTCTAAAGAGCACTCTTGCACAGCTATACACCTGGGCCTAGGGTAGACAAAACTGGGGAGGAGAATGCAAAAATGATCATCGCCCTAGATGGGGCCTAACTGCATACCTTCCCTACTGTGGCCTGAGGGTTCAGCATCCAATCAGGCTGCATCAAGGTACTAAATGCAATCCCCTCTTGCATTTAGTACACTGCTGGGTCTTGGCACACACTCAACTACCAGGAGCCACTAGGAACAAAGAAGTGAGTTTGGACAACACAAAGTATAAGGGACAGCTTGGAACACAGGCTGGGTTAACTGATAAGGTCTATCTTTCACCCAAGTCCACTCTGTCAAGACTGGGAGAGGTGGTTGTGCATATTTATCTAATGCACAGAAACTGACATGAAAGTCAAGGAAACTGAAGAAACAGGAATATGTTTCAAACATGAGAAAGAGATAAAACTCTAGACAAAGAACCCAGCAAAACAGAGGTTAAGTGATGTATCTGATAGCAAGCTCAAAGTAATGCTCATAAAGATGCTCATAAAGTAATGCTCACTGAAGTCAGAAAAACATGCATAAGCCAAGTGAGAATTTCAACAAAGAGAATATTTTAAAAGTACCAAACAAATCAAGAACCAAAGAATATAATAATTAAACCAAAATAAGTCAGCAGAAGGGTTTAATAGCAGACTAGATCAAACAGATTAAAAAAAGGAGTGAAGTATAAGATGGGGCAACGGAATTTATATGAGGGGCAAAAAGAAAAAATAAGTGAATATCACCTTATGGAACACAATAAAGTGGACCAATATACACACTATAGGGGTCCCAGAAGGAAAAGAGAGAGAGAAAGGAGCAGAAAGCTTATTCAAGGAAATAGTGTTTGAAAACTTTAACCTGGGTAAAGAAACTGATATCTAGAGGAAACTCAGAATTCCAAGTAAAATGAATCCAAGGAAACTCACACGTAGACACATTGTAATTAGACTGACAAAAATTAAAGAAAAGGAGAGAATATAAAGAGTAACAAGAGAAAAAAAGCCTGTTACATACAAGGGAAACACCTCCCCCTCCCCCCACAATAAGACTATCAGCAGATCTTTTTTTGACAAAAAAAGGTAAGAGGTAACAAGTACTGGTAAGCATGTGGAGATAAAGGGATTCTTGTGCACTGTTGGTGGAAATGAAAACTAGTACAGTCACTATGGAAATAATATGGAGGCTTCTCTAAAAATTAAAAATACAACCACCATATGATCCAGCAATCCCACCTCTGGATCTACATCCAAAGGGAGTGAAAACAGGACCTCAAGAAGATATCTGCACTCTCATGTTTCTCATAATGCACTCAGCATTATTCAGAATAGCCAAGATATGGAAACAACCTAAGAGCATTGACAGATGAATAAAGAAAGCGATATATATATATATACATATGTATACACACATATGTGCACACATATGTACATATACAAACATACATCATATATAAATATATATACACACATATATATGTATATATATCACAGTTTCTTTATTCATTCATCTGTCAATGGACATACACATTATATATATTTAAATATATTTACTTTTAATAAATTAAATATATTATATATATATAAATATTCAGCCATGAGAAAGAAGAAAATCCTAGCATTTGTAACAACATGGTCCTTGGGGGAATTAATACTAAGTGAAATAAGTCAGAGAAAGACAATACTGCACATATCATCTATATGTAGGATCTGAAATAGTCAAACTCAGAGAATGGTGGTTGCCAGAGGCTGGGGTGTAGGGGATGTAAGGAGATGTTGGTCAAAGAGTACAGACTTCTATCTATAAGATGAATAAATTCTGAGGCTCCAAAATACTTCATGATGATTATAATTAATAATACTGTATTACATACTTGAAAAGTATGTATCATATATTCACATAATACTTGCTAAAACAATAAATCTTAAATATTCTCATCCCAAAAAAGAAACAGTAAATATGTGATGTGACAGAAATGTAAGTGAATGCTATGGTGGCAATCATTTTACAGTGTATATATTTATCAAATCAACACATTGTATACCTTAAATTTACACAATGCTTTATGTCAAATATATAACAAAAAAGCTGAAAAAATAAAATAGAATTCACTGCAGTGATGTAACAAAACTCTGATCATGGCTGAGGGGTGGCAACCATTATGTCTATCACCAAAAAATGCTTTTTTATCCTAGTGCAAAGAGTTTTAACTCAAGAAAAATAACACTTATGTTTTTTGAGTGAAATTCTACAGGAGGAAATGTTCCCAGGGTGTTTATTACTAAAAGTACAAGAATTTGAGGTATTTATTAATATAACAAAAACAATGGCTATAACCACATAAACAACATGATTCCTAATAGATTGAATGTTTATTTCCTACTATTCTCCAGGTCTTAAAATTCCCACTCAGGAAAACGAAAATTATATACACAAACAGCATTCGTAACAAAACCATCCTTTAATAGGACCTATTTATTGATTATTTCTTCTCGAACAATTCACTCCCACTCTCCACCATTCTTGGTTCTGGATATCTCTGGCAATATTCTATTGAAAGAAACTAAGGCTGGGAAAATCTAAGAAATGCTGATAATGGAGAGTGCAGGGAAAATTTTAGACAACTTCTACTCTACAGTTTAGATGGATTATCCATTTTAGGAGACACAGAGAAGAAGAGTAAATAGTAAGTAACCTCGTAAAATATACAGATCCAATATGGATCTGAAACTCTAAGACCCATAATTAACTGGGAATTTAAAAATTAAGTATGGTTATAAGTCATGCAAAATAACTCAGAAGTTTAAACATCTATTATTACTACATCTAAACCTACTCCAAGAGGTAGCTTGTAACCTGTACAACATGTTACAGAAATATGCTTCCATAAATTTTAGGTCTTCAGGTTAAGAATTTCATTCATATTCTACTTACACATCAATCTCAAATAAGAATGTAAGACCAATGTGACTTTCCAATTTTTGGATCTCCATGATGTCTGTCATTTCAAAAATCAGAAATGCAAAGTTGTTTATTACATTTTATAACTATTTCAAATGATGAAAGAAACTATAAAGCAGAATTAGTAAGATGAGAACCCATGACGCATTTTTAAAAATTAAGAATCAGACGTAATTAAAAGAGGTCTCTACTCAGTGGGAATGTGTGGCTGGCCTTGCCATCATTGTTTAGTAAGAGCAACTTTAAAAATTAATTTTGTAGGAGGGGAACTGTCTACATCAAAGGTTATAAGTTCCTCAGAAATCAAGAAGGTATTATTGATTCATTTTCAATCATTTAAAAAACATTGACGGAACACCTCTTTTTTGTTTGATACTGTAACGGGCACTGGGGATGCAGCCATGTCCAAGCCAAGCTTCTGCCCACATGAAGCCTCACTTTACTAGGAGTCCTGATAATATATTAAGTTATGTAATATGGGAAAATACACCAGATCTGAGTTTGAGTTGTGAAGGGTGACCGGGAAGGAGCTGAAAAGGAAAACAGTGGTTGGGCAAGACCTGCCCAAGGAGATATTAAACAATCTTACTGATCAGTCAACTAAACCAGCACGTGATTTAATTTTGAGTGTAATTTAAAATGATTCTACAGGGGTTCCTGGGTGACTCCGTGCTTGAGTGTCTGCCTAGCAATCCCAGGGTCTGGGATTGAGTCCTATATCTGGCTCCCTGCAAGGAGCCTGCTTCTCCCTCTGCCTATGTCTCTGCCTCTTTCTCTGTGTCTCTCATGAATATATAAATAAAATATTTAAAAAATTAATAAATTAATAAGTAAAAAACAAAATGATTCTACAAAATTATTTTGCCAAACTGGTTAAGGTGAATCTTGCAGTACTAGACCTATTAATGTTAGTTGGCAATAATCAACAACAATGTGACAGGTTGTCAGACCAGAGGATAAAACTGATTTTAAACTAACTCTTTATAAATCGTGGTGTAAACCAGAGATTTAAGAATAAAATAAAAGTGGGTCCCTTGGGGGGTGCAGTCTATTGAGCAAGCTTTCAAGTCTTGGTTTCAGCTCAGGTCATGATCTCAGGGTTGCAAGATTGAGCTCCACGTTCAGTGCAAAGTTTCCTTAAGTTTCTCCCCAACTGCCAGTCCCCGCCTCCCCCTCAATCTCTCTCTCTCTTTCTAAAATAAACAAATAGTTTCTTGAAAAGAAGAATATAGAAGTACAATTCAACTCAATTAATATACATTTTATTAGAGCAGAAGTTTTTGTCTGTTTGGGTCACTACTATGTCCCCAGTGCTTAGAACCATGCCCAGTAAGCAGGGGTTCCATATTAGTTGAATATTTATTGAATGAACACAACACACACAAAAAAACCTGAATATCCCCTATTTATAAAAAGCACCAAGGATAAGGCAAAAAAAAAAAAAAGTACAGGAAACCATCCCTTCCATCCCTGTATAAGTAACAGCTTCTCCAATCAGGAGAAGCTGAGCATTTATAAAACATGGCAGAACACAGTAAGAATAGTTCTTTGCAAGCACAGTGAGAAAGGAAGAGAGAGGGAACAAAGAAGAGCCATGGATTGATTCCAATGAGGAAAAGAGGAATGACTTTGAGAAGGAAGTAACGTTTCTGTAGGCTGTGGAACTAGAAAAGTTTGGAGGAATGACAAAGGCTACATCAAAGACACTTGTTGACCAAGCAATTTTGACTTTAACAGGAATTACACACAAAACAACAGATGTTTCAAAGGACAGAGAAAAGAAAGAGCAGCTCCCACCCAAGAAGGAGCCAGTAGTCGGCTATGAGTGAAGAGACCATCGTATATGCAGACGGGGAGAATGTGCCATGGAGGCCTTCAGGGCCACCTGTGTCACCTGAGATTGAGGTTGAGAACTCTAACCCAGAGACGCTCCTGGTTCTCTCACGAGTCTACCAAGGCACAATAAGTTCTCAACTCAATGTGGTATCACATACATATTTAAGACATGTTCCTCACAAAGCATATTTCAGAACACATGCTACTTTGTCCACTGAAGGAGGACAGGTGAATCTTTGACATGAACAGAACCAATCTGTTTTGCAATGAAGCTACAACACACAGTTTAGAAAAATCATTTCTAAGTGATAACTCAACATATTGAGGTTTCCAACATTTTGTACCCTAAAGACTGCCAAATGTTCCTGCGGTTTCCCTATGCCCCACATCACCCTTCCACCAGTAAAAAACTTTCCAAGGTTTGTCACCAAATTTGGGAAATCCTATCTGCAAGAATTAAAACTACAATTCATTAATGGCTTATACATACTATAAACAGATAAATATATCTGATATTTATTCAGTACAAATACTGAATAAAGCTCTATATAAACCCAGAAGAAAAATACCCATTTGGAAATGATGGAACATTTTCTTTCTCTGGGCCTCATCCTCCTTAGCGGTGAGGCAGGGGCCATTTCTGGTGTTCTTGAACATACCACCCAGCTAAGTGAGTCACCCGTTCCATGAAACTTTCCACCTGTGGCTAAAAGAAGGCTCTGACCCATTCCTTCTGCTTTCACTGGTAATACAGCTGCATGATTTTGCTTTCCATTCCAGATAACAATGTTCTCTACATATTTGAAGAAAGTTCTGATGCTTAAGTTTAGCTAAATGGCAGATGTGCAAAATAACCCTTTTTTAAACAAACCATGACTACAATAAAATGGATCAAAAAAAAACCCACCCCAAAAAGCAAAGAAAGACACATGCTTTAAGGAGTTCTATCTTGGTCAAATCCAGAGAGAGTGTGCAAGAGAGCTTCTTCAGAAAAAAACAAGCAAAGCAGAACAAAACAGGTCTGCAAACTTTATCCTACTAAAAAGCTAGGGCTTTCAAGGTCAAGGAGGGCAGCCTATGGGAATAAATGTTTTGACCATAGCATATGATCCATGTTTTTCGGTGACTTCCATATTTGGAATTTCAAAATCATGGGTTGGAAAACTGCAAAAACAAAAGAATTACAAAATCCTGCCAGCGTATGAAATAATGTCCTATCAGAGATGTTTTTATTGAGAAACTGACTAAGCTTTAAGGTTCCTCCTTGCAAGGTTCTGGGAGAGGCCCTAGCAATGTGGTTACCATATCATATGTTTTAGTAAATTTTGCAAAAGATACTGTGAATGCAATCAACTAAGACCGCTGCCTCCTTCCATTCTTTATATGCTCCATCAGGTCCTCCTCAGTGTTAGGTGATGATGGAGTGTGTGGAGGAGGTACTGCAAGTCCTGCTAAGGAAAGCTGAGTTTAGTTTGCATTTAATGGGCTACATTTATACAGTCCGTGGCCATGTCCTTGTATAGGCAATTTGATACTGTCTTAGTGTACAAATGGCTTCCAGAAACATCCTACCACCTCCCGTGCTGATTCCCCATGCCCCTGTTGTCAGGACATGGAATTGTAAAGGTAAAGATTCTGTTAGAGACCAGAGTAGGTCCTCTGGAGCCTGCTACCAGAAGAACAGAAGTAGTGGAGGAGGAGCAAGGTTTGAAATGTATGTAGTCAGTGACTATGGAAAAACCTTTTAAATCCTCTAGCGCAGGGGATCCCTGGGTGGCGCAGCAGTTTGGCACCTGCCTTTGACCGGGGGCGTGATCCTGGAGACCTGGGATGGAGTCCCATATCAGGCTCCCTGCATGGAGCCTGTTTCTCCCTCTGCCTGTGTCTCTGCCTCTCTCTCTCTCTCTCTGTGTCTATCATGAATAAATAAATAAAATCTTTAAAAAAATAAAATAAAAATAAATAAATCCTCTAGCTCATATATAAAAGACACTTGAAGATTTGCGACAATCTCAGGAAAATACTGGAATCACTAGTAACAAGTTGTGATGCTGAGAGAAACTTTTCCAAACTACTAACAAAAGAAAGAAAAAAACTGATTAGCCATGCTAGAAGAAAGCTTGCATGAATTTTATATTCTCATTACAGAAAATGAAATGACAACAGTCATGGTCATATGAAGAAATAGTCCAAGAGTACATGGTCAAAAAATACAGAAGAGCATTATAAAGCAATGTCAGCCATAATTTAATATTAAATATTATATATATACATACAATATGTATATGTATATATATATATATATACAAACTTTTCTAGTTTTTGGATCTCAGTGGTACTTATTAGCATTTTTTGTATGTAATCTGCTGTTATTCATTCTTCTCATTCTAACTATATTTGCACTGTCATACCTGAATTTCTATTTTCCCATTTCCCAAAAGTTGTATAAGATTAAACCCATACAAAACTTAGATGATTCCTTGCCCTCAGGTCAATTCATGGTCCATCTCTCTCGATGACTTCATATGAAAAAAATCTGACAGGTAATTTAAAGAAAAAATTTTAATTCCTACATAGATGTAGAGGAGTGTGAGACGGAGAGTTTGGCACCTTTCTGATGCTCTCCGTTCCATGACAGATCAGTAAGGAACACTCTGGGAAGACAGCATCATTTCTGAACCTGGGGTTGGGGGTCTGTCTCCAGGTGGTGCTGGTCTGGTGTGGCCATGCTGGGGGCCAGGGAGGACGAAGCCACAGCACACACCTGTCTCCATCAGTTTCCATGACTGCTACAACAAACTGCCCCGAGCCTTAAGTTAATTTAGGTTTATTATCTCACAGTTGTAGAGGTTAGAAGTCCAAAATGAGCCTCACTGGGCTAAGATCAGGGTGTTGCCAAGTTACATTCTTTAGGAGACTGTGGAGGAACCTCTTCCAACTCCTGGATGCTGCCTAGGTTCCCTGGGTCCTGGTCCCCTTCCTGCAACTTGGACGTGAGGCTGGATTCCCCCTATGCTGTTATGTCTCTGGTTCTCACCCTTCTGACTCCTCCTCCACTGCTGAGGACCCATACAATCACACTGGGGCCATCAGGTTCTCCAGAAAAATCTCCCTCTGTCTCAAAGACAGCCAATTAGCAACCTTAATTCCAAACTAGCTTAATACCTCCCAAAGCAGAGTATTTAAATTCTAGGAAGCAGTATTTGTGAGAAGTGAAAGATTTCCTTTTTAATCTAAAAAAACAATTGATGATACAAAGTTACAGCACACATCACCATCTTTTGTAATCTCCTGCTGCTTTTCATTAAAAACAGAACTCTGAATCTAAATAGATTAGATTTTAAAGGACAAATAGGATGTTTAATTGGACCATCAACAATGCAGACCCATCATTCTTTTCTTCAGGCACCTACAACACCCGTTTTAATGCAGGTGACAATGTGAATAAATATTACGGGATACAGGATACATATTTGGAATTTTAATTTAGTGAAGCAATTTTCACTAAATGAAATGTTTTTAAAACATCTGTATCTGGTGTGAGTACATTTCACAGTTCTCTGAAGAAAAGTGTATAGTTTATCTAGAATTACAGAAACTGAGAGAAAGAGTATGTCGGAGATCATTTGGTCTAGTGCTACTCAAACCACCTGTGCTGAAGGACAGCTTTGTTTAATTTTTTAATGTTCAATCTGTCTTTGACTAATGATTTTGTAAAACACAAATAAAATGAATTATTAGAAAATAAAATAAGAAAAAGGAAAAATTTACATTTGATTAATTATAAATTCAGCAGATGTAAAATTCTGGCAAATCATGTATAATCTGTATACATACTTTCAATTTCTGTACTTATCTCACAATACATGAGTGGATTCATTGGTCATTACTGGTTCCCAAACCACACTTGGAGTGGCTCTGATAAAGTCTTCTTAGTTTATAGAAAAGCAGTGTGAGAATCATGATAACTTCTAGTTTTCCTGAGCACTAGTTATGTGCCAAGCATTGCTCTAGATTCATCACATCATCTATTTTATTTAATCTTCAAAAAATTCTTTTTGACAGACTGTACACTCATTTTACACTTGAAAAAGCTGATGTACATAAATATGACACATCTGAAAACATAGTTCCAAACCCAGGGACAGCTAAGTATCTTTCTCCTGGTCCTACCTAATACTTGAAACACAATCTTCCTTAAATTCTTGTTCCTTTCTTCAGCAAATCAAAAACTCATGAAATGAAATGTGTGTCCTTCATTTCCATTTTTAGAGTGCCAATGTTGGAATTTTTACAGCTTGCAATTGTACCTTGATCTTGCTGATTTTGTGTGTATAAGCAGACATGGAACAAAATATTAGGTGGAGAAAAACCTGATAGGAAAATGAAGAACTATTAGTTCAAGCCTAGGTACGTAATGACAACAGTTGTTGACACAGGACCCTGGATCTCCTACACACTGTAAACAGCTGTGTTTACATTTTTTTCCCTACTAATGTTAATCCCAACAAATTAAAACACTGGGGAGTTTAGGGAGTTTTGCTATTTTTCTCTTTTTTCTAAAGAATGTTTTCCTGGGAACTTCCCATAGTAGTGAGTATCTTACCTATTAAATATGGTATACTATTTGGGAAATAATTCACTATTTCTTCCAAAAAACCAGAAACATAAACAAATACAGACATAAAACAAGTAAAATACTAGCAGCATTGCATTTTTAAAACTTTTGACCATAAAAGTGATTACTTGATCCCTGTGAAGTCATGCCCAGATTTTAATGATCAGCCCAGGTGCTCTCGTACAAGGCGCTCTTTCTCTTCTGTAAAATGGCCTTTAATAAAGAAAGAAAACTTTACATTCTACTTCTTTGTCTGAATATGAAAAGCAAACAGGGCACCGGGGCAATTATCTAGACAATTCAAGTAAAAAGTTCTTGAAATGTCTAGTCAATGGCCTCAAACCACTGCTTTATTTGCCTGTGAAGAAGAAAACTAGCATTGCTTAGTGAATGTTAAATAATGAGTACAAGCATTTATTATTAATAAGCATTCTATCAATTTTTAAACCTAGTAAACTATGAGTCAATAATATCCTGAAGCCATGAATTCAACTAATTAAATATGTTTAAAGTGGCATTCATTTGTCTTTATTTTGAATTCATGAATTCAAAGGAAAAATAAATAACTTGTTAGCAAAGCTTGCAATTTTAATGCAGACTCTGAAAGATTTTTCAAATGCCCTTTGTTTTGTACACACCTGTATGCCTGTGTGATCTCGTCCTTCCTAGGGTTTTGGTATTTCTCTAATATGACTGTTCCTTCTCTTCTATCTGTTTTAGTATCTACTATGGTCTTTGGGTGCTCACTCCAGACAAGCAAGAAAAGTTGATAAAAATCAATTAAAAATTTGCCTCTAATTAGCAAAGGCCCCACAAGCCCACACTTCTCAAGTCCTTCTATAGCTAATCACTGTACCAGGCTTTGTGGTCTTTTCCCCTTTGTGTGGATAAGACCAACCCAATGCAGCGAGGCTTAGTTCAGAGGTTGATCACCAAGAGTCACTGATGGTCTGTCTCCTCTATATCAAGCTCCTTGCTGGGGAAACAATGGTGAAAAGGTTGTCCTTTACTCATGGAATTGACAGTTTTGTTTGTTTGTTTGATTTCTAAGAAGCAACTACAATTCTGGAAGGGGTTAAGAGTCTCCTATAAAGACAGCCAATGCAAGACAGAGGTCTCCTGCAGAAGGAAGTGTGCATGAAAGATCTAAGTCAGAAATGAAGAGGGGATATTCATGGAGTTGGAAGCCCTCATCAGAAATTGGTATGAAGGTACCAAAGAACATAGCCTGGAGCTGGATGCTGCAGGACCCACTGTCCTGCAAGTCACATGTCATAGGGGCACAGACAAAATGGTTGAATAGGGGTGGAGATAGAAACTAGGGAAGCCATTAAGGAGGAGAAACAGAGCTTAAAGTTATTCAAGATACAGAGAAGGAAGAATCCAGCAGGGCTCTCAAGTATCTGGCTCTAGTAGTTAAATGGGAGGGTTGCTCAATAAGATATAAAAACATAGGAGAAAGAATATATTTGACAGTAAAAAAAATGATTGCTTTTTTGTCCTGTGGAATTGATATAACATGGTAACATTTCCATAGTATTGGCAAAATATGCAAGAAGAGATGCCCAGTGAACAGTTAGATGTAAAAGTCGGGCCAAGGAAGAACACCTATGAATCAGCAGCAAACATGGCGACTACTGGGATGAGCATGAATGAGATCACTCCTAAGGAAATTGAAGAGTGGGGAGAGAACAGGACTCAAACAGAATCCTGGATGACACTGACATTGCACTTATCAAACCTTTCTCAAGTGGACTATGCCAGGCTCCAAATTCTGCGTGCACCCAGGCATGTTGTTTGTAGGTTTGAGCCAACCAACATCCTCCCCGTCCTCCTCTCCTCCCATCTCAGCAACAGAGACCCTCTGTGCCAGTCCATCTCCTCCAGCACAAACACAGAAAGTATAAAGGGCAAAGAACAAAATAAATACCAAAATATGTAAAGAACTCTCAGAACGGAGGAAAGGGTCATTTTGCACATTCATCTGTTAAGTCAATGTAACATGTGGACATTTCTAGGAGGCAGATTCCACTTTAAGGCATGAAAGAACTTTCTGACTACAGCTGTGAGGGGGCTGTCTGGTACAGTGGTGAGTCCCCTTCACCAGAAGCCCTGTAACAACATCACAGGGGAGATGTCTGTGAGAAGAAGAACAGCAGACAATTTGTAAGGCCCTCATCCTTGCTATGGATAATTATTATAAATGCTTATGCCCATTAAATCGGCTCTGTTCATTCGCATTCATTTGTTTCTCATTCATTCAGAATAGACACATAAAATTCATTTTATCAAAGTGGCTAGAAAAAGTTTAGATGACTTTTACCAGTTTATAGTGGAGCAAAGTTTTGAAAAGCAAATGTAAGTGTTTTAATGATGATTGAATCTTTCTCCATATTGGTACCAGTCCAAACCATACCCTTTCCCAAAAGCCCTATGAAAATAAAACTTCCCTTCCCCAGAAAAGCTGCACTCTACATTTGGGCTTTTTTGTTCACATAAACTGTTTAAGAATTTAAAATAAAGGATCTTAAAGAATCCAGATGAATCAGTAATTTTTTATACATCTTCAAGTAGCAATGTTTTTAAACAATCACATAACTGGCATTTTTATTTTTTATTTTATTTTTTTATAAATTTATTTTTTATTGGTGTTCAATTTGCCAACATATAGAATAACACCCAGAGCTCATCCCATTCAGTAGCATCTCTTTTAAATCAGATAAGTCAGAAATGCTAATTTTTAGACTTATCATTGCCTTTTACTATTAAAATTGCTACAACAAAGAAGTTCTCCAATAATGCTCATCTTCATTACCAAGCTCTTTGTCTTGACTGAACAATTCCAGCTTCATCTATGGGCAGCTCTGCTCAGTTTCAGGAAGAACCAGAAGTTGCAGGTAGTAATGGGGGAGAACGATAGCTATAAACATGGTGGGTGAGCTAGGAGCCTCAGGGATGGTCAGAAAACATGCTTCTTTCACAGAATGACTTAGAAGTCAAGAAGCATGTGATCCGGAGTCTGCATTTCCTGCTTACCAGATATTTGACCTTGACCAAGTTAATTAACCTCTCTAAATTTCCTTATCTGATAATAGGGCCCAAAATACACCTCATGATAGACGTATAAATTTTCAGAACTAAGGTGAATAAAGCCACATGAAATTATCCCACATGAAATGTTTCCTGCTTATAGATTTTGAAAAATATCCCACTCTTACGAACGTTAAAAATGCAAGTGTGTGTTATTATATTATTGCATATTTATCAATGTCTCTTTTCATGAGAGCATGAAAAATTCTCATATTTCATTTGCAAAAATATAAAGCTGCCTATAATTCTTTGAGCAATTGGACGGCATGAGTACTCCCCATGCTGAAGTGATGTTGCTAGTAAAGTTGTTCATACTATGACTAAGAGTGACAAGGTGCAGGGTGTTCATTTCAGGACCCAGAATAACAGTGGCACCATCACACAGAGCAGATGTTCATAATCTCATACACATCATATGATGAAGACCAAAACTCAAACTCTGAGGGCACAGCAGCACAGAGTGACCAAGGTATGCTCACTATAGTGGGAGGGGGTTCAGGGGAGAATCCATTCCCACAACTCCTGGTGGTTCCTTCCATGTGGCGAAAGCTCCATGAACATGTCTCTAGTCTCTCACCACATCCTCACTTATTCTTCAAGAATAATAACCAGGTTGACACATAGTGAGTTTGGAATGAAAACCGGAAGATGCATAATCCTCACTGTCCTGCCTTAATTTTGTACAGTAGGACATTGGGAAGTCCTCTCCCAGCCCAACAGTCCTGGGATCTAAGGCTGGGATTCCATCAGCAGTTAGAAGATGCACACTTAAAATGAAATTCTCCAATCCCACTTTTCCTAGAATCATCTGCCCTGTCCTCTTGCTTACTTCACAGTGGTTTCAAAAACCAGGTGGGGAAGGCACATACTACTCATCAGGTCTCTTTAAACTCAAGCAAGTCCAATGTTATTCAGTTGATTTCTAAGGAGAAAAACAACTTTGGTTGAGCACCTGCTATGTGCCAGGCATTATGCTAAACAAGGAAGAAATAATTAAAATGTAATGCCTGCACTTTAGAGGATTAAGGTCTGGTAAGAGAGGGACATAGACATGGCACGGCAACGTGGCAAGTGCTCTACATGTGATACTCACATCAATCACGTGTGCAGATCCCAGCTGACAGAGGCTGTGAGAGAAGCTCATGCACAGGGTCAGAGACAACTCTAGCCCTCGTCCACCCCCCCCCCCCCCCACAGCAACGCATGCTACCATGCAATGAAAGGAGCAGTGATATCTATGAAAGAACTCTAACTCTGAAGATGATTTGCAAATTCTAGTACCCCTGGAGTAAAGACTACATCAATTCTCCGACTGCACAGGAAGCCAATGAGAGTGCTACAGCAGTAGAGCTTCAACTCTGCTCCCTGTGGGCTTGGTGGTGGTGCTCAGGGTGGGGGCGATTGTTACAGACCATCAGTAGCCCTGGGCCTCTAGCAGCACGCACCCCAGGCCCACCACCACACTTGCTCAGCTTTTTCCCATTTTCTGTGATTTCATGAAGTAGTTCCTCTGAAAATGAAAACGGCTGAAGAATGTCAGAATTTCCATGTGAGATAAGAGGTGGCAGGTGTGGAGGTTGGGGCAGGAGGTGGAAACTAGACAAGGCGGCCTGCTGTCCTGTGGGTGAGGGCCGTTCAATCTCTCTGCATGCTGGAACTGCCTGGGCATCTCTGGAACACATGATGCTTGGACCCCGCCCTCCAGTCTCCCAACACCTCCAGGTTCTGACCTCCCCCATGTGTGGGGTGTGTGGTCTACACCGCTGCACGTGAGAAGCGGAGGAGAGGGTAGGAGATGTGGGACTGTGTCCTAGGGATAAGCCCTGGTCTAGGTTGATCACACCTCGGTAGTGGCTGTGACATTCTGAGTACAGGGGAGAGAGAGAGATAAATGGTGGTCTACAAATAAATGGATTAATCTATCAAAAAGTGCTGCAGAATGTAATTTAAAAATTTGTGTGCACCCCAGTATCATGCAATGGTCCCTTCAGCATCTACCCTCCCTCTAATGAACAAAGCCTGATTCATGGTTTGCTTCTCCCTTAGCTGGCCAGTGGTGTTGGGACCGTGTGATTTCTGAGTGATTTCCTGCAGAGACAATAACCACCATCCCAGGAATTCTCAAGCACCCAAGCGCAGCTCTAACGCAGAGAGCAGATACCCTTCTCCTTGGCACATGTCCACTAAACACCGGTGGTACCCTCCACTCACCATGGCCACCAAAACACCCTGGTGTTTCTAAACACCTCGAGGGCAGCACTGACACCTGCAGTTGACACCCACTGGGTATGTGAAAAGGCTGGCACAAATGCATGACTCCATGCGCAATAATGTGTTTCTTTTTTCTTTTGTAAGCCTGCCATAAAGAATAAATAAGAGTCATTTACTACAAAAAAAGTGCTGATTCAGAAGGGGCAGTATAGAATTGTTTTGCAATGAGAAAAATGTGTTCTGCAATTTTGGCTTAAGAAATCTAATTTATTGAACTATAAAATGAGAGCAAAAATCATATGTGCTTGGGAGGTTTCCAGTGAGGATCAAATGAGATACTGCACACAGATAAGGTGCACGAAGCTCTTGGCATTTTGCCAGCACGCTGAGATATGCTCAATGAATGCTGCTGATTGTTCCTTTTACTGTTGCTAGTACAGTTCCTCATGATTCTTAACTATAATACTGCATTCAGAAATTATCCTCAAGGTGTCCTAGAAATGCAACGTCTGAACATCCCATGATTCGGCAGTCTCCAAATAAATGCTGTGGCCACCCACATTTTACCACTAACACCACAAATGTTCTGCAGGTATATCTTGAAAGTTCTGGAATAAACTGGAAATCTGCGTGAATCTTAAAAACATAAAAGATACAGCCAATGGCAAGGAACCGGGTGGACCACACGCAGAGAGCATCTCCAATCTGAGTTCCCAATTTTTCCAACAATGAAGGTCTCTCTGTGCCTGCCAGTTCCTTTTGTTGCTGTTGTTTTTTCCTTTCTCCTTTAGCAACATCAAAAAAGATTCTTGTTTTTCAAACCTTCCCAGGTAGCACTGCCTGGTGGTGATCTGGGCACCCTTGGGAGTGGTTTAATAAAGAGGACATGTCCCTTCCAATCCCTGAAAACAATGTGGCAGGGAGATTTGATGGCATTCCCTTAACCTGCAGCATTTCCTCCTGCGATCTTCCTGAATCATGAGCAGACTCATGGAAATCAGTGCATGCCTTTCCAGTCATGTCTCTAGGAACATGTTATTTTTCTTTTTTACTTACTAACAAAGAGGAGAGAGGGGGAAAAAGAGTAGAATAAATACTTGCTATCATGGTTGCAGGGAGCCTTGCATCAGATGCTTCCTTGAAGCCACAAGGAAATTTACCATTTTAGGAGTTGGCACCGTGGAATTCCCCTTGGAGAAGAAACTTCAAGTTAATCTTGATCAGTTTCTCAAAGGTGGAAAGTGAGACATGAAGGCAGGAGTTGAAAGGAGACAATAAACCAATAAACGGAAGAAACAGCTAATGTGCTTGCCATAGAACATAGCAGGGGGTTGCTGGTGAGGCCATGGCACAGAAGACAGAACGGGGCGGGCCTGAACAGCACAACGGATGCTGTGGTCTGCAGAAATTCATGTGCACGGAGGCTCATGGAGGGAGTAGGAGGAGGCAGAAAGACCTCAATATTCTAAGGGCTTCCTCAATTCCCTCCCCCTTCTCTACCCAAACTCTGAGTGAGATCTAAGGCAACTGTGCATCCCTGCAAGCTGGGGCTGGATGGAAGACAGCTTTCCCAACAAACAGCTGCTGCAGCTGTTGAGGATGGGCCTCTGTTTGGGTCTCTAGGTGGTGACCTGCCTCAAAGGGAGGAATAAACGCCACAGCTGTACTGGGAGGAGCACTCAGAGGCAGCAGAACAGACTCAAGGTGGGTATGAGATCAGGCCACTTCTCTCCAAATGCCCAGAGAGGTGAGCTCAGCTTCTAGAGGAAGAGCAGTGTCTGACCTACCTAAGTTATTAGCATCGCTGGCTGCTGAAACAAGTAACAGGAGATGAAAATATCCAGCCTTCCTGACATTCACCTGCCATTGGCCGTGCTGCTGGCTGGATAAGCCAGTGGTTCACCTTCAGGGCCTCTGACCCTGGGTGGGTCCCTCTCCCTGGAATGTTCTTCCTGGACAGTGGCTCATTTTTGTCATCGAATCTCAGTTGGACTCACGTGTCCTCAGACGTCTCTAAAGCACCTTCCCTGCCTTGAATCCAGCCATTTTCAACCACTTCATCCTGTTTTCTTAATTTTCATAGACCTTAAAACCACCTGATATGGTTTATTAACTACATTTCCTTGAATCCAAGAGACCATCAATGACAAGATGTACTATTATTCGATGTTTTCCTAACAAAGCAAAATGTACCCAACTACACTAAGACACAGATTTTTCTTAACATTTTGAACTCTGATGATATATTTGAACTACTGAGACACTGATTCTTATCATATATCAGTCTTTTACAAACATAAATAGGAAGATATAAATGAGATAGGCTGTTCATTGTTTTGAGGTTAATTATAAGTTATAGTCATTCTGCCAAAAATGAATGTTAGCTTCATTATTATCAATTTCTGTGCTCTGTTTCTGGCCTTCCTGCAGCAATAATAACTTTTGCTCTAATATCAAATTATACTGTGATCTTCTCAAAAAGCTTTTTAAATGGCAACTAAACTCAATGTGTGGATCCATCATGCAACTCAACTGCCAGAATCCAGCCATTTTTAACAAGTTTGGGCATAAGCAGGAAATGAGAGCTCCATCAGACTGCTGTCTGGTCTGAGGTAGGAAACACACCTTTAAACACACGTGACTTTAAAATTGCTAAGATGTGAAACAGAATGTGTATCTTAGAATTAGCACAATAAGCTCACTGGTTATGTATCATCTTGAAAGCATAACATCTATAAGAGCAAGAATCTTGCCTATATATCCCCACAGCCTAGAACACGGGAGGCACTCAAAACAAATAACAAATTAATTCAAATAATGAGATGTGTTCTCTCTCCAAGCTAACACTTTACCATCCAGAATGATGATACCATGTGTGGTAATAGCTATAAATGCAATTTCTCTGTCAACTTCACAACAACCAGAATTTGGGGTCTGGTTTAGTAATTGTGCCTTAAACATTTGCTGCCACCAGTGAGAAGAAATGCCATCTAATCTCCTGAGACAGGGACGCTGTCATAGTGTTTTCCTCTAAGTGTCCTAGAGGGCAATGAACAGTAAAAACATCTTGATTGACTCTCTGATGAGGTAACCTCTAGGTTGAAATTCTCCTTTGCAGAAGCCAGGAAAACCAGAGATGAAACTTGTAAGTAGTGGTACCAGGATGAGTCTCTGGATATACATACCACTGAGGCCCCTTTAAAAACATACCATCACCTTCAGGTTCAAGAAATCTAGAGATTTAAATATCACCTGCCACGGCAAGCATGCAAAAGGACAGGAAAGTATCAAACATCAGGGCAGGGTTCAATAAAACTCTCATCCTTTTATCCAATTGCATGATTTAATTCACATCACTTCTTTTTTTTTTAAAGATTTTACTAATTTATTCATGAGAGACACAGAAAGAGAGGCAGAGACATAAGCAGAGGGAAAAGCAGGCTCCCTGCAGGGAGTTCGATGCAGGACTCAATCCCAGGATCCTGGGATCACGGCCTGACCCAAAGGCGGACGCTCAACCACTAAGCCACCCCAGTGCCCCCAAATCACTTATTCTTATGTCAACTTCTCCTTATTTCCTTGATTTTCTCTCTTTGTAGTTTGCTCAGCCGAACAGATCAGGGCTCTAATAAGATTCAATAAAAAACATGCACCTCTTTTTCAAAAATTCTGCACAAGTAACATAATCTGGACATGGCATACCCAGATGAACCTAAGGTGTTGCTGTAAGAATGTCCTGTTTCTTTTTCTCTACTTTGTACAAAGATGAAACAATATTCTGAGCTATTTTCTTCCAGCTGAACAAAAAATGTTCACTGTGCACAGTTTAGGTTCCCTGTAGCCTCTTCTGAAACCTCTTTTCACAGGGGGCCCCTCTCCTATGGTGATTTCTCCCTGGCATCTACTAGCTGTGCTATCTTTTTAAAAAATTTTTTAACTTTTTAATTTTTTTGTATATTTTTTTCTTGGAGTTTGATTTGCCAACATATAGTGTAACACCCAGTGCTCATCCTGTCAAGTGCCCAGCTGTGCCATCTTTTCAATTCTCCTGTCCCCTTATACTCTAACATGAGTAAGGCAGCCTCATACAACCATCCTATAAGAAAAGGAGTCTATTGAGCTAGTTACTACAGATTATATACTCCTGCAAGCATTAAATAATTCTTTATGCTGAGCATGCATGCTTTGAGGCCACTGTCTTCTTGTACACAGAGATTTAGAAGAGAAAAATTAGCTGATGTGTCAAAATAAAACATACTTCCCTAAATACAAAAGCCACCTTTACAAGATGACCTGAAAATAAACCAAGTGAACAATGCAAGTGCATAAACTATATCACACAGCAAGTATACTAGTCAAGGTAAGACTGTTGCTACCATAACACAACCACCTTGATATCTCAGCAGCCTAACTCAAAGTCTGTTTCTCATTCACATAAAACCCAAAGCAGTCTGAGTGACCCTCTTGTAGCTCCACCATTTGTAACTCCAAGGTCATTGTAATAGGGGAAGAACGTGATGGAAAACACACAGATGCTTCTGCCTCCACCCAGAATGTATAAAAGTCACTTCACTACTGCCCACAAACTGGAATTAGTTCTGAATACTCAGTAAAGAAAGAGCTCATAATGCAATGCCTCCCTTATAGTAGTAACACTCAGGGAGGTTTCATTACTATATTATTATTATATCTAAATGTGACCCGTTTTGATTCACTGTTATTATAGTAACAGAATATCTAAATACTAGCATGTGATTACTTTTATCACCATCTCAATTATTATTACTATCATCATGGATTAATTTTTGAATTCTGGTCATTTCATATTTTCCCATGATAAAAACTTGAGTAACATACACAGGAATTTTCTTGAAATCAAGAACATGCCATAATTGAATAATGAACAAAACATGTAAGTTCTCCAGCTTTACCATTTATTAGTGAATTACACCAGGGAAAAAGTGCTTATAAAGAACATTTTTTTATTAGTCATTTTCATCGCAATGCTCGAGCTACCATCAAATACAGATGAAATGTGAAAATGAAATTTTACTTTAACTGTCTTTGTAAAGTCTGTAATACACATACTTGGTGTCATGCTTGGCTATAGACTTTTCAAGAACCTCAAAATGAGGAGTTGTGCTAAAATTTCCAGGGAGGAGCATACAGATTGGTACATTCTGCACTATTCTCTAACACACTTCCTCAACATCTCCCTGAGGAGGTATTTATTCTCCCCATCACTCTTACTCTTCGTCTCCAGCTCCTTCTTCACACTACTTCCTCTCTTCTGTCTGTGTCTCCTCTCTATCTGCCTCTCTCTTATAAGAACACCTGTGACAGCATTGAGATTCCACTCTGACAGTCCAAAATAATCTCCTTAGCTCAAGTTCCATAACATAATCACATCTGCAAAAACCTTCCAGGTTAAGACCTGGTACCTTTGGTGGACATCGGCTTATCTTTCTGTTCTCCTGTCCACAGGTGTTTGCATTTTGTTCCCACTGCCTGGGAAGCTCCTTCTCCCAACCTTCACAAAGTCTATTCCTTGCTCTCATTCAGGTCTCACTTCAAATGCCCTGAGAGTTTATTTCCCTACAATCCCACCTAATATCACTACCTATCCACCCGACTCGCTTTTACAGCTCTCTGTTTTATTTCACTTATTTTTGGAGACCATTCTGATTATTTATTAGTGTCCTTTATCTCTCTGCATCCCACCCCCGACCCTAGGAAGCTAGTTCCATCAGAATAGGGACTTTGCCTTCCCTGGCCATTACTGTACACCCAGACCTGGAACGGAGCCTGGCACTATGGTAAGCACTCAATAATGTTTGTTGAACAGATGAAAGATTTAGTGGTTGTCAGAATCCAACAAAATGGCACCAAAGATAACTTTGTCTTTGTTTTGACTAATATGCTGGATCCTCTAAATCATGAATAATGAAATAGGAATTTTAAATAATTGGAACAAGATTTTAGCAGGATTTTAAAACTAAGGGAGTTTCTAAAAGCAGTAGAAACTTCTGTAATGGAACTTCTTTGGAGCTGTTTCTTAAAAGTCATAATGATAAGTGAAGTTTCAAAGTTCCTGTTACACTTCCAGCTTCCATGCTGAAAAGAATACAGCAAAGATGCCCAAACATATGTACACAGTTGGTGCTTTCTAGTATAATGGATGGAGATGCTCTAGCATATTCAAGTGTGGTGGTGTTATCTGCTCTAGCTCTCTGCAAAGTCTATCTTCATTTAGGACCCTACCAACATGTTTCACTATGGGCATCCTATTTTTAATTCATAGGAACTAAGTATTTCTCTTTGAGATAAGTAGTAATAATAATCACTAATATCTACTGGGATCTACTATGTAATATAATGCACTAGATAAGACACTATATAAACTCGTCCTACAAAGCATAAATGCAAGATCGGGCTTGGGAGTTACATTCTATTAATTAAAAAACAAACCAAAACAACAGGAAAACTGAGGCTCAAAGAGACTGTGTGACCTCTTGTGTGGCGGAGTGCAAAGCTTTGGTGTATCCTGCATCCCCTGTCTAAGCATATCACCTTTAGAGACATGATGTGGTCAAACTGAAGATACTTAGGAGACACCAGAATGGTACCTCCTACTAATATGGCCCCATGTTAGGATAGGATCTGCAAAGATCACTCCCATGCTTACTCCTTGTTTCACCTAATAAATCTCTGACAACCACAGGCATTTCTGTGACATTCATCATTCCTATCACCCACAAATGAAATATACAGGAAATATCTAAGAAGCAATTACATTTCTTCAGAGTTTTGTTTTCCTGACGCTTTGCAAATACAAACCCAGCTGTGTGTATCTGAATGGTTGTTCAGAGGAATTATGCAGAATTCCTATGCATGCAGTGTTGTCTTTGGAGTACTACATACCAGGTAACTGCTGCCAAATCCACAATGATTACAGACATTAAACACTAGCCTTAGTTTAGTTTTCTTTTTTAAAAAATATTTATTTGAGAGAGAGAGAGAGAGCGTAAGCGAGTACAAGCATGGGGAGGGGCAGAGGAAGAGAGAGAATCCCTAGCGGACTCTGCACTGAGTGGGGAGCCAGACATGGGGCTTGATCCCAGGACTCCGAGATCACAACTTGAGCTGAAGTCAGACACTCAACACTGAGCCACCCAGGTGCCCCCTTAGTTTTGTTTTCAGATGCTAAGTATATCTAAGGAAATACATCCCATTTATCATAGTTAGAACATCTTTTTTTAAAATTTTTTTTCCTTTAAAGATTTTATTTTTTTATTCATGAGAGAGACACACACACACAGAGGCAGAGACACAGGCAGAGGGAGAAGCAGGCTCCATGCAGGGAGCCCGATGTGGGACTTGATCCCGGGTCTCCAGGATCACGCCCTGGGCTGAAGCCGGTGCTAAACCGCTGAGCCACCCGGGCTGCCCATAGTTAGAACATCTTAAGTATATTATTAAATTACTATGTTGGATTAGAAAATTTATCACACACATGAAATGGAATTTTAAACTGGGTAATAAGCCTCGTAAAAAGCCCAATTAATTCAAGTGATACAACTCCGAACCCTGGCTATGGAGTCACGCCAAGGCCTTGACCTGAGGGCAGCCAGCCCCCAGGACAGACTGGTCTATCCATTTAGGAAGCACCCGGGGCACTAGGCCATATGCCAAGTCCCAAGAACTCTCGCTCTGTGTCTTTAAGAAGCTCACAGTCAGGATTTTGATTAAGACCAGTAGCTTAATTAGGAGTCCTTTGGTTTTAAGTAGCAACTCACCTTGGGTAAAAAAGAACTTGGAGGAGACACAAAAAGTCTCCTGCAACCCAAAGCAGCATGTTTACCCAGGCCTCAGGGGAGGGGCTGAACCCTGTAAGTCAAGTCAGAAACAGCCTGTTCACTCCTCCACAGCCCCTTCCTCTGTTAACGATTAGCTTTCTGTGCTCCTTTACATGCAGAATGGCAGCAGTCATGCCCCAGCTAAGCATTCAATGACCTCCTATCTCTTTATAGTCTCTGAGCCCAAATTCAAGCTTTCTGCAAGGGGGAGTCTGGTTGACCCAAGCTGAATCAAGCGTCTGTCCATGCCCGATGTCCTGAGGCCAGTGAGGCAGGACAGGGCAGGGACTGTGGCTAATCTCTCAGAGAAGAGCCATGAGTAAAGATGAAAACTAACCATTATACCTCATATTAATAATTAGACAATCACACTTATGTGGCATAATATCCATAAAACACTTAGCGTAATCCCTGGAACAAATATGTTCTAACTAAACAGCAGTGACACTTTTCTGTGTTTTTGTGTCTCATAGTGTTGGGGGGACCTGGGGCAGCCCAGTGGAGCTCCTCCCACCTCAGCTGTGAGGACCCCACAAGGGCTTGTGAGCTGAGCTGGAGAAGGAAGAGGACTCACACAGCTAGTGACAGAGTGTGTGTCACACGCCAGGGACAGGCATACCCAAGAATACTACAGCATATATAAAATCCCAGAGAGACCACACACTCTTGTCCAGAAATTCCCAGGGGTCTAGTATGCCAAAAGCCCCAAGCACATGTGCGTGTAAAGGCAGGGTGAAATGAGTTCTGAAGCCAGAAATCGAGTCTGACTCAGAAGGCACTAAAGAATCCACCTGCTCTGTGCAGTGTGAGGACTGAGGGTTAGTTGAGCCAAGGGTGGAAGTGGGGATCTCAGCCAACCATTCATACAGAAAACCCAAGAGAGAGTGACTTTGGAAAAGGCTGGGATGAGTACAGGTCTGGGCTCCATGAATTTGAGGCACCTGAAAGACAGTTCTGAGGTGTCTATAGGGAAATGAAAGTAAGGGTCAGTGCTCAAGAGAGAGGTCTAGGAAGTGGGTGGAGGGCAATGAGAAAACATTGAAACTCCATGCACCAAGAATTGTGGCAAATCACAGATGAGAAGCATGTGCTCTTGGGAACTGGGAAGGCTTCTCAGCAGAAAGTCAAGTAACACTGGATTTGAGTTGGAAGGAGCAGAAGGGGGGGTCTCTAGGCAGCCCTCGGCAATGGGGTGTGGAGAGAAAGAGGAGCATCCACAAGAAGGGGAGTGTAAATGCAGAGGAATCTACCCCAAGATGAGGTACATGTGAGCCTCGTCTTTGGAATCTGAGAAAAGAAGATATCAGGCACCACTGAGCTCCTCCATACATAGGGCAAGACCTACAATTTTCTCCATGACTCAGTCTTTAGAGAATGGATAACCAAGAGAGCTAAGGTTATACATGACTTAGTGATCGAGCTACTGTCCTACAACTATTCTATACAAACAGAAGTAGAACATCTCTAAAATCACGTTTGCAGGCTACTAGGTAAGCATGACAGACTGAATAAGCAGGTTACCTTCCCCTCCTCAAAAAGCCCATGAAACATCACTTCCAGTGTAAAAAGTAAGTAATGCCTGAAATCGACAGATCCAGAAATAGAAGTATATGCAAAGAAATAACAAAACAAATGGCAAGTAAGGCAAAAACAGTGGAGTCCTCTGGGAATTAGGGCTGGAAGGACCCCAGTTCATTCATTATTATAAACCCAGAGAGATGTCTTTTTGGTTTTTCAACTACAGATACATACTACTCTGGCAAAAATAAACATTTTATGAATTACAACATCAATAATGTGAGAATGAGATTCAGGTTGCATGTAACTTTTCACAAATACACCTTTCCCAGCAATAAATAACATGAAAAGTGTGCTCATGCCTTACTAAATCTACGTCAACCTGTTCTCTGCCAGGTGCATTCACCCCACACCAATGCTTATCTATCATCACTTCTATACTTTATTGCAGATAAAATAAAATTATCCTGCCTGTCAGACTAAGTACTTTTAAGAAACACTCAAAAGCATTCGGGTTAACTCCCTAAAAGACTTTATACTCATATTTCACTTACAAACATCATACAATTTTAGAACTAGAAGGGGCTTTGAGTGGAGCCAACCAACGTCCTGATTTTGCATCTGGAGAAGTAGCCGCACGAGAGGATCTGCTAGAGGACAGATAGCTCCGTGGTGGCTGCACTCAAGACAAGGATCCAGAGCCCCGCCTTTCCATTCTGCATTCCACTGACTTTCTGAAGCTCTGGTCTACTGAACCCTAGGCTCAACATACCAAATGGTCTGCACAACATAGTAACACTACTATCAATACTAAGTTTATTTTAAAGTTTGTCTGTTGCTCAGAATTTCAGTAACTAAAAGGGATCTTTGAACACGGGACCAACACAGAATCACATCCTCAATGCACGGAATGCTCCAGAACTCTCCTTATGACACAGCCATGAATAAGGAAGATTCGACTCTTGCCCCCTGCAGCTTGTCCACATCCACTGTAGCAGGAGAAGGGGGAGTTAGATAAAAAGTGTAATAAAGTATGGTGATGGGCACGAAAAACACTCCATGGGAACTCGAACATTCTGCAAAACCCTCAAATCACAAATATGCCTACAGATGCAGAGTCTACAGCATTCTTTCTATAGAGTCAAAGTAGAGCTTACTTGGTAAATTTTATCATTAGTACAAGACAAAGTTACCATGCTCCCAGAAGTACCGAACCCTCTGAGTATTCCGTAGCTTTATAAAGTTACAGTCCATTTGGGATATGTCACTTTGTTGCTGGAGACACCTTGGCTGGCTGGTGGGGTCACTCACAGACGGTGCTGGCTGACTTCACATCACAGATTCCCTGATGAAAGATCGTGAACCTCCATTGCGCCTAAAATTATTCTGCTAGCGATGAACATCACCTCTTTGTGCCTTCTCACTTACCGTATGTCTGGAATTCTGTCTGCAATTCTGCCCTTACCCGGGGGCTCCTGCTGCCTTCTACTGCCTCTGTCAAACCCCAGCCTCCCTCTCCACACCTACTCCATCCAGAGCCCAGAGCTTCCCCTCTGCAAATCCTGGAGTTTTGCCACTGCTTATCATAAGCCTATTTCCCCAGAAGAAACTGAGCTCCTGAAAGTAGAAGCCATGCCCTCTCATCTCGCATCCTCTACATTTAGCCAATTCTTCCTAGACTGTAGGCATCCCACAAGCTGGCCTACATTATGGAGGTGAACTTTTTCTTATTGAAAATGAATTGTTCAAATCCCTAAGTGTGATAGCTAATGTTCTATAATAATTTTATGTGTTAAAGGAAAACAGTGAAATGCTGTACATTACCCCAAAAATGCTATTTACAGAATCAGGAAAAATCTGACAATAGATCCAGTTTATACCTTACCTCTTTTTTCATTAAAAATAAATCTACTTTTAAGAAAACTCAATGAGGAAATCCACATTTACAACAGTTATTTTAGATACAGATTTGCATGACATGAAGTATCGTGTTAAAGCTCTTCTAAGAAGCAAAACCCCTGGTTAAACTAATTTTGTTTTGCAATTTTTAAAATGCATTGATTCTATCATTAGGTTAGAAAAGTTTTTAGGTTTTCTCTCAGCCCCATGTGTATTATCAAGAATGCATCTTGGTCTATGAAGGATATAAACTTACATTTATGTACTTTTAAATTCTTCTACTATTTGATTAGAGCACAACCGGCACTAGCGAAGCTTAAGTCCGTTAGTTCCTGCTACAAAACACAGGGTCAGAAGCAGATCGCAGGCTCACCACAGACACCCTGAATCTGTAGCATCTGCATGTCAGCATGATCCACAGGTATTCATATGCACAATCCACTCTGAGAAGCACGACTTTGGCTCATGTGCCTTTTTTTGTCTGGCTCTGGGTGCATTGCTTTGAAATAAAATAACTAAATAGCTATAGTATGAAACATACAGTACATTACACCATGTATTTTATAGCACTTTGAAGTTTTTCAGAAGACACAGAGTCCCCATTCATTCCTCCATTACCTGTTTTAACAACACTGGAGGATCATATTCTTCCCATGAGGCAGAGGACCCAGAACTGGTGATGAAGCGTGTGAGCGCTACTTCCTAATGCAGGGATCTGATGTACCCCATCCCATCCTCGGAGCTCGGCATACAGTGAGAACACAAGAAAGATAACTGGAGATGCAAGTAGCTAAGAAGTAAAATGGGGCAGTAAAGGGGAGAAGGGAGCATCAGATGCCTCAGGAGAAATTACTACCTGCTAAGCTGAAACAGAACAAACACGTATGGTCTGACCTGACACAGAAGTAAGCTGCTGAGACAACAATCCAATCACAGACACCAGGGACTCAACACTGACAGCAAAGCTATGTGGAGAAGCCACTCCTTTCACATGGACAAAGGATAATCAGGTGGTCTCCACCTGAGACAACTTCACATACAATAACATAATTAGAATCAACTATGAACTTTGGTTCCTAAAGAAAACTCTCTTGCCTGAAAACCAGCATTAGCACTGCACACAGTGATGAAGCCTTGGGCCCTTGCCATGTCTTAATAAATAACAGTCCCTGAACCAAAAAAACAAAAGGAATACCAGCATAGACAACTGCTCAGGCTAGTGTGCAAGTTAGATCCTAATTAAACCATCTGAATATCGGAACAAATATAGCACCAAGTTGTAATGCCAATTAGCATTTTGTTTATCAGTCATTACCATAAAACAAAGAGCAAATATAACCATGTTATTTCAATAAGGTCATAATTAGGCTAAATTACACTAGCAAAAAATGCAAAGACTCACAGCAAGATTCGTATGTCAGTATTTCAGTAGAGATGACATAAAGAGATTGAGCTCATTTACAACCAGTGAGCATACCTAAACTCAATAATTCCCTGTCGAAACGCAAGGAAACACCAGAAAGTTAGTCCTCTTTTTCTTTCCTAACCTCTATAAAAGGAGTCCTCCAAAATTGTAACCTTGGACACATTCTCTTCTCCTTCTCTTTCTTCCCATGGGAGCCTTGCCCTTGGGTGCAGAGAACTCCAATGCTGGATGTTCTCTGGAGACCAACTCCACAATTTCTAACTGCATTCCCCTCTGCATATGGTGCTGACCACTGACAAAACACATCCAAACTCAATCATCCCTAGCCTCTAATTTCCCTACTGTTGTTCATCCTCGCCTTTTCCTGGTTATCCAAGCATTTGGAATTCTCTTTTGTGGAACTGAACCCAATCTGTTCTAAACTATATCCACTGATGGTACTGCAGAAATACTTCCTTTCCTTTCTATTTCCATAGCTAATAGCTACTTGCAGGCTTTGGCGATGTCTCACCTGGGCTACGTTAATAGCTTCCTATCTGGTCCTCATTCTTTTTCCCACATACATTTGAACGTGGCTGCCCAGAAGCAAAGGGCTTCCATGGCTTGGCCCCACCTGAACCTCGCTCGCTTCTCTCCATTGTCTCCATTGACACTGCTGCTCCCTGATGCTCCGCTTTGTTACTCGACATGCTCTCCCCCCAAAGAAGAGATGCCCCTACATCTTTGCTTGGTCTAGTTTCCCCATCTGTAGTACTCTGCCCAAATTCAGCTTTTGAAAATGTTCTCACCTATAGTGGGTTGAAAGGGACGCCCCAAAAGACATGTTTACACTCTTATTTCCAAAAACTGTGAATATTACTTTACATGGCAAAAGATGTAACTTCAGAATCTTGAGAAGAGCTTTCCTTAATAATGCATGTGAGTCCTCAATAATACACAATTTCAAGTAACCTTAAGCCAAGGGACAGCGGACACACAGAAAAGGAGGAGAGACAGGAGTGACAAGGCCAAAGCTAAGGAAAGCCAACAGCTGAAATAAGGTGAGGGACAGATTTTCCCCTGGAGCCTGTGTAGTGGATATAACCCTGCTAACACCTCATTTTGGACTTCTGATCTCCAGAACTGTGAAACAATACATTTCTGTATCAGAAAGGGAGACAGAACAGGAGAGACTCCTAACTCTGGGAAATGAACTAGGGGTGGTGGGCGGGGAGGTGGGCGGGGGGTGGGGGTGACTGGGTGATGAGCACTGAGGGGGGCACTTGATGGGATGAGCATTGGGTGTTATTCTATATGTTGGCAAATTGAACACCAATAAAAAATAAATTTATAAATAAATAAATAAATTTTGGATACTAAAAAAAAAATACATTTCTGTTGTTTTAAGCCACCACGCCTATACGTACATACATATATGTAAAACATTATCATGCCTCTGGATATATGGGTATGTATAATTATTGTATGAAACATAAGAAAGTCAATTTTTAAATCTCCAACTTATTTACCTAGCATAGTATTTTACTGACCACAGATGCCCAGTACACATTCACAAATAAATCAATGAGTTTTCAAGTCTCCTGTGGCTTTTCTAAAAAGAAAAGTCTCCAGGGTGGCTTAGTTTGTTAAGCATCTGCCTTCGGCTCAGGTCATGATCTCAGGGTCCTGGGATTGAGTTCTGCATCAGCCTCCCTGCTCAGTGTGGAGTCTACTTCTTCCTCTTCTCTCCTGTTTCTTGCTATCTCTGTCACTATCTCTGTCTCCCTCAAATAAATAATTAAAATCTTTTTTAAAGTTTTTATTTATTTATTCATGAGACACACACACACAGAGAAAGGCAGAGACACAGGCAGAGGGAGAAGCAGGCTCCATCCAGGGAGCCCAACATGGGACTTGATTCCAGGTCTCCAGGATCATGCCCTGGGTTGAAGGCAGGCGCTAAACCACTGAGCCACCCCGGATGTCCAAAATCTTTTTTTTTTTTTTTAAAGAGAGAAGTCTCCAAATTTTTGACATAGTTACATGAGAGTTTGCAATATGACTGGTCATGGTTAGGAAGAGGTGACAGTTCTGCTAAAATCCTCCAGAAAATGCAGACTGTTCATAAGTCACCCTGTCTTGGCCAGTGCCGTCTGTGGGATTCAACATTACGATGTGTCAAGGAGCAGCAATATGAGCCTTGCTACTGCATGTCCACATTGGCTTCAAACCACCTGTTCTCAGGGTGCCCTGAGTGAGGCCAGGAGGTCGCTCCTAGAACTACAGCAAATGTTCCAGGAAAGACAGCTGTTCTGTGAAAGTGTATGCCTCGGGCTTCCTCTGTGGCACAGAGCTCACACTGCTCTCACAGCTCCTGAAAGTTGATGACTTTGTTTTTAGGGAGCTGTGGACATTTTCCTTATCAAGCTCATTTCAAAAATAGGGTTTCATAGGGTTTTATCATGAGTAATATTTTATAAGGAAAATGAAGTTTTCTTTGTTAAATGTACAGTTTTTAAAGTTCTGCTATATATCTTTAAATATCTTATTTATTTGAGAGGAGAGAGAGAGAGAGAGAGAGAGAAAGCATGAGCAGGGGAAGGGACAGAGGGAATGGGAGAAGCAGATGCTCCACTGAGCAGGGAGCCCAACATGGGGCTCCATCCCAGGACCCTGAGATCATGACCTGAGCCCAAGGCAGACACTTCACTGACTTAGGCATCTGGGTGTCCCCAAAAGTCTGATATATATATATTATATATATATAATATATATATCAGATATATACACACATATATCATATATATTATATACATATACATATATATCAGATATATATTATATACATATACATATATATTATACATGTATATATAATTATATATATATATATATATATATATATATATATATATATATAAAATAGAAAATTGTAACTTCCTCTTTGGTATGAGGAACACCACCGATCAGGAATTGTTTGCTGGGGCTATTTTATTTATTTTTTATTTTATTTATTTTTATTTTTTTAAATAATAAATTTATTTTTATTGGTGTTCAATTTGCCAACATACAGAATAACACCCAGTGCTCATCCCGTCAAGTGCCCCCCCTCAGTGCCCGTCACCCATTCACCCCCACCCCCCACCCTCCTCCCCTTCCACCACCCCTACTTCGTTTCCCAGAGTTAGGAGTCTTCATGTTCTGACTCCCTTTCTGATATTTCCTACCCATTTCTTCTCCCTTCCCTTCTATTCCCTTTCACTATTATTTATATTCCCCAAATGAATGAGAACATATAATGTTTGTCCTTCTCCGATTGACTCATTTCACTCAGCATAATACCCTCCAGTTCCATCCACATTGAAGCAAATGGTGGGTATTTGTCGTTTCTAATGGCTGAGTAATATTCCATTGTATACATAAACCACATCTTCTTTATCCATTCATCTTTCAATGGACACCGAGGCTCCTTCCACAGTTTGGCTATTGTGGACATTGCTGCTAGAAACATCGGGGTGCAGGTGTCCCGGCATTTCATTGCATCTGCATCTTTGGAGTAAATCCCCAGCAGTGCAATTGCTGGGTCGTAGGGCAGGTCTATTTTTAACTCTTTGAGGAACCTCCACACAGTTTTCCAGAGTGGCTGCACCATTTCACATTCCCACCAACAGTGTAAGAGCGTTCACTGGGGCTATTTTAGAAAGCTATTGATTAGATAAGAAGATTTATACTAAAACCAATATCTGTGTGTAGCCTCCACATTTCTGAACATGCTAGAGAGGAGCAAACATGGGTTAGAAAGAATTCTTGGATCAATGCTTGTTGAATAGAGGAGAAACTCTATGTTCTTGGAATTATTATTGGTTCCAGCTGCCATAAAAACACAAAATCTGGCAACTGATTGGATGGTACAGGTTTAGTTGAACCCATCTAGTTTTACCCTTGGAGGCATCATTTATATTTTATGGAAACTCAAGGCTCTCTAGGGAAGAGATCTTGGGGGACCACCCTTGCCGTGGTTCTAGAATAGAGCTGCCTCCTCGGTAACTCTTCGGCATGCTGAGCTCACAGCCTTTACTCTGGTATAGGAATCTACTGGCCTCAAGAGTCTCCTCACCAAACAGGCTACATAGGTGCGGAGCATATTTCTTTTCCTATGATATCCGTAGCAGCTCAGTGCTCGGCACAGAGTAGGTACTCATCAAATGACTACTGAATCAAACAAAATCAACACCCAAAGCGTTGGATTTACATTATTTTCCTTGGCTACATTATAGAACTGATTTGTCTACTTTTCAAATCCAGTGAAGATTATTTAAAAGCAGCTTAAATTTCTGTCCTTTCCCTTAAGACCAGCTTGTATTTGCATACATATTGCTTTGAGACGTTAAAGAAAATGTACTGAGAAACAGATTTCATCCTGACTTACAGGATGAAATTATTTAGATTCACATTCTTCTATATACAAAGCAGATTGCTAAAAAGTCAAGCCTCTCTTAAAGAGGTTGCATACTGGCTTGATCTACAGCTTTGTCTTTGAATACATCCCAGTAAACTGAACGCTGAAGGTTAAGATTATAAATAAAATCAACAATGAAAAAGATAGAGTCACAAGTTCTCAATTCTTATCACTACTCCTTAGTTCAAAACATTAAATACAGCCATTATATTTGCCATAAAGAAGCCCAGACTGAAGACACTTATGGAGGAGTAAAACGTAGGCATATTGATGATACAACCAGTGAGGTGTTGATGGAGTCCTCTCATTTTGCCATCATCTTACTGAGACTGGCACTTGCCATACCTAAGGACAGGAGGCATCTGCACTGCTGCAGAAAACAACAGATGAGTAGTCAGAAGACGTGTACTTGAATCTTGACCCTGGCAGGATCCACTGTGTGACTTTAGGCAGGTTGCCACACCTCTCTGCCATGGTTTCCTCAACTGTATGGCAAGAAGAGGGCCTAGACTAAAGAAGCCTCTGGCACTAAAATTTTGTGAGTCTTCAAAGTCATCATAGAAATGTACTGCAGATGTAGCCATTATGAGTATGACTAGTATGAGGTACAACTTTTATCATTGGAGGTAACCTCTGAAGCAAATGTTGAACCCTGCAAGATAAAAACCTGAAAAAAAACCCCGAAAAAAAAACTCTGAAAAACAACTGAATGCAGATAACTAAATGTCCCATTTTTCATTAGGTTGTGTTTCCCCTACATTATGTTAAGAGCTTTACATAAGGTAATTATCTACTTTTCACATTCACCCTATTATAGAGTGTTTTTCTACTGTTTGTTGCATTTTGCTTTTAATCTCTGAGGCTCCAGAGGGATTGAGTACTTTCCCAAGACTACTCAGCTAGCAAGTGGTCAAAGCAGGATTTCAGCTGAGGTCCTGTTACTCTTAATCATTTTTCTACATAGCCTCCCATAAGCAGATTTCCTTATTTTCATCATTAACATAAATTCATTAACCTCTGTTGGCATAAACTGGATGCTCAGTTATACATGTGTCCCTTTCAGACATGGCTCTTTTCTGTGCACATGTTGGAAACCACCCTACCCAACACAGCTGAAACAGCACTAGACTGACCAATGTAAAATGTGTGTTAAAATGGGGAGTTTCACATTTTATTTTAGCTTACAATATAAACGTGCATCCCTGTGACCAAGTCCAGATGAAGTACAAAATCTTTACTTTTGAGTGTGTCTGGTACTGATAAAATTCTGTGATCTTTCTTGTCCATATCTTATCCATAATTTCCAATTTCTCTGTCTCAAAAGTCAGAAACACTTAAAGACACATGTGAAGCAATTTATACATGGAACCCTTCAGGCTTTTTAGATTTATTTATATTTACTCTTTGTAAAATAGTTGAGTTGTCTCACTTAACATTTTTTAAAGCAATTCACCATTAAAGTTTGGATTTTCGATTAAATATTCATTGTAATAAATAACACACCCTCTTTACGACACTCAGGTTTCATTGTTCCACACAATATTTAACTGAATTGTGTAATTATAGACACAAGTTTGGGAACACATTCAATAGACCCTTGGGGTATGCACATCTCCATGGTGGAAGCAGAAATGCAGTCAGGGAAGTGACAGGTGCACTCCAACAGTGAGGATCAGGCAGTCAAATGTTTTACATTAGCAGGAGATGACTTGGTTAATCCACCTCTTGAGGTAAACAACCTCCTGCTGTATTAATTTGCTCACCTGATGGAGGATATTTTCATACTTCTGCAGAGCAAATCTCCTATGACAAGATAAATATACTTTAATGCCAGAGAATGACCCAGATTTTGTGGAGTGTGATGCTTAAACAATTTGAGATGCTGTCTTTAAGAAAAAGGAAAAACAAATGATAGATATCAATTTATGTAACAGTGTCTTGGAAGGGACCAGTGAGGGAGAGACCTGCAGCCTAAGCTTCCTTAGTTTCAAAGTCAGTCCACGGCTGCTGCCTACATAGACTTTCCTCCTGCTGCAAGTCTGAGCTTCACCTGGACTGTTCACTCTGCTGATGTTCATGCAGTCATTCAGCTAATATTTACTGAGCACCTCTGACACACCAGGTACTATTCCAAGAGTCAGGGATATAGTAGGGAATCAAAGAGACCAAGTCTCCATCCTAACATCTCAGAGTCTTGGGAGAAGACAGGACAGATATAGAGATATAACTTCAGGTAGAGGTGAGTGAGGATGGTGCACAGCAGGCAGAGTAAAGACAGAATTGCTTTTAAAACCACTTCTCTGAAAAGTGTCTGATGAACAAAATATGTTCCCAGAAGTCGAGTCATGCTGTATCCTAACACGTACAGAGCTGTTGAAGAAATTCTCAGCTCATGAAGGAGTTCCTTTCTTAGAGTAAACCTTTGCCATCCTGGGTGTTTGTCCCCAATGGTAAGGGCACCGTACTGAGGTCCTTCATGGGCCCTCCACCTGAGACCTCGGGCAGTGCAGCTTCAGCCTGCCACCCAAAGATGGAACACATCTAGCAGCAATGGAAATCAGGCGTCGTTATGTGTTACCCACTCACTACAGATGAGCTTCTCACAGGAATGTAATCGGGGGACATGGTTTGAGAGTCAGCTACAGAAAAACAGGACACTCTTACGAGCCGCATTTGTTTGACAGAATGCTTTTGCTTGCCCAAATTATTAACAAATTAAAAGACCATGCTGACAAATACCCAACAAAAAGTTTGATAGAAATGTGTCACTGTGGGCGCCTGGGTGGCTTAGTGTTGAGCATCTGCCTTTGGCTCAGGGTGTGATCCTGAGGTCCTGGAATCGAGTCCCACATTGGGCTCCCTGGAGGGAGTCTCCTTCTCCCTCTGCCTGTGTCTCTCCTCTTTGTGTCTCTCATGAATGAATGAATAAATAACAAATAAATAAATGAAATCTTTTAAAAAAATGTGTCACTGAACGAAAAGGAAGAATGATTATATTTCTGTAATAATTTTTATTGATCATCTCTTCATCACAGCCCATAGAGTAACTGGTAGATCTGATATTTTGTAAATACAAAACATCTGCACTCCTAACATTTAATTTTCCTTTAAAAGGGCATGCTCCAAACATATGCTGCTCAAGGCCTCTAAATCTAGGGAGATATAGGTTATTTAATAAAAAGCCATTTCAAATTTCTAATAGATTAAAGCCTCCCTCAACACATGGCAAGCCTTTGTTTTTCACAAATCTTTTACTGATCAGCCAGAAAGAGCAATTTTCAAAAACGATCAAGTGATAAAAAAGAATGTTATCAGTACCTATGTCAAATTAAGTTGTAAATGAAAAGAATGCCAAAGCTGGTTAAACACAGATTTTTTCATCCATGACAGAGAAATGAAGTGCCAGCTGCTGTTTGCATAAGAAGCTTCTCAAATAGCAGAAAACTTTGCACCTGGCAGAAAAACTCAGTAGCCTGGCTGACTGCATATCTATTAGATGACTATAAGGTTTTTTGTGTCTTTTTAAAAAATATATAAAAGCAATCAGAAACATTAAATGCATCCACGTTGATATTATAAGAAAGCAAAATAGAAACCGCATAAAACTTGCCTATATTAGATTATTAGTTCCCCTAAAAAGTGATTAAGTCAATTTTAACACATTGCAAAAAAGAGCTAGATAAAGAGCTTTCATAAATTAACTTTTATATTGGAAAAAGACCAATGATAAAATAAATGATAAATGATATTAAGGTCTCAGAATGGTGCTGTTAAAACTATTAATGACTAGCCACATATTAGTACTGAGTATCTGAAATGTGTCTAATCTGAAATAGGATGTTGTTGTAATGTGTAAAATGCATATCCTATTTTGAGGGCTCAATATTCATGATAAAAAGAATATGAAGAGATATGTCAGTATTTTAAAATATGCATTGAACACTGAATGACAATATCTGGATATAGATTGGGTTAAATAAAATACATTATTAAAATCAGTTTCATGTATTTCTTTTTAACTTTTTTACCTGGCTGCAAAAAACTCTTTGTGACATAGGCCTGCATTAGATTTCTGTTGGACAATGATGCTCTAGATTGGCAAGGGCTGGGTTCAATTTAAGCTAATGGAACTGGGCTCAGAAATTCAACAAGAATTCTCTCATTCTCTCTTAAGTTCCAAATTCCCAAGAACCTTAACATCTGCAAATATCTCATCGAGATATATCTCTTCAATGTTCCACCACCTATCATAAAATATCGCCACTGCACTAACACAAAGTATGTCACATCAACATAATCTTCGTACAAGCAAGTACTCCATGGATGACAACCATTATCACATAGCTAATTAATAAAGTAATTATCATCTTATCATTTCAATGCTGTTGCCCTAGAATCTAACCTAGAAACTAACATACACTGAGCTCACAACAAATGTTTGAGGAATGTACAAACAAATACACATGAGCCAACAAAACTACGAATGACACAATATGGGTTAAGGCAGAATTTTAAGAATTAATGAAACTATAATGAACGAGGAACATTGTCCTTTTGATCATGTCAGGGCTTAATCTTGAGCTGGAAAAACAGATGAGAGTTGAAGCCAGGATTTTCTAAAATATTGATATGGAACAAGGGCAAAAGTAAGGCTTGTTGTACTAGAGAATTCCCATAGGCAGAGATCTAAATGCACCATTAAATTGACAATACAGATTTCCTGGCTAGTGAAATGTATAAGTGATTAGAAAACTGAGCTCAACAAATAGTTCAACTATTCATCTTTCACATTGAAAGCTCTGTCATACTCTCTACTAGTTTCCCGTAGGTACTGTAACAAATTGCCGCAGGCTGGCTGGCCTAAAACAACACACATTTATTCTCTTACAGTTCTAGAGGCCAGACATCTGAGATCAGTGCCACAACCCAAAATCAAGGTGTTGGCAGGGTCATGCTCCCTCTCTGGATGCTCTACGGAAGAATCCATCGTCTGTCTCTCCTGTCTTCTGGCGGTTCCTGGCCACATGATTCTGCTCTCTGCCTCTGTGGTCACAATGCCCTTCTCTGCCTATGTCACAACTCCCTCAGTCTCTCTCCTATAAAGACACTTGCAATCGCATTAGGGCCCACTCAGGAAATCCAGGATGATCCCTGCATCTCAAAATCCTTAGCTAAATCACACCTACAAAGTCTTTGCCATAGAAAGCATCATTTAGAGATGCCAGATTTAGGACATGCAACCTAATTGAGGTTGCAAGTCATCAGCAGAAGACAAACTCCAACACATAGTTTTCCAATCTGCCCTAATGCATTCACTAAAAATGGTCATTTTCATATGCCACTCTGCAATCTTTATTAAAGCTGGATGGATGTAACCAAAAGTTTTTATACAGCAATTCTGTACTATTACACACCCTTAACCACCTACTGCCCTCACCTTGGGAGCAAGCTGCAGGTTTCATGTCTCTGTGCTTCCACAGGCTCACCGCTCTTCCTGTGTCTCCTCAAGGTCCCATAAACAATAGTAACCCGAGAGGATGACTTTTCACTTCCAATGCGATACTAATACTTTGTCCCCCTAAATATCTTACTTTTGATAAACACCTGGCAAGTGATGAGGAGTCTCCAGGGACTTTCTGCAAGTCTGAAGTGGCCAACTAGCTGGTTTTGTGCTCAAAAGAAACTGGTCAGCTAACGGCTGTGCACATACAAATGTCATTCAGAAAATAATTTTCAACTAATCAATGTTTCTAAATTCTATTTTCATGAATTTTAGGCATGCATGCAAACTGGATATGTAAATAGCACAGAGCAATACAACAGCCATATAACTGATTCAACTATTTTAATTATATCCACAATTAATTGATATCACATAGACTAGAATGGTTGTATATTAATGACAGATTACCATTATTGTCCTTTTTTTTTTTTCACTGTGTTTGAAAAATATGAAATTTCCTTAGTTTAACCCACATTCCCAGGAGAGGGAGTAAAAAAAATATGACACAGAAAGCTGTCTTTTTTCTACTGCCATCCAGTGGTCAAGTAATCACATTACATATTACATAGTAAAAAGTTAATTAAGCATTAAAAAGTTAATGCTAAATGAGCCCACACTTTTTGCTTTTGTGGTTCAGGAATATTTAGGCTAACATCTAAATACGTAAAAGAGAAAATCAATAACGTATGACTCCCAGTTCTACAATGAAAAGTTACTTTTCTGCTTGAATTTTAATTAATAGAATAGTGATAACCAATGAGGGAGTTGTTTTTCAACCTTTGAAGAATACTGTGCTCCATTACAGCTTTACCAGTATCATTTTTTCTGAACTAAATATAGGAGATGATTTATGGTTACAATTTGGTCAACAGGACTGAGTCTTCAGACAAAAAGCCTAGGACACATAACGGTGGCACTCAGATGGACACTGCCTTGTCTTGTGCTTATTCACAGACATACTGTATCTGTTTAGCCAAAGTATAAGCTTTGAGAGAGTAGAGACTGTGCCTGGAGCTCACCTGTTTCTACCTCAGTAGGTCATCCAGAGCGTTGCATGCAGGCAGCTCTCAAACATCTGCTGAGTGAATGAGTAGTGTTCATGTTTATTAGAATTGGGTTTGGTGAAAAGCATTAATCTACAGAATTGAATCAAAACAATACAAAGCCACAGTAGTTCTTCTCAGGGTATTTAAATAATCCCCCATATGCTGTATTCAAAGTGAATTCCAAATAGCTCTTGCTTCATTCTTTTTTTTTTTAATTAACAACTCTATAAAAATCCTTTAATTCCATACTTATTCATCCATGAACCTTTTGTTTTTATAGGAAATACATATATTTTTTATTCCATTTGATGGCAACTGTCTTGTTTAATCCTCAGTAAAATAACATGTGGGTTACACATGCTCTCTCTCTATACACAGAATAGAGATGGATTAATCTTTCTTAATGTTCGTTAATCATCCACATTGAACCTGAAGACTTGTTTCCTGATCCTTAATTTGTTTTTACCTCTTTCTTTTGAACTTTTATTAAGTAGTAGGAATTTCATGCAAAAGTACTCAAATATTAATACTGGAAAAGAAATGTATCCCTAAAAGGAGTCACTGTAGTCAAGCATATATGTTGAGGTTTTTTTGGGGCGGGAGATAAATTCACACACTTCATTGATCTTGGTCCAAAGTGAACTCCCAAATGTCATGCTTATGGCTAGGCAGCAGTCTAAAAATCTGTGTAATCTTGGCATTATCCACAAAGTCTTACTGAAACGTAACTCTTCACACCAACCACTGTCGTTGAGGTTTGGAGAGCTCTTTGCCATGTGGCCAGTACTCCAGAAATACCAGGTTTTATTATCATACACCCGCAACCCTGAAATCATGTACTTGAAAAGGATGATAATATAATGTTGACTCATCATGTTCACTGTGTATGTATTTCATGTGAATAGTGTGTCTCTCCCACCTTCCGGCATCTAGATTCCATCTGCGTGGGTGCTGCACAGGCTCATTCTCCATGGCCTTCCCTCCTTCTATTGCCTATCCTGTTCTATGATATAAGAGCCCCCCAGAAAATGAACAGAAACCTGTCACCTTGATTCCGAATTTAAATACCCTTTCCCCCATCCCTTCACAGTGTGCTATGGGAGGGCCCATGTGGTTCAATGAGGGGCACAAAGAGACACTTTTGTGGTTGATTTACTGATTCCTCAAACTTTTTTTTTAAAGATTATTTATTTATTTATTATTTATTTATTTATTTATTTATTTATTTATTCATAAGAGACACAGAGAGGGAGAGAGGCAGAGAGACAGGCAGAGGGAGAAGCAGGCTCCATGCAAGGAGCCTGACGTGGGACTCCATCCTATGTCTCCAGGATCACGCCCTGGGCTGAAGGCAGCGCTAAACTGCTGAGCCATCCAGGCTGCCCTGATTCCTCAAACTTTACTGAGCTTCTCCTATGTGCCAGACAATGAGGATGCTTGGCTGTATTAAATACAGCAAGTATGCTCATATCAGACAATTTCAGATATGTAAATAAATGAGTACCATTACAGGCTTTGTGATGGAAATGTGATATAAATAAAGGAGTAGCCAATTCTCCCCAGGGAGGGTTGGAGTCAGGAAAGTCTGCAAAGAGTGATGCAGGCCCCCTGACAGAACTCACCCACCTTCCATGGGAACACAACTGCACTGCATCCAAATGAATTAACAAGGATTAAGACTCAAGGCATTCACCACAGGATGAATAAGCTAATATTTTTTAAAAAACTAATTATTTCACTCTCAGGCCTCTAAATTGGAGGCTGTACTTTAAGCACCAGTGGGATCGGCCAATGGAGACCTCAGGGTTCAGTGAAGAGGTAAATGTATATTTTATAGGACAGAACTCACCCACCTTCCATGGGAACACAACTGCACTGCATCCAAATGAATTAACAAGGATTAATACTCAAGGCATTCATCACAGGATGAATAAGCTAATATTTTTTAAAAAACTAATTATTTCACTCTCAGGCCTCTAAACTGGAGACTGTACTTTAAGCACCAGTGGGATCGGCCAATGGAGACCTCAGGGTTCAGTGAAAAGGTAAACGTATATTTTATAGGTCTTCAATACGTAAGTAGCAGTTGACAGTATGGACAAAGCTAAGATCTTCCAGAGATTAACAGTGAGAAACGTGAGACAATAAGGCTGAAGTCAGAGTCTTAAAAAATATACCTGTATTTACAGGGCAGATAGTAGAGTGAAGACCTAGCCAAGGAGACAAAAAGAAAGATATGAGTGCTCAATGATTAAAAAAAAAAAAAAATCTATGTCTGTGTTCAATGTCATATTTCCATAGCCATATATACCCTTCTATTTAAAACATTTTAAGTTTATATATATATGTATATATATATATATATAATGTATTTATACATATCTTCCCCAAAATATTGTAATTGTAGAACTTACTAGGTCATAATATATTTTTTATATTTTTTATCTTTGGATGCTCTTTCTGTATTATCAAAATCTACTACATTCTAATATCTTTGCTGCTTCTTTCATTATTCATAGTGGCTACAGGGGGAATAGCACATAAAATACACTTTTAAGGCCTTCTCTAATCTTGCTTCTCCAAAGAACCTAAAACAAGTACTGTGGTAGTTCTGGTTTTATTTCTATCACCATTTCAAACCTGGCATTTAGGAGCAGTTAAGGCACAGGAGAGGCGGGGTCAAGCAGAGGGAAGACAAGACTAGCCCATCTCAGAGAAGGTGAGGAAGCACAATGACGTCACCCAGAGCAGTTTAGTGGAGGCTTGGAGTGACTTCATGTCACAGTGGATAAGGCAGTGAGCTGTGGTGAGATCACACATGCTTATACGATGATAAAATAGAAAAATAGTAAAATGGCCTGTGTACATTGTGGGAGGGTTCAAGGAAACCTGACCATGTTGGCTGAGAAGGTAGAACCAATAAAAAGGGAATATTTAAGGACAAAAGAGTAGTAAACTGTGGGTTTAGGTCATGGCACTGAAGGAGTCGTGGATTAGTGCACAGGAGAGATACCCTGACCACAAACACGATGGACCGGAACAGAATCTGACTTGTAAGAGCACTGTCGCTTCCCTGGTCCTGATAGCAGGTTTAAACAGTGACTGTTGTTTAGCAACTACACCACTTATTAGAGCATAAGCTGTGTTCATTTAAACCAGTTAGATGATGCAGACACAGATATAGACATATACATCCATTTACCTATCCATCCATCCATCTACCTATCCATCTATATCTATCCATCCACCTACAGATTCATCCACCCACCCACCTACCCATCCACCCACCCATCTGTCCATCTATCCATCCATCTATCCAACATGGCATGAACTGATGTTAATCTAAGTAATTCCAATTCTGTAATTATGTAGTTGCTTTTATTTTCTTGCAAATGAACTAGATTTTGCACTAGGATCAGCCCATCATTTCCACCTAAGAATCCTGACCCCAATATGGTCTAATCCAAAGTGTCCACAAAATCCCTCTTCACCTCCCTCTTGACAAACACAAATCTATTAGTTACCACCAAAATAATGACAACATGTTTATTATTATACAGGCTATAAACATTGTGTTCCACAAGGTTTTTTTCATAGAAATGCCAATTTTCTGGTTAAGATTCATATATACTTAAGGTCGTACCACTTTCAGTTTAGGGTACCGACAGACCCACTAAACACATAATCTAAACTTTCCTTTATGATTCAAGGACATACTTTTATTCCATTTATTTATTTCTTAGAAAGAAAGAAAGAGAGAGCGAGGTAGCGTGCTTGAGAGAGGAAGTGGTGGGAGAGGCAGAGGGAGAGGGAGAGAGAGAATCCCAAGTAGACTCCCTGCTGGGCATGGAGCCTGTTTCAGGGCTCGACTTCATGATCCTGAGATCATGACCTGAGCAGAAATTGAGATCCGGATACCCAACCGACTGAGCCACTCAGGTGCCTTTATTGAGGACATAATTTTAAGAATCAGCAATGTTACTGGGCTAGTATAGTAATCTCCTAATGATATGTTACCAAATACCATAGACTGAATGGCTTTTACACAACAGAGGTTTATTCCTCACAGTTCTAGAGGCTGAGAAGTCCAAGATCAAGGCCTCAGCAGATCCAGTATCTTTCTGCTGTGTCCTCATGTGGCAGAAAGGGTGATGGACAGCCGTGGTGTCCTTTGTATAAGGGCGCTAATGCCATTAGCAACCTCCCAAAGGCTCCACCTATAATAGCATCTCATTGGGAGGTAGGATTTCAATGTATGAACTCTGGGGGCACACAGTCCTTTGCAGGTTGGAACATTCTGGTCTTATTCAATAAGAAGCCCAAGCCAGCGACACTTGCTTAGGTCTTATGGATGCTTTCCAAGGCACAGGAAGACAAAGAGGCAGAAAAACTATTAGCTGTCAGATCTCTGTACCAACAGCATGCATAGTTCTAACCCATCCTGTTCTCTATTCTACTATCATACTCCTATTCCGCTGTGGGTGTGAAAACCACACAAACAGGGGCTGGAACTTACATGGAATATAGAAGTAAATGGTCTTTCAGTTCTATCCCATGAACTTATGAACTCATTTATAAACTCTGCAACAATGACTTTGGCTTTGAAGTGGGCTTCTTGCATACTTACTGGTTCATTCAGTTGCATTTTACACAGCAGAGGTTGAATAGTTAACGTCTGTAAAAGCGGACTGTTGCTGGGGCGCCTGGGGGCTCAGTAAGTTGAGCCTCCAACTCTTGATTTCTGCTCAGGTCATGATCTCAGGGTCCCTACGTCGGCTCCACACTCAGTGGAGATCTGGTTTGAGATTTCCTCTCTCCCTCTTTTCTCTCCCCCACCCCACTCATGAATTCTCTCTCTAAAATAAAGAAATTAATCATTAAAAACTCAAAGTGGGCTGTGGCTACATCGCTTACTGAATGTCTCAGTGAGATGAGGAACTTATTGGGTCTGAAATGACTTGTTTGAAACTAACAGTGTGTGATTCAGCAGGCCCAGCAGCTTTCATGAAGCTCCTTCAGCCCCAAGAAGGCATGCTGGCCTCCAAATTCCAGAAATCAGGAATCCTAAGATACAAGATTCTAAATCATTCCTGGCTCACGTGTACAGGCAAAGTGCTAAAAACCTGTCTTCATAAACACTCTACAAAAAACAGTGCTCAAATAAAAAATCTAAAAGCATTACTCATCATTCCTCGTATGAAAGACTCTTCTGCTTGTACCGTGTGCTTCCACAGACACCCCATCTCCCAATTATACAAAAACCACTAACCTGCACACAGCACAAAACACAAAAAAAGCACAGTATTAATCCATCAATATTAAAGCTAATATATTGATGTCTGCATACCATCCATGGTGCAGAGCAAAGATACATTATTATATGCATCATCAGTGCTTGTATAAATAAGGCATACTTCATTTTTATGTTGAAAAAATCATTGGAAGAAAATATTTCTTCCTGTACCTGCACTTGTGCACTTTAGTGTCTCGTGGGCTTATTCCTTTATTTATGACTTACGTTTGGTTCTGGAAAACTGTGTGAGGAGAGAGAACATTTTTTGCCGCAGTATTTGTCTTGGATTCTTTCTTTTTTGCTATTATGTATTATCCCCCTGTACCTTTTTGCCAAAACTGTTCTTCACATAGAAGTTATTGTAAAAATGTTCCCTTTTAAATCGCTTTAATTCTGAAATAGAGAAGTTTAAAATACCTTAAAATGTTGTAAACACACCAAACAGGTTGCTATCCCTAGTTACATGATCTTAATGTGACGTCAGGTTCAGTGAGCACAATCTAGTATCTGGGGTGCGGAGCTACAGGGGTTCAGCCAGGGAGAGGGGATTTCAGTGAGGTCCCAGGGCACTGGCCCCTTACATCTGGAGATTTCGAGCTAGGAAAATCAGTCACATCCGCCACCATCAATTTGAAAACCAAATGGTCCAGTGTTTGTCCCACAGGCTCCTGATCACAGCACTGGCCTAGCTGACTGCTCAGGAACACTGGCACCCAGTATTCAAACACAGCACAGGCCCCGTCTTTCTCCAAACTAATTCTTTCAGTGGCTTCTCACTGTCCTATGAATAATGGCCAGACTCCCTAACATTCCTTCCCAGAGCTTTAATTAGTGGACATGTGATGGCTATGTTCTCATCTCCTAACCTTGGCAAGGGCTGTCTCCCACTGGCAAACTCTACCCTCTTTCCTCATTGTGCACAGCTTCTAACTCCTACTCATCCTTCTTTCCCAAGGTTAGACATCACCTTCTCCAGGAAGCCTTCCCCAATCCTTCAAATTGAGATTATGTGCCCCCTGTGAATTCCCACACCCCTGTGCATTTCCTCCATGAAAGCAACAATCTCATGGCACTGTGCCTTCACACTTTTCTAACCACAAAATAATCCTTTTTAAATAGACATCTTCTGATGGATTCAAATATGTGAAGTAGAAATGTAGAGATGAACATGGAACAGTTATTCTGCTGAGGAAGGGATGGAGGGCCTGGGTAAAGTGTATTTGGCTTCCCCGTTCCATGTGTTATGACCACGATGGTCCTTCTGGTGCATCCTGGGACTTACTGGACTACCTCTGAAAGACAGCTGTAATACACTGGCACTGATATGTATTTGTCCATATTGTCCAGGAGATGACAGGCTGTAAGAAGGCAGGAACCGTGCACGTCTTATTCATGATGTGCTAGATAACTGAACACAGCATAGCAAAGATAGATAACTGGCAAAGATTAGAGAGACAATAATTGCCAAAAAATGAATAAGTTACAGTGGGGGCAGCAGCAGAGCTCAGGACAAAGGACTATTTGTACATTCGTCTTCAACCTTTCATGTTTAGAGAACAGTCCACATCAGGTGAGGGGCAAATTAAATGAGATGTTAAAAAGAAGTGGGAGCACTGACGTGATTCCCTTCCACCTGCAGCCATCAGACTCGTTTGTGAGAGACCAAATCAGGACCCGAACGACATGGCATGGATGAGCTAGACGCAGCCACATGTCTCGCCTAAAAGATGTTCTTATTTTAATAGAAGGAAGAATTTTATTAAGATGCTCAGGAAGTATCTTTTTAGGCTAATCAGATCAATTCAGCCAGGAAAATTGAAGAGTAGTTCCAGAAGGAGACGATGTGCATTATGACTCAGCTCTCAAGGACAGGGAGATAAATATACACATCCGTCCAGACTCAGAATGATGGGCTGAGACCTGTGTGACAGCATACTTATCACTGCTCATTAGAGATCTGTGACTCTGGGGACGCTGCCCCACTGGTTGACCCTATCATTCCCAAACAATAAAGTTTTGCTCTCATCCCCTGAAAGGGAAAATCCCATAGACAAAAAATCAATGTCATTATTGTAACTCACAATCTAGTGGCATTTCCTCCTAGAGAGTATGTCCACCTGTGTAAACTCGCCTCTCTAGAAGAACCTATATAAAATACTATAACCTATGGCAACAAGTCAAAGCCACGTTACGTTTAAAATATTTAGTCATCACTATGCTCTATGAGATTATGAAACTTTAATATCCTTTGAGTCGAACAGAAAATATAAACACAGAAAATAAGATCTGACACTAAACTGATTCTTAGCTTTCAGACACTTTAAAAATTATTTATTTATTGCAAATAATGCTGCAATTTAGAGAATATATATCCAATATATATAAGTGCATATAAAGGATATCGTATGTCAGTGCTACTTCAAAAAAAGGTAGGGATGATCCAGGAGTCCCAGGATCGGGTCCCACATCTGACTTCCTGCATGGAGCCTGCTTCTCCCTCTGCCTCTCTCTCTCTCTGTGTCTCTCATGAATAAATAAATAAAATCTTAAGAAAAAAAAAAAGCAAATGGGGCACCTGGATGGCTCAGTGGTTGAGCCTCTGCCCTCAGCTCAGGGTGTGATCCCGGGGTCCTGGGACTGAGTCCCCTATGAGGCTCCCCACAGGGAGCCTGCTTCTCCCTCTGCTTGTCTCTACCTTTCTCTCTCTGTGCCTCTCATGAATAAATAAATAAAATCTTTAAAAAAGTATTAAAAAAACAACAAAAAAGTAAATAAAACCTAGTAATTTGTTTACATTGTCTTCTGTTTTGTTGCCTTCCCTAAAAGATCTAATCTTTGTATTGAAATCAATATGCTGCTATCATTTTTTTAAAAGATTTTATTTATTTATTCATGAGAGATACACACACAGAGAGAGAGAGAGAGAGAGAGAGAGGCAGAGACACAGGCAGAGGGAGAAGCAGGCTCCACGCAGGGAGCCTGATGTGGGACTCGATCCCGGGACTCCAGGATAAGGCCCTGGGCTGAAGGCAGTACTAAACCGCTGAGTCACCCGGGCTGCCCAATATGCTGCCATCATTGATGACAACAGAAACCCAGGGTCTAAGAAACAAGTAGACTCCTTAAAGATCTAAGACCACAATTAGTAAAACTGCTGTTCTATCACTAGAGAGTGATGATGTAACAGACAATTCAAGTTTGGCATGTTAAACAAACAAACTCCATTAAATTCAGAATCATTTCCCAACAGCACCTGAAAGCAACAGAAAAAACAACAAAAGGTCAAGGCAGTGAAGAGTGCATCTCTATCCTTAACCACTCCCTCCAATGGGAAGTTCTATCTAGTTATATTCTAAAATAAGTAAGGAATACTGTCAGTTAATTGGTACCTTTCTACTTCTTGATCCACACTCTGAGCAACACCAGTTGTGACCATTTATTACAAAAGCACCAACTTTGCAGGCACTAAAATAAGAATATGTTGACTCTGCTGCTAAATTAAGACTTTCTCTGTGCTAAGAGGCAGATCAGGAATGGGCATCAAAAGGAAATCAGTTTAAGGATAACAAATATGATATAAGGAAGTGTAAATATTCAATTAAGTTTTGCAAACTATTATACTTTAATCCCTTATTAGCTGTAGACTCTGGTTTCCTCCTACAGACAGGGACCAAATTCTACCATTCACTGGATGACCTTTAGCCATTCTGCTGGGATGGGGTCTGCACGTACCCCCTTTACAATGAGAACACGTTGTGATGGAGAGTTCTGAAAGGCCAGGAGACAGTGGCAGACCAGCCTCCCACACTGAGTAGAAGGAGGTTATCATTTATCAACTCTAACACTTCCATATCCTGTCTAGTACTCCAGCTATCTGGAGCTATCAGGTACAAATAGAAAGCTTCTGTGTGTGTCAGGCTGGACAAGATCCAACACATCTCATGCCCAAGAAAGGATGCCTGCCCTGTCTGTTCCCATCCTGACTCCAGCATTAGGTAGCAGCTAACTGCATTAGCGGGAACACGTCGCTGGCCCTCATCTGTGAATGAAGACAGTTCCATCATTAGATATCTGTTTCTAAAACCACCATTCAAGGGTCATGGCTAATTCTTTGTTGTGACTTCCTACCACTTGTAATCTGAGGGCCAGGTCTTTGAAGGCCCCTAAATTAATGTTTGGAAACTTTCCCCTTCTCTATTTCCCCTTAGTACATTCCATGCCCAGGTCCTCCCCAGACTTACTTGCAGTCTTACCCTGATAGTCAAAAGAGCAAGACTATTATCTTCCTTAACAAAGGAACTTTGGGGGAACAGTTCAAAATGTCTGGAATCAGAACAAGGATTTTAATTTGTTATTACTTTCTCTCATCAGCCCAACTGTTGTGATTAAGATTTTCCAAATGATGTTTAGACTTTTTCAAAGATCCTTTATTCTTACTTCCTCACCAAAACTCTATGGCAGTATTTCTCACCTTTTTTCTTTTCATTGTCATCAATCCTCCCTTCAAGAGCCTGTTTAGACTTTCTTTCCTTTTTTTTTTTTTAAAAAAAGATTTTATTTATTTATTCATGAGAGACACAGAGAGAGCAAAAGAGGCAGAGACACAGGCAGAGGGAGAAGCAGGCTCCATGCAGGGAGCCTGATGTGGGACTCGATCCTGGGTCTCCAGGATCAGGCCCTGGGCTGAATGAAGGTGGTAATAAACCGCTGAGCCACCCAGGCTGCCCCTCCTTTAAAAAAAAAAAAAGATTTTAGTTATTTATTCGTGACAGACAGAGAGAGAGAGTGTGGCAGAGATACAGGCAGAGGGAGAAGCAGGCTCCATGTAGGGAGCCTGATGTGGGACTTGATCCTGGAACCCCAGGATCAATGGCTGAGCCACCCAGGCATCCCTAGACTTTCTTTCCTAATCATATCCCCACCCTATGAAATGTTAACACTGCAGATACACTATCTATCTCTTTATATATACTGACCCTTTGGACAACCACAAACCATTGTAGTATTTAAGATCCTTTTCACCCTCTAAGATCTGATTTTGCTGCTTTGGGGCAATTTTGTCTCTCTTTGAGAATGAATGCTATGTCACACTTGAGAATAAGATGCCTTTTGAAAATTTCCCAAACTAATAATCCACTATGAGCATTAACTTTCTTTACTCTGTATATAACAATTTTTCTTAGTCTAACCTTTACCCCTTCTATTTTTGTTTGCAAAATGAGACTGACATTTAGGAAAGTGTTGAGCAATCCAAATTAATCAAAATGTGTGTGCATGTGTGTGCTGTTAGTAATTGCAAAACAGCTTTAACTAAAATATGTATAAATTGATCCAGGGTAGTTTTCAAAATTTTGATAAAATAAAGCATTTATCATATAGACTAGATAGATGTATAGAGTTTTAACAATGAAAACTAAAAGGAGAGTGTCCTTTTTAAAAAAAAAAAAAAAATGAGCTGCATGACTTGGTTTTAGTTGGAATCTTGGGTTACCAGGCAATGGTTACATACTTTTCGTTTTCTGTCCTTGACATCTTGTAACTGATACTTGGGAGGCTAAGGATTACAAAATTATGGCTATGAAGTCATGCAAATTACACATGGCATTTTACTCTACATAGCTAAGAGGGCATATAAAGTGCAAACGTTAACAAATGTAAAAACTCAACCAGGAGAAGATGGTCTCTGGTAGAAACATTAATGAGGGAAGCAAAACTATAAAAGTTTGGTCTTGAGCCTACACCTTTTTTTAAGCTTTAGTAAGGAAATTCTATGTTTTAACTAAGATGTAGGGCAATCCACTGCTGGAATATTTTACATAAAAACACTGTGAAAGAGTAATTCTGGAAATGTAGGGGCATCTTTTGGCCAGGAGGTAACTCTAAGGCTTCTCCGTGTCCCCTCCACACAACCACACCTCTTCCTATGACTGGAACACACTGAGATCTGTAGTGTCCTTGACACCAGAAAATACAGTTTTTTGTTGTTGTTTCATAGTTCAAAAGTCTTTCAGTAAAGTCTGAATAAAGGGCAAACCAAGAGAGAAACTGATAAGGGAATAAAATGTACAGTATGAATTTATGGGAGAACACGGATTGCCAACTCAAACAGTGAAGCCATTAGGAAGAGCTTGGCGAACTCCTTAGAGGCTGTATTAGAACTTTCAGCAGACAGAAAGACAGAAAGACAGAAAGACATCACTAATGAAGGAAAAAACAGAAATCTATGGGTCAGCCCAAGCAGATGGCAGAAACAGCTTCCCACGACTGGCAATATTCGTTGTCGTGGAGAATAAAGGGGATCAACTTCAGATCTTTAAAATATTTTTTTAAATTTTTTTATTTATTTATGGTAGAGAGAGAGAGAGAGAGAGAGAGGCAGAGGCACAGGCAGAGGGAGAAGCAGGCTCCATGCACCGGGAGCCCGACGTGGGATTCGATCCCGGGTCTCCAGGATCGCGCCCCGGGCCAAAGGCAGGCGCCAAACCGCTGCGCCACCCAGGGATCCCCAACTTCAGACCTTGACCGAAGCCCGGAAAGTAGATAAGCTCCATTTAAGTCTCTGGGCCCGCTGGCCCAGGTGTCCTCCCGAGTCAAGGAAAACAAGCAAGCCTGCCTGGGAAGTTGCTTAGGTCCAAACGGCTCCGTCGCTTCAACAGCTGGGAAGCCTCCTGCGCCCTGCGCATCGGAACTGGGAGCCCAGGAACCCCCGTGTCCCAGGCTCCGGGCTCTGACCCCGCGAGCCCCCGCTCCCGCCCCCGCCCCCGCCCCCGTGGGAAATCCCTTTTGTGGGCCGTGAGGGCAGACCCCGCACCGCCATCTCCGCGACATATTACGAAGTTCTCCGTGCATTCCAGACACGCTGCAGGGCATCCTTCCCTGACCCCCGCTGACACAAGGCTACAGATCACCAGGGAGAGCCAGTCTCGAGGCTCTCCGCCTCCCATCAGCGCCCCCCTACCCGAGCTCGCAGCCCTGCAGGTCGAGAGCCCCCGCGGGGCGCGCGGGCGGCACCTCTGGGAGCCCCGGACCTGCAGGGGACACGCGGGTGACCTGGCGGGGTGACCTGGCGGGGTGACCTGGCGGGGCCGCCCTCGGCCACCCGCCACCTGCTCCCGCCGCCCGCAGCCCGGACCTGGAGTGGGGCCGGCACGACACCCCCGTCCCCGTCCCCCCTTCACCGGGTCCCTATGAAAAAGTTTTCTAACAGACAGAAGCCGAGATGACAGCAAACAACCCCCGACTTCTAGCCGAAGCACGCGCGTCCGTGTCTCACCATCTCGCCGGAGGTTGGCGTTGCGCAGGGCTCTGACGGATGCGCTCTGCGGGGCCGCGGCGGAGCCCCGATAGCTGCAAAAGTTGGCGCAGACCAGAGTGTAGACGAGGCCGAGCGGGCGCATTGGGTCGGCGACCCGGGGACCCCAGGGTCTGCGCGGGAAGAGCAGGGGCCGCGGCCGGACGCCGCCTGTGCCCAGCGGAGGGGGGGCCGCACTTCCTGCCCGACGGCCGGGCCGTGTGGGCGCCGCCTCCCCGGTGCGGCGGGGGCGAGCAGCGGCGGGACGGGCCGGGTCCACGCGGTCCGTCCCTCCCGCGGCTACACCGGCCGCTCAGGAGGCGGGGGCGGCGCGCCGACCGCGGTGGGGGGAGCCGAGCGGCCGCGCTCCCGGCCCGACCCCGGGTCCCCCAGCGGAGAAGGCGCGCTCGGCCCCGCCCCGCGCAGGCCCGGGGGTGGGGGTGTGTGCGGGGGGGGGCGGGGGGTGAGGGGTGCGGGTGCGCAGGCCCGGGGTGTGGGTGCAGGGCGGGGGGGGCGGGGGGTGCAGGCCCGGGGGTGGGGGTGTGTGCGGGGGGGCGGGGGGGTGAGGGGTGCGGGTGCGCAGGCCCGGGGTGTGGGTGCAGGGCGGGCGCGGGGAGGGGCACCTGGCCCTCCCCACCTGCCCCGGGGTCAGCCCTGCTCGGTCCCCAGCGGGGGAACCAGGAAACCGGGAAGCTGGAATCCCAGCACTTTTCCCCAAGTGGCGGGCAGAGCTCCCGCCGTGGTTGGGGGGCGGTTAGGGATGGGGCCTGGAGTTGGAAGTTAGCAGGAACCACGATCCGATTCTGCTTTCACAGGATGTCACCAGGTGAGCAAGCCAGGCAGTGCTGGACTCTGAGCTGCACGGGAGCTCCGGTGAGTGTGACCTTAGCCAAGTCAAGGTTATTTCCCGGGGATGGGGGGAGGGGGGAACAGCAGGTCCTCCTTCCAGAGCCCCCGTGTGGTGAAGTGCGCTAGAAATGGTCGAGGGTGCTCCTGAATGCCCACCCAGCCCTGCACAGTAGAGGGGGCTAGAGGTCAGGGTGAGGTTGGACAGGAGCACACGTTACACTCTGTCACTTCAAGGTCCGTAGCAGGAGACAGGGCACCAGGTCCTCGGGCCTCCCTTCTCTCTATATCTGGGAGCTCAGAGGTCCAGAGGAACTGACTGGATTCTAGGAAGTTCTGCGTCATGCATCTGTCTGCCCCGGTAAGAACTATATTTGGAACAGGAGTAGGCCTCGGGCTCTGTTGCTTACTAGCCTTGTCACCTTGAGTTAAGCACCTGACCTCTAGAACCTCAGTGTCTTTACTTAGAAAAGGGGGGGGGGGGGGCCGCATATTTAGTTTGTATGGTTGTGGAGAGAATTATATGAAATAATTTTAGTATTTAACTTTGTAGCTGAATTAAAATCCAAATTTACACAATCTCTCAGCGGCTCATTGATGAGACCTAGAAGAGGCGTTTACTGGTCTCCTTTAGGCCTTTCCACCCCCCTGAAAGTCTGGGGTGTGAGAAGTAAGTGATATCCTGAAGAGAGCTGGAAGCAGCTGAGAAGAGTAGGAAGTTCAGGGAGGGAGACCTCCAACACCGACTAGGGTAACTGGGTTCTTTCCACATATGCCGAGATTCATGTGGTTCATCTCCTGATATTCTGTCTGAAATACGGTCTCACAAACTGCAAATTTCAAGACCAGCATGATCACCTTTTCTATTAAGACTTTATTTTTTTCAGAGAAGTTTTAGTTTCACAGCAAAATTGAGTGGAAAGTACAAAGATTTCCCATTTGCACTTGCCCCAACACAGCCTCTACCATTATCAACCAGGGCCTACTACAGTGGTGTATTTGTTATAATTGATGAACATACAGTGACACATCATAATCACCCAAAGCTTACATTATGGTACACAGTTGGTTACATATGTTACACGTAAGGACTGCATTATGGTTCATTCTTAGTGTTGTACATTCTATGGTTTGGAAAAATATGTAATCACACATATTCATCAGTATGATGTCATATGGACTTTTACTGCTCTAAAAATCCTGTTTCTCCAGCTTTATTTTTTCCATAAATAGAATGGAATACACTAGCTTTGAGATTTAACTATCAAAGTTCATGGCAGATACTAACATTGTTTTATAAATATTTTGTTTTAAACACACATCCGTAGGGACATAAAAGATATTTCTATGGAGCATGATCAAAAAAGTTTGAAAGTCACTAGAAAGAAGGCTGATCACCTTTTTTTTTTTTTCTAAAGAATTTAATATTTATTCATGAGAGACACAGAGAGGCAGAGACACAGACAGAGGGAGAAGCAGGCTCCATGCAGAGAGCCCAATGTGGGACTCTATCCCAGCACTCTGGGATCATGCCCTGAGCCAAAGGCTCAGGCTCAACTGCTGAGCCACCTAGGTGTCCCAAAAGGCTGATCGCCTTGTCTCAAAATATAATCAATCCCTTTAAGAGGCATGAAGGAGAGGCGTAAAACTTGGGTTTGCATTCAATCATTTACTTGTTCAACAGGTTTTAATTAAGCAATAGATTTTCCCTTTGCCATGCCCTAGTCTAAAACCCCAGGGGATAATATACTGAACATGAGAGAAAGGTATCTAATCCCTTGGAGCTTACATTCTGATGAAAAGGAGATCATAAACAAGTAAGGATACACTGATGAATAGATAGATAACGTATATGTAGATATATGTTGTATATGAGAAAAGAGTCAGAAACTGATGAGGTAGGAATGAGTTACTAATTAAAATATACCATTTTAAAAAAGTGGTTGAAAACGCTTATTAAATTTCAGACCTAGCTCCTGAAATGAGGATATATGAAAAAATGAAAAAAAAAGTGTACAAGTGGTGTATGTTGTGACCAGCATCAAAATGCTAAAGAGGATTATTTATCTCAATATATAAAATATTGAATTTAAAGCAGTCAGAATAGTGTTGCCCAAGATACTAACACTGTATACTGTGTAAAGGCATTGTAAATTCATAATGCCAAAATTTTAGCTGAGAATAGTAAAGGATGTCACATGGAATCTGCATTTTCTTGATTTTTAATGTCAGTAAATACCAAAATCAACGATAAAACCAAAAAACTAGGGTGCTGTGCCTCATCAACTCTTCCGAATCTGGTTTTCAGTATTACTTAATAATTAATTCTTACAAATTAAGTTGGTTACACCAACTAATGTATCATTTTACACAGAATAGGCCCTTAATAAAGGTATATTGAGAGTCTGAGAAAGGTCTGGTATCAAGATAAAAGAAAAGATGATTCAATTTACTTTTTACCTGTATCTTAAACTAACTTAGCAAAACATAGAATTTGACACTATGTTTTTAAATGCTGATAAGCCAGTTAAAAGAACATGAGCCAACACAATGAATCAGATTTATAAATATTTATTAATATTCAGGATAAAATAAATTAACTATTCTATATTTAGCCATTGTTCCGTGACATTCATATAATTGATATTTCTACTGTTTAGAAAAAAATTTAAATATGAGAGTAATTTATAATAGATCCATGCAAAGTGGCATTTATCTCAAACACATATTCTTAGCAGTGATGATTTGCTGAAAGGGTAGGTTAGGATGTGACACCATTTTTTTCATATACTCTCTTCCTTACATAAATAGAACACAAGAATGGTGTTTTCCACTACATTTTCAAATATGCTTGGCTTCTTTCACAAACTCATAAAAGCCACAGTGGAAAAGAAATGAAACAGGGCATGTCTCATTTCTGCAAGTGGCTCATACCAATTTTATTTTTTTAAACTAGACTTCTACCAGTTTTAACTTCTAACTCAGTGCAGGAACTCTCTCTTGAGTATAGTATTTAGATTATGAAGCCTGCTCTCTTCAAAGAGGACATCCCTGGATTAGTCATCTTCAACTCACTGATCTCAGAAAAAGCAGAACACTCTGACATAAAATCCTAATTTTGCTCTGCTGATGGACTACTGATCTTTGGAAGTATTGCACTTCTATGGGACATAGATCTGTTTCTGTAAAATGGGAGTGTTACACTAGATGACCTTCAAGATTTCTTTTGGAAATCTATTTTGTTTGATTTGTAAAATCTCGCTATCTCCCTCCTTCCCTCCCTCTCTCTCTCTTAACCCTGGTCTATATATATAGCTTTATCAAGGTCAAATGCATTTTAAATAGTTGTTAGAAATTTTGAGTATATACACAAATAAAAGTTTTCTACAAACTTTAATGAGCTGATATTTGAAATTTTGATAACTAACATATGCAGTATTCCCATGCTTAACTGTGATTTCACCATTGGCTTTTTCAGTTACCAGTGGACAACCAAGGTCTGAAGCCTACAAGTGGTTATTCTGATGACTCTTTGGAAGGCCAGTAGTATCCCTAGTTTTACATCACAGTTCCTGCGTCACTCATGCACCTCACCTCCCATGACCTCATCACGTAGGTACTTTAGCATCTCATATACTCACAAGAAGAAAGGTGAGTCCAGTAAGATACTTTGAGAGAGAGAGAGAGAAAGAGAGAGAGAGACTACATTCTCATAACTTTTATTACAGTATATGATTATGATACTTCTATTTTATTATCATTGTCGTTAATCTCTCACTGTGCCTCATTTATAATTAAACTTTATGGTAGATATGTACGTATAGGAAGAACATGGTATTCATAGGGTTTAGGGCTGTCTGTAGCTCCAGGCACCCGCTGGGGTTCTTGGCACGTATCCCTTGTGGATAACGAGGAATAACTACTGTAACAAACTAACTCAAAGTTTGGCTTATCATCTAATATTAATAGTTACTTTTGTTTTCAGAATTATATTTTCTTTAAGGAGATCAGTGATTCTAATGTATAAAAACATAGAGAGCAGGAATATGTTTTAGTGATGGGGATAACTGAGGAAATGAACTACAGTTGATTAATATTATGACACATTCAGAAAGGAGACAAAATAAACTCCAGTGCTTTAAAACAGCAACATGATTTTGACCTATAATTTGGCTCAGAAAAACTGGATTAAACTCTGTTGATTTTTGTAATTGAATGAAAGATAATGTTTGAATATTTGGTGCCAAAAAATGAAATTAAATATTCATAAGATGACAAACCATGGTGAATTTTTTAAATAGTTCCAAATGATTTGAAAGACCTAGAATACCGACATGTTTACAGAATATTTTATATCAAGGATGTGCAAAATATGTCATTAAATTATGTTGACTCATCGACAAGAAGCACATCATTTTTTAACCCATTGAATTACTGTCTTTTTAACAATTAAATTTTCCATTTATTAAATTATCATGTTTTTAACTGACTCATTTGCTACATGTATCATATTTTATCCTTATGTCTCCATTATTATTATTACCAGTAAAAAATAATGTAGAAAGCCTTTTTAAGCACCTTTTCCTAAAAGTGTTATATTCTCTGTGTTTAAGAAGAGAGGAAATGACTGAAATTATGGCTGTTAGGAGGGCTAAAACTTACTGATTTATTTAGTGTCTTTCAAAATACTATTATTTATTCCTCTTTTTAATTATTGGTGAGGGAGCCCATGCTGAGCATTGCCCTTCCTCAACAGACCATGCATGGCACTAAATCCCTTCTTGTTAAGCACTTTTCTTTAAAATTATACTTGCAATGGCACATATTAGATGTATAGCAAAAAAGCACAATACAGTTGATAGGTTTTACTTGATATCTACGTGACAGGCTCATATCCAAGCCTATTTCTATTTTCTGGGTCCTAACCTGAAGAAAATTATAATATGTAGTAATAAAATCATAAGCCCTGGTGTGTTCAATTTACACTATACTCTACTCTGTCCATAACATGTATTATGTTTATGTTTTTTTTTTAAGATTTTATTTATTTATTCATGATAGACACAGGGAGAGAGAGAGAGAGAGAGAGGCAGAGACACAGAGACACAGGCAGAAAGAGAAGCAGGCCCCCTGCAGGGAGCCCGACTCGTGACTCGATCCCAGGACTCCAGCATCCTGCCCTGGGCCAAAGGCAAGCGCTCAACCGCTGAGCCACCCAGGGATCCCCCCATAACATGTATAGACAATCAGCAAGTATTGTCTAGATTCCTACATAGCAATGTCAGATACAATTTATCCAGCTATGTCCTGACATATTTTGAACACTAACTTCCAGATTTGATCTTTAAGAACTGGTTGTGGTGAGACTATCAGCTTGACTTTTTGACAATGAACAGATCCAAGTCAATCAAGTATTTTGTTCTGTCAAGCATTAGTTTTCTTTTACTTCATTGAATTAACCAGTGATTCAGCTTAATAGAGTGAGTCATTGAGTTATATGACTATCATGGAAAAGAATCCCTACATCTATAATTTTTCTTGAGCTTAGTTATATGTTTTATTTCCATTTTTCTATTCCTGAGCTGCATTGTCTAAATTTAAGGTTTCCAAGATGAGTATGTTGCATATTTTGCAGAAATACTTATGTAATTGATCTGGGATGTCTGCCAGTCTCCTTTAGAATGCTGCACTTTTCTCTTTATAAGGTGGGCTTATATCCAGTGAACTGTCATATTTTGAGTTCTTCTCATACCTTGCCATTGCTTGAGCAAAAAATTGGTATTCAGGTCCCTTTCCTTGAGTGAGAATTTTAGTTCAATCAAGAAAGTATTTCCCCATATTTATGTCCCTTGGGATTCCATATTGTACATTTATTCTTTTCCTTTGAGCCCATTTTGAATTTATTAATGACAGTATTTAAAACCTGAATGAATATTTAACCCTTAATAATGATCACCTTTTCTTAGCCAACTAATTTCACCATGTGGATGTGTGATTCCCCTCTATTAGGGAGTTGCTTTTGAGGATTTGAGGCCGAGGCCATCTTTTGCGTTCTAAAATCTTGGTTATCTTTTTTGACATCCCTCGTTATATCTTTTCTATTAAAGAAAGCAACATTGCACTATGGAAGAGAAAAAAGTACTGAAAGTGTTGCATAAAATGAATTAAAAAGTTTATTCATTATTATTATTATTATTATTATTTATTTTGAGAGAGAGAAAGCATGTGAGCAGGGCAAGGACACAGAGAGAAAGAGAATCTCAGGTGGACTCCATGCTCAAGAGATCCCAGGACCCTGAGATCATGACCTGAGACAAAATCAAAAGTTTGGCACTTACTGAGTGAGCCACCCAAGCACCCCTACAGCTTACTTTTAATAAGTTAACCTGTGGTGGAAATAAATCATGAGGCACTGATTCTGATTTTTCTCTCTGATTTTTTTTTCCTTTGGAGACCACAAGGAAGTTGTTTCCTGAGTAAAGCCATGAAGAGTCCCTCATTTGAAAACTTTAAACTTCAACCAAGGTGAGACTGTTTTGACCATGTTTTGACACTATTCACTATCACTTATCAGCATAATTTTACAAATATTTTTTTCAATATTTTATTCTGATTAACTAAAGAATCCTGAAATGACCCTGAAGTATAACCGAATGTCGCATCTTTGTAAGGCAATGACGTGTTTCACGATTGCATTTTTCACCTTTGAGCCGAGGCTACTGTGAAAGCTATGAAAAGCCACCAGTAGTTCAAGTGTTTTATTGGCCCTTTCTGTTTCAGAGTTGGCTGAGGTGAAACTCCAGACCTCTGAGGAGAGTTCGAAGGAATCAGCAATCTTGTTGACTTAATGCAGCAAATCAATGAGATGCAATCTCACCAATGGGCTGGACAAGGTCAAGGATGATAAAAGTGTGACAAAGAAAGGATGTGGGAGACCATAGGAAAGAAGCAGGTCATTTCAAGGGAACAAAGGCAAATTAAAAAATCTGTCCAATTTATAGTTCCTTAAACGACTTGGCTTTAAAATCTGCCTGTGCACCATATATAAATGTAGAAAAACTAATGTGCATAAGGACGGATGAAGCCACAGGAATAGCAAAGTATTTGTGCAGGGACCCTGTCCTAATGATTATGAAGATAAAAGTGTGAGAATAGGAATGGAGGGAGAGCAGGGGTAGAGGTGAAGGGTGCAGAGAGACACAGAGATTATCTGTATGTACTTGAAGACCTATTATATGGAAGAATAAATAAATAATCCCTGCTTTGTAGAACTAGGGACATTCCAATTAATAGCATGTTTAAAAAATGCAAAAAAAAAACCAAAACCAAAAACAAAACAAAACAAAAACTAATTTGACCTGTCTAAAAATAGAGTGAATTATTATATCTTAGGAGAGAAGTAGTTGTTTAATTTACTAAAAGCATTAATGTGGGGTCTGTGTAAACAACAGGAACATTAAAAATAAAGTTATTTCACTAAGGAGAAGTTTTGAAAGGCCTTAGAAGTTTTTTCCCCAACTGTAGGATGTTGTACTCTTGTGGTTATATCTCCCTCAAGATTATTTAGTTTTTGAACAATAATCCTATCATATGCAGCACAAGCTGGGAATTTTTAATAGTTCTATTTCAGGTCATTTTCAAATGTTTTTCTTATTAGGAGTGTGTCTAGACCCCCATGAAACACAGCAGCATTCTTAATATGGTCCTAAGGCATATCCAGGTTGGTGTTACATTAAGAATAAAACATATGCAAATGAATTGTATTAATTTGACCAACATCTTGAATAGTGTGATGACCATGCATATATATTTCTCTAATTCATTAAAGTTGGTATAATCATTTTTTCTAGGACAATATTAATTTTACTAGGCTTGAAAAGTTGTTGAATTCACTTTGGAAGCCAAACATAACTGCAGAAAATATGAAAACATTAAGGCTAATAAAATCTGGTGTAACTTATTTTTCAGGGATCCCTGGGTGGCGCAGCGGTTTGGCGCCTGCCTTTGCCCCAGGGCGCGATCCTGGAGACCCGGGATCGAATCCCACGTCGGGCTCCCGGTGCATGGAGCCTGCTTCTCCCTCTGCCTGTGTCTCTGCCTGTGTCTCTGGCTCTGTCTCTCCTTCTATCTCTCAAGAATAAATAAATAAAATCTTAAAAAAAAAAAAAAACTTATTTTTCACGTTGTTTTGAAAATAAGTTATTCAGCAACTTGAAGCCACTATAATAAAACTGAGAGGCAGTCTCTGAAAAGCCAAACTAGGTATTCCTAAAATCATTCTGGAAAGTCTGTGTACTTCACTTTGTGGGAAAGATTTAGGGCCTAATTCAGAGCTAGCTTGGTCTTACTTTGTACATAATTTTAAACATTTTAAAAGGTTTTATTTATTTGAGAGAGAGAGAGCACAAGTGGGGGAGAAGGGTAGAGGGAGAAGCAGACTCCCCACTGAGAAGGGAGCCTGACATGGGACTTGATCTCAGGACCCTGAGATCATGACCTGAGCTTAAGGCAGATGCTCAATCTACTGAGCCACCCAGGAGCCCCTGTATATAATTTTAATTGGATCAAATACGAGGTTTCTCTATTAAGCAGCAGACTGGAGGGTGGAACATGAAGATTAATATGGTAAAATTGGGAATGAGAGGGGATTTTTTAAAGATGTACAAACAAAAGAATGTAAAATTCAGTATGGAGTTTGTGGTTATTGAATATGCTTGCAAACATCCTGATTTATCTCTTTGGAGCTCCTACATATCAATGGGATGTTCCATGAATTAAGAAATAGAATAATGGTGCTTAATTATTATAAATACATTTAAACTCATTTGGCTATATTCTATTTAATATGGTAAAGTTTTACATTGCCAATATAATGGAAATTTACTTTTAAAAATCAAACATTAACATTGTACATACATGTATGTGTATATAAGTTTTAACTCCAATTTAAACCAAAGCAATAGTTGGTTAGCATTTGTAAAAACAATCTGTCTCAGAAATCAGCATTACATAATTTGAATGCTTGATGCCCACATATCTTTATCCAAATATACACATGAAGATTTTGTTACTTTGTATAAGCAATACTAGAAATTATTTTTCATTAGTGACATGAATAGTGTCCTATATATATGTGGTTGGTAGGAAATACTGCTCAGACTCCCTTCTTGAATGAATGAGGTATAAGAATTCAGCAAAGTCATCAGTTGAATATCTGGTGCAGAGTGCAGTCTTGACTAGACCCCATGGGACCTATATTCTCCTGCTTCACAGAGTTCCTTGTCTCCTGATCTAGTACAAAGCCGACGAGTCCTACTGCCAGGATACAACTGTGTTCACCTCAGAGTAAGTCTGCCATACAAGGTTGAAGTATCTGAGCAGAATTAGATTGTCCTCAGAGCAGCTTTAATAACTGGCTATTTGCTTTATACTAGTTTGCTAATAACATCTATCTGTTTGGCATAGATGCTTCTATTGTTTTTTTTTAATTTTATTTATTTATTCATGAGAGACACAGAGAGAGAGAGGCAGAGACACGGGCAGAGGGAGAAGCAGACTCCCTGAGGGGAGCCCGATGCGGCACTTGATCTCAGGACCCCAGGATCATGCCCTGAGCCAAAGAGAGATGCTCAACCACTGAGCTACCCAGGCATCCCAGATATCCTTCTATTGTGATATAACAACTGATAGGACAGTTGTGAGGGAAAAAACATTTAGCCTTCTACCCTAGCTGCCAGAGATGGTTCATACTTATTCAAAAAGCCTAGGATTTACTTCATTCATGGCCTTGTTAGGTCAGTTTACAAAACAAACATATGTTATAGAATCATGTAACTGCACTGTTTGATAAAAGGCAAATAATTTTGTCCATAAATTTCTATTACCTAAGACTTACTTCATGACCATCTCATTCTTTGATGATACTGGATAAATATGGAATTACATGCAAGCCCTGATTTTTAGTAATTTAGAGTCCCACATAGCAAAGAGAAGACATTATAAAAAACCCTGTGAAGAATATTAGCTAACTATCATATTGTTCCTCAAAGCACAAATTTTATAACATATTCTATTAAAAATGTTCAATAATCAAATAATTTTCAGAAATACTACATAATTTGCTACTCTCAGACAATCACAATATACATCAATATGTTATAGGCTCTGAGAAAGTTATCATAAAACAACCTGCTTAATTTTGCTTAAACCAGCATTTTCCCAATATATTAGACATTAATTTGGGAAACACTGAATTACAAGGAAATCTGACTTAGACTCACCTTTAAATTGAATTGGATGGTCAGTATTCAGAGGACACTGATAAACTAGGTTTGATATTTAAGAAAACTACCAGAAAGGTGAGGGAGGTGAGAATACGGAGTCAATAAAACAGAAGTTAATGCAGAATCCATGTAAAAATAAGTTTTCGTCCATAAAATTGGTGTCCTGGATAGGAAAGACAAAAACTACTTGACATATTTGGCAAATAGGGTCTAATTTCAATTCTAAGATCATTTTGGGGACGCCTGAGTGGCTCAGTGGTTCAGCATCTGCCTTTGGCTCAGGTCATGATCCCGTGGTCCTAGGATCGAGTCCTGCATCGGGCTCTCTGCAGGGATCCTGCTTCTCCCTCTGCCTGTGTTTTTGTCTCTCTCTCTGTGACTCTCATGAATAAGTAAATTTAAAATAATAAGATGCATTTTGATTTCTCATTTAAAACAGCTCTACAATCAGAATAAACCCTGTTTCTCTCAAACACTCTTGACCAAGTGACAGTCATAACATGGTTGACATCATTTGGCACTTCTGGTAAGATTCAGAAACTCCAAGCATTGAACCTTGTAGGGTGGTGTTTGTGAATAGAAGCAAAGTTCAAAGACAGTAGTGGAGCACTTTGCAAATAAACACTATATCATCAACATGCTTGATGACCCAGAAAATAGAATTATATGGAAAAGCACAGAGTTTAATAATTTTCAACCAAAAAATTATTCAGGAGTGTTGGATCCTGAATTGGAATAAGTTTCAGGGATACTTAAATCAATGTATTCTGCTAATACTTTCATTTTTATTTATGCATAGAAGCAATTTAAAAAATTATGTATGAATAAGTTATATGAAACTTATGTATTAAGTTTAATTTAATTTAATTAAGTATTAAGTAAGAAAGAACAAAGTTGGATGTATATGAAGCAAATCGTGGGAGAATAGAGCATCTTTTAGAGTTCTTTGAATAAGCATAACGTTTCTAAAGAGAACAAAGCACTGATTAGTTTAATTAGGAGCTTAATTGACAGTTTTTTTTTTTCTTTTCCAAGGGTACACAAAACAATGACATATCTTAAGACTTTATCTTAGGAATGTTTAACTGTATTTAATTCTCCAAAGGATGCTAGAACTTTAAAATATCCATCTTGCCATCAAATTTCTCAGAAGAATTCAATAATTTCTTAGTAGTTTTTATTTTGAGATAGACATGTGCATTCAGACTGACCATTTTAGCAAGTGGTAGAGAATTGATGGAATTGAAAGATCTCTGTATGTGGCTGCAGTGACCACACTTGGCATAAACTATTTGCAGGCCAACTGGCTTTCTTCCTGGTATGTTGGTTGACACATGATAGGGATGATGGGGAAAACAATACAGTTAACAAAAAATGTGTTAAAGAATTACTGCCATAGGAATCTGCAATTATCTGATAAGCTCTTGGCTGAAAATCTGATGCATGAGTTTCCTTTCTAAAACCTGTGATGAGATTTTTGTCTACACAGAAGCATTAACAGACTGAAGCTGCATTCCAGGTTTTTCATTTGGTCTTTCTTCCTCCTCACTGACTGCTGGGTGTGTTACACATCAGTAGATTTGAAATTCAACAGTTAGAAAGTTATGATCTCAAAAATACATACTTTCTATTTTATTTATTGTATGTATTTTTCCTCTTTTATAAATCAGCAACTGTAACCTTTTTATTTTAGCAGGGAGTTATTAAAAATGAAAACCCTACCATATATTAAGAGAGTTATGCTTCAATGCAATATAACTATAAAATCTGTCTTCATCTCTAGAAAAGGTAATGAATTAATATAAGTGCCATCATAATCTAGTCTTTTGCCCTCCCTACTTTTCTAATAAAAATGTAGAGAGAACATTGAGAAGTTGAAGATCACTCTAAAGAAAATAGGGATTTACAGAATGTAACCTCATCAGGCTGTTGGTGAATTATAAAGGAAGAAGGACGTTTATTTTGAGAACCATGAGCATTAAAATATTCACCTCTCTGGAGGTGCTACTGTGTTCATGAGGCGTGTCTGAATTAAGTTAATCTCAGCAAGAAGAACAAAGTGGACTTGTAAAATATTTAATTATCCTGATATTTTTCACTTTTTCTCGCAGTTATTTTCTCCATTAATGTCAAATAGCTTATCTTTAGTCTTTAGAATTAAAAGTAGGATAAAGACATCCTAATAGTGATACAGATGTCATTGTCCTCCAAGATCTGCACTGCCTTAAAATTTCATCTTTGTTGTATCATCCCTATGGATGCATCTAAGCAACATAAATTTGAAGGGAGATGATTGGCATATATGTTGGTACTTCTTCACTGCACAAAACTCTGTGCCAGACTGACAAGCCAGTAATTCCATTTTCAAACAATGAGTTACCCAAATTTTCTGCTGACATTGGCTATCACTACTAATACTGCCTTGCATGACACATTTTAAAAGTGGAGTTGCAATTTGAGGTTTAGTTGTTGAAAGACCTGGGGAAACAGACCTTATAGGATGAGAAAAAGGGAGAGATTCTTGGAGACAAATGACAAACATAAAACTACATACATCAAATCTTCCTTCTATCAGGAGCACTTTAGGAGAAGTGCAGGTAGAGAACAAGTTTTAAGAAACAACTGGTATATGAAAGAACAAAGTTGGATGTATATGAAGCAAATGGTGGGAGAATAGAGCATCTTAATTAGGACTTAGGAGTGTTTCAAAGATGGGACAAGTGCACATGAAACCTGTAACATGTCTTTGGTATAAAAAAGCAGAGTGTGATTTATGGAAGAAACCCCAGGTTTAGGGGTGGACTGAAGAGGATCAAAGAATGATCTCCACAAAAGGTACTCAAATTGCTAACTCAAAGAATACTTTGCTCATTTGTAAAATGGGGAAATAGCATTATATTAGAAGTTGATTGTATTAGTGTTTGTCACATGGAAGGCAAAGGCTACCATTTTATAGTAAAAGAAGTTAACAGTCAAACAATATTAGGGTAGAAAACAGCATTTTTTCAGGAGTCACATAAAGGTATTTGTTTATATATGGGAAAAAAGATATTGGAAGATATAAAGGAGAGAACTGGAGAAATATAAGAGGCAAATTGGATAGATCGCTGGGCCCAAGGAATTAAACATTTGTTCTTAAAGTAATTCAACCAATATTTATTGAATACCTGCCATGTGTCTGGCAATGCTCTAGTTGCTAGGGATACAGCAAACTAAACACTCAAAGAGCTTGCAGTCAACTATAGTGGTAGAGGTAAAATACATACCAGGTTAGAATTAGAGCAAAGAGGAGAAAATAAAGCCTGGAATGGGGTGATTAAGTGTCAGGAGTTTGGGAAGGTTGGGAGCAGGGGATGGGAGTGTTGAAATTGTAGACAGATTAGGCAGGAAAGGTTTCTCTGAGAAAATGACTTTTTAAGTAAAAAGCTGAAGGAAGTGAGAGCAAAGCATACACATATCTGAGGGAAGCACATTCCAGAGAGGAAACAGCAGTTGCAAACACTCTGTGGCAGGAGTGTGCCACCATGTTCCCAGAACAGTCCAGAGGCCAGGGGGCTGGTACAGAAGGAACAAATGGAGGAGCTGAGGGACAAGGAGTGGCCTTGGGGTCAGATGGTTTGTAGGGCTTTGGGGGGCATATTATAGAACTTCGCTTTTACTCTGAGATGACAACTCTTTGGGTTTTGAGCAGTGATATGTTCTGACTTACATTTTAACAAGTTAATTCAAGCTGATATAAGTAGAATGGCCCAGAAAGGGAGGTAGGCATGAGAGGAAGAAGATCAACGAGGATGCTTTGACTCTTGTGAGTGAGAAATGGTGATGTGTGGAGAAGTTGGGAGTGGCAGAAAGTGCTCAGATTACAAAAAGGTTTTTAAGGAGAACCAGTGGGATTTGCTAGTGGATTGAATACAGGGCATGAGAAAAAGGGAAGAGTCAAACATAATTTCCAGAATTTTGGCAACTGGAAAGATGGAGGACACTGAAAGAGAACCAGGTTGGAAGGATTATCAAGATCTCAGATGGGGGCATGGCAAGGTTGATGTGTTTTTTCAACACCACGTGGAGATGTCGAATAGTTGGGTATACAAGCCATGAAATGGATAAGATTTGGGAGTGATTTTGATAGAAAACAGGAAATATCCAAGGACTGAGCCCTGTGAGCATCAACATGGAGAGCTTGGGGAGATAAGTAAAGATCAGTAAGGGTTACAGAGAAGTGGCCACAAATGTGAAAGAAAAAGATGCAGATGTGTGTTCTGGAAGCCATGTGAAGATATTTCATATTGACTAGTGTATGAATTAGAAAAGCAAAAGAGCAGTTAAGAGAGTCATGTGAGACATGTGAGAATGGTTTTTAAAAATTGAAGGAAAAAGTATATTCCTCAGTGGAAAACAATAGTGGGAAAGCCTCATTAGAAGGGAATTAACTAGAAAGAACAGCAGAGTAGTAGCAGTTTTTCAAGGCAGAATAGTAATGACTGTTTGCACCAGAATGATCTGAGATATTTATTAAAACATGCAGATCCCTGAATTAGAATATTTCATGTATTTTCAGAAAACTCCACAGGTGATTCTCATATACATAATAACAAAAATTTAAAACAGGGAAGTAGATTCCTGGGAATAGTTAAACAAATTATATGTAAGTGTGCAAATGTAGGTGGTGAATATGGAGTTGGGGTGAGTGTTTCAGGCTCCCACAATAAATGTATTACTTTACTTTCGAACTTAATATTTTTCCACCAAATATATTAGAAAATTCAAATTGACAACATTTATTTTTTTTCATTTTCATTTCATGCTCTATGGGGGAGAAATTGAAAATTGAAATTTGCAAGGCCTCCTGTGGGTTTGCCTCTGCCTCTAAGGCACACTTAGACAACAATACAGTAGAACCCATCATTAAATTGCTCACTATTCTGTTGACTCAGTGATTTTGCATGTCAAAAAGGATCCCCCTTTCTTTATGTAAGCACAGCACACATGCACACATGCACAAACACACACACGTGTGCTCATTTACAACACACTTGATATACAAGCAGCATCTGCAAACCTGTGATAAAACTTCATGTCAGGCTTGTTGAAATCCATTTTTGTGCTTTTTGGGTAATCTCAGTGGCTTCCATGTCAAAGGAAGCTTTACCCTTATCTTTAGGGTAATGGGAGATCTCAACTCTGATAGAGTTAATTACCCAGTATTGGGTGTCCATGGGAAGTACAGCTCTACAGAGCAGCATTAAAAACTTTAATGTAGATTTCGAGTTCGATGAACTCTGATTATATTTGGAAAAAGTGGAAGGGATGAAGGGGGAAGGGTAGTGTACACAGTCAAAGGTAAGAAATGTGCAGGTAAGCATGTAATATTTATCTTGTGCTTTCTATATTCCAAATACTGTCCCCTGTGATTTACATTCAGTGTCTCATTTTATCCTTTGAGTTTTATTAGGTAGAACAGATGAAGAAGCTGAAGCTTGTTGACCCAAAATTAAAAGTGACAAAATTAGGATTATATAATAGGTCTGTCAGACAGTGACTCCTGTTCTTCTACTGTGCCACTGAAGGTATTTTGGAATTTAGTGTTACTACTGGGATTGCTAAATAATACTACAGATCTTGCAGTACAATTATATGTGTTATATCATTCAGATGCTTGTATGTTAAGCATGAAGGAAATATCTGTGAAGTGTGTCATGGTAGAAATAACTATGCTCAACAATCAATCTAAAGAATCTGAAGGTCTGGGAGTAACCTACTATTGTCTAGGAATGCAAATATACAGAACCACAGGGAAATGAGAGGTGTAGTATTCTTACAGATAGACTTTCTCCAGCTTCCTGCCTCTAGGCATCCTATCTGACCTCTACCTTCCCTCTAGGCTCTAGGTCAGTCTGTGTTCTTCTTATAAAGGATGGATGGTTACTGGTTATGCTGCTTTAAATATCTTCCTGGTTGAGCTTGTTGTCTGAAAATGGTTATTAGCCAGCTCACTGTATCTCAACTGTCAATTATTGTTTCCTTTTTCCTAGTACTTGATTATGTCCAGGAATGGTTACATTGCCAAATGAAGGTCTTACTGTCACCCTCCCCTCTCCTTCACTGAAGATAGATCTTTTTTCTTACATGTTAAAGGGTTTCTCCATTCATTTTTCTCCTCTCATTCTGACAGATCCCCATTGCCCAGACATTGGTAATGATGCCGTTAGGCTTGAGAAGGTGATCTGGGATAGGATTGTAGACTGAGGATCAAGGCATACAGGCTTTAGTCTGAATCCTGCCATGAAATGTTGTTGGGTCCTTGGTCTCCTCATCTTCAAAACAAAGTGTTTGACTACCTTTCTATCATTTCCTTGTCTAACATCTCCTCATTCTGTGTTGATTCTTTTCAAAAATGCATCCAGAGAATATGCATTTTCCTTGTCTTTGCTCTGTGTATAGCCAAACAAAGTATATATACAATTGACTATGGGGAAAACCCATGATAGACCATTTTATAAAAAGGAAGATATGATTGGGGAAACTTGTTTCTTAATAACCTTTGTCTGGTTTTCTGAGTATAACAGTGACACATTGCCAGCGGACAAAATGGAAAACACAGAGCATATAAAGAGGAAGATTGAAATCACATCTAATTTTTAACACAGTAATAATCACTGCTAACATTTCAATGTTCTTATCTGCTTGCTTTTTTCATTGTTTTCTCACTAAAATTAAAACCATTTTCTCTTTTGTGTACTACTTTTTTCCTTTCATTATATTGTCCTGAGTATTTGATCTTATTAAGTAGGCTGAATATATCATTTTATTTCTGCATAACTTCCCATGTTATTGTCATATCATACTAATGCAATGATCTCCATGGTTGTACACTTGTTTATTTTCAATTCTGCATATTTTTAATTATAATGTATGAATATCTGTGTGCATATATGTGTTCAATGATTTTATCAATAACATAAATTTTTAGATTTGGAATTACTGGTCAAATATAATTATTTATCCATGTGGGCTGGACCTTCTATCTTTCCTGCCACCCTTCTTGTTTTCCTCTGCTCTAGCCACATGCATTTCATTACTGTCACATTGTGCTAAGTTTATTTTTCTCTCAGAGACCTTGATCATGCTGTGGATTTTCTCTAGCCACAGTGCATCCCTGTTTCCAGATTTCACAAGACTCAGTCTCTTACTCCATTCTATTCTATTTCAATGTCACCCTCTCAGAGGAGTTTTCCATGACTCTGTAGTGCAAAATAGTCTCTTACCCTATATTCTTTATCTACTTCCCCTGCTTTTGTAAAACATTTGTTTGCCACCTAAAATCATGTTGTTTATTTATGTAACTGCCTCCTGTTTACTTTTTCTTAATATTTTATTTATTTATTAGAGAGAGAGCATGAACCAGGGGTAGAGGCAGAGAGAGAAGTAGGCTCCCTGCTGAGCAGGGAGCTCAATGTGGGACTCCATCCCAGGACTGTGAGATCATGACCCAAGCCAAAAGCAGTTGCTAACCGACTGAGCCACCCAGGTGCCCCTCCTATTTACTTTTTTACTGCCCACCTTCCCACTAGATTATAAGCTTCCTGAGCAGAGGAAGTGTGGCTGTCTTTTTCATTCTGTTATTAATTCCCACTACCTAGAGCCCTGTCTAGCATATACTAGTTGCTTAATAAATATTTTTACAATGGATTGTTTGAAATTGTCATTTACCCATTTGTCTTAGTCAGTTTGGGCTGCTACTTCAAAAATACCAGAAACTTACTTCTCATAGTTCTGGAGACTGGGAAGTCCAAGATCAAGACACTGGCAGATTCAATGTCTGGTGAAGGTCCTTTCCTGGTTCATACATAGCCATCTTCTCACATTGTCCACACATGACAGGAGGGGTGCAAGGGCACTCTGGGGTTTCTTTTATAGAAGGGGCACTATTTCCATAATGAGGGCTCCCTGAGTATGTCTCAAAGACCTCACCTCCTAATACCATCACATTGGAGCTTAGGATCTCAGCATAGGCATTTTTAGGAGGCAAAAATATTCACTCCATAGCACCATCTTTCTATTTGGATGTTTGTCCTTTCTTTCTTTCATACTTTCTTTTCTTTAATTTTTTTCTTTTCTTTTAAAAATATTTTATTTATTTGAGAGAGAAAGAGAGCACATTCAAGAGAGCACAAGCAGGGGAAAGGTAGAGGAGAAGTAGGCTCCCGGCTGAGCAAGGAGTCCAACTCAGGACTCCATCCCAGGACTCTGGGATCATTAGCTGAGCCAAAGGCAGATGCTAACCGACTGAGCCACCCAGGCACTCTCAAGTTTCTATTTTCCTTGTAGAGAATATTACATTAGAATAAGATCAATAATCTTATTAATCCTTTAAATGTTATGCTATTAATCCATATATATCTTATATATCCCATAACCCATATTTTTCCTGGTTAGTTGTTTGCCTTTTTAGAGTAATGAGTAGAGGAATTAAACATTTGTGCAAAAGTTAAAAATGTTCAGAAAGAGGATTAGAAGGTGATGGGGTGGTAGAGGGAACACTATGCTTCTCTCATCCCTTGAACACATCTAGATAAATATCAAATCATTCTTAACACCCAGTAAATAGATCTGAGGACTGAGAGAATGAATTGCACAAGGAGAGAAGAGGCTGCATCATGGAAGTTAGTAAATGTGGAGCTGTGATTTTTTGGGGAAAAGGATCATGGCTGCTTCAGAGGAGAGGGAGCCCTGATCACAGAGAGGAGAGAGAGAGAACAGTGCACAGGGGATCAGACAAGAAAAACACTTCCCCAAAACCACTAGCTGGGAAAATGAGAAGGGCTGATTATAATGAGCATTACAACCAATAGAGCTCAAAGACTGGAGTTTTAGAAGTCCATGCCATGGTCATTGTGGAGCTGGGCGTACACTGCCATGCTCCTATGGAGAAGGACAGAGGCTCAGGAGCTGACAGCAGGATCTGATGATCCCCAAAGATGCTTCCCCCTTCTTGGAGTGCATCTGGGAGAGATGGCATTACCATTGCACTTCCTTGCCCCTTAAGCATGGGGACAGAGACACCTACTGATGGTGGGTAACCTGAACTCAAGCCTTTTGTTGCACTTTACTCAACTTTAAGCTCCTATGTATTGTTACGACTGCTCTTCTGGACAAACTGCATGAGCCCCAGAGCAGGGAGATCCTCCCCCAGATAATCAGTGCAGGTCTGCACCACTTCAGGCCCCTAAAGGTTGGATTTTTGAAACTCTGCTAGCATACCTGAGATAAAATATGGGTTCACTGTTGGGTGGGCAGATGGCCTGGACAAGGACTGGGTGAAGGCAGGGATATGAGAGGTGCCTTGGACACACAGGGCAGACTGTTCACTCTTTTGTGAGCACTTCCTGGACAGTGACAGGTGTACAGTGACAGGTGTGAACTCTCCTCTCCAGGGGTGAGGAAGGGGACTGGCCCTATTTTTCTCCCCTGCCCATTAGCAAGGACTGATTTCAGTGAGCAACACACACCAACAATGGAGGCCTGAGCCACTCACACCAAGCCTCACCCCCTGCATTCTACAGGTACTTCTTTACTAGGGCAAGTGTGCCTAAAAACCAGAACAGGGGGCCCCTCCCCCAGAAGACTGGCACAAATGCCCTGCAGACACCAATATACTGACCATAGAGGGCTGCAAAGCTTCAGCTCTAGTGAATATAGGATCAGGCCTCTTTAAACAAGCAGACCAGAGCACCCCTCGTTAAAACTCACCACACTCTGGACAAACTCCAAATACTCCCACTGCAGGCAAGGAGAAACTCTGCAGAAGACTGACCAGAGGGAAAGTGCAGCCAGAACACAACAGCAGAGGGCATATAATACACCAGAAACACTTCCTGAAGTGCCAGGCCCTGGGCACTGCTTGACCTCTTTTTCATAAAGACATTACTCTCAGGAGCAGAAAACATAACAGGTTTTCCTAATATATAGAATACAGAGATCTAGACAAAATGCCAAAATGGAGGAATTCATCCCCTCCCTCCAAAAAGAACAAGAGAAGGTCATGGCCTGGGATCTAATCAAAACAGGTTTAAGTAATATGCCTAATCCAGAATTTAAAGCAGCAATCAGAAGGATACTAGCTGGGCCTGAGAAAAGCATCAAAGACACCAATGAGACCCTTATCACAGAGATAAAAGACCTAAAAACTAGTCAGGCCAAAATAAAAAGTGCTATAACTGAGATGCAAAACTGACTGGGTGTAATGACCATAAAGATGGGAGAAGCAGTGGAATGAATTAGTGATATATAAGATGAAATTATGGAAAATAATGGAGCTGAAAAGAAGGAAAGAAAAGTATTGGGTCACAAATGTAGACTTAGGGACCTCAGTAAGTCCATAAAGTGTAATAATGTTCGTATCATAGGAGTCCAAGAAAAAGAGGGGGATAGGAGACAGAAGGTTTATTTTTTTAAATTTATTTTTAAAGATTTTATTTATTTATTCATGATAGACATAGAGAGAGAGAGGGGCAGAGACACAGGCAGAAGGAGAAGCAGGCTCCATGCCAGGAGCCCGATGTGGGACTTGATACCAGGGCGCCAGGATCACGCCCTGGGCCAAAGGCAGGCACTAAACTGCTGAGCTACCCAGGGAATCCCCAGACAGAAGGTTTATTGAAGCAAAATATAGCTGAAAACTTGCCTAATCTGGGGAAGGAGATAAGCATCCAGATTCAGGAGGTACAGAGAACTCACATCAAAATCAACAAAGGCTGGCCAACACCGAGATGTATTGTAGTAAATTTTGCAAAACATAGAGATAAGGAAAGAATTCCTGAAAGCAGCAAGGGAGAAGTAATTACTAACCTACAAAAAAGGACAAATCATATTCACAGTAGATTTTACCACAGAAACTTGGCAAGCCAGAAGAGAGTGGCATGATATATTCAATGTGCTGAATGGGGAAAATATGCAGCCAAGAATACTTTATACAGCAAGGCTGTGTCATTCAGAATAGAAGAAGAGATGAAGAGTTTCCCAGACAAACAAAACTAAAGGAGTTTGTGACCACTAAATCAGCCTTGCAAGAAATATTAAAGGGGACTATTTGAGTGGGAAAGAAAGACCAAAAGCAACAAAGACTAAAAAGGAACAGAGAAAAATCTCCAGAATGACTTAACAGATAATACAATGGCACTAAATTCATATCTATCAATAATCACTCTGAATATAAATGATTTAAATGCTCCAATCAAAAGACATAGGGTATCAGAATGGTAAAAAACAAAAACAAGAACCATCTATATGCTGCCCATAAGAGACTCATTTTAAACATAAAGACACCTACAGATTGAAAGCAAATGGGATGGAAAACTATTTATTATGCTAATGGATGTCAAAAGAAAGCCAGAGTATCCATACTTATACAAGACAAACTAGATTTTACACTAGAAACCGTAACAAGAGATGAAGAAGGTCACTATATCATTATTAATGGGTCTATCCAACAAGATCTAACAATTGTAAATATTTATGCCCCCAACTTGTTAGTAGGGGACTTTAACACCTCACTTTCAGCAATGGACATATTACCTATGCAGAAAATCAACAAGGAAACACTTTGAATGACACACTGGACCAGATGGACTTCAGAGTATTCCATACTAAGGCAGCAAAATACACATTCTTTTCAAGTACACAGGAACATTCTCCAGAATAGAGCACATACTGGCTCACAAACCAGGCCTCAACAAGTATAGAAAGACTGAGATTATGCCAGGCATATTTTCAGACCATGATTCTATGAAACTTGAAGTCAACCACAAGAAAAAATTTGGAAATATCACAAGTATATAGAGGATAAAGAATATTCTACTAAAGAATGAATGGGTTAACTAGGAAGTTATAAAAGGAATAAAAAATATGGAAACAAATGAAAATGAAAATAAAAATACAGCAGTCCAAAACCTATGGGATGCAACAAAAGCAGTCATGAGAGGAAGGTATATAGCAATACAGGCTCACCTCAAGAAACAAACAAACAAAAAAATCTCAAATACACAACCTAAAATCACAGCTAAAGGAGCTAGAAAAAGAAAAGCAAATGGAGCCTAAAGCCAACAGAGGGAGGGAAATAATAAAGATTAGAGCAGAAATAAATGATATAGAAACAACAAAAGAAACCCCAGTAGAACATAACAATGAATGTAGGAGCTGATTTTTTAAAAGAATTAATAAAATTGATGAAACCCTAAGCCAGACTTATAAAAAAAATAGAGAAAATAAATGAGTAAATAAAATCATGAATGAGAGAGGAGAGATCACAATAAATACCACAGAAATACAATTACAAGAGAATATTATGCAAAATTATATACCGACAATTTGGGCAATCTGGAAAAAATGGATTAATTCCTAGAAACATATAAACTACCAAAACTGAACCAGGAAGAAATAGAAAATTTGAGCATACCTACAACCAGCAAATAAATGAAAGCAGTAATCAAAAATCTCTCAACAAACAAAAGCCCAGGACCAGATGGTTGAGCAGGGAGCCTGATGACATGGGGGTTCCATCCCAGGACCCTGAGATCATGACCTGAACTAAAATGAAGAGTTGGATGTTTGAGTGAGCCACTCAGGTGATTCTACCAAACATTTAAAGAAGAGTTCATTCCTATTCTTCTCAAGCTGTTCACCCCCCCCCCAAAAAAATGGAAGGAATACTCCCAAACTCACTATATGAGACCAACATTACCTTGATTCCAAAACTGGAGAAAGACCCCACTAAAAAGGAGAATTATAGACCAACATTCCTCCCTGATGAACATGGATGAACATAAAAATTCTCAACAAGATACTAGCAAATCAAATCCAACATTACTTTAAAAGAATCATTTACCACCATCAAGTGGGATTTATTTCAGGGCTGCAAGGGTGATTCAATATTGGCAAATCAATCAACGTGGTACACTACATTAATAAAATAAAGGAAAAGAACCATATGATCTTCTCAATAGATGTAGAAAAAGCATCTGACAAAGTACAGCATTCATTCCTTTTTAAAAAAGATTTTATCTTATTTTAGAGAGAGAAAGAGGGAGAGAAGGGGGATGAGCAGCAGGAGGATCCTCAAGCAGACTTCCCACCAATTATGGAACCCAATGCTGGGCTTGATCTCATGACCCCAAGATCCTGCCCTGAGACAGAACAGAGAGTTGGCCACTCAATCAACTGAGCCACCTGAGCATCTCTACACCATACATTCTTGATAAAAACTCTCAAAAAAATAGAATATAGTAGGGATATCTGAAAATCATAAAGGCCAAGTACGAAAGACCCATAGCTAATATCATCCTCAATGGGGCAAAACTGAGAGCTTTTCCTACAGTCAGGAAAAGAAGATTGTCTAGTCTGACCACTGTTATTTAACATATTACTGGAAATCCTAGCCTCACCAATAAGAACAAAAATAAATAAAAATCATCCCAATTAGCAAATAACAAAGAAGAAGTCAAACTTTCACTCTTCACAGACAAAATGATACTCTATGTAGAAAACCTGATAGACTCCACCAAAAAATTGCTAAAACTGATACACAAATTAAATAAAGTCACAGGATACAGAAATCAATGAACAGAAATCTGTTCACCAATAATGAAACAGCAGAAATAGAAGAAGTCAAGGAATTGATCCCATTTACAATTGCACCAAAAACCATAAGATACTTAGGAATAAACCTACCCAAAAAGGTAAACCATCTGTGCTCCAAAAACTATAAAACACAAAGAAATTTAAGATGACTCCACAAAATTGAAAACATTCCATGCTCATGGATCAGAAGAACAAATGTTAAAATGTCTATATTACCGAAAGCAATCTACACATTTAATACAATCCCTATCAAAATACCAACAGAAGTTTTCCCAGAGCTAGAAGAGCAATCCTAAAATTTGTATGGAACCACAAATGATTCATATTGGCCAAAGCAATCTTGAAAAAGAAAAGTAAACCTGGAAGCATCACAATTCTGGACTTCAAGCTGTATTACAAATCTGTGATCATCAAGACAGTATGGTGCTGACACAAAAACAGATATAATGGAACAGAATAAAGAAACAGAAATAGACCCTCAACTCTATGGTTGACTAATCTTCAACAAGGAGGAAAGAATATCCAGTGGAACAAAGAAAATCTCTTTAGCAAATGGTGCTGGGAAAACTGGACAGCCACATGCAGAATGAAACTGGATCACTTTCTTACACCTACACAAAAAATAACCCCAAAATGGATGAAAGACCTAAGTGTGTGATAGGAATCCATCAGAATCCTAGTGGAGATCACAGGCAGCAACCTTTGTGACCTCAGATGTAGCAACTTCTTGCTACACATGTTTCCAAAGGTAAGGGAAACAAAAGCAAAAATGAACTATTGGGATTTCATCAGGGTAAGAAGCTTTTTCACAGCAAAGGAAACAGTCAACAAAACTAAAAGGCAAACTATGGCATAGGAGAAGATATGCACAGATGACATATCAGATAAAGGCCTAGTACCCAAAATCTAACAAGAACTTGTCAAACTTAACACCCCCAAAAAAGAAAGAATCCAGTTAAGAAATGGGCAGAAGATATGAACAGACATTTTTCCAAAGAAGACATTGAGATGGCTAATAGACCCATGAACAGATACTCAGCATCACTCATCATCAGGGAAATACAAATAAAAACTACAATGAGATACTACTTCACACCTGTCAGAATGGCTAAAATTAACAAGTCAGGAAAAGACAAATGTTGGTGAGGATACAGAGAAAGGGGAACCCTCTTACACTGTTGGTGGGAATGCAAACTAGTGCAGCCAATCTGGAAAATAGTATGGAGCATCTATAATTTTTAAATGCTTCTTAGAAATTTAAAAAGAGAACTACCCTAATACCTATCAATTACACTAGGTATTTAACCCAAAGGGTATAAAGATACTGATTTAAGAGGCACATGCACCTTGGTATTTATAGCAGAATTATCAACAATAGCCAATATATGGAAAGAGTTTAGATGTCCATTGACTGGTAAATGGATAAAGAAGATGTGGTGTGTGTGTGTGTGTGTGTGTGTGTGTGTGTGCATGTGTGTGTGTATATATATATATATATATATATATATATATATATATATATATATATAATGGAATGTTACTAAGCCATCAAAAAGAATGAAATCTTGCTATTTCCAATGACATGGACAGAGCTAGAGTGCATAATGCTATAGGAAATAAGTCAGTCAGAGAAAGACAAATACCATATGATTTTACTCAATGTGGAATTTAAGAAACAAAACAGATGAACAAAGGGGAAAGAAAAAGATGGAGGCAAACCATAAAACAGACTTAATGATAGAAAACGAACTGGGAGTTACTGGAGGTGAGGGGATGGGGCATGGGCTGGAGGGGTGGTGGGCATGAAGGAGGCACTTATGATGAGCACTGGGTGTTGTGTAAGTGATGAATCACTGAATCCTACTCCCTAAACTAATATAATATGTATTAACTAACTAGAATTTAAATAAAATCTTGAAACATTAAAAAAATTAGGATGCCTTGTTTTTATTTTATGGTTCCATTCTACAATATTATATTCAAAAAGTCTCTTTGCAGCCCAATAACTGATAAATATTCACACATTATTTTTTCCAGTTTCTTTATTCCTTTTGATTGCTTAATTCTCAAATTCTGGGATTTATTTTGATGTATTTCATTTGTCTTATCTCTCCTCTTTAAATTGAATACAATGAAACTCAGAAAGAATTTTAATAAACTGTTTACCGACCTAGAGTTCCTGCTGTGAATATGTCCCTGGGTGAATTAAGGGAGAGAGCTGTAGTTGGAAATTTTCTCTTTCCTAAGCTTTTGTGTATGTGCTGATTACAGGCATATTCCTTTCTTACACCGGTGGCTCCTGGAACTATTCTGATATGTATGCAAGGACAGCAATCACCTACAAGATATGACTTGAAAAGCGCTGAAATGTGGCTGCTGTTCCTGGGAAAGCATTTGAATGCCATTTTTTCTGCCTTATGTGTTACTAGTTTTGCATACATACATTAGCGAGTCAAGGTATTCATTCCATGTTACAGACTTTATAGATGAAGAAACTAATGCTTTACAAGGTTAAAAGACCATCCTGAGATTGTACAGACAGTAAGTGGCAGAATTGTATGTCTGATAACAAAGCCAATGATAAAACTTGCAATTTAAACATTCATGTGACTATGTGAGACTGTCCTGAGCTAAGGCCATCCCACAACTTGTTGGGTTGAAACTCACAACAACCTCTAACACCTGTTTGACGCATAAGGTGATTAAGATTTAGACACTTTCTCAAGGCCACACAACTACTGTGCTACATTACTGCCAATAGTACTGTTTCTAAATGCCCTACTCCTTTGGGCAAAAGTGACTTTAGTGAATGATTTATCTAAACTATAGTATGCTAACTCTTATAACGTAGAGACCCCTAATTTATAAGGGCTCTAGCTCAATTAAGGTCCTGAAAAACCAAATATATCCATTCTTAAAAGATCATCCATTCTACAAAATTGCACAATAAAAATAATAGCACTTCTAGGAAAAATGGAGTTGGGGAAGACCCTTTGAAACCTATGGAGCTTGGTAATTCTAAAGTTCTAAATAGAAGAGTAAAGACAACAAGAAAAATATTAGTATATTAAGAAAGACATATTTCTAACTATGTGACATCCTGAAAAGGCAAATCAATGGAAACAGTAAAAGTCTCCCAGAAGGGAGGAGGGAGAGATGAACAGGTGGAAGACAAGGATTTTTTCAGCTCTTCTGGAGGATACCACCATAGTGGATACATGTCATCACACTTTTGTCAAAAACGACGGAATGGCAAGAGTGAACCCTTGGGTAAATTGTGGACTTTGGAATGATAATGATGTGTCATTGTATGTTCATTAATGGTGACGAAAGTACGAATATGAGGGAGATATTGATAGTGGAGTCTGTGTAAGTGGTGGTAGGGGGTGGGGTCAGGGGTATATAAGATCTCAGTACTTTCCACTCACTTTTGCTCTGAATCTAAAACTGTTCTAAAAAATAAGTGTCTTTTAAAAAAAGACACGTTAAACTTCTGGTAAGAAAACACTTTGGGAGGTACTTTTGGAAAAGTGGGAGAATAATGGCAGAAGAGTCAAGGAATAATGGAGCTTCAGAGTTATGGAGACAAAGACTGAAGAGACCATCTGATGTCTGCGGCGCAGAGCAAGTGACCAAATATAGGGCAAACACGGGGTGAATGGAAGTTAGAGCTCCCTGCTGCTGTGTGACTGTTCAGCCATCCTGGCAGAGCTGGTGCCCTAGCTCAGGACATGAACCATGAGCATGAAGGGGGAGGGGGAATCATATACCAGGACTCGTCGTCCCAGCCTGATTTGAATAATTTTTCCATGTGGCAATATTATATGAGCCAATCCACTGTAGAAACTGTACTAGAACAGATTTGAGAGTTCTCTTCCTTCTCAATCAACAGTATTATTCCAGTGAACAGGCTGGTAGGGTGTCCTACTCCATCCAGTTTTTCAGGAAAACAGAAACTTATGGAAGCTTCCAGGGTGACTTTAGAGTGATCTCCATTTCAAGCAGTCAGGAGGAAAAAGAGCTCTGAGAAGCTTTTGTGAAAGATTTTCCTGAGCCAGTCTTTGAGGAAGAGCTAATTACTTTCTTCCACACTCCATTGTCTGGAATTTAGTCTTATGGGCACACATAATGAGATGGAACCTAGAAATGAGGTCAACCTTCCAGCCATGTACCCAAGAAGATGAGAAGAGCATGTATTTGGGGGCCAGTAGCAGTATTTTTTTTTGCCACAAAATTATAATTGAAGCTGATTTTATTGCAAAGCCTAAATGTGTGTGGCTACTCCCCCAGATGACTAGACTTGCTGCTCTGCAAATATGGACTGTCCCTACAGAGTCTATACAGTACCATGTCCTTTGTACAGAGATGGTGGTAAGTTAAAGACTTTGTTCTTAGAAGGGTCAGTCATGTGCATTTATACTGCATATTGATGGCAAGAGTTTAATGCCTGATGTAAAAAAAAAATGATATGCTTATCTTTAACATCTTTTGTTCTTTAAAGCTTCTACTGTAATACCTTAAGGTTAGTACGATGATTTGAGAGGTGTGGTGGCATGCTGTATAGAAAAAGTATGAGATTATGCTAGAGAAAATATGATTCAAATTCTCTGTGATCCAGGGCAAAAGGATTGATTGTCCTGAGCCTGAGCTTCCTTACTTATAAAAACGGGGATGGAAACACCTACCCCATGGGAAGTAACCTTTATAAATTACAGGCTCAGTAAAAAGGCCAAGGACTTTGGAGTCTGAACAAATGACTCCAAATTAAGTGGTATTAGTTCTGGATATGCCATTTATTATCCATGCAACCTTGGACAGAATATGGTATATCTGTTCTTAGGATGGATGGATGTCACCCTATAACATGCCGGTGCTTTCACCCATTTAGGAAGCATTCATCAATTGCCCCCAGGGAGATTCCTGTTCCAAGTGTTGGGAGATAGCTTGGAGAAGGACACTATCCATATCTTTCATGGAATTTACCTTCTATTTGGAATTAAGGAAGGGGGGATGGATATCAAATAAACAAATAGCCAAACATAAAAATTTTAAATAGCAATTAGCAATAAAAAGAAAATAAACCAAGTGATAAAATGCAGAATGACTTGGGGTAGAGGAGGGTTATTTTTCATAGGATGGTCATAGAAATCATCTTTCATGAGATCATGACATGAAAACAGAATGATGTAGAAAAGTAGAAGAAGTGAAATTAGGGATGCCTAGGTGGCTCAGCGGTGTGGTGGCTGCCTTTGGCCCAGGGCGTGATCCTAGAGTCAGGGGATTGAGTGCCACATGGGGCTCCCTGCATGGGGCCTGCTTCTCCCTCTGCCTGTGTCTCTGCCTCTCTCTCTCTCTTTCTGTATCTCTCATGAATAAATAAATAAAATATTAAAAAAAAAGAAGTGAAATTAGGAAGAAGGTTTTCTAGGTGGAGGAAAGAGTTGATGGAGGGAAAAAGCCAGTGTGGCAGAAATATATTTGTGTGTGAGCAGAGATGAGAAAGGGGACTGCTGTTCTGGTTCAGGTCTGGACCAAGAGGATGCCACTAGAGGGCTGACTGAATGGATGAAGGGGCACATTGCAGCAGCATCACTCCTGAAGAGTATGTGAGAGCTAGAAGAGATTGATTGAAGATGACTGCTAGAGTTTGTAGATAAATTTTAAGTGGTAGTTATGTATCAAAGCTGTTTTTCCTAATGGAGACCTGATTAACTCAATAATTATATTTTTCCTCTCTGTATAATTGACCTCCCTCTGTCTCCTTTTATTTTCCCCTTCACCTTTTAAGGATGCTTGGAAGCTTCTGGGATCAAATGTTTATCTTTTCTTCTCATGTTACTTCCTGTGGGGAACTGGGGGCACCGAGAATAGATACAAAGAATATAGAGGGTGTTTAAAAAATAAACACTAAAGGAAGCCACTTCCAAAGACAATGACATCAGTGTCATGACCTGTGGAGTGTAAATTCATCAACCCATTGAAATTAAAAATAAAGAAGGTAAAAATGAAATAGTTTTTGGATTTGCTGTCAGGGTCTTAAAAATTATGCCTAACACTTTGCAACCTGACAGTATCTGAAACAGGCAAAAAGTCTTCCCCACCCTATTTTTTGATAATTGCATGCCACAGGAGGGAAAAAAAATAATTCCTTTGATTAGATAACTAAGAAATACCAAAGGGGGGGTGAAGAACCACCAATTTTCATGATCTTCCCTTCTGCAAATTTTCAATACTGCTCTCCATTTGGTAAAAGTAGGAAAATAGCTCTAAATGAGGAACAATAGGAAGCAACATTCGGGTCCCACAAAACTAACTTGAAAAGTAGAATCCTTGACTTTTCCTGTGTGTCTGTGGGCATGCTGTTTTCTTCAAAACAACATTATGCTAAGATTTTTCCTTCTCAAAAGAAATATTTTAGAAAAATACAATTATAGTTGAATATAATAGGGACAAAGGAAATAGAAGGTACTTAATTATGCAGAATAGACTTTCTTTAAGACCTGAAGTCTCCTCCCTACAGTCTACTAAGGATAAAACAATCATAAAACACACTAACATAATTCAATATGACCCCTCAGGATTAATATAAATCTCAATATAGTGAAACATTAAACCGACTTATTTTAGCAAGTTTAAATGGGGGAATGAAGAAGCCCATTGTAAGTAATCATGCAGAAATATCCACAGATATATTCAACCATAAAAATATCACCCCAGGAAATGAAAATGAAGTACTTGTCAGGTCCAGATAATTGTAGCACTTAACATGCCAGAGAATCAGGTATTCAACTTAGATGAATATAAATTATTTATGCCTAAATCAGGGTCTCCAAACTATAAACTTCCCCTTTAAAATTGTAGTTTCTTAATGGGGGAAACAATGTATTGGCTTCAAAGCTTTGCACCTCACCAGTGCTTTCTAACAGACTTCCATGTCTTTGTTTTGCATAAGAAGCACACACTATTTTGCCCTGAGGTAATTGTGTGATCCTCCAAAGTTTACTATTATGAAGCATGAAGCTTGGCAATTGCTGTTCATTTCAGAGACATTTTTTTGGGGGGGTTATTTATTTTAGAGAGAGAGAGAGCAGGGGCATGGGGGATGTGGAGGAAGGGACAGAAGGAGAGAGTATCCCAAACAGACTCTCCACTGAGCATGGAGCCCAATGCTGAGCTCAATCTCAGGACCCTGAGATCATGACCTGAGTCAAAATCAAGAGTTTAACCACTGTGCCACCCAGGTACCCCAATACGTTTATTCTTCCATATTCAATTATAAAAACAAATGCCTCTGTGGATAATGATATTATTAAATATTTTACTTCTGATAAGTTCAAAATCCATTATAAATTTAAACAATTCAAACCAATAAAAAGTCATGTTGATTATCAAAAAGTGTATAACAGTAGCTTGGCTCTCCCCCCCCCCCCCCATGATTTTATTCTATTGCTTAAAATTTCTTTAAAACCAGAGAGAAATTGTCATGAATAGGTCGTGGGTTGCTGCATCAACAGATGTCCCATAAAAGCACCTCGGAGTCCCTGGGAAGTATACGAAATGCATCTCTCTTAAGGTCCCAGGAAAAACAAATACAACCACAGTTGATGGCCAGTGCATTTCTCAACAGAATCACTTTCCAAACACATGGATGTCTTCTCAGAAATGCCCTCATCTCATTCTGTGCTTATATAACTAAGAAAGCTTCACTATGGCCAGTGTTGGGCAGTGTGATCCATTCATAAACGCTGCCCAGTCCAAGAGTGGAGCAGGTATTTAGAAGTGTCAAATGAGGAAGAGGCCGACAATTTGTGCAATGATCCTGGGTGCAGATGCAGATGCCCACCGTGGAGCAACTCCCACTGACATTGTCCCACAAATAGCTTTATGAGGAAAACTTTGAAGTTTTCTGATTTGAAACACAGAACTGAAGTCTCAGTTTTTTCTTTCTTTCTTTCTTTCTTTCTTTCTTTCTTTCTTTCTTTCTTTCTTTCTTTCTTTTTCCTTTCTTTCTTTCTTTCTTTCCTTTTCCTTTCTTTCCTTTCTTTCCTTTCTTTCCTTTCTTTCTTTCCTTTCTTTCCTTTCTTTCTTTCCTTTCTTTCTTTCTTTCTTTCTTTCTTTCTTTTTCTTTCTTCCTTTCTTTCTTTCTTTCTTTCTTTCTTCTTTCTTTCTTCCTTTCTCTTTCTTTTTGCTCATGTTGATATTATTCTCTTGTTACCAATAATGTGCTTTTTTCAGATTTGATGCTTCTCTCTACTTACTCTTAGATTCAGTGTGAGCATTAACAGTGGAAATTTACTATAGGAAATGGCATGCATGGTCCAGCCTTTTCATTCCAAAAGGAGCTGAGTGTGTGCAGCATCCTTGTTAACATTTTAGGGTATCATATTTCTCCTTGATTGGCATGGTCATGAGTTTTTGGTAGGAAGTACGTTGCTGATCCTTAAATTTTAAAGGATGGTAAAGAGCCTCTCCCACTTCTTCCTTCCCTAACATCTCCTTCTCCCTTTTGGAAATTGTAATGATCTTTTACTTAAAAAAAAATAAAACCTTTTGCCTGTCTTATGTGTTTGTTCATGGATGCAAGAGATAACCTGAGGGAACCTCCTTTTCCTGCCTACACACTTAGATTCTCAAAGTCAAGGTAATATTCATGTCTTGGTTAGTATATTTTTTTCAGGTGTAAGTAATAGAGACCTGTTTAAGCTTGCTCATGAAAAGGAAGTTTTTTGTAAATAGGCGTGGAGAGTCCCACAGCTACCAAATTGGGCAGTGAGTGTTATCAGGCCTCTCAAGGGGGGAGGCTGGGACCTGGGAAGTGGGGGACGCAGGCTGCTTGCCTCATGGTGATAAGGTCTTCCCATATCCAACTTCTTTTCATCTGCTCCCCAACCACCTCCCTCTGAGATTCTTCTCTTGGATAACTTTCAAAGATGGAGTCTTTTAATTGCATCCATAGCCTTAGTTCTGTAAACTTTTCAGAGCAAGTGTTTATCACTCACTAGATCTTCCCTTGGTATATCAGTGGTTCTAACTGCTGACAGACAATTGTTTGGTATACTTTATCTTTTGGAGCCAGATCTCTTGAAGGATGGGTCAGGGTATGTAGAGATGAGCCCCATTTGTTAAAGTCTCTATGTTGGTCTGGTCAGCTGCAGCAGAAGTACTCAGAGTGGGTGTGGTTGTGAGTAGGATGTGGTCGTGAGTAGGTTGTGAGTAGGATGGGGCATGTATAGAAAGCGTATTTGGCCTATTGTTTTCTCACCTGGGACAGAGGGCTGGGATTGTTTCAGGAAGATCAGAACAAGTGAATGGCATTTTTAGCTTAAAGACTTTAAAATTATACACTCAAAATTTCATCTTATGGTAATTATGTCATTTCTTTATATTTCATTTCATAGAAGAAAATTTAAATTCATGTTCTATTTGGCATATCCATTGATGGTTTAAGAGGCTAATCAATATCCATAAGTACATTTTTGGAGGGAATTATAAACTACCATTTTCCCCAAATTTTCATTGAGAATAATGCTGAGCTGGGCACATGACATCATAGCATTTGCTAATATGTAAACAAACAGTACAAGGATCATCCAGCATCAGTTTAAAAAGTAAGATGAAATTACTTCCTATGCTTGTTAGTTTTGAAAAAAATGATGATATATTTTTTATATGTGTTGATAGGTCATATGAGATCAACCCATGCAGTATGAGACTAAATATTTTTTTGAGATTAAATATTTATTTGATAACATGCATCAACATTGCTTTGAGAAAATGTCAGAAGCCTGTGTTAATGAAAATACTGGCATGCTGCATACAGGCGCCAGTTCACAGAAGGCAATGCATTTGTGTCTATGTCATGCATGCCGCTGGGGACTCACATTTGAAAGTGTGGAAATAATCCCCAGGTTAAAGTTTTGTTTTTAACTTGTTAGCAGGATGGTATTGGGCAGGCCAGTTTAACCATTCTGGGTATCAGTTTCTGTGTTTCTAAAATGCTGAGTCAAATTATTTCGTGCATATAGAGGTACTTTTTAAACTCTAAAGCATTACCCAAGTATGAAATACTTACTTTCAAGATGTAGGTAAAGGGATAGTGGTAAAAGAGACTGTCTAGTTCAATTCCAATGTTCCTGTATAGACATCATTTATAAATGGGTAACCTGTTGTCTTAAGATCATTAGAAGGATTGAATACTGTAATTATATCTATGACTTGCTGTGAGCTCATTTATTGCAGCATTTAATCTTGTGTTGTTTGACAGAAGGGATTTAAAATATGTATCTTTGGTGGGTTTTTCAAAGGTGATGCAATTGTTCCCACAATGTTTTGTGAGAAAAAGAACATCTAATGGGGGGACAAAAAGATGTCTAACACTCTGTTCTTAAATGCAAAAGCATTCCTAGCTAGGTCAGTGTGATTGGGTAACTGCTCAATACACAGTGTTTTGCTTGGTTAGCACAGATTTGATCTTGTCGCCCCAGAAACCTTGAATATTCAAATACATGGCTTCATTTCTGAAATATACTTACATACATATGAAACATTATTTATACATGATTATGAGACTGCTTTCCCACTGAAATTCTAGAGACTATAACATCTTTATCGTAATGCATTTCTTTCCCCATATTTTATTGAATTGAGTTAACCATCATTGGTTATTTTTTTAAAGATTTACTTATTTATGAGAAAGAGAGAGAGTGTGTGCAAAGCAGTGCAAAGGGGTGCAGAAGAGAGGGAGAGAGAGTCCCAAGGAGACTTGTTGCTGATTGTGGGACCTGATACGGGGGCTTGATGCTGGGTTCGATCCCACAATCTCAAAACCATTACCCCAGCTGAAAGCAAGCATCAGAAGCCTGACCAACCACCACCCAGGTACTCCAACCATCTTTGGTTATTTTTAAGCATCTAATTTAGGATACGGGGCTAGACAAATGGTAATCTATTCTTCATACGTTCACCAATTAGTTCAAGACCTCATTTAAACATCATTTAAACAACAGAACATGTAGAGCCTAGTGTGAGGAATTGATAATTGTTTTAACTTAGTGTGGGTCACTCTTGTGGGCTCTTGTGGGCCATCAAAAGCCCCTAGATGGAATTCCTACATTTTGCAGTGAGGACTTAAGGAGAGATTAGATTGCTCAGTCCCAGCACAGCAAAAATGTTAAGAGCCATGGCTTGAACATTCTGCCCTTGGAGACAAGGCTTGATGAGTTGTAAAATTATGGTCTCACATATTAAAAAACAAGTGACTGATGCTAATGTGACTCGGAGGTGTATAAGGCAGAAAATGAGTGATTCCACGTGCCTTCACCATGGTGAATATCTACTCTGTGAGGCCCACTGTAAACCCAGCTTGGGGTGCTTTTCTGCAAGATGTGTGGGGCCCAGGGTGCATGTTCTTCCTCTCCCATTAGGGTTCCTATACTTCCCTTCTCATGACCTGTTAGCCTCCTCAGGAGTAAATCTTGAATTGGGTCCAGATTGTCATTTTTATCCTCCTTGATCCTGGACCCAGACAATGGTCTAGTCTAACATAGTTACTTTCAGTTTATTCTTTAATGGAGGCATGAAAATAATTCCTGGAAATATTTCCCTCCTGCTTCCAGGTCTCTGTATGTCGGAGGCAAATCTATTTTTGCTTTTGCTCTGATATACATTTTCTGGTTAAGATGGATCACTGAAGCAACACATATTTTTTCAAGGGCATATTTCTTTTAACAGCAAAAGTAATTCATTTTTGTAAAACATGAACAGGGAACCTTTGGGCTGAGAAAAAATTCTAGCTGGATGCTTTATTTCATTCAGGCTGGGGATTTCTAAAAATATGGACCTGTGGCTGACCTTTTCATTTTAAATAGTGTCATTGTTACTTACTTATTCAAATATGCGGATGGTGGTGTGGACGGTAGGGTAATATTTTTATTGGCATGAAAACTGAAAGCTCTGAGATATATTTAGCTCTATATTACTACTTATTATTTCTACATGATCTGTGTCCCCTCTTAACCATAAAGAAGCAATCAAGTGAAAAAAAAAAGCCTTCTTTATTGGTAATTTTAAGGACAGTCAATTTAACTCTAACCTTTATTCACAATTCAACGCGTAGAATGCACTAGGTTGGATAAGATGGAGGAGAAGATATGAAAATCACAGAAACCGTGGTCTCAGGTTAAAATGCTTCAGCTACTTCCCTTTGCACTTATAATGAAATAGGAATTTCTTAATGTGACCCAAGGCACGCACCATCTGGATGCTGCCTTGCTCTCCAACAATGGCTGTTCTCATTCTTGCTCTTGCTTGAGAGCACGAGTCCCAATGCCTGCTTTCCTGTGCATGAAACTGCCAGCCCCTTACACACCTGGGCCTTATTCCTCCACTCTTTTTTATTATTTAAAAATTTCATTTATTTGATAGAGATAGTGAGTGAATGAGCAGCAGAGACAGAGGGAGAAGCAGACTCCCTGCTGAGCAGGGAGCCCGATATGGGGTTCAATCTCAGGACCCCGGAATCATGACCTGAGCTGAAGGTAGATACTTCACCCACTGAGCCACCTAGGCACACCCTTCACTCTTTATTTAGGTGGCTTCCAGCCTTGTCCATGTCAGTGTTAATGAAATGTGGGAATTTCCATGGCGAGCATCTGAACAGACTCCAATGCTTCCCTCACTATTACCTTCTGAGTTTACTCTGTTTTCATTATAGCACTGTCACTCTTTCAGCTTTGCAGCAGGCCCTTCTGCCAGAGAGGTAGGTAGTACAGTATAGTGGTGAAGAGTAGGGGTTCAGGTTAAATTCTAGTGTGACTACTTACTGCTCATATAATTAGGGGAAAGTTATTTAATTTTTCTGGCTTCAGTTCCTTCATCTGTAAAGTGGTAAAAATAGAAATCCCACCCCCAATCTTTTTTTAACAATCTTTACTAACTTTGCTATTTTTTAAATTAGAGCATTACAATGAAGACATGAAATTACAAATTCACATGGTAGATTTAGTCATTAAATGACAAAATAACACAAATACATTTATAGAGTGATGTGCCAAAAAGTTTAAATGTTTATCATTGATTAAGATTCAGGTTTCAGATCAGGCAAATAATAGTCTGGCTGATTCTGTGATGTGCATGAAGGTTGAAATGAGCAAGGGAGGAGGAAGATGTCTGCAAATACATCATTTCACAAAAAAATTTTAAATCAAAAAAGATAATTAAGTTTTTGCATGGATAAGCTAATGTTCAAACCTGTGGGCAACACAAACAAAAAATACTTAAATGACAGAATTGTTTTTTGATAAGCAACAGCAACTTTACAAGCAGTAACACTTGCTTATACATGTATTAAAGTAACTGTGTTAAGGCAAATAGTTTTATGTTAAAGAGTTGTAGAATGAAAGTGGAATTCACTACTCATTTGCACAGTACAGTTGGACTCACCTACTTCCCCCAGTTTATTAAGAACCCAGACAAATTCATTACTTGGATATTACTTTCTCAATATTTAAACTATGTGAATTGACTAACTGTTTTCCAAATACTGGAAACACAAAAATGCCAACACAAAGTATTCAACAAAAAGGTGAGGATAAATTAACATATGCACATTATGGGGATCCCTGGGTGGCACAGTGGTTTGGCGCCTGCCTTTAGCCCAGGGTGTGATCCTGGAGACCCGGGATCGAATCCCACATCAGGCTCCCGGTGCATGGAGCCTGCTTCTCGCTCTGCCTAGGTCTCTGCCTCTCTCTCCCTCTCTCTCTGTGACTATCATAAGTAAATAAAAAAAAAATATGCACATTATTTAAAATACTGTTTCACCTACCATAAGATCTCAACAAATTTTAGCTGATAGTATCAGGTTATTGGCTATGTGAGTATCCATCATCATGAGTAGGGTCTAGCACATCTTAGTTACTCAATAGAATTTTTAAAGTGAATGAAAAATGAATGAATGAATGTACGAACCACCAATGAGGAACCAATCCCAAGAGCTGTGGCATGGTGGTCAGAGCTCCTGGGCACTGGGTTAATTTCCACCACTGTTTCCGATGAGTTAGGCTAAATGACTTTCACGTCCGTTTCCTAATTAATAAGTAATATGTTCAGACTACATGACCTCTAAATTCCTTCCTATCTAAGTATTTATGATTCTATACCAGTCATGTAGGCCATGAGTTGAACATTTTGCTCTCCTTAGAATTTAAGAATTCTCCAAAAAAGACATAGAGGATCTACCCTGCCCTCATCTTCCCAGTTCTCTGAAAGGTTCTGATCATCTGAAATCTACCTTAGGCGCACAGACAGAACTCCACCTCACTAAGTCTATTTGAAGAGTAGTCTTTTGGAATTGTCTAAGGATTTGTACGTATAAGAATGTAGCCATCTGATAGCTGTGAGGTGATACCTCTGTTGTTTTAATTTGCATTTCTCTGATGATCAGTGATGTTGGGCACCGTTTCATGTGTCTGTTGGACACCTGGATGTATTCTTTGGAAATATGTCCGTTCCAGATCCTCTGCCCATATTGTATTTGGATTGTTTGGTTTTTGCTAGTGAGTTGTATGAGTTCTGTATATATTTTTGATATTATTTCATTATATATATGGTGTGGAAATGTCTCTCCCATTCCCTAGGTTGTCTTCTCATGTTTTTTTTTTTTTTTTTCACTTTTTATTTTTTATTTTTTATTTTTTTAATTAATTTTTATTGGTGTTCAATTTACCAACATACAGAAAAACACCCAGTGCTCATCCCGTCAAGTGTCCACCTCAGTGCCCATCACCCATTCCCCTCCAACACCCGCCCTCCTCCCCCCTTCCACCACCCCTAGTTCGTTTCCCCGAGTTAGGAGTCTTTATGTTCTGTCTCCCTTCCTGATATTTCCCAACATTTCTTCTCCCTTCCTTTATATTCCCTTTCACTATTATTTATATTCCCCAAATGAATGAGAACATACACTGCTTGTCCTTCTCCGATTGACTTATTTCACTCAGCATAATACCCTCCAGTTCCATCCACGTTGAAGCAAATGGTGGGTATTTGTCGTTTCTAATTGCTGAGTAATATTCCATTGTATACATAAACCACATCTTCTTTATCCATTCATCTTTCGATGGACACCGAGGCTCCTTCCACAGTTTGGCTATTGTGGCCATTGCTGATAGAAACATCGGGGTGCAGGTGTCCCGACGTTTCGTTGCATCTGAATCTTTGGGGTAAATCCCCAACAGTGCAATTGCTGGGTCGTAGGGCAGGTCTATTTTTAACTCTTTGAGGAACCTCCACACAGTTTTCCAGAGTGGCTGCACCAGTTCACATTCCCACCAACAGTGTAAGAGGGTTCCCTTTTCTCCGCATCCTCTCCAACATTTGTGGTTTCCTGCCTTGTTAATGTTCCCCATTCTCACTGGTGTGAGGTGGTATCTCATTGTGGTTTTGATTTGTATTTCCCTGATGGCAAGTGATGCAGAGCATTTTCTCATGTGCATGTTGGCCATGTCCATGTCTTCCTCTGTGAGATTTCTCTTCATGTCTTTTGCCCATTTCATGATTGGATTGTTTGTTTCTTTGGTGTTGAGTTTAATAAGTTCTTTATAGATTTTGGAAACTAGCCCTTTATCTGATATGTCGTTTGCAAATATCCTCTCCCATTCTGTAGGTTGTCTTTTAGTTTTTTTGACTGTATCCTTTGCTGTGCAAAAGCTTCTTATCTTGATGAAGTCCCAATAGTTCATTTTTGCTTTTGTTTCTTTTGCCTTTGTGGATGTATCTTGCAAGAAGTTACTGTGGCCGAGTTCAAAAAGGGTGTTGCCTGTGTTCTCCTCTAGGATTTTGATGGACTCTTGTCTCACATTTAGATCTCTCATCCATTTTGAGTTTATCTTTGTGTATGGTGAAAGAGAGTGGTCCAGTTTCATTCTTCTGCATGTGGATGTCCAATTTTCCCAACACCATTTATTGAAGAGACTGTCTTTCTTCCAATGGATAGTCTTTCCTCCTTTATTGAATATTAGATGACCATACATTTCAGGGTCCACTTCTGGGTTCTCTATTCTGTTCCATTGATCTATGTGTCTATTTTTGTGCCAGTACCATACTGTCTTGATGACCACAGCTTTGTAGTACAACCTGAAATCTGGCATTGTGATGCCCCCAGCTATGGTTTTCTTTTTTAAAATTCCCCTGGCTATTCGGGGTCTTTTCTGATTCCACACAAATCTTAAAATAATTTGTTCTAACTCTCTGAAGAAAGTCCATGGTATTTTGATAGGGATTGCATTAAACGTGTAAATTGCCCTGGGTAACATTGACATTTTCACAATATTAATTCTGCCAATCCATGAGCATGGCATATTTTTCCATCTCTTTGTGTCTTCCTCAATTTCTTTCAGAAGTGTTCTATAGTTTTTAGGGTATAGATCCTTCACCTCCTTGGTAAGGTTTATTCCTAGGTATCTTATGCTTTTGGGTGCAATTGTAAATGGGATTGACTCCTTAATTTCTCTTTCTTCAGTCTCATTGTTAGTGTATAGAAATGCCATTGATTTCTGGGCATTGATTTTGTATCCTGCCACGCTACCAAATTGCTGTATGAGTTCTAGCAATCTTGGGGTGGAGGCTTTTGGGTTTTCTATGTAGAGTATCATGTCATCGGCGAAGAGGGAGAGTTTGACTTCTTCTTTGCCAATTTGAATGCCTTTAATGTCTTTTTGTTGTCTGATTGCTGAGGCGAGGACTTCCAGAACTATGTTGAACAGCAGTGGTGAGAGTGGACATCCCTGTCTTGTTCCTGATCTTAGGGGAAAGGCTCCCAGTGCTTCCCCATTGAGAATGATATTTGCTGTGGGCTTTTCGTAAATGGCTTTTAAGATGTCAAGGAAAGTTCCCTCTATCCCAACACTCTGAAGTGTTTTGATCAGGAATGGATGCTGTATTTTGTCAAATGCTTTCTCTGCATCCAATGAGAGGATCATATGGTTCTTGGTTTTTCTCTTGCTGATATGATGAATCACATTGATGGTTTTACGAGTGTTGAACCAGCCTTGTGTCCCAGGGATAAATCCTACTTGGTCATGGTGAATAATTTTCTTAATGTGTTGTTGGATCCTATTGGCTAGTATCTTGTTGAGAATTTTTGCATCCATGTTCATCAGGGATATTGGTCTGTAATTCTCCTTTTTGGTGGGGTCTTTGTCTGGTTTCGGAATTAAGGTGATGCTGGCCTCATAGAACGAATTTGGCAGTACTCCATCTCTTTCTATCTTTCCAAACAGCTTTAGTAGAATAGGTATGATTTCTTCTTTAAACGTTTGATAGAATTCCCCTGGGAAGCCATCTGGCCCTGGAGTCTTGTGTCTCGGGAGGTTTTTGATGACTGCTTCAATTTCCTCCCTGGTTATTGGCCTGTTCAGGTTTTCTATTTCTTCCTGCTCCAGTTTTGGTAGTTTGTGGCTTTCCAGGAATGCATCCATTTCTTCTAGATTTCCTAATTTATTGGCATACAGCTGTTCATAATATGTTTTTAGAATCGTTTGTATTTCCTTGGTGTTGGTAGTGATCTCTCCTTTCTCATTCATGATTTTATTAATTTGAGTCTTCTCTCTCTTCTTTTTAATAAGGTTCGCTAATGGTTTATCTATCTTATTAATTCTTTCAAAGAACCAACTCCTGGTTCTGTTGATCTGTTCCACAGTTCTTTTGGTCTCGATATCATTTAGTTCTGCTCGAATTTTAATTAACTGTCTTCTTCTGCTGGGGGTGGGGTCCATTTGTTGCTTTTTCTCTAGTTCCTTTATGTGTAAGGTGAGCTTTTGAATTTGAGTTCTTTCCAGTTTTTGAATGGATGCTTGTATTGCGATGTATTTCCCCCTCAGGACTGCTTTTGCTGCGTCCCAAAGATTTTGAACGGTTGTATCTTCATTCTCATTAGTTTCCATGAATCTTCTCAATTCTTCCTTAATTTCCTGGTTGACCTTTTCATCTTTTAGCAGGATGGTCCTTAACCTCCATGTGTTTGTGGTTCTTCCAAACTTCTTGTTGTGATTAAGTTCTAATTTCAAGGCATTATGGTCTGAGAATATACAGGGGACTATCCCGATCTTTTGGTATCGGTTCAGACCCGATTTGTGACCCAGTATGTGGTCTATTCTGGAGAAAGTTCCATGTGCACTTGAGAAGAATGTGTATTCAGTTGAGTTTGGATGTAAAGTTCTGTAGATATCTGTGAAATCCATCTGGTCCAGTGTATCATTTAAAGCTCTCGTTTCTTTGGATATGTTGTGCTTAGAAGACCTATCTAGTATAGAAAGAGCTAGATTGAAGTCACCAAGTATAAGTGTATTATTATCAAAGTATTTCTTCAGTTTGGTTATTAATTGGTTTAAATATTTGGCAGCTCCCACATTTGGGGCATATATATTGAGAATTGTTAAGTCTTCTTGTTGGATAGATCCTTTGAGTATGAGATAGTGTCCCTCTTCATCTCTCACTATAGTCTTCAGGGTAAATTTTAATTTATCTGATATAAGGATGGCTACCCCTGCTTTCTTTTGAGGACCATTTGAATGGTAAATGGTTCTCCAACCTTTTATTTTCAGGTTGTAGGTGTCCTTCTGTCTAAAATGAGTCTCTTGTAGACAGCAAATAGATGGGTCCTGCTTTTTAATCCAGTCTGAAACCCTGCGCCTTTTGATGGGGTCATTAAGCCCATTCACGTTCAGAGTTACTATTGATAGATATGAGTTTAGTGTCATCATATCTATTCAGTCCTTGTTTTTGTGGATTGCTCCACTGAACTTCTTCTTAAAGGGGAGTTTTAAGAGTCCCCCTTAAAATTTCTTGCAGAGCTGGTTTGGAGGTTACATATTCTTTCAGTTCCTGCCTGTCTTGGAAGCTCTTTATCTCTCCTTCCATTTTGAATGAAAGCCTTGCTGGATAGAGTATTCTTGGTTGCATGTTCTTCTCATTTAGGACCCTGAATATATCCTGCCAGCCCTTTCTGGCCTGCCAGGTCTCTGTGGAGAGGTCTGCTGTTACCCTAATATTCCTCCCCATAAAAGTCAGGGACTTTTTTTCTCTTGCTGCTTTAAGGATCTTCTCCTTATCTTTGGAATTTGCAAGCTTCACTATTAAATGTCGAGGTGTTGATCGGGTTTTGTTGATTTTAGGGGGGGATCTCTCTATTTCCTGGATCTGAATGCCTCTTTCCCTTCCCAGATTCGGAAAGTTTTCAGCTAGGATTTGTTCAAATACATATTCTGGCCCTCTGTCCCTTTCGGCGCCCTCGGGAACCCCAATTAAACGTAGGTTTTTCTTCCTCAGGCTGTCATTTATTTCCCTTAATCTATCCTCATGGTCTTTTAATTGCCTGTCTCTTTTTTCCTCAGTTTCCCTCTTTGCCATCAGCTTGTCTTCTATGTCACTCACTCGTTCTTCCACCTCGTCAAGCCTCGTCGTTAGGACTTCTAGCTTGGATTGTATCTCATTTAATTGATTTTTAATTTCTGCCTGATTGGATCTCAATTCTGCAGTCATGAAGTCTCTTGAGTCCTTTATGGTTTTTTCTAGAGCCACCAGTAGCTGTATAATAGTGCTTCTGAATTGGCTTTCTGACATTGAATTGTAATCCATATTTTGTAACTCTGTGGGAGAGTGGGCTGTTTCTGATTCTTTTTTTTGAGGTGAGGTTTTCCTTCTAGTCATTTTGCTCAGTGCAGAGTGGCCAAAACCAAGTTGTATTGGGAAAAGGAGAAAAAGAGAGAGAAGGAAAGAAAAGAGAAAAAGAAAAAAGCGAAAGAAGAAAAAAAAGGGGGGGGGAAAGAGAAGAAAAAGAAAGAAAGGAGAAAAAAAGAAAAAAAAGGGGGGGTGGGGGACGCAATCAGAAATCAAGAAGAAAGAGAGAAAAGAAAAAAAAAAAAGCACAAAACAAAACAAAACAAAAAAAAAAACAAAACAAAAAAAACACGGGGGAGTATCTTCCGATTCTGTGTTCTTTAAGTCCCTTGACTTCCCTTGGAACTTGTCCCTCTAGCTGGTCTTCTGGGGGAGGGGCCTGCTGTGCTGATTCTCAGGTGTTAGCACTTGGGGGAGCTGCTCTGCCCCTGCCTGGTGCAGGGCTCAGTGGGGGTTGTTCACCCCGTGAGGCCCCGGGAGGAAGCCACAGTGGCGGGGGCAGCTCTGGGACCCTGGAGTCAGCTCCCGCAGTAGCTCCGGGGCTCTCCGTCTGCAGGGCCTGGAGGCTCCCAGGCGGGGCCGCTGATCTGCTCAGTTCCAGGCAGGAGCGTCCTCGCTGTCCTGGGCCCTCCCGGCCTCTGCCTGTCCCGGGGGGAGGCCGGATCCTGGGCTGTGTCCCGGCGCCCTGTGCTCCGGGGCCTGCGCTGTTGGATTCGTGCTCCCGCCCCGCAGCCCCCTCCGCGGAGCCGCCGCCCGAGCCCCTCCGAGCTGTTCCCGGAGCCGCGCCGCCCCCTCCGCGGAGCTTCTTCCTCCGCCCGAGCCGCCGCCGCCGAGCTGTTCCCGGAGCCGCGCAGCCCCCTCCGCGGAGCCGCCGCCCGAGCCCCTCCGAGCTGCTCCGGGTCCCGCCGAGCGCTGCAGCCCTTAGGGAGCTCGGCGCATCTCCCGGGCGCAGTTCCTCTGTTACTGTCCCAGGGAGCCCGAGGGCATCCCCGCCTTTCTGGGGATCCTGCTCCAATTCCCCGGGAGGCCTTTCCCCCGGGAAGGTCGGTGCAGCTCCTGCTCCTCCGGGACGGGGCTCTCCTGTCCTGGGGACACTCGCCCCGGCCTCAGCCCGGCTCCTCGCGGGGCCCCTCCCCCTTGGAGGCCTTTTGTGTCTTTATTTCTTTTTCCCCGTCTTCCTACCTGGATAGAAGCGCGAACTCTTCTCACTGTAGCGTTCCAGCTGGTCTCTCTTTAAATCTCAGGCCGAATTCGTAGATTTTCAGGATGATTTGAATGTTTTCTAGGTAATTTGTTGAGGACAAGTGACTTGGAGACCCTGCTCTGCCGCCATCTTGCCCCTCCCTCTCTCTTCTCATGTTTTTGATCATTCCATTTCCTTAGTAGAAGCTGAAAGTTTAATGTAGTTTCATTTGCTTATTTTTGCTTTTGTTGCCTTTGCTTTTTGTGTCAAATCCAAAAAAATTGTTACTAAGACTGATGTCAAAGAGCTTACCCCCTATGTTTTCTTCTAGAAGTTTTACATTCAAGTCTTTAATTCATTTTGAGTTGATTTTCACATACAGTAGTAAGAAACTGTTCCAGTTTCATTCCTTCGTATATGGCAGTCCAGTTTTCTCAACACCATTTGTTGAAGACTCTGTCCTTTTTCTATTGTGTTCTTTGGCTTTATCATAAATTAATTGACCTTATATATGTGTGGGTTTATTTCTGGGCTCTGTATACTGTTCCATAGGTCTCTTTGCCTGTTTTATGCCAATACCATACTGTTTTATTTTATTTTTTTACCATACTGTTTAATTACTATATCTTTTTAGTACAGTTTGAAATGAGTAAGTGTGATGCTACCAGGTTTGTTCTTCTTTCTCAAGATTGCTTTGGCTATTCGTGGCCTTTTGTAGTTCCATGCAAATTTTAGGTTGTTATATTTCTGTGAAAAAAACATGCCATTAGAATTTTGATAGGGATTGCACTAAGTCTACAGATTGCTTAGGGTAGTGTGGGCATTTTCACAACATTAATTCTTCCATTCCATAAACATAGAATATCCCTCCATTTATTTGTGTCATTTTCAATTTCCTTCATCAATGTTTTATAATTTTCAGTGTACAAATATTTAACCTGCTTGGTTAAATGGAATCTGTTTTTTTTTTGAAATTTTGTATATTTATTTAGAGAGAAAGAGAGAGCAAGCAGGGGAGGGTAAGAGGCAGAGGGAGAGAGAGAATCTTAAACAGACTCCATGCTAAGTGCAGACCTAGAGGCTTGATCTCATGACCCTGAGATTATTATTTGAGGCAAAATAAAGATTTGGACTCTTAACCAACTGAGCCACCCAGACACCCCTGGAATCAGTTTTAGAATGAATAAATAAATGAGACACCCCTGGAATCAGTTTTAGAATGAATAAATAAATGAGAAATGATACAAATGAAGGAGTGGACTAAATATAGCAGTTGATGTAAGTGTATTTTCATAGAGAAGTAGAGCATTTTTGTGTGAAATTCAATAATTCCCTGCATACACAATCTTCACCATACTTCACCTCTATCATACTTTTCCTTTTGACATGATTTTTGAGTCTCATACCAGATTTTCTATATATAAGAGTGCTAGCAGGAAAGTACCAGAGAATGTAATTTTGTAAACACTTAGATATTCTTATATACACTATAACTTGAGATCTATTAACCTAGTCTTTTAGTTTCTTATATTTTTTTTCTACTTCCCCCCTCCAACCACCCCATCCAATTTGACTGTACTTCCTAATTTACCCAATTTTATAGCTATGAAGAAACATTTAATTATATTGGCTCTTTTTACCAAGGCTCTTTTACCACTACATTCATTCAATGTTTTGTCCTTTTGCTTTATCTTTTCATAAAATGTTGAGTCAATGTAACCAGGCTTATCTTACTCTTACACCTGATCTCATGGATGTTGTTAGAGGAATTGCCAGTTGAGAGGCTGGAACCCACTAATGAAGCATGGTCATCAGCTCATCTGGATTCTCAGAAATCCTTTTACTCATCCTTAAACTATTCTGTTCCATTGTCCATAAATTTTTAATGCAAAAATATCTCCATCATCTTTAAGCCTCCTCCTTTCTTCTGAAAGGGCTATGCTTGCTTGTAAACCTGAAACTTGGCCCTCAATGCTCTGTCTGCCTGAAGTGTCCAACCCCATTTTACCTTTCCTGGTTTGTTGCTACTTATGTTTTATATTCTCTGCAAATGTTTTCTCTGCATGAAATCTCTCCAGACCTCCGTAAATGGACTTAACCATTCTGTCCTTGAGACACTATTAAGATTTCTACGATAGCACTACATTTATTGTCCAACCTGAGACACTTTAGAAAGTGAAAGGATGCTAGCAAAAATTACAATATGTTTAAAATAAGACTGTCCTGAAAAAAAGTAATGTGTGGTCTCTCTATTTATAAATCATAACTATGTTTATGTGACTATTTTCTTCTATTTTTTAGATAATAAATTTATTTTTTATTGGTGTTAAATTTGCCAACATACAGAATAACACCCAGTGCTCATCCCATCAAGTGCCCCCCTCAGTGCCCGTCACCAATTCACCCCCACCCCCCTCCCTCCTCCCGTTCCACCACCCCCAGTTTGTTTCCCCGAGTTAGGCGTCTTTATGTTCTGACTCCTTTCTGATATTTCCTACCCAATTCTTCTCCCTTCCCTCTATACCCTTTCACTATTATTTATATTCCCTAAATGAATGAGACCATATAATGTTGGTCCTTCTCCGATTGACTTATTTCACTCAGCATAATACGCTCCAGTTCCATCCACGTTGAAGCAAATGGTGGGTATTTATCATTTCTAATGGCTGAGTAATATTCCATTGTATACATAAACCACATCTTCTTTATCCATTCATCTTTTGATGGACACCGAGGCTCCTTCCACAGTTTGGCTATTGTGGACATTGCTGCTATAAACATCAGGGTGCAGGTGTCCTGGCGTTTCATTGCATCTGTATCTTTGGGGTAAATCCCCAGCAGTGCAATTGCTGGGTCATAGGGCAGGTCTATTTTTAACTCTTTGAGGAACCTCCACACAGTTTCCCAGAGCGGCTGCACCAGTTCACATTCCCACCAACAGTGTAAGAGGGTTCCCTTTTCTCCGCATCCTCTTCAACATTTGTGGCTTCCTGCCTTGTTAATTTTCCCCATTCTCCCTGGTGTGAGGTGGTATCTCATTGTGGTTTTGATTTGTATTTCCCTGATGGCAAGTGATGCAGAGAATTTTCTCATGTGCATGTTGGCCATGTCTATGTCTTCCTCTGTGAGATTTCTGTTCATGTCTTTTGCCCATGTCATGATTGGATTGTTTGTTTCTTTGCTGTTGAGTTTAATAAGTTCTTTATAGATCTTGGAAACCAGCCCTTTATCTGATACGTCATTTGCAAATATTTTCTCCCATTCTGTAGGTTGTCTTTTAGTTTTGTTGACTGTATCCTTTGATGTGCAAAAGCTTCTTATCTTGATGAAGTCCCAATAGTTCATTTTTGCTTTTGTTTCTTTTGTCTTCGTGGATGTATCTTGCAAGAAGTTACTGTGGCCGAGTTCAAAAAGGGTGTTGCCTGTGTTCTTCTCTAGGATTTTGATGGAATCTTGTCTCACATTAGATCTTTCATCCATTTTGAGTTTATTTTTGTGTCTTTTGCAAGAGAGTGGTCTAGTTTCATTCTTCTGCATGTGGATGCCCAATTTTCCCAGCACCATTTATTGAAGAGACTGTCTTTCTTCCAGTGGATAGTCTTTCCTCCTTTATCGAATATTAGTTGACCATAAAGTTGAGGGTCCACTTCTGGATTCTGTATTCTGTTCCATTGATCTATGTGTCTGTTTTTGTGCCAGTACCACACTGTCTTGATGACCACAGCTTTGTAGTACAACCTGAAATCTGGCATTGTGATGCCCCCAGCTATGGTTTTCTTTTTTAAAATTCCCCTGGCTATTCGGGGTCTTTTCTGATTCCACAGAAATCTTAAAATAATTTGTTCTAACTCTCTGAAGAAAGTCCATGGTATTTTGATAGGGATTGCATTAAATGTGTAAATTGCCCTGAGTAGCATTGACATTTTCACAATATTAATTCTGCCAATCCATGAGCATGGCATATTTTTCCATCTCTTTGTGTCTTCCTCTATTTCTATCAGAAGTGTTCTATAGTTTTTAGGGTATAGCTCCTTTACCTCTTTGGTTAGGTTTATTCCTAGGTACCTTATGCTTTTGGGTGCCATTGTAAATGGGATTGACTCCTTAATTTCTCTTTGTTCAGTCTCATTGTTAGTTTATAGAAATGCCATTGATTTCTGGGCATTGATTTTGTATCCTGCCACGCTACCAAATTGCTGTATGAGTTCTAGCAACCTTGGGGTGGAGGCTTTTGGGTTTTCTATGTAGAGTATCATGTCATCGGCGAAGAGGGAGAGTTTGACTTCTTCTTTGCCAATTTGAATGCCTTTAATGTCTTTTTGTTGTCTGATTGCTGAGGCGAGGACTTCCAGTACTATGTTGAATAGCAGTGGTGAGAGTGGACATCCCTGTCTTGTTCCTGATCTTAGGGGAAAGGCTCCCAGTGCTTCCCCATTGAGAATGATATTTGCTGTGGGCTTTTCGTAGATGGCTTTTAAGATGTCGAGGAATGTTCCCTCTATCCCTACACTCTGAAGAGTTTTGATCAGGAATGGATGCTGTATTTTGTCAAATGCTTTCTCTGCATCTAAAGAGAGGATCATATGGTTCTTGGTTTTTCTCTTGCTGATATGATGAATCACATTGATTGTTTTATGAGTGTTGAACCAGCCTTGTGTCTCAGGAATAAATCCTACTTGGTCATGGTAAATAATTTTCTTAATGTACTTTTGGATCCTACTGGTTAGTATCTTGTTGAGAATTTTTGCATCCATGTTCATCAGGGATATTGGTCTGTAATTCTCCTTTTTGGTGGGGTCTTTGTCTGGTTTTGGAATTAAGGTGATGCTGGCCTCATAGAACGAATTTGGAAGTACTCCATCTCTTTCTATCTTTCCAAGCAGCTTTAGTAGAATAGGTATGGTTTCTTCTTTAAATGTTTGATAGAATTCCCCAGGGAAGGCATATCTGGCCCTGGACTTTTGTGTCTTGGGAGGATTTTGATGACTGCTTCAATTTCCTCCCTGGTTATTGTCCTGTTCAGGCTTTCTATTTCTTCCTGTTCTAGTTTTGGTGTTTTGTGGCCTTCCAGAAATATGTCCATTTCTTCTAGATTGCCTAATTTATTGGCGTATAGAGGTTCATAATATGTTTTTAAAATCATTTGTATTTCCTTGGTGTTGGTAGTGATCTCTCCTTTCTCATTCATGATTTTATTAATTTGAGTCTTCTCTATCTTCTTTTTAATAAGGCTGGCTAATGGTTTATCCATCTTATTAATTCTTTCAAAAAACCACCTCCTGGTTTTGTTGATCTGTTCCACAGTTCTTCTGGTCTCAATTTTGTTGAGTTCTGCTCAAATCTTTATTAACTCTCTTTTCTGCTGGGTGGAGGGTCTATTTGCTGTTTTTTCTCTAGCTCCTTTAGGTGTAAGGTTAGCTTTTGTATTTGAGTTCTTTCCAGTTTTTGAATGGATGCTTGTATTGTGATGTATTTCCCCCTTCTGACTGCTTTTACTGCATCCCAAAGATTTTGAACGGTTGTGTCTTCATTCTCATTAGTTTCCATGAATCTGTTTAATTCTTCCTTAATTTCCTGGTTGACCCTTTCATCTTTTAGCAGGATGGTCCTTAACCTCCATGTGTTTGAGGTCCTTCCAAAGTTCTTGCTGTGATTTAGTTCTAATTTCTAGGCATTATAGTCTGAGAATATGCAGGGGACGATCCCAATCTTTTGGTATTGGTTCAGACCTGATTTGTGACCCAGTATGTGGTCTATTCTGGAGAAAGTTCCATGTGCCCTTGCGAAGAATGTGTATTCATTTGAGTTTGGATGTAAAGTTCTGTAGATATCTGTGACATCCATCTGGTCCAGTGTATCATTTAAAGTTCTCGTTTCTTTGGAGATTTGTGTTTAGAAGACCTATCAAGTGTAGAAAACGCTAGATTGAAGTCCCCAAGTTTAAGTGTATTATTATCTAACTATGTCTTCACTTTGGTTATTAATTGATTGATATATTTGAAAGCTCCTACATTTGGGGTATATATATTGAGGATTGTTAAGTCCTCTTGTTGGATAGATCCTTTAAGTATGAGATAGTGTCCCTCTCCATCTCTCACTACAGTCCTCGGGGTAAATTTTAAGTGTCTGATATATGGATGGCTATCTCTGCTTTCTATTGAGGACCATTTGAATGGTAAATGGTTCTCCAACCTTTTATTTTCACGCTGTAGGTGTCCTTATGTCTAAAATGAGTCTGTTATAGACAGCAGATATATGGGTCCTGCTTTTTTATCCAGTCTGACACCCTGCGCCTTTTGATGGGGTCATTAAGCCCGTTCACGTTCAGAGTTACTATTGAAAGATATGAGTTTAGTATCATCATGATATCTATTCAGTCCTTGTTTTTGTGGATTGTTCCACTGGACATCTTCTTAAAGGGGAATTTTGAGAGTTCCCCTTAAAATTTCTTGCAGAGCTGGTTTGGAGGTCACATATTCTATCAGTTCCTGCCTGTCTTGGAAGCTCTTTATCTCTCCTTCCATTCTGAATGAGAGCCTTGCTGGATAAAGTATTCTTGGTTGCATGTTTTTTCTCATTTAGGACCCTGAATATATCCTGCCAGCCCTTTCTGGCCTGCCAGGTCTCTGTGGAGAGGTCTGCTGTTACCCTAATATTCCTCCCCATAAAAGTCAGGGATTTCTTGTCTCTTGCTGCTTTAAGGATCTTCTCTTTATCTTTGGAATTTGCAAGCTTCACTATTATGTTGAGGTGTTGAACGGTTTTTATTGATTTTGGGGGGGGGATCTATTTCCTGGATCTGAATGCCTGTTTCCCTTCCCAGATTAGGAAAGTTTTCAGCTAGGATTTGTTCAAATACATATTCTGGAACTCTGTGCTTTTCGGCACCCTCGGGAACCCCAATTAAACGTAGGTTTTTCTTCCTCAGGCTGTCATTTATTTCCCTTAATCTATCCTCATGGTCTTTTAATTGTTTGTCTCTTTTTTCCTCAGTTTCCCTCTTTGCCATCAACTTGTCTTCTATGTCACTCGCTCGTTCTTCCACCTCATTAACCCTCATCGTTAGGACTTCTAGTTTGGATTGCATGTCATTCAATTGATTTTTAATTTCTGCTTGATTATATCTAAATTCTTCAGTCATGAAGTCTCTTGAGTCCTTTATGCTTTTTTCTAGAGCCACCGGTAGCTGTATAATAGTGCTTTTGAATTGGCTTTCTGACATTGAATTGTAATCCAGATTTTGTAACTCTGTGGGAGAGAGGACTATTTCTGATTCTTTCTTTTGAGGTGAGGTTTTCTTTCTAGTCATTTTGCTAAGTTCAGAGTGGCCAAAACAAGTTGTATTGGGAAAAGGAGAAAAAGAGAGGAGAGAAAGAAGGAAAGAAAAGAGAAAAAGAAAAAGGGAAGAAAAAAAGAGAAGAAAAGAAAAGAAAAAGAGAAAGAGAAAGAAAAAGAAAGAAAGGGAAAAAAGGGTGGGGAGAGCAAACAGAAATCAAAAAGAAAAAAAAAAAAACCACGGGGGAGTATCTCTGATTCTGTATACTTTAAGTCCCCTGACTTCCCCTGGACCTTGTCAGTCTAGCTGGTCTTCTGGAGGAGGGGCCTGTTGTGCTGATTTTCAGGTGTTAGCACTTGGGGGAGCTGCTCTGCCCCTGCCTGGTGCAGGGCTCAGTGGGGGTTGTTCACCCCGTGAGGCCCCAGGAGGAACAGCCCCAGTGGCAGGGCCAGCTCTGGAGCCCTGGAGTCAGCTCCCGCAGTAACTCCGGGGCTCTCTGTCTGCAGGGCCTGGAGGCTCCGGGGCGGGGCCGCTGATCTGCTCAGCTCGGGGCAGGAGCGTCCTTGCTGTCCTGGGCCCTCCCGGCCTCTGCCTGTCCCAGGGGAGGCCGGATCCTGGGCTGTGTCCCGGCGCCCTGTGCTCCGGGGCCTGTGCTGGTGGATTGGCGCTCCCGCCCCGCAGCCCCCTCCGCGGAGCCGCCTCCCGAGCCCCTCGAGCTGCTCCGGGTCCCGCCGTGCACGCTGCAGCCCTTAAGGAGCTCGGCGCACTCTCCTGCGCGCCGCAGGTGCCTGTTAGTGTCCCAGGGAGCCCGAGGGCATCCCCGCCCTCCTGGGTCCTGCTCCAACTCCCTGCGAGCCCCTTTCCGCGGGGAAGGTTGGTGTAGCTCCTGCTCCTCCGGGACGGGGCTCTCCTGTCCTGGGGACCCTCGCCCCGGCCTCAGCCCGGCTCCTCGCGGGGCCCGTCCCCCTTGGAGGCCTTTTGTTTCTTTATTTCTTTTTCCCCGTCTTCCTACCTTGATAGAACCACGAACTCTTCTCACTGTAGCGTTCCAGCTGGCCTCTCTTTAAATCTCAGGCCGAATTCATAGATTTTCAGGATGATTTGAAAGTTTTCTAGGTAATTTGTTGAGGGCAGGTGACTTGGAGACCCTACTCTTCCGCCATCTGGCCCCTCTGACCTGTTTTCTTCTATTAACATCTTCACTGACAGTGCTATTTTTATCTTTTTATTCCCAACTGGCATAGTCCCTGGCATCTAGTCTCTGGTTGGCCGAGTGAATGAAGGACTACAGGTTGAGTCTGTAAAGAGCATCAAAGAACAAAAAACACGGCTCAGCCACCCTGTGAATCGGGCTGAGGGGTGGGTTTTCTCTGTTTCTGCTCATCCATCTTCTTGCCGCTCACCTTTTCTCTGGCCCTTTACTCATTCTGTTTATTCTTAATCATTGTGCTTTTGTTACTTGCTCTCAAGCTGGAGATCAGGAGCTGCAAAAGATATAAAGAGATAGCTCTTAAAAAAAAAAGAGAGAGATAGCTCTTAAATGTTAAATAAAAACATGCCTCTTGAGGCTTTTCATAGCATCGAATATATATATATATATCTATAGATATATATATATATAAATTTGTTCTCCATTGCCAAATATTTAGAAGAAAATCAAAGATATTTTTCCCACAATTGCCATACCTAAACATTTTTTTAAATTTCTGCACTTGCTTCGAAGCAAAATTAATCTAAAAATATGCTATTAATCTTGGCCTTTATGTGCATTGACAGTCATGCCAAACTCAATGAGTAATTATAAATTAACCTAAATTGTTGAGCATTTTTTTCTCTCCTTTCATGTACTGTACCCTTACCCATCTACCAATTTAGCATGCATTGAGTCCTGAAGGTAGGACACCGTGGTAGGTGCTAGGGATTCAGAGATAAATGAGACATAGGCTCTGCCTACAGTTAGTTTACAATCAAGTAAGTAGTTGCCCCTGATGGTTGAAACCACTCAACCAAAAACACTGCTGTATGCTTTACTTTTTTCCTTCATCTCATCCTTCCCTCACCATATTAGAACATATCCATCAGCTAGAACATTTGCCAAAAATTTCCTCAGGAATTGACATAAAACTCATGGTAGTAAGTCATAATATCTGCATTAGTTTAGATAAAAGTTAAGGTGCTCTGACAAAAAGGCTATACAATAGAGAAGTTGATTGGTGAAGGGGGGTGGAGGGTGGGGAGAGGGCAAGAGGAAGGGCAGATTGAAAGGATTCCCAAGGCACTCAAGGAAAGTTGGAGAGATGATTGATTTCTTCATTACTGTGATTGTGATGATGCTTTTGCAGGCATATAGATTAATCAAAACATATCAAATTGAATAGTTTAAATACATGCGAATTATTGTATGTCAGCTGTACATCAATAAATGTGTTACAAATATTGAGGCTTAAATAAGATGGACCTTTATTTCTGTCTTATGTATGTTTGTTCTAAGAAGATTGTCATAGATGTTCTACTCTTAGGTCATTCAGGGACCCAGATTTGCTCCATTTGTTTGTTTTTTCATCTTCCTGGAGTGTCATCCTCATCTGTATGGTCAGTGTTGGTTTTCTGCTATGCCTTCTGACATACTTCACCGAGAGGAAAAGCCACGCTCCAGGGAAAGTGAATTATCTTAAATCAGAGATAATGTGGAAGATGAACTGATCCCTTCTACTCATATTTATTTTTCCGAGTTTTTAAATTTTCCTTTAACCATAAAGCCACAATACCTGTCTGTGGGAAAACTATGAAATATGGATCCTAATCAGATGGTTTTGTATCCAAGGAAGAAAGTGCAAAGGGGATTTGGTAAACTAACCAGCCATCTGCACAGTAATCTTATTTATTGAGTGCATACTCTATGCTAGACACTGTGTTAACTAACTTATTATATTAGATAGTTTCTTCTTCTCAACTCTTCTATGAGAAAGATGTTATTATTTGGCCTACATAAAAGATGAGTAAAACACACAGGGACATACATGTTGCATGCTGTATCATTCCATGACTGTCAATCATGTAGATATGAATGGATGGTGTCCCTGGAATAATGTAACAAGTAGTTTTCAGAACTGACTGTATGGCCACGTGTAGGACTTAGGAAAGTTCATGAACCTTATCAAGTCAGTTGCACAAGTGGTAAGTGGCAGAGCTGGGATTCCAGTGTGGCAGGGACAGCTCCAGAGCTTATACTCTTACTCACCACACCAAGCCATGTGCTAACATGTTAGCAGGGCCCATACCTCCATTATTCTACTACCCCTTTATTTGACATAGACACTGAAATTCATTATTTTAAGTACATTCACCCTTGAACAATGTTAGGGTTAAGGCACCAACCCTCAACAAGTAAAATACTTCTTTAGCTTTAACTCCTCCAGAACTTAACTGCTAATGAGCTGCTGTTGATTGGAAGCCTTCCCAATAACATAAAACTGTTAATTAACACATCTTTTAAAATATTTATTCATTTATTCTAGAGTGAGAGAAAGAGAGAGATTCAGAGGAGGGGCAGAGGGAGAGAATCTCAAGCAGACTCCTCACTGAATTCCAAGCCCGATATCGGGCTCTATCTCACAACCCATAAGATCATGACCTAAGTCAAAGCCAAGAGTAGGATGCTCAACCAACTGAGCCACTCAGGCACCCCAAAATATGTTGTATACTGTGAGCAGTATATACTGCGTTCTGAAAATAAATAAGCCAGACAAAAGAAAATGTTATTAAGAAGATCATAAGGATAAGAAAAGACATTTACAATACTATAATGTATTTATTGAATAAAATCCATGTATCCAGTGGACTGGCACATCTCAGACAATGTTGTTCAATGGTCAGTTGGAACTCAGCTGATTCCACTTGCATTTGCTCCATGTCTGTTTAAAAATTTTTATTAAATGTATTCAAACTAAAAAAAAGTAGTTTACCCAGGTCTCCCACTTCCCACCCCTGTCTCTTGCAACACTAGTCTGCTCCCTGTATCTATGAGCTTGGTTTGGTGGTTTGTTTTTGTTTTTGTTTTTAGATTCTTCATATAAAATCATATGGTATTTGTCTTTTTCAATCTGACTTATTTCACTTGGCATAACATGCCTTCAAGGTCTACCCAGTTGTCACCAATGGCAAGATTTTTATTATTTTAGGGCTGAATAATATCCCATTGTATATATATATATATATATATATATATATATATATATATAATCACAATTTCTTTGTTTTCATTCACTGTTGGATATCTAGCTTGTTATATCTTGGTTATTGTAAATAATGCTGCAGCGAACGTGGGGGTGCATATATCTTTTCAAATTACCATTTTCGTTTTCCTGGGATAAAAATCCAGAGGTAGAATCACTTGATCATATGGTAGTTCTATTTTTAGGTCTTTGAAAAACCTCCATACTCTTGTCCACAATGGCTGTACCAGTTCGCATTCCCACTAATGGTCTACAAGGGTACCTTTTTCACATCTTTGCCAACGCCTGCTATTTCTTGTCTTTTTGATAAGTCATTCTAAAAGATGAGGTGGTATCTCGTGGTTTTGATTTGCATTTTCCTTGATTATTAATGATGTTTAATGTCTTTTCATGTATCTATTGACCATATGTATATTTTTATTGGAAATATGTTTATTCAGATTTTCTGCCCATTTTTTAATTAGTATTTTTGCTTTTGTTTCTTTTCTATTGAGTTGTATGAGTTATAGACACATTTTGGATTTTCTCCATTTATCAGCTACATGATTTGCAAATATCTTTTCCCATTCACTAGGCTGCCTTTTCATTTTTTCAGTGGTTTCTTTTGCTGTGCAGAAGCTAAAAGTTTGATGTATTCCCACCTGTTTATTTCTGCTTTTGTTGCTTTTGATTCAAAAAATTATTGCCAGGACCTATGTTAAGGGCTTTATTGCCTATATTTTCTTCTAGGAGTTCTATGGTTTTAGATCTAATTTGTTTTTAGTTGATTTTTATGTATTGTGTAAACAGTGATCAATTTGCATTGTTTTGCATGTGTCTCTCCAGTTTTGCCAATACCATTTATTGAGGAAACAGTGCTTTTCTCATTGTATGTTCTTGACTTCTTTGCCATAAATTAATTGGCCATATATGTGTAAATCTATTTCTGGTCTCTCTACTCTATTCCATAGGTCTATTTATCTACTTTATGATTATACCATACTGTTTTAATTACTATAAATTGGTAGTATTTTTTAAAAATTAGTAAGTGTGATGCCACCAGCTTTGTTTTTCTTTCTCAAGTCTGCTTTGGCTATTTGAGCTAATTTTCACTTTAACTGGCACTTTATAGTTACTAGAACACGATAGCCTTTGCTGAGTACAGCTCATCATTTCATTTATCCAGCAGCATGCCTTGTGTTTTTGCTATGACCCACATACTCTCTTGCCTTGACAAGAGATTTTAACTTTAACTGGCACCTTATAGAGGAAGATTCCTACCTGTTATATCAGTGGTTAGCAATTCTTTTTCTGTAAAGGACAAATAGTAAATATTTTAGGTTTTCAGCATGTACAATCTCTACAATAAATATTCAAATATACCATTATAGTGTGAAAGGATCCATGGATAAGTAAATGAAGGAGAATGGCCATGTTTCAGTAAAGATTTGTTTTCAAAAACAGGGACTGGGCCAAATTTGGCTCCCAGAAAGTTGTCTCTGATGCCCACATTATATGGGAATTTTAGTTCAATGCAGGACGTGTTAGGGCACATTGATATTTTGGGTGCTCCTCCTGTACAGTGAATATAACTTTTATCTATATGTGTTGCCATCTGGATTTACTGCTGACAGGGACATAGGAACTGTAGCCCACACCACAGCTATTGCCCTGAGCTATTCTACTTTGTACCCAAAAATCTTAACTCTGAAATTTTAAACTCAATTTCTAGATTTGAAACATTCCCACTCCAAAACTTTTAAGTCTCTTTCTCTATATATCAAGAAATCATTGTAAAAAACTAAAGCTCCAGCACATCCTATGTTTTATGTCCTTGTTTGCTCATCAAGTCTTCAACAGACTGTATCTTCCTATTCTTCCTACAGTCCATCATTATTGCCATTGCCTCAAATTTGAAGACTCTTCTCTCTTCTCTGCTTGGTCAACCCCCATCCATCTTTTTTTTTTAAAAAGATTTTATTTATTTATTAATGAGAGACAGAGAGAGAGAGAGAGAGAGAGAGAGAGACAGAGACACGGGCAGAGGGAGAAGCAGGCTCCATGCAAGGAGCCCGACGCGAGACTCGATACCGGGGCTCCAGGATCAGGCCCTGGGCTGAAGGCAGTGCTAAACCGTTGAGCTACCCAGGCTGCACCCCCATCCACCTTTTAAGACCATGGGGCAAAGAGTACCTCTGTTTTGAAGCTTCCCTGATTGATCCTCCTCCCGTTTTCAACAGCAGATTATTCCTGCCTTATCTTTACTTCTATAGAATTTCTTTCTCTCTCATTGAGTTAGCAATGCTTTTATTTGTCCTTCTGATGAAGAGTGTATACCTTAACAAGTAGAACTGTGATTGCTCAATTTCATGTCTCTTACATCTAGGAGAGTGTGTGGGTCATAGCAAAAACACAAGGCATGCTGCTGGATAAATGAAAGGATGAGCTGTACTCAGCAAAGGCTGTGGTGTTCTAGTGACTATGAATGTAGTGATAATTGATAAGTGCTTATTTTAAAAAGTTCATCAATCTTATGAATGTTCAACAAGTTGCTATTCTTTATTACGAGCTATTAAAATGACTCAAGGGTTAATACAGGAGGTGATGAACTTGCCACTTCCTCTTTCTGTTTACAAAGAAAAATGATAAGCAGTAAATTTAGAAATTTTTATCATTTTCTAAATTAATTCTAATGCTTTTGAATGGGCAGTTAAAATCCACTAGTGGTTGCTCATTCTCCCTCAAAATGAGGGCCAAATTATTTAGCATATTGGCAGCACACTAGTATTACTTGGGAAGCTTTTAAGAGATGTTCATGCTTGGGCCCCAGTCCAGACCAATTAAATCAAGATCTCGCATGGAAACACGTGAATCAGAATGTTTTGACTCTCACTGGTGATCACAATATGCAGTTCAGGTTATCACTTACAGTTACGGTTCTCACCTTTAGTTACTTTGCATGGTAAAAGCTTAAATTTTAATTCTAATGCAATGGGAAGTAACATGACTACCTTATATCGTAAAAGGATCAACGTAGATGGTAGAGGGGCAAGACTGGAAGATAAGTGGACAAGTTAGAGAGGTTTTTGATGTAGGGAATTATCATACCACTCCATGATTCTAGAGGGAAAAGCAAATGTTTCCTGCTTAGTTTTTAGTTGCCCGTGTAATTTGTTTAATGAGAAGAACACATTTTGAGAGCATTCTAGTGAATTGCTATTTTATTGTGCATATGTGTCACATTTGCCATGCCATATATTCCCTTTTCATTATTGAAGGACCTCATGTACCCTAAGCATCAAAAACATTATATAATTATGTCTGACTTGCAAACATCTCACATGTGTCATCTGAGATAGCCACTGCCTTATAAACTTTTATGGTGCATTTTAAGGCATGTAAAATTTAATATGATTTTGAATAATCACTTTCATTTAAAATTTCAGTAGTTAATATGCACATAAATTAAAGTTTATTAAGAAGGTAAATGCCTAATGAGCAGAGGGGCAAAATAAAATGCTGCTGAATTAAGAAAAAGCACTTTTATTACACATTTCATTATGTTTCAGTGTGACTTCTGCACATCGGTGCTTGCAGCTGGCTCTCCCAGTTCGTAAAGCCTGCCAAGATGTGTCATATAGTGGCTTCTTGTCCTATTCTCCAAATCTATGTGAGGCTTTCTCTAATTGAAATATCTCAATGAGACATAGGGATGTCCCACCATTTATTCACCAACTAAATGTCTTTCGAGCACCTACTTTGGGTGCTACACTGTACTAGATCCTGTCTTTGACAAAATCAGCACAGTCTCTTCCATAATGGAAAATAGAATCTGGAGCATTTACAGTCTGGTAAATCCATGCATTCATTAAATGTGCATCTCACTTCTACAATATTTAAGGTATGCTTCTAATCATTTAGAAGCTTAGAATCAAACCTAGCAGGCACACACATGCAAAATAAACCATTTCTGAAATAACATATGATAGGGAGTTAAAGCAAGTATCTGAATCAGTGGCCTATAAAGTCAAACTGTTATTTATCTCAAGGCATGAACGTATCAAGCTCTATGAGGGTATAAAAGAGAGGGAGATTACATTAACTGGAGGTGTGGGAGAGACTGAGAATGCCTTTGAGAAGGTGAAGACATTGGATATGGACTGGGAAGGATGTGCAGGGTTGTGTATCCCGACATAAATGGAGTATCTTCCTTCTAAACACTCCCATGAGCACAGGCAGGGAGGTAGAAAAGATCAGAATTAAGGTGGAACTGTGTATATTTCTGATAAACATGTGTGACTCAAAATGCAGTCATATTTCCTCAAAGGCTTGGCACTTGAGAAGGAGCCTCGGTGTCCATCGAAAGATGAATGGATAAAGAAGATGTGGTTTATGTATACAATGGAATATTACTCAGCCATTAGAAACGACAAATACCCACCATTTGCTTCAACGTGGATGGAACTGGAGGGTATTATGCTGAGTGAAGTAAGTCAATCGGAAAAGGACAAACAGTGTATGTTCTCATTCATATGGGGAATATAAATAATAGTGAAAGGGAATATAAGGGAAGGGAGAAGAAATGTGTGGGAAATATCAGGAAGGGAGACAGAACATAAAGACTCCTAACTCTGGGAAACGAACTAGGGGTGGTGGAAGGGGAGGAGGGCGGGGGGTGGGGGGGAATGGGTGACAGGCACTGAGGGGGACACTTGACGGGATGAGCACTGGGTGTTTTTCTGTATGTTGGTAAATTGAACACCAATAAAAAATAATTTATTAAAAAAAAAGAGAAATCAATATAGGATGAATGACAGTTTTCTTGGAAGGTTTGGCACTTTAAGAAAAAGTACTCTGATATCAAAACATACAGGATATGTTCAAAATGAAGAAAAGTCAGCTCCTTTGCCCCTAAATTATTAATTGATAAGAATTAGTTAGTTTTTGACAAAGACAAATAATTTTTATGCAGTGAGGATTATTTTCCTTTTTGTTGAATACTTGCCCTTCTTCATTGTTTCTGAGCACTCTTCAGTATTGAATTTATCCTTATGTCAAAGTAGAGTCCTGTTTGTCTCTATGCTGCTCGGGCCAACCAGCACCAATGAGCTGGAGACTGCAGAGGTATTAACTGAGCTGTGCTCAGTGCACAGCTGATAGAACACCTGGTACATCCAGATAGTCACAATGGACACTTTTCTTTAGTGTTTTCTATGTTTCTCCAGAGAACTTGACATCCATGAACATATTTATCCTCACCTCAGCCAGGTGAGGTAAATACTGTCATCTAACTCATTTTTCAAAGAAGAATATTGAGCCTGAGGCATCTAATGTGTTTATTAGGATTACATCAGAAAGGGAGACAGAACATAAAGACTCCTAACTCTGGGAAACGAACTAGGGGTGGTGGAAGGGGAGGAGGGCGGGAGGTGGGGGGGAATGGGTGACGGGCACTGAGGGGGGCACTTGACGGGATGAGCACTGGGTGTTATTCTGTATGTTGGTAAATTGACACCAATAAAAAATAAATTTATTATATATATAAAAAAGATTACATCATTAGGAGATGATTAAACTTGTGCTCAAACCCAGGTTCACCAAAAGCAAATGCTCATATCCACAACATTCTATTGTTTCTCCTAAGAGTTGAGTGAGACCCTGTGCAAAGCCCTACTCATTTGCTCCAGTCCATCTTCAGGTTGCAGCACTAACAGTTCCTAGCTTCCCTTATGGGCACAAGACTTTTTAGACTTCCATCGTCATTCTGTCTGAATTTAATATATCTTAAGAACCAGACCTACACAGGCAGTCTTCAGGACAATGAAGCATTGGGAAGAAGCCTAAACTTATCAAACAAAGGACATCATCAGTAAACCAACAAAGTGATCGCCTGGGTTCATGCATTGTGCAGTATTCTAGGAGAATTCTCCAGCTCTACAACAGAAAAGTCCCTGCAAGGTGAAATCTGAGGTCTGAGGAGAGGCTGCAGTGTACCTTCCTCAAACCATGAGAGGGGTGGAAAGCTGGACCAGCAGTGGTTGCCAGAAGGCATAGATTCTTGTAGAAAGAAGTTTTATACTTCTGGCACTGTTTCTCTGGGCATGAAACAACAGTTCTCCAAATAGCAGAAGTGGTGTAAGAGAACATTAACAAGGGAACATCAGAGGACAGGATGCTAAGTCATCATGCTCCCAGGAAAAGGAGAGCTATGGCTAGAAATGGAACAAGGTCCAGAAGGACTGTGCAGAGACTGTGGCCAGAGATCCCTCCATCCAAATACCCAGCCTTACTGAGTCATGGCATGTTGGCCCTGTGTGCACAGGAAGGGGACTCAGTGAGTATTTCTACTGTGCCATTTCTCCAGCTCCCACTTGCCAGGCTATCATGCGGTATGATTGCTCTACATGGTAAACCCATTCAAGAGAGTCCAGTCAAGGCTCCACCATTTCTAATTCATTTCTAAAGAAGCTTAAAAGGCCTTAGAGACAAGATAATCCAGGGAAGAACATTTGTTGTTTTCTAAAAAAGTGAAATTTGTCATTTGGAAAATATTTTAGAGTCTAAGGTCAGTTTGGCAAAAGAATAATCATCAAGACACCAACATTTCCATGTCAAAGAGACTCAGAATTAATGAGGGAAGTACTGCCCATTTCTGCATTGCAGTTTTATTTAGCTAAGTTAACAACAATTTATGAGTGGAATGAGGTCAATTCTAAACTCGTGTGAAATCCAAAGCTGAAAAAGAAATTCTGGTAAAAATGTTTTTTAAATTCCTAGAAAATAATATTTTGAACCCCAAAATTGTTTTCAGTAAAATGTTAGGGAATATACAATACTAACATATTGAGCCTGAGGCAGCTCTAGGTACAGAATAACAGAATAACTAAATGAAACAAATGTATTTATGTGTTTATCCAATACCAGCATATTCACATGCAATGTCTAAATAAAAATAGTTGTTTCATGTGTTTTAGAATATAAATATAAACCACAAAAGGCTGTTCCTTGCTAAGAGGACACAGAGAATGATTTAAATTGAAGCTCATTTAGGTGGACAAACTTGTAGACAATGACTTGCACTACAACTTGAAGCATTCTGATATTTTTCTATGACTGCAAATTTTGCAATATTATGTTAAATATAATTTTAAAAATTTAAATGCACTTACTTCACCCTAGAAGTATAATTATTTTGAACTTCAGTGATCTTAGAGATAGGTCAATACAACAGCAGACAAGACAGATTTTGGTCTTAGGATTTAGCGAGAGATAAGGACAAGAAAACAGAAAATCAATATATGTATTGGACAACTAGCATAACTGAGTCCTCTGACTCTGTATGGATGGAGTGGACCTGGCTGTCAAGGATATTTTAAGATCAGTGTGCTAAGAATTAGAATGGTTTGGATAGAAAAATGTGCTACTATTTTGGGTAACTGGGTGCTGAGTAGAAGAAATCGATTTGCTCATAAGTTAATAATAGCTTTATTTTCCTGATCAGCGCCTCACTGGTGAAAGCAAGAGACTGCCTTTGCAAGCACTTAGGAGAGCCTTCCAGTCTGCTCTGAGCAACACCAGACTGCAGCAGTGGTGAGCTGCAGGTGCACAGGGAGATGCTAACCCCTGCTTTCCACTTCTACCCCTTCTTCTCTGCTCTCCAGGTTGCTATTTAGTTTGAATGTTTATAGTAATGATATGTGGAGTGGCAGGGTCATGGAAACTCTCAGGAGCTATTGCACAAACGTTGGCGAGCCATTGTTTTTACACTGAATTTGTCTATATTTTCTCTGCATGCATTGCCCATGAAACAATATCTGTGCATTTGAAATTGTAACAAATGAGAACTGTATACATTTGATTATCAGATGTAGTAATCATTCCATATGTCAGAGAAATACACCACACTGCTTAAGAATTATTTCTTGGTCTTAGAAAGAGGGAAGCCGAAACAGAAAATGCATGGATATAAATTAAATAGCACAGAAGCAACATTATTGTTTGTTCCAGTGGGGTAGCTTATAATAATAATGAGAAATACCAGATACCAATAATGCATGCAAAGCTGTTTTGTTTTTGCGTCTAATTATTTTCAGTGCAGTGTAACTCATTAATAATGAGCAACTGGTATAAAACATTCACATGGCTCTGCCACTGTTTGTATTTGAATCATGAGGTCTAACAATCTTTGTCTCATGATTAAATAAGAGAAAATTTATTTCTAAATGGTGTTCCTATGAGAGACTCCTAACTCTGGGAAACGAACTAGGGGTGGTAGAAGGAGAGGTGGGCGGGGGTGGGGGTGACTGAGTGATGGGCACTGAGGGGGGCACTTGATGGGATGAGCACTGGGTATTTTTCTATATGTTGGCAAATTGAACACCAATAAAAAGTAAATGTATAATAAAAAAATAAATTAATTAATTAATTTAAAAAATAAATGGTGTTCCTTAAAAAATGACATATATGCAAAATGGGCTTATCTAAAGTATGAGACTGTCAAAACAAATTCTTCCAGGAGGAAGAAGAATATATATATACATGATTTAGTTTGATAAAAATCTATAAGTTGTTCAAAGTTATTATCTTTCAAGTGAATGAATTTATAAAAAATGCAAAACTGGACAAAAGTACTGAATAAATTAATTCAATTTAATTCAAATTATGTATTAAATATGCATTATGTGCACGGTACTGAGCTCATGTCAACATTTCTCTCTGTCCTTTATTTAGTTGGTTTGTTTAAAAAGTTCTTACTTCTTTACCACTTTACAGAAGTAGAAGAGGTATTGAAAGGCTGAATTTAGTATTGAAAGTCAGGGGGACACTCTCAGTATAATTGTAGGCAACTATGACGAGCAACAGGACAATATAATAATAGTAATCATCACAGTTGTCATCATGTAACGAATTGTAACTTTTCTTAGTGATGCAGTTCTCCATTGCTGTGAAACCCACATGAATGTCTGCATCCAGGAAACACAAGAATTTAAGGACTCAAGAGTCTACCACTGAAGCAAAAATGCTCTGACATAGACCATTTTCTTTTCTTTCCTACATTAATTCACACACGCTTGTCACTACATTTTTTTGCTTCTTTTCTTGTCACCAAAGTGAAGTTGACATACAATGTTATGCTGGTGACAGATGTACAGCATAGGGACTCCAGCAGGTCCATATCAACGCTGTGCTCACCACAGGCATAGCCAGCATCTGTCACCATGCGATGCTATTGTAATAATGTTAACTGTTTCCTGTGCTGTGCTTTTTATTCTCATGACTTATTTATTCCGTAACTGCAAGCCTACATCTCCCACTCTTCATGACTACATTATTAATACAATCTCTTTAACTGGAGTATTATACTCTTTGGTTTAGGATGTATCTTGTTGCATTAGTGAGCATTGAAAATCCCAGGGGAACCCATTTCATGGACTAATAGACAACTCAAAAGGTTAAAAGCTACATAGATATGGGATAGGAATAAGTGCAGGGTGAAGAAAATGGTTCAAGTGGATCAGTTTGGTGTCTGAGTTTAATTTTATTGGGATCTTTCTTTTAATGCTCAGTGAGCTGGGCCTCACTTAAAGGCAGTTGTTGATTTTACCATTGAATCACTTATTGCTTCTTTTCCCTGTGAAAATCTGTTTCTGAAAGTAACAGTGACATTCATTTTTTCACAAAAGAAAGTTGGATATACTAGGTCTTGAAACCTTTTCAGAAATAAAACTTAGGTAGTCTGCCATTAACATATAGTGATTTCCTCCGTGAGCCTCTAGTTTAACATGAATGCCTTAAGAATGAGCCAATGTTTTTCAATAAAACACACATTTTCTTATCCTTCATCAACCAGTTTAACAAATAATTTAGTGTGTCTCTGGGCCAGACATTGAGCTAGGCCCTGAAATCGGGTGGTGGGCAAAGTGGACATGCTGCTTTCATGGAATTAATGTCAGGTACTGGATCCTGATGAAACGTTCTTGTGCGTGTTATTGAGGGGCCCATATTTTATACCTATTTTCCCCATATTCATGCTATAATTCTTTTCTACATAATTTTGGACTTTACATAGTCTTGGTTGTCTGTCATCCAAGTTGCTTCAAAAAAGTTTATTTGGGAAAACAAGCTACTCATGAGATGAAACTAACCAGGTATGGTTAAATTTCCCAAACCTTGATGGAAAATTCAACTCAATGTTCCCTGAATTGTAGTCCTGAGTTTATTTCCCTATAGACTGATCTGTAAGCTCTGCTGAAGAATAACTTACTTATGGATCAATAATAAAGGTCAGGAATCATGGATATTAATGAAATGGCTGAAGATGAAACACTCTAGAAACTTTGGTAATGCTATAAATGTGAATTAAAATATCATGGCCAAATGCATAAGCAAAAGAAATCGACACAGAGCGCATTGTTAGGTGATCATAATAAACTATAGATATTGTTACATAGGATTCCAAGTCAGTCACTTCTTAGAAACGTTCTTCCACCACATTTCATTAATGTTACAAAATAGAATATATACATAAGATCACCAAAAACATTCATATCTTTGCCTTTTGTTGGATACTATTATGGCATCTTGACATGGGTAAGTCTTAAAAATGTCTTGAGCATCAAAAAGCCCTCCAAACTAGCGGGGATATTCAGACTGAGACAGATGAATAAATAGGTGTATCCAGATGAAGCATGGTAGAGTAGTATACACCCATTAACCCTAGATAATTTCTTTGTCAATGGCTTAAGTTCAGCAGTTGTCAAGAATCTGTTACACAGATAAGGAGATAAGAAGTCCCAGGGTTCATCAGGAGGGGTTTCTCAGGTTAGGTTCTTCATAAGCAGACCCTGAAGAAACAGTTTGGGAACAAGTAGTTTATTTCAGAAGTGAATCTAGAAAATTCTAGGAGTTGAGTAGCTAATGCATTGAATCAAATGGCAGAAGATCAAAAAATAGTGTGCTCTTCGGTAGGCTGATCCTACAAATGAGAAATAACAGGGCTTAAATCCCCTGAAGCTCGTAGGAGACACCATAGAACATGCTTTAAAATAACCGAACCAAAGGGTAAAATAGTTGAGATTTTTTCCAGCTTCCCATCTGTCATTGATTTGATGGCTGCTTGCAAGGACATTAATTTTCTGGCACTATTGGCTTGCTCTGCATGCATGCCAAGCATGCTTCCTCAGCCAGAGAAGTAAAAATAGCCCTAAGTAATTGCGGTAAGGAAACCTCATCTTTTAGGGGTGAAATCTGTGGGGACATGAGCATTGATACCACAACACCTACTATGGAAACATAGCTGAAATATGTTTGTTGTAAGGAGTAATGGAAAAATTCTCTTTTCTGATGGACCTGGGTTTGAATCTTGACTTGTTTGCTTATCAGCTATGTTACTTTGGTTAAGGTGCTTACAAAATTTATAACCTCAGCATCTTGATTTATAAAGGAAGACACTAAGACACTGCATTATAGGACAACTGTAAAGATTAAATGAGACTACGGATGTACAGACTTGCACAGAACGAGGCACTTATGAGAGCCTAAAAACCAGAAATTTGAATATAATAGATATAGCACATTATATTCTCTTCAGACTTTTCTGTCTTAAGAATTTCAAGTAGTAGAAGGGATTATTTTGATAAGTATGGTGATCATCTACTCTGTCTTACAGAATGCAAAAGAAGATTTTAATTGCTTGCCTTTGGATGGACATTTTACCTCCCTTGCTCCTCGACACCTCCTGTGAGATAGCATTGAGTATCAATATTATATGGATAAAGAAGGTAGACTTTAGAGAGGCATTGGCTTGTCCAAGGTTGTGCAGCAATGAGCCTCAAAAATGGGCATTCAAAATGAGCCCTAACTAATGCATTTTTCTAATGCACGGTGGTACCACCTGCTCAACATTCCTGTTGAGAGCTTCTGTTTTAACTTAACTACTCAAGTAAGATGATTCTATGGCATGTCTCAAAGTGGGTTCCATGGAGAAAGTGAACCGTCTGGAGTAGATAATTAGAGCACTTGCTTGCTTGGTGACCAGGAGTGGAGTGGGGGAGGAGGATTCTTCATATACATCCTTGTAGCTAATGATTGCTGTGTGGTTCAGTTAGAATTTGGAGGAGTAAGACTATTTGGCAGAAGATTTGCAAAATTAAGGGGGTGGTTTCATTTTCTGTTGAGCCACAGAGATGCCATATGGGTATCATCTTCAGATGCTGTTCCTTTTAAACATTGAACATGCCAGTTGCTGAAAACAGCAGCATCACACCTCTCACTGCACTTCCTGGAGGAGGCTGAGCTGACTTAGAAATGGGACATTTTCAAAGAAATGCAGTTCTATTCTCTTCAAAAATATCTGCTAGCACTAGTAACAGGTGAATAGGTGAGGGAAAGAATGTGATATAGGGAAAGACAAAATTCAGCCTAAAAACATTCTTTTACTTTACTATAGCCTTCTTTTACTTTAGACATGTTTCTTTTGCTTTGATCCTTAGTTTTCTATAAAAAATTGAGATTATATTTGAAATTATATATACTCCATAAAGTTTTTTAAAAAAGATTTTATTTATTTGAAAGAAAGAGAGAAAGCACAAGTGGGCAGGGGGGACAGACAGAAGGAGAGGAACAAGCCGACTCCGTGCTGAGCAGGCCTTGATCCCACGACCCTGAGATCATGACCTGAGCCAAAAGCAAGAGTCAGATGCTTAACCAAATGAGCCACACAAGCAGCCCCCATAAAGCTTGATAATATGTATGTCACTTAGACATTCACCAGCTTGGTTAAAAATAAAGGCAAATAGGGCAGCCCGGGTGGCTCATCAGTTTAACGCCACCTTCAGCCTAGGGTGTGATCCTGGAGACCAGGGATCAAGTCCCACGTCAGGCTCCCTGCATGGAGCCTGCTTCTCTCGCTGCCTGTGTCTGTGCCTCTGTGTGTGAGTGTGTGCCTCTCTCATGAATAAATAAATAAAATCTTAAAAAAATAAAGTCAAATAAACATTATTAGAACTTTTGCTAACTCTATATTTCTCTATCAGTTATTTTCTGGATTCTTCAAGTGGTGACTTTCAGTGAATTATGTATCAGTCAAAGGTGCTACATACTCTTGGCTTCAGTGCTCTTAAACTGCACAGACACTTCTGGCCTGAACTGTCTGAGAACTTTCTATATCTGATAATCTTCCTGAAGTGATGAGAAGGTGACAGTCACTTTGGGAATGAGAAGGAACTCTTGCCAGTTGTCAGTTAGCCCCCAGATGTTACATAACTAACAGTTCTTATCCATCACCCCTACTCCCACCCATTTCTCCAAAATCATACTAGCAAACTTCTTTTACGTCTTTGACATCCTGTCAAAAGGGGGCAGAGCTAGGATCCAAAGTCCAGTTAGACTCACAGAGCCAGAGCCCTCAAGCCCTCAGCTTCACCTGTGTGACAATTGGAATGCCTTTCAGGTGAGATATGGTGGGTAACCCCACAGAAAATTCAAAGAAAATTCTGACCTTTGCCTAACTGGCCTGTGACTGCAGTAGCTCCTGGCTCATGTCTGGCTTCCAGCCCTGTAAGATGGGGACTCACCTCAGTGCTGCTTATATTCCCTACCATTTCCAGTTTCTGTTAGCCATTCTGGGGCTCCAACTCTCAAACCAAATCTCTTCTTTTGTCATGGTCCTATTCTTTCCAGTAGTGTCTCCTCTTGCCACTATTCAAGTTACAGTGGCATGTCTCTCTACAAATCTACTTACTAACCCCTCTGACTCTTCAGTCATTTTTGCCTTATTTCCTTGCCTCTTATTTCTAAATATAAGCTACTAGATTTGGTAACCAGATATTATATTCCCTGCCTTCCTTGTACCTTTTTTGACTGTCAGTTAACCTTTTAGACCACATGACTTGAATGTTTAGAATTTCCTATCACCTTGACTATATCATCAGGTAAGAGGTACTCTAACACCTCCCCACTTTGAAGTAGGCATATATTTAGCTTCATCTAATCTACCCGTCGTTGTGTGCATTTGAAGAATGATTTGCTTTTCCAAAGTATGATCTTTGGTCTAAAGCGATACTTATGTTTGTTCCCTGTTTCTCTCTAGACCTGGAGGAAACTATTAATTTCTAGCCTGGATTTTGCCTCCAGCTTCCATTCACTTGGCCAACACCCAGCTGAGCCTAATATGTCCCCTGTCAGGAAGACTGTGGTGATTACACAATGGAAAGCATTGTCTTTGAGGCCATGGGAGAGACGGGAGAAGACAGGGATCAGTGAGACACAGTCCCAGTCTTATAGGAACTTCCAATGTAATGAGGACATAGGATGACAAAAGCTCCTGGAATGCTGGGTGGGGACAGAAGGAAGTGCTCTTTTCTCTCCCAGTGATTATAATGAAGAAAGACATTTCAAATGATCCTTGAAAAATATGTAGGTAAGAACAATAATTAACACAGATGGTACGTAATATGGTAAGGTTTGGATTTAGGTGATTTGACATCCTGTGCTTAGTTCTTAACCACTGTTTTCTTATGCTTCTGTATAATATTTAATAGGCAAGGGGAAAGATAAATTTCTTCCAGGAACAAATCAATGAGACACAGGCACAGAGCTCAGAGTATGATCAATTTGATAAAAAAACAAAACAACAACAAAGCACCCAAATGATATCTCATATGAAATAGCAAGAGATGGAACTAGAAAGGTATTTGGGACTGATTACTGACATCTTTGAACAATTTGCTAAGAATTTTGAGAGTAATTTGGTACTTAATTGATTTGGCAGATTTATACTGAGAATCTACTAAGTAGGAGGCATCAGCAGTGTGTTAGTGAATAAAAGTGTTAAGCAAGTGAGAAGACTGTATTATAGTAATTTCATTTCAGTTGTCAAGAACAAAAGTAAATTTGAGCAGATTGAAGAGATTAAGTGGAGTCAATGACATATTATGTTCTGAAAACAGAAAGTGATGAAAATTACAAAAAGAGGACAGTATCATGTCGATGCTGGAGTGAAGAATTGGAGGTGGAGTGGAGATTTTGAGTGTGTCTGTAGACAGAGAAACCAGGGAGCAATAAATTGAATAAGAGTGGAAATAATTCAAGGGATACTTGCACAGGACATAGCAGTGAATAGATGTAAGATTGTACAGATAGAGGGCTTGACCTTATAGCACAGTAAGGCAATCCCTTTACCAAGATGAGAGCAAAGGTGGTGAAGATGGATAGAACTACAGCCACACTTTGAGCTACAAGAGGGAAGTCGAGGACCTTTACACTTACTCACTACTGTGTTTTAAATGAAGGAGGGTGGATCATTTGATGGAACTGTCAAGGGAAGAGTTAGGGCCTCAGGAGACTTTGTGATGATCATTCTGGAGGCTAAAAGAGCAACTTGGCTTGGGATGGGCAAAGGAACTGCTGAGACTTATCCTGGGCCCAGTTTCACAGTCCACATGAAGAGCTCACAAAGAATTTCATGAATACTGCATTGACTACAAAGAAAACTGAGTAAAAGTAAAATCTTAATAACCTCTGAGCATGTGGAGCAGTATAAGGTAATAAGGCAAGTTCAATATTTTTGTCTGTCAAAAGAGCTACAGGCAAGGAAAAGTAGCCTAAAAGCAAAAAAGAATGCAAGGTGTTATTATCCTGGAAAGTCAATGGTGTGTAATAAGAGATGGCTTTGATTTTTCTGCTTTTGAATACAGGGTATAGGTTTTACAAGTTTGGGTTATGGAGTTTTACATCAATATAATATGGTTCTGAAGACTAGGAGGCATTTCTGCAAATGATCCCAGGGTTTTCACTACTCAGCGCTATTGACCATAGGAAAACCACCAGAGTCATCAACCTTTCAGAGCAATTTCCTGTGTATTACATACCGTGTCTTCTTCCCTTCCCAATTTTCTTTCATCTCTCCTTCCTTCCTGTCTTTTTGCTGCTGTTAGTACAATATAATTCCTCACACATTTTATTTAGGTTGTGATCATTATTGTGGAGATTACAATTTCTTAGTTGGTTAATGCCTATAGGATTATCATAAGACATTTATATAGCTTCACTTCTTGATAATGTTTAGTATTATCAGAGATGATATGCATAAAACATCATTTAGCGTATGCTAAAGCACAGAAGTCTATGTAACTGTATCAAGATCAAATCCATTATGACTCCAATCCTAGGAAATTGCTTTGTCGTCCTCCAAGGGTGGTCTGAAGTATTGACTTCAGACCTGTGATTCCCCCATGTTAGAAATCATCCAGAATTTGTCAAGGATTAACATCATGGAGCCTCTGTTTTAGCTTGAGTATGGATTACTAAATCTTCTGGTTGACATGGGGAGAAAACTGCAGAAAGAAAATGTATTATAAAATGAAGTGGAGCATGACTAATTACTAAGTCATAAAGAAAGAGGTTGGAGGACAGTCATTGGGGCTGTGGCATCACAGATTATAGAGAATCAATGTCTCACAGGAGTACAGGGGTATAATGCTTGTATTAAGAGGAAACAATAAGTGCTGCCCAGGAATTCCCTGCACTATAGAAATCTGAATTTTCCCCACATTTAGCACTGAATCACTGAGGTGATTTCTTTTTTTTAATTTCTTACCAAGTTGATTCAACATTTTAACTACATTTTTTTTCTATGCTTGTGCTCAGCCCTATTAGGTGTAATGTCCTTTTTTAATAATAATTCTTTACACCAGTGCTCAGCCCTATGAGGCTTAATGTCCTCTTTTTATAATAATTACTTTTTATGCCTGCTTTACAATTCTGAAATGAAATTAATAGATAATAACCAATCTATAATCAGAATTTTCAAAACTCAATATAATACTGTAACTATATTCCAGGGATGTAACTTCTCTGTATTTCAAGGGAAGGTAGTGTTTGGGTTATTATACCAAGAGTTGTTTGTTATTTTGGAAAATTGTGTCACCAATGGTAATTCTTATAGAATTTGAGGAGGTCACACAACTACAGTCATCTGCCTCTGAAGTCACATAGAGATTCAAGCACTTGGCTATTTTAATATGTCTTCAAGGTGGTCATGCAAGAGCATTTGCATATTTAAATGCACATTATATTATAGTAAATTATTGCCTTTTAGTTCTCCTTTATATTATATATATAAAGGTGGGTTTTTTTTTTTTTTTGTATTTTTGAAATGTGCATGTTGTTGAGTTACCTGTTAACTCATTTCAGGGTAGTTAAGCAGGCCAGGACTCTAGTCATCTCAAGATTCAATAGAGGCTGAAGGTTCCCCTCATGTAGTTATTCACAGATTTTGGTTTCTTGTCCACTAGGGGACTGATGACCTATTTCTTCTACATTTGCCTCTCCATAAGCTTGCTCACAATATGGCAACTTGACTCCCCCAGAGCAGGTGACACATCAGAGGGATAAGGAAGGAAGTAGGGAGAGATACCAAATATCTTATTTGTTTTAATTTAGTTAGTACTATTCCAGCATTTCTTACTATCATTCAAGGAAAATGTATAACACTTGCCGAAAAAGCTTTAAACATCCCAAGTAACTTAATTGACACTTATGGGGTAACACATTGTGGTGGAAGTCCTTCTCTAGCAGCCCCAAATCCTCGGTTCTAACTCCAGTGCTGCCTATTACTTGTCCATTCACGGGTCCAAAACCTTGGCAAGTCACAGCATTTTATGATATCACAAGAAATAGTCTCTGTCTGTGTTTCCTGATACAGAGATTCTAAAGTGCTTGTAATTTCCTAAGTAATAGGGATGCTGGAAACATCTTTTGTTCTAATATTTGGTCTTTGACCCTGGTTCCTGTCACAAAGCTCCTAAGACCCTTGGAATCTCCAGAATGATGAGTGTCATTTTGTATGCTAATATGATGACTGGTGTCTGGGAGTCCCTAGACAGCTTCAAGATGGGGGCTAGTCACCAGAAAGACCAAGCCAAGTTTAAAGTTTGGAACTTTCAGGCCCATCCTGCATCCTCTGTGGAGAAGAGAATGGCTGGAGATTGAGTACACAATCATGCCTGTGTGACGAAATCTTCATAGAAATCCCTAAAGTATGCAGTTTAGAGAGATTCTAGATTGGTGAACACACCCATGTACCAGGATGATGGTGTGCTGCACCCCAGTTCCACAGGGACAGAAGCTAGTTTGTTCAGGACCCTACTGGACTTCACCTTGTGTAAATCTTCATCTATATGCTTCTAATAAACCAGTAAACATAAGTGTTTCACTGAGCTCTGTGAACCATTATAATAAATTACTGAACCTAAGGAGGGCTAATGCGAGGTTCCAGTCAGAAGCACAGGTGACAACTTGGAACCGTACTGGTGTCTGAAGTGGGATGGGGCAGACTTATGGGACTGAGCCCTTAAACTGTGGAGTTCATGCTAATTCCAGATAGTTAGTGTCATAATTGATGTGTAGAACATCCAGTTGGTGTTGGGAGAATTGGAAAATTGGTCAGTGTGGGAAAACACCTCTACTTTTGGTGTCAGAGTGTTCTGTGGGTAGAAGAAGAAAGGAGTTTCTGTACCTGAACTAACATGAATTCACTCTTTGATGAGTCACAGGTAGGAATGACACAGGTGGAGTTGTCACACAAAGGACATTTTATTTGCAGCAAATAAGATCACAGGGAGTAGTTTTCAAAGCTGTGACTCCCTAACTGGAGGTGGGTGGATTTCTTCAATTTGGGGTTAGGATGAATATTCAGAAAGGGGAGTTTTGCCATCATATGTAGAGGTGGACATAAGGTCATACGTAGGTACTTAGGAAACATGCTTATATATGCATCCTGTGTTAATGAAATCTTCTTAGACAGAGACTTTAATACTATAATGAGATAGAGGTTAACTGTCAGATACTCCATGGTCAGTCCCTATGAGTTGGTGGTTGAGCTCAGATTGGTCTAGACCACTGGAGCTCTTCTTGGTACTTGCCTCCAAAAGATAAGATTAACATTCCCATGAAGAAGGGGGGAAGGGTCAGTAGGGGTCACCTGCTGGTGACTGTTTAACCTCACTTTCCTATTGGGTGTAGTTCTACTTCCCCTTAATCTTTAAGCCTGGTTTAGATCATTTATATAAAGGAAACAACAATACCCGCATAAATTCTTAAGGGGTTCCTTTCAAGATGCGTAAAAAAAATGGTTGTAGAGATAATTTGAGAATACTGTGATATGTCAGACAACAACCTCAAACGGGTATTATTATATATACTATTGTTTCTGTGGGGAATTACCTTCCAGGTTCAAAATAGTACTCACGTAAACAAACTTGGAAAACACAATGCACTTGTATATTGGGAATTTCCTATATTTAAAACCTGTGTTTATACAGATAAAATTGTCTGTATAGTTCATACATAAGGCCAGATAAGGAAGTTGATATGGAAATATTTTTACTCTGGTTAAATTTTAAGGTTTTTGCCTGAATTATTTTTCAAACGGGATTCTCATGGCATTGAAACAGAGAAGAGAAACAAAAGAGAAGTGAAGCCAAAAATTTACCAGAACAAAGATTCGACTTCATTATTACCAGGAGCCTCAGAGTACTGAGTATATCACAGGCAATGGATATCTTTTATGTAAGACAGAAACAGTTTAAAGTCACAACTAGATAGCCATGGGAAAAATAATGTGAGAAATAGGAGAAACTATTGATTTTTTAGTTAGCTGAATAGCAACAACAAAATGAAGCAATTAGACACAGTAAACTCTCAAGATAGCCTTCAATGTAGATCAATGCAAATACTGGCTACTCTTTACCATCCTCATATCTTGAATCAAAATTACTTTTGAGTGCCCATGCATATGATGCAGTGTGTGTATCCTGGAGACCCTTGAGACATTATTCAGTAGTGAGCTCCTCAAAAATGTAACTTTCCCAGTAAAGTTAGCCTAGTTGGTTCTGCCAGAATCTGTATAGGTCATTTATGATAAAACAGCTTTTAACAATCTGAGCTAAAGCTTTAAATACATCTGGTGTTGAATATAAAATCCAAGCCTGATTAACTTACTCACTCCTGAATATCCAGATTCCAGATGTAAGATACAGACAGAGAGCAACAAATTAGCGATACTGGCCAAAATATGTGCTCAGAATTTTCCAGTATCATGGCCGTGATCGTCATTATCATTATCAACGTTACTGACCATCTAATCAGTGAAGCAGTATGTTGTTCTGGGCTCTGCAAATAGCCCCTTGCTTGAAAATATAAAATCCAAAATTAGTTTACAGGCAGATGATGCATATGGGAATTTTGCAGATAAATGGGTTTTCTTTGAATGGGTGCATATTGAAATGGGGCTAGAATTTAAGCAGGATAACATTTGTAAATTTAAATTGTGTAGGCCTACTCTCTCCTAGCACTGCTCTTTCTTTAGACTCTTCCTCTGTTTGTTTAATATCTTGTGTCCCATCATCCACACATGAAATGTGATACTCAGGTTCATGGGGCATCTGGGTGGTGCAGTCCATGAAGCATCCAACTCTTGATTGTGGGTCAGGTCATGATCTCAAGGTTGTGAGATCGAACCCCATGTTGGGCTCTGTGCTGAGTATGGAGTCTGATTGAGATTCTCTTTCTCTCCCTCTGCCCCATTCCCCCCCCCCCCATATATAGCCATGGGAAAAATAATGTGTTAATATATATATTATATATATATATATAGAGAGAGAGAGATATTTCTATATCTCTATTTTTTTAAGTTGACAGCTTTTATTCTAATTCACGCATTATTTTATAGGGAAAATAACTAGGAATGTAGTAGCAAATGGGTCAAAGTTGGACCCAAAACAAAAAACACCAAAAAAACTGTAGGCTTGTACACATCGCTCTATTTACATCTGGAACAGGCTCTCCCCACATCAGGCACATCAGGCACATCAGGCACAGCAGCTGCACTTGTCCAATGCACCCGTGCAGATGCAGCCCTGGGCATACTTGGCACACCCCTCAGGGCAGCAAGAGCAGCAGCTTTTCTTGAGGGAGGTGCATCTGCACTCTTTGCATTTGCAGGAGCCGGCACACGTGCAGGAGCCACCGGCAGCGCAGGAGCTGTTGGGATCCATAGCAAGAAGAGTGGCTGGAGTCTGGGGACAGTGGTGGGAGAATATATTATATTATATTATTATAATATATATATATATATATATATTCAGGTTCAATACCTCATATTCATCTTCCTCTATATAAACTGTGTACTGCATTCCCATTGTATAACTTCCTTTATATGCTGATAATCCCAAAACTTCTAGCTCTACCCCAGGCATCTTTCCAGATCAGTATATTTGGTGTATTTCATTGGTATTTATGACTCTTTATCTAAACTGCTTCAACTTTTCATTCATATATGCAGACTGAACATTTTTTGCCTTGCTTTCTTAGAAATGATAGAAGAGGTATTTAAAAAAGGAATTAATCCTTTTTAATGTGGAAAAATAAGAAATAGAGTTACCCATACTATGAGAAATTCCTGAAAGACACCAAACAGAAAATGGCCTGAAATTGACTGAGTGATAATTACTCCAGTGAATTGTTTAGAAAAGGCCAGAGGAGTCCTGAGGGTGAGCCACACGCAGATACAAAGAATACCCAGGAGAGGAGGGGGTCTAAGGGAGATCTATATGGGATTTCTTGAAGACATCCATTCAGAGGGGATGGTAATATTGGGCCTTTTTGATATCATCATCCTCACCACCCACCCAACTATGCTTCAGTTAAATAGTGAGCTTCAGAGGGATTTCCCATCAAATAGTGAGCATAGTTCTAGGCCCTGAGAGGGAGAAGAGGAATGCTCATGGCTAGAAGATAGATGAGGGGGCTGCCTCAATGTGGTGGCCAGTTCCAAATTCCATCTCTCTGCATAGCAACTAGAGGAAGGCTAAAGGAAACAAACACTTATCCTTGAAAGAATAGGAATCCTAAGATTCTTAAGGAAAACTAGTATCATGAAACAGAGGCATTCAAGGACAGAAAAACTAGCAACCAGAAAAATAGTTACCAGAACAAATAAGAAAGCCATAAGAATACTTGCTGTCCTCAGGGGTGTAAATGAAGACCAATATCTTGTGTCCATTAGGCCTCCTTAGTGTCAGGCCTCAAAAACAAACTGGGAAAAATTTTTTTTAAAAGATTTTATTTATTTATTCAGGACAGAGAGAGAGAGAGAGAGAAAGAGAGACACAGGCAGAGGGAGAAGCAGGCTCCATGCAGGGAGCCCAACATGGGACTTGATCCCGGGTCTCCAGGATCACACCCCTGGCTGAAGGCAGCGCTAAACCTCTGGGCCACCAGGGCTGCCCACTGGGATAAATTTTAAAAACAAATCTGTCAGAAGTATGTGAAGATGCTAGACATCTCGGATTAAAAATAGAACAAGAACCACAACAAGGGAATTTTTCCACAGGGATGCACTTTTATCTGATGATGAAGATGCCCACACATTTTTTTTTTTTTTTTATTTATGATAGTCACACAGAGAGAGAGGCAGAGACACAGGCAGAGGGAGAAGCAGGCTCCATGCACCGGGAGCCCGACGTGGGATTCGATCCCGGGTCTCCAGGATCGCGCCCTGGGCCAAAGGCAGGCGCCAAACCGCTGCGCCACCCAGGGATCGCTTTTTTTTTTTGTTTTTTTTTTAGATCCACACATTTCTATTGTCTTTCCCTTTGGTTAATATTCATGTCACAGAGGGAAAAGTGTGATTTGCCTAGCTTGGACCATATGGCTACCCCTTGGCTAGAACACAGCAGGGACCCTGATTTACAGTTCCATAGTTTGTAAGATGGGGGAGAGATGATGACTCAAAATAAAATTGGTGTGATAGAAAGGCAAACATATTCAGCTATCAGAAATACAACAAATAACTGTAAACATCCAGGAAGTGAGAATAGGAAGTGATGAAAAATAGTAAGAATTGGGAAAAATATGATCAATAGTATTTTTAAAAATTGGCGGATTTGTGCTAATGCAGAAAGGACAGTTTAAGGGTGAAATTTTGAGCTCTGTGATTGGGCCAGAGGAATTCTCCCAGAATGAAGTTCTAAAGCACAAAGGGATACCAAGTGCTATGTTCTAAACACTACCTAATAGAAGTTAAACAAATAAGAATAAAGATCAGTGGAGAAAAAATAATAAAGTTTATTGTGTAATTTTGTCATGATCATCTTAATATATTTCCTGCTGTCATCATAACTTCTTTGATCCACAGATTATTTGTATGATTCTTTAGTTAGACTTCTGTTATTCAATTTCTAGCTCAATTGTACTATGGTAAGAGCATATCCTCAGAATGGGTTTCAATTCATTTAAATGTATTGACTCTTGTTTTATTGACTAGTGTATGGACTACTATACTTTTAAATATTCTGGGTGTACTTGTAGAGGATGTCTGTTCTGCTTTGTTGGATACAGTGTCTGATAGATGACCATATGTTGTCAAATTTATTAATTGTGCAGTTTAAATCTGCATCTTTATTGATTATTTCATGCTGACTTTTATTTGTTACTAAGAGAACCATGTAAAGCTTTGGTTGCTATTATTTGTGACTTGTAGTGTTCATTGTACAGGTTTTACAGTATGTCAGATTTATCCCCATAATATTTCATATTTTTGAGTCTATTGTGAGAGTTACTTTTAATTTCAATTTTGGATTTTTTCATTGCTTATATAGAAATACAATTGATTTTTGTATATTGATTATTGTATCATGTATTATATCATGTATTGTTCAACTCATTTATTAGTTCTAGTGGCATTATAGTTGATACCATAGGATTTTCCAAGTAGACAATTGTATCATCTATGAATAACAAATTTTACTTTTTCCTTCCCAATCTACATCCAAATTATTTCTTTCTGTTGCTATTTATTGTACTGGAAAGAACCTCCAGCACAGTATTGAATAGAAAAGATGAAAGTAACTGTCTCTGCCTCATTCCTGACCTTTGGAGGAAAACATCTGGTCTTTCACTGTTAAGTTTTATATTAGTGGCAGATTTTTATAGATTTTCTTTGTCAGATTGAGAAAGTTCCCATGTACCTGTAGTTTTCTGAGAGTTTTTATCAGAAATGGATGTTGAATTTTTTTCAGATGACATTTCTGCATCTATGAAAATGATGCTATATTTGTTTGGTTTGAATCTATTAATGTAATGAGTTATATTGATTACATTTCAAATGTTATACCATTCTTGGATTTCTGGCATAAACCCTACTTGGAAATGATATATATTATTTTTTGCATGTGATGATAGATCTTGCTTGTCACAATTTTAAAATATTTTGATCTGTATTCATGGGGAATATTGATCTATAGTGTTTTTTTCTCTGAATGCCTTTGTCTATTTTTTTTTGTGACAGAGTAATATTGGCCTCATAGAATTAGTTGGAAAGCATTCTCTTTGTTTTTCTGAAAGTTTTTAATAATTGGTATTTCTCACTTACATGTTTACCAGAATTCTCAGTAAACCTATCTGCAGGGAACAGGCTTTTTTTTCTAGAAAGATTATCAATTACCTATTTAGTTTCTTTAATAGAGTTATTCAGGTTGTCTACTTCTTGAGTAAGCTTTGTCCCAAGAAATGTGTCTATTTAATCTAATTGGCCACATTTATTGGAATTTAGTTGTTCCTAACAGTCCCTGAAATTTTTAAAAATCATGTAGCAGGGCAGCTTGGGTGGCTCAGCGGTTTAGCGCTGCTATTGGCCTAGGGTGTGATCCTAGAGACCCGGGATGGAGTCCGACGTCAGGCTCCCTGCATGGAGCCTGTTTCTCCCTGTGTTTGTGTCTCTCTCTCTCTCTCTCGCTCTCTCTCTCTCTCTATGTCATGAATAAATAAATAAAATAAAAAAAATCATGTAGCATATGTAGCAATGTCACCTATATACTTACTGATTTTCTGTCTACTGAGTCAGTTGTTGGGATTGTGGTATTGAACTACCTAGTTATAGTTGTGGATATGTTTATATACCCCTTGTGCTTCCATCAGTTTTTTATTCATTCTTGACATTGGTAATTTGCATCTTTTCTTTTTTTTTTCCTGCCTTAAAGTTTATCAGTTTTAATTATCTTCCCAAGAAAACATATTTTACATCACTGATTTTTCTATTATTTATCTGTTTTCCAGTTCACTGATTTCTACTTTGGACTTTATTTTATTTGTTCTTGTTCTAGGTTATATATGTTCTTCTCATTTCATAAGATGAAAGCTTCAATCATTTAGTAAACAACTTTCCTTTTTAATGGTGTAGATGTTTATTGCTATGAATATCTCTTTCAAGACTGCTTTAGCTGCATCCCACAAATTTTACTATGTTGTGTTTTTATGTTCTTTAAATAAAAAATACTTTATAACTCCTCTTTTGATTTCTTTCCTATTAGAAAGTGTTATTTACCTTACAAATATTTGAGAATTTTCAACAGATCCTCCGGTTATCAGTTTTAAATATGATTCCATTATGGTCAGAGAACACAGTTTGTATGACCTAGATCCTTGCAGACTTATTGCAAGTTGTGTTATGGGCCTTAATATGCTAGTGAACACATGAAAATAAGATGTATTCTGCTCTTGCTAGGTGGAGTGTTCTATAAATATCAATGAGGTTCACTTGATTTATAGGGTTAGTCAAGTCTTCTGTATCTTTACTGAATTTTTCTTTACTTGCTCTATCAATTACTCAGAGAGGAGTGTTGAAATTTCAAATTATAATTGTGGATATGTCTGCATATCCTTGCACTTCTATCAGTCTATGTTTCTTTTTCTTTTTTTTTCAATGTTTCATATAGCTTTGTTATTAGGTCCAAAACATTTTTTTAAGAATTTATTTATTTATTCACAGACATAGGGAGAGAGGGATCAGAGACACAGACAGAGGGAGAAGCAGGCTCCATGTAGGGAGCCTGATGTGGGACTCGATCCCTGGGCTCCAGGATCACACCCCAGGCTACAGGCGGCGCCAAACCGCTGCACCACTGGGGCTGCCCAGGTCCAAAACATTTAACATTGTTATATTCTCTTGAGGAATTGACCTTTTCATCATTATGAAATAAAAGTATTGACCCATAGTAATATTCTTTGAACTATGTTGTGTATTTGATATTGATATAACTACTATAGCTTTATTTTTATTAGTGTCAGACAGATATAGCCTTTTCCTTCATAATTATTTTAACACATCTGTATCTTTATATTTAAAATGGATTTCTTGCAGCCTCATAGAGTAAGTTCTTGCTTTTAAATTTTTTAAAAATATTTTTATTTATTCATGAGAGACACAGAAAGAGAGTCAGACTTAAGCAGAGGGAGAAGTGGGCTCTATGCAGGGAGCTTGATGTGGGACTTGATCTTGGCACTCTGGAATCACGACCTGAGCCGAAGGCAGATGCTCAACCAATGAGCCACCCAGGCATCCCTTGCTTTTTAAATATTAGTGTAACAATCTCTTTCAATTAGCATGTTTATACCATTCATGTTTAATGTGATCATAGATATAATTGTATTTCAATGAACAGTCTTGCTACTTTTTTTTATCCGTCTTATTTGTTCTATTTTTCCTCTTTATATTACTTGAATACAACTGTTCAGTATTTAGTGGTTCCTTGGAAATTGATAGAATATATCTTTAACTTACTACAGTCTACCTTCGTGTGATGTCATAGTATTTTACATACAGTATGTCATCCTTATAACACTGTACTTTAGTTTTTCCTCTCCTGGCCTTCATGCTATTGTTGTCATACATTTTAATTTTTACGTGTATGATAAACTCCACAATACTTGATCATTTTTGCTTTAAAGACAACTAGATTTAGTAGATTTAAATAGTAAGAAAATAATTTTATATTTACTTATGTAGTTACCATTTCTGATGTGCTTTGCTCCTTCGTGTAAATTCATATTTCCATTTTGTATTATTTTTCTTCATTTTGAGGATGTCCTTTAATGGACATGAGTGTGTCCTGTTGATGAATATCCTCAGCCTTTGTATGTCTGAAGAGTTATTTTGCTTCTTTTGAAAGATATTTCAAACAGTAAAGAATTATATATTGACTTTTTTTTCTTTCAATGCTTTCAAATATCATTTCAGCATTTATAAGGTTGTATTGTTTTGGATGAAAACTCATCTTTGCTTTTCTCTAGGTAATGTGTCTTCTTTTCCTGGATGCTTTTCAGATTTTCTCTTTAACCCTGGCTTTAAGTAAAGTAATTATCATGTGCCTTGGTGTTGCTTTCTTTATATTTCTTGTGGTAGGGTCTGTTGAGTTTCTTTTCTTTTTTTTAAATTTATTTATGATAGTCACACACACACACACAGAGAGAGAGAGAGAGGCAGAGACACAGGCAGAGGGAGAAGCAGGCTCCATGCACCGGGAGCCCGATGTGGGATTCGATCCCGGGTCTCCAGGATTGCGCCCTGGGCCAAAGGCAGGTGCCAAACCGCTGCGCCACCCAGGGATCCCTCTATTGAGTTTCTTGGAGCTGTGGGTTTATAGTTTTGTTCAAATTTAGAAAAAAAAACAACAACATTATTTCTTCAAATATTTTTTTTTTTGTCTCCTCTCCTTACCCTACACTATCAATCCTTAATGGGTTCCAGTTATAAATATATTTGTCTACTTGAAGTAGACAACCTACCTACTAAAAGTTTATGAGATTCAGGTCCTTTTTTTAAATGCCTATTTTTATTCTGGCTAGTTTTTACTGCTATTTATTTAGGTACAATAATGTCTAATCTATTTTTAATACTATCCAGCTTTTTTTTTTTCATTTCAGACATTATACCTTGTAGCCCTAGAAGTTTAATTTAGGGCTTTTCATTCCTTCATGTGTTTAATTAACGTATTTAATATTTCCTAAGCTTCTTGAACATAAAGAATACAGTCACAATAATGGTCTCAGTGTCCTTATGTACTAATTCTGTGCTATCATTTTATTTTTTTCTCCTTTTTATGGGCTGTATTCTCCCACATTTTTGCCTTCCTGGTAAGTTTTTATTGAATGTCAGGTGTTATTAATTTTACCTGGTTACATGCTGGAGTTGTCATAGTCCTATAAGTATTCTTGAGCTTTATTCTAGAACATGGCCAATGTAGTCATAAAGAGTTTGCTTTTCTTGAGTCTTGGTTTTAAAATTCCTTTGGTAGGACAAAAATCTGTGTTTACCCTAGGGATTACTTTTCCCTATTACTGAAGTGATATCCTCCTTGTAATTGTAACCGATGTTCTCTGAATTATAAGATTTTCTATTCTACCTGCTGGAAACAGGCACTATGCCCAGCTCTATGTGAATTTCAGTCATTATTCTATTTTCACTGCTTTTGGATTTTTTTTTTCTTTAACTGCAGATCTTCTCTTCACCACACACATGCTGAGGAGGACTCAGGGTGAGCACCCATGGGGACACTCTCCAGATACCATAGTTGCCACGTTGGATTGTGCCCACAGGGAGCACAGCCCTTCCTTGCCTGATGCCCAGTGACTTGAGTGCCATAATGGTAGGTATTTTGTTTTGCTCCTTTTTCTTTCTTATTTAGTACAGGGATATAAATCTGAGCTCTGTTTCTCCATCTTGATTAAAAGTGAACACACACACATGTGTATATGTAGTTTTTAAAACATAATTTCCTGTTCTCTGTGGATATTTTTAAGTTGCCTTTCAAAATGTGTACAGAGTAATCTTTTTTTACATTGTAATTTATATTGGATGCATTTTAGTGTTGAAGCCTTTCCAGATCCATTCCTGCAATCTTTTCTTTCTGCCAGTTCTTCAGCATTGCATCTTTTTCTGTGTATGCTTTGTTAGCTTGCCTAGGATTTTATCATTTTCCTTTTAAAATTAATGGTTGACCACTCTGTGGTTTAGAATCAAAGTGGCTTGCTCCAGAGATAATATGTTTTTGCTTCTGCTAGACATATAGTGTCTATAGTGTCAATTTAAAACCCCTATAAGCTAGAAGGTTTTGAATCCACATGAGTGACCTAAGGTTTCTGATTTGGTGTGTGTGTGTGTGTGTGTGTGTGTTTTGCTCTGCTCAGTGGCCAGGCAACTTTCCTTGCAGTGGGTGGAATTGTGGGTTGGGTAGTTTGTGTCTGGTTTATCCTTGTGAGGAGATTCTCTTCAGAGTCTGAGATTTAAAGAGAGAGGTTATCTTATCGCAATTCCCACACTGGAAATAGACTCTGAATTTTAGATCCTATCCCCAGTGTCTACTGGGGCTATCAAGTCAGTTTTTACTAGTTTATTTTGAAATAGATGAACCCAAATGTCCATGTGTTACTTCTCATTTATACTACATGCCAGCTGCTGATAAGTTACTCTCCTACCCCATGTGTATTCTCCATTCTGCTATACAAATTTACAAAGTGGGTCCCATATAGGAAATGACATTCCTGTAGAATTTCAGGCACCTCTTTGGCCCATTCCTCAGCCAAATCAAGTCACATGGATTTGCCTGCCATCAAGAAAGCAGGCCTGCAGGGCACCTGGGTGGCTCAGTTGGTTAAGCATCTGCCTTAGGCTCAAGTCAGATCTCAGTGTCCTGGGATCAAGTCCTGGATGGGGCTCCCTGATCAGCGGGGAGCCTGCTTTTCCCTTTCCCTCTATCCCTCCCCCTGCTTGTGTTCTCTCTCTCTCTCAAATAAATAAATAAAATCTTTTTTTTTTAAAGAAAGCATGACTACATATAACTTTCTCACAAGGAAAGTTAATATTAATGATATGAATTTTGCGATGCTTTTCACACGATTATTTTCTTTCAACACTTTCTGTTGATTCAAAAGGAAATTGGTGCAAATAGCCAAATCTTCCTTATTCCTGAAAATAGTATGATTGCGTTGCTTTATACATTTTTTAATATTGTGGTAAAATGTACATGACATATAGTTTACTCTTTTAAGTATACAATTCAGTGGCATTATTGCATTCACATTATTGTGCAATTATCATCATCATGCATCTCCAGAACTGTTTTCATCTTATAAAACTGAAACTATGAACTTACTATTTTTTAAAGATTTATTTATTCATTTGAGACAGAGAGAGAAGGACAGCGAGAGGAGGGGCAGAGGGAGGGGACGAGATTCTCCAGCAGACTCCTGCTGAGCGAAGAGCCTGACAGGGACCTGAGATCATGACTTGAGCTGAAATCAAGAGTCAGACGCTTAATTGACTGAACTACCTAGGTGCCCTGATACTATGACCCTATTAAACAATAACTCCCCTTTTCTCCTCTCTACCAGCCCCTAGCAACCTCCATCCTACTTTTTATTTTTAGGAATTTAATTACTCCTCATATAAGTGGAATCATACAGGATTTATCCTTTTACAGTATTTTGAGCTTACCTCATTTAGCATAAGATCTTTAAGGTTTTTTTTTTTTTATGATAGTCACACAGAGAGAGAGAGAGAGAGGAGGCAGAGACATAGGCAGAGGGAGAAGCAGGCTCCATGCACCGGGAGCCCGAGGTGGGATTTGATCCCGGGTCTCCAGGATCGCGCCCTGGGCCAAAGGCAGGCACTAAACTGCTGCGCCACCCAGGGATCCCAGATCTTTAAGGTTGATCCATGTTGTAGCAGGTGTCAGAATTTCATTCTCTTCTAAGGCTGGATAATATATCATTGTACACACGTACTGCATTTTGTTTATCTATCTGTCAATGAATACATGGGTTGCTTCTACCTCTTGGCTACTATGAATAATGCTGCTATGAGCACGAGTGTACAAGTAGCCCTGTGACTCTTTGCTTTCAATTCTTTAGAGTATATACCCAGCAGTGGAATTTCTGGGTCACATGGTAATTCTATTTTTTAGTTTTTTTTTGAGGAAATTCCATACTGTTTCTCCTAGTTTCTGTACTATTTTACTTTCCCACCACAAGTGTACCAAGGATTCCAATTTCTCTTCATCCTTGACAACGCTTATTTTTTGTTGCTGATAATAGCTATCCTAGTGGGTATGAAGTTGTATCTCACTGTGGTTTTGATTTGCACTTTCCTAATGATTAGTGATGTTTAACATCTTTTAATATGATTGTTAGACATTAGTATATCTTTTTGGAAGAAATGTCTATTCAAGTCCTTTGCTCAATTTTAAATTGGGTTACTAATTTTTCAGTTACTGAGTACTGAAGTTGAGTTACTGAGTTGTAGGAATCCTATATATTCTGGATATTAATTTATCATTGGACCTATTATTTGAAGATATTTTCTCCCATGGGTAATCCCATGGGTTACCTTTGCACACTGTCGATGTTGTGTCTTTTGATGCACAGGTTTTTTAAAAGTTTTGTCATAGTCCAATTCATCAATTTTTTCCCTTGTTGCCAGAGCAGTTTTTTCTAAGACAAAGAAATCAAAAGAAAAAGTTTAATTTACTTAAGGTTTATCAGACTCTTGCATTCTGAAAAGTTCACCTAAATATTTACACTTTAAACATAGTCGTATTTTAGTAGAGGCAAATTTTAATGGAGGCATTTAGTATGACCTAAAATGTGCCTTTATTTATCCATATTTTTTCCTTTCTGACAATGTTTTCCAAAATGAAAAAGAAAACACTTACAATTTCTTTGGCATTACACCTTTAGACTGTCAGCGCTCTGAAAGGGCAGACAGACGTTCATGAATTTCAAAAGGCCTACGATCTTTTAGCAATTTGATTGAATGAGTTTAATTTACTAAGTCAGTTCCTCCATTTTTCTCATTGGAGTAGAAAATTGAATTGACAAGTTTTATTGTTGATACTTTATTTTTGGATGAGGACGAGGACTCCCAGTAGTTGTCCCTTCATTAAGGCTTATAGTGAATACTGTGGTCTTTTCAGGAATAGAAACAACACAGGAAAATATTTGGTGTTGTGATTGCATCAGTCAGGAGGATATTGAAAGCTACTGTTTTCTACTAGTAAATGAGTGTAACTCTAAATATCATGTCCTTTCTTTTTACTTATTAAAAAAACTGCTCCCCCAGGAAACTTTCTTCAGAAAGCACTGATATGAACAGACTGTTTTATGTATTAAGAAATTATATGGAAAATGATGTTTTTGCCTAGAGTATACTTAGACATTTCTGTGAAGTGCAGTTTTATTTATTCTTTTTGATAAGTGTGCTCTTTGCCAAAATTTAAGCAATAATGTTTATTGAAATGTTCTTAGTATTTCCAGAACACACTTTGTTTGTTCTTGAGACAAAGCAATAGCATTCAAGTAATATAATTTCTATTGTTAAGAGCCAATATAGATGAAGCCAGTGAAGAAGAGCTGGGAGTAGAGGCATGTCAAATGTAACAGAAGATAAAATGTCCAGTGGACTTTCTTGTTTTTTTCTTATATGATATCTGTAAATCAGGGTGTGTGGGTGACGCAGTTGGGTGATGTCGATAGATCAACTCAGTTGATAGATGGGCATCTATCTGCCTTCAGCTCAGGTCATGATCCTGGGCTACCAGGATCAAGCCCCACATCAGGCTCCTTTACTCAGCAGGGAGTCAGCTTCTCCATCTCCGTCTGCCACTCCTCCTGCTTATGTTCTGTCTTGCTTACTCTCTCAAATAAATAAAGCCTTTAAAAAATAAAAATGAATAATATCTGTAGATTGGAGGAGTTAGGTCAATTAGGAAAAGGGGGCCAGCATTGCTTTTAACTTTTTGTTGCATTTCTGTGCATATTCTGCAGTCTTACATTTACTAGGTATTTGCACGTCTGATACATTTGATGTATAACCTGACTTCTTATTCTTCCCTTCAAGAAATAGATTTTGAACTTCAAGAAGTATGTTCCATGAGAAAATTAGCCTACTGACTTGTGATCTGAACTAGGAATATTTGGACTGAGTTTAGTGCAGACAATTCACCAATTACATTATGTTATCGTTTCATTTCTCAAGTTTTTTTTAGGTAAAGTCTCTGTCTTGAAAATGACCTTTAGTAAATGAGCATTTCCTAGAACTTTGTAGGAATATATATTTGAATTTTTCAAATTTTCTACTTCACTTTCAGACTGTCATTTTGTGTGGCCTTGCTAAGTGTTGAAATAGGTATTTAGGAGTGAAGAAAACCAATCTCATTTTATTTTGAATATTAGTTTTGTCTGATAATATTGCTCTAAAGCAGATATTTGCTGTGATGAGACCAAGGGAGGAGAGAATCATCTCTATTTAAAGGAGAATCCTATTTTTCTTTCCATTTTTCACTCCTGGAAAAACAAAGAACACTCTCACCTTCACTACATAAATATAGAAGATGTCATAGTTCGAGGAGTTATAGTTGTTTATGTCTGGTTATAAATATTTTAATATTAAGTAAGTTTTCATAATGAATAGTGTTAAAGGAACACCAAATACTGAAGACTTGATTAACACTGAATTTGAGATAATACATTATTTAAAGAGGGCCATGGAAATGTATATGATTTTTTGGGGGAAAAAATACCGATTAGGTTGAATTTGTACAGTTTCTAGTATTAGCATTGTAGAGTTTAAGAGAGTGGAAAGTTGTAATTTGTTGAATTACTAAGTATATTGTTTGATATTATTTAATTCAACCTAATGCTTCCTGTGCTCCAGGCACTGTTTCAAGTACAATAATACATAAATCATTTATTCTTAATTACAGCCTCACAACAGAGGGGCTGCTTTTATCCACATTTTATGTCCAAAGCTGAAACACTGAGAGCTTCAGTACTTTTCTCAGGAGGACTAGGCAGGCCCGCTAGGGATGGTGCACAAGCCGCACGTCACAAAATCCAAGGTCAATGCTTCTCATGAGGACATTATACAGCCTCTTTTAAATGGCCTGTGGATAGTTGGAAATCAGTTCAATTACTCCATACGGTACATTACTTTCAAAAGTATTATGAACTGGAGCTTCAAACTTTATTTCTTACCTCAAAAGTTTTCTGATACTTTAGCAAACAGTTTTCACCTCCCTTATGCCTGACACAGTTATTTGGTGGTATTCACAGGACGTGACTATAAGTCATGGAGGTGATCTTCATATCTTTGTTAGGGAAGTTCTTCATACTGATAACTTGTACAAACTTTCAGGTATAACTCAGAGTATTGAATGTTATTGAAAATATTCTTCATGGAAATGTGTTTATTTTATATTCTGCATATAGTATATGAGACATTTACTTTTTTGTTATTAGAAAAACCTGATAATTTACTACTCAATGAAGTAATAAATAGAAAGAAGATACACCTGGGAAATTCAATTATCCTCTTATACACCTAGACATTGTATTCTTTGAGTAGAGTATATGAGTAAAAGAATCAAGTTTTTCTGTTCAGATTTAAGTGGCTGGTATTTTATAGTTATACATTCTCAGGATATTACCTCTATCTTTTAGGTTTTAATTTAAATTCCAGTTAACTTGCAGTGTAATATTAGTTTCAGGTGTAGAATGTAATGATTCGCTTCCACATATCACCCAGTGTTCTTCAGGACAGTATTCTTCATCCCCATCACCTATTTCCTCGATCCCCCACTCACCTCCCCTCTGGTAACTAGCAGTGTGTTCTCTGTAGTACAGAGTCTGTTTCTTGGTTTGCCTCTCTCTTTTCTTCCTTTGTTCATTTGTTTTGTTTCTTAAATTCCACATATGAGTGAAATCATCTGGTGTTTGTCTTTCTCTGACTTATTTTGCTTACCATAATACACTCTAGCTCCATCCACATCATTGCAAATAGCAAGATTTCATTCTTTATTGTGGCTGAATAATACTCCATTGTATAATATATACTACATCTTCTTTATACATTCATCAATTGATGGATACTTGGGCTGTTTCCATAATTAGGTTATTATAGATAATGCTGCTATAAACATAGGGATGCATGTACCCTTTTGAATCTGTATTTTTGTATTGTATGGGTAGATACCTAGTAGTGCAATTGCTAGATCATAGGGTAGCTCTATTTTTAACTTTTTGAGGAACCTCCATACTGTTTTCCGCAGTGGATGCACCCGTTTGCATTCCCACCAACAGTGTAAGAGGGTTCTGCTTTCTCCACATCCTCTCCAATACCTGTTGTTTCCTGGGTTGTTAATTTGAGCTATTCTGACAAGTTTCAGGTGATATATTGATTCAGTTTTGATTTGTATTTCCCTGATGCTGACTTATGTTAAGCATCCTTTCATGTGTCTGTTTGCCATCTGTATGTTTTCTTTGGAAAAATGTCTATTCATGTCTTCTGCCCATTTTTAAATTGGATTATTCATTTTTCAGGTTTTGAGTTTTATAAGTTCTTTATGTATTTTGGATACTAACCCTTTATCAGATATGTCATTGCCAATATCTTTTCCCTTTCTATAGGCTGCCTTTTAGTTTTGTTGATTGTTTTGTTTGTTGCACAGAAGCCTTTTATTTTGATGAAGTCTTAAAGTATCTGTATTAATTATTAAATCACGCACTTCCAGGCACTTGCTGTAAGAGCTGTTTATTACATTGCTCCATCCAGCTCCCACTCAGAGTTCCTCCATTCTGATACAGGCATTTGCCCTAGAACCACATCTCATGTTCCAGGTCAGACATTGTAGAGTGGGCCAGCTTGGTTTTGGCTGCTGGCATATTTCTAGCCCTCCCAGTTTGAGTGATTTTTGCACTGTATTTTATCTTGGGGGCCCAAGGTCAGGCAAGCCATAAATGCTGAGGCTTAAAAACTGTGTAGTTTTATTTCAAAACATCTGACTCCTCATTATGAAGGGTAATCCCATTTACTTCATAGAGTTTCTGCAAGAATTGGTTGATAATGTAAATAAGAAAGTATGTATCAGTATGTCTGCTTCTTGTGGCTACAGTAACTAATTACAATAAATTTAGTGGTTTAAAATAACACAAATTAATTCTCCTAAGGTTTTGGAGGCTGAAAGTCTGAAATCAGTTTCAATGGGCTCAAGTCAAGCTGTTGGCAGCATTGGTTCCTTCCGGAAGCTCCAGGGAACAATCCATTTCCTCGTCTTTTCTAGCTTCTGGCGGCCAACTGTGATCTTTGGCTTGTGACCTTCCTTCTTTGCATTATTTCTACCTTTCTTCAGTTTCCTACTTCATTTTCTATGGTCAAATCTCTTTCTACCCACCTCTTATGATGGCACTTGTGATTACATTTAGGATCAACACTAGTAAGCCTTGCTAACATCCACATCTTGAGATGCTTAACTTAATCACACCTGCAAGTCCCTTTTTCCATGTAAGTAACATTCACGGTTTCTGTGGATAATGACATGAATATCTGTTATTCAGCCTACCATGCATAGCATTTTCAAATGTTCTCTTTCTTATCCTCACAAATACTGACATAGCTGGCTTGACCTCAGAATGGGACAAAGAAAGCTCCATCACAGAAAATTGTCCCAGAATATTACAATATATCCCTTTTGAGGAAACCCTTGAAAACTATGTATAAGACGTCCTGGACATGGTCTGTTACATATTGTGAAAGTTAGCAGTATTCAGATCTTTAGATGATACTCCATTTTTCCAAGGAGCTGTTACCACCATCACAAGACGTATGAAGGACAAAAAAGCCAGGGAAGATGGCAGGGTGACCTATATTTTACCCTCCAAACCAGAATATCTTTAAGAGTAAAAGAGGAAGTATTAATAATTGCAGTGGGATAACGAACTTAAACATAGACTGTGTTGTTCAGATTAGGATATATAGCTGCCCTGCCCATAGGCTCCAAGTATTGTGAGTCGCTCCATTCATGCCAAGAAGGAATGTATTTAGAAAAACCACTCTGCTCTGTCATTCTTTGGTTCTTTAGCATATTTTGCATAAGATTCTGAAAACTCTGGATACATAAAAAGCAGGAATTAATTTAACATCCTCAAGATTAAAAACTTCTGATCATCTAAAGGCACTGTTAAGAAAATGAAAAGTCAAATACATTTATCTGAAAAAGGGCTTGTAGGCTTAATATTTTAAAAACTCTTGCAACTTAGTAATACTAAATTTTTAAAATGTATGCAGACTTTTAGTAGACACACAACAAAAGAATATGTACAAAGGACTCATAGGCACATAAAAAGATGTTCAATTCAAAAGTCAGCACAGAAATTAAATTGTAACCATGTGATACCACTACACACCCTCCAGAATGGCTAAAATTAGTAACATTGACAATACTAAGTTTTGTCAAAGTCTGTAGCAACTAGATCACTGCTGCAGGGAATGTAAATGCATTGACAGTTTGTCAGGTTTTTTTTATAAAGCTGCATGTACTAATACAATATTACCCAGAAATTCCGATCCTTGGTATTTTCACAGGAAGAATTAGAATATGTTTACACCAAGATTACAAATCTTGAGCATTTTTAACAACTTTATTTTTAATTGTGTCAAAGTGAGAACACTCCCAGCGGTCATCAGCAGGTGAGTCGTTAAACACATTATGGCTTATTCTCAGAGTGGAATACTATTCAAAAATAATAATGAATGAGTTACACTTGCAATGACATAAATGAGTCTTACAAACATCTTGCTGCTCAAAACCACCACCACGACCACCAACAAAACTCCCAAAGCAAAAGAGTATGTACAGTATGATTTTATGACTCCGTTTTTTTATTAGAACAACCTAATCTCTATTGACAGAATGTAAATTGCTGGATGCTTGGGGTTGAGGATAGAGGGTTATTGTCTGGGTGCTATTGGGGGCAATGGAAATGTTCTAAATTGGGACTGACTGGTGGCCACAAGAGTGTATAAGAAATTCATCAAAACTTACTAAAACATTTACATAAAATGGTTGCATTTCATTGTATGGTTATTATACTTCAATGCTTATTTCAAAATATATTGCTAGGTATTTTTGTTACAGAAGTTATGTATTTCAGCATTCTTTGTGCAATTTAGAAATACAAAATAGATAAAGAGAATGTGACAGAGAAATAATATATTCCTCAGAATACATACAGAGATGAAATCTGATAGCATGCAAATACTACATCTGGGCACCTTTTTAATCTTTTCTTTAATTTTCACTCCCTGTTTATTTGATTCTTGAATTGTGTTAAGTTTCAACCTTAACTTCTTAGGGTGAGAGGCCTTCCCATTTGTTCCTGAGGTGTCATGTTTTCCCCTAGGAAAATAGAGGCATGGTCTACTTTTCAGGGTTAATCTGAACTGTGCTCCCTCAGTTTTAAAATATAAGTAATGATGCTCAGTTTATAGAACTCATTTTTTTTTAAAGATTTTTATTTATTTGAGAGAGAGAGCAGCACAAGGGAGAGAGAATAAGAACAAAGGGAGTGGGGGAAGGGCAGAGGGAGAGGGAGGAACAGGTTTCTCACCTAGCAGGGAGCCAGGGAGCCAGGGATGGATGTGGGGCTCCATCCTCAGGACCTGAGCTGAAGGCAAATGCCTAAGTGACTGAGCCACCTAGGTGCCCCTAGGACTCAATTTAATTACATTTAGATTTGATATCAGACAAAATCTTCCAAGATTCTATGTTCTACCTCCAGACTGTCCATCTGCTTCTAGATTTGCTTCTTTTTTTTTTCTAAAGATGAACCAAAACTTTACTTTTTAAAAATTTTTAAAAAGATTTTCTTTATTTATTCATGAAAGGCCCACACACACAGAAAGGCAGAGACACAGGCAGAGGGAGAGGCAGGCTCCATGCAGGGAGCCTGACATGGGACTCGATCCCTGGTCCCCAGGAACATGCCCCGGGCTGAAGGCAGCACTAAACTGCTGAGCCATTGGGCTGCCCACTTTTTAAATTTTAAAAACTTTATTGAAGTATAATTGGCATGTGATATCCAGTTAGATTCAGGTGTATCTTGTAGTAATTTGATACATGATAATTTTATACATGATAGTATGATTCCCATGCTAAGTCTAGCCACCACGCTAGTTGTAACAATATTACTGACTATATTTTCTGTGCTGTACTTTATGTCCTGATGTCTTATTTATTTGTTAACTGGAAATTTGCACCTCTTAATTCCCTTCACCTATTTTGTCCATCCTCCCACCCACCTCCTCTCTGGCAGCCAATAGTTTATTCCCTGTGTTTATGAATCTTTTCTGTTTTGTATTGTTTTGTTTGCTCATTTGTTTTTTCAATTCCATATATAACTGATATAAAATGGTATTGGTCTTTGACTTATTTCACTCAGCATAATACCCTCTAGATACATCGATGTCATTGCAAATGGCAAGATTTCATCCTTTCTGATGGTTGAGTAATAGTCCATTGTGTATGGACCACATCTTCTTTCTCTGTTCATCAGTCGATGGACACTTGGCCTGCTTGTGTGTCTTGGCTGCTGTAGATGATGCTGCAGTGAAGGTAAGTGTCCATATGTCACTTCTGTCTTGTTAGCTTTATTTTAATTTTTGTCTTTGTCCCTGATCTCTTGGCACCAGTTGTTTGGTCGTTACCTTATTACCCATCTCACACGTCAGTTCCCTTTGCTTGTTGCAGACACTGAACACAACACTGAGAACCTTCTCCTGACTTGTGGATGATTCCAGATCTAGTGCTCCTGCTTTATTCTCAGAGTAGAGTTCTAGTCCAAACCCCAAGTTCCCTTTATCCTTGGGAAATTTCCTTCCAGCTCTTAGACTTTCATACCTCTTTCCTTCTTTCCTTTTATCCCTGGCCTCCAATTATGAGAGCCAGGAATATCTGCTGGAAGTAAATCTTTGGATCCTTCAAGCTCCTTGGTGCCTGGGCTGCAACTCAGATTGATTTGGTGATCCCACTGTCAGATCCACCTTCCTGCAATCACTGGCAGCTCTGGGCTTTATGTGTGGGAAGAACGTACTCTGCTAGCTGAGGAGCATCTCTCACTCTTGATCTCACCTTCCCATTCTTCTTACCCCCAGCTTGACAACATGGCAACAGGCACCTCACATTGCATTCTGGTTACTTTAGAACTGGTTGAAAGCAAATTTGCTTTAATTAAATATATTCATTATAAAGTCTGTTATCCAATCTCCTCATGTAGTAATAGATCATTTAAAAAGAATAATCATATTTTATTTAAAAAGAACAAAACAGGGCATCTGGCTGGCTCAGTCAATGAAGCATCTGCCTTGGGGGAGGGTCCTGGGATGGAACCCCATGTTGGGCTCTCAGCTCAGCAGGGAGTCTCCTTCTCTCTCTGCCTTTCCCCCCTGCTTATGATCTCTCACTCTCACTCTCTCTCTCTCTCTCAAATAAATAGAATCTTTAATAATAATTTTTTTAAAAAGTTGTGTGCATGAGGTTTTGAAAACCACTGTTTACAGATCAGTTTCATTTCTACCTCCTGAAAGTTGATTTTTTAAACTGGCTTTATTCCTTTTTTTCTTTTATAATATAATTCTCTTTTTCTTTTATAATCTTCTGAGTCTATATGTACAGAGTAGCTTTTAAACAATGATTCACAGCAAGTTTTCAGTGGTACCACATAAAAGAGCAGAAAAAAAATGTGAGCCATGCTATATGTATTTGTATTGGAGGTTGTATGATGAAAGTACCACCGTAGATTAATGCTTGGAGCTTGATTTCATTTGGGAAGACTTGGTTTCCTTCTCTGCCAAAAGAAAAAAAAAATGAGGACAATTTTCTGTTACTCTCAGAGTATCTTTATTTGTATCCAAATACACACTATTAGTAACATGTAAGAATATAAGCACAAAAGTGCTATAGAAATGCCACTTATTTTATCATATTTTAATGGAATATTTAATCCTTTGTATCAAAACCAGTGGGAATATGTTTATTTGTAATCTAAAAATGCCAAAAAAGAGTGAAATTCACACAAAGAATTACAGAGCAATTAGATAATATTTCAATCAAAGTTGATTCAGAACTGCCAAAGGTAGGGATTTACCCTGCATAAAACTTAAATATATATATATATATATATAATATATATATATATATATATTTGTGTGTGTGATATATATATACACACACACCAATGTATGTAGCTGTTTAGTAAAATCATTTTTGTAATACAAAGGTGGAAGTAATCAAATGTTCATCTTCAGAGATTGGGTAAATTGTCCTGATCCAGTCATGTAATATAATCTACTAGTATCCTTTCAAGAAAATGAAGGAGAATGAGTGAGAACAATGACCACAATAAATTAGGTAAAAAGAACAAAAAAGAGCATGATTCCACTTATGCCAGTGATAGGTAGGTAGCTGATAGATATGCAAAATTTCACTCACACACGTATGTATAGCAGTTTATAAGAACATATACCTACACACCTACAAACAGCTAACTCTGGAGAAGTATTTCACTTTTACTGTTTTAAGCTGGTCATTTGACTTTTACAATGTAAAAGTAGACCTTCACAATAAAAATATTACTTCAATAACCAATTAAAAAATAACATTTCAATCTCAAGTACCTAAACCATATTGTATTTAACCACAAGCAAACATATTAGGGATAGCCAGAAGATTGAATTTCAAGCTCTGGAAGCTGGTTCATTAGGATGAATTACCTGTTCTCACTGGTCTTCTCTCTTGCTCTTCTCCTGTCAAATATCCACTTGAATCTGACCTCCCAACCATCTAAAATACTTGTAAGTTGCATGCCTTTTTGCTTTTGCTGCTGTGGCATGCTATCTCAGAAATTATTTTCACTTGTTTTTATCTGGATAGCTACTCAGAGTCATTCAAGATTCTGCCCCAGTATCAACCTTTCGAGGAAGAGTTTATCAAGTCTGTCCTGGAATTCTGAGTTGGACACCCTTGATTCATGGCTCATAAGTTACCTGACCTATATCTATCCCAATGCTTACTTCTGTACTGTCATGACTCATGTAATTGATTTTACTGCACCTATATTCCTGAAAGAAGGAATTCTGCATCACAGTACCACCCTCAGTAAGTATTTCTTAAACAACTGAATGAAAATCTATGAATGTCTTGACTTCTTATTTGGTTCCTTTGCCAGCAACAGCGAAGCATGAGATAATCTTGATTTTAAAAATAAATTATTCTATTTATATTTTTGAAAGATCTTCTTAATGAAAAATGTAGCTGAAGAATGCTGTAAACATCATGGAGGAACATACAGGAAGGGACCCGAGTATTTGTCTTATTAATTTAAATGACCTTATGTGAAATAGAAAGAACAATCTACCTTTCAGGAATCTTGTGTGGATGAAATAAAGCACTGAATATAGAAGCTTTCTGTAAATTATTATGAAATAAGATATTACTCTAATAATAGCAATACGAATTTAGAAGAAATTGGTTATTCCTTAAGGCAATTCGGACAAAGAATACCATACATTATACTTGTTATTTAATGTAGACCTGTCCTGTTTGGCTTGAATCCCATAGTTGACAATTCTTTTTCCATTTCTAAAATTTAATACTCTGAATTGACGTTATTATAGTACCAGATATTGAAACAGAATTGTACAGGAAATTGGCAATAACTGTTAGAGCAATGAAGGCTAATTACTACACTCTGTACTTTCAAAACAATGTTGAAGCCCTGACAACTCAGATGGGGAGGTTTTCTCATCACCACGGCAACGATGTTCAAGTTTGTTTTGCTTTTCTGAAAATGTAACCAGTCAAGCATAGTTAATTTAACTTGAGCAGAGTGAAAAATTGATTTTTTTTAGTGATGCAATTAGGCTTTAAAAAAATCAAGTTAAATAATGATAAGCACAGTTTAATTTGTTTACAAATCTTTGGGAACTGCATTTTGAGTTATAGCAAACAAGTAGTTGGCTATAAAATGAGCAAAATTATTTGGCTGATAGACTGTCCTTGTACTTTTTGGTTAAATCATTCACTTGAAATCAGAGAGGGTTGATATAAATTAGTAACAACCTCTGCTTATATCATGACCTCAGTGAATATTTGCTGACTATTCCCCAGTTACTGACACACTTGACATGATCCATTCATCTAACTTAAAATAATGTGTTTTTTTCTTAAATAAACCTGTATATAGTTCAAACAAAAATTAGGTATATATGAAAGTTTCTTGGAAATTGGGAATGTTCAAATTCTATTCTGAACATAATCAGTAGCTATAAACAAATAACAAAGATGGAATATGGGATGATAGTATTTTAGCTCAAAAATCACTTTCACTGAAAATTGTATGTTTCCTGCCAGTTCAATCACAAATTATGTGAGAAAAAGTAAAATATAGACCATATGTCTAATAACATGATTATTTACCATATTTATGTTCACCAAAGTTTCCTTGATCCTTTCAAGTTATGCATTCTTATTTAATTTTTTTAAACTAGTCCTTCTACCTTCTGTCCTTCTTCCTGTTCTTTCTACCTAGATTTTTTCTCTTAGCTGTTCACGTGATTGGCTCATTTTCTTCCTTGGTATTTTGGTTCAAATGTCTTCTCCCTTAGAGGCGTTTTCTGATTACATTGTCTGAAATGCTCCTATCTCCCTTCCTCAGGTACTCTGGCTTTCATTAACATGTTAAATCTCTTCATCACCCTTAACCATAATGTCAGCATATAAATCCATTAGAGCAGGAGCCAAGAGAATTAATTAATTAATTAATGTATATGATATGCAAGTATAATTATATATATTTTATGTATATGACTTATAAGTATAGCCGGTGAATGCATGTATCTTTCCATCCTCAGAAAGAAGTAAATTAAGCATTAGTGATACTTACTGAGTGCCTTCTATGGGTTTGAGACAGTTATGGAGGGATGTGAAATTTAAAAAAGTATTTTTAGCTTTTGTGTCCTGGTTATGAATGTGCTGGTGAGTCACAGGAAATTATAGCAAACAATAGAAATAAGCATAACATTTCCCTGTAGTTCAAGGAGAGAGACATTGGAGCTGGTACAGCCATTGAAGGCTACAGGGAGAGTATGGGTCATCCTCAACATGCATGAATGAGTAGATTTTGTCTTCTTTATATGAACAGTCAGAGATTTGGTGAGAATTAGGAAGCTTGCTTTACTTTAAGATATTCTTATTTTAATAGGTCAAATTCCTTCATATAAGTAAAAAAAAATATCTGAGAACAACCTTAGGATACATAATCCTCTGCTGCTGTGTATCCTGCCAAAGTCATTTGAATCCTCCATGATTTTATTCCAGCGACGGTGCTTTACTTGTCCTGGATTCAGGAAGAACCAGCAGCATGCAAATGATGCACTTTGACGCACTGTCTGCCAAGCCTGGGTTTAATGACAGAAGCCATGGTTACTCCATGGTCCCCACATTCCCAAAGGCATGCTCAGCACTTTGCATCTATCAAAACATTCTAGCTTTCAACATTCTTGTCTATATTCAGCCTTTGATAACTCACTGTGTCAAGAGATCACAGAATGAGATCAAGAGATAACTCATTGTATCAAGAGATCACATACATCAATTATCTTTTTTAAACCATGGAAAATAAATTCATCATAGAGAATAAATTCATGGAGAAATAAATTCAGTGGTAACTTTTAACCAGTCATACATATACTTTCTTTTACTAATGTCAAAAGGAATTTCTGGTTTAATAAATATTAACAGCAAGAAATATCCTACCAGAATCATTAAATGCCAGATACCTATATTAAGATCAGATTGTTTTGTTGAAAAGTATAAGATTTTTAAATTTTATATATTTATACTAAGTTGGAGGGGCCCCCAATTGAACCAAAGTAATCGTTCTTTGAAATCAATTGATTATTCACTCAGAGCTATATTATAATGTTCTGAAAAAGCACAAAAGCAAATTAGACAATTTGGTTGATAATCAAATAAGATACTTCATTTACTGAAAAATCTATTCCTTCATATAGCTCTATGGATTTTGTGTTTGATGTGCTTCAGTATTTATCATGCCCTTTTGCTATGCATTGGTGGGTAGCAGTCTTGTTTCTCTAATTCAGGGACCTGAAACAATAATGGACTCATTTGAAATGAATGGCTAGCCTGCAAAATTGGGCTCTCATAGTGCAAAATATAAATTCAGGTTTTTTTTTTTTCTTCCACATCCCAGTCTAGTGAGCTTTCTCCTGCAGGGCAGCAAAATCAAAAGATTATGAACTTTGGGGTCAGACCAGAGATTAAATTCTGACTATCACCTATATCCTGCATAGCCATCATGAAGGGACTTCATTTCTCTGAGCTGCACCTTCATTGTTTATACAATAAAACCAAGTTGGAAAGGATTGCTACCTATTTCAGTCTGCCCTGAAGTTGTGAGAGCTTGGCATAAATGAGGCGTTCAGGAATGTTTTATAACACTTCTGGCCTTTGGGCTCAGCTCCATCATTATGTCATCTACCCAAAATGACACAAGAAAAACAATTTTGGACAGTAAAGAGTGAACTTTTGCCTATGCTATTACTCAATCTTTATATTTTTTTAAAGATTTATTAATTTATTTATTCATGAGAGAGATATATATAGAGAGAGGCAGAGACACAGGCAGAGGGAAGCAGGCTCCATGGGTTCTAGCCCCGGGAAGGTGCAGAGGGCTCTTCCATACTGTTCTTTAGCAAATATGTATCAGCCCTAAGACTAGAAGCCATTCCCTGTGCAGCTGTTTTTCTGTTCTTCACAGTTCTGAGTTTATGTTTTCTGCTAAGTAATCCACCATATTGTTAACATGTGTTTAAATTAAACACTACATGTTCAAATTCTATCTCCTGGTTAGAACCTTTAGCAAATAATTAAGTTATATTGAATCACCAGTAAGTTTTTTAAAAAAAGATTTTATTTATTTATGAGAGTTGCAGAGAGAGAAGCCGAGACACAGGGAGAGGGAGAAGCAGGCTCCATGCAGGGACTCGATCTCGGGTCTCCAGGATCACTCCCTGGGCCGAAGGCAGGTGCTCAACCACTGAGCTACCCAGGGATCCCCGACCAGTAAGTTTATAAAAGCAATTTTTGTCTCTGACAATCAATGAGAATTAATGAAATATGCTTGTGTTTGTTTTTGTGGAAATTTGCCAGATGGATGTGTCCTCAGGAAGCCAGTATCTGGTGTAGGCGCAGGTTATTATTATTATTTTGTTTTTGTATTAAAGGGAGTCATATGAGGCTGAAGACCCAGAAGAAAAGGGATGTGAATGAGGTCAAAGTAGAGATTGGTAGGTTTAAATCACAGGTGATTCCACTTGAGAATAAGGCCAACGTCCCAAACAGCAGTAGTGAAATTATCACCTGGGAAATATTTGACAATCTTCACCCAGTCTGACTGAATCAACATGTCTGGGATTGGGAATTGGCCTATGTATTTTGGAAAACTCTTTAGATAATTCTGGTGTATTGCTCCCTCTCCATCGGCATATACTAGTTAATTTGTAAGAAACTGTTCACTGAGCATCTATCATGTGCAAAAAGCAGTGCTAGCACTGTAGGCTGAGCCAACTTTCCCAAAGGCCATATGGTCAAGGAATTTGTTATATATTGGAAAAGAAAGAAAAGTGCACTTTTAACTAATACAAAAATCCTTCGACTGTGAGTCAGGCATCATGCTAAGCATTTTACTCATGTATTTCCTCTAGTCTTGAAAACAGTGTGGTAAGTTATTAAAGTTATTAAAACATTTTATAGTTAAGGAAACCAAAGCTCAAAAGTTGAGTCCATTTTCTCACTAGAGATACTCAGCATTATCAGGATTCAAAGAAGGAGGAGAGAAAATCTTTATAGGAAGGAGATACTGAAGCTGGTGCACTGATATATTTGAGTTCTCAAATGTTCTCTTCAAGAAATAGAAACCTTACTTACAACCAGGCTTCTAGTATTTTCCTTTCTTTCTTTTTCATTTAACTCATTACACATTTATTTAATTGTTGTTCTCATATTCTTCTTGATTTTTTTCATCTTAAATGTAGTCCTATAGCAAAGATCAAAACCCAAATAATTAATGGCTGAAGGAGCCTGGGTATAAACCCGAGAGCTAGTGGGAGGTGGAGACAGAAGAGGGTGACCCGTGGAATGTGTAGTGTCATGGTGTAATGATGGCCAGCTACAAATGAATTTGCATCTATTGTAGGGACCATACAAACACTGTTTTCTGGCAGGTCCCAAGTTCCCAGGCCTCACTGATCTCAAAGAAAGGCTTATAGATCTTCATTTAAGGTAGGCATTTACCAACATCAGAGTCAACTTTTGGTTCAATTTTAAATTTTGGCTATTTGAGGATTTCTATTGCAAGACTTACTTCTGTGGTAGACTCTGCAGTGGGGTATAGGGAGCGAGATGTGGTCTTTGGGGTGTGGTGGAAATAGGATTGCATGAAGATTCATGGGACCTGTGATGATCGCCTTTGCTAGGGATTTTCTATTCTTTGTTCATTCATACAGCCACTTAACAGTAGAGAAGATACTGATAACTAGTTCTATTTGATTTTGAGCCCATATTGTATTCACTAGATAAATATGAGACAATTTATGGAAATTTCTTCACAGATTGAGAAGAGCTGAACACAGATGCTAAGCTTTAAAAATACTAAAATGTCCAATATAGGGAAAATCTTAGAGGCACACATAGCTCAGGGAAGGCACAGTGACTAAGTTAGAAAAATCAAGAAAAGCTTCAAGGAGCCAATGGTCTTTGACATGTGTGTTGGAGGTTGAATGATCTCTAATAAGTGTAGTCTGGATAGGATTAGAGAGAGAATAAACAAATGGGCTAAACTAGGAATGTTTAGATGAAGTTCAGGGAATAGAAAATAGTACAGTTTTATTTGAAACTTACAGTTATGTACCTGGAACAGAAGGAAATCCATACAGTTGGATTGGAGTCAAAATACAGGCTGGGAAGTTTATGAGCAGGGATGTAGCATGGCTGGATCTGTTCTTCAAGAAGGGTAATCAAGTAACACGGTTACTATATTGTAGCATTGAGAGAGTGCCTTAGGAATGGGATGAGAGAGGCCTGTATGAGGGCCTGGGTGTGAAAGAGACAGTGGGGCTGGAAAGATTCTCCAGTAGATTTTTTGGAAGCAAAATCCATGACCCTTATTGGATTAATCCATTAGACTTAAAGCAAAATGCAGTCAGTGACTTGGAAGAATCTGAGTTTCCTAATTGAGAGCCCATAAATTTAAATAACAGAAAAGTTAAAAGAACATCTACTTGAGGGGTGGAGAGGGAGACAGAGATGCAAGTTGATGACCTCTGTTAATGGCACATTGAATTTGAAACACCTTTGTAGAGATTCTTACTGGGACTAGAAACGCTTGTCTGGGGCTAAAAGAGGAGTCAGTAGTGTTGGAGGAAGATGCGTAGGAGTCTTTTATTTATTTATTTATTTAGAATTATAGGGTCACATTTTAATTCCTGAATTTTACAGTTCAGCATTAATATCACCACATGTATACAAATGGTGTAAAACAAGTACAGTGGTATTTTTAATACAAAATAAACATCTGTTTTATGGAAAAGCTATACTTCATATCTACAGAGAGCCCACCTTTCCCAAACAATAGCCAAAATTAAAATTAACTACAAAATCTCCAAAACAGGGGAAACTGCTTCAGTTTAAGCTATTCCAGGAAAAATGAAATAACACATTAATAAACTCATTACACATTATAAGGGTGATCTGAAGATTGTAGCTGGAATTACTGTGTTTAGGTTTTTTTTCCCAATGCATTACATAGGAGTCTTTAGTACAGAGGAATGGTCTAAAGTCACCACAGCCTCTGAAAGTATCATAGGAAAATGATACAAAGAGGAGAGGTATGATCATTAAACTTTGGGAATAAATGTGTTTGGAAATTAGAGGAGGAAGTGGAGCTAGAGAGGGCAGTGAGGTCTGAAGAGTTGGAACTGGAGGCAGGGGGAGGACAGGGAGGAGTGTGATGCTAATGAAGTTGAGGAAGGAAAGGGATTCTTGCTGTGGCTTGGGACCACCTGTTCTTTTGGTGACACTTGCAAGTATGGTTTTAGCAATTGAGGTCAAGAAACCAGATTGCAGGAGATTAAGCTTTTATTGGATAGTGAGGACAAAGGCGAGGAGAAGAGCCAGATGGTTCAAGAATTCTGATCATGAAATGTAGGGGAGAAGCAGGGCAAATGCTCCCATAGTTTGTAACATTGAGGGCACATGCTTTCAAGATAGGAGTGATCTGGGTGTGCTCAGGGACAGAGAGGTATCTCACATTAAATATTTTGATGTGAAAAGGGTAGATGCAAATGCTTAGGAGAGAAAGAGAGACATCCAGAATGGAGCTTTCAGTGGAGTAGGAAGGAAGCTCTGTCTCCAAAGGCTTTTTCTGAATGGGAAGAGCAATTTGCATATACCTTCAACTCTGTTTTAAAATGGTTGGCTTGTTTGTGGAACATTCTCCATCTTTCTCTCATGCTCTTTCAACTTTTTATCAAGGGAGAGATTCTGAGATTGTGAAATGTCGGGTAAGTCCAACATTTCTGGCTGTCCCTTCTAAAGAAGCAGAGCCAATGTTGCACAGCTAGCTGACACTTGGGGACAGCTTATGAACTGATGTCTGATTCTTAGAAACTTCATAGCAGAGAGCATTCTGTAGATCAGCTCATGGCATGGTTACCCTACCCAGAGGGCTCTTGGCAAAAATACTTTTTTCTTAAATTGCCTGCATAACAAACTCAATGCCAAATACATGTTGGAAGTTCTTGAGAAGTGTATACCGAGAGATGCATCAGTGCTCACTCAATATAATTTTCCCTGCATCAACCAAACTTCATACATTTTGGGAAAAATGCCAATAATTCTTTCCTAACTATTCCGAACATGATAAAATTGGTGTCTGAGGTGGCGTTTGGTGTGGCTATAGAGTTATGGCTGGCAGCACACCGTTAAGATGATCAAGCATTCCTGACAGTAGTGATAGACCTAAAATGACAGTCAATTCCTTGACGTTCCCTCCAGATCAGTAGAGTGATGCTAATGCTTGGTAATCAGTGACAGAACAGACTATTGCATTGTTAGAAATCTTTGGGTTTCCTGGAGGTTGCTTTCTTACCTAGTAGAGTCCATGGGTTAGCTAGAGGTATGTGTTGATGAGGGGGAGTTCTCCATTCTCTTGGGGACTTACCTTCCATGGGAGAAGTTAGTGTTGTGTGTGTGTCACATTTATTCTATTAAAAAATACTATAAATTTCTTTTGGTACATATTCCCCATTTCTATAAGTGAGCCTTCTTTCTGGAAGCAACAGAAGAATGGCCCAGCAGCCAGAGGAAGGTGGTGGGCAATATTTTCACAAAGAATCCCAATGTTTATGTCATTACTGATTTTTTTCCACCATTGATATTTTAGGAAATCACTTATCAGTCAGGCATGAATTTTCCTTTTTACTTGGGAGTATTTGAATGTTTCCGAGATAAGGAAATTGGATGAAAGCCAAAAAGGAAGGCTTCTCATCAGACCTCAAGTGCTTGGAAGTTGGAGGAATTGCATGGAGCAACTTGTGAACACCAGAGGGGCAGCTCCTTGGGCACATGCATTATTAGCCATGCACACATCTCCTCTAATTCAAGATATTGTGTCTTCCTGCCTCATCCATAAATAATGTTATCTGTCCACCTTTATTGATTTCTTTATTTTGGTATTATCAGCTGCATCTTCTTCATGAGAACTTTACAATATTTGGGTCTTCTTAGCTTATTTTTGAAGCCTCAAGAATCATTTCCTCCTCCTCCTCCTCCTCTTCCTTTTTTGACTTGCACCAGAGACTTTATTATCATTATTCTCTTTTTAAATTTTTTTATAAATTTATTTTTTATTGGTGTTCAATTTGCCAACATATAGAATAAACCCAGTGCTCATCCCATCAAGTGCCCCCCTCAGGGCTGTCTCCCTCCCTGATATTTCCCACTCATTTTTCCCCTTTCCCCTTTATTCCCTTTCACTATTTTTTATATTCCCCAAATGAATGAGACCATATAATGTTTGTCCTTCTCTGACTGACTTATTTCACTCAACATAATTCCCTCCAGTTCCGTCTACGTCAAAGCGAATGGTGAGTATTTGTCGTTTCTAATGGCTGAGGAATATTCCATTGTATACATAAACCACATCTTCTTTATCCATTCATCTTTCAATGGACACCAAGGCTCCTTTCACAGTTTGGCTGTTGTGGACATTGTTGCTATAAATATCGGGGTGCAGGTGTCCCTGCATCTGTATCTTTGGGGTAAATCCCCAGCAGTCCAATTGCTGGGTCGTAGGGCAGATCTATTTTTAACTCTTTGAAGAACCTCCACTTTATTTTACAATTCCTTTTCTAGATCTATAGTTGAAATTTTCTTTTTTTTAAGATTTTATTTATTCATGAGAGACACAGGGAGAGAGAGAGAGAGGGGTAGAGACACAGACAGAGTGAGAAGCAGGCTCCATACAGGGAGCCTGATGTGAGATTCGATCCTGGGTCTCCAGGATCACACCACAGGCTGAAGGCAGAGCTAAACCGCTAAGCCACTGGGGCTGCCCTATAGTTGAAATTTTCAAAAGCTACCACAATTCTGGTAAAATTTTAAAGTGAAATTTAAAAGAACCCAGCTTGTCAATCAACTCAGGATTGATTTTTGACTCCATGATACAGAGAACTCATCATGGGAGTTAATAAGAGTTATTATTTCTTCTATAACAAGAAGTCTGGAGGTACACAGTCTTGTGCTGTGTGTTTGTGCTACAACATCACACATTTTTCAGCTTCCTCTCTTCTCTACTATTCTTAGCATATTGGTTTATTCTCATGATGACCAATGGCAGCAACATGGTGCAAGGACTTGCAGTCTCATTTCAGCCATTCATTTAGAAGGAAAAGTAGAGATATTGTGAGTCGCAAAGAATAATCTTGTACCAGAAAAGCTATGCTTCCCCAGAAATCCTCTCCACCTATCTTGCTGCCTAGATTGTGTGACATGGCCACTCTTCTTGCAAGTGGGCCTGGGAATGCTGGATATCAGATGGTCATCTTGGTATTTCAAACAAAATCAGAGCTCTCTTAATAAGGAAGGAAGGAGGGCAGCCCAGGTGGCTCAGCAGTTTATCGCTGCCTTCAGCCCAAGGTGTGATCCTGGAGACCCAGGATCAGGTCCCACATTGGGCTCTCTGCATGGAGCCTGCTTCTCCCTCTGCCCATGTCTCTGCCTGTCTCTTTTCTCTCTCTGTGTGTCTCTCATGAATAAATAAATAAAATATTTTTTAAAAATAAGGAAGGAAAAAAAAATAAGGAAGGAAGGAGTTCTAGTAAGCTATATGGCCTGTATCTTTTAAAAGAATATCTTCCCCCCAAAAAATTCTGTGTAAGGATAGTTAATAGGTAAAAATAACATTTTATAAGAAAACAAGGAGGAATAATTAGATAAAAACAAGTCAGAGGGTTGGATCATATTATATCATATTATATTATCTTGGGTAACAAACTAGATTAGATCTATCAAAAAGATATGAAAACATAGTGATATTTATTTATTAACCTAATTTGTGGCATATCACTTTTCTGTAACATGTTTTGGTTTCTAGCCTGAGGGACTTTCCGGCTAAAACTACATTCTTTTGCTCATAAACAGAATTTCCTCTGAAATCTTACTCATTTCCTTAACTTCTGGACACAATTTTCAATAGTGGCATTCAAAGTGAAAAGTCCTTTTTATCTGATTTAATTGGGATAAATAATGTATTGTTTAAAAGTGTTATTTGAAATAAGACGTCATGAACATTGTACATGACTTCTTAAAAACATTTTTTTTCAGTTTTTTTTTATTGTGGCAAAATGTACATAGCAAAAAATTTATCACCTTAACCTTTGTTAAATGTGTAACTGTAGCATCAAATAATTTGCAATGTTATACATCCGTTACCACTATCCATTCCCAGAACATTTTCCTTATCCCAGATCGCAAATCTGTATCCACTAAACAATGACTCCCCATTAGCATACTCCTCAGCGTATTTTCAAAGTTCACTCATGTTGTAGCATCTATCAGAATTTTATTCTTGTTAAAGCCGATTAAAATTCCATTGTATGTACACACATTGCATTTATCCATTCATCTGTTGGTGGACATTTCTATGGTTTCTGCTTTTTGACTACTGTGGATAATGCTGTGAAGGGTGGTCAAGTTTGTATTTGAGTCTTGCTTTCAGTTACTTGGAAGTTATTCAGTATTTACCTACACATGGAATTGCTGGGTCCTATGGTAATTCTGTGTTTAACATTTTGTGAAAATGCCAAATTGTTTCCCACAGAGTCTGCATTCTTACATTCTCACAAGCAGTGCACAAGAGTACTAGGTTTTCTACATCCTTACCAATGCTTATTGTCTGTTTGTTTTTGGAAATTGTCCTCTTAAATTTTTTTTTTTTTTTTTATTTGAGAGAGAGCGAATGGGCACATGAGTGGGAGGAGGGGCAGAGGGAGAATATCAAGCAGACTCCCTGCTGAGCTTGGGGCCTGACTCAGAGCTTAATCTCACAACCCATAAAATCATGACCTGAGCTGAAATTAAGAGTGGGCCACTCATCTGACTGAGCCACCCAGATGCCGCTGATAATGAACCTCCTTATGGAGATGAATGATATCTCATTATTTGACTTACATTTCTTTAATTATTGGATATATTCACTATCTTTTAATGTATTTATTGCCCCCCACCTCCCCGGGGGCATCCAGGCCAGTGTGGACTGGGAGACTGTGGTAGTTACTGCGGGAACTGACTCTAGAGCTGGAGAGCTGGCCACTGCCAGTGGTGTTGTTCCTCCTGGTGTCACTGTGTGCCTGGGAGGGACGGGGCTGCCAGGGGACAGAGGCCTCTCTGTCCATGGGGTCAACAGCTTCCACTGAGCCTGGCACCTGGCAGGGGGCAGGGCAGCTCCCCCAGGTGCTCACAACTGAGAGTCAGCACAGCAGGCCCCTCCCCAGGAAGACCAGCTATAAGGACAGGGGAAGAGCAAGTTCTTGACCAAGCAGGGCTGGAAAGCTCCAGGGGAAGTCCAGGGATTTATAGTATATAGAACTAGAGGGTGCCCCTCCTTTTTTTCCTTTCTTCCAGTACAACTCATTTTTGTATCAGATTAAAAATTTCCGATATTTTAAAATTTTTTCCTGCCTTAACTACAATATTTTACCAGCTCTTCATTTTTAAGTTTCTTCCTTTTTGACTTTCATATTTCTACAATTACAGATCCTAGATATATTTTTCCACTTTTACATTCCTTCAACATACTCAACTTATTTTTGGGAGATATACAAGATATGTTTTCTTTTTGTTTGTTTGTTTTGTGTTTTTTTGTTTTCTTTGCCTCATTTTGTTCTACAATGGTGGAAGTTAATACCTTCTAAAACATGACCAGCATGCACCCAGAACCAAGTGGTATACTGTGCTTGTTCACTCTGTGAGATTATATCCTCTCTTCATTCCCATTCTGCCCACCTCTTTTATCTCATTTATGTTCTAGTGGTCAGTGCTGGGGCTCTCTACAAGTATTTCTGGTTTATATTAATTTGGGACTGAGCATCTTCTAACAGAAGTTATACAGAACTTAATATACTCAGAACCAGAAGATCACCCTCTAGGACCCCTCAAGTAGACTACATTCTCCCTCCACTACAGTGCTTCACCACCACCATCTCCAAGTTTCCCTGTTTTTTATTTACCTTTTTTTTTCTCTTTACTTTTGCTTTTTTCTCCTCTTTTTTTCTCTTTTCTTTCTTTCTTCTTCTTTGGGATTCTTGGCCTTTTATTTTTTGCTATTTTGTTTTAAAATTTGCTTTTCACTTTAGTGGTCCTTTTGTTTTATTTCATTCTGGTCTTTGTTTTCAATTTCTGGTCTCTGCATCAGAATCATCTAGGGTGAAATTTACTTAGGTCATTGTTGATGGTCTTGACTCAGCCCACTCATACAGCCACTCTGCACTGAGAAAAATGACTAGGAAGAAGAACTCACCACAAAAGAAAGAATCAGAAACAGTCCTCTCTGCCACAGAGTTACAGAATATGGATTACAATTCGATGTCAGAAAACCAATTCAGAAGCACAATTATAAAGCTACTGCTGGCTCTGGAAAAAGCATAAGGGATTCAAGAGCCTTCATGACTGCAGAATTTAGGTCTAATCAAGCTGAAATTAAAAATCAATTAAATGAGATGCAAACAAAATCGGAGGTCCTAATGATGAGGGTTAATGAGGTAGAAGAAAGAGTGAGTGACATAGAAGACAAATTGATGGCAAGGAAGGAAGCTGAGGAAAAAAGAGAAAAAAATTAAAGGAACATGAGTAAAGGTTAAGGGAAATAAATGGTAGACTCAGAAGGAAAAATCTACATATAATCGTGGTTCCAGAGAGCGCTGAGAGGGCCAGAGGGCAAGAAAACATATTTGAACAAATCATAGCTGAGAACTTCCTAATTTGGGGAGGGAAACAGGCATTTAGATCCAGGAGATAGAGAAGACCCGCCCCCCAAATCACTAAAAACATCTCAACACCACAACACTTAATAGTGAAACTTACAAATTCCAAATTAAAGAGAGCATCCCTAAAGCAGCAAGAGAAAAGAGATCCCTAATTTATATTGGGAGAACTCTTAGATTAACAACAGACCTCTCCACAGAGACCTGGCAGGCCAGAAAGGGCTGACAGGATACATTCAGGGTACTAAATGAGAAGAAGATGCAGCCGAGAATACTCTATCCAGCAAGACTCGCATTCAGAATAGAAGGAGAGATGAAGAGCTTCCAAGATAAGCAGAAACTGAAAGAATATGTGACTACAAAACTAGCTCTGCAAGAAATATTAAGGGGACCCTATAAAAGAAAGAGGAAGCCCAAAGAAGCTGCAGAAACAGGGACTGATTAGGTATTATGATGACACTAAATTGCTATCTTTCAAGAGTTACTCTGAACCTGAATGGGCTAAATGACCCCTTCAAAAGACACAGGATTTCAGACTGGATAAAAAAGCAAGACCCATCTATTTGCTGTCTACAAGAGACTCATTTTAGACCTAAGGACACTTACAGCCTGAAAGTGAAAGGTTGGAGAACTATTTACCATTCAAATGGTCCTCAAAAGAAAGCTGGGGTATCAATACTCACATCAGATAAATTAAAGTTTATCCCAAAGACTAGTAAGAGATGAAGAGGGACACTATACCATACTAAAAGGGTCTATCCAACAAGAATCCCTAACAATCATGAATATTTATGCCCCTAATGTGGGAGCTGCCAAGTATATCAGGCAATTAATAACCAAAGTGAAGACATACTTAGATAATAATACATTAATAGTAGGAGACTTCAACATGGCACTTTCTGCAAGTGACAGATCTTCTAAGCACAACATCACCAAAGAAACAAGAGCTTTGAATGATACACCAGACCAGATGGATTTCACAGATATATACAGAACTTTGCATCTGAACACAACTGAGTACACATTTTCTCAAGTGCACAAGGAACTTTCTCCAGAATAGACCATATACTGGGTCACAAATCAGGTCTCAACCGATACCAAAAGATTGTGATTGTCCCCTACATATTTTCAGACCACAATGTGTTTTGAAACTAGAACTCAATCACAAGAAGAAATTTGAAAGAAACTCAAGCACGTGGAGGTTAAAGTGCATCCTGCTAAAAGATGGATGGGTCTGGTCAACCAGGAAATTAGAGAAGAATTAAAAAGATTCATGGAAACTAATGAAAATGAAGATACAACTGTTCTAAATCTTTGGGATACACAAAAGCAGTCATGAGAGGGAAATACATCGCAATACAACCCTCCATCAAAAAATTGGAAAAAACTCAAATACAGAAGTTAACCTCTCACCTAAAGGAACTGTAGAAAGAACAGAAAATGAGATCCCCTGGGTGGCTTAGTGGTTTAGCACATGCCTTCAGCTCAAGGCATGATCCTGGAGTCCTGGGATGGAGTACCACATCAGGCTCCCTGCATGGAGCCTGCTTCTCCCTCTGCCTATGTCTCTGCCCCCACTCTGAGTCTCTCATGAATAAATAAAGAAATAAAATCTTAAAAAAAAGAACAGCAAATAAAACCTACACCAAGCTGAAGAGAGATAATAAATGTTCGAGCAGAACTCAATGAAATAGAGACTAGAAGAACTATAGAACAGATCAACAAAACCAGGATTTGGTTCTTTGAAAGAATTAATAAGATAGATAAGCCATTAGCAAGCCTTATTAAAAAAAGAAAAGAAAAAAGACTCAAATTAATAAAATCATGAATGAACGAGGAGAGTTCACAAGCAATACCAAGGAAATATAAATGACTTTAAAAACATATGAGCAGCTATGTGCCAATAAATAAGGCAATCTAGAAGAAATGGATGCATTTCTGGAAAACCACAAATTACCAAAACTGGACGAGGAAGAAATAGAAAAGCTGAACAGGCCAATAACCAGGGAGGAAATGGAAGCAGTCATCAAAAACCTCCCAAGACACAGAAGTCCAGGCCAGATGACTTCCCAGGGGAATTCTATCAAACGTTTAAAGAAGAAACAATACCTATTCTACTAAAGCTGTTCCGAAAGATAGAAAGGGGTGGAATACTTCCAAACTCATTTTATGAGGCCAGCATTACCTTAATTCCGAAACCAAAAAAAGACCCCCACCAAAAAGAAAAATTATAGACCAATATCCCTGATCAACACAGATGCAAAAATTGTCAATAAGATACTAGCCAATAGGATCCAACAGTACATTAAGAGGATTATTCACTATGAACAAGTGAAATTTATCCCCGGGATGCAAGGTTTGTTCAATATTTGTAAAACAATCAATGTGATAGATCATATCAACAGAGAAAAAACAAGAACCATATGATCCTCTCAATAGATGCAGAAAAAGCATTTGACAAAATACAGCATCCATTCCTGATCAAAACTCTTCAGAGTGTAGGGATAGAGGGAACATTCCTCAGCATCTTAAAAGCTATCTACAAAAAGCCCACAGCAAATATTCTCAATGGGGAAACACTGGGAGCCTTTCGCCTAAGATCAGGAACATGACAAGGTGTCCACTCTCACCATTGCTATTCAACATAGTACTAGAAGTCCTAGTATTTATCCTAGCCTCAGGAATCAGACAACAAAAAGAAATAAAAGGCATTCAAATTGGCAAAGAATAAGTTAAACTCTCCCTGTTTGCAGATGACATGATACAGTACATAGAAAACCCCAAAGACTCCACCCCAAGATTGCTGGAACTCATACAGCAATTTGGCAGCGTGGCAGGATACAAAATCAATGCCCAGAAATCAGTGACATTTCTATACACTAACAATGAAACTGAAGAAAGAGAAATTAAGGAGTCAATCCCATTTACAATTGCATTGAAAAGTATAAGATACTTAGGAATAAACCTAACCAAAGCGGTAAAGGATCTATACCCTAAAAACTACAGAACCTTTCTGAAAGAAATTGAGGAAGACACAAAGAGATGGAAAAATATTCCATGCTCATGGATTGGAAGAATTGATATTGTGAAAATGTCAATGCTACCCAGGGCAATTTACACATTTAATGCAATCCCTATCAAAATACCATGGACTTTCTTCAGAGAATTGGAACAAATTATCTTAAGATTTGTGTGGAATCAGAAAAGACCCCAGAATATCCAGGGGAATATTAAAAAAGAAAACCATAGCTGGGGGCATCACAATGCCAGATTTCAGCTGGTACTACAAAGCTGTGATCACCAAGACAGTGTGGTAGTGGCACATAAACAGACACATAGATCAATAGAATGGAATAGAGAACCCAGAAATGGGCCCTCAACTCTATGGTCAACTAATATGTGACAAAGCAGGAAAGACTATCCACTGGAAAAAGGACAAATCTTCCATAAATGGTGCTGGGAAAATTGGACATCCACATGCAGAAGAATGAAACTAGACCATTCTCTTACACCACACACAAAGATACACTCAAAATAGATGAAAGACCTAAATGTGAGGCAAGATTCCATCAAATTCCTGGAGGAGAACAGAGGCAACACTCTTTTTGAACTTGGCCACAGCAACTTCTTGCAAGATACATCAATGAAGGAAAGAGAAACAAAAGCAAAAATGAAGTATTGGGACTTAATCAAGATTAAAAGCTTCTGCACAGCAAAACAAAACAAAACAAAACAAAACAAAACAAAACAAAAACAAACAAACAAACAAACAAAACAAAACAAAACAAAACAAAACAAAACCAGCCAACAAAACTAAAAGTCAACCTCCAGAATGGGAGAAGATAGTGCAAATGACTTATCAGATAAAGGGCTAGTATCCAAGGTCTATAAAGCACTTATTAAACTCAACAGCAAAGAAACAAACAATCCAATCATGAAATGGGCAAAAGACATGAACAGAAATGTTACCAAAGAAGACATAGACATGGCCAACAAGCAATGAAAAAATGTTCTGCATCACTTGCCATCAGGGAAATATATGTCAAAACCACAATGAGATACCACCTCACACCAATGAGAATGGGGAACATTAACAAGACAGGAAACAACAAATGTTAGAGAGGATGTGGAGAAAGGGGGGACCTTCTTGCACTATTGGTGGGAATATGAACTGGTGCAGCCACTCTGGAAAACTGTGTAGAGATTCCTCAAAGAGTTAAAAACAGAGCCACCCTATGACCCATCAATTGCACTGCTGGGGATTTACCCCAAAGATACTGATGCAGTGAAAGGCCAAGACTCCTGCACCCCAATGTTTATAGCAGCAATGTCCACAATAGCCAAACTGTGGAAGGAGCCTCGGTGTCCATTGACAGATGAATGGATAAAGAAGCTGTGGTCTATGTATACCATGGAATATTACTCAGCTATTAGAAACAATGAATACCCACCATTTGTTTCATTGTGGATGGACCTGGAGGTATTATGCTGAGTGAAGTAAGTCAATCAGAGAAGGACAAACATTATATGGTTTCGTTCATTTGGGGAGTATAAAAAATAGTGAAAGGGATTACAGGGGAAAGGAAAGAAAAGGAGTGGGAAATGTCAGAAAGAGTGACAGAATATGAGAGACTCCTAACTCTGGGAAACGAACAGATGGTGGAAAGGAGGTCGGGGGATAGGGTGACTGGGTAATGGGCACTGAGGGGGGCACTTGATGGGATAAGACTTGGTGTTATACTGTATGTTAGCAAATGGAATTCCAATAGAACAATATACAAGAAAACCCCGAAATCTGTACCAAGTGTCCACTCAAAGTGCATATAGACAATTAATATGCAGGAGCATTATTATGTTCATAATTCTATCATTCTGCAAGTATAACTAAACAAAAGCTATAAAGGAAATAATAATATTAAGTGCCTAGATGCAACATTTGAATGAACACCCTACATATCAATATTTGAAGTTTCAGTGTAATAAATGTGTTTGATTTCTGTTTTTAACAGAGTTTGGTGTAGCATTAATGCTATTCCCAGAGGATAATATATATCTACAAAAGTTTCTATATTCTGTTTTATTTTATTTTTTTTATATTCTGTTTTAAAACACAATGGGAATAGAAAAATGATTTTAAAGCAATTTCAGTAAACTCAGGGTCTTCATTTTTAACTTTCTTTTAAGATGATGTAAGTGGTCCTTCATTTTCAGAATAAATCTTCAATCTCTCAGCAGTGGGTAGTTCCAACAATGTTGTCTATGAAGGAAAAGTTGACGAAAGAAATAGATGCTAGATCCATGAATTTCTTATGCATGAATCTTCTTTTGAAGGAAAATAAAATTCAAAATGTTCTATCAAATTCTTATGGTGTTTCATAATAGCTTCTCATTGACGTGCAATATTGAAGTCATCACCTACTCCATTAATCAATATTGCTATATTGTGGGGCATATCATAGCATTTCTAGAAATTCTATTCTTCTAAGCATATAATGGTTGGTTTTGCCTTTCATTCTCTTTTTATCTTCTGCTGAAAAATGTTACATTTTTCTCATGATGTGGAAGTGTTAAGATTATTAAAAGTATATTTATATCAGGCCCACAACCCTGTCATTAATGTGGTTGGAATTAAACTGAGTTTTAAAAATTTTATGAATCACAAAGAAATTATTTTGTCGTTTAGGTATTCCCAAAAAAAATAATTTCTTCAGGAACCGCTGTATATCAGCAAACAATGACAGTGTTTATGATCAGTTTCCATATTATCACTTGATAAAAAGAATATTTTTATTTTAATATGTTAGCCTTTATATAATTCACAGTTTTTATCATGCCAATAATCACACGGTTTGGTTTAGCTCACATTTTTTATTGCAAGATTTTCTTTATGAAAAACACAGTATGTTGATTCACTTTTTGGCAAAAAATCCTTAATCTAGCTAACTACTTTAAATGAATTCCTATTATTATTTGTAAGCCATCAGAACTTCTTTTCTTACAAAATGTAAATGCCAAACCATACCTGCTGACCCTGTGTATATATTTGGTTGTTGTGGCAACATCAAATTATTATGAAGGATCCTAGATACCCTCACTCTTAACTCTGGGAAACAAGGAGTAGCAGAAGGGGAGGCAGTTGCAGGGATGGCATAACTGGGTGATAGGCATTAAGGAAGGTGCATGAAGCACGGGGTATTATACAATATGTTGGCAAATTGAATTTAAATAAAAAATAAAAGTAAAATAAAATAAGACACTCTCAATTTCAATACTTGTTTCATTTATTAGCCAGCCAAAATCAGATAGCAGCCCTGCATCAGTGTGACCACATTTTAAGTAGCACTGGTTTACTTGGTATTTAAATAAATTACCTGTTTATGGTTACAAGTAAAACTGGACCAAATCAATAAGGAAATATGCAGCTATCAACCGGTCAGTGTCAAAAGAAATAGATGCCATCTCTTGATGGGAGAATTATTTACATTTCTCCTACATGCAAAATATATTTACCCTTCCCAAGATTTTCATCCCATTGTAGATTCAGACTCAAATTCTGGGATCTCATCATATAAACGCATCCAGTTAGGTGAAACTTCTATTGATCATATGAACTAAGGGGAAGTACTGTGTCTTGCATAAACCCAAGAAAGATGTGTCACAGGAACAGAATAACAATAGTAAGTTGGACACATACAATAGCCCATTTTATTTCATTGCAGCCCATGTGTATTGGGCTGCAATATCATACAACAATAGTAAGTATGGACTTTGAATGGACACTTGGTACAGATTTTGTAATTCTCTTCCTTTTTCCCTGAGGTATGCTTGTTTAGCTTATATGAATTGGGCTGCAATGTCATGTCTGTTGAATCTAATAATAAAAAATGAGGGATGTCCACAAAATGTTGTGTCCATATTGTGAATGTGAATGAAAGGCACATAACAACTCCTCTTCCATAGCAATTATAAAATCCAGGAGGGCACATAGGCTGGTTCTCCTGGGCTGGGGGTGGAAGTAGGAAATTTCCCTTTATGAGGCCCTGTTTCTGCATCTGGAACATGTTCCCTCATCCTTGCTCTCCATATCTCCTCAGCCCACCCTCTTTGTTCTTGGTTCTGACCTCTGAGCTATTCTTCCTTCTCTGTGGGAAATCACTGACATTTGTATTTGAAATGTGTTCTCACTTTGTTTCCAGTTTTAGAAAGTTGGAGTCTGTTTTAGTCATGTATTATTGCAAATATTTGTGGTTTAAAACAACAGATACTTACTATCTCAGTTTCTGCGGGTTGAGATTCAAAAGTGGCTCAGTGAGGTGGTTTTAGTTCAAGATCTCTCATAGGGTAGCAGCCAGGGTATCTGTAGAGGAGGTGGTCCTCTGAAGGCTGTAGGCTCACCTACATGACTATTATCAGGAAGCCTTAGGTTCTGTTGGAGCGACTTGCCTTTTCCTGACACACACACATCTCTTCACAGGCTGTTTGAAGGTATGTGTGAAATGGCGGCAAACTTCCCCCAGAGGAAGTGATCCAAGAGAAAGTGGAGGAAGTCTGCTTTTCAAGGCCTGGTCTCTGAAATCAGACTCAGCCCTGTGTTGTTCTGTCTGTTAGAAGTGAGTCGCTAATTCCACTCCACACTCAAGTTAGAGGGGGAACTTAGGCTCTACCTCTTGGGGGAGGAATGTCACAGAATTTGTGGACATATGTTAAAACCACTCCAGAGGTCCTACAGACTGTTTTCATTTGAACCTCCTCTAGTCTGTTTACTTTTTAGCAGATACAAATTCCTTTAAAATTTTGTGGGATTCTTGTGAATCTCACTAGCACAAAAAGATATTGCAATTTTGAAATAGATGAAAATACGTGGTGGAAACTTGATTTCATTCAATTTCCCTTGATCAAAAGATCTTCATAGTTCAAATGATTAGATTGACATGATACTTTTTTTTTTCTCTCAGAGGAAAAAAGATAAAAGAGCTTGTGTACTAATATATTTAGGGTTGAGGATTTTAGTAATAAGTAAAAAGACCCTTCTTTATAGAATGAACTAAATCTCTTTCACTTATTTTAGTGATTTAAGAAAAAGTCACACCTGTCAACAAGGCTCCTCTAATCTTCATTTAGAAATACTCAGAAAAGCTACAAGTTATGAAAAGGGAGAGTGGAAGTCTTGAGTTGGCTTGAGAAGACATACGTAAGGGGCAGTACACAAGACATAAATGAGAATTCTGGAGTTAGTTTGGAAGGCCTGCTGTTGAGAGAAGACAGAGAGAAAGGAACATGGAAGTAAGACAAAGTGGGATGAGCCACATGGGAGAATTGTCAAGAGGTATTGATGAGCAAATTTGTCTAATATTAAAGTTGTTAGCCTCCCTGTGAGCTAAAATTCCTTCATCTTGCTGAATTTTCAGTGAGCTTAGAATGTGCAAATGTCTTGTATGATCTTCTATTCCACACCCAAGTCCATGAGAAAAGAGGGGAGTTCCACAGGACATGGAATCTAATGATAGTGAAAACATGTAGAAGCCAGTCCATGAAGCTAAAATAACCCTGAAAACATAAATCTCTGGGAATGTACAAAAGGAAGCACAAGGGATAGCTGGTCTGAGCTGTTCATAGCGTCACCATTTTATTTTCGCTAGCAGCCAGTGCAGTACCTTGAACATCAGAAATACTTTATAGTGTTTGCTGAATAAATGAATGGATTAAAGACAATGATTGCTATATGATTTGAAGGACCAAGAAAAATCACTTTGCAACTGTCAAAAGTATTCATATTAATTCTCCATTGATTGCCCTTTACACATATTGTGTTGAATTATTAATTTAAACTGTCTGTGTGACATATTTCTTTTCTCTCTATAGAGCTTTGGTTTGTTTGAACAATTTCTTGCCTCATCATATAATGCAGAACTGATTTAGTGAAAAATTGATTATCTACCTTTGGTGAAGTGGCAGCCTTGTCTCTCTCTTGCTCTAAGACATTAAGCCATACCTTTCTCTCAGTGAAATGTCTGTAAGAAAATGTCATGTCACACATCACTACATTGTGTGAGGAATTATGGTCAGAAGTTAAGTCCGTGTTTATTTTAAGAGATCAGAATTTTGAAATTAATTATGGCATCTTGTATAAAAGCTAATGCTAGCCTGTCAATATGGGGTACATATGCCCTATAACTATCGGCATGGGAGGATTGCAGAGTTTTTTTCTTTGTAGTCTCTGAACCAGGATGATGGGAAAATAATTTCCCAGGTTTACGCAACACCATGCTCTGGAAATAAAGGTTATAGCTCTAAGTTTTAGTTTTGTATCTCTAGGATTCCCCTAAGTCATTATGTGATGCTTCTAAACATACCCTTACCTTCTTCTGTCTGGCAGAAAAACAGTGAGCTTGGGGCACCAGGGTGGCTCAGTGGTTGAACCTCTATCTGCCTTTGGCTCAGGTTGTGATCCTGGGGTCCTGGCATCATTCCTGAATCAGGCTCCCTGCAGGGAGCCTGCTTCTCCCTCTGCCTGTGTCTCTGCCTCTCTCTTTGTATGACTCTCATGAATAAATAAATAAATTTTTAAAAAAAGAGTAAGTTGGTATCCCTGGGTGGCGCAGCGGTTTGGCGCCTGCCTTTGGCCCAGGGCGCGATCCTGGAAACCCGGGATCGAATCCCATGTCGGGCTCCCGGTGCATGGAGCCTGCTTCTCCCTCTGCCTCTCTCTCTCTCTCTCTCTCTCTCTCTCTCTCTCTGACTATCATAAATAAATAAAAAAATAAAAAAAAAATAAAAAAGAGTAAGCTTATATCTACTTGCATCTTTTACTTTCCCTCCTCAGTAATTAATAAATTTAAAATAAAACTTGATTTATTTTCAAAGGTAACTCAGCGCTTGATTAAATTAGATGTGATTTAAATCACTACCCGATGAACCTGTTCTTACATAAAAACTGGAAAAAAAAACATAGTGCATGCTGAATAGTTATGTTGGTAGATTTTATAAAGCCTATGTTACTGATTGGTCAGTACTATTACACACAATTGTACTATAATTAAAAGAAGAACCTGGCAGTCGAATGCTATTTTAAAAATTAGCATAGGTTTTAGGGAGTGGCTGGTTCTGGAAATATGTGCACTTCAGCTGAACAAGTTGCAAAACAGAAATGCTCATTACTTATACAGAAATAGCAACTCTCACTCATTTGTGGCAAAGCTGAAGAAAAGTGAAGAATTCCCACTGGGAAATTGGTTCCAGTGAATCGGCCTGGAGCCAGCTTGAGGTGTGCCTTTATTCATTGCTCCAAGTAATTGAAAATAGATTTTAGATTGTATCCTTAAGCAGTTTGGGGTTAAATTGACCCATTGGAAACCATTTTACTTTTTTGTTTTTTTTTCCTTTTGTAAAATCTGTACATTTTCAATAATAAAATAGGGTACTTTTTTTTTTTTCCTATAAGACACTGAAATGTTAGACCTCAATAGCTGCTTTTGGTACTTATGGAGCTATTTTGCTTAAAGAAAACAGAGTTGAATTAAACTATGTCTCCATGAAATCCTGTTTGATTGCATCAGAGTTTTAAAATTGTGAGGCTATGAAAAAATTAATTTGCATTTATCTTTAGAACATCCTGACCTAGCACAGTAGATTCCAGGTAGCAAATATGCTAACTAAGGATATTAATTCCTGGCTTTGTTTCTAGGGGATCATTTCACTGTTATTGTAAAATGCTGGAAGATATTAGATAATGTCTATCTGGGATGGATTAAAAGGTTGCATGGCATTGGGACAAGGAAAGAAATAAGAAATTCAGGGAAGGATCTAGAATAGAATAAAAGCTGTCAGGAAAGTAAATGGCCAAAAACAGAAGACACAATTTAATATATTGTTACTAATAAAAGTCCTATTTTATTCCTGACTCTAAATAATCATGTATCTAATTTTAAAAATATCACCATTTAATAATAAAATATCAAGACTCTTTGAGTATCCAAATAGTAAATGTGGATGGATGAGTGTCTTTGACATTTAATTCACTGGTACATAATTTGATGAAATTTACTTTGGAATCTATATTAAAGTTGTCAATACTTTATTAAGGGTTTATTCAGTTAAACTGGTCATGTTTAGAAGGGCAGATGATTGTTATAACTGAGCAAGATACATGTAACTTGTTATTTATAAATCATGTTATATGTAGAGCTTACATTGCATATATACAGTTTTTATATATAGTTATAGATATATTAATGTAACTGATTGCTATAACAGTTGAAATATTTGCCTTGACTTCCATAAAGTTTTACCGAAGTATAGATTCCATTTAGTGCAATGCATACATGGAGTACAGTTCAATCCGTGTTGATAAATGCATATACCCATACGACCAACACTACAGTCAAAATATAAAACATTTCCATGAGCCCTTTACAGTCCAATCCCGTTATCCATTCCTGGACCCAGACAATCACTAATACACTTTCTGTAAGTGTAGAATAGAATTGCTTTTCTGAGACTTTCATATGAGTAGAATCATATATTATGGGATCCTTTGAACCTGGCTTCTTTGGTTCACATAACGTTTTGTTTATTTACCCATTATGTTCTGTATGTCAGTTTTCATTCTTTATTGTTGTGTAGAATCTGCTGTGTGGGTGTACTACAATTTTTCCATTCATCTGTTGGTAGATACTGGTTTATTTCCGATTTGAGATATTATGAATAAAATTTCTACAGACAACCAAGTACAAGTCTTTATGGACCTGTAGATTCTCATTCATTTTAGGTAACTATTTAAGAACATTTGGATTAGAAGGCCAGCACACATTTACCATTATAATAAATGATTTTTCCCAAAGTGGTCATGCAACTTTATATTCTCAGAAGCAATGTGTGAGAGTTTCAGTTCTCATTACTTCTTAGTATTTTGTCAGTCTTTTATATCACCTAGTAAGCTTATAGTGGTATCTTACTGCGGCTTTAATTTGATTTTCTCTGATGACTAACTATATTGAACATTTTTGCATGTACTGACTAGTCATATTTTGTCCTCTTTTGTAAAGTGTCTATTCAAATTTTGTCAATATTTTCATAGGGATATTTGTCTTCTTATTGATATGTATTACAAATATTTTCTCCCAGTGTGAGGATTGCCTTTTTATTTTCTTAAAGAAAGATGTCAGTGAAGTCTTTTAATTTATGATTTCTACCTCTGATATCCTATCTAAGAAATCTTTACCTATGTTGAGGGAAAAAGATTTTATCCTCTGTTTCTTTTAGACATTTTCTAGATATGGCTTTTAAATTAGGTCTGGGGTACATTTCAGTTTAGTTTTTGTGTATGACATGAGGCAAAGGTGGAGGTTCATCTTTCTATGAATGTGCAGTCAACATAACATGATTTGGTGGAAAAAAAACTTCATTGAATCACATTGGCACATTTACTGAAAATCAGTTGACATGTGATTGCGTTTTGGGGCCTCTCTATTGTATGGCTTTGATCTATATGCCTATTATGCCAATACCACAAAATCTTGATTAAGAAATCTTGAAATCTGTTAGTGGTATCTTCTTTCATTTTATTCTCAGCCAAAATTCCTTGCTATTCTTTGCATGTTCTATAAATGTTTGTTCTATATGTTCTATAAATGTTTGCATGTTCTTTGCATGTTTCTATAAATTGTAGAAATTGCTTATCAATTTATATAAAAAGAACTACTATTTTGATTAAGAATGAGTTCAATCTAAAGATCAGTATGTAGAGAATTGACATGGTAACAATATTTAGCCTTCCAATTCATGAACATGATATGCCTTTGATAAACTTATTTTCAATAATTTTCTATGCCATCTTTTATAGTCTCTAATATGTGTGCTTTACACATTTTGTCAGATTTATCTCTTCATTGATTGTTGTATGTTGACCTTGTATTCTGTGATCTTGTTCAATGCACTTATTTTAATAGCTCTTTTATTACTATTATTAATATTATGGTAAATTCATTAGGATTTCTTTGAAGGGGGATTGTCTTCTGCATATAAAGCAATTTTATTTCCTCATTTCCAATCTGCATGGCTTTTCCTTTTCTTAACCATTGCCCTGACTAGGACCTCCAGTATGATATTGAACAGAAGTGGTGAGAGCCAGCAGGCATCTTGTTCACTCCCAATGAGGATTTAAATATTCAGGCTTTCACCTTCCGCATGTTAGCTCAAGGATTTTCGTACATGTTTCTATTAGATTGAGGTGGTTCCTTTCCATTTCTAATTTGCTGTGAATTTTTATCATAAAACATCTTGAATTTTGTCAAATGCTCACTTGAAATGTTTATATGTGTTTTATGCTTTATTCAGCTAGTATGTTCAAGTGCACTAATTTTTGAATGTTAAAATGAGCTTGCATTCTTATTATAAATACCATTTACGCATGGCACATTTCCTTTTTCATGTATTGTTGGATTTGATTTGCTAACTTTTTCAGGTATCTTGTATTCATGTTCATGGGAAATATGGATCTACAGTTTTTCTTCTTATTATGTATTTTTTGTAGTTTTGGTATCAAGATAATGCTTGCCTCATAAAGTTATTTGAAAATAACATGTTCACCTTATCCTTTATTGTCTTTTTGATTATAATTATGATCTTTCTTTTATTCCTGACCTTGATCATTTATGCTTTATTTCTTCTTTTCTTCGTCCTTCTAACTAGATTTTTAGAAGTTTGTTGATTAAAAAAAAAACAACTTCTGGCTTGATTTTCTCTATATTGTCTTTACTATTTTCTATTTAATAATTTTCTACTTCTTTTCACTTTCGTACTTCTAATCACTATAAGGTTATTTTGTTTCTTGTTATAAATCATTGCTTTTGGATCATCTAATTATCCTAATTCAAATATTTTAGCTGTAAATTTCCTAGTAATTAATTACTGCTCTAGCTGTATACCATAAATTTTGATGTATTGGATCCTCATTTTCATTTGGTTCAAAATGTTCTCGTATATTTTTGTTTGACCTACTGATTATATCCAAGTCTATATTTATTTTTTAATTATTTGAGTTTTTCCATGCTTTTTCTGTATTAGTTTTTGAATTCAATTCTGTTGTGGTCAGATAACTTTGTATGATTTCAGTCTTGTAAAATTTATTTAGAATTGGTTGTGGCCTGGGATATAGTCTGCTTGGCTGAATGTTTCATTCACAGATACCCGAAAATAGTATGCAATCTTCTATTTATATGTGGGGTTATCTATAAATGCCAATTTGGTCAACTATTGATGCTATATATTACATAATCTGTTTATTTCCTTTCTGCTTATGGATTCTAGATTGCTTTGTTCTCCTTGACTTTTCATCCATCTTCCCTTGCCAAATGTTCAACCCTTGAATTAATAGCTTCAGCAACTGGTAGAAGGACAGCAGGCTTATAGAGACTGTTTATACATACAGTTCATACGATGACATTAAATCTCATGATGCTTCCTAACTGAACCTTGACTTACACACCTGTTCAGTCTTTACGTAATGTCTCCCGCTTTCCACTTTTATCTATTTTTATTGTTTTCAGATGTGGGTTTGTTTAAGATTTGTATTTGTTTGTTTGTTTGTTTGTTTATTTATTTATTTATTTATTTATTTATTTATTTATTTGGCAGAGGGAGAGAGAGAGAGCGCACAAGCAGAGGGAGGGGCAGGTGGAGAGGGAGAAACATTGCCCAAACTACTTAAATCTCTCTGCTTCATTTTCTTCATGTGATTCTCTTGAGACTTAAATTAATACAAGTTCAGCCCTGAGATAACTGACTAGCATATTTTAAGTATATGATCAATATTAGGTTTTATTAAGTGCAAATTTGTGTTAAATCCAGCCTAATTTAAAGTAAAATCAATGGATAGATACAATGTTGTGCACAAGGAAGCTCATTTTAGTCTTATTTTTTTAGGTAGCCTAGCAAAGAGTAAATTTCAAGGTTTTGTAATTCACTAGTTAACTCTGTGTACACCAAGAATTCCCAGGTGCTAATGGTATATAATCTGCTTTCTTTTAATTTCTCTTGGGAACTAAATATATTACAAGTAAGTTTTTCATTTGTTCCAGTGAAATCTATCCCCATGACTTGTAGTCATGCCTTGGCTCTAGATATGTCTCTACCTTCTAGCATCACTTCTTGGATAATAAACATCTCGGGTTAAAGACATACATACCTTTATGATAGTACCTTATTTTATCAGGAAGAAAATAAAAGTAACGTATATTCTTTCCGTTTTTTCTCTTTCATATAGAAACTTAATGTTTCTGAGTTTGGCTGAGAATCATCATGGCTTTCCTTTATCTGTAAGGAGAAAGAGTCCTATACTTGTTTCTGCCAACAATCATGAATTCTAGAATCAGAGGTGGCTGTGTCAGAAAATATAGCAGGACATATCTTTAAATATCTTAAAATGTGGCATAATGGATCATAAAGAACAAAATGTAAAGATCAATATCACTTTTTTTCTCTTATTTTTTTTCTAACAAAAACTGTGAAGACCAGTGCAAAGGAAGTATAACTATATCCTTTATATGCTCTCATTAGCACATATAATTGAGAAACTGAAGCTCACATCACAGGCTTATGTTGATCTCTTCTCCCAAGTCAACAGAGATTTTATTCAGAGAAATCATCTGAAAATCTCTAAATATATTTCAAACGATGAACATCTTTCAGAATAAGAAAGCTAAATCCTAGTCTGGGTCCTATATGGATTCTCAAGTTATCTGCACAGAACAACACTAGGCTTTCTTTCAAATTTTGTACAGAACATATTTCTTGAGAAATACTAGCTGAATAATTATGGATGGAAAACATTTTTGCAGTCATTTTAAAAAGTAGAGGCATATCTGAAGTTACAAAGAAATGAATGATCTGGCATTTTCTTCAGGTTATACCTTCTGTCAAATGATTTTTCTTATATTGACCTGGGTTTGCTATATCGTGCATGTGAATAGCAATGTTGGAAAATGCCACTTGGAAAAATAGGTTCTATTCAGGTCATGTCACTTTTATGTCTTTTCAGATTCATGGGGAACATTTTGTTTTTCCTGAAAATGGCATCCTGTGATACCAATAGTAAAAAGGCTGTATTTTTCCCCTAAGATCTGTGGTTTTGTTGTTAAAGTTCCTAATACCGGGCCTGATCATTTAGGATCTACATGTTATCCACCTGAAGTATCTGATAACCCATGATGCCAATCAGTCTTCTGGTTCCAACTGCATGTGACAGTCACACAACTTGGGGGTGAGGGGTGGTGTTTTTTGTTTTGTTTTGATTTTCGATCCTTTAACAAAGCTACAGGAAAATCATGGCTATAAGCAGTGCCTGTGAGGTAACTGGGGAGAAGGTGTGGAAATCACCAAGATATCTTTTCTCTTTCTGGAAACATTTATTTCCTCCCTCTGTAAACTAGCATCGAGATTATGGCAGCTTGGAGCTCCAGACTCAAATCTCCTGGTTTTGCCGCTGAGCAGACATTGAAAGCTACTTTCCTCTATCTCAAGATCAGAAACCTAAGGTGATTGCGGCTGGGTCAGGGACCTGGCCTGAGGTTCTAACAAGTGCCAGGGATGGTGGATGGGGATCCACCTCACTCAGTAGCCTGCTAAATGAGGGGACAATTCTGTTGTCATCATTCAATGGATGGGGTGTCCTCAGTAATTAAAGGATTTCCTGGTTCTTCATTTACTTAAATATAACCTATAGCACATGTGCACACATTTCTTACCATTAAATACCTCTTGTTTATTTTCACATGTTCTCAGTTTCAAAACAAAAGTGTTTAAGAGCTTTGTATGTTGTCAATCTTTTTATTTTTCTAGTGAAAATGTGGTGGTCTACCATTATTAGGACATCAAGAACCTGGAGAATGCCTAATGATAAAGGTGCCTGTAAACTCAGATCTCATAGCAACCTGACTCATGGAGTATTTGTGCACTTCTGTACTTTCTACTCTCAGAGGAGCTATCTAGATTTTGCTTGTTGCTTCAGGCTGCATTCATAAACTTTCCAGATCAAATATCAACTGAAAAGCTTATTAAAAATATAGGTTCACTGGCCTTGCCCCAAGATCTACTGAAAAAATAGTCAATTTTTTTGCTAAGATTTTTTATTTATTTGGGAGAGATAGAGTCCATGTGCAAGAGGAGGTGGTGAGGGGCAGAGGGACCAGGAGAAGGAGAGGGAGAGAATCTCAAGCCCTGCTCAGTGCAGACCCTGATGTGGGGCTCAGTCCCACTTGCCTGAGATCATGACCTGAACCAAAATCAAAAGTATGTTGCTTAACCAACTGTGCCGCCCAGGCACCCCAGAAAAAGTAATCTATATTCTTATACTCAGTCAAGTCTGGAAGAAATGCAGGGTATCAAGAGTAAGCTAGTGGATTACTTATAATTTTCTAAGTGGGGGACTCTTTCTAATTAGTATGTGTGGAACACAGAGGGATCAAAGTGGACTGAAGGCAATGATTTGCTTTCTGGTTTTTCAGCTATTTACTTATTCTCTTACTAAAGCATTTTTTTTCGGAGTAAACAACATTATTTTTGTGTTTTTGAATTATTCATCAGTTACCTTGTTAATAAACAATATAACATTTTCTTCCTCCATTCATGTAAATGTTCTCTAAGAGTACCAAGATAAGAACCATGAATATTAGAAGGTAGGTTTTTGTTCACACATTCCTTCACATGGAATAGCTTCTTTGATCTTTGTTGAAATATGGTGAGATTATTGGGGTCAGTATCTTCCATTTTTAGCAGAAGAGAAACATTAAGAGTTAGAAGAATTAAGTCATTGCTTCAATTGACAGAGTGTCCACAGAGCCAGGGACAAGACCAGAGCTTCCTCACCCAAGTCCCACTCCAACCCTCCTGGGCTACATACACTTCTTCCTTCTGAGGGCATAACAGCAGCTATTACTTCTAGCAAACTCCAGTTCATCTTATCCATTCATAAAATAAAACCGATAAAAATGTTATAGGTTTGTTGACAAGATGAAATGTGAGATAATATTTGAGACACCTCTAGAAAGTTTGAAGGTATATGTATAGTAGGTGGTAGATGTTTCAAGGATGTAGATTCTCTCTTTTCTCACAATATGTCATGTCTCCATCTCTATTTTACTATTTCTTTTACTTTTAATAAATTAAAAGCAGGTAACTTGTTTTGAAATTGTAAGATGCTTAACAAATCAACATACAGTAAGTATTACAGGAAAATATGTAAATATCTCGAAGCACTGGTGACCACTGACTGACTTGACTTTGGAATCAAGTCTGGCTCTTGCAGTATGATTGTGAGCACACCACTAATATGACCTTTTGAGGTTCTAAACTTTTATTTAAGGAAATAGGGAATGTAGATTAGATTAACAGTTTATATATATTTTGATACCAAGATATATTTAATTATTTTTCCCATGTATATGAACTACTTTTTCAAAGACTTTATTCTGTAGGAAAATTGCATTTAGAAAAAAGCGTTTTTCTTTCATCTTCTAATTACTCATAAGATAAATAGCACATGTGAGTATGTAGTATATATACTCCATCAATCATAACTTACTGGAATGAAATAATTACATGTAGCTCTGGGAAATTTAATTCCAGGTTTATTTTTTATATAAATTTATTTTTATTGGTGTTCAATTTGCCAACATATGGCATAACACCCAGTGCTCATCCTATCAAGTGCCCCCCTCAGTGCCCATCACCCAGTCACCCCCACCCCCCGCCCACCTCCCTTTCTACCACCCCTAGTTAGTTTCCCAAAGTTAGGAATCTTCATGTTCTGTCTCCCTTATTGATATTTCCCACTCATTTTTTCTCCTTTCCCCTTTATTCCCTTTCACTATTTTTTGTATTCCCCAAATGAATGAGACCATGCAATGTTTGTCCTTCTCCGATTGACTTATTTCACTCAGCATAATACCTTCCAGTTCCATCCACGTTGAAGCAAATGGTGGGTATTTGTCGTTTCTAATGGCTGAGTAATATTCCATGGTATACATAGACCACAGCTTCTTTATCCATTCATCTTTCGATGGACACCAAGGCTCCTTCCACAGTTTAGCTATTGTGGACATTGCTGCTATAAACATTAGGGTGCAGGTGTCCCGGCATTTCATTGCATCTGTATCTTTGGGGTAAATCCCCACCAGTGCAATTGCTGGGTCGTAGGGCAGGTCTATTTTTAACTCTTTGAGGAACCTCCACACAGTTTTCCAGAGTGGCTGCACCAGTTCACATTCCCACCAACAGTGCAGGAGGGTTCCCCTCTCTCCACATCCTCTCCAACATTTGTGGTTTCCTGCCTTGTTAATTTTCCTCATTCTCACTGGTGTGAGGTGGTATCTCATTGTGGTTTTGATTTGTATTTCCCTGATGGCCAGTGATGCAGAGCATTTTCTCATGTGCCCATTGGCCATGTCTATGTCTTCCTCTGTGAGATTTCTGTTCATGTCTTTTGCCCATTTCATGATTGGATTGTTTGTTTCTTTGCTGTTGAGTTTAATAAGTTCTTTATAGGACTTGGATACTAGCCCTGTATCTGATAGGTCATTTGCACTATCTTCTCCCATTCTGTAGGTTGTCTTTTAGTTTTGTTGACTGTTTCTTCTGCTGTGCAAAAGCTTCTTATCTTGATGAAGTCCCAATAGTTCATTTTTGCTTTTGTTTCTTTTGCCTTCGTGGATGTATCTTGCAAGAAGTTACTGTGGCCGAGTTCAAAAAGGGTGTTGCCTGTGTTCTCCTCTAGGATTTTGATGGAATGTTGTCTCACATTTAGATCTTTCATCCATTTTGAGTTTATCTTTGTGTATGGTGCAAGAGAGTGGTCTAGTTTCATTCTTCTGCATGTGGCTGTCCAATTTTCCCAGCACCATTTATTGAAGAGACTGTCTTTTTTCTAAGAAACCTGGTCTGTTATTTAATCTGTGCAAGGAGCACAAACATAGCAGATGTTGGGAGGGTCACATTCCTATTTCCATTCTTAATACAATTACATGTCTATAGACATATACATTTTTTAAAAATTTTATTTAAATACCAGTTAGCTAACATACAGTGAGAATTTAGTGACTCACAACTTCTCTACATCACCTGGTGCTCATCACAACAGGTGCCTTCCTTCATCCCCATCACCTGCTTTCCCTCATCCTCTCCCCAACCTCCCCTCTGGTGACCATTAGTGTGTTGTCTGTAATTCAGAGTCTGTTTCTTGATTTAGTTTCTTCTTTTTGCCCCATATGATCATCTGTTTTGTTTCTTCAATTCTACATAGGAGTGAAATCATATGATATTTGTCTTTCTGTGACTGACTTATTTCACTTAGCATCATACTCTTTAATTCCATCTATGTCTTTGCAATGGCAAGTTTTAATTTTTTATGGATGAATAATATTCAATTGTATGTATAAGTTGCCTCTTCTTTATCCATTCATCAGTCAACGGACACTTCAGATGTTTCCATAATTTTGCCATTATTGATAATGCTGCTATAAACATTGAGGTGCATGTATCCTTCTGAATTACTATTTTTGTATTCTTTGTGTCAATACCTATCTCTATTCTTATATTTGTTGTTTTGTAAGCATCATCCTTGTTTCATTTCTGTTGAACCAGATGACTTCTCCCAGCATTATTCTAAGCACCTGTACATTTTCAAAGACTTCAGCAAGGAGTACCTTGAGACAAAAAAAAAAAAAAAAAAAAAAAGAAAAAAAAAGAAACAAACATAGCATAGACACAGAAGGTAGGTGGGAGGTTATATTGATTGCAAGAAATCAGAGAAAGAATTATGGAATTTGGAAAATGTTCTTCCTGTAGTGTGAGTGGCAAACAGTTCCAAATTCACAAAGTGTTTTCAGTATGAATGTTCTCATCTTGGTGAAAGAAACCCCCAACACATGATTTTGAAATCTACATTCTTCTTGCCTGTGGGATTTCAATCTTCTTTCTTAAAATGCCCAAGAATTTTTTTTTTAACTATGTAGTTGAGTAAATCAGAGTGACAACACAAAACAGAATGGGGAAATTACTAACGTCATTTATAATACTTGTACGAGGATTTCTAAAGAGACAAAGAGCCTCCAAGCCTCACTACCTAGGTTCTCATTCTCCTTCATTAATTCATTAAATACCTATTGATGCATGACCTTCTCTAGCAAGTAATTTCTCATCTTGGCAAACCTTGGAATCTCCTCCCTCTAGTCTTGTATGCCATCATAATACAACAAGTGCGCTATGCTCGTTAATTTACGTATCTGTCTTCCTTGCTATATGTACACACCACGACCTACACATAGAACACAAGAGCAGTTCCTAATCCTCAGGAAGCGATAAACGATCTTGATGGAGGTTTGGATCTCAAAGATCTGCAAAACCTCTTTGGGGCTTTTTAATATAAATGTCTTCACAATGATTTTCAAGCTTATATTGATACTAATCTAGCTGAATTTAATACCTCTTATTTGGGGAATTGTATATGAGTTTTCCTCTATCTTATGTATTTTGTGTTTACTGCATGCTTTATCCCTATCATCTATTTATTATTTTCTCCTGAGGTAGTATATAATTTCTCTAACTTTTCTGCTTATCAAAATTTTTTAGTACATGCTTTCTTATATTTGTCAGTTAATGTTAAATAAGATAAAACAGAGTGGCAAGAGGAGGATCCAACTTCCTAATAAAATTTGTGTGTGTATGCAGAAAAAATGTTTAGACAATATAGAGGGATAAAATGATGATGCAAAAATTTATGGTATTTATGGTTGATAATGCTTGGCTTTTAGTTTCTGGCAGCATTTGTCTTAAATAATTCAAAACTATATAGGTAGAATTAAGAATGTGGAGAGAATATTTTTAAAGCTTTAAGAAATGATTCAATGAAGGGATGAAGAGTTACAGGAAATCTCAGAGTGAGTCCAAGAAACACAAAGTGGAGTCATTAGCTGGAGAGGTAAGCTAAACCTGGGAATGATGGTTGCCTGAGGTCATGTACTAATGCCGGGAGACCTTTGGTTTATAGCCCAACAGAATGACAAGAGACACTCTGGGCCACTGTCAGTGGGCTTTCTGGTTACAGACTGCAGAAATATGGGCTTCCCAGAAGCTCTGCATTATCCTCATGAGACACAGTACACTTAGAGGAAGGAAAACAAAACACACCACTGAGGGGACAATAGGACATGTGCAAATCTTGGCTGTGACACTCACAGAGACAGTTTAATCACAAGCTGGTGGATATGCAGACATGAGACCTGAAAGAATCAGAGGAAAACAGAAGAAACTAGAATGCGACCCACAAATACTTAATATACTGAAATTATTTGCATAGGCTATATACTCATCTGCTTAATGTTGTAAATAAAAGAGGATATTGAGAGTATGTGTAAAACAACAAGAGGCATAATAATTAACAGGGCAAAATGTTAAAACAAATACAACTTACAGAAATGTAAAGGATAATAAGGTGATGAAAATGAGGGTGATAAAGGTGTTCTAAAATTTATTGTGGTGATGGTGCACAACTCTGAATATATTAAAAAGCATTGAATTGTGTACTTTATGCAAATTCTGTAGCATATGAATTATGTTTCAATACAACTGGTGTGTTTCTTTAGAAATTTTGTAGGACTTATTTCTTTATTGCCCAGTATAATAGTCTGTTTCCTGGAAAGGAAATCTTGAACCTGAGACAGAGAAAGACATAGAGAGAGAGAGAACAGAAAACATTAATAAATGTGTGAAGAGTTAGATTAATTTGGATTGACTTTTTCTTCTACTATTCATGTGATTTTGATATTAGGAAAGAATGGGCCATACAGGACCTACTGGGTCTTTCTGGGCTACCAGTATACTGAACCAAACCTGGAAAATTGGATCAGAGTAGCTCATATACTGATTATATATTTGGACTAATGTGCTGAGCATATAACTCTGTATCACAGGGTTAGTATGACATTAAAAAAAAAAAGCTTGTCTTTCAACTTTTCTAAAAATTTGAAAAATTTGAGGTATAATTTGCATACAAGAAATGCACAAATTTTAAGTTCATAGCTTGATGAATTTTGACAATCGCATGCATGTGTTATCACATATTAAGCTATAGGTGATCGCCATTACTTCAGAAAAATCACTTGTGCCCTGTTCCAGTCAATCCCACCTTTAATGACGGACATTGCTCTGAAATCTTTGCCACCAGAACCAAGTTTTTACTATTCTGCTTTAGTCTTCTTATATGAATTTTATATAAAAGCTTTATATAAGGCTTCTTTCACTCAGCGTCATGTTTTTGAGATTCATCCACATTGGTGACTAGTTCATTGCTTTTTAGCACTAAGGAGTCTTCCATTATACGGAAATTACTTATCTGATCTCCTGATGGACATTTGAGCTACTTTTTGGCTTTTCGTTAATTGAAATAAGGTTGTTGTGAAGCAGCACACTCCAGGATTTTTTTTTGTGTATTTATGTTTTAATTTATTTTGGATAAATGATGACTACATTTATGAGAAACTTCTAGATTGATTTCCAAATACGTATCCTTTTATATTCCCACCAGCAATATGTGAGAGTCTCAGCTACACTGCATGCTTGTCATCACTTGGTGTTGTCTTTTTATGCTTTAACCATTGTAGTTGAGTAGATGAGAGTATCATACTGTGGTTTTAATTTGCATTTTTCTGATAACTAATAATGTTGAACACACACATGGGCTTATTAATCACTACTATATAAACCTCGGTGAAATACCCGTTTTTATATTTGGGTTTTTTTTATTATTTAGTTGTAGACATTGTTCATATATTCTTGATTGAAGTTCTTTGTAAGTTACATTTATTGCATATTTTCGCAGTTTGAAGTTTATATATTTATATTTTAAACAATGTGAGCAATATGTTTTAATTTTGATAACTTATTTTTTGTTAATGGTTTCTGTGTCCTATTCATGAGCTCTTTGTCCACCCCAATGTCAGCCCAAGGTCATGAAGCTAAGCTACATCGAAAGGCAGGCTTTAAAATGTAAGATTGTACATTTAGGTCTTTGGTTTATTTCAAATCAATTCTTTTGTGTATAGTGTAAGGTATCAGTTAAGGTTCATTTTTTTCCCTTATGGATAACCAATCAGTCTTCCAGCACAATTTATTTAAAAGAACTTCTTTCTCCATTTAATTACTGACACCTTGTTGAAAGTAAATGGATTAACCTGAGTGTTAGGTTTTGTTTTGTTTTTTCAATTAAATCTTTTATTCTGTTAAATTGATCTACTTGTTTATTTTTATGCCTATGACAATACTACGTTGTCATGATCAATGCAGCAATATAGTAACTTTTGATTTATATGACCTCCTTTTTAAATTTATCTTTTAAAAATTGTGTTAGCTGCTCCAGGCCTTTTTTTTCCACATAAAAAATTGCTAGAAAGAATTAACACTGCAACAATATTGCAACAATATTGAGTATTGTAATCTTTTGACATGATATATCTCTCTACTGGTGTTTTGGGGCTTCTTTCTTTAGTTCTTCATCAGTGTAGCTAGAGTTTTATCAATCTAGATTTTTTTTTGAATTGTTTATCCATTTTTATTTGAATAATTTTCACGATTATCTCATTTCTTTCCTTCATTCTCCTTACTTTAATTTTTAATATTTTGATCATTTGGGGCACCTGAGTGGCTCAATCAGTTAAGTATCTGCCTTTGGCTTAGGTCATTATCCCAGGACCCTGGGATTGAGTTCCACGTTGGGCTCCCTGCTCAGTGAGAAGTCTGCTTCTCCCTCTACCCCTGCTCGTGCTCTTTCTCTCTTTGTCAAATAAGTAAATGAAATCTTTTTTCTTTATTTTATTTCATTTTTTAAATGAAATCTTTTTTAAAAAGGATTTTTTAGGTTTTAGATGAGCTTTAGATTTTTAAAAATATTTTTAAAAAGGTATTCCCCCAAAAAAGATTTTAGTCTTTCTTATATCTTAAGGTATAAGCTCCAATCTTTGATATTGAGCCATTATTCTTTCTCCAATACAAGCATTATATCAGTTTCCTAGGGCTACCATAAAAGGTGCCACAAATCAGGCAGCTTAAACTATAGTAATTTTTGTCTTAGAGTTATTTCTGGAGTCTAGAAGTCTGAGATCAAGGTGTTGGCAGAATTGGTTCTTTCTGAGAGAGATAAGGTAGGGTTTGGTCCAGTTCTCTCTCTCTTAGTTTCTGGGGGTTTGCTGGCGATCTTTGGCATGCCTTATCATGTACACACATCATCCCAATCTCTACCTTCATCTTTACATGGCGTTCTTCCTGTGTGTGGGCTCCTGTCCACAATTCCACTATCCATAAGGACACCAGTTCTACCTGATTAAGGGCTCACCCATCCAGGATGATCTTATCCTAATTAACTCCATCTGTAGAGACACTATTTCTAAATAAGGTCACAGTCTGAATACAACTGTGTTGTAGTTTAGGACTTCAACACATGACCTGAAAGGAGAGGGAACACAGTTCAACCCATAGCAAGAACACAACTTCCCTTCTAAGTATTGCTGCACTGAATCCGAGAGATTCCAATGTTATATATTCATTATTATCCAGTTTGAAATAGTTTCTAACTTCGACTTTTAATTTTTTCCTAACCCATGGATTTCAAAGAGTTTGAAGTTTAATTTTGAAAGACTCAGTTTTCTAGGGTCCCAGGTGGTACAGTCAGTTAAGTGTCCAGTTCTTGGTTTTGGCTCAGGTTATGATCTCAGGGTCATGGATCAAAAAGCCCTGTTTTGGGCTTCATGCTCAGCAAGGAGTCTGCTTGAGATCGTCTCTCTCCATCTCCCTCTGCCCCTTCCACTTATGATCTCTTTCTCTGAAACAAATAAATTTTTAAAAAATATCCAATTTTTTTTAGGTTTTATTGTATTGGTTTCTTTGTTTTTTTTTTTTTTAATTTTTATTCATCCGTGATAGGAACACAGTGAGAGAGAGAGGCAGAGACACAGGCAGAGGGAGAAGCAGGCTCCATGCACCGGGAGCCCGACGTGGGACTCGATCCCGGATCTCCAGGATCGCGCCCTGGGCCAAAGGCAGGCGCCAAACCGCTGCGCCACCCAGGGATCCCTTATATTGGTTTCTAATTTATTTCTATTGATATTGCACAACATACTATAAGTGATTTTTTTAAATAGCTTTACTGAGGTCTGATTAGAATACATATTGAAAGTGTACAATTTGATAAATTTTAAATATATACACATCTGTAAATTTTTACTAAAATCAAGATAATGAACATTTATTTATTTGTCCCCAAGGTGGTGTCTCTTGGTGAGCCCTTTCTCTCCCCCAGTTACTAGGAAAACAGTGATCTAGATTCTATAACTACAGATTAGTTTGCATTTTCTATATTTTTATATAAACTTTACTAGACAGGATGCACTATTTTTTGTCTGGTTTCTTTCACTCACCATAATTACTCTGTGATTCATCCATACTGAAGCATGAACAATAGTTGATTCTTTTTTATATTTGACTAGTTTGTCTATTTCCATTTGGGTTGTTTTTAGTTTTGGGTTATTACAAATAAAACTGCTGTGAAAATCTGCATACAGATCTTTGTATGAACATATGCTTTCATTCATCTTGGATAAATATCTTGAAGTGGAATGGCGACACATATGCACATGACCGCAGTGTGCCAGGTGTATGATTAACTTTACAAGAAATGAACAAACTATTTTCCAGAGTGGTTGTATAATTAATATTTCAAGCAGTATTGTCTGAGATTTGCTCCACATTCATGACATCACATGGTGTGATCAAACTTTTTAATTTCAGGCTATCAGAATGATAATTCTGTGGTGGCATTATCTCATTTTTTGGCTTTATTTTGCATCTTGCTAATGATTAGTCATAGTGAGCATGTTTTCCTTTGGTTATTTACAATCTATATTTCCTCTTTAGTAAAGTGATTTTCTTATCTTTTACACACTTTTGATGGATTAGTTTTTAATTACTGAGTTTTAAGAGCTATTTATGTATTCTGGATATGATACTTTTATCAGATGTGTGATTTGCAAATATTTTCTCTCAGTCTCTGACTTGTTTATTCATTTCCTCAGTAGTGTCTTTAAAGAGCAAAAATTCCTAATTTTAACGAGCCAAAGTTTATCAATTATCTTTCTCTTCTGGATCATGATTGTGCTGTCACAGTTAAGAAAGCTTAGCTAAAGTTAGTCCTGGTCACAAAGATTTCTCCTATGTTGGTTCTATAATTTTTACAATTTTCCCTAATAATCAAATTCAAATTTTATTATAAGTTTTACAGTTAGATCTTTGACTCATTTTGCATTACTTTTTCTATATGGTGTGAGGTATGATTTTTTTAAAATATAAATATATCTATTTTTTTCACTATTTCAAATATATTTATCTTGCTATATTGTAATGCATTTTTAAAAGATGCTTTACTTCTATTTTTGGATTCAGTTGTTTTATTAGCAGAGTTTTAGCTTTGGTTCAGATAGGCAAGTTGTTTATTTGCAGATAACCATGATCTTTTTGAGGCTGTTTAACCTCTGGTAGGATGGGTATATAGTAGCATTTGCTGTAAGTCTAGATGAACTCTTCTCCCATAAGGGCTTTTAATAATTTACTACAAGCTTGAATTATTCAATGAAGACTCTTTTCTGTTTGGAATCAAATGCCTCCCCAACTTGTACAAATTCCCATAGTATCTTCAGCTTCTTTTATTTCCCTTCCTGGTAGTTGTTTCTTACACATGCTCATGGAGTTCTGCTCTAGGCATATGTATTCTAGTGTTGGGCCAAACATTCGAGGAGACATCCTGTGAGGTTCTGGATTTGGTTTTCATATACAGTTCTCTCTTGTCTGGTACTCTGCACCATGAACTACGGTCCCTCCCAGAGCCCACACTCTCTTTTCTATCTACTGAGCTCAGCGAGACCTCACTGTGAGGAATGGACTTCCCATCCTTTCACTTCAGTCTGGAACCTGGTGTTAGGCCATGGAATTTCCATGGGACTGCATTTTACTCTCCCTTCTTTCCAGGTTTTCCATTCTTCCCTACATGCTGTAAAACATCTGAACACATTGACTTCGTATACTTCGTCCAGCTTCATTGTTGTGTATAGTCAGACAGCGGTTACTTCATCATGGCTAATAGATGTCCATAACAAGTTTTAAAATGATCAAATTGTTCACAGTTTCTGACTTGAACTACTTTCCCTGACTTATCTTGCATTTCTAGTTCCTTCTATTCCTTTTTCACCCCCTGGTGATATATCTTTTTTCAGTCCTAAGATAACACATTTAGAGATTTGACTTTTTTCTCCATTTCTCTTTCATCAAGGTGCACTCTTCAGCTATGTTGCTAATAACTTCCCTGAATAAATAAATATTTTGCTTGCTTGAGCAATTTTGCAGGTTCACACAGGTAACAGTCTTTCCAAGTTAGGTCTTAACGATAAGAACTGAATGTTAGATTGGATTATCTAGTTAGATATTGTCTTTTAAAGATATTTGCCTTTGCAGCCCTTCTTTTCTAGATAAGGCCTCTTCATGATAAGAAATAATAAACAATCCAATTTGAGGATAATTTTAAGAACTAACTAATAATTATTCACTTACAGGGTTTGTAGGCAAGGATAGGAAACAGGACAGGGGGGCTAGAGTTAGTCAAAATATGGTCTTGGCAGGCATCGGTAGGATATTGTAAACCACAAAGTTGCCTGAACATTTAATGGTCTTATCTTTAAAATGTGTGGATCTGCAAGGAGGTAATGTTAGATCAGTTTATCACGTTATCTCAGACTGTATGGATTTGACTGAACAGGTATTAAAAGAGTCTGTGCTGACCCTGCAATGCCCATCATGATGGGGTTTGGCAGAGTCTATGTGTTTTGAGAATCAGTGCACAGTTTGCTAGATCACTTCTCCATTCCCTATAGATGCCATTGGGGCCCTTTTCATTTCATCTGCAATGCAAGAATTACCAACTTCATTCTAGATAGTGTGTCATGGAATTTAATTCCAAAGCTTAGAAAGAAATGAAGTATAACCAAATTGAGAATCTTAAGGAAATGTCTTTATGATTAATAATATTAATTTTATGAAAGCAATTCAGAATTATATTCCCAGTACCAGACGTTTATTGAATGGATGAATGAATGCAATTTTAAAAAGTTTATGAGACAAGAAACAGGAATTGGTAATGTGAGTAATCTTTTATCCTTGTGGACATAATTAAGTGAAACATAATGCAGATACCTGAAATCTACAATGTAAGAAGTTATATGAAATTAAGATACTTTAGATAGCTTCTCATGTAGGAGGTTTGAATCAATGGAAATGATTTGCCTCTTGGTTACAGATCTGACTGGAGTAGGAAGGACAGCAAGGGATTGAGAGTTACATGGAAACTAGTCATTAGCCTGGTAGTTCTATCATTAGTGGTAAGACTTTTGGGAAGTAATGTTTCTCTAGTATCTGTCCCTTCCTCTGAAAAATGGGCAGATTCTTATGAACGAGAAAAGAACTAAGTGATTGACTGCATATGCTAAACATATTGTAGCTTCTCAGAAAATATTACTCAGCTTTGCTTCTCTTTTCATCATCGTAATCAATGTGTCAGTATGTTAAAGGTAACATTATACTTGTTAATGATGATTACTTGTTACTCTTAATTTTTTTATTTTTTGATTTTTTTAGAGATTCTATTTATTCATGAGAGAGACACACAGAGAGAAGCAGAGACAGGCAGAGGGAGAAGCAGGCTTCCTGCTGGGGAGCCCAATGTGGGACTCGATCCCAGGACCCCAGAATCACGACCTGAGCTGAAGGCAGATGCTCAACCACTGAGCCACTCAGGTGCCTCTGTTACTCTGTTTTTTTTTATTTTTTTTTATTTTTTATTTATTTATGTATGATAGTCACAGAGAGAGAAGCAGGCTCCATGCACTGGGAGCCCAATGTGGGATTCGATCCCGGGTCTCCAGGATCGCGCCCTGGGCCAAAGGCAGGCGCTAAAACGATGCGCCACCCAGGGATCCCTGTTACTCTGTTTAAATGCAGATCCCTGTATAAAAAGCTAAACTTCTGAGGAAAAATAAGAAAGAAGGGGAGAGAGAGAGCCTAGAGGGCCATGCAGAGAGGTCAAATTTCACCCTAAATGTTTCACTACACCTCATGCCCCAGATTTTGAGTGCCTATGGAAATAAATCTCATGGAGAGAAAAATAGATTAGACTATCTCTCTCTCTCTCTCTCTCTCTCTCTGTGTGTGTGTGTAGTATTGTTCATTTAGTTTATTCAACAGTCATTTGCCAATAATTTACCAAATGTCAGACTGTGCAAAATGCTAAAAATACAGGAAAAGATTGGAAAAAAATAATTTTGTCCTTATAAACTCAGACTCTAGAAGGACAGATGGGTATGGTATGTGCAGATTCATGTTACAAAGGAGAGTTTGCCTTGGGGACATGTAACAGGGACCCCTAAGCTGGGAGAGGGCATCTGGGGAATCTTTGATGTGGAAGGAATATTTGAGCAAAGGACTAAGCATTGTAGAATTTTCTAGGTCACAGAATGGACTGACAAGTAGTGTGGGGATAGCATTCTCAGAAGAGTCATCATCTCCACCAAGACCCTGAGAGGAGAAAGAAAGCATGGTCTGCACAGGGACTAAAGCAGAGCTGGCATGAATGGAATTGCTAGTCTACAAAGTAGAGGGCAGACCAGGTCACTTAAGGTGAAACTGAAAGAAGTCCTGGACTAAGTTAAAGAGGGTCTTATCTTCTATGTTATTTATTTATTTTTTTTTTTTTTGGATTTTAAAAGCAACATGAAGCCACTGAAAAATTTGGCTCAGAGAAATGCAACTACATTTTTCTCTGTAGTGGGATGCATATTGTTTGAAGATAAAAGAGTGTTTGCAAAAAAAAAATCAGGAAATTGGTAGATTCATGCAAAGCATGTCTAACAAGGATTTGCATTATGGTGGTGACATTGAGGATGAGTTAGGAAGGTAGTTAAAAGTTAGCATCAACAGGATATGCCTGGGTGGCTCAGGGGGTTAAGCATTTGGCTTTTGAGTTTTGCTCGGGTCATGATCTCAGGGACATGGAGTTGGGCTCTTCACTGACCTGAGAGTCCACTTGAAGATTCTCTCCATGTCTCTCTGCATCTCCCCACATTTCTCTTAAAGACACGAATAATTTTTTTTAATAAATCTTTTTTTTTTTCTTTTAAAGTTAGCACCGACAGATTGCCCAGCAGGCAAATTCTACTTCAAAAGCTCTCCAACTTCCTTTACCCTCTTCTTTACTTGGAGAAGTTCTGTACATTCTTTAAATTTAAGTTCAAGTGCTACCTGCATTTTGAAGACCTCCCTCCCACAGACAGAGCTAGTGGATTATTATTAGAGTAGCTGGCAAATTAAAGGATTTTCAGCCAGCTGATTTCAACCCTGGATACACACTGAAGTCATCCGGGGAACTTTTAAAACTCCTAATACCTACCTCTGACCCCAGACCAAATCTTCATGAGTAGCAAGACTCTTGCTTGAAAGCTCTCCAGGTGGTTCTTTTTTTTTTTGATAAAAAATTTTTAATTTAAATTCAATTTGCCAACATATAGTATAATACCCAGTGCTCATCCCATCAAGTGCCCTCTTTAGTGCCTGTCATCCAATCACCTCATCCCTCCCACCCAACTCCCCTTCCACAACCCTTTGTTTGTTTCCCAGAGTTAGGAGTCTCTCATAGTTTGTCTTCCTCTCTAATTTTTCCCACTCAGTTCCCCTCCTTTCCCTTATAATCCCTTTCACTATTTCTTATATTCCCCATATGAGTTAAACCATATGATGATTGTCCTTCGATTGACTTATTTCACTCAGCATAATACCATCCAGTTCCATCCACATCAGAGCAAATGGTGGGTATTCATTTTTTTCTCCCGGTGGTTCTAACATGCATGGAGGGAAAGAAACCTGCACTTACAGACCATATTGGCATTTCTGGTTGCCTTTTCCATTAGGCTGTACTCATAGACCAGAACTGGTTCTGAGGGCTAAGCACAGCAATGATACATCTTAATTTACTGCCATATATTTAAGTAAATTAAAATATGCAACTTGAATTACTTTTAGCCAATTGAGGCTTCTCTTCCACTAAAGATGACTGAAAATTCAGAGGAGATGCATAAAGTGTCTGCCCTAGAAACACCTTAGGAGGTAGACATAGACATTTAAAATAAAAATTGTGTAACTTGCTAAAATATAAACATTGCTGCCCATGGCAATCTACCCTGAAGTGGGCTCTGCCCGAGGATTTTTTTTTCTGACCTAAAAGACAAACTTTTTAGAAAAGTATATATTTCAATAAATGTACATTCTTCTAAAATACACAAGTTAATTGGCTAATTGAATCTAATATCCAATCTGTTCCCAGGCATAAAGGCAATCTCTAATCTCGTGGGAGTAGGAAAGGTACAGACTAATTTCTTCTTCCTATCTGCACTTCATCTAGCTTAGGGAGATAAGCATAGCCTGGTTTCTCTGAAAGCCTTATCACATTACTGGTTTTGGAATGACATTGCAGCTTGTCTATTACCACAATTCATGGGAATGGATTGCACTGGCTTATAAAATAGCACCTGTTCAGTTTCTAAAGAAGCCATTTGATCCCATCATAAAATGAATGAGCGCCCAATTTAACATGAAGCCAAATGGTTTACAAGAAGGAACAGGGAGGAGTGGACAGTCAGTCCTGACTCTGACTCTGGCCCCACAGGGAAGTATCTGAATGCCTGCACACATTGGGGCTGAATTGCCTTGTGCTGTCATTCTTCCTTCTCATGTTCACATGATATGTGTTCTTAAAAAATGATAGTTCTATCAGGGAGGGGATGAAGGACCAAACCAGACCTTAGCTATACTGGCCTTCCTGTCTGGGAAGGAAAGGAAGGTAACGAGGGGTTGGGGGAAACTACAGAGCTGATGCCAAATCGAAAGCAGAGGGTTGACACAGAGGACAGGCAAGAGGCTGAGGGTAAGTTGGGAAGCCCAGCTTGAGGGACCAGCTGGAGTAAGATTTTAGTATAGGGTCAGCCTACACCTGCTCCTTGAAGCTCAAGTCAGGACGGCAGCATTTCTATGATTTTTTAAAAAAGCTTACAGATATTCCAGATCTCATGTCTGGTTGTTCTAACCCTGTTAATACCCTGCTCCATTTTTGGAAGCTTAGATTCAAGTTTCTGGTCTACCTTTGCAGGACATCAATGGCATGAAATTTCTTCACTAATCCTATTCTTGCTTTCTATATTTGTTTCCCCTCACCATGTGAAAAATGACCACAATCTTAATGATTTAAAACCATACATACTTATTAAAACACATGTTTATGGATCAGAAGACTTAACATTTTTAAAGTAACCCAATGTGGAGCTTGAACTAGTGACCCTGAGATCGAGTCTCAGGCTCTACTCACTGAGCCATCCAGGCACCCCCTCCACACACTTATTATTTTTTAAAGGTTTGTTTATTGTAAAGGTGGGGTGGGGCAGGGGAAGAGAATCCTCAAGCGGACTCCCGGCTTAGCCTGGAGTGCATCATGGGGCTTTCATGTACGTCATCCACAACAGGGTTATTGGGTATTTCAGGCCAGTAGGAGAATGTGTGCTACTCCCAGTCTTTCTGGTCTCTTCTAAGGGCTCACCTGATCTGTCAGAATAGCTGAAGACGGTTCCTCAAGTTAAAGTGAATGTATTAGAAACTTGGAAAATACCTTAAAAATCCTTTCCCAGAAGTACTAGGCTAACTAGCAGGTATCATTAGTAATCAGTAAGCAGGCATTCTAGTTACTATTGTTGCCTAATAAATTACCCGTAAACTTACTGACTCCAACAACTATCATTTTATTGTCTTTCATAGTTTATGTGAACCAGGAATTGAGAAGATGCTTGATTAGGTAGTTCCGGTTTGAGGTCTCTCATCAGACTGTGTTCAGAATGTGGCAATTTTGATTGTGTTCACAATGAGATTTTTCTCTCAATTTCTCTCTCTCTCTCTCCCTCTCTCTCTCTCTCTCTTTCTCTCCATCACCACACCTGTAGCCTTAGGGACTCAGCCTGTTTACACAGGCTCCTCATGGAAGGACAGCTTGGGAAGTCTACTGCTTACACGGGGTCCAGGGCTCCAAAAGAATGCCTTTACTGAGTGAAACAGAATCTGTGTCACCTTGTCTAACTAAGCTCTAAGATGTCACCTAGTGTCACTTTTGCTGCATTCTAATTGAGTCCCAAATCTCGCTATATTCAAGGAGAGGGGAATTCTACTCCCAACTCAAGGGTTGTGACATGATTGTAAATGAACATGGGGAATGAGAGACAACATCAGAAAAATTTTGGTATGATACAATTTGCTCCAAGAGGCAGGAGCCAGATCTGACAGTGGGATGTGAAATATTTATATAAAGGAATACATGTATATCTAACCATTTAAGGAGGAATATCATGATTAAGCTCACCTTTAAAGGAACTTGACATTTTTATGAACATTGTATTCATGACTACTTCAGTATAGTGAGACATTCACAAGTTTGTATGTCCTGGATCAAAAATAATGTTTTATAGAATAAAAGGATGAATTAATAAATCCTGTTAAAGTCTGCTGCTTTTGATGTTCAGATGAAAACATCTAGAAGGCAACTTAAAAAAGGGGTTTAAATTTTAGGAGAAATAGCAGAATCATAGAATGGGGTTTGGAAGCATTACATAGTGTGACTGAACAGGAGCAAGACCAGTGCTTCCCTATCAGGACTTTCATTATTAACACAGGAATATTTGAATCAAGTTATCTGTATGGATGCGATGCACTTTGTGGTCATCTTTGTCTGTTATGAGGATGCTGTCTGCTCCATTTAGTTGACTCTCCTTCTGTCCACCCAGCCATGATGCTTCTGTGAGAGGATACATTGGTGTTTATGCAAAGCTGAACCCAGACTCAAGCCTGGGCTTCCTCTCGATTCCTCCCTTTGAGGCCAGGGCAGTGGCTGTCACATTGCTGAGGCTATAAAAGATAAGGTTTGGTAAAGAGAAAGCTGTATCTTGAATCCTGGCCCTTTTTGGTATCAGCTCTGTGGCCTTGGCCTAGTTATTTAATCCTTAGCAACTGTGTTCTCATCTGAAAAATTGGGAAATTTTTCATCAGAAATTATATGAGATTGTGAATATAAAATGTAGAACTATGCTTGGTACATAGTCAAGAAATAAAACTACAGTTTTCTGGCTCAGTCTGATGATTAGGATGACTAGTGGAGAAAAAACACTACATGTCTGATCTCAACATTTCGGGCCATTGTAACGTGTATTGGGTCAACTGAGTTAATTCATGAATTATGAAGCTTCGCCGACAGTGATATAGAGAATAGATAATAGAGAAATTCCTCAAATTTTACATTGAATTTGGACATCATGCCTGTGTGTAGCTGCCATTCAAGTGAAATACTGAATGACCTTAAAAAATAATATAGATGAGTGGGTACCTGGGTGGCTCAGTAGGTTGACTCTTTATTTAGGCTCAGGTCATGATTTCAAGGTCTGAGACTGAGCCCTGTGTTGGGCTCTGCACTCAGCGTACGGTTTTTCTCTCTCTCCCTCTGCTTCTGCTCTTACTATCATTCATTCTCTCTCTCTCTCTCTCTCTCTCTCTCAAATAAATAAATACTGTTTTAAAAAATCTATAGATGAGCATTTTGCAGCACTGGAGTTAATGAAGATTAAGCTGTATACCTTATATAATCTCTGGTTATTTAACTATTTTGAATCCTTAAAATTATTGTGGTGATGCTTTTTTGTTTTGTTTTGTTTTGTTTTGTTTCTTAGGGCTTGCGTGGGTCTTGCTTGGGTCTTAGGTCATCTTCTTTAAAACAAATCTATAACTCCTTGTGATACATTTTAGGTGCCCAGAACATTAGATGATATTTTCCTGTGATGTGATGCTGAGGGGACCCTGGGAAGCTCTTGGTACCCATTTGATAATCAACTGCTTCTGTGTCTTCTTGCTTTGTCTTAAGTCCCTTGATTCATGAGAAGTGCTTTCACTAGTATAAATTAATTTCGTGGATAGTTTTCATAAAACATCTATTTTTAAAGTGTGGATATGTATTCGCAGAAGTTAGTGTGTTCTTCCACCAGCAACCTCAGAATAATATAGTCAACACTTTAGACTTCGTTTTAGTCATTCTTAAAAAATTCTTGAAGTGTTTGGTCTTTGAAAAGTTATAGTTTCTGGAGCACCTATGTAGCTTAGCCAGTTAGATGTCTGACTCTTGGTTTCAGCTCAGCTCCTGATCTCAGGGTCATGAGTTCCAGTCCCACTCCTGGCTCCTAGAAACTGGATTCATTGCCAGTTTCACTGATGGCCCTGTCACGCTGGTTTATAGCCACAGCTAGACCCATCCAGGCCTTGTTCATTTACCATGGAAAAAAATTAAAAATTATTAATCTTTAAAGATGATAAAGACTACAAACATCACAACCTAGTCAAATGAAATAATTTTCATACTGATTAACTACATGACAACAAATGTATAATATTTTTCATACGTTATTTGGCTTTAAATTTATTTAATAATTGGGATGTGTGGGTGTTTGGTCAAGCATTTCTTATTTCAACTCAGGTCTTGATCATGAGGTGGTGAGTTCAAGCCCTGTGTTTGGGCAAGCATGGAATCCACTTAAAAAACTGATAATAAGGGATCCCTGGGTGGCTCAGCGGTTTAGCGCCTGCCTTTGGCCCAGGGCGCGATCCTGGAGTCCTGTGATGGAGTCCCACGTGGGGCTCCCGGCATGGAGCCTGCTTCTCCCTCCTCCTATATCTCTGCCTCTCTCTCTCTGTCTATCATAAATAAATAAATCTTTAAAAAAACCTGAAAGTAAGTTAATAAATAAACTAGTTGAATAACTATTGATAATGGTATTGTGATATACTTTTCTATAGATAATTGATAATTTAGTCTTTCCTCTAGCCGAATTGACTGAAATTTTTTTTTTTTGGTACCAATAGTTTAGAAACATATTTTTATTATTCACAGCCCATTACTGATAACATGATGTAAATTTTTAGGATTATTGTAATGTTTTGAAAACCCATATTTAGACATGGTAAGAGACTTGGTGGTAAAAGCACTGTAAGGAGCAAAGCTCGTATCTGGCTTCCAACAACAATTTCACAGAAGTGACTTAAAACCACATAAGTAACTATCTCATTAAATCCTAATGAAACACATCCCTAACCCAACTTCTTCTTAGCCAGGTTCCAAAATTACCCACAGCCCCTTTAGAGACATTTATAGAAAGGGAGGTGTGATGTAGGTGAAGAGGCTCTCACAGAGACCGAGGTCCTGCCTGTGAAAATGTTTCACTTTGGCAAGTTTTACAAAAATGGGTGACAATGTGAATGGATCCTTTGTAGGGCTTGAGAGAAAGTCATGCTGCTGAGCAGCCCTAAGCTAAAGCGTATTCCCTTCCTAGTAAAATTCCTACCCTTTCCCCATCTGGAAGTCCCCCTGTTAAAACAAGAACTAGTCCCAGAGGCTGAGGACACAGCCTGGGGCCTTGGTAGGACTTTACTGTTGCCATTCCTACTACGAAGCTTCACTGGTCCCATTTCTGAGCCAGCTGCTGGGGTTAGGGGTGCTCACCTCACAAGCACGGATTCTCACAGCTCCATAAAGAAACAGTCATCACATGACACGTAGCCACAGCTCCCTAGACATCTATTCTCTTCATTCTTGTGCTCACTCACTTGTAGATCCTACTTGTATGGGTCTTATGACTGTGTTTGCCATATGGAGGCATGCCGGTTTCCCACTGTGGCTTCTCCCTCATCACATGCTGTCAGTGTACTTTTAACCCGTGCTTCAGAGTGCTACAGCTTTGGGGTTCAAATTAATTTTGAGTACTTTCTGAACCATCTGAGCAATGCAGAAAGAGAGGCCCTCCCTTCCCTGGCCATTGAGGCAGGGGCCTCGCCCTCACCGTGGATGAGAGAGCAAGCACCTGAGGGTGAGCCCCACCCACCAAGGTAAGGGTAAGGGAGATTTTTAAATGGAGACTTCTACTTTCACTGCACCTGCAAACGGAACCCCAGAAGGAAGGAAGGATCTTGCCATGACGGGGGGGGGGGGGGGGGGGGGCCGGCAAGAGTACCCTGGTTTGTGGATCGTGACCTGGTAATCAGGAGCATCAGTGATCACGCCGCTAGCTCGTACGAGATCACTGAGCAACAGAAGCCAAACAGGACTTTAGGAGCATCTCAGGTCTTAGTTACATCTTCTTTTGCTTCAGGGACTCCTCGTAGGAAAAACAGGTTGATCTGAAATGGGCTTCCCTTGGGGCTTGTTCTCTTCCCGGGGACTCTGTAGGGGGGTGGAGTGGCTTCTAACCGTGAGGCCTGGTCAGGAGCCAGGCCAACCCAGAACCAGCTTCCTCTCAGAGGATGCTCCCCAGCTCGCGCTCGCCTTTCCGGGGCCGCAGACCTCTAAACCCCAGAACGGCGGGACTTGAGGGCAATCCCAGGTAAGGTCTCGCTAGCTTGGTTCTGTCTTGTCGAAGTCTTTCTGGACTGGACATGTTCGCTTACCTCTACCAGCTCCTTTCACTGCTGAAGGTATTCTGAGTGTTTTGAACAAAACATCAATTTAACAAACTCTATAGCATCCTACATGAAACCCGAATGTCCATGTGGCACCGCTGTGACATATTTGCAAAAATTTTAAAAAATAGATGATTTTTGTTAACTAATAACGAGACGCAAAGTGATTTACATCAAATTTTTGAGATTAAATAATAGAAAATTCAAATTTAATCACATAAGTCATTTGCATTAGTTTTTGTAGAATAATTACGTAGTTTGCTTTCATGTAAACAGATGTTTATGACATTTTTAGTGATGTGATCATTGTTTTTTTAAATCATTAGTAGATTTAACCTTCTTATACTTTGAACTTAAGAAGTTTTTAAATAACTTTTGAGTTTGAAATGTTTGTTTCCTCTGGCAAATAATATCAGCAAAATTAAATATATTCCATAAACTATAAGATTCAACAATATAACCAATAAATTACTGCTGTGAGAATGTTGTAATCTAGGGCAGAAATCACAATAGATATTTTAAATTTTTTTTTTTAGGTCTTCAAATATCTTTGTGTTTAACAATGAATTTCAATGATACATTTTTGCTTGGTTTCTATGTTCCTTATAATTCTTCAAGTTACAAATCAAGTTACTTATATTCCTTATAATTCTTCAAGTTACAAATGTGAGATTTCACACATAAGAAAACTATTTTTTTTCTGTATCATAGATATTTATTTCAAAAATGAAAGTATAGTAACCAATATGAAAATAAATTATTTTAAACTTTACTTCTGGGTTATAAATGGGATTCAGTTAAAATGTGCTTTCTTCTTCCTTCTTCTAGTATTTTCTATGTTGGAGAAGCTGCTATTGATAACTCTCAAGATGTTTAATTATACTTTTAGTTTCAAATATACACAATATGGAATATAGACAGTATATGTTAAATGTCTGTTTGGTAAATATATATATGTATATTTGGCAAATGCAGTTTCTTAGTTTTTATCCACGTATTTTTTTTAATTATCTTGATTGCTTTAGGGTGTTGAATTATAGTTCCTTTATAATTTTGTTTATAAAAATTTTACTTAAAATATCATGCACTCTGTGTGAAGAATTCTGGCAAAAAAAAAAGGTAAACTAAAATTTAAGCCTCTAGCTGTTTGCTATTTATAGTAAAAGGGAATAGAGAAATAATTTAAATGATACCTCAAGAAAGAAAATGGATGAATCCAGATTATTGGCTATTTTAAATATTCCTGGAAAAGAAAAAGAGGTGTAGGAGCAGGACTTTTTTTGAAGGAAACATCCCTAAGAGGCATAGAGAACAAATATAATGAGTGAAGCTTGTTATTTTTAACATTTTCATTGAAGTGTAATTTATATATTTCAGTCCAGTGCAAATGCACAATTTTAGAGACTTTTGCAATCAATCCACCATCTCCTCTTGCCGGGTCCAGAGAACTACATATTTGCTCCCTGTCCTCTTGAAATGTTGTACAAATGCAATCATAGAATATGTGGGGTATTTTTGTAGGTGGCTTCTTCTATCTAATGTTGGGACCCACAACCTTTTTCTCTAATGGGCCAAATACTAATTATTGTAGGCTTTGTGAGCTGTGTGGTTTCTACCACAGCCACTCAGTTCTACCTTGTTTCAGGCAGAAAGCATTCAGTCATCATGAGGTAGGGACGAAGCTGTAGGCTTTTCACAGTATCCTTTACAAGATTGTGGAAATATCCTTCCATTCCTAGTTCTGAACACTTTTTTCATGAATGAGTAATGGGTTTTGACAAATGTTTTGTCTGCGATTATCATTTGGATTTTGATTTTTTTCTGTTAATATTACATATAATAACTGATTTTTAAATTTAAATTCAATTAATTAACACATAGTGTATTATTAGTTTCAGAGGTAGAATTCAGTGATTCATCAGTTGTATACAACACCTAGTGATCATCACATCACATGTCACACCCGTCTTTCCATTCCTGGGACAAAATGAGCTTGGTCAAAATATGTATATGTTATCTTTTATTTATTGAATTTAACTGCTAATATTTTGCTAAAGACTTTTTAGTATGTGCTCATGAAGGATATTAGTCCATTGTAAGGTTTTGTTATGTTTTCCTGTCGTATCTTTGTGTGACTTTAATATCCGGAAAATACTGGACTCAAAGATTGGATTCCAAAGTTCCTCTCTCCATTTTTGTGGAGTTTCTGAAGGATTGGTATTGTTTCAGTTTTTGTTTTTATTATTGATATAAGTCATCAGTGAAGCAATATGTCTTTGGGTATTCTTTGTGGAAACTTTAAGAAATTCAATTTCTTAAAAAAATTCAATTTCTTTACTAGGTTTAGAATTATTTATATTTCTAATTCTTCTCATGTCACTTTGGTGATTTACATGTTTTTAGGAACTTGTCTATTTTATCTGTTTCCAAAGTTTGTTGGAATAAATTTGTTCATACTATTTCTTTATAATGCTTTTAATTTTAGTAGGATTGGAAGTGATATATCACTTTAATTCCTGATTTCAATATGTCTTCTTTTTTCTGGGTCAGCTTAACTAAAGATTGTCAATTTTGTTGATGATCTAAAGAATTATTTCTTAGTTTCATTAATTTTTTTCTACTGATTTTCTGTTTTATTGATTTCCATTCAGATCTTTCCTATTTCTTTCCTTTTGCTTACTTTCCATTGGTTGGCTTTTTTATTTTTATTTTTTAGTTTCTTAAGAATCATAGGCTATTTATTTGAAATGAATCTTCTTTTTATTAAATCCTTTTTTAATTTAACTTCTAGTATAGTTAACATACAACATAATGTTAGTTTCAGGTGTACATATAGTGATTCAGCACTTACATATGTCACCTGGTGCTCATCACATCAGGTGTGCTCCTACATTCCCATCACTTGTTTCCCCTTTCCCAACACACACCTCCCCTCTGGTGACCAGGGGTGTTCTCTGTACTTCAGAGTCTGGTTCTTGGTTTGTCTCTCTTTTCCTTTTGTTTTTTTCCTTTTGTTTTTTAAGTTCCACATATGAGTGAAATCACATGGTATATGTCTTTCTCTTACTGACTTATTTCACTTAGTATAATACCCATAGCTCCAACCATGTAGTTACAAATGGTAAGATTTCATTCTGTTTTATGGCTGAGTAATATTCCCTTGAATATATAGACGACATATTCTTTATCCATTCATCAGTCCATGGATACTTGGGCTGCTTCCATAATTTGGTTATTGTAGATATTTCTGCTTTAAACATTGGGGTGCATGTATTCTTTTGAATTAGTATTTTTGTATCCTTTGGGGAAACACCTAGTGCAATTGCTGGGCCATAGGGTAGCTCTATTTTTAACTTTTTTGAGTAGTTTCATCCTGTTCTCCACAGTGGCTGCACCAGTTTGCATTCCCACCAACAGGGTAAGAGCATTCCCCTTTCTCCACATCCTTGCCAACATTTGTTGTTCCTTGTGCTGTTGATTTTGCCATTTGACAGCTGTAAGGTGATACCTCATTGTAGTGTTAATTTTCATTTTCCTGATGATGAGTATGTTGGGCATCATTTCATGTGTCTGTTGGCTGTGTGTATCTTTTTTTGGAAAATAATGTCTATTCCTGTCTTCTGACAATATTTAAATTTGATTATTGGTTTTGGATGTTGAGCTTGATAAGTCTTTTTTAATATTTTGGATACTAGCCCTTATCAGATAATCATTTGCAAATATCTTCTCTCATTCTATAGGTTTCCTGCTTGTTTCCTTTGCTGTGCAGAAGCTTTTTACTTTGATGTAGTCACAACAAAGTGTTTTTGTTTCCCTCACCTCAGGAGACATATATAGAAAGAATTTGCTATAGCCTACGTCAAAGAAGTTACTGCCTGTATTCTTTTTTTTAATAATAAATTTATTTTTTATTGGTGTTCAATTTGCCAACATACAGAATAACACCCAGTGCTCATCCCATCAAGTGCCCACCTTAGTGCCCGCCACACAGTCACCCCCACCCCTGCCCACCTCTCCTTCCACCACCGCTAGTTCGTTTCCCAGAGTTAGGAGTCTTTCATGTTCTGTCTCCCTTTCTGATATTTCCCACTCATTTTTCCTCCTTTCCCCTTTATTCCCTTTCACTATTATTTATATTCCCCAAATGAATGATACCATATAATGTTTGCCCTTCTCTGATTGACTTATTTCACTCAGCATAATACCCTCCAGTTCCATCCATGTCGAAGCAAATGGTGGGTATTTGTCATTTCTAATGGCTGAGTAATATTCCATTGTATACATAAACCACATCTTCTTTATCCATTCATCTTTTGATGGGCACTGAGGCTCCTTCCACAGTTTGGCTATTGTGGACATTGCTGCTAGAAACATCGGGGTGCAGGTGTACCAGCGTTTCACTGCATCTGTATCTTTGGGGTAAATCCCCAACAGTGCAATTGCTGGGTCGTAGGGCGGATCTATTTTTAACTCTTTGAGGAACCTCCACACAGTTTTCCAGAGTGGCTGCAGAGTTCACATTCCAACCAACAGTGCAAGAGGGTTCCCTTTTCTCCGCATCCTCTCCAACATTTGTGGTTTCCTGCCTTGTTAATTTTCCTCATTCTCACTGGTGTGAAGTGGTATCTCATTGTGGTTTTGATTTGTATTTCCCTGATGGCAAGTGATGCAGAGCATTTTCTCATGTGCATGTTGGCCATGTCTATGTCTTCCTCTGTGATTTCTGTTCATGTCTTTTGCCCATTTCATGATTGGATTGTTTGTTTCTTTGCTGTTGAGTTTAATAAGTTCTTTATAGAACTTGGATACTAGCCCTTTATCTGATATGTCATTTGCAAATATCTTCTCCCATTCTGTAGGTTGTCTTTTAGTTTTGTTGACTGTATCCTTTGCTGTGCAAAAGCTTCTTATCTTGATGAAGTCCCAATAGTTCATTTTTGCTTTTGTTTCTTTTGCCTTCGTGGATGTATCTTGCAAGAAGTTACTGTGGCCGAGTTCAAAAAGGGTGTTGCCTGTGTTCTCCTCTAGGATTTTGATGGAATCTTGTCTCACATTTAGATCTTTCATCCATTTTGAGTTTAACTTTGTGTAATGGTGCAAGAGAGTGGTCTAGTTTCATTCTTCTGCATGTGGATGTCCAATTTTCCCAGCACCATTTATTGAAGAGACTGTCTTTCTTCCAGTGGATAGTTTTTCCTCCTTTGTCAAATATTAGTTGACCATAAAGTTGAGGGTTCACTTCTGGATTTTCTATTCTGTTCCAATGATCTATGTGTCTGTTTTTGTGCCAGTACCACACTGTCTTGATGACCATAGCTTTGTAGTACAAGCTGAAATCTGGCATTGTGATGCCCCCAGCTATGGTTTTCTGTTTTAAAATTCCCCTGGCTATTTGGGGTCTTTTCTGATTCCACAGAAATCTTAAAATAATTTGTTCTAACTCTCTGAAGAAAGTCCATGGTGTAAGAAAGTGATTAAGTTTCATTCTTTTGCATGTTGCTGTCCAGTTTTCCCAACACTGGTGAAGAGACTTTTTCCCATTGGATATTCCTCCCTGCTTTGACAAAGATTAGTTGACCATATAGTTGTAGGTTCCTTTCTGGGGTTTCCATTCTGCTCTCTTGATATATGTGTTTATTTTCATGCGAGGGCCACACTGTTTTGATTACTAGAGTTTTGTTATATAAATTGAAAGCCAGAATTGTGATGCCTTCAGCTTTGCTTTTTTTTTTTTTTTTTTTTTTATCAAGATGCTTCGGCTATTTGGGGTCTTTTGTGGTTCCATACAAATATAGGATTGTTTGTACTAGTTTTGTTAAAAATGCTGTTGGTATTTTGATATGGATTGCATTGGATGTATAGGTTGCTTTAAGTAATAGACACTTTCAATCAATAAATCATGGAGTGTCTTTTCATTTCTTTGTGTCATCTTCGATTTCTTTCATCAGTGCTTGATAGTTTTCAGAGTACAGGTCTTCATCCATTTGGTTAGGCTTATTGGTTTTGGTGCAATTCTAAATGGGATTGATTCCTTAATTTCTCTTTCTACTGCTTCATTATTGGTGTGTAGAAGTGGAACATCTTTCTGATGTTGTATCTTGTGAGTTTACTAAATTCGTGTATCAGTTTTAGCCAGTTTTTGGTGGACTCTTGGGTTTTCTATATATAGCATCATGTCATCTACAAATAGTGACAGTTTGACTTCTTCCTTGCCAATTTGGATGCTTTATTTCTTTTTGTTGTGATTGCTGTGGTGAGGACTTTTAGAACTATGCTGAATAAAAGTAGTCAGAGTAGACATCCCTGTGTTCCTGAATATAGAGGAAAAGCACTATTTCTTCCTATTTAGAGTGGTATTATCTGTGGGTTTTTTATAGATGGCCTCATTATACTGAGATATGTTTCCTCTAAACCTACTTTGTTTAGGGGTTTTAACATGAAAGGATATTATACTTTATCATGGTCATTAATTTGTGAATAATGATCCACTCTTAAAACCAGGAATAAATACCACTTAATCATGGTGAATGATATTTTTTAATGTATTATTCAATTTGGTTTGCTAGTTGTTTGTTGAGGATTTTTGCATCCATGTTCATCAGAGATATTGGCCTGTAGTTCTCTTTTTTTAATGGAATCTTTGTCTGGTTTTGGTATCAGGGTGATACTGACCTCATAGAATGAATTTGGAAGTTTTCTTTCCTTTTCTATATTTTTGGAATGATTTGAGAAAAATAAGTATTAACTCTTCCTTAAATGTCTGGTAGAATTTTCCTGTGAAGCCATCTGTCCCTGGACTTTTGTTTTTTTAATTACTGATTCCATTTCTTTACTAGTTATCAGTCTGTTCAAATTTCCTGTTTCTTCCTGTTTCTGTTTAATAGTTCGTAGGTTTCTAGGAATTTGTCCATTTCTTCCAGATTACCCGTTTGTTGGCATTTAATTTTTCACGGTATTCTCTTACAATTGTTTGTTTTTCTGTGGTATTGGTTATGATATCTCCTCTCTCACTTGTGATTTTATTTATTTGGGTCCTTTCTCTTTTCTTTTTTGATAAATCTGGCTAGAGGTTTATTGATTTTATTTTTTCAAAGAATCAACTGCTGGTTTCATTGATCTATGTTATTTTTTAGTTTCTATATCATTTATTTCTATTCTATTTTTTTTTTTTTTTTTTTAGATTTCCATCCTTCTGCTGGCATTAGGTTTCATTTTTTTTTCTAGACCCTTTAGGTGTAAGCTTAGCTTGCTTATTTGACATTTTTCTTGCTTCTTGAGGTAGGCCTGTATTGCTATATACTTCCCTCGTATGACTGCGTTTGCTGTATCTCAAAGGTTTTGGACTGTTGTGTTTTCATTTTCATTTGTTTCCATAAATTTTTAAGTTTCTTCTTTTATTTACTGGTTGATCCATTCGTTGTTTAGTAGCATGTTATTTAACCACCATGTCTTTCCAGATTTGTGGTCTTTCCAGATTTTTTTCACAGTGTTGTGGTCAGAAAAGGTGCATTGCATGACTCAGCTTCTTATATTTGTTGAGGCCTATTTTGTGGCCTAATATGTGCTCTACTCTGGAGAATGTTCCATGCACACTTGAAAAGAGTCTTTATTCTGCTGCTTTAGGATGAAATGTTCTGAATATACATGTTAAGTCCATCTGGCCCAGTGTATCATTCAAAGCCATTGTTCCCTTGTTGATTTTCTGCTTAGTTGATCTGCCCATTGCTGTGAGTGGGGTGTTAAAGCCCCTTACTATTATTGTATTATTATCAATAAGTTCCTTTATGTTTGTTATTAGCTCTTCTATATATTTGGGTGCTCCCATGTTGGGTGCATAAATATTCATAATTGTTCTATTTTCTTGTTGGACTGTCCCCTTTATGGTTACGTAATGTCCTTCCTTATTTCTTATTACAGACTTTGTTTCAAAGTCTAGTTTGTCTAATGTTACTCAGGCTTTCTCTTGATGTCCATTTGTGTGATAATGTCTCTAGGACACTGCCTCTCAGGGAAGCACACAAAGAAGAGCAAATACTCACTCCTCTGTGTGTCCCAGGGATTCCTCAGATCTCTGTTTCCCTGTTACATGCCTCCTGGTTGTTTGCCTGCCTTCTCTTCAAGAGCAGTGCAGGGCCCTCCAGGCTCTAATCCAGCTAACCCTCTGACCTGTAAAAACCCCAGGGTTAAGCTCCACTGTTTGCAAGAACTCATGAAATTCAGCCTCTGTGCCCCACCCCCCATCTTTCTTCATGACTTAGCTCCCTCTCCCCATCTCAGCAGCCATGATCCATTTCTAGCCTAAACCACATCTCTGTCTCCATACCTTCCTACCCTCTTTGATGTAGCCTCTTCTCTCCCTCTAGTTGTGGAGTTTATTCTGCCAGTCTTCAGGTCAATTTCTGGAGTATTTAGGATGATTTGGTAGTTATCCAGTTGTATTAGTGGGGTGAGCTGAGCCTAGGGTCCCTACTCTGCTGCCATCCTCCTATTTCCTCTAGATGGTTCTTACTTTCTAATGTAGGCATTTATATCTATAAATTTCTCTGTAAGGACTGCATTAGCTATCTTTTGTTTTAATTCAGTTTAACATATTTTCAAAATTCCTTTTGATTTTATCTTTGATTGATTTGATGGATTGTTTAGAAATGTTATTAATTTCTAAGTTGTTGAGGATTCATCAAATTCTTTTTTTTTGTTATAAATGTCTAATTAATTCCATTGTGGTGAGGAAACGTACTTTCTATTATCTTAAATTTTTTTTTAATTTATCAAAACTTAGTTGAGGATGTTGTTTAGTCTTCTAAATCCTTCATGATTTTCTGCTTAGGGTTTCTATCAGTGATTGAGAATTGGGCATTAACATCTCCAATTATTATTATTCATTTTTGCATATTTCTCCTTTTAGTTCTCTCCATTTTTGCTTCATGTATGTGGTACTCTGTTATTAGGTACATACATATTTATAATTGTTATATATTACTGATGAATTACATTTTTACTATTAAGCCATGTTATTTAACTCTATTAACATTTCTTGTCTTAAAGTCTTTTTTGTGTTAAAAATATAGCCACTCACTTATAGCTATCATGGGTGTGATCTACATTTCATCTTTTTTCCCTTTCAACTTTTTTGTGTCATTGAATCTAAACTGTGTCTTGCACATATTACATAAAGTTGGGTTTATAAAAAATCTAGTCTGATAATCTCTGCCTTTTGATGGATTGCATGGTATGTCTATACATATATTTTTCTATGTTTTGAATTATATTTACCATTTTATATTTGTTTTCCATGTGCTTCATGTGTTTTTCTCTTTGTTCCTCCTTAGTTTCATTTCATTAATTTTTTACTATATTTTTTTGAGTTATTTTCTTAGTAGTTGTTCTAGGGGGCATGCATTTCAATTTAGCACTGTCTACCTTAGGTTAATATTAGCTTAATTTGGTAAAATATGTAAATTCCATTCCAAATGAATTCCATTTCATCTCCTTCCATTGTGCTATTATTGTTAAATATATCACATCTACATATGTTGTAATTCCAGCAATTAGTATTCAAAACATTATGTCAGTATTGTTCTTTTTTGTTTCATAGTCTCTATTTTATAGCAGTGATAATTATGTGTTTTCTTCAAATCAGATTTTAATTTTGAATGCTTAAACTATTATTGGTGAGTAATTTCTTTATATTTGCTAAGCATGTTTGATAAATGTCAACCTTTACAGACATTTGTAATCTTTAGTTCATATTTTCCAATCCTATGGGACTTCAATATTACAAAAACTATAGAAACTTGAGGGTAGAATAAACTAATAAAGACATACTGATTTTATTTACCTTTGAAATAACTCATATAGTATTATATTTTTGAGAACTTTTAATCTTATTGTCTTTCAGAAATTTAAAATATTTTATTTGAATGTACCATCACTTTATATAGAAATCTTATGAATGTATAATTGGGTCTGCAAAAGTGAATTCTTATTTATTTGAGCATGTCATACCGGTTCTTCAGAGCCCTCTTCAAATGTCATATATTTCATACATATTTCTTGGTTCATACTAAGCCCAAAATTTCTCTTTTCTGAACTTCTAGGAATTTACTACTTTGTTCATCTGGTTGTTAATATATTACTTGATTAGTAATTTTTCCTCTTACATTCATTTTTCTAAGCTTACTCCTCATCCCAATCTTTGGCACCATCATTATTATTAACATTTATTCAAACTTTCCTGAGTATTTTACATGTATTACACCACTGAATATTTAGAGAACTTTTTATGTAGATACTAAGTGATACTCAAAATATTTGACAACTTATAAGTCATGAGCACTGGCCAAACAGAATAGATGTTGGCCATAAACAATTGTTACAATCATACTGATAGGCATTGGTGTAATATCAACCAGGGAAGCATTATTATTATGATTTTAATTTTGTAGATCTGTTGTTTGAAGAAAACCTAGACTGCTTAGTCTGTGCCTGACAGAAGGCTCTGGAAACATAAAGATAAATGGGGAAAACATGTTCCTTATTCCCATAGAATCTATATACTAGTTGAAAGGACATAACAGCTAGTACCTTCATTTTTTCTTATTTCCAGAAGTAAGCATAATGATTTCCTAATAATAGAGAATCAAAAATATTTGTGATTGCTAGTAGTAATAAGGATGATGATGAACCTGCTAGGGTTTAGGCAGGTTCAGAACCAGCCAGTTTTCATAGTAATAAGTGTTTTGAAACTGCACATCTGACCCTGATATCTTCTGTACATCTATAAAAATAAATGGGAGAGAACAGCAAAGAGGAGGACTTGATAGCTTGTTTTCTATTTCAGTGGCTAAGCTCTGATGAATTAGAAAAAAACAGAAATTGCCTTAGAAAGATTATGAAATCTTGTTTTCCCAAATAGATTCTACTTAAACCAACCACATTATTAGATAGAAATGCCTGCTGAGAAATAGTATTATTTCTTCAGCCTCCATTCATATTTGTCAAGATAATTAAGCTGTATCAAATATTTATGTAAACCCATTAGAAAGTTCATTTTTGAAATATTGCCATAAATAATCATTAAATATTATTAGTAGGCATCTTCATTCTGATCCAAACTGAAGTGCTTTAAGTATTAATTAGGTGTTCAGTACCTAGTTAAACTAAATTAAAAATCCATTTCAAATTAAACCTAGAGGTACTAAAAATATTGCAGAAGCAAAAATACTATTTGGAAATAGAACAGAGAATTGCTTTCCAGGCTAGGGGCTTCAGTGTGTCAGATCTTTTCACGGCACAGCTCACTGTGCCGAGCTTCATGCCAGGCATTTCTAATCACAGGTATCCTGTTACGTGTTTTCCTTTCCCCTACATGCATTCCCCAGCTCAGGACAGTGGTACAAATAGATCCTGTATCTTAGTCCCAATTTATGAGTGTTGATGGATCATCACAGAACATTGTTATTCTTTGTGAAGGTTGTTCTTCTTTCAGTTTGAAGAAGAAAAGCTTTATTTTAGTCCCAAGTAGAAGGGATCATGAGACATTGACTCAAGTCCGTGCTTTGCCATTTGTTAGCTCTTGGTCAAGACATTCTCTAAAACTTCAGTTTCTTTAACTGCTAAGTGGAGAAAGCAATTGCATCCACTTACTGACATCTCACAGGCACTGTGATGATTGGATGACAAGCAATGTAATTGTGTGAAATGTAAAGCTAGATAAATGTGTAATATTATGGAAATAATGGTATTTATTATGTTATTAAGTACAATGACTATGTCTTATTCAGTCTCCAATCCTCTCATTTAATATCCGCCTGAGGTACCCACCGCCAATTTTGTTCCAGAGACAGTGGAAACTGAAGGTTAGAGAGTTTAAGAGATTGCCCAAGGGTAGCAGCAGAAACAGAACTTAAAACCATGTTTTTAAATCCAAAAATCAGTTCCACTACTCTTCAGATATATATTCACCAAGACATTTATAACCAAGTTAAGGGGCAGGAAGCCTGGCAGGTGGCAGGAAGCAGAGGTTGTGTCTCTAAGTTTTAAAGCAGGGAAGCATATGCCTTGCCTTAAGGAAACATAATTTATGAAAATCCTAAAAGATGGAAAAATGAAAATTAAAGATAGATAGCATGTTTGTACTCAGATGACTTTCTAAGGTGACATGACCAGGGACATTTAAGAAACTATTTATCATATATAAATTATGTACATCTGTAAGCATGACTGCCATGTTCTATTTCTCTGTACATGCCACACCTCCATTATGCTCTCACAGGTGAATTACTTTTACTATTGCACTCTAGTCAATCCCTATTCCCTCCTGAGTGGAAAAGATATTTCTCTTAAATTAGATTATAGGTATTGTTTTCCCAGATCTGGGTATGGAGTTGTGAGGATAATATGAAAAAATGGTTGTATTCTTTTTCTATTGTTGCTTTAGAAAATCATCACAAATATTGGCTTAAAATAATACAGCTTTTTTTCTCTTATATTTTTGGAACCTAGAAGTCCAAAATTATCCAATAAGGGGTTTATATCCAAAATATATAAAGAAAATATGAAACTTGATACTCAAAACACAATTTTTAAAAAATGGGCAGAAGACCTGAATAGACATTTTTTTCCTAAGAATATATTCAAATAACCAACAGACACATGAAAAGATGCTCAACATCACTCATCATTAGGGAAAGGCAAATCAAAACCACAATGAGCTACCAGCTCACACCTGTCAGAATGGCGAAAATCGAAAAGACAAGAAACAACAAGTGTTAAGATGTAGAGAAAAAGGAACCCTCTTGACTGGTGGTGGAAATATAAGTTGGTGCAGCTACTGTAGAAAACAGTATGAAGGTTCCTCAAAAAGTTAAAATAGAAATATCATACCATCCAATATTTCTATATTCCAATATTGGGTATTTCCCCGGGGAAAACACTAGCTTGACAATATATATGCACCCCTAAATTAATTGCAGCATTATTTGCAATAGCCAAGACATGGAAGCAAGCTCAGTGTCCATCAATAGATGAATGGATAAGGAAAATGTAGTATATATATATATATATATATATATATATATATATATGCAATGGAATATCACACAATCAAAAAAGGATCAGACCGTGCCACTGGTGACAACATGGATGGATCTAGAAGTTATTATTCTAAGTGAAATAAGTTGGTCAAAGAAAGACAAATACAACATGGTGCCATTCCTAAATGGAAACTTTCAAAAATGAATAAGCAAACAGCAGAATCAGACCTATAAATAGAGAATAGACTGATGGTTGTCAGAGAAGAAGGGAGGTGGGGATGCTGAGGAAAATAGGTAAAGGGGAGAAAGATACACACAGGAAGTCAAGGGAATAAAAAGCAGAGCATAAGGAATATAATCAGTGATATCACAGTAGTGATGTAACAGGACAGGTGGAAGCTACATTATGGTAAGCAGAGCGTAATGTATAAACTTGTCAAATCACTAAGTTGTACAACTGAAATGAAAGTCACATTGTATGTCAACTATACTAAAAAAAAAAGAAAAAGAAAAAGTCCAAAGTTAGTCTTACTGCTTTGAAAACATGGTGTTACCAGGGCTGGGTCCTCTTAAAAACTCTAAGGGAGAATCTGTTGTCTTTTGTACATTCTAGACCAGCTAATTCTTTGGCTCATGGCTCCTCCTTCATCTTCAATGCCAGCAACACAACATCCTCCATTGTCTTTCTTTCCTTATGAAAGCTTACTTTGCCATTTTACCTTCCCTGCATTTGACTGTCTTGTCTCCATATCCTAAGGACCGTATGTGATTACATCATTAGGGCCCAAGTGAAAAAATCCAGGCTCCTCTCCCCAACTCAAGATCCTCAGTGACAGCTGCAAAGTTACTTTGCCCTGTAAGGTGACATATTCACAGGTGCTGGTGTTTAGGAAAAGGACTTTTGGGGGAGGGAATGCAGGGTATTATTCAGTCCACCATAGTAGTTGATATATTTTTGTAATTGTTATCAAAATATTTTGATTTGTAGATAGTCTTTGTGTTTTCTAGCAGATAGCAATGTCAAGTGTAAAAATGGTTAATCATATTCTTTTTTTTCCTACTAGTTAAAAGAGGACTCAAGTTTATAGCCTTCTAAAGGCAAAAGGCAAGCTGCTGTCCCATGGGTCACAGGGCTTAGAACATTATTTTCTTGCCATTTTAGTGAGGTACAGCATAGACACTGAAGGTTTTGGTAGTCATTTAGGCATGACAAGTTCTGTGCCATTAATGAGTTTGGGGCTTATTAAATGTATTATTTCTAAATATACTACAAAAGCATAGGTTCCATTCTTTACCATATACTCCAACAATATTATATGGGAGAATTAATTATTATCATGAACAAACAGCAGAAGTTTTTGTAAAAACCATGATCAAAATACACTAGTCTTGTCAAAGCTTTCCCACCATTGTCAAAAATTAAAGACAGATTCATAATTTTTAATCTATTTGTGTTGTAACAATTGAAACAGAAAATAAAGTTTAAGAGAAAAGTGCTTTATATTATTTAGCTTTTCTTGTCCTTAATTTGGCATGTCCTCAGGTACAGTGCATCTTTTCATATTAAAAAAAAAAATACAAACATAACCTGATCTTCCAGGTATGTTGAGAACAGTTTCCTACTGAAACTAGTATTTTACAGGGTGGATATTTTTCAGGCCTGAATTTATGGAGTGGGGTTCTGCATCTCATGCCTTTGTTTGTGGGAGTAACAAAGCTAACATGAGCTCTGATGTGGGGGCACGTGTTTCTCCATTGCCTTCCTCCTCCAGCTGAAGAGCATGGCTGGGGTGGGCTGTTCAGACGCAGCCCTGCTGGCACAGAGTGAAGATGCCACTGTATCAAGAAGAGCCATTCCCCTCTTTGGGATTTGTCTAACTCACTTCCTGGGGTACACACACACCCCGGTCTGTGTCATGTCCTCCTATGACCGCATCTGTGGTCTGTGCATGCAGTTATTTCTCACAAACGTTAGGCATGTTTATCCATACTAATCTTACTACAATTTCATAACCATTGACTTCAAACAGCCTCTTCATACTGGCGAACAATTTGTTTATGATGTTGCCTTCATCAGCTGCCTTTATGTTTTATCAAAAACAGAAACTGATCTTCACCATTTTCTTCCAATGACCTTTTGTCAGCAGATATCTTACTTCTGAATTGGAAGTCACCAGATGCAGACTTCCTGCAGTGAACCCACCCACACCAGCTTTGCGCTGTCTCTTTGCTTGTTGATGAACACTGCTCTCTCATTTCTGTGCAAAATGGTGTTCTCGGTTATTTTGTCTCTCTTCTGTGTGATCATCGTATTCCCACGATTTCCTTGTCTCTTATTATTAACACATGTCAAATCTCAACAAGCTTAATAAACAGACCAAAAAAAAAACCAGAATAGAGATTAAGAACATGTGCTCAGAAATCAGAAAGTCTGGATCTGAATCCAGGCTACATACATGGGCACTTGGCCTGACTGTGACAATTTCCTGGGCCCACCTGTGCGTCTCTTCCCTCCTCTGTAAAATGGGATAATTGTGGTATACTTCATAAGGATGTTGAAAAAGATGCAAAGATGTACATAAAGGGCTTAAAAGAGTGTCTGGCATGTGGTCCACACTCAGAATGTTAGTTGTTATAGTTACGACTCATTACCGAATACATGTTAAATTCTCATTAAATATTGTTTGCTATGCTGTTGTTGTCCTCCGGCCCCAAATGCCCTCACAAAGCCTGAGTGATTTGGAAATGAAAATCTATTTATATTTACATTCTTTCTCAATAGCTTGTCCATGGGATCCAGCCCCTGCCGGATGTGCCGCCTTGCTATCTCTCTGGCCCATCCCCTGCCTCTCCATACACTTGCTTTCTGTGCTCCAGCACTACTGAGGCTTCTGTAAATATTTCTAAGGAGTTAAACAGTGCAATATGGACTCACTCACTGCATGCAAGCAATTATTTGTATCTTTTCTATTATTAATAACAGCGGGCTTTGCTTCCTCTCACCTGTAGTCCTCTACGGCAAGCCATTGTCTCTTCTCAGAATGCCGTTTGTCAGGCTGAGTCCAACTTCTGATAGGGCAGCCCACTGTAGAGTGCTTTCATTTTCTTTAAATTGAAGCAGAAAAAGAAGAGAGGAATGTGAGTCTGTTAAGGAATTACGCACTTATTACAGATTTCTAGTTTTGGTTTTGATTTTTCTTAAAATTTTTGCCAATTTTACTGAGACATATTTGACAAACAACATAGTGTAGATTTAAGGTGTACTGTTTGGTAGTCTGATAAATGCTTATATTGTGGAGCAGTCTCCACAGTAATGTTAGTTAACACATCCATGGCCTCCTAGAGCTTCCCTTGTTACCCCAAGGCCTGGTGTCTGTCTGTCCCTCTTGTGTTTGCCTCATTTACTGGATTACTGGTTATCCCACAATGCTTGGCTCAGGCGTGAACCGTCACCTGGAAACCTCCCTTCTCTCCTGCCCATGTTTGGGACTGTGCCCTCTCGATGTACCCATACCACCCAGTTCGACTCTCAGAGCAGGTATGGTAGCACTCTGCGTCCAGATGGTCCCCTTTAAGCAGACTGAATGTAAAAACTTGGGCTTTTATCCACTTTGCACCCCTGCTTCTAGAGAAGTGTCTCACACTTAGTATCTTCTCTACTGTTGCTTACAGGATCAAATAAGGAATGATTTAGAATTATGACGAATGAATAAGTGAGCTGATTGTAAGTTGCAAAGAAACCCTGAGCAGGGATGAAAGAGAACAGGGATCCTTCCATCTCCAGAGTTCCCATCGCCTTTTATCCTCAGCAACCCTGTGCCTGACAGTCTTCCTGTGGCCACCGGGCATGCCGGCCACATTCCATCCTCAGTAAGCTACCCAACAGGGTTTAAGAAGCTTCCTCCTAATTTCTCAGAATGCAGAAGTTATAAAAAGTCTGTGGTTCCAGGAGCGGCAAGTGCTTCCTTCCCAGGGCAATGATCACATGCTGTGGTTTGCCACCAAGGATTTTGCACCGTCATGTAGAATCCTCCTTCTTCTTTTTTCTGGTTTAAATTCTCAGGAGGACACCTGTTTGTCAGGAAACATGAAACTGCAGAGTACACCTGTGTCCCGATGCTCCAGGCTCTCCAGGACTCTACAGCAGGTCTGGGCTGCTAACCGGGGTGGCCCCGGAGCCGTGGCACAGTCCAGCAGGGTGTCCTGCCTTTGCTCAAGCTCCCTTGATGAGAAAGCAGAAGTTCCCCAGGGTGTTTTTGAAGCTCCTGTTTGTCCTAATTAAGAACACCCAGTCCTCTGAAGATGTCAAGGGGGGTCGTGGTGAGAAAGTCTCTCTCTCCTACCTTCCTCAAGCATTTCTTAACGGAGGTCTCCACCTCCCCTCCTCTTTTCTTTCCTTCTTTTCCTCCTCCTTTAAGTAAATAAACCCCAGGGGAAACTCATTCAAGTAATCAAATGTGAACATGGAATATTAGAAGCGATTTCCAACAGTTATCCCTTCATGGGCTTCACGCAAAGATTCCCGCCAGTGTCAATGACACAGTGAGATTTCCATGTCTGACCAGTGTTGACTTTGATGAACTGTACTGGGAGGAAAAAAAGTAAGTTGTTTTTTTTTCAACTTAAACTTTTATTTCCAAAATGAGGGCGATGACCATCTAGGGTACAGATACCTTTGTGTGGTAACTCTTTTTTGGGGGTTAGAGATTGTTCAAGAACCACAGGGAAAGGAAATGACAATGGATCCCTGGGGATAAAGAAATAAAGTGTTTCTTACAGCTTACGATAGAGGAGACCTTAGCACATATCACTCTGAGCGTCTGCTTGCTGAAGAATGAGCTCATCCTTTATTGATGGTGAACTCGGAGCTGCCTTTTATGGAAGAACTTCTTTCCCTTTGTCTTCTTACTTGTCCCAGATTCTTGCTACTCTATGCTTTTCATAGGCAGACATTTATCTTGAACTTAGGAAAAACAAGTTGTAGTTAAGGCTGATTTTTTTTAAGGCTGATTTTTAAGCTTTACACCAGTAAATCCTTGACTATCATTGGTAGAATATGCTTAGAAATTTGCCATTCTATTTCACGAGTTCTTTTTAATCCCACTGTTGATGGGATATGTTCATATAATTATTTCTTGTGTAGAGTGGTTGATTTTAAATAGGGTAACTAAATAATCTATACAGTGGTTTTTGTATGTGTGACGGTAAAACATAAATGTTTATATGTAATATAGTCTGTTTCTCTCTTGTTTCAAACCATCTAAAATTGATTTGCAGTATATGCATCAATAAAGAATTATGATGTCATATTTTAATTTCAAACATCCTAAGGATTATAATTTATTATTTAAAAATGAGCATGATGGTATACTAGAAATAACAGTAGTTTGAGTGCAAACATGGGGATGTTAATCCAGTTCTGCAATGTGATGTGTAACAAGTGACTTTTCTTTCTGGGCCTCATTTTTCTTCACATAAAATGGAAATAATACCTATCATACCTCAGGGTCATGGTATGAACCAAATCCAGTCATGTTTGGCACGAATAAATTCGCCTTGGGTTATTATTTAAAATAACAAAGGTAAAATAGATATTTGGTTTGAAGAGTTACAGCCATATCTTCAGGAAATAAAGTTAGGTAGCATTCGTAATAAGATTGGATCCTAAAACATGGCCCGGGTCCACCTGACATCCTAAAGTTGTGAGTCAATGGCTGGTTCAATGTATCATAATATACCTTAGGGAAAAATCATTTTTCCTTGTTTTGATGCCGGACACTGTGGAGATTACAGTGCCTTTGCTCAAGGAGTTCACATCATAGCTGTAGCCAGATAATTATTTATTTCCATAAAAAAACATTCTCTGGCTATAGGGAAATCTACATAAAAGAAAATAATATAAGGAGATAAGAACATAATAATAACAGTACAGTAACTGGTTGAAGAGCAAACATCTTGGTAGTTTCGTCTCTGCTTCAAACTGCAGGTATACTACGTACTAGTCTGGAAGATGAGAATACTTGAAAAGCACCTCAAAGCTTTATTAAAAATCTCTTAAATAATTTCAGAGGGGATCCAATTAAGAACCTTTAGGGGCTCCCTTCCAAGTACTAACCAGGCCCGACCCTGCTTAGCTAGGGGTGGTGGAGGGGGAGGAGGGCGGGTGTTGGAGGGGAATGGGTGACGGGCACTGAGGTGGACACTTGACGGGATGAGCACTGGGTGTTTTTCTGTATGTTGGTAAATTGAACACCAATAAAAATTAATTAAAAAAAAAAAAAAAAAAAAAGAACCTTTAGGGGAAGCTCTCACCACCTTTCATTATCCACCCTTTGTCAATTTCCCACAGACCACCTAGTTCCCCATGCTTCGCTCACCTCTGACCCTGACATAAAGCGTGAAGAGTGCTCTTCTGGATTTCTTTTGCTTTCAACTCTTGCAGTTGTGTTATGGATGTTCATTTATCATCTGCACTCTCTTTAGTTTGCCTTCCACTTCTACATCATCTCTTTCTCTTTCTTCCCTCCCTCCTCCTTTCTTTTCCCCCTCACTGTCAAATAAGGCTATTTCTCACTGAATCAAAGTGATACTGAACCAAAAAAAGTTCTCAGTGTCCTCTTATGGATTCCTGAAGCTTTAAACTTCTCTGGTGATAGAGTTAACTCACAGAATACATCTAAAGTGGTGGTATGATATTCTTCCTCCAAATTGCCATGAGTCACTGTGATTAACCTCCTGTCTGATAAATTTGGAATGGCCTTGGAACAAATATAATGATAGATGAGGAAACAAGCAGATTTAATCAAGTTATGGGGTTTTCCTAAATGTTTTTTTGTGGCTGGTGATAAATCAACATATTCTGAAAAATTAAGATGAAACAGTCTCTGGAGCCCTGTTTACTACCCAAAGGAGGCATCCTTGTCTAATTCAGTGTAGAAACCTATTAAGAAAGCCATAGAATATTTCATTTCCCACCGGTATTTGTTTTTTTCTTTTTAAGATTTTATTTATTTATTCATGGGAAACACACACACACACACACACACACAGAGAGAGAAAGAGAGAGAGAGAGAGAGAGAGAGAGAGAGAGAGAGAGAGAGGCAGAGACACAGGCAGAGGGAGAAGCAGGCTCCATGCAGGGAGCCTGATGCTGAACTTGATCCTGGGACTCCAGGATCATGCCCTGGGCCGAAGGCAGGTGCTAAACCACTGAGTCACCCAGGGATCCCTCCTGTTGGTATTTGTTTTTAAACTTGCTTCACAAAAACATAAACAATCTATTTGCAATAAAATGTTCTATATTTGCATAGTAAAATCAAACAATTTGGTTTAATTATAGAAATGTAAATAAAACAGCAAAAATATTTCTTTTAAAAAATATTTTACTTGTCTACATAAACCAGGCTTAAATTATTCTGACCTATTTAATATTATTTAGTGTTCTGGATGACTTCATTTTTACCAAAAATAAGTCTTTCACTTTTAAAGATATGAAATTAAAACTCACAAATTACATATATTCATACACATGTATGACAAATATCATTGCCATATATACATATACGTTTATCAAAATTATTTTTGCCAATATATTTGTCAAAATATATGTATGTGACAAATATATTCCACAACAAGTATGATATTGCTGTAACAGCAATGAAACCACTTTCTATGTTGCTCTCTGGGCAAACATAACTACTATTGGCAGTCAACCCAAAGAAATGGAGAAGTCACTAATCATTCCAGCTGGGATAATACTGGGTTGTTTAAAAACCAACTCATAATTAATGCCAAGTAACAGCACTGTTAAGAAACAAAGTACACTTGAAACCTTCAAAGAAAAGATGACCTGACATTAAGACTTGCTATAAAGATCATTAATTAAGGCACTGTGGTATTGGTGTGAATGGAACAGCATGCAAGTACAGAAATGGACTGCTGCAAATATGACTGACTGGTTTTTGATGAAATTTTTAAGTCTGTAAAATAGAGAGGGTATCATCTTTTAAAAAATGGTGCTGGAATAATTGGGTATCCACTTGTAAAAACATGAACCTTGGCCTATACCTCACACGTTTGTAGACATAAAGTTATAATGGATTGTAGACATAAATGTAACACATTAAACTGTAAAAATAATAGGAAAAAAAGACAGTAGAAAATGTGCATTCCCTTGGGTTACAGGAAGAGTTTTTAGATATGATTTTAAAAGGATAATACAAAAGAAAAAAATTGATAAATTGGACTTTATAGAGATTTAAAACTTCTGTGTTATAAAGGTTACTATGTAAGAAAATTAAAATGCATGTGACTGATATTTACAAATTATATTTCAACAAATAATTTTTATGCAGACCATATAAGTGATACTCTCCATAATAAACTATCAACCCAATATTGCAAATGGACAGAGGTGGACATGTCACTAATGAAAATTTATGAATGTAAGTAATTATAGAAAAGATGTTCAACATTAGTCAATAGAGACATGAAAATTAAACAGAGTTTCCACTATAATCCTTTAGGATGGCTAATTAAAAACAAAAACAGAGTGAAAAAACTTGAATATTCCAAGTGTTAGCAAGTACATGAAGCTACTTAAGTTCTCATATTTTGCTGGTAGAGATGTAAGATTGGATAGCCACTGTGGAAAACAGCTGGAAGGCTTCTTATAAAGTTAAGTATCCACAGGGGTGCCTGGATAGCTTAGTCAATTAAGCACCCAACTCTTGGTTTGGGCTCAGGTCATGATCTTGGGGTCATGGGATTGAGTCCCATGTTGGGCTCCATGCTCAGCGGGGAGTCTGCTTAAGATTCTCTCCCTCTCCCCCTCCCCACCCGCTTGCTCTATCTCTCTCTAAAATAAATAAATAAATAAATCTTAAAAATAAACAAATGAAGTTACACATGCACATACCATGTGATCCAGAGATCTCACTCCTATATATTTATTCAAAAGAAATAAAAATTTATGATTGTGGAAGATCTGTGTGAATTTTTACAGCTCTTTTATTTATAGCTAAGTAATTGGGAACAACTCAAGTATCATTCAGTTGGTTGATGGATAAACAATGTGGTATGTCTATAAATGAACTACAACATAGCCGTTTATGAAAAAAAAAAAAAAAGTTCTGGGGAATTGTCTAGTGCCAGAAAGTAAGGAAGTACTTGAACAACAACATAAAATAAAATGTAAATATGTTGAAAAGGCACAAAAGCAACACCTAATGGCCAAAGGTGAAACAATTTGTGCAACCAAATAAATCATAATACTGGATTATAATCTAATGAATAATATAAATATTTAGTCCATACTGATATTAAAATAACTGTAATTAATGGGAAAGAATGTACAATTCTTCATTGTAGAAGAAATCCAATTAATAAATGTAGAAGGAATGAAGGAAATAAAAAAATCTCCGTGAGAACAACATGGTAATAACTGCAAGAAACAAGATCTGCGAATGGGTGCTAACATTAACAGACAAAACCTTAAGAATAAAGAGTATATTGGCATAACTTCAAAGTATTTTCCACAAATAAGTGTTAATTACACGGACAAAACATAGTAACTTTACATTAGAAGAAAATGGCATATCACTTAACCTACTGATGAAAGTTAACATCAGCAGAATATGATCCATCAGTGTCATGAACCTGCAGAAAGATGCACCTAGACAGGATCTTCACCTCTGGTCCTCTTTCCAGGGATGCACAGCCTCCACTGAATTACAAGAGGACATATGACAAAGCCCAACTAGAAGACCTTTCATAAAATAAAATAACTGAGCAGTACTTGTTAGAAGTCTCAAGATTATGAAAAAGAAGGAAAGACTGAGGAACTGCCACAGATTGGAGGAGACTAAGGAAATGATGACTATTTGAATTGAGGACATTGGACGAGATCCTGGTGCATAGAAAGAACATTAATGGAAGTACTGGTGAGCTCCAAATAGGGTCTGTGTTTTAGTGCATAGTAAGGTACCAGTGTCAACTCCTTGGGTTTGACAGTAGTGCTAAGGTTCTGTAAGAGTTCTATGTAAGAAAGGCTATATCACCATTGGAACACTCTCTACTACTTCTGTAACTCCTCTGTATATCTAATTGTTTTTAATTTAAAAGGTAGTGGAAAGTGTTCAGAATCTTTAAATTATTTATTTCCTTCTCTAGGGGTCTCTTCAAAATTAGTCACCTAAGAGATTATGACCCAGAGGTGAGTTATCAGAAAATACTACAAGTGTGTGGTCAACCACATCACAAGGCAGCTCATGAAGAGGCTGTTGGAACCAAGAGGAAAAGCAAAGAAAAAGCATGAGAGATATCATTATAATCCATGGTTCCATATGGAAGGAAGGGTCTCACTTTCACCTAGATTCTGGCCAGGATTTCATAAAGCTTTATTTTGTAAATCAGCCAGTTGCTGTTAACAGGGTAATATACAGGTACATTAGAATTGGTTTTGTAAATAAACCATCAAAAGGTCCTAAAAAGAAAGAAGTAGAAGGTCTCAGAAAGAAAACCTCTATGGGAGGGACATCACAGATCCAAGCAGATGAGGAACAATCAAGTTTTTTTTTTTTTTTTTTTTTTTTTTAGGAACAATCAAGTTTGAGAAAGAGCATATCCAGTCATCGTTCTGGAGTTGCCCATTAGGTCACAGATCTTAGCATTTGACTTTACTTACTGTTCTTCAGATGTAATATTTTTGCTTTCCTTTTATAGATTTGCTTAAAGGCAAAGATATGTGTCCTAATATGTCACTGGTTTATTAAACTATAAAGAAGCCTATGAAAAAAGGAATGCCATCCAGAACAACAAATGTGAGTTCCACCTTGCATATTGGTACTAACATCTCCTGATCCTGCATGTTTCAGGCTGTTGTTTCCATTCATGGCTGAGAGAGTGCAGCCAGAAAAGGATACCTTGAAAATTATCCTGAGATCATGAAATTTGGATGCCGATTTCCAAAATGCCTTGATGTGGTCCTATTGTAGAGTTTTTGTGCAACTGGAAGGCTGCCTCTCAAAACTATGATAAATCTTTGTTTATTATTTACTGCAGCTATAGGCTACCATTATGTCTGTAATCATGAGTAAGCAAGGGAAAGGTAGCAGTTCCAGAGAAAGGTGGGACTAACTGCCTCTTTGAAACACAGATCAGAGCAATAAACCAGCAGTAGAAAGGACTGGTTGAAAAGATGACCAAAGGGAGGACAATGCATCTTTATGTGGTAGATAGAATCTGCAATCTTTACCATTAATAGAAGAAATTAGTAGAAGAAGATCTGATTTGGGGGTGCCTAGGTGATTTTGTCATGATCTCAGGGTCATGGAATCAAGCCCCCTATCAGGCTCTGTGCTTAGTGGGAAATCTGCTTGAGATCCTCTCTCTTCCTTGCCCTCTGCCCCTCCCCTTGCTTGTGTGCACACACAATCTCTCTCTCTAAAATAAATACATAAGTAAAATGTTTAAAAGAATATCTGATTTGAACAAGTATCATCAGTTATAGACTATTTTGCTAGATGAAAGACTGAGATTTCTTTAGGAATAAATGCAGTTATTTATAAATATAAAATACCTGTATGGAGCACAAATGAAACCAAGGTTACTCCAGTCAATAATACATTGATGATGTCTTGCTGATAAATATATATATTTTGACTTTGGCCCCAGTTTATGTCACAGGCCTCCTAAAATCCTTGGAATCTCCTGAATTATAAGAGGATCTTTTGTATGCTACTGAGGAGGCTGGTGACGACTGGGGTCTCCAGAAAAGTTTTAGATGGGGGCTGGTGGCCAGAAAGACCAAGTAGCAATTAGAGGGTTGTAACTTTCAGCTCCTCAGGCTACCGCTCTTAATCTTTGGAGACAAGGGCTGGTGATTGAGTTCAATCACCAGTGGACAATGACTTAATGAACTGTGGCTATATAATGTAACCTACATAAAAACCCATTACAGTGGAGTTAGAGGAACATCCTAGTTGGTGAAACACATCAGTGTTCTGGAAGGTTGACACACCCTGAGCTGAGACAGAAACTAGGCACAACCCTCCCCCACCTAATACCTTGACCTATGTTTCTCATTTATTCAGTTATTCCTGATTTGTATCTTTTTTTAAAAAGATTTATTTATTTATTTATTTATGATAGACACAGTGAGAAGGAGAGAGAGAGAGGTAGAGACACAGGAGGAGGGCGAAGCAGGCCCCATGCCGGGAGCCCGACGTGGGACTCGATCCCGGGACTCCAGGATCACTCCCTGACCAAAGGCAGGCACCAAACCACTGAGCCACCCAGGGATCCCCCTGATTTGTATCTTTTGAATTAAACTAGTACACATAAATGAAGTGTTTTCCTGAGTTCTGTGAATCCGTCTAGCAAATTGTTGAACCTGACCAGGGGCTTGTAGGAGCCTCAATTGATCAGAAGTTTGGTGACCCTCTCTCTTGGGACTTGTGACTGGTGTCTGAAGGGAGATCAGCTTTATGGAACTGAGTCCTTGATCTATGGAGTCTGCACTAACTCCAAGAATTGGTGTCTGAATTTAACTGAATTGTTGGACACCACGTTGATATTAGAGAATCTGAGAAAATACATATCTCTTTCTTGATCTAACTACCTGGATTTTAGGCTATTCTTTTAGTGGGAGGAGGGGCAGAAAAATTTACTATTTAAAGGAATTGGTTGGTCTGCAGTTCATACTTGTGGGAATAGCGGAGAGAACTTGGATTGGTAGGCCCATTCCACTATCACCAAGAGAACCAGAACTCATCCTGTGGAACACCCCTACCTTTCCTTCTTGCTGCAGGGCCTGGGTGACCAGAGACCGATGTCTACCTTGCTGAAGACTTGGAGTGCTATTGAAATTTGCAAGATGTAGACTTCAGTAATCTGTGAAAGGAAAGGGAAAAGAATCTAAGAAAATGATGTTTTTCTCTGGGAGCAGTGGCATTTTTCTCAGAGATGGAGGTCAAGATTCAGAACAAGAGGTTAATGGAAAGCACGTAAACTTGATGTAAGAGAGGCTACATTAGAAATCAAAAGGCATTCTCAGAGGAACCCCTATTATGAGAGTGCATTGTCTTCAAGCCATTTCTTCCTTAATGTTCAAAAAGAGTTCACAGTAGAGTCTTAATTTTCTTTTTTTCTTTACTGCAAACTTCTTTAATCCTTTTCATATTATCTTGAGCTCTCTGTAGAGAGAAATTCTGACTAAATAACTAGATTATAAATTTAGGTGAGGAGCACTGTCCATGGTGAAGCCTAGAGGGGATAAGCAGATTTGTGATGCTTAAAAAAGAAGGGTGCAAGAGATACAGAAAGAGGTATTCTGCTGACACAGGAAGCCATTGATTGTGGTCCATTGAATCATTTTCTGTTGAACATATCTGGATACCACCAAAGCCATCAAGAGTTTCTAAGTGTGTGAAGTGATGAAGGGAAATGCACATATGTGTGCACATGTTATGTACTTCTGTGTGTGTGAGTGTGTTTGTTTTCAACCACATCTCTGTATTTTAGTCCTAGATGACATAAATTTTACTCTGACATTTGAGAAAAATGAGTGAAGGATAGATTGTAATAAATGGGTTGACCACTAATTTATTCAGTTCTAAACTATAGAATATTTAAATGGTCTTGATCTTGGCAGGAAAGTGGGGGAATTACAGCAACTTGAGAATTCTATAAAAATTGCTTCTGATATGCATGTCTTATCTTCCTAAACTCTTACAAATTATGAGGGGTAAGGTTGTACCTTATATACTTCTTTTATATTTTCAGTACTTATCCACAATACTAAACATGTAACAAGCCCATAATTAATTAATTAATTAATAATGAGTAAATAATAGAGAAATTTTATATAAATAGAAGACTCAGATATTCCATATTTTGCCAATGATGGATGAGGTTTTAAAAGAGTATGGAGAATATTTCTTAGAAAATCTAGGTTTATTACTAATTGGATGCATAAATATGTTGTGTTTAAAATTGAAATTGGGCCAATAAAATTAGTGCAAATCGTGTTCAGCTTGGTCCCCAAATTTGCATTTTCTTATAAGCACTAGAAAATGTGGAGTCTAAATTAAATATGAAGATAAAGTAGAGATTTATAATTTAATTTTAATGGGAGAATCAATAGTGTCTGAAAAAACCTAGACTATTACTATTTCCTAGAACAGGATCCTCACTGAGCATGGTGTTCCTCATGAATAAGAGCCTAGTGTCTATAGATACATGGCTTGCATTTGAATTTCAGATCTGCCACATACTATCTGTATGACCCTAGGGAAGTGTCCTAAATGCTCTGGGCCTCAGTTTCCACTCTATAAATGGGGATAATAACAGAAGCTACCTCTTAGTATACTTGTGAGAATCAATGGATTGATTAATGGATTAATGCATGCATATACTAAATGGGTAGAAATGTCCTGGCACACATCAGTTCATCAAGAATGTTACTTGTGGGGATCCCTGGGTGGCACAGTGGTTTGGTGCCTGCCTTTCGCCCAGGGCGCGATCCTGGAGACCCGGGATCGAATCCCACGTCGGGCTCCCGGTGCATGGAGCCTGCTTCTCCCTCTGCCTGTGTCTCTGCCTCTCTCTCTCTCTCTCTCTCTCTCTCTCTCTCTGTGACTATCATAAATTAAAAAATAAAAAAAAAGAATGTTACTTGTGGACAGCCTGGATGGCTCAGTGGTTTAGTGCCTGCCTTCAGCACAGGGCGTGATTTGGAGTTCTGGGATCAAGTCCCACAGTGGGCTCCCTGCATGGAACCTGCTTCTCCCTCTGCTCTGTTTCTCCCTTTGCCTATGTCTCTGCCTCTGTGTGTCTCTCATGAATAAATAAAATCTTTAAAAAAATTAAAAAGAAAGAATGTTACTTGTGAACATGAATTTTCTACTCATTCCTTGTTGCTCCTGTAACAAATCAACAAATTTAGAGGCTTAAAACAAGAACATTTTATTTTTTAAATTTCATTCATTTATTTTTTAGAAGATTTTATTTATTTATTCATGAGAGGCAGAGACATAGGCAGAGGGAAAAGCCAGGCTCCATGCAGGAAGTCCGATGTGGGACTCAATCCTGGGACTCCAGGATAAACACCCCGGGCTGAAGGCAGATGCTCAACTGCTGAGCCAGCCAGGCATCCCAAAACAAGACCATTTTAACATGTGACTATATAACTTTAATATCTTACAATATTAGAGACTGATAAAATATTTTACATATTTAGATAAAATATTTTTATCTATCTGTAGGCTACAAGTTTGATACAGGTCTCACTAGGCTAAACTTAAGATACTGTAAAACTGTATTCCTTTCTGTAGGCTCCAGTGGAGGATCTGTTTCTCTGCTTATTTGTTTTGTTGTCAGAGTTCCCTTCCTTGTGATTGTTGGGTTGGTCTCTTTGTTTGTTGGCTAGGAGCAAAGGCCTTGTCCAGTTTCTGCCTTGTTCCTTGGCTCCTGTTCTCCTATCTTCAGAGTTCATACAAGCAGATGAAGTCATTGTCCTGTGCCATCTCTCTCACCCTCCTTGTGTGGTTGTGTATTCCAGTCAGGAAAGGATCTTTATGGGATTGATGACAGTGAGCCCTCCACTATGATCCAGGCCTATCTTCCTAACTCAGAGTCTTAACCCTTAATTGTACCTGCAAAGTTCCCTTTGTCATTTCAAGTGACAGTCACAGGTTCTGGGGACTGCTATATAGAAATTCTTCCAGTGTGTAGGGGCTGTTACCTGTCTTACTGTGATGGGGATGGCCTTACAGTCAAAGGCAAGATTGCAGGCAAGATCACTGCATTGGTCAGGTAATCAGCAGGAGGATTTTCCAGTTTCTTGCATGTTTTTCAAAGTGGGAAGGAGGAAGTGACACCTATGCTGGAATTTCTGTCCACAGGAGTGTTTATAAAATACTCTGTTAGAACATTTTTTTTTTTTTGGTGAGATAACAGTCATGGAATGAAAAATAAAGTGTGTATAGGGGGGCTCATTGCTCTTTGTCAAATAAGACTGATAAATAAAGCACATTCAATCTGATTCTTTATTTTATTTTTAAGGTCTTATTTTTTCATGAGAGACAGAGAGAGAGGAGAGAGAGAGGCAGAGACACAGGCAGAGGGAGAAGCAGGCTCCATGCAGGGAGCCCAATGTGGGACTCGATCCCGGGACTCCAGGACCATGCCCCGGGCCGAAGGCAGGTGCTAAACTGCTGAGCCACCCAGGGATCCTTCAACCTGATTCTTTAATGGAAGATTATTTACCACTTGTAATATGCTAATGTGCATTGTGACTTTCAAAACGGATGAATAGCATTTCCTAATCTTATTTGACCATGAACATTTTATTTTTATTTATTTCTTGAGGGCTTGTGAGTTAATTCTGGAAAGTGATAGTCCAGGCACTTGGCATCGTAGCAATGTGCATGGCGAGCAATGTGAACAGTTTCTCCTTGCTTAGGAGGCAGATTTACAAGGAGACTCTACTCTGGCCATCTTTAAATGTTGTCTTATGTATAACATCCTCTTTGGAGTTTATTATTCTTTCAAATTATAGGAAATATTTTATCCTACTATGTATTTTGAAGCATAGCCAGTGGACATAGTGGACATAGCCAGTGCCTTCTGTCATTGGCAAAACAATCATAATTGTTATCAGTGTTGAATATCTTAACTGCAATGACTATGTGCTAGGCACTGTGCCCAGTGTATTCATGAATATTAATTTCATTTAATCCTCATGACAACACTTATGAGGTAGGTACAGTGATAATGAAGAAATTGATATTGAACAAAGTTAATACAGTAATTATTAGGTTTGGAAATCAAACCTAGGCTATGTTATTTCATGGCATGCCCTCTTATTTCCTATGTTTTACTGACACTATAAATATGGTTACAAATACAAAGCATGACACAACAATAGATTTAAAAGTAGTCTTTATTTGGAAGTGGGCAGTGTGGACTAAGGGGCAACCTGAGGGCAGGTGGGTGTGTCTAGATAGTCATTGCTTCTCTGCACATGTCCTTTTCATGATACACTGCCTCACTCCCCAAAACCTCACTTGACTTCCTTATACGACTCTTGTCCCCCTCTTACTCTGACCCCCCATAAATAGCTGTAACAAGTAGAGAATCCAGACTCCAAAAGAACCAATCTATGAACTGGTCTGAGCCCTTTAGATCAGGTCTTGAGACTCTGAATGGAGTCATTTAGGAGATGAGCTACATTAAAGAGTCATCAGAAAAAGGATCTAGTGTGAGGACCTATACAGAGCAGAGTGGTGGGTGCCCCTTGGAAATGACACGCAAAGTAGGTTTCTTCTCCAAATCTGGAGAGACTAGAAAAGACAAATAGAGAAGAGAATAAGGATTTCTACAGTGCTAGAGAGTAAGAACATATGTCTTTGTGAAAGACAAAGCGTCCCTGTTGAGTGGGAATTCTGGCCCGCTGGTGAGAGTTGCCCGGTCATTGGGGAGGGTGATTCATCGAGCTGCCACTGCTTGATTAAAATATCCTGCAAAGTCTGCAAAATTCCCTTTGTGTTATTTTTATATCTGCTGAGCAACCCTTTCATCTTAATTTGCTTTCCCACAGAGGCCTAACAGGTGGTAACTGTGGGTGATGGGTTTACCAAATCATTCTGATTGGTAAATCAGTTTCTCCTCAGGAGGGTCAGGGAGAATCATAAGGTTTGGTCACCTCTACGGTGAACAAATGGTTGTGAACCCACAACTGAACCCCTTGAGGAGATGAATGGCCAGATCCAATCCACCACCTCAGAGGCCTGAGCCGACCACTAGACAGGCACACATTCATTTGGTCACTAATGAATTCAGCAAATGTTTGGTAGATGCTTCCCACATGCCAGGAACTGCTCTAGACGTTAGGCTCCGTGCTGTAAACAAAGCAGGAGGGCACATAGACCTCAGAGAATTTACATCTCAGAAACAGGAAACAAAGCAATTTGTAAAAGTAAAGAAGTATATATTCAGATAAATAAATAGGCAGCAAAAGTACTAGTGAGAGGTGCTATCCAGAAAATTAAAACAGGGGTATTATGGGGTAACAGGGTGTCAGTCTCCTGAGAGGCAGAGCAGACAGCTGATTTAAGTCATGATCTTCAGATATAGGATTTATTTCTGTGGTTTACTAGTGTCTTCCTTGCCCACTTTCCTTAGCCTATCTGTGCCTTAGTTTCTCTCTCTCTGAAGGTGAAGTTGATAACCACAGGATCCACTTGTAGGCTTGTTACTGATGGTGAGTTCATGTACATCCAGCATTTAGCATGGTGCTAGGCTCATGGTGAGTGCTATGAAAGCGTTGGGTGTTAACATTGTTCTTATTTTTATTTAAAGACATTTGGCTGAGATTTGAATGAGCAGCAGGGCCGACCATATGAGTCTTGCTGGACACTTTATGCAGTGGAGAAAGCTGGTGCCAAGACCCAAAGACAAAGATGCAGTTGGCCCTGTTAGGTGTGGGCCTGAAGATTGGTGTGCCTAGAGCGTGGGCGGGGGTGGATGACCCTATGGGAGTCCCGTGTGGTAAACCAGGCTGGGTCAGGAAGGGCCCTAAGCAGTGGGTGGGATTTGCTTTGAAAACATTATTATGCTTGTGTTGCTCAGACACTAGAAAGGGGGCATGTGGAGTAAGAGTAAGAGCAAAGAGACCAGTCAAGGGCCCTATGCCACAGCCAGGATGCATTATGCCCACTTCAAAACCAACATCATGTGTAAGGGCTTTACCATGGAGCATCTCTATCTACATGTGATGATGCATTTAGCAGTGAAAAGGGAAAACAGAAATGGAATCTCTGGCTTCAGGGAGCATTCATCAATCACATTATCAATCTCAACTTTAGGCAAGAAAACTTTCCCTTGTGTGTTCCCACCCCTTTTCCTGGGGCCCATCCCAAAATAAGTAAGTGATATTTGTGGAACACCCAGGGCTGTAATTTACATCTGTCTTAAATATGCTTATGGCATATTGATCTCATTCTTCCCATTCGGAAGGATCTTTCATCATCTTTTCAGTTTGTACAAAGATTGCGTAGGTATCAGCTCAGGATTTTATCATGCCAGTCACTGTGGTAATGTATCAAAATGCATGCATTTATGACTGGATAGTGGCGCCTAGGTGGCTCAGTCAGTTAGGTGTCTGACTCTTGATTTTGGCTCAGGGTCGTGCGATTGAGCTCAGTCTGGAGCCTGCCTAAGATTTTCTCTCCCTCTCTCTCTGCCCCTCCCTGCCCCTGCTCATGAGTGTGTATATGCTCTTGCTCTCTCTCTTTAAAAAAAAAAGTTGGCTATATTTATAAATATATCCTTATTGATATAAGATAAAAACTGGCAGGCTTTCTATTCCGTGGCTCTTTTCTTCTTCTAGTGCACTCACAGTACAATTTGCAGAGCTTAGCTTAGTTGGAAAGATTTCTAACTAAACCAGGTCAAATTGGCATAGATTTCTTTAGGTAGGTTTAACAGAAAGTCAGGTGATTTTGCCTTTTCTTTAAAGGATCAAACCTAGAACTTAGTCCTATTCTATTATTTCTAAAAGCGTTCTCACATCAAAAACCGATTTTCAAACTCTTGGGCTGTCTGCTTGATCTATTTAGATCCTATTAACTGATAACTCAGTTCTCAAACTATTCATTCAACTCTGGTGGTTTCCTTTGGACTAATACCCCTCGCCCCCCCCCCAAAAAACCCCTTTAAATTAAAATTTAAAAAATTTCCTCTTAGTAAAAAATAATTAGTTAATAAAATAATTGCACAATAACCTACTTTTTTGTACCACAAATGATTTCTGGGGCTTATTTTTCTTCTCAGTGTACATTTTCAAGAGTCTAAACATTTCCCAAAAGATTGTTTAAATATATTCCAATATATAAGAAGAGAATGTGTCTTAACCATACTTTCCTCTCCTGGGAGATGTGGCATCAGGTAGAGAATGCTTAGACTACCTCGTCTGCCTAGACTCTCTTCTTCACACAGATCTTACAGGCTCTAAAATATACAACCAGGAATTCATTAATGTATTTATGTACCTTTTAAGGTTTTCTTTAAAGAATAATTAGTGCTGTAAGAGCTAATTCTTACTGACCTCATACTTGACCTTACACTAAATAGGGGCAGGCATTACAAAGACTTGCCTAGAGTCTGGAGCTATGTGAGTATACTCAAAGAAAAAGAAAATTGTAAAATAAGGTGAAGACAAGAGAAACAGTTGCCCTTTTTTATCACCACAATGGTTTACATTCCCCAAATAGCGCCCATCAAGCACCCACCCAACCTGTTCAGTCCACAGCCTAGAGTTGAGTTTCTTCGTTATTGAACAAGGATTCCAACATACTTAGATGAAGTTTGGGTCATCACTCTGTTCTCTGTCATGAGCACTGCTCTCACTAAGCTGTAGTTGATTCTTCAGAAAAACCCAAACCAAGACGTTGGCATATATTTTCACTCTTCTGGGCAGCTGAGAAAACAAACAAATAAGAAGAAAATCCAGGTAGAGTGAGCTGCATGTGAGCAGAAAGGCAATTGGATTCTATAAATATTTAAGCAAGAATTGCCCTTAGTGACTCGCCAGCAGGAATGATCTAGGTGGACCCCTGCCACCTGCAGTAAAAGCTGCTGAGAACAACGAGGGAAACTCTGAAATGTTTTGATCAAAGCATGCAAAACTCTGGGCAAATGCTTTGCCCTTAAGTGAAATCAACCCTGTGATCCATATGCTTTACGCCTCTGTAGATTGTTTACTGCCGTCAGAGCAGATGGGTGTGAGGATGCATATGCAGCTTTCTGCTTTAAAACACACAGGTCTATGTGCACATGCACACACATAACTCAGACTCGAGGCACCATATGGCGCTGCCTAGTGACCTTTGAAACATCAAACTACCAAAATATATATGTTTAGTTTAGGTGTAAGACTCATCTGCCTGACTTCTAATGAGATCTATTATCACACTCAAAAGTCTGTTCTAACTTCTGGTTTGATCCTGAGCCCAGTTTTACGTGTTTACTACAACCTGAATGTCCCAAATAGCCTGGAAACTTTCTCCCTAGAAGATACTCTGCTTACATCCAGAGAGACAGTCAAATACGGTTCAATTCTGCTCTTTGTGCCATCCTTTTGAAGCACACACACTAGCTGGATCCCATGTATGGATTCATATCAAACAGTCCAGGCATGATGTGCTGGCTCTCCAAGACCCAGGCAAAGGATTTACTGAACCATGGGTAGTATGCAGAAACTTTATTGGACCAGCGCAGCCAGGCCAAGCTAATATATTGATAATTTTCATGACATGGAGGCAGTGTGAATCTCAGAGTCAAAAGGAAAGCTCATGCCATGTCATTCATTTACTATAAATGATTCTCGGGCTTAACTTCAGTTATTCAGCAAATATTTACAGAACATTTAATCAGAACTAGGAGTCACAAAAGAGTGAAACCACTAACTTATTTGCCACTAATAAGTGTCCGCAGCCTAAGGTGTGCAAGGACTCTGCCAGGTGCTCTGTGACAGCCATGAAGACAGGCACTGCTCTGGTCTTGGCTGGGCTTACACAGGGTGGACACATGGTAGTCCCTATCAGGAAGCTCACAGTCTGAAGGTGAGACTTACACGTAAGGAACCATGAGACTGTGTGATACAGGTACCACGTAAGCTCATGGAAGTTAGAGAGAATAACGGGGTACGGGGGGTTCAGATTGGGGATGGCAGAGGCACTGTGTGACCTGAGCTCCAAAGAACAGGCAGGGGCACAGCATGTCATGGCAGGAATGAGAAAAGTCTCAGGAGTGTAAAAAGTCTCCAGGCATGTGTAAAATTCTAAATCTAGGACCCCACAGAAGATATTCTCATGTTAGTGGAAATAGCAGACCTGGGTGAGAAAGCAGTGGGAGAGCAAGCATGTTAGTTCATACAATGACCAGTAACTGCTGGGTGACTACTTGGTAGCCAGGCATTGTTCTCTGCTCTGGGGTGTGGCAGTAAACATAACAGGAGGCTTACGTTCCAGTGATGGGCAGTGGGTGAAATGGTCCCCAATAAGCCCTGCCTCCTGGAGGTTCTGTACATATGTAATCCCATCACTCTTGAATGTGGATGGGAACTAGTGACTTGCTTCTAATGACAGAATGTGGTAGAGGTGACAGGATGTCACTTCAGAGATTATATTACCGGGAGACTGTGATTCTCATCTCTCACTTCTCCCAGCTGCCCATGAGGGGAAGCCAGCTGTTACGTGCTGAGCTGCCCCATGGAAAGGTCCCTGTGGCAGGGAACTGGCCAGTGAGAAACTGAGGCCAGCTGACAGTGACTGAGCCCAGAAACAGCTCCTCCCCAAGTTAACCTGAAGTGACTGCAGTCCTGGTGAAAAATTTGATTACAGCTTCATGAGGATCCAGAGACAATCAAAACAATGTGTGATTTTCTACCCCACAGAACCTGTGAGATAATAAATGCTTGTTATTTTAAGCAGCAAAGCTTGGTGTCATTTTTTTATATGGACATAAAGAACCAATATAGAGGAAGAATAATCTCTCTCAAGCTCTCTCTTTTTCCTATACATACATATAATGACTTAGGGGGCCAACTGGGATAAAGGATAAAGGGGACCAACTGGGAGCTGGGAGTTCAAGGGTGCAGCTGGAGGGGGTGGTGTTGCAGTTTTGCATAGAGTGACCAGGGATGGCCACTAGAATAATAAGACATTTGAGCCAAAGCCTGAAGGAGGGAGAGAGAGTGGGCAATTCTGGATTGCTGGGGGATGACTCATTAGGTAATGAAGGCCTCAGTACTAATGTCTTGGACAGTGGTGTGCGGGCAGTAATGGGTGAGGAAGGGATTGGTTATCTATGACATCAGAGAAGTCATGGGGAAATTAATATATAGGACTTTAGAGGACATGGTAAGGCCGTTAGATCTAATACTGAATATAATGGAAAGATTTTGAAGGGATTTAAGCAAAGGAATGATGTAGCTGAGTTACATTAAAATATATGTAACTGTTTTATAAAATGTTCTATAGGAAGGCAAGGGAGGAAGCAATGGTATTAGTCAGGAGGCCATTATGACAACCTTGGTGAGAAGTAACGAGTGGGTGATTCAGATCAGGGAGGTAGTAGGTGGTAGGGTGGGAAGAAAGTATATCTTGAAGATAGAAGAGGCATGATTTATGGATGGATTACATGTAGGTGGGAAAGAAAGACAAGAATCAAGAAACACTCCAGTGTCCTAGCCTGAACATCTATAAATGAAATTTCCATTTACTTTGTTGGAGAAAACTATTTAAAGAGTAGGATTATTGAGGGGTGGCTAGAGTGCTATGCAATCAAGAGTTGTCATCGTCATTGTTTTTAAATCTATAACATTTAAGTTACTTCATAGACATCCATGTAAAGATGTCAGATCAGCTTTGGGTTATATGATCGGGAATCCAGAGCTAAGTTCTACGTCTGGAAACTCTCAAGGTACAGATGACGTTCTGAGGTCAGTTCCTCCACTGCATAATTTTAAGAGGAATCACTTTTTTTCAAGCTCCTCAGAATATTCTTCATATTGAATACTGTGAGAATTAGGGTCAGAACTGTGAAAGATAGTCACCCTGTATGAGACTGGATGATACAATTCAGGCATTAAGTGTAGAAAAGAAGGGTAGAGTTCTGTAGACTGGACCCTGGGACACCTAACATTGGACCCCATAAAAGAAACTAGCAAGGGAGGTTCAAAGGAGGAAGCCAGCTATGCAGGCACACATATCTAGAAAGCCAGGGAAAGAAGTTCTGTCAAGAAGCATAGAATAAGCATCTGTGTGAAATACTGCTGAAAGATGAAATATGATAAAGATAATCCCTCGAATGATTGATCAGACAGTGTGAAGATCCTTGATGACGTGGTAAAAGCTGGTCTGTACAGGGGAGTAGTGGTAATGTAACTGGAGTGGCTTCAATGCAACCTGGGAAGATAAGGAACAGGGGTCAATGCACACAGGTCTTTCACAGACATCTGTGGTGCAGAAGAATACAGAAGTTGAGAGGTGGCTGCAAGAGGAATGATGTCAAGGGTGTGTTTTTGGCACACAGTGTCAACTTTTAAGATAGAAGATGTAATGGTATGTTTGTGTAACTGGTAGGAACAGTTACAGAGAAAGGAGAAAATCAGATGTACAGGAGTCAAAGAGTTGGAATGATGGCCTTGCTTATGGGACAAGTGGAGTGCCTGAATCCACCGCATGGACATGGGACGTGGTGGTGGGCATTGGATTAGAAAGCAGGGTGTTCATCCACAGGCAGTGGGTCAGTCCTGGCAGGTGAGCACATGGTGGTGGGGAGCCTGTGGGATTTCTTTATTGGTTGTGACTGTTTTATCAGTTAAAGAGAAAAAATGGGTACTGAGAATGAGGCTGGGGAGAGAGAAGGAGAAGCAGGAGGTAGTGGAGACAGAAGAAGGTGGTTAATTGCCATCTCGGAGAGTAGAAAAGGGACAGTGGTACGGGGACGATTCCTCCATAGCACCGGGGACCCATGTGGTGTTTTTCCATCTCATTCAGGGCTAACATTGGAAGTGAGATTACTTGGCATGATTATGTGTTTTCCTGTAATGTTTCTGCTGTCCTGGAGCAAATATAGATTAGATGCAAAGTGGGATTTAACAAAGGGTTGGGCTTTTGCTACATGAATACAATAACCTAGAGAGGAACAAGAGGTGGCATGTAAGCTGTAGAAGGGCAGAAACAAGAACAGGAGGATGGGGGATAGTAAGAGAATAGCAGCATCCATGGACTGTAGATTCTTAAAAAAAGCAAAGGCGTCAAAACTTGGGGTAGTGTAGTGGTACTAGAAGGAGCAAGCAGGAGACCTGAAGATGGCATTCAGTGAGTGGAGCCAGGATGCCGAGCCAGGAAGCCCTCCTGCGTGAAGGAAGGATCAGTCAAACCAGTATGCCTATAAGACTGATCTGATAGTTACATGCATGACAAGAGGCAGAGGGATGTGTGTGGGCCATTACAATGGCAAAGGTGATTTTCTTCTGACAAAAATGTTTGCTTAATTAAAACAATACATTGTTTTATGTATCTCATCATCTGAGAGTCTTCCTTAATAGTTACTCTCTGAAAAAGGCAAAGATTGATTTCTTTCCATCGTGCACCTGCGTCTGGTTTCTCTTGTCAGTTGTTCAAATATCATTTGCCAGCTGGTGATGAGACAAAGGAAATAGTATGACCTGGATGTGCAAGGACATCTTGTACCTGTGGGCTCTATGTTCAACCAAAGCACTACTGCTATGTTCACAAGGCACTACCACTACTACCTGCATACACTAGGGATTGTGCCCTCCTCTCCCAGTGCTGGCAGTGGGCAGCATTACCCCATTGTCCAGTACAGACTTTGGAGAGCTGTGTAAAACAAGCCATATAGGTAATGCCCATAGGAAAAATCATTGAAAAGAAAATTTTACTGAGTAGGAAAAAAATGTATTTCACAAATGATTATGCTGCGGTATAATTTATAACTTTACTTTCAATGTCAGCATTTGAGCATAATGTTAGAAAATCATAAAATGAGAAGAAAACTTACATAACTTTTCTCCTGATTTCTCACCCCATCAAAATAAAGGCATCCCTTCGTGTTTGGTTGCAAGAGCCCAGTAGTTTCAAATATTGTTTTTGAGATAAGGCTGTTTGGAGGAAAAGGACTCCCCCGTTTTTGTTACTGGCTCTCTGAAAATAAGGAAGTAAACACATGAGGGAAAGAGGGTCTTCCTCAAGATCTACATTTGCTCTACTGAGATTCAGAACCATGTAGATTTAAAGAAGAAAGGTGTTTGTATTACATAAGACATAACCTTATTATAGGAAGTTCTGTTGATCTTTTCTTCCCTATACTCCTATAAGAGATATAGCCTATTAAATGAGAGATATTTATATTTCCTATGAAATTATCTAAGATTATTTTGTACTCTCTGAATATTAATCAAAGTTGGGTCGTTGAAATCTCATAAGCAAAAAGTTTCTAACTTCTAGTAGGATCTTAGGAAAGACTTTCATTTTTTTTTTTATTTGGCTTCTCTATCAAATAGTAAGCATAAGATAAAAAGTTCTTTACTAGATGTCACCTAGCTCTCCAAGACAGCAGCATCTGGCTAGTCTCAGTGTGAAAGTTCCAAAGGACTGGGATAAAACTAATTATTTGCTATCCTACTCCTCAGAATAGTTGTGAACAATTACAAATAAGGATTTCTCTCAAGAAAGTGTGAAGGAAGGAAGGAGGAAGAAATTAAAAGGAAGGAGAAAGGGAGAAAGGAAGAAAGAACTGTAAGAAGAAAAAGCAAAGCTAGATGATTGAGAACATTTGTGACACATTTATCAGGAAGGTCTTAGGGCTGTGACTTTCAGTGTCTGGGACAGAAGACGGTAAAAGTACCTGGGCTGCCAAATAGTGTAGTACCCTTAAGCTGTTCTAATCAACTGGAATATCTAATTATATTTCACTTATTATTTTTCCCTAAGGAGGGAAATTCAGGAATTTCTTTAGTCTCATATCAAATTCAGAAAGTTATTCTTTTTACCAAAAGAAACAGAAAGTAATTGCCACCACCAAGTGTGACTATGAGGGAAAACTGGTATAACATTCTGATACTGGCTAAGTACTGAGATTTGAATATGTAAAAGAAAACCAAACATTCCCAGAGTAAGGAGTAATTAGCAGCAAATATTTTACAGGATGTTTTGGGAGGAACAACTTTCAGGGCACATTAATAAGTAATCAAAGTTAAAAGCAACTTTGATTAATTCTAAGTGGTAATAGAGAATATCTGCAAACACTTTTTGAACCCTAGCTGATGGAAGAGAATAATCTGGGTGAGGTCAGCTTGGTCCACAGGAGCTAAGGAGGACATAGATCAGTGGAATCTGAGCCCTCCAGCTGAACTACCAATATTGCTGTCAGGATGATGGCTGCCACCATAGCGAGGCCTACAGATACTTAAGCTTGACCACAAGTCAAGAATGATCATGATATTTTACATGTATTAATTATTTAAGGAAAAAGAGGCTAAAAACTTGATAAGGAAATAACTAAAGCTTATTCAGCTTTGTAATAGAAGGCATCAAGTATAGCACTTGACATAGAGTAAGCCCTCAATAAATGCTGTTGAACCAGACAAAAGAATAATCCAGGCTAGATTCATGTTTGATTCATGCAGCCCAAGGACTTTTGCTGGTTCTTCAGTAAGGAAGAGAAGAATACTGGTATTAGAATATTAATACATGCTAGGTCTTCAGGGAAGATGAGCCCATTCCCTGCCTGAGAAGCATGAGCAAATGTGTTCCATGCTTGATCTCTTAAACTTGAAGCAATTCATACTCATCTGTTTCAGTTCTTTTTTTTAAAAAAAAAATATTTTATTTATTTATTTACAAGAGACACAGAGAGAAGGCAGAGACATAGGCAGAGAGAGGAGAAGCAGACTCCATGCAGGGAGCCCGATGTGGGACTCAATCCCAGGACTCAGGGATCATTCTCTGAGCCAAAGGCTCAACCAGTGAGCCATCCAGGTGTCCCTCATCTGTTTCAGTTCTTAAATGCCTCCCCCTCACCTCCCCAAATGTCGACTTGTCCCAAGAAAGCTATGTTATCCATACTCTATTATCTGTTACATGGGAGACCCAGTGTGTGTATGTAGGGGGTGGGTATGGGGGTACTTGGTAAAATTCGGGATATCAAATAGAGTACTTAGAAGGAATTGCCTCAGTGGTGGAGGAAAATTGACCCTAGAATAAAGCTGTTGTGGTTTAGCCTAAGAACTCTTTTTTTGAAAATTTTCATTCAAATTTCAGATAGTTAATATATAGTGTAATGAGTAGAATTTAGTGATTTATCATTTCATACAACATTCAGAGCTCCTCAAAACAAGTGCCCTCCTCCATCTCTCATCTAGGATCAGACAATTCATGAATTTGAAGGCATAGTAATAGATAAAATTCAAAATGAAACAAAGAAGCAAAAATACTGGGAAGAAGGAAAGAAAGAGAAAATGAAGGAAGGAAAGAGAAAGCCTCGGTAGGCTGCAGAGCAATGTACATTGTTGAAATCCTGAAGAGGAAGGCCCAGAAAAACACTTGAAGAAACTGTAGCTGAACATGTTATAAATCTGATTCACCACGTAGACTCACAGATCCAAGCAAAGAAAGCCAAGCATAAGAAAAATGAAACACATGTTCAACAAATTATTCTCAGCCAGGAATAAAAGGAAAATCTTAAACTCAGCATAAGGAAAAAGACACATCGGAAGACATAGAGGGGGATAGAGATATGAGTACAGTGGATAACTCAGAGCCAGCGGCTTATACGAGGTAGAAGAGAAGCAGCCTTTGCAATACATGTGCCAGAGCTGGCCAGTCAACAGGTGGCTCAAGCTTAGTGGAGAAGAAACAGTACCAACTAGAAGCCAGAGCAGCAACGTGCTAAAAGGGGAAGAAACAAAAAACCTCACATCCCAGAGGTCTTTACCCGGTGAACATATCTTTAAAAAAAATGAAGGTAAAATAAAGACTTTTTTCAGACATCCAAAGGTGAAAGAATTTATCACTAGCAGCCTTGCACTATGAGAAACATTAAGGAGAAATTTGCGGCAGAAGAATGACATCAGATAGAAATCTGGATCTTCACAAGAAAGCTGTGAGCACCACAAATAGTAAATGTGTGAGTTATGACTGCTTTTCCATTGTGGGCATGGCTCCCTCCGTTCTGATACCACATCTGCGTTCATGGCCAGAGAGCCAGGTCCAGGCACTCACTCACTATACCTTGACATAAATCAGCCCCATGACACTTAGTACTAGAAGTTTCTGAGTAGTGGAAGAGAAACAAGATTTTAAAATGCATGTGCCCAAAGCTGGCCTGGGAGTTATGTTTTCCAACCACCATGTATAGAAATAGAAGTGGAGGGTTTCATTCCTATTGATAAGCACTCAAATGGAAATTTTCTACTTTTAGTCCTATAAAGGATATAGCCATGTTTATAGTTATAAATGTAATATATTTTTGTATGTGCATTTTTGGAGAATTGTATCATAATGATGTTTGTAGGGCACAAACCTGTAGCAATTTATGAACATCTAGTATAACATTGTGTGGATCTGCTAATTATATATATCCCAACACTTCAAACTGCATCCGCATATCTGACATATTTTTTTTTCTGACGAAGTCTTGTATTTCCAGAAAGTATGAGGAAGTGAGAGTTCTAGCAACAAACTCCTACACATATTCACCAATAAAAGATTGTAGGCATCAGAAGAGTAATTTGATTAAATGTTATGTAGTTCAGTACAACAGGGCAGCAATTGAAAGTGCTTTTGGATTACTCTTTTGCAGGCTTTAATTTCATATTAATTTTCTAAATTATCAATAATTAAAAACAAATGACAACTGTAGTGAGGTATGGCTGAATTATCTTTCTATTTTCTCTATAGAATACTATAATATGATAGCTTCATCATAGGAAGAGAAGATTCGGAGTATTCAGGCAGAAACCATAGGAAAGAAAGAGTACTCTAGAGGATATTAGAAATTTAGTAATGAAATATTATGTTATTTCCTGGAATTTATGATGATATATTTCTCAGTTTTTAAAAATTGATCATTGGATTTTATCTTGTTTTCTAAATGTGTATTTATTTTTATATCCCATTTTGCATTTGTTATTTTGTTAATATTTCTTAGAACCCTACTTTAACTGGATAATCTTTCAGCCCCATGAAACATGCATTACTGTACCACATAGCCCTGGTAGACGTTCAATTCTGGTGTGGTAACTACCTATATATATTTTAAAATGCAGCTTTTACTTTAGACACTTTTGTTGGAGGTTTTATTGTCTCTCTCTTCGGGTAGTATAATATGATCTAACCAAAAGGAATAATTATTTGTTAGAGAAAGGGAGATGCTTAACAGGGGATCCTGGATCTTCTCAAACTGAATGGTGATTATTAGATGAACTGATCATACACAATGTAATTTAACATTTGCGTACTCAGGGGTGAAAGCAGAACTCTGTGATTCAAAGTCAATTTTTATTTTCCTGCCAACCAGGAATCATGCTTTTTTTGGGTAACCCATGTGTCATCTGGAGCTCCGGATCCTTTGGAAAGGTAGGTTTTCTCCAACCACCCTTTCTTCTCTTACCTATGATTTCTCTGCCACAGTAGATTTGTCAGAGTCTCCATTCATCTCTGATCACTCACGTAAAATCCTGCCCCTCTACACATTTCCACAAAATGTTCATTCATCCTATAACTTTAATGAACCACCTTGGGAGAAGCTGGAACATTGACCAACTATAATTCTAGACCCATCTTTTACCTGAGTGTTGATAAATGTAACTTTTTTGACAAGCTCCAGGTAGAACCATAGCTTCATGAAAAATTGATGAAGCCTATGGTCCCAGAGTCTTACTGTGGAAGACACCTCTTCTCCTTACACCAGATATGATGGGAGAAAACTTGCGTCTGTTTCACCTAGGGACATTGTTCTGAAATTACAGGTTCTCAGATGCATTTCCTCAAGCCACCAGGGAAGTAGCCCTAAATGCTCAGACAGGATTCTCTTGCCTATTCCTAAACCTGTCTTCACTGTGTGGATTTCCTGGTTAAGTCAATAACTTAGCAAGTCAGTAGAATGATCTACCACCAGATAATGAAGGGAAGCAGAATTTACTGTCCTTATAAATTAGTGAAGGTCAAACAGAAGCAGGGCGCGATCCTGGAGACCTGGGATCGAATCCCACGTCGGGCTCCCTGTGCATGGAGCCTGCTTCTCCCTCTGCCTATGTCTCTGCCTCTCTCTCTCTCTCTCTCTCTCTGTGTGTGACTATCATAAACAAATAAAAATTTAAAAAAACACTGTGCTAATTACATCTATTTATCTTTTTAGAGAGAGGGAGATCTCAAGCCAGAGGGGCAGAGGGAAAAGCAGGGAGAGAACCCCAAGCAGATTCAGTACTGAGCGTGGAGCCCAACATGAGGCTCGATCTCATGACCCTGAGATCATGACATGAGCTGAAAGCAAGAGTTAGATGCTTAACTGACTGTACCTCCCAGGTGCCCCTTAAATACATTCTGATGAGCCAGTTACAAAACCCAATGGAAAGGCAGCTTATGTGACGGTAGGTTGTGCATGCATTTCCCATGAGCACACATGTGCAGAAGGAAATTCTTATGATCATTTCTTCTACCAGATGACAAGTTCTGAGACTGTTGGTCAATACTCTTACCATGCATTGTTTGAGAGGAACACCTTGGTTTCTTTGGACATTCATCTGTAGTTAAAGAGACCACTTTTATATTTCATTGGTTTGGAGCTAAGGATTTATGTAGGTGGCATACAGCTGCACAGATGAATTTGTTACTTATGTAGTGGAATCATTTCTCTTGCTGCCCATTGCTAATTGATTGTCATTTGGAGAATGAAGCAACCCTTGGGCAAATGCAAATAGAACCAGAGAGAAAACAGTTCTCTTGTGTTTTATGCAGCCTTCTTACTCTTCTCTTAGTCTGTTTATTTAGTATGACTTTAAATCAACATCAGATAATGTTTACTATGTACTCCATCCTCTCCCTGCTCCCATCTCAGCCTGCACAGACTGAATAGTTATTGAGGAATTTGACACCATAGGAGAACTAGTGCTTTCCAACTATGTTGAGTAGATGAGATTTTCAAGGATGGGGAAAAGTCTAGTTAACCCCCAAATTGCTTCACCATTTGCTTGCTCTTGTACCTGAAATTACTGTATGGACATTACATAGATGATACAACTTTGAACATATATTTATTTCTAAGCAAAATATCTATCACTCATCTAGCAGTTTATCCAATTAGCCGTCAGAAACAAAAATGATTCCATACTTTGAAACCTAATGTCTTAACTCGATATAAAGAATGAGGTTGGAACAGGTGCTTTGCTTTTTAAAAGGTCATGATTTAGTCTGCAGACCTAACCTTGTATACACTTGTGCTTTTTCATCTAATTAAATCCCTTTCTATCAGTACCTCCTGACTTGGCTTTGATTACTCAACTCCATCTGACTATGGACTTGCCTTGGCTCATTTTTGTCTAAATATCTATAATTTCCTCTGTCCTGAAAGTCAATTCTCCAAGAACATTTTAACTTGTTTTCTGACCTTGATTTTGATGATTTGGCTCTCTTTTCTATAATACTAGAGCTAAAAAAAATAAAACAAAATAAAAAAAAGCACCTGTAGCAAGGACAGCTTCGTCCTCTGACACCTCCTGGAATTATGCAAGGTTGCTAATGCCATGAGAAATGGAGAGAGAGATTTTAATTCAGAAGAAGTCAGGGGAAATGAATGCTTGGAGAGACTACTGGTATGCCGATAGAGAAAGTTCATTAGTCCTTGGGAGAAGGTAGGAATCCAGAATACATTTTGTCATTTTGGTTATTGCCAGGTAGAGACTCACCCTTACGTGGATACTGACCCTGCAGAGTCAGAACTCCCCCCTCCCCTGATGTGCTAAGCCCAGTCTTGGATGATTTCTACAGAGTTCACCAGATGTTTCCAAGGAGGTGAAACCTACCAGGAGGCCTTGCAGCTCTGCCTTGGCTGTTTGTAAGGGAGTCACCACCACTGTTTGTCTCTTTTTAATTTACTTGGAGACACTAACCTCCCTAAAGCACTCCCTTTCAGTGGTGGTCTCTGGGCTTTGGGAGCCTCTGGAGCATCTCCATGGTCTGCAAGTTTTGAAACAAAAATAAAAGCCTTTCTTGCTCCTTCTTCCTCTCAGCTCAGGTATCTTCTCTTTTGTGAAAATCTTAAGTAAATTCGGGACTTCCTCTTCTTTGTCCAGGTTCATAAGTGTCACTAGTCACATTGTACTTATCCTTTGCTTGCACATGTGCCCCACACTCCCACCATCAGAAATAAGTGCTGTATTCATTTCCAAAGCCTTCCTGGCTGACTGGCTATTGCAGCAAACAGTGGTTTAGCATTATTTCTTAAACAAATCTTAGGTCCTCAAAAATATTTATCTAGTGAATCAACTGTAACAATCTTCTGAACTTGCATAACATATTTTCTAAAGCTCCTAAGGTAAACTTTTAATAGTACTGCTATTCTTTAGAGGTAATGTATGTATTAAAATGTGGAAGTTACTGAAAGTGGTCTCAAAAAAAAAAACCAAAACCATTTTATTTCCTGTTTCCTGTTTGTGATTTGGTTTTGCAGTATCATTTCTTTGTTGGCATTCTTTTCTTTTTTTTAAGATTTTATTTGTTATTTATTCATAGACATAGAGAGAGAGAGAGAGAGGCAGAGACACAGGCAGAGGGAGAAGCAGGCTCCATGCTGGGAGCCCGATGCGGGACTCGATCCCGGGACTCCAGGATCGCCCCCTGGGCCAAAGGCAGGCGCTAAACCGTGGAGCCACCCAGGGATCCCGGCATTCTTTTGCATTGCAGAAAAAGCTAAAAAAAAAAAAAAAAAAAAAGAGGCTCCTAGAATCACATCTTTATCTTTTGGAATTACTCAATGGAATATTCTGGAAATTGGCTACATTATACTTTGGCTACATTATACTTTTTCAACTATAATCATACTCAGTTTGTGGTAGTTATACAAAAAAAAAAAAAAATGATTGGCACAGATAAGAGCCTTTCCTATCTAGTTCCACAACTGAATTTCCTGATTTTTATCTGACAAGGTGTATTGTGTTGATGAGGTTTAAAACGAAACCTGATATCCATTGCTTACTTTTCCTAGTACATTTCTCTTGTACATAAGCCTTCTTGCTCTGGGTTTCTTTGCACTTGAACTTGGAGAGTACAGTGGATATCTGAAGTCTAGTTATACTACCAGAGATTGACTAAACAGAATAAGGATCCTGAGAAGGTGCCTGAAGTTGCACTCTTTCCAAGGGCAATTCTTCTAAGTTATTGCATTGATTTAATTTGCATTCAAATTGCTTAGAATTTTGGTGGTGTGTTTTCAGTTGAATGATTTGCTATCAAGTGGAGAATGAATAGATGACAGGTACAGACTCAAGTGTGGAGCTGAATTTTAAAATATTTACTGTTTTCTAATAGGACTATATTATTATCATAACAAAAGATAAGCTATTGCAGCAAACAGTGGTTTAGCATTATTTCTTAAACAAATCTTAGAAAGTGGTGCTGATTGTGAATTATCTTAATGAATTTGGTTTTATTTAGCGTAAAAATTCATGTTATAGTTTTGTTAATTTTATTTGTTGAGCTTAAATTATTAATTTTTTCATTATAATGAAATTATAATTTAAATCAGTAGTTCCCTTTGATGCCTATTAACCACAGGATGCAATAACTATCATTTAAAAGTTCATTTTATTATCTGTGATGTATATTTAATGTGTGATATGTTTATTATTCTAACCATCTGACTGCTTAAAATACAAATAGAAAAAAACTTTCATTACGTGTTTTGGCATTCTCGTCAGTAATTAAACCTGCCTTGAGACCTACTGAAAATTTTAATAGTCAGTAATATTTGCACTGTCATCTGTCACCACATGGTGCCAAATCCTGTACATGTAGCAATTGCTCTTGGCTTTTCTGGGTTAAGAGAATACAGGTGTTTCCTAGAGCAAATACACTTAGACTGCATGTAGATTCAGTTGGACTATATTCTCTCTAAGGTGAACTTTGTCTATAGTGGCATATGTGTTTATAAGTGAAATAGATAATGGATTTGTCTTTTCAAGAACTCACTTCTTTTTGCTAGTGCTGAGGCAATATATTCTGGAGAAAAAAAGTCTCTATTTTATGGTGTGGCAGATGGCAAGAAGCACAGTGCTAACTATTTAACAGGTGCTCAAATATTTTATAAATAAATAAAAGGAAAAAACATGAATAAATAAAGTAAGCAGAGACACACAGTGGAAATATACCAGGCTCCTGACCCCATGGTAGAGAGACAGAAACCAAATTTTTGTCTCTTCTTCAAAGAGATTAGGATCAAAGTAAGGGATAAGAAATGAGCACACAACACTTAAAAGAAATAAAATCACAAAAGTAAGTATTATGCATTTGGAACCTACCGTGTATCTAGAATTACATATTTAATCCTCAAAGATGTCTTTGTGGTAGCCACTGATGTTGCCATTTTGCTGAATTTGAGAAGGCCTAAGTGATTTTTCTTTGGTTCATATTGCATTTTTATTAAGCTTGGAATCACAAACGGGTCTTTCAAATAAGCACACTCTTAGAACATTGCTTCATCCTTCGATACAACACCTGAGCCAATATTTATGATTTAATTGGTTAATTATAACTAATATACTCCTAAGAGAATACTGCTTTTGAGGCTGATCCATTTCTGATTCTTTTGACTACTGCAGAACTGGAGGTAAATATTAATCATGCATCTGGTCTAACAGTGCTGGGGTAGACTAGGCAGTTACTGAAAGAAACTGGGACATCAGAGAAGTGTCAAAAAATGACTGGATGCAGAGCACATGTACATGTAGCAATTACTCTTGGCTTTTCTGGGTTAAGAAAAACCTTTTCTGGGGACATTGTGGGCTTTAGGGTGTACAGAATTATAAGCAATGAATTATAACTTGGTAACTTAGCAGGGTATTTTGCATTCTGGATGATTATGAATTGAACTTAGTCTTTCTAGAATTTATAAAACAAAACCAACAAAAAAACCCCTTAAGGTATGCGAGGTTAATTTTGTTATTTTATGAATTCTTTAGAATTATCAGAACTATAACATAAATTATATTCCTGAAATAGTTCTCAAATCATTGAGCAACCCAGTTAAGTTGAAAAAATATCTTCTTTTTCTAGTATCTATACAACAAGAAGATGATAATTACAAATATTAGATAAAGTCCATTAAACTGGAAGAAGCCCTCTGGAGAACCGGGAGCCAGTGAAAGAGCCTCTAAGAAAGCATGATAGTGACCAGAGGATGTGGGGGCTTATGGTGGATGGTACATTGGGCTGTGGCAGTACGGAAAGTACTAGGTGGGTTGTAGATTTTTCTGGGAAGGAGCAAACTATGTTTAGGGATGATTACAGATTATTGGACTTTGTCCATATGACTAGCTTATTTTTTACAAAACATCTTTCTCAGAATATCACATAGATGACTTGTCTATGCAGAGATTTTATTTGCTTTTTGTTTGCATGAGTAATATATGTCAAGAATGAAGCCACTCAGATGATAGTAAGGGTGGAGCTGGTAGGAGCAGAGCAGGGAGTGACACTTCAGGTTGAACTAAATACTTTAGTCAAGATATCCATCTCCTTAATACAAGATACCCTTCATTACTTCCTAGCTAAACTAATTGTTCTCCAAGCTGAAGTGATTTTCTGAAAACAGCTCTGATCAAGAAAGTCCTTTGCTCAAGAAGCTTCAGTGATTTCCATTGCATATTGAACAAAGGTACAGAGGAGGAAATAGATTAATTGGATTTCTAGACACTTAACATAATCTCGTTTAACCTTCAGCAAAATTTTATAAAGTAGGTAAGATTATATAGAGGAGACACTTGAACTTCAGTGAAAGCACGCAACCTGACAGGAACCTCTATGAAGGAGATACTCGTGTATCTTGTTCATGTCTCCAAGAGCCATTAATGTCTGGGAAATTTCCCAGAAATTATTTGTTGAATGAATGAATTACATGGGACTGAGTTTATAGTCTTTCCATTGGTCCATATTCTGTTTTGTGAATTTCATATCCCTACTTAGAAGTCATTTACTATACCTACTATGTGCATGTAAAAAATTATATAAGCAAGACTGGGAAAATATTTGACTATTTTTCCCTAATAGGCTTCTGAGATCTGGATCTACTAATACTTTACTGAAATTATGCCAATGGAATTTTCTTCACCCATCTTTGATTTAGGTCAAAGAATTTCAAGCTGTGATTGAAATCACAGCTATGATTTCCTGTTTTGGCATATTTAAATTAGTGTGGGGACTTAAAGGCATGTGTGAAGCAATTGGAATTCAAAATCCTCCCCCCCCCCCAGATTTTATAGTTTTCTCTGTGCTTTAACAGTTGTTTTGCCTAAAAATAATCCCATGGTCGACAACTACATGTCTCATCTCTGCTTCCACCTGTGGTGTCTTTATTACACTGGGGCCAGGGCAGGCTCTGCAGTGACTGGGGCCTGGATTTTCTGTAAATTTAAGAATACAACCCCTACCCTCAACAGATAGGTGAACATTTCTAACTTTCCAAACACTTTCATCATTGATGTAGTAGTAGGGAATATGGCAATGGATTTTGTAGTAGTAGTAAGTAGTAGTAGGGACACTCTTTTAGTATAAAAACCATGTTTTTTAGGGGAACCTGGATGGCTCAGTGGTTGAGCATCTGCCTTGGCTCAGATCATGATCCTGTGGTCCTAGGATCGAGTCCTGCATCACGCCCCTCACAAGGCACGTGCTTCTCCCTCTGCTTATGTCTCCGCCTCTCTCTCTGCATCTCTCATGAATAAGTAAATAAAATCTTTTTTAAAAAATAACACTTTAAAAATTTTGTAAATAAAATTAATTATTGAAGAAAAGTTGAAATTTTCCCACAAAATTTATACCACATCTCTAGTACCTAACTGTAATACAACCAATTGTTTTCCTAGTGAGAGTTTGGGATTTTTCCAGAAAGCAGATGTGGGCACTGAGGAATGTGAATAGTGTTCTGGGTCAAACAATGCTTCTCAAAGCACCCTTTAATTTATGAACAGGAAAGAATGTGAAATGAGTAGTATACAGAAATGCCTAGACACATGTGAACAGATTTTAGGGTTCTAATAAAACTCAGTTGGTTGTAGATATACTTAATCAAGTATAGCAATGATGCCAGTAACTATTATAATAATTGAGAGGCAGAATGGCATACTGGGAAAAATAATAACTGAGATATTAAAAGACAAAAATTTCTGTTGCAGACTTGGGGCTTTGTGACTGGTATGTAGCCTGTACCATCTATAAGCCTCTGTTTATGCATTTACATAGTTAGAGGGAATGACTAGGTTTCTTTTAGTTGTGACACTGTGATTCTAAGGGATCTATGGCAAACTCTATGCCCACACTTGCAAAAAAATACTTAACAGGGATATGCCTTTATTTGTAATTTTTTTCTTTTTATAAAGACCAGATTCCCTTCTTTCTTTATTTTATATGTACCCCATCCTCATCCATTGATTAAAAAGAGAGATAGGAAATACGTTAGATACTTTCCTTCCCTTCATGAACATAATATATACCATACAATAAGGAAGTTATGTGAAGACATACACACAAAAAGCCAAGTAAGGTAAGCATGAGAAGTGTTTAATAGATAGTCCTAATTATAGTACGCTCAGAATTTAAATGTAAGCTGCCTGGCTTGATGTGGAGGGGGTCAGGGAATGTTTGTATGAAGGTTTTAAGATCTGTTTAGAGGCTTGGAAGACAGAAAGGAATTTAATATGATGGGGGCAGGGATGGGGCATGGGGGCACACTCTATATAGGGAAATAGCACACTTTAGAGATCTGCTTAAGCAAACAGTCCTTAAATATTTTTCTCTGGCCATATTTCCTCCCTTCATTCCTCCACCTCTCAGCTTCTTTTGCCTTTTTAAATCTCACTTTTATCTTCAAAGCCAAGTTCTATATAAATTTTCTTATTAAAGCCTCATGTAAGCTCTAGACCATGGTTTCCCAGACTGTGTTTCTTCAAAAACTATTCCAACCCATGACAATAGGCAAAGTATAGAAAAAATAATTATTCTATTGTAAGGATTAGCTGTTTACATAGTGAAATCATCAAAAAATTAGGACAGTGGAAGGGTTGCAGAAAATGACATTGAATCTTGAGCTAAAATCTTCAAGAAATGAAAGGCAGTTATCCCTAAGGTTAGCAGATAACTCAAATAAGGAGCCTTAATCTCATGGCAAGCGATTCAAAGTTGGGAGTTTTTAGGGAGGATAGAAGGGGACACCTGCCATGCTCTAGGTCAAGAGTGAGGGGAGAAGAGTAGAGACATTCCCTGGTCATGCCATCTTAGAACAAAGAACACTTACCATAATCCAGTCCAGAGATGATTGATATGGGAGAGCAAACAGTTGATTTTTGAGAACCCTCAAGAAAGCAGGATCATCAGTAACACACTAAGTTTAACTACTGCTTTGAGGAGATTGAAATTTTAGAGAGGGGACAGGAAATGCTGGAGATCCTACTGATGAGTGATGAAGGGGACCAAGGAAAGGGATTCTGGGTCCTGACAAGTAGAAGTTGACGGGGTCAGTAGCAAGATGTTCAGAGTCATATGGATTTGGCAATATAAGTGTTGATGATTTGGATTTGCACACTTTTCTCAGTAATGGGAGTGGAAGTCCAGTTAGAGGGGAATGGGAAAGATTGAGGGGTGAGGAAAAGAATACAGTGACCATGGCCCTCACCTGAAACACTTTGCTGCTGGAAAACACAGAAAGAGGGGGCATTAGGTCAGAGGAAGTGTGAGGTGTTATTGCTTTTTTTCAACTGGGAGGAAAGAGAGTATATTTATAGATGAACAAATTACCATGAAGAAAAAGATAAATACTTTATGTAAGAGAAGGAAGTGGATGAGAGAAGCTAAACTCCAAAGCTAACATGTATGGATTAGGCTTTGATTAAACGAGGCATACTCTATTCAAGTACTTTATATAGCCTTTATTTAATTCCAAGAAAAGCTGAGTGACCTAGGTACAATTATGATTCTCATTTCACAAATGAGGAAACCAAGTCTTAAAATTATTCAATAAAAATGCACCCAGTGTCAACTAGTAAGTGGTAGAGTGAGGATTCACACCTGGGTTTGAATCCAGATCATGACTCTTCAATATGGTAACTATCATTTGGTTCAAGGTCACAAGAAGCATGCCTATGAAAGTCAAAACTATGTTGGCAAATTTGTAAATGACTATGATAACGACAAATATTAGTGTTTTTAATAAAATTCCATTTTGCCTCAAATCTGTTCAGTTATTTTATTCAATATGTTATTCAACATATTTTTATGCTATTAATAGAATAACAAATAAACATATAAATATACTTATCCTGGTAGAATCTGGCATTCTGTGAAAGTGCAGGCTGCTTGTAAAATCAGTGCGATTGATTCTCTAGAGTAAGTTGAACAAAGGGAAAACTAAAACTCCTAAACTGGATTAGAGACCATGCATGCCATGGGCTCCTCCAGAGTATATGACCTTGCTCTTCTGGAAAGAGGTGGAGGGTACAAAGAGTGAGAATGCTGTTCATTCAAATAATTCAAACTTAAATTTGCTTTGCTTTGCTACGGTAGCTACAAATATTTTCATAATTCTACAATTTAATTACTTACAAATTCAAATGTTTCTGCAGTGGTTGAAATTTTAGACTGCAGGAGATTAAAATAACGTACAATATAGACTCTAAAATGATTTTCAAAACAAGAACAGCAAATGACTTTAGTTACATCAGCAATCTGGAGCACATGCATTACACAGAAGGAACCAAGCACCATGTCGTTTTATAAACTTTGATATATTTGTTAAACTTCAGTCATCTCGTTACATGCCCGTATCTCAGAAAGTGCTACAGAACCCAACCTAGTAGCAAGTGTTGATCTGTAAGGTTTTGGAAGGTTGTAGCAATGTTTATCTTTTACGTTGTTTTATTATTAGCACCTATTGTACTGCTTAATATTAGATACTCAATATATATTTATTAAATTACAGAAAATGCACACTTTTTTAAACAAAAAATCTGTAATTTTACAATAGCTTTAGTGCTATGGCAATTTCTGGGAATTATGTCTCATTTCATTTTATCCAAGGGATCACACATACCTACCAAATGAATATAATCCATCTGAGAATAACATTGTGTTTAGGACAGATGTTAAAAAAATTTGTGTCAATATAATTTTCATGGGATAAGGATTCATTCATTTCAAAACAAAATTCAAAATGAAAGAACTGTGATGAAGTGCTCAGTTTCCAATTAGATGTTTGTAAAACAAATAGATACAGTAATTCATTTTCTCATTGATTCATTCACAGAAAGATACAATCTAGGAAAACAGTGTTATTAATTTTGAAAGACACAAAACAAAACATTTTTATGACTATAGGCATAATACAGAAATGAGCAGAGAATTCCTGTTTCTATACCATTGCTTCTGATCACAGAGGATACAGTGATAATGAAATTTAAATGAAATTTGGGATGGATTCTTCTAAGAATAAGATATTCATAATACTGTCAAAAATCCCCCAGGCTTTACAGAATATTAGAACTTTTATTTTAGTCAGGGAAATAGACATAAGAAACTCATACTTATGCAATAGAACCTTCAGATGAATCTTGAATTTACACAATCAAAACAATGTGAAAATCCCAAAGATAAGGAAAATATTTAAAATTTAACATTCTTTTGGAAATATTTAACTCGTCCATTTCAAGATTCTAATCATGCTAAATATTTATAACTGGTTTTCAGGTAATCTACTTCCTGACCAACAGTTGACTATTTTGAAGTACAAAGAAAAACTTTCACTGAACTTTTGAATAGTAAAGACTACGAATACAAGACAAAATCAAATGAATCATTTACATCAAATGACCAACATATTTTATAAGATTCAGTCCAAAATAAGTTTTATGTTGAAAATAGAACATTCTTTTGCTAATATCATTAGCCATATTTTAACACAGATATTCTAGAATGGGCTCTCACAATAATTTTGTCATCTTAGGTGGACATGAAGTTTTCTATCTTTTATTTATTAGAATATAAATTCAATGGATCATGTCTACAGAAGTCTGACTGACGGGGACACTGTTCCTAATGAATTGTCTTACTTATCTCAGATTATTTCAGGTTTGAAAACTTTTAGTTATAATTTTGGAGTTATTTCTTGGTGTTTGACCTACAACTTACAATAAGCATTTTCAATTATCAGTATGGATTTCACACTTATTTTCCTTAGTTCCAGTTAAATATAGAAATTTTAGTTCTATATTGCTCTATTCCTGCAAATCTTTTTTATATTAATACTAGTAAATGAAAATTATGTATTAAGAATAGCACTGAGAGGGGCGCCTGGGTGTCTCAGTCAGTTAGCATCTGCCTTCAGCTTAGGGCATGATCTCAGGTCCAGGAATTGAGTCCCACATCACGCTTCCTGTTCAGCAGGGAGTCTGCTTCTCCCTCTCCTTGTGCCCCCCTGCTTGTGATCTGTCTCTCTCGAATAAATAAATACAAAGTCTTTTAAAAAAATAGCACTTAGAATTTAGGGGTGCCTGGCTGGCTCACCATGAAGAGCATGTGACTTTATCGTGGGGCAGTAAGTTCAAGGCCCCTGTTGAGTGTAGTGATTGTTATAAATAAATAAATAAATAAATAAATAAATAAATAAATAAAGTAAGTAAATAAACAAACAAATTAATTAATTAAAAACACTTATAATTTAAAAATAATAATTTTTAAAATATTTTATGTATTTATTTATGAGAGACACAGAGAGAGAGGCAGAGACACAGGCAGAGGGAGAAGCAGGCACCATGCGAGGAGCCCGATCCCGGGACTCCAGGATCACATCCTGGGCCAAAGGCAGGCGCTAAACCACTGAGCCACTCAGGCGTCCCTTAAAAAATAATTAAATATTGACTTGGATTAGATAGTTATACATAAGAATAATTGAATAATTCTAAGTTGCATCTGTGTTACACACAACACATTATTATAATAATTAGTTTATATAATCATATCTTGTAAAGAAGCTGAGAGAGGGAAACAGACCATGTATATACTTATGGAATTTGTTTTATTAGCATCTTATTTACCATTTCCATTTCTATTAATTCCTACTTGTGGCTTCTACTTTCCATCTTTTACCATTTCCTTACCCCAAAAGCTTTGCTCTGTACTCTCTTTGCATTTCTATCAAGTATGTTACTTTTACTTTTCTATATATGATAGACCCAATAATATAATTATATATGTACTGTTTATAGAATTCCTTTTTAAATAATTTAAGGAAAGAGAAGAAATATTACACTGTCTTCTGTTAATTATGTGTATCTTCACCTTTTCTTACACCTTTTATTCTTTTCATATGGATTTAAGTTACTATTCAGTATCACTTGCTTTCAGCCTGAAAAACTTCCTGTAGTAGGTTTTGGAAGTCATACATTCTAGCAGTGAATTTTCTCCGCTCTTGTTCATCTGATGATGTCTTTAGTCTTTATTTTTTTAAAGGTATTTTTGCTGAAAAAAAAAAGGTTTTGATTTGCATTTTTTTCACTTTCAGCATTTTGAGTATGTTCTCCCATTGCCTCTGGCCTCCATACCTTTCTGTTTAGAAATCAGCCATACTCTTGTTGGGGTTCTTTATACATAATGAGTTATTTTTCTCTTATTACTTTCATGATCATTTTCTTCCTTTCTGACTTTCAACACTGACTACAATGTCTGTGAATCTCTTTGTGTCTATCCTACTTGGAGTTTATTGAGCTTCTTGGATGTGTAGTTTGAGGTATTCCATCCATCCTTGGAAGTTTTCAGCCATTATTTCTTTAAATTTTAAGTATATTCCTTTCTTTTTCTCTTCTCCTGATATTCACATTAGGCATATGGTGGTGAACTTACGAGGGCTGCACACTTCTCTAGGGCTTTTCTTACCTCTCACCCTTTCTTCTTTTTGTGCTTTTTATTGCATACATTCCATGATCTGTCTTCAAGTTTGCTAATTCTTTTGCCAGCACCAGTCTGATGCTAACCTCTCCCAGGAATTTTTCATTTGGTTATTATACTTCCAAATCCAGAATTTTCACTTCGTTCTTCTTTATAAATTATATATCTTTATTTATGTTCTCTGATAATACATTGTCATCACACCTTTAATTCTTTAAATATGGTTTCTATTGTTTTCTTGAACATATTTACAATCACTGCTTTGAAACCTTTGTTTCTTGAATGTATTTGTAATCACTACTTTGAAATGTTTGTTTTCTAGGTCTACCTGTGGGACCTCTGCAAAGGGACTTTCTATGACCAGCTTATTTTCTCTGTATGAATTATATTTTCCCCATTTCTTTGCATGCCTGAAATAGTTTTTTGTTAAAAAATAAATAATGCACTGTAAAAAATCTGGATGCTCGTTCCCTCTCCTCATCCTCCCATCCTTAGGAGTTGTTGTTGTAGTTGCTGTTCACTCCTGAACATCTGTTTATTTGTTTAATGACCTGAATAAACTAGTCATGCAGTTTATTTCCACAGCAGTGTGTGGTCTCTGATATTGCTGTTCAGATTTTTTTCTTGTTTTGGTCTGGCTATTTATATTTTACCCCTAGATATGCCACTTACTGGTCAAAGGTTAGATTTTTACCCTTTTGCCTGTACATGTGTGTGATTTTACACCCTGCTATAGTTCAGGGAGTTTATATTTTTGCCTCACATTCAGCCAGTGATTAGTAGTTTAGATATTCCCTTCTGGTTTTTTTTGTTTGTTTGTTTTTGTTTTGTTTTGTTTTGATAGGACATAGTCTTCCCAGGGAATTTTGTTTAAGCTGCTTATTCCATTGAGGATTCATCCTCTGTTCATAGTCTGTGTACATTTTGGGGAAAGATTACAGGTGTGTTCTACATGCCAGTCTGATTGCTTTTAAATGGGTGCAGTCTAGTGTGTGCATGGACCCCTAGAGTGACTGAAATCCCAGGAGATCTCTTTTTGGCTGTTTCTTTTCTTGGTTCTATTGAACATGGGACTGTTCATCTATTTTTTCTTCTATCATGGAGCATAAGTCTTCTCTTAATTGCTTTCTACAAGATCTCCATAGTTTTAAACAAGTCCCTTAAGCATGGAATTCTCCACTCTTGTTACCAAATGAAGTCAGTCCCCTCAGGTAGAGCTTTGGAAATGTTGGTTCTTATGGCCTTTATTCCTGGGCAGGACCCCATGCCATTGGGGGAATTCTCCACTCTTGTTACCAAATGAAGTCAGTCCCCTCAGGTAGAGCTTTGGAACTGTTGGTTCTTATGCCTTTATTCCTGGGCAGGACCCCATGCCATTGGATTGAAGCTGAGGATAGGGACCTGCTTCTCCTGGAATGGCATCCCTGCTTTCCAAGTGGGTAATGAAGAGGGTGTTGGCACTTTCTGGTATTGTTTTATGTATCCCAGAATAGAGCCCTCATTTTATCAATGGGTTGGGGATGGTGATGATCAGTGCCCAATTGTTCTCGGTTTGCTACACCTGGTATAGATCTTCTGCTCTATGAGTGAAGGCTAGGTGGGGGAAGGGAAGGCTATTCCTTCTGGCCACACAAAAATGGACTAGTGAAGCTGTAAAGCACCACTTGTAGTTTGTCCCTCCTGGGGTAAAACCATAGTAAGACTGGCCAGCTTGTGTGAGAAGAAACTCCAGTGTTGATGGCCATACCTTGCTGAAGTATAGCATCGGTGGTTGAGCTTCTGTAACACAGAAGTTATGGTGGTAAATGAGCTGAGTTTGGCTCTACTACCATAGATTCTCACTGTTTTTACTGAGATTTAGTACATTTCTTTGAATAAATGTTTTCCCTTTTGCTATATGCCCTTAGGACAATTCCCAGAGACTTGATTGAATGTAAAACAATGATTGATTGTTTTATAATTTTCATTAGTTAAATTATTATTTTTCTGGGATAAATTATGCTAAATGACTCTAGTAGCAGCTGGTCAATTGATTTTTTACGAATTTTTAAAATATTCTAGTTATTTATTTTAGGGAGAGAGAGAGAGAGTGAATGGGGAAAGGAAAAGAGAGGATGGAAGAGGGAGCAGAAGAGAATCTCAAGCAGACTCAACCTGAGCCCAACACAGGACTAAATCTAACAACCTCGAGATCATGACCTGATCCAAAACCAAGAGTTAGACTCTTAAGCGACTGAGCCATCCAAGCACCTTGGTCAATTGATTTTTGACAAATGTTACGTGCTTATGCAATAGGTAAAAGATTGTCCTTCTAATAACTGGTCCTGGAGTTAAACTGAATATTCATATACCAAAAAAAAAAACCATTAATTCACATCTGTAAATAATGACTTGAGGGACACCTGGGTGGCTCATTAGTTGAGCATCTGCCTTTGACTCAGATCATGATCCTGAGTCTGGGGATCAAGTCTCACATCAGGCTCCCTGCGAGGAGCCTGCTTCCCCCTCTGCCTATGTCTCTGCCTCTCTCTCTCTCTCTCTCTCTCTGTGTGTGTGTCTCATGAACAAATAAAAAAAAATCTTTAAAAAAATATCTTGAAGTAGATTATAGCCCTAACCATAAAATATAAAACTACAAATCTCCTAGAAGAATACTTAGAGGAAAATCATTGTGGTCTGGGACTAGGCAACAGTTTTTTAGAAGTCCCCAAATCATGAAGCGTAAAATAAATATTGTGCAATTATGCTTTGGTAAAAATAAAAAACTCCTATTTGAATTCTACTCTTAAGAAAATGAAATGAAAAATCACTGCCTAGGAGAATCTTTTCAGCATAGACCAGAAAAAAATAAAAAATATTTAAACTCAGTAATCAAAAGACCCAACTCAAAATGGATAAAACAATGGACGGAAATTTCACAAATTAAGTCATACGTATGGCCAATAACACCATTATAAGTTGTTCAACTTCATTATTCATCAGATAATTGCAAATTAAAACCACAATGATAAGATGCCACCTCACACCTGTAAGAATGTCTAAAATTAACACCATAAGAAACAACAGATGTTAGCAAGGATTCAGAGAAAGGAGAACCCTCTTATGTTGTTTGTGGGAATGCAAACTGTGCAACCACTCTGGAAAACAATATGGAGGGACCTCAAAAAGTTAAAAATAGAGTTACCCTTTGACCCAGCAATTGCACTACTAGATATTTACACAAAGGGCACAAAACTGCAGATTCAAAGGGGTACATGTACCCTGATGTTTATAGCAGCATTATCTATAGTAGCCAAGTTATGGAAAGAGCTCAAATGTCCATCAACTGAAGAATAGATAGGGAAGATGTGTGATTATATATATATACAATGGAGTATTAGCCACCAAAAAGAACAAAATCTTGTCATCTGCAATGATGAGGATGGAGCCAATGTATTATGCTAAACTAAATAAGCCAGTAAGAGAATGACGAAGACCGGATGCTCTCACTCATATGTGGAATTTAAGAAACAAAACAGGTGAATATATCGGAAAGAAAAAAAAAGGGAGAGGGAAGCAAACCATAAAAGACTCTTAACTAAAGAGAAAAAAGTGAGGTTTGATGGAGGGAGTGAGTGGGGGATGGACTGGAGGGGGTTGGGCAGGAAGGAGGCACTTGGCGATGAGCCCTGAGTGTGGAATCACTGAATTTTAATTCTGAAACCAATACTACACTATATGTTAACCAACTAGAATTTAAATAAAAATTTAAAAAAACACCCACACTGAGCTCTATACACATATTAGAATGAATAACCTTAAATAGACCAACAGTATTTGAGTGGATATAGGGAATTGGAATTCTGATGTGTTACTGGTGCTACCAACCTGTAAGAAAACAGTCGACAATTTCTTGTAAAGATAAACACTCACATTTTGATCTAGCAACATCCTTCCTAGATATTTACTCAGAGGGATGAAAATACCTATCTACTCAAAAACTTGCCTATGAATTTAATAGTAGCTTTGCTTCTAATAGCCAAAACATGTAAATAATCTGAATGTACAGTAACAGAGGAGTGGCTAAACAAAATGTGGCTTATCCATTCAATGAAATAACACTCAGGGCTATGTATATGCATTCCATAGCATGAAAAAACCTCAAAATCATTATCTGGAGAAAAACCAAATTGTCACATAAATAGATTGTCACAACTGTATATTATGATTCCATTCATATGCAAGTCTAAAGTGGCAAAACTAATCTATGGTGATAGGAAGCATATCAGTGACTACCTATGGCTGAAGTTGGGAGATTAACTGCAAAAAAATATGAGGGGATATTTTATGGTGATAAAAATGAGTTTTGGAATGGGTTGTATTAGTGTATATATTTGCCAAAACCATTGAACAATATACTTAAAATGGAGTCATTTTAATATGAATTATATTTGAATAAATTGATTTAAAAATGGTAATATGCAATACCTATTAAAAATCACAGTAAGATAATTACAAACTGTTTTATCACATTGAAATTTGGAATATACTTCACTAAATTTTTCAAGTGATATTTAACCAAACAAACAGCAAAAATGTGTTAGTATACTTAGAGACAGAAATGTACTTATCCCACATTAAGGTATAGTCATAAGTAAAAATAGAAGTTGAATAAAACCATTCCTTATTTGAATGCTTCATGAGCATTGGGGAGAAAAGGTAAATAAATTAATAAAAATTGTGTCTTATTTGTACCAGGTTTTCATAAAGGAAATTTCTTGCCTATTTGGTTCATGGTTCAACAGTAATTTGTACCTGTGACTTGAAGTTTTGTTTTCATAATGATAAATATCTCCAAGTTTTTTTTATGTTTTTGATTATTATGGTGCATTTGTTTTCATTTCAAATATCTCTATAAGATGCCAAATAATTTTGAAATGCGTATTTTTATTTAGGTGTATAATATGTTTTGCACACACATACAGGAACTAAATGGAGATGTTAGCTGGAGGATTTGTTTCTTTTTGACTGCAGTTACTAAAGTGAATAAGCTTTGAGCAAGCCATCTATTCCCTAGTGATGATCCTTGTTCTATCCCTTTTCTTATTATAACATTCAGTTGTGAAAAAAGACATTTAGATGCCTTGTCCTTTCTAGCTTAGTTAGAAGAAACAAATCTAATGGGCAAAGTAGGTAAAGGATATTAAGAGAGAAGAAGAAGGGGAAGGAAAGGAGAAACACATTTGGAAAAATGATCCCTTGCTCTTTATAAGAAGGAATAAGGGCAGGCTAATGCATAAATGTTGAAACTGAGAACAGTTTTGAAACTGGAATGCAAATGTTCAGACTGTTGTAATATTATTTAGCATTGTTATTTAATCTGTTAAATTATTCTTTCCCTTGAAATACATCTCTGGCACTTCAAGCCTGAGTTAGGAGCTATCTGGGATACTATGAAATCCTGACAGAATATAAAGACTCCTAACTCTGGGAAACGAACTAGGGGTATTGGAGGGGGAGGAGGGCGGGGGGTGGGGGTGAATGGGTGACGGGCACTGAGGGGGGCACTTGACGGGATGAGCACTGGGTGTTATTCTGTATGTTGGTAAATTGAACACCAATAAAAAATAAATTTATTAAAAAAAGAAATCTTGTACATAGCCTGTTCATCACACTTCTCACATTTCATAATAATTATAAAAGAGTCTATCTTTTCAGTAGGCTGTGTAGGTAGGAGTTCATCCACTTCTGTAACTACTACATGGCCTGAAACATGGAACTGATACATATTTTTTCCTGAATTTCTGGGAGAACAACCTGCAGATTAAAATAGCTATAACCCAACAAGAGTATAGTTGGTTAGAGATGGCTTAGAGAGTTTTTTTTGTTGATGAAATTTAAGAATCAAATGCATGATCATGGATTTCTCAGCTAATGCCACTATCAATTTTCAAGCAAAACCTTCTTTCTATGCCTTCACTATCAATTTTATGTAACATGATCAAACAGGTATTTATGATATTTATATTTTACTATAATAGAAAATAGCACGAATATGATATCTTAATTCATTTAGTAGAAGCAACATGGGGTAGTAGAATAGTTACTTTCTTTTGTAATTGTGAGAGCTAGAGTTCATCAGACCATACATTAGAGATTATTAGAATAAAAATATATGTCTATAAAATTGTATTCTCATAGCTTTTGAAAATGATTCATGTATTAATTATAAATTCCAATGCTTATACAATAGTTGACATCCTCAAATACCAATCACAGCTGAAATACTAAACAGAGGCTCAGTTGGTTGAGGAACAGAATCTTGGTTTGGGTTCAGGCCCTGATCTCAGGGTTATGAAATTGAGCCCCTTGTCAGGCTCTGTGCTCAGCAAAGAATCCACTTGAGATTTTCCTCTTTCCCCCTCTCCCTCTGCCCCTCCAGCGCCTGCTGTCTCTCTTAAATACATAAACAAATATTAAAAAAAGATATAACAAACTGTGGTCACTATTGTCCACTAATATGGTGATAATAGTTAAGAGCTTGACCACCGGAACCATATGAATGTAGTTGCTCATTTGAATGATAATACCTGCTAGCCATATTCCCCTAAAGAAATTACTTAGCCATTCTGAATCTCAGGCTCTTTATCATAACATGAGATTATTATAAAATAGCTCATCTATCTTGGGATTGTTGGTAGGGGCGGTAGGTTAAATAGTCTAATGAATTCCATGAGGTATTTGGCACAATACCTGCCAGGAAATGTTCTATAACTTTAGTGTTTATTGCTACTATTTAAAAAATATACTCTGATGCATAATTAACATAAAATAAAGGGCATAAAATGTAAACAAAAGCTTAATTAATAATTATAACGTAAGCATTAAGGTCAAGAAGGAACACCTGGGTCAAGGAAGAGTGCTGACTGCAACCCAAGAGCCTGTGTTTGTACCTTCCTGCTCACAAGTTCCTTCCTCCCCTCTAGCTTTAACAACTATCCAGACTTGTAGAGAAAACATTTTCTGCTTTGTTTGAGTTTTACTACCCATGTCCACATTTCTAAATAATATTTCCTGTTGTTGACCTTTATATAGTAAAGAAATCTCATAAGTCAACAATGGAAAAAAAACAAACAAGAATCTAATTAGAAAATCATCAAAGTACACGAAGAGACATTTCACTGAAGAGGACGTACAGATGGTAAATAAGCACATGAAAAGATGTTCAACATTGCTAACCGTTAGGGAATTGCAAATTAAGACCATTAGGAGATATCATTACACAACTATTGGAACAGCTAAAAATTAAAAAAAAAATGACCATAGCAATTTCTGGTGAGGATATGGAGTAAGTGGATCTTTCATGCGTTGTAGGTGCAATTATAACACGGTATTACAGCCAGTTTGAATGATAGTTTGGTAGTTTCTTAGAAACCAAACATCGACTTTCCATACTACCTATGAATTATACTGCATTGTCCTGAAGAAAGGAAAATTTATGTCTTCACTAAAACCTGCACATGATTGTTCATAGCAGTTCTATCTATTATATGCTCACACTGGAAATGAAGTAGATGTCCTTCAGTGTGTGAATGTTCAAATAAACTGTAGTATATCCAAAACATTGAATACTACTCAGCAATAAAAAGAAATGAACTATTGATAGACACAACTTAGATGGATCTTGAGGGCATTTTGCTGATTTCTAAAGGTCACACACTATTTATATTACATCATCAATGATAAAAACCTATAGATGAAAAACAGATTAGTAGTTTCCAGGGATAAGGAATCATAGTGGGTGGGGTAGGGATTAGGCTGAGTGTGACTTCAGAGGCATAGTAGATATGGTATCTTTGTGGTGATAGAATAGTTTTGTTATTACACAACCATAAATGACATAGACATACATATTATTCTAACATCAGTTTCTGAGTTTTGATACTGTAAAAAATGTTATCATAACACCAATGAAAGATCAAGTAATGCCAGCTTTGGAAGCTTCTCACGGATGTATTTGGACCAAACAGGAGTTACCAAGTATGACTGGCCGTTTTGACCTACTGTTTCAGATTTCCACGATTTCAACTGATGGACAGTTCCATTAAACAAAATAAAACTGCTGTCATTGCTTTCTTTGGCTTTCTCCTCCTCTTTGATTTTTGAGGCAAATTGCCCTTACTAAGAGAAACAAATTAGCTGAAATGCCATGCCTGATGTTAGTGGTAACCTGATTTTTGTAAAATCACTGAGACACTCCAAGGCTCACTTTATCCATCCCTGAAACAGACTAAATTTACCTACTTGAACAGTCTTCCTAGAGAAATTGCAATAGAAAAATGTTACCCATAATGAACAATAATATGTGTGTCATTATGGCCTTTCCTAATTTTCTCCTGTATAAAGATCAATTTGGCCTCACATATGCTGTTCTATAGACCAGTGGAATTGATTTAGATGGTCAGACCGATGTCCCGTTTTTTCATTTATGATTCTTTGAAAATTCCTCATGTGTCTTTGTATTTATTCAAATGGTTCTTGATTCTTCTTAATTGAGGCTATGTGTATTATCATTCAAGAAAGACTGAACAAATTATGCCTGCCCCGAATTTAGATTTGGTGTTTCTATTGTTGGCTAAAGATGAGTTTTATAAATAAACAGACCTTAATAGGAAACTCATTAATTAAGGTTATCTTAACAATGCTGTTTAATTATTACACACTGGTGGATTGTATTAAGATTTATTTGGTTTATTTGAAGTCATTTGTGCCCAGCATTAAGAGAGAACAGAGTCAAGTTTTTCATTTTACTTCTCTTGAAGCTGCAACTTAGTCACATTTCATGCTTTCACACAATAGTACTTGCGATTGGGGTTAAATGCATATGCTAGCTATCCCTTTTCTATGCAATTGTAAATAGTACTTTTATTGATAAATGTAGTGATTGCTCTTGTCTGTTTTGTGGTATAATTGCTGTCTGGTCTTCATGACAGAGCTCCATCTAAGATGAGTAATGTTGTTCTTTTAATCCAGTATTCGTGTAGCTAATTAAGGAGGTAGTAATGGTAGAATGGCCCGTAGGCTTTGGCATGAGAGTTTTTGAACCCACCGACCTGTTATAGATATGAGACTGGGGCAGGTTATTTTCTTTAAGCCATGGGTTCTTCAACATTAGAATAGAGGCAACAGTAACTTTGCAGAGCTGTTGAAGAGACAATGCAGGTAAAGCTCAGGAAAAAAAAAAAAGCCCCCAATGAGGAGAATGATTATTAATATTTCTAATACTGTTATTATTATTTTTCTGAGATTCTAAATTTCCAAAAGGCTGCAAGGAACCACATATATACGTAGAATTGTTTTAAGTGCTCCTCGTCTAATGTCACTCAATTGATACTTCATTTTTGACAGTTTCTTTTCCCAAGATCACTGCTGTCTGTCCTAATTTGTAAACTCTTACAGGGATGGGGCCACAATATTTCTCTTGCTCAATAAATCCTCATCAGTCTAACAAATATTTCTTGATGCTGCTGCTGATTCAGCTGGCTTGCTTCCCCTAATCCAGTTGAGGATATGCCGGCATCCCTTCTCTTTTTGAACATGTATTACTTCAAGATGAAAGAAAGACCATTGCTCATTCAGTTGGCTTGGCCTAACTCAACCCCTGAGCTTAATTTTTGGATGAACACTGGCACTTCTGCCATGTCATTCTTTCTTTGGCTCCTTCTGCTGGGTATAATTTCAAGATGACGATTCCCTTTGGACTTTTGGCTGAAGGCACTTGTCATTTCCAATTCATTATTTCCTTGATATTTGCTCACTGCAGAGCATCTGTCTCCATGCAAATGGCATTAGTAGAGGATGTACATCTCTGTAATAGCAAGACAAATATGATGCCTGATTATAAGCTTAGGAAAATACAGGAGGGCTTTTCTAAAGTTTTCAAGACCTTCCATGGATATATCTTCTTTGTGCTGTTATTTGAGTTTCTAGCAGATATATTGTCTGACAGTATATGTCCAATATCTCTGTGGAAAACATTAGTCATGGAAGGCAAGTCTGCTTTGCTGATATTCTATCCAGCACTGCCTCTTACATCATGTGGTCTGACTTAAAATGATATTAATAAACTAGGAAGTTGCATATCTTTAAATAAGCAAAGTCTGGTATTTCTTGTAGGAGTGAATAAATAAACAAAATGTCTACGAATATATCTCACTAATTTTTTTGACTCATGACACTTCTTGCTAAATTTTGTTTGTACTTCTCAGTAAAAAAAAGTTCAGAACTTCCAACAACTCTCTTCTCAAGCAGGTCACTAGTTAAATGTTCACAATCCAGAAGCTAATAGCTTCCATATCAATTAATTCTGCTGGAGACAAAATTCTGAACTATTGGACAAATTATTACAGTCTGTGAAGCCCAAAACAACTGAGAGTGTAGCATGTTATAATGAGGATGACAGTGAAGTTAGAATCAGGAGTCTCAACACTTGTGTCACCTGAATTTATGACCTTAGTCAATAAGCTTCTTTGGGCCTATGAAATACCTGCTTTCCCTGGGTGATCAGGATCTTGGAAGATCTATAAAAAATGGTAGTATTTAATGCATTTAAAAGTATTTTAAAGTATAAAGTATTTAATGTACACAGCACATTTGTTTTCTTGTGATCTAATGCATGAAAGATTTCAATGTTTTAATTTATTTTTTCTTTGTAATTATAGCCTGCATCCTCTACCAGGCATTCCTTGTGCTTTACTTTTAAGAACAAGAATTTAGTAATTCATTCAATGCATATTTTTGAATACCTCCTGCTATGAGGCACTGTGCAAACAGCAAAATGGAAATAACAGAGCCAAAACTAAACACAGAAAGTACTCTTTTGTAGGGGATGGCATCTGGATGTGGTTAAATGTCAGTGTGTTACAGCTTCATTATTTTTTAAAGATTTTATTTATTTATTCATGACAGATACACAGACAGAGAGAGGCAGAGACATAGGCAGAGGGAGAAGCAGGCTCCTTACAGGGAGCCCGACGCGGGACTCGACCCCAGGACTCCAGGATCATGTCCCGGGCCAAAGGCAGGCACTAAACCACTGAACCACCCAGGGATCCCTGTTACAACTTCATTAGTTTCAGTATTTGTTCATTAATTCATTGATTTTAGGCTAAAATAGGGAAAGCTCCAGACAAACAATTGCAGTGCAACAAGGATAAAGCTTAACGTAAAGGAACAATTAAATTGAAATAAAAATAGTAACATGAGATTTACCTTGAGAAAAATTAATATTTTAAAAGCTGTTTTCTACATTATGAAAAAACCAAAACCAAAAACTCATGTGGCTGTAAATTGAGAAATTCAATTCATCAGCCTGATGTTCATAGTGAAAATGTCAAGAGATCTGGAAACTGGCATTTGTCACATTCTGCCATGTTTTGAGAATGCTAGATATCTGGAAGGATATGGAGTGATTAGATAATAATGGAAGGGCACTTTCCACTTTTCATCGGCACCCATAGATTCCTTTGAGAAGACCTATAAATACAGGTTTACAGTGTGTGGCTTGACCCTCCACACTGTGGTGGGCAAGAACAATATGGTCCAATGGGCAGACCGTGGTCTGATAGATTGGACATCTTCTACTCCGTTGTCCCATCACTTACAGTACATTAGTTGAGTTGAAGTATTTTTTTTTACCTCTTTTCCTTGAGAGAAAAGCTGCTGATGGAACACCTTCAGTCCTAGAAGATACCCAACCCTTTGTGCTGTGGATCCTATGGAAAATCAAGGCAGAGCTGCAGCTTCTCATTTGATAAAGTTCCCTTCCTTTCAAAATCTCTAAAGGAATTTATTTTTTTCTGCCTAAATATTGCCTTTCACAGAAACTTGACAGCAAACTTCATGTGTATTTTGGGTGAGTGAATTTACAAATGTTCCACCATCTGGAACTTCCTGGTTCTGGAGTTAAGAGGTAGCGGCAAGGGTGTGCAGTGCACCAGAAGTGAGGTCTTATTTAAATTCCCTGAACTTCTGGTTCTTTGTTTCATTTTTTAAAACATATATCTTAGATCACTTGAACCCAGTGAGCATTTTTTGAGCAGCCAGGTGCTGAGGATATACAAGAGTGCCTGGAATTCTCTAACTCATCAGCATGCTTTCAAGGGCACTAATGAATAATTTCCTATTATTCTAGGAAATGCAACTTCAGTCAAGTGGAGCATCTCACTATTTTCAACATACAACATGATTATCTCCCCTCCTCATGAATTTTTTTTTCTTGTAGAATCTTATCTGCCATACCTACTCCATCCTACCTAAATATGTAATGCCATCCAATAGGAACATAGCCAAATCTCACCCATTCCATAAGTCTCTCCCATTTTGAACTATTCCAATCCATGAAGTTCAGTTTAGTGTATCACCTTCCTATTTAGTTCCTCTTTAATTGTTTCAGATATGTTAGTTTTGTTTCCAGTTAAGACTGTAAACACATTTAGCCTACACATTATATTCTCTATCTTTGTTGCTGGTCCACAGAATTTGCCAAAGAGTTAACTGCACAATAGATATCTAATAAACACCAATTCTAATTACTTAGTTAATTGGTGTTTGACTTTCAGCACCCAAAATGCTCCAACAGACGAATCAGGTATTGTTTCCCAAAATAATGCATTTGATGAACTCTTACCATTTTACTCTTGATTAGATCCAGTATATTTCCTCTAATTTCTAAATTTAAAAAAGCAACATCCACAGTATTCTTTTTATGCTTACTATTTAAGGACATGAAGTAATTAACTAGAAATTCTCTTTTAGCTATGGCAACCAAGTCCAAGTCAAAGGTGTTATACACCAGGAAGACCATGACATCATAATTTTGACCAATGGGAAATTGTTTCCAGCTTGAGCCCCAATGAGGAGCATGAGCTTTCGGTAAATTATTATTTTTAAATAAAGCCTGCTTGCTAGGAAAATGTTGCAGAAAGTTGTACAAAGAAAGGAAATCCTTTATGAACTTAACAAAGCAGGTAGCAAACATCTCTGAATAACATAGTGAAGGCATCAAAAAGACATTGAAAATCTAAAATTTGGAAACTGGTGAAAGCCAGAATAATGGAGTGTTAAGAGCTCTCACAAGGGAAGTATCCCTGAAGAGAACAGCGCAGGACAGAGTGATGTGGGGCAACAGAAGGAACGTCCTCTTTCCATCCTTACAGCAAAGAACTCTCCATGCTGCCCCCAACCTGAGACATGTATGTGTATGTATTTCTCCTGGGGCAAACCCATCTGTTAAGCCTCTGACACCCAGAGTGAACAAATCTAGGTAACAGTTATCCTCAGAGGATGTCATGTTAATCAGAGTTATTCAGCAAGGAGTAACTACAATTATATAGCTTTTATTGTAAATTATGAGTCATAGTTTATTAGTTTATTAATTAACTGATTCATTTGTTAATGTACTTATATCTTGCCTTATATAAAAAAATGTGATGGCTAAGTAAAAAAAAAAAAAATTGTTCTTTAATTTTGATTCTGCTGCAAACCAGGGCCTTGGGGGCAATTCAGTCAGTCTTTCCTGGACTCAGTTTCCATATCTGAAAATAAAGAAATGGAGTGAAATGATCCATGAAATCTCTTCTTGCATCTTTTTATACAACACTTTAATATGCTTAGCAGGAAACTTCAGAAAGGGTTTGTTGTGAATAAAGTATCAGATGAAGAAGGAGGCTATTTAAATGCAAAGTAATAATAATATAAATGCAAAACAATAATTATCCCTGAGATCTGGCACTTTACTACCAGTGGTGTCATTGGTAGGAAGGTGATTCACAGAAGCACAACCACCATGATTAAGGCAATAAGGAAAATGACTTAGAAGGAGCAGAGCTAAGTAACCACAGCACGAATCAGTAATCACTAAGTGGTGGCAAGCTATTTAAAAGTCAAAGCTATTTGGAAAGAAAACACGTATGGGATCCAAGAACAGGGACCATTACAGGATGTAATGAACAGAAATTTGGAAGAAGTGGGGATCCCTGGGTGGCGCAGCGGTTTAGCGCCGCCTGCAGCCCAGGGTCTAGTCCTGGAGACCCAGGATCGAGTCCCGCGTCAGGCTCCCAGCATGGAGCCCGCTTCTCCCTCTGCCTGTGTCTCTGCTTCTCAGTCTCTCTCTCTCTCTGAATAAATAAATTAAAAAAATACTTATTAAAAAAAGGAATTTAGAAGGAAAATATAGGCAAAATGATCAAATCTCCACATTAATTCAAAGTCCTAAATTTTTGGAAAACTCAGAATTGTATAGATTGCTTCAAAGAGTAAGACCTTTGGAGAACTTGCAAGATTCCACAACCATTTATCCTCAGGTAGAACAATCCTTATTAATCAGCATCCTTACCTCCTTTGGGGTTTTGGTAGGTCCCTAAGTGAGGGACCAAACTGTTAATCTGGGTGCACTCAGAGTCTACTTGATGCTGTCTCAGACTGAGATGCTTTTCCTTTCCAGTGCTGTTACAGTGACCTGACTTTCCTTTCTAATCCTACAAAACACAACTTTAGACTTCGACTTCCTTAAATGTGTGGCAGTGGGGCCATTACAGGCAAGGATGGGGATGGAGGGGAGTGAAGGAATAAGAGGTGAGTAAACACACTAATTCCTCTTTGGTTTGATCCAGAATAAAATACTAGTTAATCAATCCCCATGCAGATAGAAACATTCTCCTCAGACTTCAGGAGTGGCAACCATTGCAGCCTATTCTCTAGGCCTTGATAAACCTGGTTGAAGAACTGTAGATCACATTTAATTGATGATTTTGTGAGAAAAATTTTTTAAGACTTTATATATTTGAGAGAGAGTGAAAGCAAGCAATCACTTGCAGGGGTAGCAGCAGAGAGAGAGGGAAAAGTAGACTCCCTGCTGAGCAGGAAGCCCCATGAGAGACTCCATCCCAGGACCCTGAGATCATGACCTGAGCTGAAAGCAGAAGCTCAACCAACTGACCCACCCAGGTGCCCAGAGAACTTTTCTTATAGAAGGGGCCCTTTACCTGTTATAGAGTTTTATATGTGCTATCATATTAATTCCTGCCATATCTGTGTATTATTCATTAAAAAAATCAGAATGTAGACAATGTTATTTAGTTAAGTCCTTGAATCTTTGTCTCAAATATTCCAACAATAAGTAATTCATTCAAGTCAGCAAAAAATTAATTTAATGAAATTCAGTTAAATTACTATTTGGCAAGATTGTATTTTAAAAAATATTTGGTGGAAATTTTTACACTTTGGTTAATTGTTTTGGCAAATTTAAGAGGCATTTACATATTTTAATTCAATTACCACATCTTATATTTAAAGTATATAATTACAACAAATATTAGTTTCTAGTTTGATATTCATATTGCTTCATATTCTTGTCCATATCTTTTGGAAGATTTGTCATACATGTGGAAGGATTACCTCCTATTTAAAAATAATTTATTGTAAGATATAACAAAAATACAGAAAACCATACCAGTCAAATGTATGTCACCAGACAGCCAACAAGTCAAAAAATGTAACTTTGTCAGTCCTCTGGAAGCCTCTTCCCTGTGAGCCATTCTAAGTACTCTGCACATATGACCAGTATTTTTATAGTAATCACTCTCGTGTGTGTTTGATCCATGCATACATTTCTAGACACCATATTTTAAACTTGCCATTTTAACATTTCAATTTAAAGTGTACTTTAGGCAACTAATTGGTTCTTTACCCACAGGATATTATATCTGTACAGTTTTCCATCACCTCTGGGTTTAGCAGGTTAAAATTCATAGTACAGTCCTTTTAAGAAAATATTTTATCTCCCTCTCTCTCTCCCCCTCATACTCTTTCTCTCCTTTGTTTTTTTCTCTCACTGAAGAAAGATCACGCCAGCACACAAGGAGAGGGTGGTGGTCAATAATTCAATGAGAGAGACCTCACCAGATAACCCTGCTGGCACCTTAGCTAGATTTCAAGTCTCCAGAACTATAAGAAAATAGGTACCTTTTGGTTAAGCCCCCCAAACTGGAGTATTTTTCTATGACAGTCACGTCAGGGCAGATAAAGATAGTAAATGTTGGACAACCACCTTTCTGAAATCAACCAAAGCAAAATAAAAATGATTTGTAGTACTTGCCAATCTTCTTGCCATAAGCAGCCAAATTCAGCACTGAAAATAGAGTTGCAAAGAAATGTGCATAAATGGCTGTCATGAGCTACTATATCTGTGAATATCATCATGACTCACAACCTCTTTCCCTTAGAACCTTTGTTCTTGATCTACCACTAACTATATGTTCAATATTTATCACTAACCTTTATGTCATTAACTCTTTATATGGGTTTTCTGGGTATCATTCCCTCATAGATTTCTCAGGTAGAGCTCTTTGCAACACTGTTTCCTGAATTCTGGCAGGAAGATCCTGGTATTCTGTGATCTTAATATTAAAGTGATTTGCTGAGTATGACACCCTGCGACTCATGGTTTTGTTCCTTCCCTACTCCCAAGAGTCTAAAATATACTGCTCCCATTTTCTTGTGGCATAAAGTAATACCAATGAAAAGTTTAATGATGACCAACTTATTGTCTTTCTTTTAGAAGTCACATGCCTTCACCCCAGAATCTTTTTTTTTCTTATTCTTTAAATATATATAGTGGGATATATTTCATTTTTTAGGCTAGGTTATGAATTCATATATAGTGTATTCTTTCAATATATAGTTTCTTTTTTATTTCAAGAGATTTTTTTTTAATTATAGTGCCTGGTATTTATTTTCTTTAGATTCTTTCCTCAGAGACTTCTGTCTTCTGTATGTTGAATTGTTTTTGTCTACCATTTGTATTTGTACTTTTCTTTCAAATAATTTTTATCACTTTCTTTGCTTTAAAACATTTTCATTTTGAGGGCACCTGGGTGGCTTAGTCCATGAAGCATCTGACTTCACGCTCAGGTCATAATCCCGGAGTCCTGGGATGGAGCCCTGTGTCAGATTCCCTGTTTATCAGGAAGTCTGCTTCTTTATCTCCCTCATAAGTAAATAAATAAATAAATAAATAAATAAATAAATAAATAAATAAAATATTTAAAAAACGTATTTTCATTTTAATTTCCCCTATATTTTCTAATGCATTGATTCCTGTGTTCCTATTTTATTCTTTTCACCTGAAGTGATCATTTTTTATTTTATATCTAATTATTTCCTGTGTCCTGCAATTTCATAATGAGTTTGTAAATTATAATTTAACTCATTTTAAAATAATAGCTACACTTTGCATTTCATTTTTGAGAGTATTTGGTGCTGGATGTGCTTCTTGCTCAGAGAACATTATTGTCTCGTGTCCTTAATTTTTGTAATAATGTGTATGGGAGTTAACCTATGCATTTCTGTTGTTCTTATGTTGTATCATTCTTGCTGAACTTTGGAAGGTGATGTGTTTCAGGGAAGCTATTCTAACTTCACAGGGCTTCTGTTGTTCTATATAGTGCTCGGTCATATGGGGACTTTGTTTTTGAGAATGCTGAGCTTGGCTTCCCTTTCATCTTCCATTTTTTCCCCCTGGATATTCTCCTCTACTATCCCTAGCTTGTTCAATTTTGAATCTACTTCCAGTAGGTTTTCTTCAGTATTAGATCCTATCCTGGAAAGAAGGGGGGAAAGTCAGTGTTGAAGTGGACTTCTCTTTTCCCATGGTACAGTGGCCCAGACTGATCTGATGTGTTTTCTAGCAAATCCTCCTTGTTATTGTCAGATTCTTCTATTTCAGGTCCATTGGCCTCCTTGGTTGGTTTCTCATTTTTCCCCATACAGATGCTAATAACACTCAGGGCTTGTAGCTGAGAATATGTTTTGCGGTGCTCTCCATAGAGTGTTGATTTTGTCATCTAGGTTCTGTGTCTGCTTCTTATATGGGGATTTGGAGATTCAAAAATAATGCTGCCACCACTGCAACCTTCCCACAATCCATCAGTATTGGTACCTTAACTTAAATATTCTTGCAATTCAATTCTTCAGATGCTTCTTTTTTAGTACCATGTCACCTATGGACATTTTCTTGTGAATTATGAGATGTGATCATCTCTTTTCCCACAGCTACAGAGTATGGTGTTCACTTAAGTAAGAAATCCCAACATCAAGTTAAAAAGAAAATTGAGGGGTGCCTGGGTGGCTCATTCGGTTAAGCATCCAACTCGATTTCGGCTCCGGTCATGGTCTCAGGGTCAGGAAATGGAGCCCTGCCTTGGGCTCTGCACTCAGCAAGGAGTGGGCCTGGGATTCTCTCTCCTCCTATCTCTGCTCTTTCTCCTGCTTTCTCTCCTACTTTCATGCATAAGTAAATACATCTTTAATCTTTAAGATTCCCAGGCCTAGGTTTAAAAACAAATAAATAAATACATAAAAACAAAAGGAAAGTTGATATTGCAGCAGACAGGACAGTCAATGGAATATGGCTGAAACTGGAGAAACCATTGCTCAAGTGCAGTTTAAAAGGCATTTAAATCTGACTTGTACTTTTAAGAAATTGTTGCAAAAATAGGGGTGCCTGAGTGGCTCAATCAGTTGAGTGTCTGACATCAGGTCAGGTCATGATATCAGGGTCCTGGGATGGAGCCCTGTGTTTGGCTTCGCTCTGGGTGGGAATTCTGCTTCTCCCTATCCCTCTGCCCCACTGCTTGTACTCTCTTTTTCTCTCAAGTAAATAAGATATTTTTTAAAAAGATTTTTATAAAAATAATCAGACATATACACAGAGATGTTGGGAATTTTCAGTACAGTTCAGGATAAATAAACAGTAATAGATAAGTGGATCCATATTAGAAATGACCTTTTTTGTCCACCAGTAGGAGATAAGTGCAAACATGTTATGCAGTAATTTAAAAACAATGATGTATAAGTATACTCCACACTTAAAGGAAAGAGCTCTATAATTACCCTTCTGCAGAATTATTATTATTATTATTTGTTGGATGATGTTTTCATAGCATTATGTAGATATGCATATAATTACATATGTCTAGAAAGACAACATTGACTTATGGTGATATAATTTTCATTGATTAAAAATCTTTTAACAATACTTTTTGTATGGTTCTTTTTTTCTGTATGAGAACATATTCATCTTATAACCGAGAGAGAGAGGTGGGGAACACAAAAAGTGGATGCGTACTGGTGTTCAACAGATATAAAACACAGTCATCATCATTATTTATAGATTCTGTATTTGCAAATTTGCCTATATGCTAAAACTTATTTGTAATTCCTAAATAAATACTCAAAGCACCTTCCCAGTCACTCACAGACACAAGCAGAGTGATGAAAAATTTCAGTTGTCCAAAGAGCATGTCCCTAGCTCATGGCGAACAAGCTGACAATTTGCCTTCTTGTTTTAGCTCTCATACTATACATAATTGTCCTTTCTGTGGTCTGTTTCATGCTGTGTCTTTATCATTTTGTGTTTTTTTGTTGGTAACTTCTCTGTCTGGCCCTGGGCATGTGCCAAAGTGGTATCTAGCATTCTTAAGTGTACCTTGCAGAGAAAATACATGTATTAGATAAGCTTCATTCAGACATGAATACTTGTTTGCTATGAATTCATTGTTAGTATGCTACCAATATATATTAAATAAGTTATCTTTAAACAGAAACACACATAACATAAAGTTAAGTATTGTTCAGTTAATGAAAATGTTGTGGTCAGAGGTTTGCAGGAGCTCAAACCTGCATTTCCCCTAAGAGCAAGGAAGGTTCCATATTTGCTCAGTGGTCACAGTAACTTTCCAGAACATAACAACTTTGAAGAATGAGAATCATCTATACTAATGTACATCTATACTAATGTAATGTAATGTAGGTAATGCTACCTAGCTTCTCTAAAACTGCTCCCATGTGCACAAAATAGCTATGGCAGTTCTTACCTCTTGGGATAGCTGAATATTAAATGCTATTGTATATGGAAAGCCCATGTTGTATGGTTGACACCAAGCCCACAGGAGACCTGCCTCACTCCCTTCTTGAAATGACTCACACCGTAATTTATACTGGTGATTTTAAATCTGCATGCTCATATTGTAAATAATTGTTACCAATAGCATATTTTATCTTTGTTGGAAATTCTGAAGCCTCCCACATTTATAGAACTTCACATAGTGATCATTTTGGGTTATGTAAAAGTTGCAGGAATTATTTAGGTTTAATGTAATAAAGTTACATTATGTGTATGTTTGATATAGGAGACTATTCCTGAGAGCTGCCTCTTAAGGAGATCTTGGTTAATGATATTTGTTTCTGCTTAAAATTCTGCTACTTTTTTTTTTTTTTTTTTTTGTCTTTGAATTTGCCAAGACTGGTTTGCTTCTTTGTGGGCAGGTCTGAACCCTCAGTTTCAATGTGACCAATTCTGGCTGATGAGGAGCAGACGTGTCTCTGAGTGCAGATAAAGAGAAATGATGACTCAATTCCTAAAAATCCCTCCAGATGAGATTAAAACTAAAGCTAGAATAAAGAGCAATATCCTACCTACCATTTCTTTGAGGATTGATTTGTTAGAGACCAGCATGTAGCTGAACTCTTGGTAGCAGCCGATTACAGGAATTCTAAAGCTGGCGAGATTTGGGATGAAAGATTCTGGGGATAGTTTAGTAAGTGGCATAAATAAATATGACCACATTGGGACCCTGGGTGGTTCAGTGGTTGAGCGTCTCCCTTCGGCTCAGGTGTGATCCTGGGATCCTGGGATCAAGTCCCACATCGGGCTCCCTGCGAGGAGCTTGCTTCTCTCTCTTGCCTATATCTCTACTTCTCTCTGTGTGTCTCTCATAAATAAATAAAATCTTAAAAAAAAAGAAATATGACCACATAGAGTACCATCTAAAATTCTTTATAATGTTTTAGAGCCTTACAAGTTATTTCAAAAAACTCTTCTTTCATAAAGCGAGTGACCTTGGCCAGTGGGCCAAATGGCCACACATATATGGTTATATTTTCTTCCAGGGCTGAGATTTCACTGAATTACTGCATATTAAGGAATATCTTAGAGGAAAACAGAGATTAATAGCCTTAACTATAGCCTAGGGCAGAATGTATTTACAGTAATTTTTTAAAATATTAACTTCTTATCAACACACAGAGCTGAGATTCTTTTTACATTTATAACTTGCCGGGTATTTGTAGATCATTTGTTGAAAAAAGTGCATTAATTCCTTCACCTGACTTTATTTTATTATTTTTTTCTTTTACCTTACTTTTTCATTTTTTTTCTTCATCTTACTTCAAATATAATCAGATGAGTAACAAAACATATTCTATAAGGCTTTCATTGTCTTAAACTATGAAAAGAATGTGTTCTGTTTTTGATCAGCCAAAATCTTAATCTCTGTTGATACAACTAATTTAGATAGATCCTCCAATGAAGAAAATAGGAGTTTAAGCTTGAATACAAGGAAAGAGGATGGTTTGATGGATGTAAAATGATGGAGCTATCAATGATAAACAGAGGGTCTTGATATGTGACATATATGCACATTCATATGTATGTATACAGAATGAAGGAGAGGACTAACTTCTAGAGTGAGGAACAGGTGAGATGAGAAACACGGAGGTAATCAAAGGTGTGATACAGTGAAATGCATCATTAAACTGCGAAGTCGAATCTAGAACAGAAGTATCGGATAATTAAAAGTTAAGTTAAAAAAAGGGTAAACAGAACGTATCTTTAGAAATCCTTACTATTTTTTACAGAGGTACCAGCTATGTCACTTGGAATTCTGGTCAGGGTCACAATAAAACATTGGACTTTCTTTGTTTTAAGATGAAAGATAGTTGAAATTGCTATTGAATTGTTGTGCTGCTGGCTATCCTAGGGTAATATATCAAGTCATTCTGAGGACATTATTTTGTACTGCTTATGTAAGAATAATTTTTTATTGGATTTCAGTGAGGCAGTTTTCTGTTGCCAGTAAAAAAAAAAAAAATACTTCCAAAAGTCATTGGTGCATGTATTCTTTCACTGGATGGACGTACTCCTAGCAAAAACTGGGAAGACACGGTACTTAACTATGGTCAGAACAGGACAAATACACAGCATATTCTTAATTTTAGGAGCATTTTCTTCATTTATCACTCAGAAGGATTTTTAATATATTCATTTTGTTGTAAACCCAGTACCACGCACAGTAGAAATCATTTAAAGAAATAGAAGACAGTTATTATCCTCAAAGAGTTTACTACCGTAACTGAATGTTACAACACTTTAGCACACTCAACTAAGCAAGGTCACCCTGATCTTGAAATTTTATTTTGTTTTATTTTTTTTAAAGATTTTATTCATTTATTTGAGAGAGAGAAACCACATGAGCAGCAGGGAGGGGAAGGGGGAAGGCAGGCTCCTTAGTGAGCAGGGAAAACCCTGTGGGGCTCGATCCCAGGACCCTGAGATCATAACCTGAACTGAAGGCAGAGGCTTCACTGACTGAGCTACCCAGGTCCCCTTGGAATTTTATTTTATTTTATTTTATTTTATTTTACTTTATTTATTATTTATTTATTTATTTATTTATTTATTTATTTATTTATGAGAGAGAGAGAGGCAGAGACACAGGAGGAGGGAGAAGCAGGCTCCATGCCAGGAGCCCGATGTGGGACTCGATCCTGGGACTCCAGGATCACGCCCTGGGCCAAAGGCAGGCGCTAAACCACTGAGCCACCCAGGGATCCCCTAATTTTATTTTTTTAAAGATTTATATATTTACTCGAGAGAGAGAGAGATAGCACAGGTGGCAGGGCAGAGAGAGAATCTGAGGCAGACTCTGTCCTGAGCACAGAGCCCATAGCTGGTCTCCAACTCAGGACCCTGAGATCATGACCTGAGCTGAAACAAAATGAAAAGAGACAACCAGTTAACCAATTGCACCACCCAGGTGCCTCCTGACCCTAGAATTTTAGTAAAATTATATTAAATGCCCATCCATGATTTAATACTATTCCTCAATATTCTTTTCTTTTCTTCACTCCTCCTTTAAAAAAAATCTTGATTTTTTTTTTGGTGCACTTAGCAACCTCTGGCTTGATTTCCAGCTTCTGTAGAATCCGCATTATTTAACTTACAACATGGTACAGTAGATTTACTATGTCCTAGTATGGCCCATCCATGGACTATGACTCTTTTCACTACTCTGATTCACAGCCTTCCTACATTATTATTCACAGAAGATGGTGTGCTTGGGTTTAGGGAAATCCAGTGATAGTCATTATCACAGATTCAGAGAGGAGATAAATTATTTTTTTTAAAGATTTTATTTATTTATTCATGAGAGACACACAGAGAGAGAGTCAGAGAGAGTGAGAGAGAGAGAGAGGCAGAGACACAGGCAGAGTGAGAAGCAGTCTCCAAGCAGGGAGCCTGATGTGGCACTGGATCCTGGGTTTCCAGGATCACGCCCTGGGCTGAAGGTGGTGCTAAACTGCTGAGCTACCTGGGCTGCCCAGAGAGGAGATAAATTAAAATTCAATTTTAGATGCTTCTAGGTAAGGAGAGTGGACTGAACACTTGTGTTTATACCTTCCCAAACTATACTGAATGAAACTAATTCAGTATATTTATTATATATATATATATATATATATATATGTATGTGTGTGTGTGTGTGTGTAATGTCTATATAAACTCCAAAGTAAAAAAAGAGATTATTTCACTATCTTAAACTTTATTTATGATAATAGTTTAGATTTACAAAGAAATACAAGGACAGTACAGAGGTTGCCATATGCCCCATGCCCAGTTTTCAGAGTAAGGAAGCAGAAACACCTGCATATAATAAAATTTATTATTTCTCTGATGAAATAAAAGGAGATAGTTTAACTATCTAAGATAGGATGCTGTTTAAAACAGCAACAGACTCTCCCTCTTCGCTGATGACATGATACTCTACATAGAAAACCCAAAAGCCTCCACCCCAAGATTGCTAGAACTCATACAGCAATTTGGTAGCATGGCAGGATACAAAATCAATGCCCAGAAATCAATGGCATTTCTATACACTAACAATGAGACTGAAGAAAGAGAAATTAAGGAGCAAATCCCATTTACAATTGCACCCAAAATCATAAGATACCTAGGAATAAACCTAACCAAAGAAGTAAAGGATCTATACCCTAAAAACTATAGAACACTTCTGAAAGAAATTGAGGAAGACACAGAGAGATGGAAAAATATTCCATGCTCATGGATTGGCAGAATTAATATTGTAAAAATGTCAGTGTTACCCAGGGCAATTTACACGTTTAATGCAATCCCTATCAAAATACCATGGACTTTCTTCAGAGAGTTAGAACAAATTATTTTAAGATTTGTGTGGAATCAGAAAAGACCCCGAATAGCCAGGGGAATTTTAAAAAAGAAAATCATAGCTGGGGGCATCATAATGCCAGATTTCAGGTTGTACTACAAAGCTGTGGTCATCAAGACCTTGTGGTACTAGCACAAAACAGACAATGGAACTGAATAGAAAATCCAGAAGTGGACCCTCAACTCTATGGTCAACTAATATTTGACAAAGCAGGAAAGACTATCCACTGGAAAAAGGACAGTCTCTTCAATAAAGGGTGCTGGGAAAATTGGACATCCACATGCAGAAGAATGAAACTAGACCACTCTCTTTCACCATACAGAAAGATAAAATCAAAATGGATGAGAGATCTAAATGTGAGACAAGATTCCATCAAAATCCTAGAGGAGAACACAGGCAACACCCTTTTTGAACTCGGCCACAGTAACTTCTTGCAAGATACATCCACGAAGGCAAAAGAAACAAAAGCAAAAATGAACTATTGGGACTTCATCAAGATAAGAAGCTTTTGCACAGCAAACAATACAATCAACAACACTAAAAGACAACCTACAGAATGGGAGAAGATATTTGCAAATGACATATCAGATAAAGGGCTAGTTTCCAAAATCTATAAAGAACTTATGAAACTCAACACCAAAGAAACAAACAATCCAATCATGAAATGGGCAAAAGACATGAAGAGAAATCTCACAGAGGAAGACATGGACATGGCCAACAAGCACATGAGAAAATGCTCTGCATCACTTGCCATCAAGGAAATACAAATCAAAACCACAATGAGATACCACCTCACACCAGTGAGAATGGGGAAAATTAACAAGGCAGGAAACCACAAATGTTGGAGAGGATGTGGAGATAAGGGAACCCTCTTACACTGTTGGTGGGAATGTGAACTGGTGCAGCCACTCTGGAAAACTGTGTGGAGGTTCCTCAAAGAGTTAAAAATAGACCTGCCCTATGACCCAGCAATTGCACTGTTGGGGATTTACCCCGAAGATTCAGATGCAATGAAACACCGGGACACCTGCACCCCGATGTTTCTAGCAGCAATGTCCACAATAGCCAAACTGTGGAAGGAGCCTCGGTGTCCATCGAAAGATGAATGGATAAAGAAGATGTGGTTTATGTATACAATGGAATATTCCTCAGCCATTAGAAACGACAAATACCCACCATTTGCTTCAACGTGGATGGAACTGGAGGGTATTATGCTGAGTGAAGTAAGTCAATCGGAGAAGGACAAACAGTGTATGTTCTCATTCATTTGGGGAATATAAATAATAGTGAAAGAGAATATAAAGGAAGGGAAAAGAAATGTGTGGGAAATATCAGGAAGGGAGACAGAACATAAAGACTCCTAACTCGGGGAAACGAACTAGGTAGGGTTGGTGGAAGGGGAGGAGGGCGGGGGGTGGGGGGGAATGGGTGACGGGCACTGAGGTGGACACTTGACGGGATGAGCACTGGGTGTTTTTCTGTATGTTGGTAAATTGAACACCAATAAAAATTAATTTATAAATTAAAAAAAAAGCAACAGAGAGCAAAAATAAACTTTAGGAATTAAAAATATACAGAGCTTTCTTTTATTGAAGATTTTATTTATTTATTTGAGTGAGAGCAAGCACAAGCAGGAGGAAGGGCAGAAGGAGAGGGGGAAGCAGGCTCCCCGCTGAGCAGGGGGCCTGAAGGGGAGTAACATCCCAGCATCCTGAGATCATAACCTGAGCCGAAGGCAGATGCTTCACCAACTGAGCCACCAGGGCGCCCCTATTACACACATTTTAAAAGAAATAAAGAGTTAAAGTTAAAAGTTCACGAGTAAGGTTGAGGAGTTTTCCAGAGAATAGAAAAATACATATATATTCAGGTATGTATGCAGATGGAAAAGATAAAGAAGATGTAAAGGTTAGGAGCTAATTCCAGGCAGTGACACACCTGAATGATGGGCATTCCCAGAGAGAAACAGAGGACCCCAGAAGGAACTCAGCCAAGAACTTAAAAACTGTTCAGAGTTTCCAGATTAAAAGGGCCCCGTGAGGACTAGCACAGGGGTCGAACCCCCCAGGAACGTTAGACATAAACTTATGCCCGAGCACTGGGGGAAAAGAAATATTCTCAGGATTTTCCAGACACAGAAGCAGCCTCCATGGAATGAATCAAGAATCAAATCGGATCCAGAGGCCAACTATGCACCGGAACCTGGAGCACTAGAAAGAAAGGGCTTCCAGATTCTCCAGGACTGTTACCTCCAAAAACGTATTTTACTCAGCAATATTATCTGAGTCAAGACCCAATGGGCATTTTTCAGAGAAGCCATCCAAGACTGCAGTCTGTGTTTAATCACCTTTTCTCCATACAAATACGGGGCGGGGGGGGGAGACAGAGGACAGGGAGAGAGAAGAGAGGGAGAGACCTCCTCCCGCCTCCCTCTGCAATTCGCACCTTACTGTAAAAACACAGAAACTGTTCTTTGTCAAGTGTGGGAAGCTTGGTTGGTAATTCTGATGCAGACCGCGGATCCTTGACTTTTCATTTAATAGTCCCGAGGGATGCCGCGGATTTTCATAGACTGGCTCCCTCAGCCTCCTGCCAGAGCGCTGGGACTTCTGCGCGGAGCACGGCCCCAAGGTCATAGGGGTCAGGGGTACGTGTGCGCGGGAGTTGAGGCGCAGTGGGGAGGCAGCACAGTCCTAAACGTGGTACGTTGGCTATGACCAAACGGGGGTGCGGGGGGCATCTGCGGTTCACCAGCCAGGGTGTGGGAGGCTTCACTGAAGAGCACTTGCAGCTTTGGAGGAAGGAGCAGCAATCTGCCAGGACTTCCTGCCTGGAGGAGGCATCATGTGTAAAGGCCTGGAACGACTAGTTTCTTCAGTGGAATGCAAGGATTTCGTGCAGTTCTTGAATGTGGTTTGAATATGATTTGTGTTTTGAGTGGGGGTACCCTGTGTCACCCTGCAGCCTTGAAGATCCCATAATGGAGAATCCTTCAGCCCAGCCTGGGACTCTTCAGTGTAGTTAGACTTTATCCCGACCACCCTCCATTAGTCCTGACTTATTCACATGTCACTCATGTTCCTGTGGAGTATCCTTAACTCCTGGTCCCCATCCCTCTCATTTTTAAACATGTTGTTAGTTAATATAAAGCGCAGTATTGGTTTCTGAGGTAGAATTCAGTGATTCATCACTGACATACAACACCTGGTGCTCATTACAGCAGGTGCCTCCGTCATGCCCATTCCCCACGTAGCCCGTCCCCACCCACCTACCTCCATCCGCCCTCAGTTTGTTCTCAGTTAAGTCTTATGGTTCCCATCCCTCTCTCCGTTTTCTTTTTCCCTTCCTTCACATATGTTCATCTGTTTTGTTTCTTAAATTCCACATATAAATGACGTCACGGTATTTGTATTTCTCTGACTTATTTCACTTAGCATAATACACTCTAACTCCATCCATGTTGTCGCAAATAGCAAGATTTCATTCTTTCTGATTGCTGAGTGATATTCTATTATATGTATACCACGTCTTTATCCATTCATCAGTCGATGGCCATGTGGGCTCTTTCCAGTTTGGCTACTGTGGACATTGCTGCTATAGACATTGGGGTGCAGGTGCCCGTTTGAATCAGTATGTTTGTATCCTTTGGGCAAATACCTAGTAGTACAATTGCTGAGTCATAGGGTAGTTCTGTTTTTAACTTTCTTTTTTTTTTTTTAATTTTTATTTATTTATGATAGTCACACAGAGAGAGAGAGAGAGGCAGAGACACAGGCAGAGGGAGAAGAAGCAGGCTCCATGCACCGGGAGCCCGATGTGGGATTTGATCCCGGGTCTCCAGGATCACGCCTTGGGCCAAAGGCAGGCGCCAAACTGCTGCGCCACCCAGGGATCCCTGTTTTTAACTTTCTGAGGAACCTCCATGTTGTTCTCCATAGTGGCAGCACCAGTTTGCATTCCCACTAACAGCATAAAAGGGTTCTCCTTTTTCTGAATCCTTGCCAACATCTGTCATTTCCTGACTTGTTCATTTTAGCCGTTCTGATATGTGAGGTGGTATCTCATCGTGGTTTTGATTTGCATTTCCCTGATGCCAAGTGAACATCTGTTCTCATTTTAACTCTGCTATTTTTCAAAAGTTTTGTTTTGCACATCACTCTTGAATTCCAGAAGGTTCCTGGAATCCTGGATCTCTAGATCTCCTGGACAGGGTTTCTAGGGGGCTGCTTGATCATTGATATTTATAATAGGTGATGCAACAGTATTTTTTTTTTTTTTGCAGTTGGCACTGATCTATATGGGAACTACACAGAAATCACAAATGTTTAAAATTGCTACTGTGTTTTCATCTCATGGATACCAGTAGAATACTGCATCACTCTAACCTGAGTATACATTTACATTTTCAATTTTATCTATAGGACAGATGCTGATTTAGATAAGTGTTCTTCTTTTTCCATACATTGCTATTTTGAAATTTAAAGAGAAATTTATGATTAACTTGCAGACTTTCCAAAATAAAACCTAAAGACCCAAAGTCCTCAAATAATATTAGATGTGGTTCTAGTGTCCAAGTTGACATCAAAAGAACTTTATATTGTGGTAATATCTCTGATTAAATAAAATAACTTTCTAGCATTTTGAACACTACATGTAATTAAGTATACATTATTTTCCTGTTATTTCTTTTTAAGATTTTGGTTTTTTTTTATTCAAGAGAGAGAGACAGAGAGAGGGTGCACACGAATGGGGGGTAGGGGTAGATGGACAAGCACCCTCCTGTTGAGGGCTGAGCCTAATGCGGGACTCAATCCCAGGACCCCAAGATCATGACCTGAACCACAGGTAGATGGTTCACTGACTGTGCCATCCCGGCACCCCTATTTTCCTGTTAAAAGCTAAGATGTATCACTGACTAATCAATAGAATTTCTAGCTAATTAAGAAATACAAGAGTCAAGGAATATAAATCTTGACAATATGCTCTAATTCTGCACAAACACGTAAGTCTTAAAAATAATATGAAGTATTTCAAAAGGTGAAGATTCTTTTGCTGTTCATATAATAATCTGTGATAAAGTTGTTCCCTTCATTGGTATTCTGAGGAGGGCATTCTTGTTTCAGGATCTGAAGCCATGGGTGAAATTATTGCAGGAGAGAACTCTGCATTTAGTGAGAAATTAATAAATAGTAATTGATTGATGAAGTGTCAAAGCAGCTTTATTTTTCTCCCTTTATCAGGTTATAGCTACACTAAAATATCAAATGGAAAAATACAACCATTCAGTTGTTACATTATACCCATGTGAAAAGCTAAGTTGAACTGAATTTAAAAATCAATTACTTTATTTATTTTATGAGAATTGAGCCAACTTGGTTGTGTATATACATACCTCCAATATGTGGTTATTCTTGTCTTTAGTTAGGATACATCTGGTCATGAGATCACTTTATTTCTCAAACTGTATCTTAACTTTATATCAAGGAATTACCAGTTGACCAGAATTAAATTTTGCAAATCTTGAGAATTTGTATGTAACAGTTATTCACAAAGACTATGTCCAAAGAAACAATTGTCACCAGGTGTTGAAGATGACTGATTAGTACTATAATTTTTTTTCATTAGAATTTTTAAATGCCAAGTCTCTCTATTGTAGACATTTATAGTAATTTTTAAAACTAAAAATGTAATTAATATGGTTAAAGAGCATCAGCATAGTAGAGTAGGTAAGAGTATAAGCTTCAGAGGCAGGTGTCTGGGTTTGAGTCCTGGCTGTGCCTCTTTCCACATGTACAACCCCAAGCATGTATTTGATCTATGTGCCTCAGTTTCTTCTTTTGTAAAAAAAAAATAGATACAACAATATTTTATGGTATAGGTATGAAAATCAAGTTAACGTTTGTAAAACTCTTAGGATAATCCCCTGTAATTTTTTTCTATAATAAAATAGGTAAATGAATAACTTCTGTGAGCAAAGTTCTTACAATCCTGAAAACTATAAAGAGGGAAGCAATGAATAACACACACTGAAAGAAAAAAAAAATCTCATCACCAAGATATAACCTTTTGTGAACAATTTCAGAATTGTTTTTGAATATGTGTAAAAAGAATAATAGATCAGAATCTAGAAAGGGAAATAACTTCATAAGAAATACTATTGTACATGCTTTTTAAAAATAAAAAAGCATTAAATATGATTCTTTTTGGATTTAATAGATTAAAGTGTAATTGATGGAATTGGCAAACTTCATATAAATGGTTATTCAACACAAGTTAATATTTAATAAAGGGCCTTTCTATTAAGAAAAGAGATTTAAAAATCATTAACATGTTAAATCCTTATTTTTGCAATGCTGTGTTTTACACTACTTGCAATGAGAGGTGAACTGGTTAATGTTAGCCTTCATTTTTTCATCCTTCTCCCCCTCACATCTCAATGATTTCATCAGAACTCATTTGAAGTTAATTAGCACAGATGCTCCTGATTGGTGCATTTGGTTGTATTTTGCATCTTCAATTCTCCATGTCGGTGGGCGTCTCTGATAACTTTTCCTGTGACGTGTGTTGGCAACTCTTTATTTAAAGTATAGGAATAACCTACAGGTGGAGTCATGCTTGGTCCGTCTGCCCAAGCAGCTGTCATCTTTCCAGTTGTTTTCATTCATTTTCCTCTATAGTTACTGAGATTCCTCTTACCTCTTCTCCTTATTAGTGATTTGATTTTTAGACTCAATCTTAGCCATAAGGCTGAAAAGCAATCATTGATTGAATTTTTAGGAGTGTCTGTTGTTTTTACTTATTAGGTAATAGACAATGCTGTGTGTGTTCTCAACATTTTCCCTGGGTCCATTACTTACCTTGTGATCCCCATTTTATTATGTTTTTTTCTTCCTTGATATCTGTTTTTGTTTGTTACATTTATATTTTGGGGAAATTATCCAACATGAGGCAATTGCAAAGAACTTCTCTTGCTTGAGTTATCTTTTCTTCCAGGCTGGTTCTTCATTTTTCCTTTGTCTGCCATTCTATTTTGATTTATTATTTTTGCTACACCGTGCGTGTAGTTGGCATGCAGTTCTGCAGAGTGAGGGTACGTGAGGGGCAAAGAAAGCGCCAGGCTGATCAATGACCTGGTGTTTGCTCTCCCTTCTGAGATGCCATGACTCCACACAGGGCTTCATCAGGGCACACCCTTGGAAACAGAGCCCTGGAAACTGACAAGTCCCGGTTATCATTCCTTTACTGCTAGGATGTTTCTGGAACATGTAGGGCCATCTAAAATATACTCAGGGGTTTCCCTTGTTGATTTAGTGTTTTAGAATTTCCCATTCTCTTCCTTGGCCTATATCTACAAATTGGAGGGTATTCATGAAAACTCTCAGAATTTTTCCAATTATAAACCTTCTGTAATAACATTTTTTCTCTTCTTTAATAGCTGCATGTATTTAAAAAAAATCTATCCATCCATCCTTCCCTCTGCCCTTCGATGTTTCAATGAAAGCAAATTCTGTAATATTCATTTATTTTGCCATCTTTAGTCCCATTTTCTTTTTAACTCTTTTTATTCCCTGATTCTTTCTTCTTAATTTGCTCCTGCTCTAATATGGCTTGGGACTTGGTCTATTTGCAGTAAACTTTAAATCTCAAGCCTCTTGACTCTGAAGATTTATTTATTATTTTTAAAAGATTTTATTTATTTATGAGAGACACAGGCAGAGGAAGAAGCAGGCTCCCCGTGAGGAGCCTGATGCGGGACTCGATCCCAGGACCCTGGGATCACGACCTGAGCCAAAGGCAGAGGCGCAACCACTGAGCCACCCATGTGTCCCAACTCTGAAGATTTCAACAGTGATTTTAAGACACTGCTTTTAACCAAAATTCATCAACAAACTTGACCCTGGAGCCCTTGTGAATTATCCGTGATCTCTCTGACATCAGTGCAGTAATCCATGACTGCAGGTTATGCAGTCTATTATCCAGTCCATCACTAGGGTGAGCATGAAGGGCTGGGGGCTCATTTGTTCCCAACAGATTTTTCCCAGGGAGGGAGATGGCACCATCTCCTCATGCTTCAGTATATACTCAGTGCCAACTTCAGTTCATAGTGATCTTAAACACAGATGATGATGACTTTGGGGAACACTTCTAGGCTTTGTTCTGATGCTTTCAATGTTTAGACATCTCCTAAGTAGAAGCATGCTGTAATGGGGAAATCAAAGTTTTCTGAGTCATATAGACTTGGATTTGAATCCTGGATCTATTAGCTGTGATCCTTTGTAAATTGTTTGTTTTTAATATGTCATCTGTATAACATAATGATAGCTATTTGCAAGGATTAAATTAGATCAATTAAATGTGTACAGTACTTGAAACATTGTAGGTGCCCGATAAATACTGTCCTCCTCACTATCCATTTATGACTGTTCTAGGATTCTTAGTGATCACCTGTCAGTTCTTCTATACTATGGTAGAGAAAAACTTTTTTTTCTCAGTACAGTTTTAGGCTGTTATAAAATAGATTTTGGCCATCAAGGAAAGCAAATTTTTAGATTTCTTCTGTTCTCCTAATCACCATGCTGTCTTGGGGATCCTTGGGGCCAGAGTTGCCAATTACCATTTGACAAGTCTCCATATAGGCTCTTAGTCCCAAAACTGTAGTTAAAAGGATAGCAGTTAAGAGCTCAGATTTTGGAATCAGACCACTTGGGTTTCATTCCAGACCACATCGCTTGTACTCTGGTCAAGTTACTCTTGCATTCTGTACCTCAAATTTTGCAGCTATACCCTGGGAAAATAGTTGTTAGTTCATGTGGATCTTATGAGCATTAAATGAGCTAATTCATGTGAATTGCTTAGATGATGTGTGACATAGGAGCACATTTAATAAATGTTGTTGCATTTTACTACTAGATGATATTAATAGGAAGATTTAGTTCAGTGGTAAACTCATGATGTTCTGGACTATCTCCATTAGTAGGTGGAATGAACTGCTCTCTCCTCTGTAGTCCCATCTAATGGAGCATATACTGCTGTGATTGCACATTTTACATTTTATCACGTCTTAAACATTACCTATTGTTTCCTGCTATTAGATTGCATATCTTAAAGGGAAACTATTACATTTATTCATCTATGGATCTTTGACACTTGACACAGCCTATTATGTAGTCCATGCTTGACAAGTGCTGTGTAGTGATTAAGAGTGCAAACTCTGGAGTCAGACTACTTTGGTTTTAATACTGCTTTGATTATAGACTAGCTGTGTGACCAAAGAGTAATTACTTAGTATTCCTGTGCCTCAGTTCCCCTATGGTAAAATAAAGATATTATATGCCTACCTTATTAGATTGTTATAAAAATTAGATTAATACAGGGTGGCTGGGGGGCTCAGTGAGTTAAGCATCTGCCTTCAGCTCAGGTCATGATCCTGGAGTCCTTGGATTGAGTCCTTCATTGGGCCCTCTGCTCTGCAGGGGGTCTGCTTCTCTCTCTCTCTCTCTCACTCTGCTACTCCCCCTAAGTGTATTCTCTCTCTCTCTCTCTCTCTAATAAATAAAATGTTAAAAAATTAATACATACATGTGCTTTCATTAGAACAAGACTTGACCTATTTTGAGAGCTCAATAAATAATAGATTTGTAAACAATTTTCTATTGTAAAATTGAATTGGTAAATAAAATAAAAATGATAAGCAATGTTATGGTCTTACATATGGAAGTTTCAAGTTCTAACTGTCATGGGAGGATTAGGAGAGATTTTCTTATAACCAGAACAAGTACAGAGTCCACATTCAAAAGATTTCATCATTTCTTTTTTTCTTCCTCTGGGAAGGTGCCATTTTTTATTATTCAATAATCCTGTGAACAAAAGCAGGTAAATCTCCTGGCATACATTCTTTTTTCTCTGCTCCCTGAGTACCTACTCAAAATCCCACAACTTTACTCTGAGTATGCTGGCTACCTCTCCCTAGCATTAGACTCTTCTGATATCAAGACCTAAATATTTTCCTAGAGACTAGTTTTTCCCATTGCATTCTTTACTGACTTCACAGATTGGGCCTTACCCAGTGAAGAGACCCACTGGCTGTTTCAGGTTGCTGAGCTTTAATTTCATGGTCTACTAGGAAGAAGATTCTTTGATGTTATTCCTAGTAGCCATTGGAATAGGGTGAAGCAGGGTGAACACAGCAATAGAGGAGATTTATGTTGACTTGTAATTTCTAATAGCTGGCAGTTTGTGGCAAACAATAATAGACAATTCCTTAGTGGAACAATTTTAATCAAAAGCAAGCAGTAATACCTTTTTATTTTTTTCTTCTTGACTATTTTCAATTTATATTAGTTCTCAATATCAGTGGGTCAGAATTGAGAATATTGCGGTTCTAAAAATATTCTTATTACGTATCTCTCATCTGTAGAAATACAGAAATATGCATACATATGTTCTTTTTTAACTGAATGAGCCAAAAGAGGTGAATTATTTTGAGGGTAGGCATTACCATTTATTTCACCATCCCTAGTATCTAGCACAGTACCTGATATAGGATAGGCAAACTCAGTAAATGCTTATCGACTGAATAAATGCAGGTCTTCTGTAAGATAGTACATTCCTATTCATCTAACATTTGCTGAATATTTGCCATATTCCAAGGCCAGTAGTCAGCAATTTCTTGCTTATTTCCCAGTTAGTACTCATCACAGTCTTCCTGTGGATCAAATCTGTTAGTCTTCTTTTATAAAAAGAGAAAAATAGACCAACTCATTTAAAATAACATTCCCAGGACCCAAATTAGTGTATATTAATAAATGAAAATGGCACAAGAATCCAGGATTTCTAATGTTCTTTCCATAATATGACTTCATGTACATATAGAAAAGGCAAGCTCAGTTAAAGCATTTATATTTGCATGAGTTAATCATATACATGGATACGTGGGAACTATAGAGTACGTAGTCTACCAAAGTGGTGGGGATGAGCTGTGTGCGTGTGTGCAGTGCACATGTGGGCATGCATGTTATATTTTAGGTGAGTGAGGTTTTGTAAGCAAATGATTAGTTAGACCAGAAGGAGAATCCAGTTGACATACAATGAATGATGATGAATATACAGAAAAGAGGTTAATAAAGATCTTAAACTCTAGGCTGAGAAGTTACTATTTTATGAGAATGGGTAAATGCAAGATGGGATCGTGAGCAGTGCATGAACAGCATGAATAATGCATCAGAGAAGTGTTCTTATCCTTACACATCATAAAGGTCTTCGGGTGAAACTTAAAGCTACTGCTTGACCTTGGTTTGCTTCTGGTTCATTGTAGTTCATAGGATTGTGCTGACTTAGCATAGGAGGTTTTATTTTCCTCTTGAATATCATTATTTCAAGAATTTTGTAAGCTTTTACACATGTTTGGCCTGACAGCTACTTAAGCTTGCATTTCCAGAGCATAGTCATAAGCAATCAGCAGTCCCTAAATGGCAGTCTCAGGACCTTGTGAGGATGCTTACAGTCCAGTGAGCTGCAAGAATTTTCCGGAGGACCAGAAGCACATTGTAAGACCAGCTTTTAGGATCCTCGTGGTTTACCATGCGTTCCTGAGTAAAATAGATTGCTTAGAATATTCACTTAATACAAGTTTGCTTCCTGCCTTTGTGGAGGTTATAGCCCACTGTAACTATTATTAGCAGACCATACATCATACCTTTAGTTTAATCAACAGAAAAGTAATTACAGAAATACAGGATTTAAAATCATAGCCCAAGTTTAGTCTCACCAGAACTAACAGTTACCACAGAGGGGATTTTGAACCTGACTGTTGACCTAAGGAACTCTGCCAAGCGAGACACTGTGTTTTGTTTTCCGTTGCTATTGCTGTAGCTAAGTCCATTGAGATCATAGCTCTCAATGACTTAGTCCTTTTTCATCTCACTCCTTACTCTGTCTTACACTCTATGTTCCCAGGAACACTTTCCTAGGTTCTACACCGTTTCTTGCTTTAATATCCATAATCTTGTGTCCCCTCTGCCAGGAATGTTTTTTCTTCTACTCTTTCAGATTCAGTTTGACAAACACAATTTGTCATCTCTTGGAGCCTTCCATGACAATAAAGATTGGACATGTCTTCTCTTGACCCAAGACTTGGCTCTTACCACTATTTTTGTAATTGTCATATAACTACTTTTCATGTTTTTTTTTTCCTTTTCTAGGTCAGAGTCTGTATCTTATTCATGTTTTTGGCTGAAACAATTGTAGGTGCCATCTTGAGGCTCAATGATTATTCGTTGAGTCATCAACTTCAGGTAGTCCCCAATGCAGGGAGAATTCTAACTTGAGTTTTTGAGGAAATGTTTTTGGAAGACTTAATAAACAAATCTTTTTACTCTATCTTAACCAATTAGATCCCAAACTTCTACCAGGGAGACAATGGTGTGATGCTTACATGGCAGAGTAAGGTCTTTATACAATTTGTTAGTTCCTAGAAGGGAGTAATAAAGCTGCTGGCATAGGTGAGGGTCAGATACCAAGTGTTGGTCAAGACACCAGCATTTAGTCTGGGAAGGATGATCGGAGTCGTAGGGATGCTGGGACCTCCTTTGTGCATGACACCTGTGAAAGTTAGACCCTTTAAAAAATTTAAGATAAAAAATCTGGCAGAATTTCACTAGAAGACATGGATGGCAAGGCAGCAAAATGATGCAAGGTGGATTCTGTACATTTTTGTGCATAGATGTTTTTGAGCATTTTTTGGAAGGCCTAGTGTCCTGTTCCTAAAGAGTCTCCCAGGTTTAAAATTGTGATGACCAACAGGATGATGGCAGGCTGGAACATGCCCATATAAGGAGCAGGGGTCTGGTTTAGGCCAGAGTCCTTTGTAGGGCTCCATGCTGAGGATTCCAGCCTGTGAATGAAGACTTGAATGACCAGTGCAGAAAGGCTGTGGAATTAAGATTCCAGATAAAATCCCCCAATGGTCATTTTCTTGGGACCTGTTTAACGTCATTGCTGGAGACGTGGTAGTGGTTATGACTCTGGATAACACAAGTAGCAAATACACCAGAGGCCATGCACCTGGAGAGGTTTATTCAGTGTGTGTTAGAGGCAATGGTGATTGGCCAGGACCACCTTCTCCTGCTGTGCTTTACAGTTACAGGGGATTTGTCTCTCCTTCTCCCAGAGTTTCTTAATGGAACAATGAAAAACTCCATCCAGACTCAGAACCAGGTTACAGAAGAAAGTCTTCAGCTATCAACTCTGTGATGTCACATGCAGATTATCTAAGAAGGCACTATGACATACATCATCCTTTATGGTAAAGATTGGGAGAGACAAATCTTTTCAGCTTGATGCTACCTATAATATAATTTTTTGTTTTACTATGTTTCTGTTGAAAAACAGGAACTTCTCATCCACATGACTTCACCTTCTTCCTGCTCTAGTTTCCACATTATCCCCACATGCGCAGATCATCACTGACATTGTTTCTGCCATCAGTCCCCCTCCCTATTCTAATCATGCTCCACATTTTGTTCACATGTTTTAGGACTCTGATTTTACTTTATTGTTTAAAGCTTTTGATGACTACAAGATGACTTTTAACTTGTTTAACAATTCTCTCAATAATTGATGAGTAAATATTGCTACTTTATCACCTGCATCACTCCCAATGATCTAATGCTTTGGTGTAAAGCTATCCTCCCAAGGAGAATAGAAAAGTCATCAACTGAAGAAAATCTGGGATATTACTGATTTGGTAAAATCTAGATTGATAACTGATAGTTCATCTTTACATAGGTTCTGAGAAATTCTCTCTACATATCTAAAATTCATGGGAAAATTAATATATACACAAAGCACAAGAAAGAAAAAAGAGCTTGTGTAGGTCTTCAAAAGCCTTTTCTTAAAAAAGCTCTTCCTCCTCCATGGGAAGCACCAAGGCCCAGATTTGTTAATTGAGTTCTCTTGGACTGAGCAGTTAGTCAGAAATAAAGGCACACTGAGACAGCAGGCCCCTGTGTCCACATCCTGGAACCAAAAAAATTGCTTTATCTCTGCCTCCTATGTTTGAGCTGAGGGTGTGAAAGAACTTTCATTCTTCAAAATGAAAGAATTTGTTTCTTTTGTGTAATGTTACAATTCCTTTGTAGCTCTAACAATCTGTTGTAGAAAATGTATCATTCCCAACTGCAACAGCATGAAAGATAAAATACAGGGAAATGTTATATTTTTCTAGGTTACCTGAACAGCCAGTGTGCACAATTGGAATAGACTGGATCTTTAGGGCTAAAACCTGGGTTTTGTGACATTGGGATTTCATGCATCTCTCTCAGCTTTGAAGTATGCAGTGTGTATGCTGAGAGGCAATTCTGTTTCTCTTTTTTTAAGTCCTTTTAGGAAATTGTGGAGATGTTAGCCAAGTAATTTAGAAAGCACATTAGACATTTGAAGATAGGCTTGAGGATCATTAGAAATTTGTGTTTTGCCACTAATTCATTTATGTAGAAAAATCTGGAAAAACTACTGCCCACATAATCACACATTAAGCTATAGTAAAAAATTACTAGTTGCTAAATTGTTTTAATTTTAATTTTTATATTATTGTGACTTCAAAAGCAATCTGTCTTATGATCTTTATTACTATTTCTCTTCTTAAATGCCATTCACAGTCTTTATTCCTATTTTCAAAGGTTGAATAAAAGCCCCAAGTAGCCAGGCAGGCTGCCTTATTTGTTAAGCTTTATTAAGCTTTACAGTATGTAGTATATTTTATTTCATTTATTTCATGCCTTAGCCCAAGGCAGATATGTACAACTGTTATGTCTACAGGCTTCACATAAAACCACAAATAATGCTGCATTATGCAAATAAATTAAGTAAAAATTTAGGTTTTACATTTCTGATACTGTGTGACACAAACATAATCACTTATTCTCCTTCATATCTGTGCTTTTGGTTATAAAATAATGTGTGATGGGAATTAAAGTTAATTCAATAATTGCTTTTTACAATTTGATTTCCCCATTTTTGATGAATTAAAATTGGTTTTGTACATGTACTATGTTGAATAAAAACCCTCAGGAGGTTAAGTGCAGAAGTGTGGCTTCTTCTGTCCAATACCATCCTTAAGATTTTCCACAAATGTTCACTCTTTTCCCCTTTATTCCTGTGAATGAGCTACAGTGACTGTGTTACCTCAGATATAGATCATTTGGAGATATGATCAAGAAAATGTTTTCCAGGGATGCCTGGGTGGCTCAGTGGTTGAGCATCTGGGATCCAGTCCCGCACTGGGCTCCCTGCAGGGAACCTGCTTCTCCCTCTGCCTATGTCTCTGCCTCTTTCGGTGTCTCTCATGAATACATAAATAAAATCTTTTTTTTTAATAAAATGTTTTCCAAATTCCTTATTTAACTAAAATGTTACTTCTCCACCATAGATTGCTTTAACTGTTTACATATTAAAACAACAATAAAATGAATTATTAGGAAATTAATATTACCCTGTGTTGATCATTTCTGGTAAGCATTTTAATACTGTGATACCTTGGATTATCATGGAAATCATTTTATCATATATCACTTATTCTGTTGAAGTGCATTTTTAGAAATTCAGTTTGACTTAGTCAGATATGACTGAGTTATTTCTTCATTATCTCCTAGTTTAGCTGCCTGTTTTTATATATAAAATCATTTCTTGGCTCTCTTCCTCTTCGGAGGCGGAGAGCCCGTTTGCGCAAACGTCCAATAAACCCTCTTGCTAATTGCATCTGCCTGTCTGGGGTCTGAGTCTCTGGGGCGTCCGCCGGGACACGTTGGCACCCGTGAGCCAGGGTCCAACATTTGGGGGCTCGTCCGGGATCCGAGACGCCCCAGGCTCAATCCTAAGACCGGTAGGAGGTAAGACCGAGCTCGCTAAATGTCATATCTGTCTCGTCTGTTTGTCTGACTGGCCGGGTCTGTATTGTGCCGGGTCTGTATTGTGCCTGCAGGACGCTGTACTCTGTATTTGGACCAGCGGGGGAGGCAGACGTGCCCGAGACCCCTGGTCCCCCTCCGGAGTCGGACTCTGGAGTGGTCTGGAAGAGGAACGGAGCCCGGCACTCCCTCCTCTTCGGGGAGGGTCGTTGTTCGCGACCGCTCCCATCTGAATCCGCCGTGCCAGTCCTGTCATCTGTGTACGTCTGTCTGTTCTGTGTCTTTCTTCCTGTCCTCCTCCTCCCCGCTCACCTCTTTTCTACACCCGCGGGGCAAACTGTAACCACCCCTTTAAGCCTCGCTCTAGATCACTGGAAAGAAGTCGCCGGCCGGGCACACAACCTCTCGGTCGAAGTCAGAAGACGAAAATGGGTCACCCTCTGCTCCTCAGAGTGGCCGACTCTCAACGTCGGGTGGCCCAGGAATGGAACTTTTAATATTGACATTATCTTGCAGGTGAAGGCCCCGGTCTTTCAGCCAGGACCCCATGGGCACCCTGATCAGCTCCTGCAGACTCTCCTCACCACGGAGGAGAGACCGCGCGTCTACAGAAAAACGTCCCCGGGGCGGATGGGAGGCGGCCCCAGCTGCCTAATGAAATCGAGGATGTTTTCCCCTTGGTTGGCCCGACCTGGGACTACGACACTGCTGCTGGGAGGGAGCGGCTCCGTCTCTATCGCCAGGACAGGCTAAAGGCGCTCCAGATTATCCAGCGCCAGATCTGGAAACCCCTTGCGGCTGTCTACCGCCCCGGAGACACAACCGACCCACACCCGTTCCAGATCGGTGACTCCGTCTACCTCAGGAGACATCAGTCCAGGACTCTTGAGCCCCGCTGGAAGGGCCCATACACTGTACTACTGACCACCCCAACCGCCTTAAAGGTAGACGGCATTGCTGCTTGGGTCCACGCCTCACACGTCAAGCGCGCCCCATCAACGAGCACCGCTGACGCCAGCCAGGACGGACCGGAGGAGCCACCTCAGTGGAAGCTCCACCGCACCCAAAACCCGCTCAAGATAAGACTTTCAAAAATTGTTCAATGAGAGTTGTTATATTCCTGCCTCTCCTAGCGCTCTTCACCTCCGCCAAAGGTGACCCTCATGCCCTCAAAATGTTAACCTGGCAGGTACTAACGTCTGGGGGTGACGAGGTCTGGTCTATAACTAAGACCGCCCCCGTGGGAACCTGGTGGCCTAACCTATATCCTGACCTATGCAAGCTAACCATAGGGGCCCCTAGCCCATGGGACCTAGAGGGATACTTGGACACCTCTAGAGCCCCTAACCGAGAAAGCCCTCCAGGGCAACTGGGATTAGACCCATGGGGAGGCTGTGGCACGCCTGACAGAAGGGCCATGCTAAGCACTCTTCCCTTTTATGTCTGTCCCGGGTACCACAGAGATCGCAGGCTAAATCCCACCTGTGGAGGAGGGGAACACTTCTATTGTAAAAATTGAGGGTGCGAGACTAGGGAGACACAGGATGAGAGGCCCTCCTCCTGGGATTACATCACTGTCAAGGCTAACTATACTCACCCGGGGTTACCAGGAACTCTGCAATACTACCGCCCCGATTTTAGGGACTGACTCTTACCTGGAGCCCCAGCCAGGAACTTGGTGGGCATGCAACAAAGGCCTCACCCCCTGTGTGTCAGCTAAAGTTCTAAATAGCTCAAACGACTTCTGTGTCATGGTGCAGATCATACCCAGGGTGTTCTATCACCCTGCTGAAACTCTAGAAAATCAGTATGATGAACATCCCACCCGTTTTTGGCGCGAACCTGTCTCCCTAACCCTAGTCGTTATGTTGGGACTAGGGGTCGCTACTGGGGTGAGTACTGGCGCAGCTGCTCTGATCCAGGGCTCACGACCTTATATAGAACTCCAGGCAGCTGTAGATGAGGATCTACGGGCACTAGAGCAGTCCGTTTCTAAGTTAGAACAGTCCCTCACCTCACTTTCAGAAGTAGGACTTCAAAACAGGAGAGGCTTGGATTTACTACTCCTGAAAGAGGGAGGACTGTGTGCGGCCCTGGGAGAGGAATGCTGTTTCTGTGCAGGCCATTCTGGAGTCATCAGAGACTCCATGGCCAAACTCAGGGATAGGCTAAATAAAAGACAAAGGGACCGGGAGGCCCAGCAGGGCTGGTTTAAAAGCTGGTTTAATCAGTCTCCCTGGTTGACCACCCTAATCTCTACCATTATGGGGCCCTCTAGTTATCCTGCTCCTGCTGCTAACTTTCGGCCCCTGCATCCTTAACCGGCTGCTCCAATTCATCCGAGAAAAATTGTCCATTACCCAAGCTCTGGTATTAACAATGTCGGGCCCTCCAAACTGAAAAAAATAAATGTTCCCTAAGATTTTAAGGTTAAAATCAGCCCAAACAAAGAGGAGGGAATGAAGAAACCCCCCCTGTAAGTAGGGCCAGCCCTAATCCAGAGGCAGCCCATCCAGGTGCCTTCCTGAAGTTTTAGCAACAAAAAGCATTCTGTTTGTGATAAGAAAACCATTTCCCCCCACACCCTGATTGGAATGTCCCTGAATAGGTTCATGTTGACCTTCTGAGAAATCAACCTGGATGCTATGCGACTCCCGCGGTTCTTTTGTCTTTAAGCGAGTTTTTTCCTTTTGCCTTTAAAAGATACCTGTAATTGCTAATCGGGGCTCTCTTCCTCTTCGGAGGCGGAGAGCCCGTTTGCGCAAACGTCCAATAAACCCTCTTGCTAATTGCAAAAAAAAAAAAAAAAAAAAAAAAAAAAAAATCATTTCTTATTATTTCTATTGATTATTTTACTATTGAGACCTAAAATAAAAATAATGGAGATTTTTACTGGGATGGAAAAAATGCTAATCTTCATAGGAATGAGAAAAGAAATAAAAGCTCTGGTGTTCATCCTAAAGTCAATTATAAAGTAGAACAACAAATTTGATAGCACATTTTCCCAGATTATTTTGAAGGCTTTAACAATTTAAATATTATTAGGGATTTCCCTGCATCTATAAACATTTCTGTGGTTCATAGATTTTACGCATCCACTCCTGCTGTTTCTGGAAATAACTCTCTACTTCAAAATGTATTGTAACCCCCCATCAAATTGCTTGAGTTCAAGAAAAATCATGAAAATAATAAAAAACAGCAGCTGCATTCCAAAACTAATTTTTCTTCTTGAAGAGAAGGAGACATGTGAATAGCAAGTTATGTCAGTCATACTTAAGGGGTAGAGACATAGTTGATTTATTGTAACTTCTGAACCTAAATTAATAATCTTGTTACTCTGCCTCCAGTACCCCCCTTTCAGGCTGGACCATTCCTCCACTCTGCCTCTGGAAGCGACTCCAAACCCTGTGTCCAGCATCCCCTGAAGTGATAACCAAAGATAGTTGCAATATTTTATTGTTAGATATTGGAATGGCTAATGATATATCAAATAATAGTAGTAATCATCATTTAGCTATCATAATGTGGGCATTGTACCAGTCAGTATGTTATGTGTTATTTAATCATCACAAAAACTCTGTGACAGTTACATTACTCTCATTTCTCAGTGGGGACTCTTAGGTCCAGAAAGGTAAAACAACCAGACCAAGATTGTAGGACAGTGAGCTCCAGAGCTGGGATTTACATTTAGGGCCAATCATCCTGTATTTGTTGTCTCTCCACTAGGGATCAGTGAGACACGAGGTTAATCAAGCCATCTAAAGGCTATATCAAGTGTTTAATGAAGTACTAATAAAATGACAATTTGCATCCCCTGGATAGTGATATGGAGACATATAGATGACCTGTTCGTTGTGGCAGAGATTATGAGGGTGAGTCTAGTATTTGGTGCTGTTGGTGGTGGTGGAGGTAAAGAAGAATATGTGGAAGGCTGCTGGATGTCCTGCGATTCTTGAGACAATTTCATCCAACAGTGAGCTTCCGCGTGACCTGCTGAATTTTTAAATTCAGATAGACATGACGGTGAAAATGTTTTCACTTTTATCTGAGCCTAAAGCCTAACTCCACTTTACCTAAAAGTACACAGTGCTTTTTTTTTTCAATGTTTTAGTAAACACTAACTTTTCAAGGATGCAATCACCATACAAATTGAAGAGAAAGCATACTTTTTTTTTTTGAGGGGCTAGAGTTTTGCTAAGAATTGTTCATGGGTAGCAAACCATACTACCCATGAACATTTAGGTTGTCAATAGGTTCATTTATATCTTTCTGTGACATTTAGGTTGTCAATAGGTTCATTTATATCTTTCTGTCTTTGGAGCTGTCACATCCTGATGATTATACATATAGGCACAAGAATCTGCTTATCCCATCATTTTGCCTAGGATAGTCATGCCTCATAATTTATACAGGGTAATGCATATTTTTTAAATGGTTTTTATTTAATTCTATAAGTTGCAGTCAGAGCACAATATTTTCTTTAAAGAAATTAAGTGGGTAGTTAAAGTATGTCATATACTAATTTCATTTTTGCACAATTAGAAAAGTAAGTAAAACAAAATATTATGTGAAATATTCAATGTGGTAAAGTGTGTTGGTCTCACAGGCTGAGAAGCATTTCCCAGTCATTCCCTCCACAGGAGGAGCTGGAATCAGGTAGTAGTGGCCTGTGATTGTGAGAACAGTCTCTGTCTTGTCTGGGGTTTGCTCGAGGCTAAATTGTTGTCTTCTTTATCCCTCTAAGCATGTTTCAGAGCCCTTCAGTGTTCCAGCTGCTTATTCATTGTTCAATTGTATTCTAGGGATGATGATGGTTTGGAGCCTGAGAAATGATGCTTAAATACGAGTTTTCATACTTTTCACTTTGGAGTTTGGAACATAAATAACATTTTTATGAGGCTCATTTTCTTTTTTTTTTAAGATTTTATTTATGTATTCATGAGAGACAAAGAGAGAGACAGAGACATAAGCAGAGGGAGATGCAGCCTCCCTACGGGGAGCCTGATGAGGCACTCAATCCCAGGACCCCAGGATCATGCCCTAAGCTGAAGGCAGATGCTCAACCACTGAGCCACCCAGGGGTCCCAAGTCTCATTCTCTTCATTTAAAAGCTAGATGCCAATTATCTGACTAGAGTGTGGTAAACAACAAACAATAACTATTTGTATATAAACAGTAACTGACAACTCTGTGCGTGCCACATAGAGCCTGACAATTCATTATTTTACTTAATAGTAAAAAAGTAAAAAAATCATTAGATATTTTTCTATCTTTCATAAAATCCTTGTAAACATACTTCCACTCTGAAAGCTCTAGTTGGCTCATTTTAAATTAATGACATTGCACAGTTACCCCTGAATCCAACCCAAGAAGTAGTTCTCCACCTCCATAGCTTTCTCCGAGCGGACTTCTCATTGTGTTCCAGTTTTGTGCTGTTGGCTGTGATCTCCCCTCTCTTGTGAGCTCCCTGGCTGTAATTCTTTGCTGTGGACCTGTTTGCACTTCTGTTGAAACTGAAGTGCTTGCTGACATTAGCTCACTGGCCCAGCAGTTTTCCCTGACACTTTGATGTTTGGGGAGTGGGAATGTATTTTGTCCTTTTGACAAAGGAACAGGATCCTCTTTTCCTTAATTTCCATTCCCTGCCAACAACACCATTTCCACAGGTTTCAAAACAGGCTCATTTTCCCAAATGCAAACAATATTCCAGCCCCAAGAAAGCAGCCATATTCTGAGGTCATTGACTGGATGTGGAATGAAGGGATGGAAGTGGGGGGAGTGCACAGCAATTTTACTTTTACCCCTTTATTTAGTGTCATTTCATGTGAAAAAATATACATGGAATATCAGTCCTTCCACAATAATAATGACAGTAATAATAACAAAGATGGTGACTGTTTATTGAGTCTAGGTGTGAGGTAGTTAGCTAATCATTTAAATGCATTAGCTCAGTTAATACATAATTAATCAGTAAGGCAATGAATGCTGTTGCCCCCATGCTACAAATAAGGAAATGTGCCTTGGGCCACTTTGGTTTATAAACTACAAAACTGAGATTTGATTCTGGGTCTGTGTGACTCTAACACTCATACTCCTTATAGCCAGGCTGGAAACGTTCCCTCCATAGACAAGAACTTCAAGTCTGTAACTTTGGTCACTTATGAATAAATAGATTCTTCCAGCTACCAGGTTTAGGAAATAAATTGTTAATTGACCTTTCATTGGTGTCTCATATGGACTTTATAGACATTTCCCAGAATAGCTTTAAGTGAACCAAATTTCAAATGTCTCAGAAAAATACACTGGTAAAATAGGACTTCCAAAACTCAATGCATGGACATAACAAAATAAAAAATAAAATAACGATTTTGGTTGTAAAGGCATAAAAAAATTGAATTCAGCTTCAAAGGGATCCTTTAAAGGACTTGAAGGGTACCACCAAGATTTTATTAGACCACCGTGATATGCTTTGGAAGTCTTTGAAGTTAAATACCCCTACAAAACTTGAAAGTATACAGCTTAGAACCCAGAATAAAACTGCTTGGGGCCTCTAATCATCTACTTAGATGAATTTTTGAATTGCAAAAGAAAATTATATTTGGACGCTGTACGTGCGCATTGCTGAGAACAAACCACAAAGAACTGAGAAATTGTTGAAACTTAAGTTAGGTCTCTCTATAAACAAGCTCATCTTGATTAGATAAAATGTTAATCTCTCCTTAAACAATTTGAGATTTCTGTCCAGGAGTATGAGCCGAACCCTTCACCATGTAGCTCATTGGCTGTGTGGCCTTGGGCAAGGGACTTACCCTCTTAGAATCTAAAACCATCCTTAAGGTTTCCATCCTTAAACCAGGTATGAGTCCCTACCTCCTGCAAAGGGGAAAGATGAAGTGAAATTAATGCCAAGTGCCGGCACACAGTGTATCTTCAATAGATCATCATTATGAAGTATGATTTTTCAGATTTAAAAATTCAGCAATAAAAAAAAATTCAGCAATAAAATCAGAATTTTGGAGATGCAACAGTCTGAGGAAAATCCCCAAAGTCATTCTGCCTGATTTTGTTCTTAGCATTCTTTTTCACTTAATTATTTTTCATCCCAAAATAATGCATAAAACATAATAAAAAGGACTTTTATTTTGTCAATTCTCATGTTCTCTCTCTCTCTCTCTTTTTTTTTTTCATGTTCTCTCTTTATTTGGGAAATTAGCTCATTTATATTACAAACTCTTGCTATAGAAAGTTCGAAAATTTGGAAAATACAGGAAAAATAATCCCATTCCCATTACTCCAAAATCAGTCTTCTTTAAAAAGTCAGTATTTTTTTTAAAGATTTTATGTATTAAAGAGAGAGCACAAATGGGGGGGGGGAAGGGCAGCGGGAGAGGGAAGAGGAGACTCCTCACTGAGCAGGGAGCCCAACCCGACCCTAAGGTCCTGGATAATGACCTGAATGGATGCTTAACCAACTGAGCCACCCAGGTGCCCCCCAAAGTATTTTTAAACATTTTTATGTGTTTCTTTTCATTTCTTTTTGTGTATTTGCACATGGTTAATTCAATAAATATTTGATTAGCCATTTAATAGGCTGGAACCATTAATCGAGGAACAATGAATCAGTGCTTATTTTTACTCCTCATTTTCACAGTATAATACAGGGTTTATCTTTTAATCAGCACAGTTCCTGACAGAGTAGGAGCACAGTTTTGGGACTTTCCTTGCAAGTTATTCATGTAGTTCCTTTGGTTTTCTTGTTTCTTTCATGTAAATGGGATTAACTTATTTTGACTCTCTTTGGAAAATTCATAAAAAATGTCTTTTAGCTGTGATCTGTACTGTCTCCAGGTCTGTGTTGGCTTGAGGTTTCCTGAATATGCCTTTAATCTAGCCAGCCCACTCCTGTTAACTGGCTTTGCTACTAGTAAAAACGAATGATGGGCTTAGCTAAGACCTGATTCAACCTCCTTAAGACTACGGCAAAATCTCTGACATGCTGAACTATGTTTGGTAATTTTACAATCACTTTTCTTGTTTGTTTGTTTTTTTCTCTATGATATGCTCATGACTTACCTTCTTTTATGATATGTGCAAATAATTTTACTTCATTAACATTGATCTAACCAAATTACAAGAACACGTGTAGTGTTCAGTAGCTGAAGTAGAAAAGTGAGGACATCTTTCACATGCCCCGATTCCAAGGTTGTTCCAAAGCATTCTGGAATACCCCCCACCCAATTCCCACCCTCCACCCCAAACCAGAGTTTTTACCTGACTGTTGAGCTGTGCCTTAGGGAAGCTTTTATTCTGATCAAGCTAGTAATTCTATTTGTAGCCAAATAAGATCTTCCTTCCAGAATTTTATTATAGACCCCTATCGTCCTGATACCAAAATCAAGTCACTTTATAGGAAATGAAAAGGAGTAGCTGCGAGATCATAAATGCCAAGTTTAATTTAAAAACTTTTCATTTTCTGGTACTCCATATACATGATTATGGATTCTGTGTAAATTGAGAGGTTTCCTAATTACTGTGCTCAGTAATGTCAGGGAAGGTTTGGTTTCTACCTGGAAACCAAATTCCAATTACTCCCAACCCAATTACTGCTGTTCCACCAGTGAGGATTATTAACCTACTGTATGATAGTTCTACAAGAGAGGTGTCTGGTTCACAAATATGATTTCCATATAGATTTCACAGTTATAGCTTTGTTTACTGAAAACACAACCTATTTGGGAAATATGTCACAACACGTAGACTTGGATTATAACTTGACAAGCAGAGCTCATTTATACCAGCCCCAGCTATTCAGGATTTGTGGAATTCCAGCCTTGTGAGACACCTCAGAGATCATTTGTACCTTCTAGAGCCCCATAAGGGAAGTTACATATCCATAATAATAAATGGTAAGGCCTAGCAGTGTTGGATTCCATGTCCAGCATATACCCCTCCAATTAAAGTTGCTTTAACTTACATACTTTTAGTGTACAGATTCTGGGAGCTGGCTCTTGTAGCTCATATTACAAGTAAGGCAGGAAAATATATCTGAGCCCATTCTATGTCAGAATTTTATAGAGAGCTAGAATAATGTTTTGCATGTGATTTGTATTAATGAGGAAAAATTGCCTAGTGAAAAATAGAAGAGTGGTAATTGGAAAAGATGTACTGTTGATGAAGCAAAGCATTCATATTTTCTTCACACTACTAAAAGGGAATCGTCTGTCCTTAGTTTGTGGTAAAACTGTACAATATGCTTTGGGACAACCTTGGAATGGAGGCATGTGAAAGGTGTGCTTACTCTGCTACCTTAGCTACTCAACACTACACGTGTTCTTGTAAATTCTACTCATTGTGAACAGCATTCAGATACACTCATTTTATTTGGCCTTAACCCAGTTAAGGCATGTCTGTTTTAATGACTTTTCTTGGGGTTAAGAATTACACTTTTATTTACAGAACAAATGTAATGGAGATAAACATATGCTTTTTGTTTTCTTTCAAAATTGGTTCTTCATGCAGTGGAAGAGGCAATACTCATATATTGTTTTTGTTTGAAATCTGTAGCCAACTGAATATATCATAACATTAAATCACTTTTACCTTATAGAGAGGCTTGACTGGTTTAGTTTGCAGGGGCTTTGTTAGATTTATCAGCCTATAGCCATTTTTGTTGCTTTTCCTCTTTCCTCATCATGAAAGAAAGTCCTAATCAGCTTAGCACAGGAAAGAACATGAGTGATAAATGAGCAAGGGAATTCTATGGCATTGCCTAATTGAGATTCCTGCCTTCCTGTGACCACCACTCAGGTTTAGCCTCCTGAGGGATATTGCGTAAGGGATAAATAAGTATTGTAGCATTTTCTAAAGCAAACTTTATTCAGTAAGTCTCTGATACTTTCTTAACATTATGACTTAGATTCCATGATCCAGAAAGGAGCTAGTATAACATTGGAATTAAGCAGCTGACATTGAAGCGAAGCTGGAGAGTTTGAATCCCAATTCTATTTTATATTTTCCATATCACTTGCATCTGTTGTTTAACCCTTTGGACCTAAAATATATACCAGCTTCCTAGGGTTGTTGTCAGAACTAAACGTGGTAATCCATGCAGAATGTGTAGCACATTTATGGGATGTGATAAGTCAGCAATAACAATAACATAGGATGAGGATGAGCATGATGCATAAGGAATTGCTTCTGACCTTAAGAAGAATACCAGAGAGCTTGTAATGTAAAGCCACCTTCTGCTCTTGTGAAATGTCCTGCCATGTTTCCTAAACTGAGTGCCTGCACCAGAAATAAGAGCGGGTTGGACAGGGGGATGCGTTCCACTGCAGTGAGAGAGAGTTTTATCAGGATCTATAAAATAAGACTGTGTGCTTGAGTCTTGATATCTGTAAATAACTTTTCATCCTACTTGTGAGAGTTACATTTCTCCAGGGAATACTGTGATGGGTGAGGATCTTAAAAATTGTATTGAATGACCTTTCTACTTGTAAAGAAGACTAGGGGAAGAAGGGAAAAGAAAACCTCCAATTGTCAGTAAAGACCACAATGCTTAGTAACAGCTAACTCACTATATCTCTCAAGTTGAAAAACATAGTTTATAAAGCTTCGAAAGACTTCTAGAGAATTAGAAAGCTAAATCCTAAAGTTTTAGTTTTAAGAGGGACAAACAATATCTAAATTTTGTTTTATTTTACAGAATGGACTGTTTTTGCTAACAGTCTCAGCAAGGACATGGAGTTAGATGCACTTTACAGGGTTTGGTTTATTTAGACATATAAACTGGATTCAGCCAAGTTAATATTTTGTTGTTATATCATAATTTTGTTGTTACATCACAATGCTTACTGGGAGAGATACTTACAGATTTGTTAAGTGCTCAAACACTTATTGAGACACAAGTGTGTAGTAGATACTATTAGAAGCCTGAATATAAAGCACTTTACCTTCTAGAGGAGGCAGCACAAACTGTGCTCCCGTAGCACTGTGCACAAGCTTATTTTAGGGTGCACTGATCATAAATATTGTCAGAAACTATCTGTGTGTCTGTTGCACACAATAAACTCTGTACTTCTTAAGGCAAAGTGCTAAGATTTTCTCATTGTTTTTTCCCAGAAATTGACATAAAAGAGCTAATTAGTAAATTTTTGGTAAGTATTGAGCCGTTGACTTATAGGAACAAAGAGGGTTAAAAAGTCTGCATACAGCTGCATACAGACTTTGGCTTCTATCTAAAATGGAGTAACAAGGATCAGACTTACTCTCCCATATGGAGCAACTAAAAGGAGAGACAAAATACATGAAGCAATAGTGCTCAAGACGTTGGGCATCAGACATTGAAGGATAGTGATCCCTGAGAGATAAGAAGCACAGTTTCTTATCTAATTAGATGAGTCTTAGGATGACCCTGCGCTGCACAGGGAGATAGGACCTTAGTAGACTCTGTAGTCTGAGTTGAAGAGGGATCCCGGACAATAGGAGACCAAACCATCTCCTTGCAGGTGTGGACTTCCAGAGTCCAGGCCACAGTGCAGAGGAGAGAGCTGCATGGGAAGCAGGCCCAGGCCGTCTGCAGAAGACCCACCTTGAGAATTTGGCAGAATTCTCATTAGTGTTCTGGATAAAGAAGTAACCTGGGAATATAGCAAGAATGACCCAGAAGGATTAGAGGAAAAAGTATCTTCTTTGCACACAGGTTCTGGAATAGTACCTCTTTCTACCACTCAGAGTGGAACACATAACTGATGGTGCGTCAGGTGGAGAACTCATAGGAGTCTTAACTCAGAGGATCCTAAATTAAATGATGCTCTGTTTCCTCCATACAAGGCTTGAATGCAAGACCCAAAAGAATCAAACTATTTCCAGCAATTAACCTCATCTCAGTTATAGCTTATGACAAAATTCACACTGTCTGGTGAGGTGGACAGACCCTATGGGACCTCCTCCTCCATGAATATCTGCCTTGTAGTGTTCACTCCTTTGTGAAATCCCCTCCCATCAATCATACAACTAACTATAAGAAAGGGAGTTCTTTCTACAACCTGGGCATTCTGGGAATCCTTTCTGGCCCAGCCCCCTGAAAGGAATGCAGTTCAGGTGAACCTTGAATATAGTGTTGGGAAATTCTGAGCAGAGTACCCAGCTGTGCCTAGGTTCCTAACCTACAGAAACAAAGAATAAATTTGTGCTACCTTATGTGGCTAAGTCTGTGGTTAATTTCTTATGCAGCAAAGCAAACTCATGTTTTTGACATCCAAATATCATGACCAGAGGAGGAAAACATATATAATTCCCCTAATGAGAAGAAAATCACCCATCACTGACCAGGGAATGACAGAGATGACAGAATTAATAGACAAGGGTTAAAGCAGAAATATGGACATAGTCTCTGTATTTAAGGAACTATAGGAAAGATTGAACATGATAAATATAGATATAGGAGATATAAATATGACCAATATTTAATTTCTAGAGATAGAAACCACAGTGTATTAGGTCAAGTACATGGGGTTCACAGATTAGATATTGTAGAAGACAAGATTAGTGGGTTTGAAGATACTCATAAGGATCAGAACAGAAACTTCATAATGAAACACACAAAGGAAAAGAAGGTGGAGAAATAGAATGACCATAGCATTAGGAGGCTGTGGGATGACTTCAAGTTGTCTAACATATGTATAATCTAAGTTCCTGATGAATCTTTCTTTTCATCAGTGGTGGCAAGAGTAGCTAATTTGTAGGCTGTTCTCTATACAGGTGTCAGAGAATCTTATATAAATTTGTACAGATCACTACTTCTGCATCTGGATCTCAGTCAGTTGGTTTGATTTAAAATAAAGCTGTAGCAGTTCTGAATGATTTACAACATCATGTTGATAGACTATGAGTATCCTTGACATAATTTCTGTCTCGTTGTGATCAAAATTCTGTTACTTAGGTTCCATCATGCTCAGAACTGCTTCAATATTTGTTGTTGTTGTTGTCTACACCCATTCCTCCTGTCTGGCAGAGTGCCTTTGGGAAATTGCCTCTTTCCTACTTTCAGTCTATGTGGACTTGGTGGAGTGAATCCCACCCTTACTTCACAGGAAGTCTGTGAATGATTCTACTCCCTGGCTAGAGTGGTGGATTTGAAACAGGCATTTTCACCTTTAGGCTCATAAGGATCTTAGGCTAAGACTTTAACTTCACTATTTGGGAGAGAGTGGCTTTCTCACTAGATATGGATCTGGGTTAGAGGTGAGCAGCCGCCACTGCTGTTCTGTGACCAGAACTTGGTGACATGACACCTCACATGAGGATGAGCCTCTGGAGTCAAGAGAGTGGAATAAGTTGGAGGAGAGGAAGGAGGAGGACCACCATCACCAATAAAATCCTTTTAATTTCAGACAATTTATATCAGGTTTTCTTTATCTCATAACTGAAGGAATGCTGAGAGGCATAGCTTTATTCACTATGCCACGGTTTTGTAATTTATAAGTCTTTTCAGAGAAGAGGATGACAATGGGTCCCACAATCTAGAGAAGCACTCACTGACTTATAGATATTTTTGCTAGTTTTCTTTAGATGTATGCACAGATATAAAAAAAATATTTAGAAAGTTTCTGTATTTATTTAAAATCAGGCATTGATAGGATGATACATATTAGGGCATTTGGAAAGTGAGGGGGTGTCTTTACTAATTATTATGGATATAAACAATTCCTTTTGGGTGTTGATTCCAGGGAAGAGAATATCCTGTTAAACTGGTTTAGTATGCATGTGAGCAGTACGTCTGGGTCTCCCATCCCAACTTCATCTAAGAAGACCTTATTTTAGTTGATGGGACATATGACTCTTGATCTTAGGGTCATGAATTCAAGCCCTACACTGGATGTGGATGTTAATTTTAAAAATCTTAAAAAATATTTTAAAAATTGAGATAATTCGTTTCAAAGACTATATAAATACAAAATGTTATATGTAGATTTTTCCTTTTATATTGCTAAGTAACTTAACTTTTAAAACCTTTTTTAACACCCTGAAGCATCAGTGGATATTGGATCTCTGACTCTTTTCCTAGAAAATGAAAAGGTAATCCTGTGGCTTAGAATACATAGTGAGTAGTGAGTGGAAGAACCCACAGCTGAGTTGAGGTGCATTTTCTGTAAATATTGGCAGTTCATCATTGCTCCCATATTAGTGTCTTATAAACTGCTTAACTCCATCCATTTACAAACCTCCATAGACCAATAGTTAATGGGTTTAGAGTGCACTTTATAATCTTAGATATCCAGATTGTTGAATTGCATCTATATATTATCTCTTTTTTTCCCTTGTCTCTCACCTATTTGTATCTGTGTACTAACAAGTTTAGCACTACAATGTGCTAACAAGTTTATATCAATTGCTATTGTGCTTCTTTTTCTATTTAAACTCCACATTTTAAGTGTTTGTAATTATCATGAGAAAATACCTTCCCAATCTAAACTATGAAATTCAGAGAAGAAAAAAAAATTGTTGCCACAGGATGAGTGTTACTTAAGATTTACAAACTTTGGCTATTGCTTTTAGGCTTATTTTTAGATACATTTATGGCTGGCAGTGCTTTTGTAAGTATATGGCTATATTTTTAAATCTACCAGTAGAGGCGCTGTCTTTTGCTGGTGTATGCATTGCTGATATTTTCAAACAGTGGAAAAAGCAAGTGAAACAAGTAAGAGCAAGCAGTTGCAAATACTAGTTCTTTATTACGTGACACCAAATATACAGATTTTAATAAAACATGAAGCTCTCTAAGGTGTAGATTGTATTGAGTAAAAACATTTCCAGGTAAGGAGTTCTTCTCTACATGAATGGACTGGACAGTGAAGCATTTAACACAGTGATTTGAATATAGCAGCCATGTTTCTTACTCTTAGATTTAGAAGCAAAACCAATATTAGTTATTACTAACAATATTTTACATACTAACAAAAATTAATTATAGATTTGCAATTAAAAATCAATTTCTTAAAAAAGCAACTTCAAAACTGTTTTTATTTCCTGGGGTGCTTGGGTGGCTCAGTCTGTTGAGTGCCTGCCTTCAGTTCAGGTCATGATCTCAGTGTTCTGAGATCAAGCCCCGTATCAGGCTCTCTACTCACTGGAGAGCCTACTTTTCCCTCTCTCTGCTGCTCCCCCTCCTCATGCTCTCTCTCTCTCTCAAGGAAATAAATAAAATATTTTTAAAAACCCATTTTTATTTTCGACTAGAACAGTATCTCTTTCACTAAGTAAACAAAACATAAATAAGTAAATAAATGAAACTAGATACCTGATTATGAATAAAATTTAACCATTTTTTTCAAAATATTTATCACATTATTTTTCTTTTTTTCCAATTATTTTTCTTGAATAGATACTATCTAAGTTGTAGTATTTACACTGAATTTGGAATATTTAGAAAATTACCTTCATGATTCCCTTCTTCGCATAATCTGAGTTGACTTAATATGAAATTTGCATGTTTCCCATACATTGAACAATCCAATATCAATAGTAGCTGTGAAGAGGAATGAGTTGTAATCATATCCAAAGCTAACATCAATACTTTTAGAAACTTCTTATAGAGAAAAAAATGTATTTGGTTATTAAATTACCTACCTTAGTTCTGCTCTTCCAAATGTTTGCATTACACCTATGGGAATGAATGATCTGGTTAAGAAAATTTGTACATAGGAAATCTGCAGTCAGGAGTAAATGCAAAGGCAAACTTGGGATCAGACGGTCATTGGTTGTGGTCAGATGCAACGTGGTGGCAGCCCATCTGTGGTGAGAGTCATAGACTGATCCTCTGGAAGAGTCCTGAAACCTCTCAGTCTCTGCTGTGAAGAAAATTGAGTGCCTCATTAAATGCAAATATAGGAGAAAAAGGTGAATGGAAGGGTTTTTAAATTTTGATTTTACTTTTGTTTCTAAGGATCTCATATTTTAATGATTAAGCCTCAAACATTGACTTTAGTTTTTAGAGTGGAAAGTCATTTCTTTTTTTTTTTTAAAGATTATTTATTTATTTATTCATAGAGGCACACAGAGAGAGAGAGGCAGAGACACAGGCAGAGGGAGAAGCAGGCTCCATGCAGAGAGCCCGACGCGGTACTCATCCAGGGTCTCTAGGATCAGGCCCTGGGCTGCAGGCGGCGCTAAACCGCTGAGCCACCGGGGCTACCCTGGAAAGTCATTTCTAAGCCTTTTTCCGACCTGAATAAGTTCAGTGCAAATTTACTGAACACCTCCACTATGTTAGATACATTTTACACTTGTTACAGGAGGGATGCATTCCTCCTGAGAAGATAACTGAGAAGTGTTTCTTGGGCACATTCGATAGAATTTAAAAATTATGCTAAGGTAATGGGGCTACAGTTTTATGCTAGGAAAATGCATATTCCCTCAAAACAGGATTCTGGTTACACCTTAACACTCGTTTTCATTTAGAGTTCTCAATAACTGCTATGTGTATGTGCAGGAGAGCTTTGGAACTGGATGATGTAAAATACCTAGGTTTACATATTTGTAGACAGGAAGTCCTTCTATATAGGCATCTGCAGCAGAGATAGTGACACCCCATAGTGTTCTTTCAGAAATTGAAGAATCCTGTGTGCAAATCCCTGAGCTTTTCATTGGTGTGCAAATTGTTTCCATGGTTAAATGCACATGTCAGATAATAACTCATGATGGAGTTTCTGAAGGTACTTAGAACATATATGATACTAAAAGTAATACATTTCAAACTTGAAAAAATAAATGCAGTATTTTATGGGAAATCTATCGTACTAATGGCCCTATTAGAAAACATAAAAACTGGAAGTTAATGAACTAATGACTTATTTTTGATTGGAGTGAAAATCATATTACATGGACATAATCATTTTGAAGTGAGAAGTGCAGTAGTGCTCAGCACCTCCACATTGTTGCCAGACCCCCTACTCTCAAGTTGCTCCTCGTTCTCATGTCTCCTGAGAAAACCTGTTCCTGTGATTTAGTCACTGGTCATTGTCCCCTCCACCCAGGCCCTGGCAGCCTTTCCCTCTATCCATGGAGTCACCCATTCTAGGAATTTCATATAAATGTCATTATAAAATATAACCTCTTTTCTGCCTGTCAAATAAGTCATTTTAATAAGAATAACATAGTATAATAAACTCAGAGAAATTAGGACAGGATAATAAAGTTAAAGATTGAAATCTGTGAAATTGAAATCAATGTTACATTAAAAAAAGTCAAAGTTTTTTAAATGAATCAAAGTATGTGGGGAGAGAGAAAAGAGACAAGTAAAGAGTATTAGCAATAATTACTGTTGTAATAGAAATTAAAGAGTTAAGACTCTATGAAGTTTTTATGGTAAGCCCATGAGAGATAAATGACAAGACGCTGAACTTGATTGCTACACACAGAAATAAGATGAAGACCCCTGCAAGGAGCCACTCAGCAAAAATAAAGCACCTGACTTTGTTAGTCACTGTGGAAACTTGCTTGCCTAATTCACAAAACACTTGGGCATTATTTTTGTGAAATTGAACACACACGTGACTCTTTGGTCATTCCTTTACTAGAAATGCACTTTAAGTTTACTATCACATTTATGTCCTGGAAAATGTGCCAAAATGTTCATGGCATTACTGAATGTAAATGAATATAGAAAAATGAAATATCCCTTGGTACATACACACATTATAGCATACAGCAAGTAAATGAGACATATATGTGAACTAATTATGGGAACTTCATCTTAAGTGAAAGGCAGGTCACAGAAGATGGCACCCGGCATGCTAGCATACAAAATTAAATCCAGCGTTTAAGGATACACACATGCGTGTTTCAAAGGTTACATTGTGATGATCAACCCTGAATTTCATGGTAATGATCATCTGGGATTCAAGGCCAAGGGAGGAGCACAACAGTGGATTAAATGTTATTTGAAGGATTCTTTTTCTAAGGTTTTGAGTTCTAAGTAACAAATGTTACTTTCATTATTATAATTCATAACTTACCTAAAAGGTATATGTGAAATTATTGTATATATATATATTTTTTAAAGTGATGATATTTATAGAAATTCCTGAGGACTAACATAATGGGGGAAATTATTTTATACTGTCCATATAGTTTGTCCAGTAAATGTTAGCTGTTATTGTCACTATTCTCTCAGAGGTCTCAGTTTATATAATCTTTAAATTATGTTAGTACCACTACTCTAAAAATTATATTGTACTAATAAATTACATGTATATTACATATTATATAAATATATGATATTTATATGTATTTACACAACATAATTATAAATTTATATATTATAAATATACAATATACTATAAATATGTTATATAATATCTAAATATTAACAATATTTTATAATTAATAATTTTTACATAATAATGATACATATTTCAATGCTAGTAAGTATAAATTTCTATTTCTAATGGTGCCATAGGTACTTTATTTTCTTATTTTTATTTTTTTTAAATTTTATTTTATTTATTCATAAGAGACACAGAAAGAGAGAGGCAGAGACAGGCAGAGGGAGAAGCAGGCTCCATGCAGGAAGCCTGATGTGGGACTCAGTCCAGGCACTCCAGGATCACACCCTGAGCCGAAGGTAGACACTCAACTGCTGAGCCACCCAGGCATCCCCCTAGGTACTTTAGAACCTTTTTATTTAACTTCTTTATAGAGTGTTTAGATATTTATAGTTTTCATTTCATAGTGTGGGTTGACAAAAAAAAGTCATTTTAGGACAAAAAGAAGCATCAGCTCTTACCTGCTTTCATATGCATTATCAGGAATTATTTTTAATGTACAGTTTCTTTATAAAGTTATTGTAAATCTAATTGTCCATTTTTAGAGGGTTAATTTAATGAAATCTGACAAAGAATCAATAAATCTGTATAATGTTAACAATGTATAGCAGTGTGCTGAAAACATGTGAAAGTGTGAGGTCACCCACACCTTTAGAAATGACCACTCCTCCTGAAATTGATGGCATGTGTTCACTTAGAATACAAAAAGAGAATTCATGTTTCAATCAGAATATTAACTGTCAGAAAACTTTTGTCCTTAAATTTCAGATGAAAAAGTTTAACTTCTAGTACTTTCTTTCTGCACCAAGTGATTGCTTTGTTTGTCTTCACTTTGAGTTCTTTAATTTAAGAAGTGAAGAAGCCTGGCTGACCACCCAGTATCTGGGTCTCAGTAGTGGTAGCTTTTACTTTAGAGAATCACTTCATATTTCAAAGTTTCAATACCCTGCTATATTATATAGAATCCATTTGGTTAAAATATTTATTCACTCAAATATTTATCAAACCAACTGTGTTTCAGGCAATCTGTTGGGATATAAAGCATCAGACATAATCCCTGGCCTCAAAATGCTTTCAGCCTGGTGGGAAAAGCAGGTAAGTAACGCAATATAATGTCATTTGCTAAGCACTATTTTGAAGATACTTCTATGATGCTCTGAAGTCCATTTATCTTCACAACATTGGGAGGTCAGTAGGGTGCCTACTCTTACTTCTTTATTTAGGTAAAAACACTGAGAAGGTATGGGATTTACATAGGTCCCAGTACTGTCAAATAACTACCCTAACCCTAAAGTCCCCATCTCCTGGTTTCCAGCATGGTGTTCCTTCCACAGCTTGGCATTTGCTATATTGATTTCCTAAACCTGAGCCCATCTGAGAGAAATGCTATGCCTTTTTTTTTTTTTCAAAGTCCTGTTGATTCTTTTCTTTATGATGATCTAAATGTGGAATTTCATATTTTAAAAAATCCTGAAAAATTAAAAAAATTAAAAATTATTTTTTTAAATCCTTAATATTTCTTTAAAAGGATTTTTCACCACAACCAAGTGGGATTTCCTCCTAGATGCAAGAGTAGCTCAATATTCACAAATCAGTCAGTATGATAGATCACATTAATAAAAGAAAAGAAATGAACCATATGATCTCAATTGATGCAGAAAAAAGCATTTAATAAAATAACATCATCCTTTCTTGATTAGTACTCTTTACAGTGTAGAGATAGAGGGATCATACCTCAATATCATAAAAGCCATCTATGAAAAGCCCACAGCGAATATCATTCTCTCTACTCTCTCTCTCTCTCTCTCTCTCTCTCTCTCTTTTTAGGATTTTATTTATTCATTCATGAGACACAGAGAGAGAGGCAGAGAGAGAAGCAGGCTACTCACAGGGAGCCCAATGCAGGACTTGATCCGGGGCCTGGAATCACTCCACAAGCCGAAGGCATGCGCTCAACCGCTGAGCCACCCAAAATATCATTCTCAATGGGGAAAAACTAAAAGCTTTTCCCCTAAGGTCAGGAACACGACAGGGATGTCCACTCTCACCACTGTTATTGAATGTAATACTAGAAGTCCTAGCCTCAGCAATCAGACAACAAAAAGAAATAAAAGGCATTTAAAATGGCAAAGAAGAAGTCAAACTCTCCCTCTTTGCAGATGACATGATACTGTACTTAGAAAACCCAAAAGACTCCATCCCAAGATTGCTAGAACTTATACAGCAATTCGGCAATGTGGCAGGATACAAAATCAATGTCCAGAAATCAGTGGCATTTCTATACACTAACAATGAGACTGCAGAAAGAGAAATTAAGGAGTCAATCCCATTTACAATTGTACCAAAAAGCATAAGACACCTAGGAATAAACCTAACCAAAGAGATAAAGTACCTATACCCTAAAAACTACAGAACACTTCTGAAAGAAATTGAGCAAGACACAAAGAGATGGAAAAATATTCCATGCTCATGGATTGGAAGAATTAATATTGTGAACATGTCTATGCTACCCAGGGCAATTTACACATTCAGTGCAATCCCTATCAAAATATCATTGACATTTTCGCAGAGCTGGAACAAATAGGATTTGTATGGAACCGGAAAAGACCCTGAATAGTTGAGGAATATTGAAAGAGAAAACCAAAGCTGGGGGACATCACAGCCCCTTGCTTCAAGCTGTATTACAAATTTGTGATCATCAAGACAATATGGTACTGGCACAAAAACAGACACATAGATCAATAGAACAGAATAGAGAACCCAAAAATGGGCCCTCAACCATATGATCCACACTGGACCATTTTCTTACAGCATACATAAACTCAAAATGGGTGCAAGGCCTAAATGTGAGATAGGAATCCATCAAAATCCTAGAGGAGAACACAGGCAGCAATCTCTTTGACGTTGGCCATAGCAACTTCTTGCTAGACACATCTCTGAAGGGAAGGGAAACAAAAGTAAAAATGAATTATTGGGACTCCATCAAGATAAGAAGCTTCTGGTGATCCCTGGGTGACTCAGCAGTTTAGCACCTGCCTTTAGCCTGCGGGGTGATCCTGTAAGTCCTGGGATCAGTCCCACGTTGGGTTCCCTGCATGGAGACTGCTTCTCCCTCTGCCTGTGTCTCTGCCTCTCTCTCTCTCTCTCTCTCTCTCTCTCTCTCTCTCTCTCTGTCTTTTATGAATAAATAAAATCTTTTTAAAAAAAGATAAGAAGCTTCTGTACAGCAAAGGAAACAGTCAACAAACTAAAAGGCAACCTACAGAATGGGAGAGGGTATTTGTGAATTACCTATCAGATAAAGGGCTAGCATCCAAGATCTATAAAGAACTTATCAAACTCAACACCCAAAAAACAAATGATCTGATTAAGAAGACATGAATAGACATTTCTCCAAAGAAGACATACAAATGGCCAATGGACATGTGAAAAAATCCTCCATGTCAACCGTTATCTGGGAAATACAAGTCAGAACCACAATGAGATACCACTTTATACCAGTGAGAATGGCTAAAATTAACAAGATAGGAAACAACAAATGTTGATGAGGATGTGGAGAAGGGGGAACCCTCTTACAGTATTGGTGGAAATGCAAACTGGTGCAGCCACTCTGGAAAACAATATGGAAGTACCTCAAGAAGCAAAAAAATAAAAATAAAGAAAAATAAAGAAACTAAAAAATAGAGCTACCCTACGACCCAGCAATTGCACTACTGGATATTTACCCCAAAGATACAGATGTAGTGAAACGCCGGGACACCTGCACCTCAGTGTTCACAGCAGCAATGTCCACAATAGCCAAAGTGAGGAAGGAGCCAAGATGTCCTTTGACAGAGAAATGGATAAAGAAGATGTGGTCTAAATATATAATGGAATATTACTCAGCCATCAGAAAGGATGAATGCCTACCATTTACATTGACGTGGATGGAATTGGAGGATACTATGCTGAGTTAAATAGTCAGTCAGAGAAAGGCAGTTATCATATGATGTCACTCATATGAGAAATAAAAGAAATAGTGCAGAGGAGCATAGAGGAAGGGAGGAAAAACTGAATGGGAAGAAATCAGAGAAGAAGACAAACCATGAGAGACTTCTAACTCTGGGAAAAAACTTGAGGGTTGCTGGAGGGAGGAAGTGGGGTGATGGCGAAACTGGGGGATGCTCATGAAAGAGGGCACATGATGTGATGAGAAGTGGTGTTATAAGCAATTGATGAATTATTGAATTCCACATCTAAAACTAATAATGTACTGTATGTTGGCTAATTGAATTTAAATTTTTAAAAAATCCTGATATTGCAAGGAAGGAACACATTGATAATCTACAATATGGGTATATGAGGGCTCATGAGGAAATCATTACTTGTTATATATACAAGACATTTCTATAACAAAATGTTTTAGATTATCATCTTGAACTAAGTAAGCTTCAGGACCTCTTTTCAAAATGTAGGCAGGTCATCATAAAGAACTAAGTTCAAATATTAAGATACCATTAGAAATTTGTCTTGCACCAGCTGGGGAAAGAAAAACAATGAGTTGTTTGGTCATTTTATTTTTTATTTTTTTTAAGATTTTATTTATTTATTCAGGAGAGACACAGAGAAGGAGGCGAGACATAGAAGGAGGAAGAAGCAGGCTCCTCACTGAGAGCCCAATGTGGGACTTGATCCCAGGACTCTGGGATCACGACCTGAGCCTAAGACAGACGCTCAACAACTGAGCAACCCAGGTGTCCCTTGTTAGGTCATTTTAACTGTGACTTTTGTGATGGTGCAATGGGCATTGTCCATATTTTCCACTACTGCACTGCATAGTAGTCAGGACAATATAACCATATTTTCAGAAGCACTCAAGGTAGCCAGAATTTTGAAAAAGAACTGTTAATCACCTGAAAGAAATTGCAATCATTAATTAGCAAAGAAAGATCATAGTAATGAAATTACCATAAAATTTAAAGAGCATGAAAAGCATTTCAAAACATATTTTATATATTAATTTGAAGTGCAGTAATGATTTCCTATTAAAACCTAAAGCTCTCTCAATTTGAATATAATCCCTTTTCATGAGCTATAGCTTTTCAGTCTGTATAAGAGAGATTTTCAGGAGAGAATATTTCATCGAAAGTGTTTTAGCATCAAAATTTCCAAACCATCAATCTCTTCTTCATTTTCTCACATCATTTGGTTACATTCATAAATCATCTGAAATGTTAAGCTTAGGTTATTATGATCTAATGTGAAATAAATCACCAATGAAATTTTTTTTCCCAAAATTTCATGAGTTTTTACTGAAATAAAGGTTGTGTAATAAGGAAAAATCCAAATACCATCTTGCATTAGGTTGATTAGGATTTAAATAAAACATTAGGCCTCTGTTTCTTCCCCTACACTGACTAGAAAGGAAGTCAGGAACTAAAAGGTCATTGAAGTCAATGAGGTGAACATAAAAATGTAGCCAGATCTGTGATGCACATTGGTACTTAGCCTGTTGCAGCTAAATTTTTCTTATGTGGTTGTTACTTATCCTTTCCAGCCAGAGGATAAAACGTGTGTTTCATCAAAATTTCCTGCCTGCCAACCCTGATCCTCGGACCAAACACACAAAGAAGTATCTAGGTGCTTATAGTGTCACGAAGTCAGAGTAGAGAACCCTTAGAAACAACCTCTTTCAGATGCATTCTATATCAGATTAAAGAAGTTACCCCAACAAATGACTTGTTGCAAAGTCTCACTGATACTTGAAGGAAGAATTGGAATTAGAATCCAGGACCCTCTTAACTCAGAGCAGTTTCTCTTCTGTTTTATTCCTTTCACTGGTCTTCCTTTTTCACTGTGGAGGAAATGTTAAGTGTGTGTTTGTGAAAAGGACCAACTCTACAAATATTTAATTTTGATTCTTTCAAGTCTTCTGCATCTTTGCTTTGATGTCATAAGTAGATGTGCTTTGACATGTTACTCTTGGCAAGCACTTTGAGAAATGGATGTTCATCCAGTTTAATGGTTAGTTTAACCGTTAAACTAACACAGTTAACACACTCCACAGTGAAGTTCTCTCTTTCTTCCACATCCTATTCCTACACACACACACACACACACACACACACACACACACACACGTGTTTCAGTTATGATTCCACCATAACTGAAACTCTACGTTGTCAATAAACAATCTATTCCTTGAAGGAATGAGACTATGAAGTAGAGGCAGACACAAGAGAGGACCATGATCACATTAGAGAACTATGAACAGGTATGTTTATGTTAGATGCTCAGAGATCCAGTGTATGAATGAACAGGCCTGCCAAGAGCAGCAGAGCAGAAGTGTCTTCTGCTTGGCCACTTACTGAACTCATACATCTTTAATCTCCCACTGAAGATCCATACCTCTTGGCAGCTTCATGTTCTTGTGAGGTCTTATCACTGATTTTCTGTGTCATTCTCATTAAACCTGTACTGAGTGGCTACTACCATCTGTGACTTACACTCTGCCCTTGACAGGTGCGTGGAACCCTGCCTAATGGGGGAGACACTGAACTGTGAACAACTGTGCATTAAAACCCATCTCACACTTCAACAGCTGTGACATATTTACAAAGTCATAATAAAACCATTATAAATGTAATTTTTACAGGACATTTTGTTTTTTATTTAACTCTATTCATCTCTCAACTTTATATTCCATTATTGGCTTACTTTTCAAGAAAACTAAATAGCACCCTTTGGTCCAGCAGTCATTTTTTAAAATAATAATTTAATTCTGATTCTTTCCATTACAAAGCTAATAACACACATTTCATGATGTGAAGTCCTTTTAAAATATCAGCATGCAGAAAATGTTCTTTACCACTTTAATTAATGCACCTGTCATATTCTGAATATCCTGAAATACTTTCAAGGATGTAAAGTATTAGATACATAAATAAATAAAATTATTCATTGTTGCATTTCATTAGCACTTAGGCAATGAATAAAAAAGGAAATTTCCATAAATTGATGTATTGAATTTTCAGGTCATTCATTTTGCTGAAGCCTGCAATTTTCCATCTTGAGTATTCCTTTGATCAAATAATTTACCTATTTCTTAGTAAGGCCCTTGTAGAAACATTGAGAACTACAGGAACTGGTAAGGGACAAGTAGGGGTGTGGTGTGTGTGTGTGTGTGTGTGTGTGTGTATTTGGAAATAACCTTCATCCAGGATGAGATGTACTCTTTATGGATTTATGGTAGAGATGATGGCATGGCTGGTGCTCAGCCCATGATCAGTGGGATGAACATGCTGGTATGATGACAACAGAGGTGCCCTGTGGAGCAGCTGCTTCTACCAACAGATGGGAAGATGGAGAGATGCAGGACTCACCTCCAAGTGGGAAGCATGTTCCCTCTGCTCTCCTCTTCCCTCTCCTTTTCACATTTTTGCCACTTCCTTGTGTTGGCAGAAATTAAGGAGAAAGCCAGCTGGCATGGGAGCCTGGGAGTCCCAGTTCCAGAACTGCAAAGTGGAGTGAAGAAGTGTTATGTCAGGTCTGTGAAGGATTAGGAAGGTGGCTCGCTCAGAGATGCTGACCCAAGTACAGGAGGGGAATATATACTTATTCACATCATTGTTGTTTCCAGTAATGAAACACTGGAAGCAACCTAAATGTTCAACAAAATGATGAAGAAATACAGAAAAACATGCGTAGGTTAGTGCTTCATGTGTCCAGTGGATAAACATAAAAATATAAAGTTGAAAAATTCAAATTGCTAAAGAATGCTGTAAGTGAGGTTCAGTTTTGTAATGTCATGGAACACAACAGATATTCATGAAACAGGCAAGAACAGATAGAGAAGGGGACCTGCTTTTAGGTAAGATGGTAATTAATATAATATAGGTAAAATTCAGAGAGGTTTTTAACCTGTGTATATTATGTGTTTGTTTCTTAAAAAAATATAATGGAGTCAAACATAGCAAAACTTTGGGGTTTGTTATTGATGATTGACCAGTGCATTAGTAATCATATTATTGTCTGTTATTTATAGATGTTTGAGTTATGTCATAGTTTAAAAAAAATACACAAAAAAGTCAGGCATCGCTTAATCTCATTGCTTTCCAACAGTTACAGCTTGGGTACTCACCCGTTATCGCCGCCACGAGTTCTCTTACCATTAAGCCCTCAGAGTCCTTATAAAGACTATAGATAATGGATATAAGTGCCTGTCGCTGGAAGGCCATAGACAATGGTGATGCTCTGTTATTATTATTAATAATATTTTGCCCACATACCCATTTGTTAAAGGAAAATCAGTATTATCATGCAGTTGGAAATATATTTTTCTGATTTTTCATACGAAGTTTGTATTTCACAAATGCTTCAAAACTTATTTCACTTTTTATGGATAAGAAAACTGAGGCTCAGATCAATGAGACTTGTTTAGGGCCACCCATTCTTGTCAGTACAAGACATACCTGACTAGGTCCTTCTACCTCTAATACTGTGCCTCCCTTGAATGGGGAAGCTCAGTGAACATGACAACAACAGAAATACAGAATGCAGATTAATAGTGGAAGAGCACACATCCCTGTTTGAAAAGGACATACTAATTTTATTCCTGTCATCCCAGCATAATTATAAAACCACCTCTCAATCTTAAAAGTGTCACAGTTTGATATATAAATGATATGTTTGCCTTAGACTCAGGAGAGCAATAGGCTAGCTCTTAGTTTATGCTACTCAACATGCTAAGTATTGTCCTAGTTTAGTGGCAATATTTTAAGAGGTATCTTAACCAAATACTCCATCAAAAAGAAAAAAATTAAAGAGAAGAAGACATAACCATTTAAGGACAATTTAAAAGATTCAGGCATCCTTAAAAGAGAACAGATTTTGAGGAATGGTGAATGTGTGTGTGTGTGTGTGTGTGTGTGTGTTTACTCTAATTTTTAAAAAGCCTGTTATGTAAAAGAAGACTCAGACTTATTCTGTGTGGCTTCACAGAGCAATGTGAATACTTCTGTTGGTTGTTAAGGAGACACATTTTTTTCTCGATTTAAAGAATTTGCTAACAATTAGAATGGACATTCATTTCTTCTGTCTGACAAATCTATTGGGTTTTCTAGGTATAGGATCTGTAACACCTGCAAGTAGACCTAGTTTTACAACTTCACTTCCTCTCTAGTGAAAGTGCTTTGTGTTCTCTTGACTGATGGGTTTGACTAAAATCTTTAATAAAATATCTAAAAAACGGTAGTGTTACCAGACATTTTTCTCTTATTTCTCATTTTAGCAGAAGTTCTGTCTGTGTAAGCATTAAGTAAGGAGAACTGTTTATTTTTATTCAGGAATGGATGTTTAATTTGTTCAATGACCTTTGACTATGGTAATCATATTGTTTTTAACTTTAGAAGAGTATCAGTGACTTTGTTGATATTCCCCCATCCTTGTAATCCTAGTAATCCTTGTAAGCCCCATCAAATCAAGTTGTATTATTTTGTAATGTAATATTATACACTGGGTTCTGTTTGCTCATATTTTATTTAAAACTTTACATGTTTGTATCATGACACAGGCTTTTACAGTTTGGACTGGCCTTTCAATTTTCTGGTATTTGTATTTAACAATATTTATCAGGTTTAAGTATTGTTCCAATTAGTTACCAACAAGTCTTTTGCAAAATTTCTTTTTCTTTGGTTGGAAGAGTTTAAAGAACATTGGAATTATCTGGTCATTGATTTCATAGAATTCTACTGTAGAATTCTGTGGACTAGTGTAGATTTTTAGAAAATTCTCTTTTTTTTCCCCCTATATAAATTAGTCTCTTCATACTTTCCTTCTATACTTAGGTCAGTTCTGGGAAACTATAATTTTCTATAATTTTATCTATTTCATCTAGGTTTTCAAGTACGTTTGAATAGATTGAGTGCAATATAGACTTTTAAATCTTCTCTTTCAATGGTTATTTTCCTTGTCATTTTTGTTTATGACAGTTGAATCTTTTCCATTTATCTTTAATGAGGTGTTACCTGTTTATCTCGTTCAGTGACTTCTTCAGTGAAACAGCTTTGTGGTTTAATTATTTTATTGATTTTTTTTTGTTTCTAACTCCTTATTTGTTTTTTATTACTTTTATCTTTTTATCTTTCCTCTTATACTTTCTTTCTTTGTTCTTATTCAAAAAGATAGAACTTATTTTTATTTCTTCCTAATTTCTCTTGATTTGAGTATTTTAAATTATGAATTTAATATTATGAATCTTGTATATCACTGCTTTAATTTTATTCCATAGATTATGATTTATGCATTACTTTATTATTATTTTCTAGGAAGGCTGCATGTAAGTTTTTATACTTCTATTAACTCAAGCTAATATACACACATGCATAACACATAGACACATATAAATTTCTAAGAAAGATGGTTTCTTGTTTTTTGTTTCTTATTTTTTTGAATGAGATTTCTATAATTTTTAATTTATGATAATAATTGAGGCTTTTAAATAACCCTAATAAATGTTAAAATTTTAAAATAATTAGTATGGATTTGAAAGTTACAATTTATCATAGGGATGCAAAGTGTGATATATGTTCATAATATCTGTTTTGCTTGTTATATGCTTCAAGACTTCTATATGTTTTTACTGTTTTTATCCTTGTGATGTGTCTTGGACTGAGTGGCAGGTTAGTATAGTTATTGGTGCAGCACAGTAGCTGGTTGTCTGTTTACACAGTTCTTGGTCAGGGTACCATTATGAGAAGGGATGAGTTAGCCATTGCAGTTCCATGGACTGTTTTCTGTCATACAAAATTTCAATTTTGAGAATCATGGAAAAACGACAAATGCAAAATAGTCCCATTTTGGTCTTGTTTATTTAAATTATTTGTCTAAACCAGTCATGCGAAGTAGCTGATTATGTTTTGTACTGAGCAGATGTAACTTCAGAGAAAATAATAATTTTATCTTCCAAAATTTCAGTCAGAACGAGACTGCAACATAGGAAAAGCTGAAATCAGATTAGCCCTTGCCAGAATCAAATGTACATTAGAAATATAGGGACTGTTTTGCTGATAAGGGTTTAGAAGAGGAGTAAAAAATAAGTTTTAGCTTAGGCTAATACAAAATAGATCAAATGATCAGAGAGCACACTGTTTTCCCCTCACCTGGTTCCCTGTGGATTTTCTTTGTGAGCAAGCCAGGTGGGTAGGAAGTAGGTGCACAGAAGTGAAATGAGCTCTGGCAGCCCTGTCAGGCTGTGTTCTACAGCTTCCTTTCTGGTCTGCCATCTCAGTTGGCCTAGCCAAATATAGTTTTCTTAGGCTTTATCTGCAGAGAATTAAAGAAAGGTGACCTCTTTTGAAGAAAAATGCTGCCTAGAAAGTGAATTTTCCCTTTATACCAACCTATTTGCAAACTACATAAACCCTAGATAGAGCTTTACAAGGACAACTCAGTATGAACACAGCATTCTAGTGTTTGAACACTTGGAAACTTTTGACCACAAAACTTTGGAAAGTAAAAAAAAAAAAAAAGAAAAGAAAAAGAAAAAGAGAGGATGCAATATTTTTTCTTAAGGATGGTTCATATAATGCTAAAATTGCCATTTTTATAAAGAAGTAGTCTTAGCAGAAAGTTTTATTTTTAATTCTTAAAAGTTCTCTTCTGTTTTAAGCACAAAAGCTGAGATACACTCATGTGGTATCTTTATTTACAAAATGTTAAAACCTACAATAGTATTAGAAATACTATACCTTGAAAACACCATAATAGGGTGTTTTTTAACCCTGAATTCAGTTTTGTAAACTAGAACAGAGCTCCCTATGTAAACCAGGAATAATAGTACCTACATCACAGATGGTTATGAGCAGTAAGGGAGCTGGCTCATGTAGAATACTTACAGGACTGCCTTGTATGGAATAAGACAGTATTGACAATTATTAATTATATTTTAAGGGATGCCTGGGTGGCTCAGTGGTTGGGCAGCTGCCTTCAGCTCAGGTTGTGATCCCGGGATCTGGGATCAAGTCCTGCATCAGGCTCCTGTGAAGAGCCCGCCTCTCCCTCTGCCTATGTCTCTGCCTCTCTGTGTGTGTGTGTGTCTCTCATGAGTAAATAAATCTTTAAATAAATTGTATTTTAAAGAGTCATTTGAGAACATAACCTGAACAGGTGAGAACAGGATCGAGAAAGGAATGTCTTAATTTTGGAATATGGGACGCGACTCTGAGAGGAATAATCTTTAGTATGGTAGTAATTGTCCCTAGCAATGCAGGAGCCACAAATAGAGCACTAGACCCACACTAGGATCATTATATTCCATTTCTCAATTTTCCTGGGCCCACGTTTGTCTTTTGCTGTCTGCAAGTTTGCTCAGCAAGGATGAAAGAAAATTATTAAAGTCAAATTAATATTCTATTGATTACATTTCAAATGAAGATATCCTTTGTGTTGAAATAAGCATTTTTATAATTAGATAGCAAAATAAAAATGGATTTGAAGATAAGTGAAAAACAATTTTAAATGATGGGATCAAGTAGGCAGTCATCTTCCTTTCAGAGAAGGCTGAAGGCAGGTACTCATTCAAGAATGATATTTAAAAACTATGATTGAAGACCCTGTGAATTCTACTAAGGAGATGATGATAGCAGCACTATTGAATACTTGAGTAGAATGTGTGCCTATGCACTTTTAAATAAAATATATCTTTATGTGAAAAATACATTATTTCAAATCCTTAAATTGAATAACAAAATATGATAAAAATTTGCATTCTTCTGGTTTGCAGAGGGTCTCTGGAGATATAGTTTGACATAACAAGTACAGAAATTTTTAGACCCTTTCAATTTTTTATGTATAAGGGGAAATATGGTGGATGAGATAAAATTTAGGGCATCCATGTTGTCCTGGACAATAAAAGGCATGTGGCCTATGAATTACTGATACTTCCACATAATGGGAACAGTATTTTTGTTTAACTGGAGATCAATCCAGTTTTACGAAAATGTTATGATTCTTATTTATGTTTCAACTGTGGGTTTGAATCAGATATAGCTTCCCTACTTTTCTCAGTTTTAAACTACAAGTGATTCAGTTTTCAGGAGTTCTCTGTGGAATATTATCTTATACAGTAATAGCTAATACTTCCACCAAGGGTGCCCTTTGTTATATGATCTCTGGGAGGGGTTTATATGATACAGCTCATCAGAGGGAAGTATATTTCTTTCTTGACCTAGATACAATATTGTCTGGTAGACTTTCATTAAAATTTCATCCCATGCCTGACAATGACAGTTAAATTCATAAATGTGCCACCTGATGTCCTTGTAATACCCATAGCTTTAGAGGCACTTATACACAGACTATGTTAGAAAATTATCTAAGCTGGAAAAAAATCGTTAGTTGGATTAAGAAAAATTTGTTAAAAAACCACATAACTATGGTTTATTAATGTATGACAAAATTCCTCTTAGGGCCTAGATATTTGCCATGATTCTTTAGTAATTCCTACTAATGACTGCCAGTTTACATATGGTTAGTAGTTGCAAATAACAGAAACCAATTCTAGTTTACACAAAAAATAAAACAAGTATTGGGATGCTACAGAACCAGATTGGGGGAGTTCCTAAGAGAGGAAAGGCATACATGAAATCCTATCACAGAAATAGTCTGCTTAGGATGCCACCATTGAACTCTTACTTATGAGATTATTGAAGTCTGTAATATAAATCTACTAATTTGCTAAATCTACTATACTTATATATACAACTATAAACTTTTTCTTATTATTTTAATGGATGGGTTATCTGTTCTTTCAAATGAGCATTGGATCCCAGAGTCTTCCTTACTCAAGAACTTTGATCCTTAAGTTATTTTCTATCTTTTCTGCATTATTATTATTTATCTTGAATTGAACAATGCACATCACTGTATAGATATATTCTAATATCAAGGAGAGAAATTAAAAACATGTTGGCCAAATATCCAGTTGAACTACTTTGCCTTTTTTTAAAAAACTCCATGCAAATCTGCCAGTACTTACTGTATCCACTTTATCTTGTAATTTATCTTTTAAATCCAGTCCAATGAGCCTTTCCTCTACATCACTCTACAAAACTACCTTTTTTTGGGGGGGGGGTGGTAATCCCTAATGACCTATGTAGTATCTAATCAATCACCAATATTCCATCTTTGTCTTACTTAAAGTCATCCATAGCATTTGACATAGTTGATCAATTGTTGATTCATTTTCTTCTTTTAGCTTTGATTTTTTTCCCCTCCTCATTGGCCATTCTTTGTCTTCTCCATTCTTCTTATCTTTCTAGCCTCTAAAAATGTTTTAAGGATTTTATTTATTTATTTGAGAGAGAGAGAGAGAGAGAGAGAGAGAGAGAATGAAAGAGCAGGAGGTGGAGGGCTGCAGAGGGAGGACAAGCAGACTCCCTGTTGAGCTGGGAACCTGATGCTGGGCTCCATCCCAGGACCTTGGGATCATGACCTGAGCCAAAGGCAGACGCTTCACTTACTGAGCCACCACGGTGCCCCACCAGTGTGTAAACATTGTAATAGTCCAACACCAGTCCTTGGATATCCTGTCTTCTCTATCTTCTCTCACGTCTTGAGAGATCTTATCTAGCCTCAAAGATTTCCCTATCAGAGCTGCGCTGATGACTTTCATCTACTCCTAATTCTAGTCCTATACTCTTCTTCTTATAACTCTTATTTTAGTAACATCTGCCCCATTCTCAAAACCGTTTTAGTTGTTATTGACTTCCATTTTTCATTCACAGTCTAAATTCAAACCATCAAGGAAAAAAAATATTTGACTGTATTCAGTATCTTACCATTTCTAACCACCTCCATCATTGCCACCTCTGACCAAGCCACCTTCATCTCTCAACCTAGAGGTTCCAATAGTCTTCTAAAATGATCCCCATGCTTCTATCCTTGCCCCAATACAGGATATACTCTACACAGAAGTATGAGAGATCTTTGAAGCTCTAACCTAGCTCATGCTACTCCTTAGTTCAGAATCTTCCAGTGGCTGCTTATATCACTCAGAATGAATTAAAGATCCTCACCAGATCTGTACTACCCAAAGCAGTCTGGGTCCTATTAGCATTCTGGTCTTTTTTATTTCTCCATTTTCCTCCCCATCTCCCATTGCATTCTAGCGACAGTGGCCTCCATTCTGTGTCACATTTATATCAATCCCACTTCCACAACAAAGTCATTGCATGGCTCTTATCTCTTACCTCTGGTTTCTCCTACCCTTGTTCTAACCTTATTCATAGTATCTACATGTTTTTCTCCCTCCTTCCCTCCCTCCTTCCTTCCTTCTTTCTTCCTTCCTTTATTCCAGTGCCATCTTACCATATGACCTTTCCACTATGAATCTGTCCAAAGTGCACCCCCTCATGCCTCAACTCTGGCACTCTTTGTCCTCTGTTCTTGTAAGAGGCCCTTTCCCGACACATAAAAAAGGGCCTCCATGAGCTCACTGGATTTGTATCTTTTTCTTTGCTGCTGCATTTTCTTTAGCAGCCAGCACCTAGAATAGTAGATAGAGAAATGTTTCTTAAGTGAATGATACTGGCAGTCCAATCAATACATGTCATCTATATCTAATGTAGTGTGAAAAAAATTCTTTCCTTATGAATTGTTTTCAACTAAACAAATACTGTAAGTAGCTGGGAACTCAGAACTGTACTCATGTAATAAAGGAAGATTTTGAATTTCAATGTCACATTCGAACTATGGTGCATTTTTAGGCCACACACTCTCAGGAATAAAGATTCTTTGCATATTACATTTAAAAACTGGTTATCTGTTTTAATCTTATGCTGTGAGCTTTTATCGAACCAGGACCACACCTGCATTCATGGTACAGAAGCAGATGTTTCATTGTAATGTCATATGATTCAATAACCAGTCCCCAAAATTAATACGCTCTTTGGGCTTTCTACTTGTTTGTTTTTAGCAACACTGAAGCAAATTTTAAAAACTTGAAGTTATAGATTCTAAAATGAGACTACTTAGGCAGTAGGAAGAAAGAGAATCTTGAATGGCGTTGTTAATCACAAGCATGGGAGCCACACAGCGCACCAGCTATTGGAGGATCACCTGCTTAAATAAACATTGTTGCACACCTAGTAGTTTATCCTACTGAATACTGAAAAAGGACTTTAAGTGACTATAATTTGCTGAGAATTCCTGGGAAGTTAGAAGGATGTGGGAACATGCTAAATGCTGAGATGATTAAACATGAAACAAAACACATTTCTCGACTTTTTGAAACTTATATAGACTAAGATTAAGATAATCTTTGTTTTTAAATGAGTTTACATATGAGTGAAAGGCAGATATATATATATATATATATATATATATACTTACATGTATATATGGTTATATATGGTTATATACTTACATATATATACTTACATCTAATATAGATGGTAATGAGAAGAATAACAGTTAAAGACCAAGGGATTCACAGGAGGGTGAGGTCAGCTCTGAGCGCGTGTTAAGAGAAGGCTTCATAGGGAAGTGTCACTTATGTCTACTTTCGAAGAGAACATGTTGGAATTTCATAGGTTAAGACAGAGATACTGGAATCAAGTAGGGAAAAAAATACTAAGTATGCTTTTCAGGAACATGAAAGATTAGAGAACTTGTGACAAAGACCATTCTACGGTGGAGGAAGCCATTATCAGTAATACCCAGTTTACTTAATTTTTATTAAATGTATATATGCCTGTATGTGTTTGTAATAGAGTGTACATACTCATATTATTATGTACCATTCTCAGTTTTTCAGGAAATACAATAGGGATTTGTATTAATCTTGTGCTAGCATTGACTTGGTATTAATTACCAATTAATCAATAATTAACCACTATCTAATCAGTAATATAATTAACATTAGTAATTAGCTACTTACTAATACTGCCTTAATAGTCAGTGAGACACAATGCAATTCACCTAAGAATATTGTGTTGTTGTTAAATAAGAAAGTACACCGATCTTATTTATTTATTTAAGTATGCTCCACATCCAGCATGGAGCCCAATGCAGGACTTGAACTCATGACACTGAGATCAAGATCTAAGCTGATATCAAGAGTCAGATGCTTAACTGACTGAGGCACCCAGGCATCCCCACCCAGCTTAATTTGTAATACCATATGCTAACTGAAATTTTTATTTGGTTTTGTTTTGTTTTAAAGGTTTTATTTATTTATTCATGAGACACACACAGAGAGAGAGAGAGAGAGAGAGAGAGAGAGAGAGAGGCACAGGCACAGGCAGAGGGAGAAGCAGGCCCCATGCAGGGAGCCGGGTGTGGAACTGGATCCCCCCGGGGTCTCCAGGATCACGCCCCAGACCTAAGGCAGCGCTAAACCGCTGAGCCACCGGGGCTGCCCGAAATTTTTGTTTTAATTGTTGTTATTTTAACATGTAGAAAGTTGGATTTCTGTTCTCAGGGTTATCAAATATACATGAACTCCTTAGTTTTACAAGGGAAAACATATGTCTTGTATATCCTATTATTTTATTTATTTATTCAGTAATAACTTACTAAATGTCTGTCAGGATAGAACAAAATGTCCTTTAAAATGACTGTAATGCTTGAAAATTGATTCCCCAAAATGCTTCTTGAATAAATGAAGAAATTAACTGATAAGCATGACCCTTGAGAAGTTAAGAAAGACATATCAAATAACAGTGATGTGGCATATTTTACCCGTTATACTGGAGAAACAAGTCATATCTAAATCTGGCAAAAGTATATGGAAATTAGCCTTATCACAAATAATATATGGGAGTATAAAGTCCCGCAGGAATTTTGGAAAAGAATTTGTAAATAATCAAACCTAAGATGTACGTAAACTTTGAAACATTTTATGAAATCTTGAGATAATGGATTTTTGGTATAAAGTATTATGGGATATTATGTAGTTATAATAAAGAAGGTATTTAATTCTAGATTAAGAATTTACATTTTTAAAATATTTTTTTCAACAAAATAATTCAAAATAAATTATTAGCACCGTAAGTTGACTTCGCATAGCACTATGAAAAGCTCCTGTCCCTGGGATGCCTGGGTGGCTCAGCAATTAAGCCTCTGCCTTCTGCTCAGAGTGTGAATTCCGAGACCTGGGATCAAGTGCCTCATAGGGCTCCCCGCAGGGAGCCTGCTTCTCCCTCTGCCTGTATCTCTGCCTCTCTCTCTCTCTCTCTCTCTTTCTGTGTGTGTGTGTCTCTCGTGTTTAAATAAATTAAATCTTAAAAAAAATAATAATTTTTAAAAAGTTCCTATCTCCCAAAACTTGATGCATTCTTTTCCCAACTAATTTTCTGCTCAATCTAGTGTTTTTCCTTGCCAACTGAATTCTTGATTCAGTGCCATCTCTTTGTAATGGACCGGTTTTGTTAGTAAGATTTATCAAGGAAACCTCATGACTCACCCAGGCTGAGTACTGATAGATAATAGGCTTTAACTTTGCAAAGCTAATTGACAGGAGTACTAATTATTATTGCAGAGTCTTTGTTAGAACAAATGACAAGACAATACGCTATTCTTGTTTAATTACTTCTTACTGAACAACCTCAGAGGTAAATATTTTAGGATTTAAGAGGGTGGAAGACCAAGCCATCTGTTGCTATTTGCTCTCTTGACCCTGAATTTTGGATGCTGCCAAGATAATAGGGAGCCAAAGAGCTTCAAAGTATGTCTGTGTTTTCCCTTATTGGTGTGATCTCTCTTGCTAGGAATCAAACACTTGATTTGCTTTTCAATGAAATTTTGAATTTCTAAGCTTTTTGCTAGTCATTTCCTCTTCAAAATTATTTTTCCTATCAAAATGCCATTCCTATCAATGATAGTAACATTACTGTATTTGTCTTTGTGTAATGCATGATAATATTTTAAAATCCTGTAACATTGGAAATATTTGTGGTACAGGATAAAACAATGAGGTTTACAGTGTAAACCAAAAAGCATAACTAAGTTAATTTTTTGAACACTTAAGTGGCTTATCTAAAGTAGGGAAGTAGAGCAAGCTGCCTTTCCGAAAGTTCTCCAGGGCTATAAAGTCATCCTCCTAGTGGGACTAGGATTCCTAGCATCTTCAAGCTTTTTCCCACTTTAGTATTGTTAAATTTCTTTATTGTCCCAGGTGGCACACAATTAATGATGCCCATAAGAAAGAACCATGGCAAGTGAGGAAATAGTGATGGAGACTTTATTCATTTGGCTCGCACCTCGTGGTATTTGTGAAAATGAGAACATGTATACATTTCTGACTTACCTAGCTGATTGCTCATCTTATTGGAGAAATAGGAGCAATAGAAAATTTGGAGAAAAGAAACTCGCAAATGGAGAGACAAAAAAAAAAAAAAGATAAAGGAAAAGAAAAAAAAGCAAATGAATTTAATCTGATATTTATGTACTTCATTAAATTGAAGTTTTTTGTGCATTCGTGGGAACTGACAGGAAAGCCTAGTTTACTTTAGGGCTGGACTGATGTGTTGAGAAACTGCTCAGGGGTTGTGGTACATGGTAAGATCTGGAAGGCCTGTGGGAGGGGCTAGGTGGCAAAGGGCAACATTTATTGAATGGAAGGTGTTTCCCTATGTCTCTGAATCATCCCAATAGTGAGAGAGGAAGATGCTGATGTGTCTTTCGGGAATGGAGAAGCTAAGACTCAGAGAAGCTCTATGAATGTTCAGGTCACCCCAGTAGGAACTGTTGATGCCACATCCTAAACATTAGGGCCTGACACTGTGATCCTTCACTTCCAACTACAGATATCTGCCTGTATGTTTCACAGACTTTACTGCAACCATACATGTAAGTCAGAAGTGCCCAGGCAGCACCTTTCAACAGGTGGCTTTCATGACATGCTCTGACTTTCTCCTTTCTGTGGATGGTAATCTGAGGCATGCATGTGTTTTGCACCATTACCCAGAGCTTTCTTTCTGGATTGGTCTCCAACCACCCACTATGCAAGCTGATTTAGTAATTCACTCTTCTATCTGGTGTTCCCTATTCCTCTTACACTTCTTCCTCTTCATTGCATTACCAGGGTTCCCAGTACCTCACAGAGAAACTGCATCCATGTTCCTATTTTAGAGTCTGCTTCTGAAGGAGCTGTCACACGCAGATATGGCCAGCATTAGAACTCATGCCTGTCTCTGAAACCAGTGGCTTCTTCACAATACCATGTCATTTTTGTCTGGATAAATGGCTCCTAATGCTCCTTTATTCTGTAATAAAATTGTATGATTCTGTACCTGACATGATCATATTTATGATTTTCAGCTTCTCTAACCAATAAAGTAAGAGGCACACTGTGATGTTTTGTTCTCACTCTTCTGAGAATAGTCTGATGTATATTATTATTAACATCACCAGTGTGCTTAGCTGGCAGTCCTATGTGAGCTGGTTTTAAAACAAAGAACTTCTCGCGATCCTGGAGACCCGGGATCGAGTCCCACGTCGGGCTCCCGGTGCATGGAGCCTGCTTCTCCCTCTGCCTGTGTCTCTGCCTCTCTCTCTCTCTCTCTCTGTGACTATCATAAATAAATAAAAATTAAAAAAAAAATTAAAAAAAAGGGATCCCTGGGTGGCACAGCGGTTTGGCGCCTGCCTTTGGCCCAGGGCGCGATCCTGGAGACCCGGGATCGAATCCCACGTCGGGCTCCCGGTGCATGGAGCCTGCTTCTCCCTCTGCCTGTGTCTCTGCCTCTCTCTCTCTCTCTCTGTGTGACTATCATAAATAAATAAAAATTTAAAAAAAAATTTTAAAACAAAGAACTTCTGAAAGGTTGGCAGAGCTATTTCTTGTCTTATTCAGTCTACCATATTTAATATTCAGGGGAAATTGTTTACTTGTAAATTGCCTTTATTACCCATCACTGCTGGAATATCATTTAGACACCATTAACATGTTTGTGCAATTATTTTCATTTTTGTCTCAAAGGCATTTATGATTTCATATGCTTGAAAACCCAATAATTCTCTCTCTCTCTCTCTCTCTCTCTCTCTCTCTCAATCTTGTCTGTATTTATCTAATATGCCTAAGCTTTCTAAACTGGGTTTCAAGTGGATCTCTTAAGCTCTTTTTTAAGTAAATGCAGTGAAATTTGTCTTGATTGAATAAAACAGAAAACTGTGGGCATGATTTATTGTATCCTAGGTTATATCAAGTAAAGCACAGCCAGAACTAAATGACATTTGTCAGTAGAGGATTTAACAAGACGTTTTCTATTGGAAAATTCTGAGACCATAGAAACAAAACTTCAGAGTGCTTCCCAGTTTAGCAAATTTCCAAAGAGTGGGAAAAAGGTGCTACTGTCATTTTCATCATAATTTATTGTATGATCCTATTGCCTCTGAGAATTGTAAATCCCTCCATGGGAATAGACCCCATGTCTCTTCTATAAATCTTTAAAAACTGGCCAACTGTCAAGGAGGGAACCCACCATCTTAAGACACTGACCTGTTCTTTTGGGGACATTTGTATTTCCTGGAATTTCTTTCTTATGATCATATGACTTATTTGTCACCAATTGTGTCCTCTTTTTACCCCAGGAATCATACAGGAAAAAAAAAAAAGCATAATCCTGAGAACTGATGTCTTTTGGCCGGTCATGAAGGATGGCTTTTATATGTAAGTCTGCCTGTCCTCCTGGTTAAATACAGTAATCATGACAGGCAAGGCAAGTACGCCAGGAGCAGTGTGTTGAGGATTATGTCTTGCCATCCCTTCTCATCCGGGACTACAGGGTTGCTGTGTTAGGGAAGGAGCAACGAAAAATAAGAATGGACTATGAAACAGAATGGAAATGAATGATTTACCTATTTCAAGGAATAGAAACAGAGACTATTGATTGGGTTATGCCACATAAGAAAATATTTATAGGTAATAATACATACTGATGTTCTATGGCCAGGCATTCAGTAACATGGAAGTCCTTTTTAATTTACACTATAAATCATACTGTAGTAATTTCTACTGCTTCAGTTGCATTTTCCAGGGGAATATGTTAGAATGACCCTGGGGAACTGTTTTCTCAGAATAATACAAATCAGAATGGCTTTCTAAGTCCGCGTTTTTAATAGACATCATATACCATTTTACTGTGACAAAAACTATGTACCTATGAATGGAATGTTCTGGTCAAAGGACTGGGAGTATACTTGCATGCATGGTTTGAGGTCCCTACATAGAAAAGTAGATCATTGGGCTAATTCAAGCTTTACTCCGAAATACATTGGTTTTACTCCCTCTTGCTTCTCAGTCATAGGTGAGGTCCAGGCTTTCCACACATAAAACCTTTAAGGAAATCAAAAGAGAAACATATGAGGAGAGGATGTGACAGATTCAGTGTTTTCATACAGTGTTTTCAGTTGTGATCATTCTCACTATTACTTCCTAGTGTAGAGATCCTTCCCACCTATAGAACTGTTTTTAGGATCCCCTATTCTTCATATCTTCCTAGTTGAATACACTGAGTAGTTGGTAGAATGAGGGTTTTGATTCCATGTTCATCTCATCAGAATGATCTATTATCACCTTTTCCACATCCTTACTTTCTCTTCTCCATCTGCAATTATCAGGGTTTTGTCCTCACCATTTTTTTTTTGTTTTTTGTGGGTTTTTTTTGTTTGTTTTGTTTTGTTTTTTAATGCCAAGTTGATAAAAGTTGGTTGTATTTGGCTCCCTTCTTGCTCATTCTTTCTCTATAATGAAGTGAGTGCTTAAATGTCACCTTCTCGGGGGTGGGGGCTTTTATCTAAAAGGGATCCTAGTCCCATCACTCTGCCTTACTATATAATATTTCATATATTTGAGATTATATTATTTCTGTCCTTCCTTGCATTACTTGTCTGTTTATATATGATAGACACATATGTATATATGTATGCACATAATTTCATCTCTCTTCCTTTGGCAAGTAAATTTTAGAGAGGGGGAAAGATCTGTTTACTTTTTCATGGCTATGTGTTCATTGCTTGCATCACGATGTGAACATAGTAGGTCCTTAGGTCCTTAGTAGATATATGTGGATGAGTAAACATCGAATTGGATGTCATGGACACATTCATGCTATGAATTTCATGTCAGGTACTCCTTCCCTGATTCATTTTTTTAAAAGGTTTTTTAATTTGTTTATTCATGAGAGACACAGAGACAGAGAGGCAGAGACATAGGCAGGGGGAGAAGCAGGCTCCCTGCGAGGAGCCGGATGTGGCACTCAATCTCTCGACTCCAGGATCACGGCCTGAGCCGAAGGCAGGCGTTCAACCACTGAGCCACTCAGGCATCCTCCTGATTCATTTTACATAAAAGTGCAGGTTTAAAAGAAGAGTTCTTAATTGACATGATTAGAAATTTATATACAATAAGGAATTATAATAATGTCATATATATAATATATTAATATATAAACAATCAGTGAGAAGGTTTTGTTAGGTAATCCTATAGATTTTCTTTGAAGATGAGTATATTTTGATATCACTTTCCTGGAATAAATCATACCCAGACTGTAACATCAATCATCCTCAGTTTAAATTTATATAAAAGAGAACAAACACAAAAAACCCCTGAAAATCAGTATTTATGCAGATATATCTAGATTTATGTTCTTTTTCTACACCAATTCATTACTATTATTTGTTACTGGGTTGCATGGTCTTTCCCCTGGATTCAACATAATTCTCAAGGAAACAACAGCTCTTGTATTGTATATCACCTTTTAGGTACATTTAAAGTATATACTTAAACTGACAAATACATCAGGACTTGCAAGCAAACATCACATTCTTGGTGAGACTCAGCCATGGAACCAAAGTGTTGATTGTGCATAGGCAACAGAGTCTATGTTTCTGGGGGTACAGAGAAGCTTTGTGAGGAGCGGTTTAGTTCAGTAGAGATCTGGTAAGAAAGCATCTTATCTATTACTTTTAAAGATATTTTTTATTAATTTATATTTACTCAGATACAAAGAATATACTAGTTTGGACATATTAATCAATCTTTTAACAAATTAGGCTTAGGTAATTATATAAAATGTAAATGGAAAATATTTGCAGGTAAGAATGCTTTTGTAAACTTATTTTAACCAGTTGTCCACTGGTTCATATGATTAATTGTTCATGTATTTATTCAGCAAATACTATATACCATTCTGGTCAGTAGGAATACAATGACAAACAAAACACAGATGTCTCATTCCTTGTAAAGGTGTGCTATCTCCTTTCCCTGTCTGTGTCTGCTCTCTACCCCTTTCCACTTGACTGTCCCTTGTAGGAGCTGACCCCTGTAGCCTTTATCCATGGGCTCCTGTGCTTTCTGGCTGCTAGTTCGCTTCTCTGAGGATCTGAAGCTGACTGCCTCAACACACAGGCTTCTCCAGGAGGCCTATTCCATGTGACTTTCTTTTTCCTAGTCCCTATAACTTTCCCTTCCCTCATCCTTTGAAACCTGGAGGTGAGAAATGATCCTTTGCTGCTAGCCCTGGAGATCCTTAACTATCCTATGAGGTTCTTCTACCCCCTACTCTGAACCCTCTAGGAAGTCCTTTATAAGTAAATGTTTTATAAATTATCCTAATTTAAGTGTGCCATCTGTTTTCCATTGGGAATCTTAAGGTAATAAAATTCTTGGAGAATTATCATAAGTGTCTTTTGAGTCATTAAGAAAGGTTGAAATATTTTGGTAAGTTTTAATACTCATTTTATCCTAAGATAGTTTCGATTATGCTTTGAAAGCTTGACAACCAAATGGACTGTTAACTTGGTTAACTTAATTACCAAGAGTGTCTGCAATAATTCTTAGAGTTAAAATCAAACTTGCAGAAATTTAAAGGGCTCATTGGAGCATTTAGAGTGTGTGGAGCCTAGAAATATTATTTAATGGCTTAGCCAAGGACAAAGAACTATAGACCAGACTCACACGAGTATAGATCCATAGTATTAAGTAAAATATTAGCAAATTGTATTTAGATTGTATAGTGCTTTAAATATTAACAAATTATGGCTAATTATGTTTCATCAGATGAATGCAAAGATGATTCAACATTAAGGAATCTATTAATATGATTTATTGCATTAAATTAAAAAGAAAATCTGTATGAACACACACATGCTCAAAAAACAATTGAAAACTCAAACCCCAAACTATTTTTTTAAAGATTTTGTTTATTTATTTATTCATGAGAGACACAGAGAGAAAGAGAGGCAGAGACACAGGCAGAGGGAGAAGCAGGCTCCATGCAGGGAGCCCGACGTGGGACTCTATCCTGAGTCTCCAGAATCAGGCCCTGGGCTGAAGGCGGCGCTAAACCGCTGAGCCACCGGGGCTGCCCTCAAACCCAAACTATTTTTAAGCTCTAAAGAGTAGAAATAGCCTATCTTTTGTAAATATATAAATCTTCCATTAGTTTTATATTTGGTAATTACATGTTAGAAACATGCTTGATAATATTATCAACAAAACAACAGTGTCCAAACCAGCACTGCTGTTGTCTAACTCTATAATGGAGGTATAGCTATTGTAATAGATCAAGAAAAAATAAACAAGAATTATAAATATTTGAAAAGGAAAGATAAATTTATTTCCAAATATTGTAATCTCAGAAACCTATAAAACATAGAAAATACTTTTTTAGAATTAATTTAAAAATTGATTAACTTTGATGGAAATAATATCGCATAAAAATCAAGTTTTTTTTCATTCTATCGCTAGGAATAACTAGTTGAGATCTATATGACAAAACTACCATTTATAATAACAACTAAGAATATCACATAACAAAGAATAAACATAAACTATGCAGAAATAATAGAAGAAATTTAAAAATTTACTAAAGGTTATACATACAGATAAATTAGTGAAGATATCCAATATTATGATCCATTTCTCCTAAATTATTCTATATATTGAATGCAAACCCAGCCACACTAAATCTCTAGATCATGTAGGAGAAAATGGGAGAGACTAGCCAAATAACAAAAAACAACAAATAGCAAGAAAGCATATTGTAATATGCCAATACTTTAGGTATATTACAAAATTAAAATAATGGAATATCATGGCAATAACAAAAGGGACTAAACAATGAGAACAGATTAAGTCTCTTAAAACATGTCCAAGGCATGGAGTTCCTGACATGTCTTCAGAGACAATTCAATTTCAAACTAATGGAAAAAGAATGGATTCTGAGGGGGCAAGTCCTGATCTAATTGAATGAGACAAATTTCTTATTCATACAGTATTTAAAAATGGATACCAATTTAAAAACTAACTGCAATAAAATAACTAGAAGGGTATTTTCCACAGAATTGGGTATTAGAGGACTTTTGCAGTAAGTTACAAAACTGAGAGCCATAAGGATATACATTTACAAAATCATGGTTGTAAATATAATTTTAAACACTTTTTTTTAGGAAGAGAGATACCCTGAAGTAAAACAACCAACCAACCAACCAACCAACCAACCAAGCCCTATCTTTTAGAAAAAGGTGGTGATTTAAGATAACTGTTTAGAGAGTTTTCTTAAACCAAAAGGGAAATATAAACCACCCAACAACAGAAAAGACAGGCAATGACTGTAACTATTCATAGAAAAATAAAAGTTGAGAAAGCTGACTTATAGTTAAAGATACAATAATTGTAATAGCATCAAGATTTTATTTAATCAACATCTTTTCAAAAGCTAGAAAATACCTGGTAAGTTTCAACTGAGACAAAAAGAAAAGTTAATAGTAACTGTGAATATTGATTGGATCTAATATTTAGAAAGGAATTAAGACATTTTTTTATTAAAATAAAAAATGTGAATTTTCTTTCTCCCTATCTATAAAATAATTACATATTTTGGTCCCCAAATGTCTAATCACAGCAGTTCTTCTAATAGGAAAAATTGGAAATTACCTGAGTACCCATCTATAAGGAATGTTTAAATAGTGATTTTTTAAAAGACTTTAATAATATAATCAGAAGCCAATGGGGGAAAAATGGGAAGGTAAATGTCTTTACCCATTTACTTATGACAACAAAATCCCCTCAATTCGTGTACTTGTGCATGAATTGTAGGTAAATCAATAAACATGCTGAAAACATATGCAAAATAATTTTGGATATTTGGATCTTTTTCTATATATTTCCTTGCCTGTGGAGAACCTCTTCTTCTCATGCTTTTTAAAATCATGCCAAAAGTTTATGTCAATATTTTTTTAAATGAAGGAAAAGAACTAACTTCTTTGCTAATTCTAGCTACCTAGTGTGTGTGGTAAGTGGAGTTTTTATAATCATACCACTTAGCGAACATATAGAATATGCCAACTGCCATATTTTTCCCATTTTTCGTTTTGTATATGAGAAAACTGTAAGAGAGATGAAAATTTTCTAAAGTAACAGAGCTGGTAATATGTGAGAAATGCTAAGGTAGGCACTATTAATAGTTTATTTTCTTCAAAAATATTTAAAATTTATCTTATTTAGAGCACTTTAAATGTATTGCAAATAGAAAATATGATACCATGATAGACAAACCAAAAAATAATGGAGAGATAAATAAGCTCCATTCCTTCCCATGAAAATTTTAAAGCTTTTATCAACCCGAGTATTCAGAATTATCCACTATGAAAATGAGGACAGTTGCCTTAGTGAACATGGCATGACATCAACTGTACTGGCCTAGATGACACTTTATTCTAGGCTGCTCGAGTTCAGGGATGGTTTTATATATACATAAAATATCTCAGGTTCCACCATAATATGCTGACTACAACTGTATGCATTCAGGAAACACAGCTTAAAGATGGAGTTTGAAGTACAAGAGATTCACTGGGGATAAGGTTTGTGAAAGATGCAAGGCAGGGTCGGGGAGCAGGAGTAGGCTGGGAGGACACCGTGGACCATGATGCTGGTCTGGCGCCTGTGGCTGGCGGAGGCCCCGGGATGAAAAGCTGCAGACCATGGAGCAGTCTGGACAGTCAGCCCAGCACCGACTCAGGGCTGCGTTGGCCTGTAGATGAGAGGACTCCCAGGAACAAGGCCAGGGCCGCGGCGGTCCTCACAGTGGACCCAGACCCGCAGGGAGCTGCGCGGGGAGCATGGGCTGCAGTGGAAGTCTGGAGCGGTACCAGAGCAGGTGCTGGAGCAGGTGCCGGAGCAGGTGCTGGAGCAGGTGCCGGAGCAGGTGCTGGACCAGGGGCTGGACCAGGGGCTGGACCAGGGGCTGGAGGGGCTCTCCTGTGGCAGGTTCACACAGGTGAGGAGCACAGCTGTCCGGCTGCAGCACCACGTCACAGCCCTGGGGAAGACCTTAGTCACTATGCCCCTGTGACTGTTCTGTCCTCTTGGGTCACTGGCTCCACAGTGTGCTGGGACTGGGACTGGCCTGTATTGTATCATAGCTGTTACCTAAGATACTGGTGGAAAATCATGAATTGGCGTGTGAACAATTAACGAGAGAGATTCATCTCAGCGAGCCCCCTTGTCTTCAGACCCTGAGAGGAGGAAGCCATGTCACTTGTCACTAACATGCTCATAGCGTCTGGATCAATAAACCATGGAGCATGTGAGCAGGTTGAGAGAAATTTGCTATATGAATTTAATTGTTTTCCTAATTAAAAAAATACATGTTGGAGAAAAATGTGTTAGATTGCTGTTGTGCTATTCCATAGCGAATGGACCCATTTCTTCATATGTGTGAAAATGTTTTTTAATCGTCAAATTCTATGACTGATTGGTTTAGAGATGGTTAATATTTTAGCGCCACCAAATCTCTTTTTTAACAAATAATTTCGGTCACTATATAAATAAAGCTGAAAACTGTAAATCACTTATTTTTAGCCAAAAATCATTCCAGGGGATCCCTGGGTGGCGCAGCGGTTTGGCGCCTGCCTTTGGCCCAGGGCGCGATCCTGGAGACCCGGGATCGAATCCCACGTCGGGCTCCCGGTGCATGGAGCCTGCTTCTCCCTCTGCCTGTGTCTCTGCGCTCTCTCTCTCTCTCTCTCTCTCTCTCTCTCTGTGACTATCATAAATAAATAAAAAGAAAAACAAAAGAAAAAACAAAAACAAAAACAAAAAAAACAAAAATCATTCCAAAATCACAGTAAGTAATCTAAACATAAAAGCTGAGTTAATAATTTTTTTACTAAATTTTGCTGGTAGACTTCAGAATTACTTTATATTTAGTCTTTAAATATCTATTTGTAGGTACTATTGCTACTATAGTCTACATCCCCAAATTCATATGTTGAAATTCCATCCCCCAAGGTGTTGTTTTTAGGTATTTTGGAAGTGAGACAGTCATGAAGGGCAGAGCCCTTATGGATGTGATTAGTGTATTTAAAAAAGAGGCCCCAGAGTGTGCCCCTGCCCATTGTGCCATGTGAGGGAATACAGAAAAACAGCTGTATTTCCACTAGAATGCAGCCCTTCACTAGACACTGGACCTCTTGAATTTCCTGGACTCCAGAATTGTGGGAAATAAATTTCTGGCTCTTTTAAGCTACTCAGTCTAGGTATTTTGTTATAGCAGCCCAAAGGGACTAAGACAACTATTTAAACATATTTCAAAATATATTTGTCCCTGTTTCTACCTCAGTGTATAGGACATTGCCTTGTACAGAGAATGATCAAAAAATATTTCTTAAATGAGTAGTTACCTACTTCAAATACATAATGTCCTCATAACAACTTTTCAATGCCTCAGATAGCAAAGGGATGTTAGAGGTGAATTTGCTTCCAAGGTTTCTTTGCCAGAATCCAATAACATAACAATATTATTAATTTCATGGTAAAAATAAAAATATTTAGATATGTGATTTATATCTATTTCTTATATTTGTCATTGGGAATAATAGAACATTGGTGTTTCACATGCTTGTGTTTTGAAAATTGAATATCTTTTGGTGAGGAAACAATCAGCACTTAGCAATGGTCTTGAAGGTAAAATTCTCTATAAGGATTTGTAAGGAATCCTGCAAATGACATTTCTTTCATCTTTTCTATAAATGTTGCTATTAGGGCCACTAGTTAAGATTTTGCACAGAGGTATTAGCACCTTTCTGAAAGTGAATTCTCATGTGCGATTTGGCATTTAGATAATTGAATGGAATGAAATGGTGTGGTAAGAGGACCCCATATGTCAGTGTTGTCCTTGTTTTATATCTGCTTACCAAAAGATAATTACCTTTTTGTCTTATTCTTTCCATACCCTGTGTTGCTAATGTAAGAATTGCATACAATTTACTAAATGTTTAATTGGAATTTATCAGCTAACAATTGCATATCCATATTGATAAATTTTGACATAATGAAACATAGTTACTATGACATATGTTAAATCTTTATTCTATAATAATATATAAAATATAAATAAAATATATATTAGAAATATAATCAATGAAATGTATATATTTTCTCCTTCTCAACCACAGAACTTTCACCCAACAACAGAAAAAGAAATTTATAGAAGCTGCTAGATAATCTCCTTGGGTTCTTCTCCTATTTCCTTCATTCTGCATTCCCTCTGCAGTCAGTATGTGGCTGTAAACTTTCGCCTGCCCTGGAACCTAGCTCTCATTCTTTTTGGCTCCCTGGAGTTTGGCTCATGGCCACAGACTTGGATTTGTCTTCTGGTTTGCTTTTAGTTCTAACCCTTGGAAGCCAGTTCAAATGCTGGTCTGTGGACAAAGTCTCCTAACAGGTCATTTTAGCTCCATTCTCAGAGGAATACATATAGACAAACAAATTAGGTGGTTATTACCACCATTTTGTGAAAAGAGAAGTCTTCATGAGAACGAGACTAAGGCAGGTCTCCTTCACATGGATTATACTGAATTGGCATAAAGATCTCTCCCTGGACTCAATATCCTTAGCCCTTTCCAGTAAAATATGCTTTTTCAAGACGTGTCAGTGTCATATTATTCTTGGACTCTAGATTTCTGTCTTTTAGCTTCACTGTGATTTTACTTCTTGTCATTTTGTTTTTGAATATTGTGTCCCTGGTTATAAACTCTGATGAACTACTCTGGTTATCTGCAGGAAGGTAAATATTTTTCACTTAAGAATGTCAGTGACTGATTCAAATACTTGAAATCTATCAAGAGATGATTCAGGCCCCTCTGTTTGATACTGGTTAGAACTAAGTTCCACAGAGATGTTCTGCCAAAGATTTCTTCTGGCCCCTTTCCTGGAAGCCTGCAGAGAAAGGTCAGCTGGCTTGTGAGCTCTGGACTGGGACAGTAGATACTGAGTCTGCCCTGCGTACTCTAGGAGTCTTACCTTAAGCGAGTCACAATGCTTTTCTGTGTCTAGGTTTCCTTATCTGTAATATTGGTAGATGGTGAGAGGATTTTAATGCTCTTGATCCTGGGATCTAGGCTTGGGAAGGTTGGGTTTGTTCTGGAATTTGGGAGTTGACTTGTACCTCTGAACTCAGGATCTTACCTTCACCCTTAAATGCATCTCTTCTCTATTTCTGGTGCCTGGGTCCATCTGTTAAGATCCTCCAGGCCACATGGAGACAGTGAAATCAAAGCAAATCTTATGTCCCAGAATATGTCTTGTGACCCCAGAGAACAACATGGTTCCAGGCTAAAGGAGAAAGGAATGTGGCTGTAAATGTAGTATTGGCACATAAGTGCCTTTGTAGATTAGAATCCTGTTTAGTGGCCTTGGTCACTGCCACTAAAGCTATTGCAGATCAGCGCTACCCATCTGAACTGTCTTCCCCCTGAGAAAATGGGAACGTTCATTTATGACCTGTGACTGTGGATGTGCAGTTAGAACATTAATGTTTCTCTTCTTGCTCTGTATTTGTTTTGATCCTTCCTCTCCTCCAGTCTCAGTCGAGGCATTCAGTGCTATTACAGGGCACTTTTCTCGTTGACCTTCCTATCATATTCCAGTAGTCTGCCCCCAATTTTCTTCTTTCCCTTCTTCCTCGACTACTTTCCCTCTCAGCTCCTTATTAGAGGGGAAGCTCACTTTAAGCTCATTTCTATTCTAAGTAAAGGGCTCAGAGTTTCTTACAATAACTCAATTTTTGGAGTATCTGCATTAAAAAGGAACTGACACATCACAAGGAAAAACGAGGAATTTCTGACTTTGTAACATTCCAGATATTCAAAGTAGAAAAACATATTTTTAATAGAACAGTTTTTCCAGAGTATCATAAATCATACCATGGGAAGCCTAGTACATTTGCTTACCTTTATACTTATACACAGTATAGTAATGACATTTAATTTTTTTTTAAATCTCTCAATTTTACTATTTTTTTCTACTAAGGCCAATTGCCAGTCCTTTTGTATACTTTCATATTTAATTCATTTTATTTAACCCATTACTTTTGTCTCCACAGTGGAAGCTTTGTCTTTAAATCCAGGAATTTTAATGATATTCTGCTGTTTTTGGAATGACTACGTTTTCAAGGCTTTAGTATTTTGCGAAACTTGAAAACTATAATAAATCAAAATTTGAAATGTCTACTAAGCACCTCTTTATGAAATTCCATTTAAAAAAATTCTTAATATCAGCTATTGGGATAATTTTCCACTGAGGCCAAGACAGTCTTTAAAAGCCTTCAGCGCAAGTGTTTTTCTTATTACCAAGAATGCTAACAATGATGATACCTTGACTATCTAGAACTGTGTGGAGTTATGTTTTTAAAAACTGTTCCAAGTTAACATATCCTGTCTTCTTCATTTTTTTCTACTTATCCTGGCAGAAGAAATTGCTGTTCCTACCAAAGGAATCATTTCAGTTGGAAATGAAAATTTCATTAGAGATGGGTCACTGTGGCCGTGACAAAATGTGCCTCTGAACTCCATGTAGAAAACACAGTGAGAACTCTGCTCTTTGTTGATAGCACAACCTTTCTCTCTGCCCGCAGAACCGCCACTGATCACAGAAGCCAAGGAGATCAGCTGTGTCGGGGTGGGTTTAATAAGACCCTGTCGCTTTTCAACAAGACTCATCACTGTCCTTCCACACTCCAATCAGTTCATGCAATCCACCATTCCATTCTGTAATATTTATTTTAAATTTTCTCTCTTCATCCTTTATCATTGTATTTTCCCATTTCCTTATGCCAAGCCTCTCTGAGCCAAGAGGTATGATCAAAGCTTAAGTGGTCTGTTTATTTTGATCTTAAGTTTCTGGTTTATAGTATTCTTGAGCCCTTGGGGGTTTTTTAATATTTAATTTTTAAAAAAAATAGTATTTATTTGATGCACAAACGGCGGGGCAGGGCAGCAGGAGAAGTAGATTCTCTGCTGAGCAGGGAGCCTGACAGGGGTGCTTGATCCCAGGACCCTGAGATCATGACCTAAGCAGAAATCAAGAGTGGGATGTTTAACCCACTGAGCCACCCAAGCACCCCTGGAATCCATTTGAGAATGAGTAAATAAATGAGAAATGATATGAATGAAAGAAGAATAAATAAAGTAGTGGATTTAAGTATTTTATTTTATTAGTTTTTATTTTATTTTATTTTATTTTATTTTATTTTATTTTATTTTATTTTAGAAAGAGAGTGCACAAGCAGGGACACATCACAGAGGAAGAAGCAGACTCCCTGCTTCTTTCTTTTATTTTATTATTTTATTTTATTTTATTTTATTTTATTTTATTTTATTTTATTTTAGAAAGAGAGTGCACGAGCAGGGAGCACCAAGTGGGGCTTGACCCCAGGACCCTGAGATCATGACCTGAGCCTGAGGCAGAGGCTTAAAGGACAGAGCCACCCCAATGCCCCCCCTTAGGTCTCTATTAAAATTTTTCTCAGACCCTTAGGAAATAGGTGCTATTAAGAGAGAGAAGACTCAAATTAATAAAATCATGAATGAGAAAGGAGAGATCACTACCAACACCAAGGAAATACAAACGATTTTAAAAACATATTATATGAACAGCTATACGCCAATAAATTAGGCAATCTAGAAGAAATGGACGCATTCCTGGAAAGCCACAAAACACCAAAACTGGAACAGGAAGCAATAGAAAACCTGAACAAGCCAATAACTGGGAGGAAATTGAAGCAGTCATCAAAAACCTCCCAAGACACAAAAGTCCAGGGCCAGATGGCTTCCCAGGGGAATTCTATCAAACGTTTAAAGAAGAAACCATACCTATTCTACTAAAGCTGTTTGGAAAGATAAAAAGAGATGGAATACTTCCAAATTCATTCTATGAGGCCAGCATCACCTTAATTCCAAAACCAGACAAAGACCCCACCAAAAAGGAGAATTACAGACCAATATCCCTGATGAACATGGATGCAATAATTCTCAACAAGATACTAGCCAATAGGATCCAACAGTACATTAAGAAAATTATTCACCATGACCAAGTAGGATTTATCCCCAGGATGCAAGGCTGCTGGTTCAACACTCGTAAAACAATCAATGTGATTCATCATATCAGCAAGAGAAAAACCAAGAACCATATGATCCTCTCATTAGATGCAGAGAAAGCATTTGACAAAATACAGCATCCATTCCTGATCAAAACTCTTCAGAGTGTAGGGTTAGAGGGATCATTCCTCAACATCATAAAAGCCATCTATGAAAAGCCCACAACAAATATCATTCTCAATGGGGAAGCACTGAGAGCCTTTCCCCTAAGATCAGGAACAAGACAGGGGTGTCCACTCTCACCACTGCTATTCAACACAGTATTGGGGAATATAAATAATAGTGAAAGGGAATAGAAGGGAAGGGAGAAGAAATGGGTAGGAAATAACAGAAAGGGAGACAGAACATAAAGACTCCTAACTCTGGGAAACGAACTAGGAGTGGTGGAAGGGGAGGAGGGCGGGGGTGGGGGTGAATGGGTGACGGGCACTGAGGGGGGCACTTGACGGGATGAGCACTGGGTGTTATTCTGTATGTTGGCAAATTGAACACCAATAAAAAATAAATTTATTATTTAATAAAATAAAAAAATCATACATCAATTATAAAAAAATAGGTGCTATTATTGTTCCAGTTCCGTAATAAAGATTGAGACTCAGAATGTTAAATGTCTTTAAGTTCACAAGATTAAAGAGTTTCTGATCTGACGTCTGTGGTCTTAACAATTAGAGTGTTCTTTGCGTGTGGTGACGTGACAGGTACCAGCAAGGGAGAGGGGTGACTTAATCTTCTTTATCTAGATAGAGATAATAGATTCTTTGAGGTTGGAAGCTAAGCTTCAACCCTGCACATTTATAAAGCTGCTTTTATCTTTCCAAAAGACCATTCCCTTTCTGTCCTGTGAAGGATGGTGTCCTATCTCTAAGGGACTAAGAACAAGGTTTTGAGGAGAGGGTGTTATGTTTGGGAGCCAGTTTTCAGTTGACAGTAAATGATAGCTCCAAAGCGTGGGCATGTGATACCCTTGTCCTGTGCTGAGCCATGAGCACAGGGCACATTGTAGAATGGGAGAGGGGGCAAAAGTTACAGGAAACAACAGTAAAAAGTAGGTCGGGCACCTATGTGTTCTCAGCATCAGGATTCAGACAGCAACATGGCCAGACTTAGGGGTGCATTACTAAATTCTGAATATTTTTCTGAGCTTTACTTGGATGGCAATAAATACACATACACACCTTATAAAAACATAATCATTAAAAGAAAATACTAATTACTTGAGTAGTTGTTAGAATAGCCAGAACAATGGAAGTGATGGTCATGTGGACAGTGATGAGCCACTGTACGAATATCTAAGTTATACCCTAAGGTAAAGATAGTATGGCTCAGCCTTTAATAGTATTAAAAACTAATTAAGAATGATTATATCTTTAATATTCAGGTTTTACCAAATATAAAAGCAATCTAGGAAAATAGAAAAGGTTAATGTTAAATTTGTTTTTGTTTCTCCTCCTCCAGCTTTTACCATCTCTGCCGTTCACCGATTTTTGGCCTCTTTGCTCTTCTGACATTCTCCCTTGTCTATAATTTTTTTCCCTAAGCAATTAGCCATTTGAGAATTACAGTTAGCAAATAATTATCCCCAGAACTCATGGGAATAAAGTCCCCAGTGTTTCTTTAGTTGTCAAGCCATTAGTGGTGCCAAAATATTTTAGACTTGTGATCAGATAATAAATTATTTTTCAAATTAATCAGACAAATTCCAATTCTGGCTTAAAAAAGTAAAAAAATATATATTTTCATTTTTTAACACAGTCTTTTTTAAGCAGTTTTAGATTCACAGCAACATTGAGGGGCAGGTACAGAGATTTATAACATACCCACTCTCCCACACATGCACGGACTTCTCTATTACCAACACCCCCCCACTAGAACATTAATTTTATTATAGATGAATCTACATTAACATGTCATAATCACCCAAAGTCCATAGTCTACTGTAAGACTTCTTCTTGGTGTTGTATGTTCTGTGGGTTTGGACAAGTGTATAAATGACAAGTGTGCTTCATTATGGTATCATACGGAGTAATTCTACTAACCTCAGACTCCTCTGCCCCTCCTGTTCATCCCCTCATTCCCCCTGGCAACTACTCACCTTCTTACTGTCTCCATGGTTTTCCCTTTTGCATAAGGTCACACAGTTGGAAGCAGGCAGCATGTAGCCTTTTCAGATGGGCTCCTTTCTCTTGGTAACATGCATTTAATCTTCTTCCATGTCTTTATGGTTTTGAGCTCCTCTCTTTTTAGTGCAGAATAATATTCCATCATCTGGATGCATCACACACTTACTGAAGGACATCTTGCCAGGGTTTGGCATTCGTGAATAAAGCTGCTCTAAACATCCATGTGTAGGTTTTCGTAGGAACATCAGTTTTCAGTTCCTCTGGGCGAATACCAAGAAGCAGGGTTGTTGAGCCAGTTTGTAAGGACATCTTTAGTTTTGTAAGAAACTGCTAACCTGTCTTCCAAAGCTTCTGCACCATGTTGCCCATTGCTCCATACCCTCCCCAGCCTTGGTACTATCAGTGTTCTGGATTTGGGTTGTTCTATAATGTATGTGGTGGGCTCTTATTGTTGTTTAAATTTTCATTTCCTTGGTGACAGATTATGTGGAACATCTTTTCTTATGCTTATTTCTCATCTGTATGTCCTTTTGGCCAGATGTCTGTTGCAATAGGTTTTTGGCCTATTATTTAACTGGATTATTTGCTTTCTTATTGTTGAACTTCAAGAGATCCTTGAATATTTCAGATGAGTCCTTTTTCCAATGTGTGTTATGATTTTTTCTCCCAGTCTCTAGCTCATCTTCTCATTCTCTTGACATTGCCTTTCTCAAAGCAGAAGTTTCTAATTTTAATGAAGTCTATCTTATCAGTAATTTATTCCATGGATCATACCTTTGCTGTTGTATCTAATAAAAGTCATTGCTATACCAAGGTCATCTAGGTTTTCTCTCCATTTTTATTTAAAGATAATTAAATATTAAGAGAAATTATCTTTCATAAAATCTTCAAGGTCACATTTGAATCCTTTTTCTTAAAGCAAAAGATAAAAAGAAGACAACATATCTTTAATATTTCATACCATGATACAGTGATATAAGGAATATATGCAGCACAATTTGTCACCTATGAAAGTGAGATGGTCTGTTTCATTCTCCAAGTGTTAGAAGAGAGAATAAAAAGGAATTAATATTACTTATTTTTTATCATATTAAAATTTTGATAAGCAAAATGCATAGTAGAGGTATTATTCATGTACTGATAATGATGACAGTGCTAAAATTAAAGAGACTTAAAGTTCCCCTTTATGCTTTTTAAACATTTGTTCACTTTATTTAGCTTGATCAACAGTGATGTGATGTAGGTATTTTTACGTCCATTTTAAAGATGAGAGTATTGGGTTTCACAGAGATTAACTGACACTCCAAGGAGAAAGGACTACAAAGTAGTGATTAGTGGTTATTGAAGTCAGTGGTGTGACTGTCAGCAGAAGATATATTTGTGTTTAAATGGCCATAAGGGCTTCAATTTTCTCAGAGAAAATACAGTATAGATGTGGATAATTGTTGGCTTTGTGACGGCGGTTTGAGAATAACTGGGCCGACTGACTTCCCTGCGACTCTGTTCCTTTCCCTCTTGGAGACAAAGCGGCAGTGCAGCTCCAGCCATTATGCTTGTCTTCCTGGCAGCATAAAAATGAAATGAAGGAGTAGAGGAAAAGGTAGTGCCAGTATCAGGAAAGTCAAGTCTTTCTCTGAACTCTCCAGCACACTTCTGTGGAGACCTAGCTGACCATGATTGACTTAGCCACATTGCAATCTCTAGACTCAGATGATCCTGAGAAAGTTAGTGCTTACCTGTCAGGGTCCACTACAAAGGACAGCAAATGTCTTATTGCAAATGGCACAATCCAATTCTTTTTGATGGCTGAGTGACGATAAATTATTATCAGAGGGTTATTTTTAGAGAAGGGTGTGTGGTATGTTGTGTGGCTGAATCTGCTAATTGATCACAGCTACTAGTCCCTTAACCAGATTCCTTTATTCAGCTTCCCCCCACCCTTAGTTGCAGCCGTATGAACATGTTCCAGCTGCTGAAGTTGCCCAGACGTGATGAGTGCCACATTTCAGGTTGAACCCTAAGAGCATTTCATAGGCTGACCTAATGAATAATGAATAATACCTCTACTATGCATTTTGCTTATCAAAATTTTAATATGATAAAAAATAAGTAATATTAATTTCTTTTTATTCTCTCTTATAAAACTTGGAGAATGAAACAGACCATCTCACCTTCATAGGTGACTATTAAATTGTGTTGCATATATTCCTTATATCACTGTATCATGGTATGAAATATTAAAGATATGTTGTCTTCTTTTTATCTTTTGCTTTAAGAAAAAGGATTCAAATGTGACCTTGAACATGTTGCCGACCCCTCCACCCCAACGTTTGGGGTGGACTCTGTGCTTCCAGGAAGTGATAGAGCCACAAGATGGGAGAACCTTTTGCAGATGAGAAACACTGACACTGGTGTCTCAAGTGAGCAAGGCATTAGCATTGTTGTGTTAGACTGAAATGTGGGGGTTTTCCAGTGAGAACATTTTTTTAGCACCACAGAAATGGATGTTTTGGATAAGTACAGAAGGTAAGAAGAACTTGCTTACAGTTTGCATTTTAGCCATGAGCCAGCCTTCTGGAGAATCATAGAGAGTAGCCATCTAAGTTGGGCCTGGTGGTGTCCACTCAAGATGGAATGGATCTTTGAATATCCCTGCTTAGCTGAGAACAGCAGCTCAGCTCAGGACAGAGCTTTCAAGTCTGTCCCACAGAAGCTTGCTTTAAACATCAGCTCATGCTCACAGCTATTTAAGTAAATTACCATGCAGTGGTAGTTCAGTTGGATTTCCCAGGCCAAGGAGCTACACAATTAAAATCTGTGAATAGATAAAAGTATATACTTTTTATCACTTTTATCAGATGATTTTTATTGATCTCTTTTATCATATAGATGTTTGCAAGAATCTGTTGGAAAAAATATTTTGTATAGAGTATATGTTTCGTGAGCTTTCATGCCCCAGGTGTTATGAATCTGCATTTCCTCTAGGAATTACGTAAGGTCTGGACATTTAGGAACCACTAGATATCAAATTAAGTGCCATCATGACAACAATACTTGTGTCAATGTCCTTCTTAAGAAGGCTGCCTCAAATCTGATGGATATGTTGTTCCTGCCTTTGGTACCTGTATCTCCCAGTGGACTGCTAGCTTCCTGAGGACAGGAGCCTTGAGTTATTCATCCTTTTATTCTAAAGGATAAAAGGCAGCAGCAGTACCCACAGCAGATGTTCAGCAAATATCAGGTGATTTGATGGGTAAATGACACAGGAATGGATATAAACTATTACAATCCGATTTGTGATCTCTTGGTTCGTTTTTAAAACATCAGTTTCTTAAAAGAGACCGACTGAATTCATTAGTGAGATATTTGGTGATGACATCATGAATACTAGCACTGAACATTTAACTTAATGTGACCATAAAGAGAACGTGGTCTGAAAGGAAAAAAAAAATGATGAGCTGGATAAGGATGCTCACCAGGGCAGGCAGTGAAGGTACCAAGAATAATAGCATCACACCTGTCAGGTGTGATGGCCTGTGATGCCCGTGTGTGCTCCTGGATTCCACATGGGTCTGCTTGCCTCCCTTGCTTCTGACCTGGCTTCCTTGATCTGGGCTTGCATGAGGAACGTGAGGATGAACATGGGAAAAGAGAGCCCAGGAGATCCAGAAGTCACCTGTCCTGACTCTGCCCTACTCTGCAGGCTGTGTCTTTCCAGCTTGTCCGCCATTGCCCACTCCTCCCAGAACAACAGTCCAGTGTTTCAGAGCTCTGTGTAGTTTCTTAGACTGGTCAAATACTCAGCATCTATGGGAACTTCCCTGCTTGAATGCCCATCAGAGGACTGAGCTGATGAACCCTTCCCGACTGTGCAGAGGATGGTACCACATCCCCGCGCCCTTCCAGACTTGCCCCACTTCAGTGAGTCGCTGCTCACCCCATGATCTTGATGACATCTCTTCCTCTCTTCCTCTCTGTTTACAATTATGTGTTTATAGATGAGTGTCTTGTATCTAACATTTGATCCCTGACTGCTGGGGTGGTCTTGTGCTCAGTATGGCCCCATAGATAGAAAGGTAGCTCCATAAATGGCCAAGTGAGGGGATTCTAACCCGTTCTGGGGTAAGACAGACTAGAACGTGTCTACGATGTCCTCGAGGGCACCCCCTACGTAGAGACAGCAGTAACCAGGGACTAAATCAAGAAGTATATATTGTGAACTCCAGAAAGAGATGTACTATTAATAGTTCATGGAACTTCTCAAATATTTTTAGGTTTTCTAAAAATCCATCAAACGAAACCACTCGGCATCTCCCCAGAAGTCTGCTCATTTTGTGAATAAGAGCAATTCAGAAATAATACTATGTATCATAGGATTATTGTGATAAGCATTAGTTTTATTTTATTTATTTATTTATTTATTTATTTATTTATTTATTTATTTATTTATTTTAGTTTTATTTAGTTTTATTTTTTTAAAGTTCCCTCTTGCTTGTTCTTCCCTTGGAGTTCCTGAAAGCAAGCGTTGGCGGAGGGGAGGGACGGGGCAGACCAGAAGGGTTGCTGCCCTTGCCCAGTGGCTGCTCTTCCCTCCTGCCTAGTTGTGCCGTGAACCAGACAGGAGCCGACTGCAGCCGTGGGAGCCGCCGCACGGTGCAGCTGCGATGTTGGCCACGGTTTGAGTGGAGCGTACCTTCAGGGAAGCAGCGATTCCCAACTGTCAGGTGGTTGTCTGTACCTTTAGAGAAGGTGCTTTGAAATGTGGCTCTTCTGATATTTGACAGGGAAATGGGATGTACAGAGTGTTGAGGATTTATTTTTCAGTAAGTTGGTCTTATGAGCAGAATGAACTAAGAGGACAAGACGCTTGCGTATAGACAAAGCGCTCTTTGAATTCAGTGTCTTTGTAGACATATTCTTTTAAAGAGGCTTATTGCATATGTTTCATGTTCTTTAAAGTGCCCGCATGTGTGTGCAAACACACGATTTTATAAAGAACTGACTGTATCGTTCTTTATAAAAGAGAATGCAGATAGATAAAAATCATGAAGGCAAGGCAAATGGGAAGTGGAAAACAGATTTCTGGGTCAAAGTTAATTTTCCAGTGTTATGTACCGAGCATGCCTGTGCTCTTGTTTTCCTTCATAAGTCAGCCCATGGCCATGATTGGTCTGCGTGGGGGAGGAGAAGCTTCTGCAGGAGCCTCTGGAGGAGAGGCAAATGAAGTGGCTGTAATGACTCATCTGGCCCAGCTGCTTTTCTTACTTGATATGGGAGCCTTGCCCCAGGATGGAAATAGGAGCATGGTTTCCCTGCCCATTTCGTCTTCATTCTCCTCTAGGGTGTATCTGTGTGGTGTGTGTGCAGGTCTGAGTGTCTGTCCTTCGTGCTCAGGGCCTCTGCAGTCAGGACACAGACGTTTTCTCAGTTGGGAGCCATAGAAGTGATTTACTCAGCATCTGATAAAGCCTCTGCTGAAAAAGAAAGTAATCCACCATGCCTCTCACATGTTTCCCAGGCTTCACGAAGGGGAGATTTCCACCCCCACCCTGTTCTTCTTTGCCATGAAGAACCTCGTTTATTTTTGTGCCTCACTTATTTTTGTAAAATAGTGCAAATTCCACGTACCTCATCGGCAGGCATTTCTTCATTGCTTTGCTGTACAGAAAGCTTTAATACCCAGGGTTATGTGTACTAGCTGTCTCGTCTCTCCATCTGATGGTTTCATTCTTTGTCTGATTTCATGTTTGCATTCTCACCATATCATAGATTCATGATCACATTTATAAAATAGAAAAATCACAAGCCATCTCGATGTTAATTATTTTCTTTTGGTGTGTATGCACGTGTTTCTCTATGTACGCATATTACATGAATCCACATAAGTTTTATGCTTTTATTTTTGATATTTTCAGATGGTTGCGTTGATTCGGCATTAATAAACATTTACAGCTATCCTAGGTTAGCAAGCAAATTTTCTTTTTATAATAGGAAAACCCATCCATGATTTCACATCACCCACAGAGTCAAGTATGGGTTCTTTTTAGGATGGCACAGTTAATACCTCCCAGCTTTTCCTCAGATAGTGACGTCATCCCCACTGTGCTATAGCACTACTTCCTAACCTATTTCATTGCCCTGTATGTATTTCCATGCTGGTCCTCTCCTAAGCTCTACCTTCCGAGGGCGGCCTGTGTCTTGATGTTTCCATTCCCACTAGCATGATGGCTGGCACGTGGAAAGCGCTCAAACAAGGATCCTAAAACTTTTCTATACATTCCTCCTGTTGATTAAAACACAGATAAGAAAAACAATGATATGAGAACTTTTCAAGTTTTCTTTTAGGTGCTAGTAATTAGAAAGGAAGCTTTCTGACAACTGGCAGGCAGCAAGATCGCTGTGGAGCAGGACATTCAGGATGGAAGCCCTGGTCCCTGGGAAGAGAGGCGGACGCAGAGCTGCCTGGCCCTGTGTGTGAAATGTCAGTTCTTGTTCTGGAGCAAGGATGTTGCTCTGACCATTTCAGGGCAATGGCTCAAGCAGAAAAAGCTGAATGGCCTCCTTCTGGAGCCAAATCAACAAATGTGGGTAGAAGGGAAGTGAGAGGATAGAGAGAAGCAGAAGGAAAAAAAGAAAAAAACATTGCAACTGTATTTTTTTGTGTGAAATATGAAGTTGTTCATTTCACTTTGAGTTAAAATGTGGAATGGTCTTGAACAGCCTATGGTACCAGGCAGGATGTTTCCAGACAGTGGTGCCATCCTGGTTTTGCCCCCACAGGAAGATGCCAGAGATGAGGCTCCTCTCATAGGCCTCTCACCCTCCAGGGACCCCCTCCCAGACCCAGGCCACAGCCCAGACTCCCTGCACTTTGACCTCCATTTCCTTTCATAGCCAATAGACAAAAAAGCACTGAAAGTACAGATTTTCCCCAGCAATGGCTTTTTTCATGTGCTCATTTGTTTTTATTATTCTCTCAATCCAGATGTCTCATTTTCAGCTACAACTGCTTCCAGCTGTATCTCTCTGCAAATGGAAGTAGGATGCTGGCAATAAACACTGTAAAATATGTAGGTTCCTACCTAATGTCCAGAGCCCTGCAGTTCTGCACACGTCCTCTGAGGAAGGCAGTCCCTCCAAGAGGTAATAATTATGGGCAATACCTGAGCACGTTCTTTGTTCTGGGCAGAGCTTTGAATACTATGCACCAAGTATCCAGTTTCATCATCAGGAGGATGCTGAGATGAGGGCGCCACAGCTGCCTCCATGCCACCCATAGGGAACGAGGGCACAGAACAGTCAGGGGAGATGTCTAATGTGAAAGAGGATGAAGGATCATGGATTCAAAACCAGACAAAGCTAATACCAGGAGGCAAACTCCTAACACCCTGCTGTGCTGTTTCCTGGGGAAGAATGCACAGTATGCAAGGATGGGACCTTTAGACAGTGCTCCCTTCCTCTCTTTCTCCTCCCTCCTCTCCTCCTACTCCCTCCCTCCCTCGCTCCTCCTGCCCCTCCCTCTCTTCCTTCTGTCTCCCCTCCCTCTCCCTCCCTTTTTCTCTTCCCCCCCTCTCTCCCTCCCTTGTCCTCCTTCCCTCCCCCCCACCTTCCCTCCTTTCCTTCTCCATTTTTTCTCCCTCCCCCTCTCCATCCTTCCATTTCTCTTCATCCCTCTCTTCCTGGCCCCCTTTCTTTATATCTTCCTTTTAAAAAATCTCTTACATTTTCTTCTTTTATATAAAGGAATACATTTAAAAACTGTGAATCATATAAAAGGAGAACAACATATTTTTGAGTGCCTCACAGTACGTCAAACACTTTGGCTCTTTTCCTGGTGTGTCCTCATCCACATTTTTACGGACTGCTTGGGTCTGGATTATAGGCCACAACCTGAAACACAATGGGCCCTCTGTCCTGTGTTGGGTGATGCGTCCTATGGTGTGTTGTTACATAGTCACTTTAGGCAAGGAAGTGCCATCAGGCCATGCATGTGGCAAAAATACTCTGAGCTTTAGATTTTATTCTACAGAACAGTTGAGGCCGTAAGAATGGAGCACTGGAGACAGATCAGCAGAAGTATGAAGGAGAAGACAGAAATGACTCATAGTTTCTCCAACTTAAAACATTTTCTAGACATGCCTTTTGACATTTATCTTGTAGTTCTTAGAGGTCCTTAGGCACAAACAATGAACATTTCTTGACCCATTAAAATAGCTCTGTGGTTAGCTCATTATATGCTAAGAAAAAGCACATTCACTGGATCCATCCCTTTAATTTACAATCGATGCAAATTCTAGTCCTTATTTCACTGTGTTCATATAAAAAAATAAATTCTAGCCTGAAGGGAAGAGGGAATGATTATCAGTGGGATACTTGACCCCAGTCTACAGATGATGCACTAAAATAAGACATAACACAGAAGTCAGGAACAAGCAGAAGTCTAACAGTGAAAAGCTTTTATTGTAAGAATATATTGAGAGCCCACTTGCATGCTGCCAACAGATCAATAAAACCCTGTTGGGTACACTATTAAGTTGTATAGTCAAGTTTGTTTTAGAATTAATTAGAATTAATCCAGATATGAATCTAATACCACAATTTCCATTTCTTTATCGTTCAGTAATTATGATTCTGTTCTGTCATTGTAAAGCTGGATGGTTCAGTTTGGTAGCTAATAGCCACTGGTGACTATTGAGCAATTGACAGGTGGCTTTTTGAATTGAGAAACTCTGTAAATGTGAAATATACCCTGGATTTTGAGGATTTGTTATGAAATAGAAATTTAAAACTTCTCATTATTAATGTTTTGTATTTATAATACAAAATAATAATTTTATCATGAAAATTATACTATGAAATTATAATATTTTGGATATGTCAGATTCAATAAAATATATTATTAAAATAATTTTTGTTTCTTTCACTTTTTAGATGGCTACCAGAAAATTTAAAATCACATGTGTGATGCACATATGTGACTCATATTTCTGTTGGACAACACTGCTCTGTTTTCTTCTTGTTTCCATCCACCTAAATACAATTATTTTGAGTAATAGGTAGAGGGGTATGAGATGGTATGGATCAGAGGGCCACTACAACTTTATTTGGCTGATGGAAAAAAATAGCTCAAAAAATTGATCTATTAATAGATGGAGTGTTTGCTCTTTGTTAAAAACAAAATGCAGACATTTCAACAAATGTCTTTATATTTTATTTTTAAATTTTTTTAAATTGGAGTTTAGTTGGCATACATACATATTAGTTTCAGGTGTACAACATGGTGAAATCAACATTTACATACATTATGAAACACAACAATAAGTGTATTTACCATCTGTCACCATACAAATTTATTGATTATATATTCTATGCTGTACTTTTAATTCCATGATTTATTTATTTTATTGTTTTTATTTTTAAATATTTTATTTATTTATTCATGAGAGGCACAGAGAGAGAGAGAGAGAGGCAGAGACACAGGCAGAGGGAGAAGCAGGCTCCATGCAGGGAGCCCGACATGGGACTCGATCCGGGCCTCCAGGATCACAACCTGGGCTGCAGGCAGCGCTAAACCGCTGCGCCACCGGGGCTGCCCGATTTATTTATTTTAAAGCTAGAAGTTTGTACTGGTTAATCCCTTTCACCGATTTAACCCATACCCCTCACCTCCCCTCTGGTAACTACCAGTTTGTACTTTATATAATAGTTTCTATATTTAAGAGTCTGTTTCTACTTTGTTCATTTGTTTCATTTTTAGATTCCACATATAAGTGGAATTATATGGTATTTGTCATTCTCTGACTTATTTCACTTAGTATAATATCCTCTAGCTCCATCCACCATGTTATTACAAATGGCAATATTTTGTTTTTTTTATAGTCATTGTGTATAAATACCGTATAATCTATATCCATTCATTAGTGGATGGACATTTGAGCTCTTTCCATGATTTGTCTATTGTTGATAATGCTGCTGTACACATCAGGGTGCATGGATACCTTCCGATCTGTATTTTTGTATCCTTTGGGTAAATTCCTAGTAGTGCAATTGCTGGGTCATAGGTTAGCTCTATTTTTAACTTTTTGAGGACTCTCCAAACTGTTTTCTAGAGTGGCTCTAGAGTGTAAGATGGTTCCCCTTTCTCTGCATCCTCATCAACACCCCTTGTTGCCTGACTTGTTAATTTTAGCCATTCTAACAGATGTGAGGTAGTATCTCATAGTGGTTTTGATTTGTATTTCCCTAATGAGTGATGGTGAGCATCTCTTCATATATCTGTTAGTCATTTGGATGTATTCTTTGATAAAATGTCTATTCATGTCTTCTGCCCATTTCTTAACTGGATTATGTTTTTTGGGCATTGAGTTTAGTTAGTTCTTTATAGATTTTAGATGCTAACCCTTTATCAGATATGCCATTTGCAAATACCCTCTCCCATTCCAAAGGCTGCCTTTTAGTTTTGTTGATTGTTTCCTTTGCTGTACAGAAGCTTTTTATATTGATGAAGTCCCAATAGTTCATTTTTGCTTTGTTTCCCTTACTAGACAGAGACATGTCTAGTAAGAGGTTGCTACTAACCCAGGTCAAAGAGATCAAAGAGGTGCTGCCTGTGTTTTCCTCCAAGATTTTGATGTTTCCCTTTCTCACATTTAGATCTTTCATCCATTTTAAATTTATTTTGTGTGTAGTGTAAGAAAAGGGTCCAATTTCATTCTTCTACAAGTTGTCCAGTTTTCTCAATACCATTTGTTGAAGAGGCTGTCTTTTTTCCATTGGATATTCTTCCCTGCTTTGTCAAAGATTAGTTGATTATAAGTTTTTTGGATACTAGTCCTTTATCAGATATGTCATTTGCAAATATCTTTTCCCATTGATAGTTTGCCTTTCAGTTTTGTTGATTGTTACTTCACTGTGCAGAAGCTTTTAATTTTTATGTAGTTTCAATAATTTCTTTTTGCTTTTATTTCCCTTGCCTCGGGAGACATAACAAGAAAGATGTTGCTATGACCAATGCCAGAGAAGTCACTACTTGTGTTGTCTCCTAGGATTTTTTGGTTTCCCATCTCACATTTAGGCCCTTAATCCATTTGAGTTTATTTTTGTGTATGGTGTGAAAAAGTGGTCCAGTTTCATTCTTTTGCATGTAGCTGTCCAGTTTTCCTAACACCTTTTGTTGAAGAGATTTTTCCCATTGCATATTCTCCTGCTTTATCAAGATCAATTATCCATATAGTTGTGTGTTTATTCCTGGGTTTTATATTCTGTTCCATTGACTTATATGTCTATTTTTATGCTAGTACCATACTGTTTTGATTACTATAGCTTTATAATATAACTTGAAATCTGGAATTCTGATAAATTCAGTTTTGTTTTTCTTTTTCTAGCTTGCTTTGACCCCATACAATTTTTAGAACTGCTTCTTCTAGTTCTATGAAAAATGCAGTTGGTATTTTGTTAGAGATTTCATTAAATTTGTAGATTACTTTTGGTAGAATGGACATTTTAACAATATTTTTTCTCCCAATCCATGAACATGGAATGTCTTTCTATTTCTTTGCGTTGTCTTGAATTTCTTTCAGCAATGTTTATAGTTTCAGAGCACAAGTCTTTCACCTTTTTGGTCAGGTTTGCTTCCAGGTATTTGTTTATTTTTGCAATTGTAAATGAGATTTTTTTCTTAATTTCTCTTTATGTTGGTTCATTATTATTAGTGTTAGAAATTCAATGGATTTCTGTTCCTCGATTTTGTACTCTGTGAGGTTTATTAATTTTGTTGGTTTCTTCAAAGAACCAGCTCCTATTTCATTGTCTATTCAATTGGGTTTTTTGTTTGTTTGTTTGTTGTTTTTTGTTTTTTTTTTTTAGTGTCTGTATAATTTATTTCTGCGCTAATCTTTCTTATTTTCTTCATTCTGTTGATTTTAGGTTTTGTTTGTTCTTTTTATAGCTCCCTTAGATGTAAGGCTGGGCTGTTTATTGAGATTGTTCTTGCTTTTTGAGGTAAGCCTATATTGCTATAAACCCGTCTTAGAACCACTTTTGCTGCATCCAAAAAGATTTTGTTTCATTTTCATTTCTTTTCATATAAGTTTCGATTTCTTTGATTTCTCTGTTGATCAATTAATTGTTTAAAAGCATGTTATTTAACTTTTATGTATTTGTGCTTTTCTCAGATTGTTTTCTTGTCGTTGATACCTAGTTTCATAGTGTTGTGGTTAGAAAGGATAGTTGGTATGACTTTCATCTTTTTGAATATGTTGAGACTTGTTTTGTGGCCTAATATGTGATCTATTTTGAAGAATGTTCCATGCACACTTGAAAAGAATGTGTATTATGCTGTTTTAGGATGAAATGTTCTGAACATATCTGTTAAATATATACGGCCCAGTATGTCATTCAAAGCTATTGTTCCTTGTTGATTTTCTGCTTAGATTATCTGTCCATTGATATAAGTAGGGTGTTAAAGTCCCCTGCTATTAATGTATTATTATCAATTAATTCCTTTAAGTTTGTCCTTAACTGTTTTATGTATTTAGGTGCTCTTCTATTGGGAGCATAAATATTACAATTGTTATATTTTCTTATTAGATTGTCCTCTTTATTATTTTATAGCATTCTTCTTTGTCTCTTGTAACATTCCTCTAAAAAATACTTATTTATTACTTTTTTTTTTTTTTAGAGAGAGAGAGAGCATGGGGGGAGGGTCAGAAGGAGAGGGAGAGAGAGAACTACAACAAACTCCCTGCTGAGTGCAGAGCTTGGTGAGGGGCTCTGTCACATGACCCCAAGGCCATGACTTGAAATCAAGAGTTGAATGCTTAACCCAGGTGCCCCTACAGTCCTTGTTTTAAAGTCTATTTTGTCCAATATGAATGTTGCTACTCCAGCTTTCTTTTGACATCCATTGGTGTGATAGAAGTTTTTCTATACTCTCACTTTTCAACCTGCAGGTGTCTTTAAGTCTGAAATGAGTCTTTGTAGCCAACATACAGATGGGTCTTGCTCTTATATCAATTCTATCTCCCTATGTCTTTTGACTGGAGAATTTAGTCCACTCACATTAAAAACAATTATTGATGGATCTTTCTTTTAATTTTTGCTATTTTGTTACTTGTTTGTGATTGTTTTTGTAGTTTTTCTCTGATCCTTTCCCTGGTCCCTTTCATGGTTTGCTGGATTTCTTAGATAATATACTTGGATTCCTTTTCTTCTTTTCATATCTATTACTGTGTTTTGATTTATGGTTACTATTAGGTTTGGATATAACATCTTGTGTATAGCAGTCTGTTTTAGGTTGGTGGTCACATAAGCTTGAACGCATTCTTATTCCTCTCTATACCACATTTTAGGTATATGGTGTCATATTTTACATCCTCTTATTTTGTGAATCCCTTCACTGATTTTTACAGATATATTCATTTTTAGGGCTTTTATGTTTCCTCCTTATGGTCTTTTCTTTCTATTTAGAGAGCCCCCTTTAACATTTCTTGTAGGGCTGGTACGGGCATTATGAGCTCCTTTAGTTTTTGTCGGTCTGGGAAACTATTTCTCCTTCTGTTCTGAATCATAGCCTTGCTGGATAGAGCATTCTTGGCTGCAGATTTTTACAAGCCAGCACTTTTTTAAAAGATTTTATTTATTTATTTGAGAGAGAGTGGGTGCACAGGTGGGGGGGTGGCATAGGAAGAAGAAAGAGCAGACTTCCCACTGAGCAGGGAGCCCAACTTGGGGCTCAGTCCCAAGACCCTGAGATCATGACCTGAGCCAAAGGCAGAGCTTCACCAGCTGAGCCATCCAGGCATCGTAAGTTAGCACTTTGAATATATTCTGCCTCTCCATTCTGGGGGCAAACTTTCTCTTGAAAAATCTGCCTTATGGGGTTTCTTTTGCATGTAATTGTCTCTGTTTCTCTTGCTATTGTTAAAATTATTTCTTTAAAAGTACTTGTGTCATTATAATTACTGTGTGTGTTGGTGTGAACCTCCTTGGATTGATTTTATTGAGGGGTCTTTCTTCCTCCTGGATCTCAATTTCTTTTTCCTTCCCAAGATTTGGGAAGTTTTCAGCTATTATTTTTTTCAAAAAATAATTTTCCCCCCTCTTCTCTCTTTTCTTCTTCTGGGATCCATATTATATGCATGTTATTACACTTGATGGAGTTGCTGAATTCCCTATATTTATTTTCATCTTGCATGATTTTTTTGTCACTCCTGCTCAGCTTGAATAGTTTCCATTATTCCATCTTCCAGGTTATTAATTCATTCCTCTGCTTCTTCCAGCCTGTTACTTATTCCATTTACTGTATTTTTAAATTTTATTTATTGTGCTCTTCATCTCTGATTGGTTAGTATATTTATCTTTTTGTTAAGCATCTCACTTATGCCCTGCTGTCTCTTCTTAAGTCCAGTGGGGGGGGGGGGATCCCTGGATGGCTCAGTGGTTTAGTGCCTGTCTTCAGCCCAGGGCATGGTCCTGGAGTCCTGGGATTGAGTCCCACATCAGGCTCCTTGCATGGCGCCTGCTTCTCTCTCTGCCTATGTCTCTGCCTCATTCTTTCTCTATCTCTCTCATGAGAGATAAATAAATATAATCTTTAAAAAAGTCCAGTGGGTTTCTTTATGATCATTTTAGATTCTCTATAAGACATATTATTTATCTCCATTTTGCTTCATTCTTTTGTTGTGGTTTCGTCCTGTTCTTTCATTAGGGGCATATCCTCTGTCTCATTTTGTCTAACTCCCCGAGCCTGTTTGTGTATGTTAGGAGAGTCAGGTACTTCTTTTGTTCTTGAAAGCAATGGCCTTATAAAGAAGAGGTCCTGTAGTGCTTTGTTGTGCAGTGTCCACTCTTTCTAGACCCTGGCATTTTAGGGAGTGTCTCTGTGTGTGCTTTGTTTGTCCTGTTGCTGTGTCCTGACTGCTTTATCCTTCAGTCCAGTTGTCTATGGAGGCCATGTTTATCTGCTGGGGGCAGTGTTAGGTCCTCAGCCATGGTAAGGGTGTCCAATTTTAAAAAGGTGTGCACTGGTCTGCTTGCAAAATGATAGCTATAGCTGCCTGTCAGCGACTGGGGCTTTGTGGTCAAGGTGCACAGTTTTAACAAGGTGTACCTACCTCAGGCTTCTGCAGGGTCCCCCACAGCTGCCTCTAGGACTGAGGCCCACAAAGTGCACTGGTCAGGATACGCAGGTTGGCAACCTTTGCCCTGGTCTTCTGGGGGAGGGGACCCATGGCTCTAGACTGAAGCAAGGCTGACTGAGAAGGGTAGATTGGCTGAAGTACCAGGGCTGTGTGGGCAGAGGGTTTGGTGTCAGCAAGTGAGGTTGTGAATGTCAGGGCTACCCTGGTTTCCACAGGTGGCCATGTGTGTTTATGCTGGAGGCAGGGGAGGGAGATGGTTCCCATCAGATCTTTTTTTCCTGGAGGAGTCTTCCCATGATCTGCCTTTCTAGTTGTCTTTTTAGGAGAAATGTCTATTCAGGCCCTCTGCCTATTTTTCAGGGGGATTGTTTGCTGTTGAGTTGTATGTGCTCTTTAAATATTTTGGATATTAACCTTTTATAGGATGTATCATTTGCAAAGAAGTGGTTGGTTCTTTTGCATATTTTCTGTCTTTTTGTTGAAGTTACCACTGAATTTATCTACTCTTTTCAAATCAGGTAAGCATCTATCTTTATGACTATTACTTTGCATTCTCTGCAGGTAGATTGCTTTTCTATATTTCATTTATTCCTTTTCCTAAGATTTTTCCTTTTGTTTGGAACATACTCCTCTGTCTCCTCATGTGTCTGACTCTCATTGTTTGTTTCTATGTGTTACATAGGTCAGCTATGTGTCCATCTTGAAAGTAGTGGCCTTGTGTAGGAGCCATCCTATGGGTCCCAGTAATGCTGTCACCAGAGAACCAGATGCTTTATCTCCTTCCTGTTGTGACTGGGAATGACTGCTGTTGGCATACTGGGTATGAGCATGCTGGGTAAAGGTATACTGGGTGTGGGCTCTCTGGGCTGGACACATTAGCCCCCGACATGCCTGAGCAGTGAGGCTACAGCTGCTGCAGTCATGCTGATGTCTGGCGTTAGCCTTCAACACAACATCTGTTGGCTCAGATACCTGGCTGTACACCTGTTATGAGTATGCTGTGGGTGGGGATACATGCTAGGTGTGGTAGGACCATATCTTTGAGGAGATGCTGATCCCCACCGAGGCTGCCTGCTGAGTGGGGCAGAATGGGAGCCACTTGGGAGGGGTGTCTGCAAGGACAGGTCTGCAGGGAAATGCAGGGCAGGGACATCTTCACTAGCTAAGTAAATAAAGAATCTCAGAATTGGCCCTTGCCACCCCTGGGCCACGTTGGGTGAAGAAGGGCAAACAAAATGGTGCCCACCAGCCCTTCCATTCTATAGATCTTTGTGCCTCTGAAACATGCTCTAGAACTAATTTATCTTCTTCACATATAATAACATGGTGGCTTTTCAAACTGCTGCCTCTCTCTTGGGTATCTGAGTGAATGATAGAGTTTCCTAGCCCTTTGACAACAGTCTCTGTTTATAGCTGTCTGGATATCTTAGAGTTCAACTCCACTGATTTTCAAATCCCTTGTAGTTAATTTCTGCTGATTTTAAAAGCTGGGTATCATGAGACTCATCTTCCTGTTCTAGATCCCCAGGGCAGAGGATGCCCCGTGTGGGGAATGATCCCCTTGTTCCTCAGGGAAGACCTCTGCACCTGTGCTCTACTTCCCACTTGTGGTTCCTCATGCTGTGTGTTTGGCTCCTGACTGCATCTCTTTCTCTCCTACCCTTTTCAGCATGGCTTTTTCTTTACATCTTTAGCCATGAGATAATTACTCTCATAGTCTTCAGGTTTGCTTGTTTGTTTTTTTAACAATGATTTGCATTATATGTAGTTCCAGCCTTAATGTGTCTGTCTGTGGCAGGAGGTGAACTGATGATTGTCCTATGCATTTCCCAAGCTTTTAGACAAGGGTTTTTAATTTAACCTTTAATGTGACTGAATCTGTATTTATTTATTTATTTATTTTTTTAAATTTTTTTTTTAATTTTTTATTTATTTATGATAGTCACAGAGAGAGAGAGAGAGGCAGAGACACAGGCGGAGGGAGAAGCAGGCTCCATGCACCGGGAGCCCGACGTGGGATTCGATCCCGGGTCTCCAGGATCGCGCCCTGGGCCAAAGGCAGGCGCCAAACCACTGCGCCACCCAGGGATCCCCTGAATCTGTATTTAAACAGTGATTTTTAATAGCCATATTTAAGCATACTGCCATGTTTAAATAAGATATGACGCAGTTGTTTTAAAAAATTCTATAATATTTCAGATTGATAATGGACATTGAAATTATGCACAAAATGTTTACTGAAATGTATTATCAAGGGACATCCCAAAGAGCCAGGCTTTTTGCATGTTTCACTCTGCCATCCCTGAAGTATCAGCTTAATCCTTAATTTCCTGGCATTATAGGGTGCCTGCAGTATTCAAGGAAATGTTTTTACCTAGGAAAGGAGAGAGGACATTGAAGGAAAAGGAGCTAGATCCTTGTATTATTATTATTATTATTATTATTATTATTATTACTATTATTATTTTGTTGTTTTTAAGAGCAATTAAATATTTAGCAAAAACCATGTGATAGACTTTCCTATTTCATTACTTGGAAGTATATCAAATGCTCACAGTAAAGCAGTCAGTATTAAGTGGGTTGGGATAATTATGGAGGTTTAAAAATGTTGGGGCCCACCATCAGAGGATCAGTCCACTTGGAAGCACATCCCCTTGTGGAGGAGGGAAGATAACTGGACAGCTCAGAGTTTTGAAAGGAAGGAGGAAGGAGAAAGAAGCAGGAGAAGGAATGTTGAGTAGATAACCTCTAGTGACTGGGAAACAGCCACTGGAACTTTTTTTTTCCTGGTAAATATATTGAGTTTTAAATTCTGAATGCCATCCTTCATAGCAAATTATTTTCTGCCAAAAATAAAACATTCTTATTTTTTTTAACTAATGAAACATAATTTTTAAGAACTTGAAATCCTTGGTTTTTATCAAAATGAGATAGTTACATACTGATATATTTTAGTAATTTTAAAGTCAACCGTTAAATATTATTGACAAAATTTACAGGGTCATATCCTTAAATTTTAAACTGATGCAATTCAAACAAACAAGCAAAAAACTCTGAGCCCTTGATTCCCTGCTTTTATTTCTTATGGTTTGTGTAGTAGTGTACTTCTCAGGGATCATGCACCCCACCAAACAGTTCCAGTCTTGTTTTCTTGAAGATTTTCACTTTGCTTTACATCTCTGTTTTGCTCAGTGTTTTGCAAACTATATCATATAACTAAATAAATAGGTTCAGAAATTCAAGTAATTTGAGAACTCTAGAATAGTTCATACATGATCAAGTCCAGATCCTTCCACTGTACATGAGACAAAACAGAGGTTCAGTGATCATGCACACATTCAATAGTATCCACTCATATTATTCAATCAGCTGATATCCAGGGGTCCCTACATTGTTTGCACTGGAGTGTCAGCATGAAGAAGATGACAAATATTGTGATTTGTGTTGGCAGGTGGGTGGTGAGGATAGACAGACAATATGCAGGAAGCAAACATTAGATAATTTCCAAGTAAACAAGATAAAGAAAACAGAAATAAAGTAGATAGGGAGTGAGTCTCTTAAAACTCAAGGAAGAAAAATGCCAGACCGTGGGAAGGGAATGAAAGAGAACATTCTTGGCAGAGGGACCAAGATCAAAGTCCCAGAGGCCAGAAAAAGCTTGGTTGTATAAGGAGATCAGGGAAGTCATTACAACTGAAGAAGTAGAGTGGTCAAGGTGAAGAATCATCTAAATATGTAGGATATACATCTCAGAGCATGAGACGCCTTTTTAAAATTTTTATTTTAAGGATAACCTAGAGTAGAGAGTTCAGGCAGACACCTGACTGACATTTTGCAAAGATTACTCCAGCCTGGCTGTTATGCTGAAAAAAGTTTCAAAAGTAGCATCAGTGGAAATGCAATCATTTTGGAGCCTCTCACAGTCATCCAGGTGAACTGTCATAGTGACTTGGAGCAAGTTGGTAGCTGTGTAACTTGTAAAAAGAAAATGAATTTGCATTCAGGATATTCTTAAAAGGGAGAACCTACAGGATTTACTGATGGAAAGAAGAAGAAAAGGATAGATTCTAGTGTTCTGTAATTATGGAGATTTGCAAGATGATGTAGCATTTAGATACATGGAAGCCTTCTGGATATGGAGAAGCCCATAGCAGAGCCAAGTGGAGATGGCAGGTGGGCAGTGGATGTTTGAGTTTTTGTACTGACAGGAGGGAGAGGCCTCAGGTCAGAACCCTGGGGCATGTGACATTAAAGATCCAGTGCAGAGGAGGCCAGGAAAGGAGACTAAGAAGAAGCCAAGGTTGTAGAAGATTTTAGGAAAGTATGGTACCCATGGAGTCTAGACAGAGTTATTTCAATAGGTGGGGATATTGATGGGATAATATCCAGATTCATTCTGACATCTCACAAATCGAATTCAGTAGATTAGGAAGACAGAAACTGGGTTACAGTGGGTAGGAGGGTGAGGCTACAGAGACATTATATGAAGACAGTATTTTTCAAGAAGTGGGGCATGGAAGGGGTGCCTGGACACCTCTATCAGTGGAGCATGCAACTCTTGATCTTGGAGTTGTGAGTTCAAGTTCCATGTTGGGTGTAGAGCTTACTTAGAAATAAAATCTTAAAAAGAAAGAAAAAGAAAGAATGTGACATTGAACTTCAGTCCTAATTGGAATAATTCTGAATGAAGAATGAGAGAAACATACTTTATATATCCAGTTCAGTCCTGATTCTGTTACACCCCAAGGCTTCAGGAATAATCTTCACTTTATAGTTCTTGAATAATGCAAATAGTTTCTTATTCTTAGCTTCCCAATATATAAATGGAAGAATCATATATCTCCAGTATCTGAGAACCTGTTATATGCTGGATCACAGATTTGTACACAAGTACAACAATGAAGAGGATAGTGACCATCCTCAAAAAGCTTAGAATAGTGAGAAAAAGAAGTAAGAGAAGAGATGGTATGAATATTGTGTTTACGTGGTCAAATACAGAAGAGTACTGTGATCTCTGAGAGGTGGCCACAATACTTGGTTGCTCAGAGTACCTTCCTAATCCTACCAAAGAAAAGCAGTCGAAAACAAGAAGAATTAGGAGACATTAACCATGGAAAGATGACTGTAGGAGAGGACAAGTGAAAGGGAAGGTAACCATTCAGAGAACAGCAACAGCTTGGAACGTGGTTTGAAGGGAGCAGTGGGGTTGGATGAGTCCTGGCCTACCAGCAGGGCTGGAGCACAAACTGGAAGCTGAGAGGTGGTGAGAACTGTGATGGCCTAGAGAAGCTGTGCTCCTGAGCATGGTTGTGTCTGTGCTGAGAATGCTGAGGGGGCTGTGACTGCGGCCATGCAGAGTATGGGAAGGAGACGAGGGCCAGTGGGGAGCAGGGCAGACATGCTGCCATTATTAAAGGGTTTGGGCGTTACACAAAAATCCTTTAAAATACTGTTAAAATAACACCAGGCCTACCTTTCTTTGTAAGATGTTTTGAAGTAACTTTGTAAGGGTAAACCCCACTACATTAATGCTGATGATGACAAAAGACAAGGTGGGAAAAACGTGTGTCAAATGTTGACATCAGAAACTCCCTTAAACATTCTTTTCTATCTGGCTCAACATTTAAAAGTGGAGAAATATTGTTAAGAGATACTTATAAAAAATAAGTTTTCATCATTGTTAATCATTTTACTATTCTGTTTAGAAATGTATATCACCAAAAATATATCCTACCCTACACCTATCAAATATCAGCTTAGAACATTATAGTTTTCTCTGTTTTCCTCTGGTGAAAGCAAAACTACAAAAAGCATTTATCTTATGGACATGATATGCTAATAAGATTTGAGCTAATATGTGACGTGTTCTTTCTTGTGTAACTATTTCCTAAAAGTACAGCTTTCCACTTAACCCAGGCCAAAGTCAATTAAACAAATTAGATAATAATGAATTAAAATATTTCCAACTAATAGGTATCCTTATTTCTAGCATATGGTTTTTACATTTATGTATTTCCATTAATGCCAGATCTTCAAAACAAAGCATAAAAAGAGTTTTAGTGGCAGATTTCTCTGCCTGGAAAAATCAGAGAAATAAAAATGAAACCATTAATCTATTCCTAATTTCAGTCCATGTAATATAAAAATTATTACCTGAGCTAACAAGTCAGTAATGGGTTTTCATCTCTTACAGTAAATGCATTCAAAGAACATAAACTCTAAAACCCGAAAATCTTGAGTTGTTTTTTTCCTATGAAAAATAGAACTTACCTTGTATTAGTTAGACTATAGTAAGCTGATTTTAAAAGTCATTAGAATTCACAAAATATTCCAGAAGAGTTTAGTAAAAGCTTTGGTTGGTTTGCATAATGAATACCAAGCTTTTGAAATAAACGTGGGAAAGTTTTTATATGTAGCAGTTATGAAGTCTCTGTTCTTATTTCTCTTGTTGAAAGAAACATTTATATGCTAATGAATCCTACTTCAATAGAATTCCATATTTTCCAGACATCTCTTTGTATTACTAACGTGTAAGTTGTTCAGGCATCAAACAATATTCTTTTCCAAACAATAAATTAGAGGCCTTGTCATGAATTGAAATGAAAACCAGTTACATTTTATAGATAATTAAAGATAATATCTTAGGTTGATATTTACTATTTAGAAGACAGTTCAGGGATGCCTGGGTGGCTCAGCGGTTGAGCACCTGCTTTAGGCCTAGGGCGTGATCCTGGAGTCCTGGGATCGAGTTCCGCATTGGGCTCTCTGGCAGGGAGCCTGTTTCTCCCTCCTATGTCTCTGCCTCTCTCTCTCTCTCTCTCCCTCTCTCTCTCTCTCTGTGCCTTTCATGAATAAATAAATAAAATCTTTAAAAAAATAGAAGACAATTCTATGTTTTGTGCATACACACACATACGCATATACACCTATAAGCATCATGTATACACACTTTGTTTTTATTCTTCAGGGTCACTCTATGCTGTAGAGACTGTTATTACTTACTTGTTACAGATGAAGAAACTGACCCAGAGAGCTTCAGTCACTTGTCAATCCTGCACAGCGATGACTGCTATAGTAACAGTTGCTTGATGAAGTATGCAACAATCAGGTAAATTTGAATTTCAGATAAGTAACAATTTTTTATATAAATGTGTTCTAAATATTCCGTTGGATATAATTATATTTCAAAATATTAATTGGTTATCTGAAGCTCAACTTGAGCTGAGTGCCCTGTATTTTTATTTGCTAAATCTAGAAACTCTAAGTGGAACGGAGATTTCTGTTTGGTCTGGCTTCAGATGTTGTGCTCCTGTCCATGACCCTGAGTCATGACCCTGGGTGTCAGATAAGAAGCTTGAGTCACAGCTCAAGGGGCACGGGTATGTGAAATCACATACTGGGCATGGATGGATAGCCTGGAAACCAGAAGTCCAGCACAGAAATTCCTCTTCATTCACATGTTCATTATCATAATCCTTGTCATGGGTGCAACCCTCACTCTATTTAGGAGCTTCCTATATGCCACGCACTATGCTTCTCACTCTGTCTATATGAACTCACTAATTACAAGTATTATTAGTTGTATGTGCAAGCTCTTACATTACATACATGTGTTCATCTCCAGTACATAACCCATCTGTGGGAGGGTAGAGGTCCTGCCTGCCTGTTCAGCTGGTCTCATGCAGTGCCTGGCACTTAGTAAGCACTGAGTATTTACCAAATGAATTAATGAATAAATCCCTTTCTAGATTTCTGTTTTACAAGTTTATATCTCTGTATTCTGTGTAGTTTTAGAGCTTTGCTGTGAAAATGCCATGTATTGTCTGTGTTAGGTGACTCTGTAATTTCTGTTTCCTAGGAGCTGCGTTATTAAGTTTTGGTTTTTCTTTGAATGACTCAATTATTTCTCTGCTTTAAAAAAGAAAATATTGCTTAATTAGTGGATAGGTTGAACTGGAGCTTTTATTTGCCAGTTAAATTTTCATCAACTTCACTAATCAAAGAGAATACAAAAAAAATTATCTTCCAGGCATAAGTCTTTTGAAAAATTCAAATGGAAAGAGGAAATGAGCAATACGTTATATGCATTTTTGCCTTAGGCATATGAATAGTTGCAGAGACTAGAGGTCTTTTTTTAATTTCACCATATTTTTGATGTTAATTAATTGAAAAATTAAAAATAAGCCCTGAATAGAGAAACAGATATGTTCTGGAAATAAACAAAAAACAGTGTTCATGTAAAAATACTTGAGAATAAATGAACTCAAGGTCTTTTTCAGTGAGACAATCAGATGCCCCCAGTAACAGTTACAAGCCTATTCAGTAAGTTTTGATATCTGGATATGTTGCTCTACACATATATTTACAATGGCATGTTCTTCCCTTTGACATTCAGCTTCCTCTTTGTTGATATTACCCACAAAACTTTGAGGCTTATGTATCCTCTGTTGTGTTCATTCTGATGCCCTTGCTCATGGTAAATCCTTTTAAGTATTTTTATTTTATTTTTTTATTTTTTTCTTTTAAGTATTTTTAACACTAGCTTGAAGAATGGAAGAAAAATCTAGGGGATTGAGATTTATTTCTATGTTTGCAGTATCAAAATGAGAGCCTGTGATATGCGATTGTATTTTACTTAATTAGTTGTGTTGGTAAGGTTCAATCAGAGAGACAGAACCAGTAGGAGATATATATTGAAAGACTGGTTACGAGGAATTGGCTTAGCTGGTCACCAGGGTCAGGTAGGGATGTCTGAATCCATAGGGCAGGCTGTCAGGAAGAGCAGGCTGGAATTGGGCCACAAGCTCGAGCTGCCATTCCATGGGCTACATTTCTTCTTCTTCAGGGAAGCCTGAGATAACTCATTGAATCTGGCCCACTCCCATTATTCAGGATAATATTCTTTACTTAAAGTGAACTTTTATGAACTTTAATAACATCTAGAAAATATCTCACAGGAACACCTTGATTGAATTATTGGAGAGAACAGCATAGCCAAATTGAAAATAAACTGTCACACTAGTATTCTTGTCAGAATTAAGATAATTATACTGTCCATAAAATTAAATAGAAACAAATTTTTCAACTATAGAAGTGAAGTACTTGGAAAAAATATTCTTCAAATTCCCTTTCAGTTCCACATGATGAAAAATGAGAATTTCTCCAACAGAAATACCAAGATTTCTCTCCCAGAGTACAGGGTTGCTGGATAAAAGAAAGATGGTGATTCAGAATTGAGATGATAAGAGTTTCAAGGACTATGGGAACAAAACATTATTTTAGACATGTTCATAAATCTCCATAGTGAAATATCAAAACCTTGCTGAACAGAAAAACACAAAGAATATGTGCGAAGTGGATGTTTTTAACCATATCCTTATAAAAATGTTCGGTTTTGGTCTAAATATTTCAACACCAAACATTCAATAGCCTGTGAATTTGTAAGTATTTTCATGAGTGTAAATCTAAACAATTGGGAAACCTGCAGAAGAAGAGGCAGGGAGAGAGAAAAGGATAGGGTGAGAAGAGGTAAAAAGCTTCTTGGAGAAAAATGGCAAGTTGCTTTATTCTTTCTGTGTAGACAGATTTATTCTTTTTGTGTGTTTTTTTTCTTGTGTGTTTTTGTTAAGATTTGGGAGGTATTCAGTGTGTTTAAAGTAGAATTCACTATATCACATTACACACAGATGCTATTTACACAAAGGAGGAGTTAAAAGATGTTCCTGGATAATTCTGCAAAATAGATGGTTGATCTACTTGAGAGTTTCTGATTTTATTCTCCATCCCCTGTTCTGACCTAACTTGATACCTTGCCCAATAGGAAGTGGATACATACATTAATGTATTGACTATTACCTTGTGACTTCTTTATTATGCCTTCTTATCAGTATTTTATGGATATGTTTGATGTTTTGATAGTTCAATTTTCTTGAGTCCAAATAATGAAAATATTTTTAAAAGACTATTTTATGTAGTTGAAAATGTGATGATGTGAATACTCAGGTATGGTATTTTGTTATGTGCTTCTAGTCATAGAAAATTAGAGAGAAAAAAAAGGGTAGATTTCTATCAGCTTCAACTTTTATGAATTCATCTTCCCCTCAAATTTTTTATCATATACCACTGTCAGAAAAAATTGCATGTATGAAAGAAATAAGGGGATATGTTGGATGATGTAGATTTTTCCAGTGCCATACAGAGGTGAAGACTATCTAAGAATTTTCTAGGTGAATAGCTTTAGGTCCTCACTGTTCATTATAATTAAAGATGTCAGACATAGAGAAGTTACATGCTAATTTACAGATTTTTTTTGGTAGTGATGCAAATAAAGCCTTTTTCAGTAAAGCAGATACCCTGGTGATTCTGATTCATGGCCCTGGATATTTTCTTTTTCTAACCCAGCAATTTTATCTTAGCATTTATCTCTTTCTGCTTAATTCACTCCTTTTTCAATTAATTTTGGAAATGGAAAATAGTATGTGGAACCATATTTAGTAGGTGAGTACAATAGTGAATAACTCTGCTGGTGTCATTTTATATTTTGTGTGGATGTTTTTCAGTTATGAAAACCTTTACAATTAAATATCAGAATAAACTGAGCTTATTTTCTTTTTTTTTTTTAAGATTTATTTATTTATGATAGACGTAGAGAGAGAGAGAGATAAGCAGGCTCCATGCTGGGAGCCCGACGTGGGACTTGATCCCGGGACTCCAGGATTGCGCCCTGGGCCAAAGGCAGGCGCTAAACCACTGAGCCACCCAGGGATCCCCCTAAACTGAGCTTAAAGCTAGACCTTCAAAGTCATGTGCACAAAGCTTTATAAAATAATACTTTCAAAACCAGTGGAGCATTTTCATGTTTTTCCCATAGCAACAGTATTGCTTATAAATGAAATTAAAAGTACTTAAAATGTAATTTAGTTCATCTGTTTCTAATCAGTTATCTTCCAGGAGACATTTAAGTAATCTCTACAGGACAGTAGCATCACTTAGAGCCTCTATATGTCTTTATACACTAAACACTATATCCAGGACTTTCAATTCCTGATTAAAACAGGATAAAAGGAGCAAACTTTAAAAGGGGGAAAAAGACAATAAAATAAGAACCATAAATGAGCCAGATATTGTAGCTACCAGAGAGAGATTTTAAAATAACTGTGGGGATCCTGGGTGGCGCAGCGGTTTGGCGCCTGCCTTTGGCTCAGGGCGCGATCCTGGAGACCCGGGATCGAATCCCACATCGGGCTCCCGGTGCATGGAGCCTGCTTCTCCCTCTGCCTGTGTCTCTGCCTCTCTCTCTCTCTCTGTGACTGTCATAAATAAATAAAAATTAAAAAAAATCTTCTTAAAAAAATAAAATAACTGTGATAAACATGTGTAAAGAGATGAAAATTTTTACCACTGAGATCCATAAAAATGGAACCAGATGGAAATCCTAGAACTGAAAATAACTGAAATTTAAGATTAAAATTTAGGCTAAATAGCAAGTAAGACATCACAGAATAGAAAATTACTGAAATGGGAGATAAATCAATAGAAAATATCAGATAGAAAAATGAAGAGAGAAAAGGATAGAAAAAACACAAAAGATCATAAGACATATAGTACACACTTAGATAACCTAAAAAAACATTCAGTGAGAGTTCCAGATGGAGAAGAAAAAGAAGATGCATCGGAGTAATATTTGAAGAGTTGTGAAAGACCGACAATTTTTCACAATTAGGAAATACATTAAATCACAGATTCAAGAAATTATAAACAACAAGCAGGATGAATATAAAGAACCATACTATAAACATTATAACCAAATGCTTAAAGGCAAGACAGAAAGAAAATAAATTTAAATAAAAAAATGAGAGATGGTGCATTACCTTTAAAAAGCATTAACAGGGCAGCCCGGGTGGCTCAGCGGTTTAGCGCCACCTTCAGCCCAGGGCGTGATCCTGGAGCCCCGGGATGGAGTCCCATGTCCCATGTCTCTCTCTCTCTCTCTCTCTCTCTCTCTCTCTCTCTTTAAGATTTTATTTTTTTACTCATGATAGACATAGAGAGAGAGAGGCAGAGACACAGGCAGAGGGAGAAGCAGGCTCCATGCCGGAGCCCAACGCGGGACTCGATCCGATGACCCCAGGATCCCGCTCTGGGCCAAAGGCAGGCGCCAAACTACTGAGCCACTCAGGGATCGCCCCTCTCTCTCTTTCTCTCTGTCTTCCATGAATAAATAAATAAATCTTTTAAAAAAATTAAAAATCAATAACATTCTCATACGTGTGTCTATAGAAATTATGGAAACTATATTGGAATGATAGGTTTAGATCCCTGAAATAAGATAACAGCCAGCCTGAAGTCTGTATCTTTTGAAAATAAATTAAAATGTAAAAAATGGAACAAGGACATTTAAGGAAAAACTGGGGTAACTCCTTGACAGCAAACAAGTATGAATATGAAAGGCAGTGTATGAAGCAGCAGGAAATAAATTCCTGACGGAAATCAGAAAAGCAGAGAGACTAAAGAATTTACTAAAAATAAATACATGTATAAATTTAAAGGCCGATTGGCCATAAAAACAAAAATATTTGCTGGTTTAAAATGTATGTATGTAGAATTAAATCATATGCAAATAATGGCACAAAAGTCAGGAGGTTAAAAAGTTGAGTTATTAAAGGTAAACAAGGAAATAAAGCAATGATCTTGATCGTCTGGGATGTGATAAGTTCTGATTTCGAATATCTCTGATAAGTTGTTAGAAAGTGAAAATCTGTACAGTGAAAATCTGTAGAGAAACTACTTAAAAGTAGAAGATATTTATAGTAAACACGTTTAACTAAAAATCTAATAGAGGGGAAGAGTGGAAAATAAGAATAGTAATAATAATAATAGCAATTATTGTGTTGTAATAGTAATCTTGATAATCCAAAAGAAATTAAGAAAGAATAAAAAAGGATTAGAGTAGCCAGAACAAATAGGAAATTAATAACAAAATGGAAGATTTAAATCTAAATGTGAATGAACTAAATATTCCTACTAAATCATGAATATTATCAGCCGAATTTTAAAAATTAAAATCCAACTCTATGTTGCTTATAAGAGGCACATCTTAGATGTAGTGACATGGAAAGTCGAAAGTAAAATAATCAAAATACATTTTTTTATTTACAACCTGCTCCTTGCTTCCTCTCTACCCCTGAAGATAAGAAGAAAATAGAAATGGGAAATATTGTGTGTGTCAAGGATATTACACATTCTATGGATTTTAAATACATAATAAAAATTATTTGAATACATTTCGTCAATAAATTTGAAAATATAGATCAAATAACCATCAGAAGAAATAGAAAATCTAAAATATTCTATAACCTGTTAACTTCTTTTACTGAATTCTACTGAATTACTCCACACTGAGGTTCTTTCACTGGTGAATTTCAGAGTCTAATACAAAAACTCTTTCAGATAAAATATATATCTACTCATTTTATAAAGCAAGACTAACCAAAATTTTACACAAGCATGCCATTCTATCTCATGAAAATTGGCACAGAAATTCTAAGTGGGGGATTAGCAGAACAAATACCATTGTTCCAATTATCTGTTGCTTGAAAAACAGAACAACAAACAACCACCCACCCCCCAGTTGGTAGTTTAAAATAACAATCTATTATTATCTTCCAGAGGTCTGTGTGTTGAATAACTTCAGTTAGCAAGTGTTTTCTTGAGGTCTTTCATACAAGTATAGTCAGACGTGAGTTCTGACAGGAGCCCTCTGAAGGCTTCTCCTTTCTCATGGCTACTGTCTCTGCTGGAGGGCTGACACAACTGGGTGTTGGTTGGACATGTCTCACTCTCTATATGGCCTTTCCACGTTTTTAACCCAAACTTCCTCAGTGTATGGCCATACCAGTGCTACTTACATGTCAGCGGGCTTTCCCTAGAGAGAGTTATTCCTGGAGAGGTCTGAAAAGGTTCTTATGGTCTTGTCTCAGAATTCATGTACTGTCTCTACCGTCATATACTAGCAGTCAAAAGCAGGTCAAGTCTCAAAGCTAGCCTCAAATTAAGGAAATGGAACTACATAAGAGAATAAATAATAAGAGGTGTTATTCATTTGTTGGGGCCATATCAGTAGTTTTTAAAAGGGACATTACACAACAAGCCATGATGTTTGTTCCAGGTATGCAATGTTTTGTTTTATTTTTTAACATTTAAAATTCAATCAATGTAATTCATCATAATAACAGAAAAATAGAAGAGGAATATATGATCTTAATAGAAAAGTAAAAAAGTATTCATAAAAATCTCATTTATAATTTTAAAAACTCAAAAAACGCATGCCTAGGTGGTTCATTTGGTTGAAGGTCTGACTCGTGGTTTCAGCTCAGGTCATGATCTCAAGGCCATGGAATTGAACCCGGAATCAGACTCTGCACTGAGCATGGAGCATGCCTACTTGGGATTTTCTTCCTCCATCTCCCCCTTCCCCTCTTCCCAAAACTCTCTCTTAAAAAACAACAACCTCCTCCCAAAAAACAAAACAAAAACACTCCCAAAAAAACCAAAACCCCCAAAACTTCCAATATGTTGAATTGGTAAGTACTGAAAACTTTCTTCCTGAGATTTGGATAGGATAAGGAAGCAATCAATCACCAGGGATACTTAAGACTATATCAGAGATCATAACCAGTTTAATAAACTAAGAAAAATAGAGATTAAAATAAAGTAAAAATAAAATAAATTATTATATATAAATAGAATGTTGTGTATGGAAGAATTTCAAAAGCATATGTTGAGCCAAGTATATGTCCATACAAAAAAAATTACTTTTGCCCCAACCTTACAATAAAAACAAAAATCAATTCAGGTGAGATTATCGACCTAAATAATCAGATTAAATAATAAATATTTTGGAAGATTATGCAAAAAAAAATCATCATAGGGTTATGATGGGTGAGGTCATGACTTCTTAACCAGGTCACCGAACAAGTAACAATAAAGAAAATGGTTTACAAACTGGAATCCATTAAAATTAAGACATTCTCTATTTTTAATGATGCCATTAAGAGAGGAAGAAATGCAATTCCCAGGAGGGAAGAATATGTTAGTTACCAACATATATACTTGGTAAAGGACTTGTTTCTCAGATATGTTTGTGCATATTTTTTAAAGATTTTTTTTTATCTATTCATCTGACAGATAGTGAGAGAGAGAGAGAGAGAGAACATTAGCAGCAGGGAGAAGCAGAGGGAGAAGCAGACTCCCCACTAAGCAGAGAGCAGGGCTGGATCCCGGGACTCTGGGATCATGACCTGAGTGGAAGGCAGACGTTTCACCATTTGAGCCACCCAGGCACTCTGTTTGTGCATATATACTGTCATATTTCAATATGAAGAAAGACAGTAAAATAATAGAAAATCTGGAGGCCAACAAATGTGAAAATACTGTATTATTATTACTGGGGAAATGCATATTAAAATAATGATGTGATAACATTCACTCACCGTAATAAGAAGATATTTAAAAGGACAAAAGTCTACATTGGAGAGCTTGTGGAACAACTAATACTCTCATGCCTTGATTGTAAAATTATAAATTATTGCAGCCACATCAGAAAACTCTTTGGCAGTCTCATAAGTTCAATTTATATATATGCTGAACTAGCAATCCCATACTGAAGTCCTGACTCAACAGGAATACATGCACCAAAATGCGTGTGTCTGAGTGTTCATACCATCCAAATTGGCAGTAGCCAAAAATACAAGAGGAACTAGTTGTCTATCTAAAGTATAAATAAGATGAGTAATAAATTGAGTTATACTTACAGAATAGAAAAATACACAACAAAGGCATAATAGATTCATGGGACAGGAAGAATAAAACCTACCCATATACACATGCAATACATGATTTCACTTATGTGAAATGTGAGACAGAAGTCTGTTGACCCAGACGGTATAAGTCAGGCTAGTGGGTTCCTTGGGTGGGGGTTTATGACCATGAGAAGGCATGATGATTCCATGTCATTGAGTGTTTACTGTGGGATAGAAAGTTCACAAAGATTATTTGACTTTATTATTCTTTGAATAATGTTATGAGAGAGAGACAGATAGGAAGGAGGAGGAGGAAGAGGAAGATTATGCTCATATTTCAAATAAGACCGAAAATAAAAAGAATATTAATGTGGGTCTTTCTAACTACTGAACACCCTCATTTCTCTACACCAGTTACTGAATTTCATTGTGTTTTTAGAGCATATGCCATTTTTATTCATTTCAGTCTCATAAAATCCTTAGGGGTATTTTTTTATTATTATAATTGATTGACATGTGTTCATACAGTCTAGATAAATTGTAGACGTGAAGCTAATCATCCATGTTTATGTTTTAAGCTCTATAGAAACTATATTTTATGTAATGCTTATAATTCAAAATGACAAGAAAATTCAATATACATGTTACCAGATGGAATAATGCCAATTCTCCCCCATCCCTGATCCCAAACCAAAAGATGCTCCTGTCTTAAACCCTGAAACCTGGAAGTATATATAACTTTACATTGCAAAAGGTTCTTTGTAGATGTGATTATGTACAGGATGCTGAGATGGGGAATTCTCTCGGATTATCTGTGTGGGCCCAGTATAATCATAGGGTCCTTATAAGAATGAGGCAAAGAGCATCAACTTCAGAGAAGGAAATATGGCAACAGAAGCAGAGACCAGGGTGATATGGGAAAGGGCCTAAGGGCCAGGCAATATGGTGGGCTCTAGCCACTAGCAAAGGCCAGGGAGTGAGGAACACAACTCCACCATCCCATTTTAGGTGTCTCATATCCAGAAATGTAAGATAATAAATATCCATGTTGTTTTAAGCCACTTAGTTTGTGGGAATTTGTTATAACAGCAATGGGACACTAATGCATATCATACTATACTTCTTTGGATCTTTGGCCTTCCAGAAATTGCAAGATTTGTACTTCTGATGGTATAACAGTTTCAAAGTTAGGATTTGTCATTATTTATTTATTTGATTATTTACTTTTAAAATTGTAATGATAGACTCCAAAAAGAGTTTGTACTATGGTACTACAACTGAGAGATCTGCTTCCCTTTGAAAATCATAAGACAAAGTAAGCATGTCAGTAGGCATGGTGATGGCAGGCACACACACACACACACACACACACACACACAATGGAGTTTTACTCAGCCATCAGAAAGGATGAAATCTTACCATTTACATCCATGTGGATGGAACTGGAGGGTATTATGCTGAGTGAAATAGGTCAATTAGATAAGATAATTATCATATGGTGTCACTCATATGTGTAATATAAAAAAACAGAGGATCATTGGGGGAGGGAGAGAAATATAAAGAAAATCAGAAAGGGAGACAAACTATAAGAGACCCTTAACTCTGGGAAACAAACTGAGGGTCGCCGGAGGGGAGGTAGGTGGAGGGATGGGGTGATGGGCCTTAAGGAGGGCACATGATGTGATGAGTGCTGGGTGTTATATGAAACTGATGAATAGCTGACTCTACATCTGAAACTAATGATACCCTGTATGTTAACTAATTGAATTTAAATAAAATAAGTTTTAAAAAATAACAAAATTATAAAAATAGCCTCATGACTTCGCATGATCTGGTTGATACCTTTCTCCCTGGCCCCATTTCAGACCCTTTATCGCTAACCTGTGTGGTTTTCTCTCCCTGGGGCTTTTGTACATACTATCCATCTGCCTGCATTGAGGTGTTCTGCAACCTGCAGATTGACCCCACCTCCAATCACCTAGTTAATTTTTACTCATCTAACTCAACTCAAAAGGCATTTCTTTGGGGAAGCATTTTTTTTTTATTTTAACCCATATTAGGCTAGTCTTTCTTTTTATAATCTTCAAGAACACCTTGAACTTTATTTCACAGGATTTAACAAATCATAATTATGTAATTAATTATAGAGTCTGTTGCTTTAATTTTGTCTTCCCTGCTAGAACATAAGCTCCATTAGTTCAGACTCTATCTTCTATACTGCTCTGTTTCCTTAGAACACAATATTTCACACATGTGCATATTCCATTCATACTTGTTTCAATTCAAATATATGAATGAAAAGGTTTTAAGCCAGATAACCTTAAATTCAGGCCCCAGTGCTAGCCACTTGTATGTTTTTACCCTTTTCACATTGTGTATTTTCTTTGTAGACTTTATTTTGTATTATCTGTAGAATAGGGGAAATGGCATCTTCCTCAGGCAGTCTTTATGAGTGTTGAACATAATATGAGTAAAGTTCCTTGCACATAGCAGGTGCTCAGTAATAAGCATTAGTACTCAGAAAAACAAAATTCCATCATTGATTATCTTAGCCAACAGCTGTCTTAAGCCCCCAGACTCAGGGTAGTCTCACTGAACCAGAATCTGAATTTGAACAGGATCCCCTAGATGATTGTCCCATGTGGTGATGAGCACTGAGTGTTATACGGAACTATTGAATCGTAGTATTGTATACCTGCAACTAATATTACACTGTATGTTAACTAAGAGTTTAAGAACTTAAAAAATAAATTTGAGAACCCCTGTGTCTAGATTTCACTTGTTTCAGTTTTCTCGATTTTGAGAGATATCTCAGAATTGTTTTATTTATTTTATTTGTCATCTGATCTAATTTGATTAAATGGAAAAAAAAAAAAGCTGATGATCCTTTCATTATTAATGAGTCTTTTGTCTTTAACCTGCCATTCTTTATTAGAAATTGCCTGTGTTTGGAATCGATCTGTGTGTGACAGAGTAACTTGTGGTCCTGTTGTTAGCTCCCTGGTTGAGGAACATTAACTTTCTAAGAAATATTTGTATTTAGCCTTTCTTTGAAAGAAGTAAAAGACCTTCACCTTAGTGTCTATAAAGTTAATGCCAGGAAACGCAGCTCAAGCAAACTTCATCACTCGCCAAGCCCTTTGTGGGATGAATGCCCAAATCAATAGTGTAGGTAACACAATTACCGCTTAACAAATTGTATCCAAGTTTCCCTGAGATGAAATAACCCACATTTCATTGTTGTGATAGAAATAATATTATAAAAGAATGAGACCCAAGTGTCGAAAGATTAAGGGAGATTGTCAGAGAAATTTGTAGAGTGTAGGGATGGAACACATTTTTCTTATTATTCAACTAAATGGCGTGCGTAATTTGTTTCCAGTTTTCATCTCAGAGGCATTGGCCTGCATCTTGTCTTGTTTAATATCCCTGCAGAACTGAATCAAGAACTAAAGGGTACCTTGGAAGCTAACTGGAGCCCTGTGCTCAGATTAGCCCTGCAGGATTTGTGCAGTAAAGCAAGAAGCAGGACTTTATTTATCTTGGTGTTTGTGTGATCCCAGGGGAAACAGCTGCTGCTCAGAATGGATGGTACAGCAGTAAAGATATCTGGAGTTTTAGGTCGGCTTCAGTTTTCTCTTTCTTAGCCATTTACTCTCTGCCAGCAACATATTCTTAGAGTTTGAGTGCCTGCCTGAATTGAAAGAGCACTGGACAAATGTCCAGGAGACTTGCAGGGCCGTCCCAGCCCTGGTGAGTCACTAGCAGAGTGTCACCTGTGCAGGGAAAATCACTGCCTATCTCCAAGCTCTAAGGAAACCAGACTGGATAACCTCTAAAGTCTTCTCCAGAGGAAATTTCTGGGGTTCAACACAGTAATTGAAAAGGAACTCCCGGGCAGCCCGGGTGGCTCAGCGGTTTGGCGCCGCCTTCCACCCGGGGTGTGACCCTGGAGTCCCGGGATCGAGTCCCGCGTCGAGCTCCCTGCATGGGGCCTGCTTCTCCTTCTGCCTGTGTCTCTGCCTCTCTCTCTCTCTCTGTGTGTTTCTCGTGAATAAATAAAAAATATAATAATAAAAAAAGAAAAAAAGAAAAGAAAAGGAACTCCCTTAAAAGGAAAGGTGTCAAGAGAAATATTCTTACTACGGTCCACAGATGGCATGCACAGCGGCCATGAAATAATCTGTAGTTGCATATGAATAGTTTGTGTGTGTTTATATACACTCACAGAGAGGGGACAGGGCCACACTGGGTGCTTGGAAGGGTTTGCGACCCCAGGTGCAGGGAGATCGCATCTAAGCATGCAGAGGACTTGAGACCACCTGTTTGCAAGAAAGTTTAACATGATTGCCAAAGATGCAATATTTCTAAATAAAAATGTTGAACATATTTCTAAAATTTTAATAATGACTTATTTCACTTCTGATAACAACACTAATGTACATGCTACATCCACCTCCATACACACACAGACACACCTTAACTGCATATACATACTCACTACATACACACACACTCACTACACACACATTCACTACACACAGACTCATTACATACACACTCACAACATATGCACACACACCTGGGATAATTTATCCTGTGCTTGGCTAATCCAATGAATTGCTTTTTATTTATACCAACTATAGACTAAATTGAATAGTGTTAAAATACTACTTCAGGGGCAACTGAAAAGTCATGGAAAATAAGAAAAATATTTAAAATAGTTTAACCAGCTTCTACAAGAGAAACCTGTGTAAGTTTTAAAGAATAGTGCTGCTCTACCAGAAAATAATAATTTTTAAAGGTGTAATTTTGTATAACTGAAGGATCTTGGCAACTGTTTGAGATTTATTTCTTTCATATTCTTCCAAAATTAAATTCTATCAAACGCCATACATATTCTTGAAGAAATATGATTTGCTACAGTGAAGTCTTCTTTTGTTTATCCTGTCATTTGAGAGGGAATATCTGAGTGCAAACACACCTATGCAAGTTAATTTGATTTTCATGTCCTCCTACATACTACTATCTGAGATAAGATTGGGCTTTATGAACATATTTTAGGCCATAATTATTTTGAAGGTGTTAGGCACATTTAAAATAAAATTTTTGCAAATAAAGTGACACTGGCGTTGTGTAAAATCCTATCTTTCTAAGCTTGTTGTTTTAATCTGTATTTTATATACTCAGGTGATAAGCAGAGTGATTTTGTGCTTTCAATAAAAATTTCCCGATGGTTTTATTTTAAAAATTACATCTTTAAATCAAGATGGAACAGATGGAAACTTCATTGTTTACACAAACAACTACAGTTCACTTCAGGGTAGGAACTCAGAATCATAGTCCTGATAAAGAACTGGAAAATAATCCAGAAAATCTTAATTTTTTTAATGATTTATTTATTTTTTCATGAGAATCACAGAGCGACAGGCAGAGACACAGGCAGAGGGAAAAGCAGGCTCCATGCAGGGAGCCCGATGTGGGACTCGATCCTGGGGCCGGGGATCACGACCAGAGCCAAAAGCAGACGTTCAACCATTGAGCCACCCGGAGGTCCTTGTAACATACTTTTTACATATGAAGGTATATCCTCTTTCAAAGATATTCCTCCTCTTAAGTACTTATTTGATTAGCTGGTTAAAGATTTTGATACCTATTTGATGAATTGATGGATTTGAAATAGTTTTCAGGAGACTTGACTCCTGTTTTCTGGCTGTGTGCTTATTGTCAGGAATGGAAGGAGGTAGGATGGGCCCTAGACCATTGGGTTTAAAAAAAAAAAAACATTGAATTTGTAGTCCTAGGGCTTTTAGTTTGTTTTTGAATGAGCCGGGCAGGGTAAGAGCAGAAAAGAGGCGCCACACACCTGACGACAGGCACGTGTCAGGCGTGCTCCTCCTGGGCTGCTTCTCCCTCGTGTCCCGATTTCCTGCTCTGAAAGCCCGTTGCTCGACCAGCTTCTGCTCCACGTTCCAGCCTCAGCAGCGTCTTAGCCTGCCCTCAAGCCCACTGTCCTATGCTTCATGCGGTCCATATTGTCTTTCTCAGCATTAACACAGGAGTATTTTCATCGTTATTTGTGTGGGCTTTCGTATCTATATTAGTCCACAACATTATAAATTCTGTAAGAATTCTGTAAATTCTTAGCCCCTCTGTCCTTCCTCGCCTTGTACTGTGTTTGGAAAATAGTAATACGGGCATGTCTTGTTCTATTGTGCTTCACAGATGCTTCACTCCTATAAAGTGAAGGTTTGTGGCAATTCTGTGTTGAGAAAGTCAGTTGGTGTCATTTTTTCACCAATGGCATTTGCTCACTTTATGTCTCTGTGTCACATTTTGGTGATTCTCTCGATATTTTGGACTTCTTCATTATTATTATATTTGTTTGTTACAGTGATCTGTGATCAGTGATTATAGCTTATTCAAAGCTCAGATGATGGTTAGAACTTATGCAAAGAATACAAAAATACCGATTTGAAGGGGCACCACCCTAATGTTCATAGAAGCAATGTCCACAGTTGCCAAACTGCGGAAAGAACCCAGATGTCTATTGACAGATGAGTGGATAAAGATGTGGTCTCCATATATACAATGGAATAATAGCTATCAGAAAAGATGAAGTTTTGCCATTACAATGATATGGGTGGAGTAGAGAGCATTATGCTAAGTGAAATAAGTCAGAGAAAGACAAATACCATATGATAGCAATAAAGTATTTTAAAATTAAGGTATGGAAATTGGTTTTTAGGCATAATACTACTGCACATTTAAATGACTGTAGTACTGTGCAAACACACATTTATGTGCACTGAGAAACCAGAAGAGGCCCCTGGACTCATCTTATCATGATATTCTCTTACTGCGGTGGTCTGGAGCCACGCCTGCAGTCTCTCCAAGGTACACCTATATTATTAAAAAAGCTTACAATTCACATACTATGTGTAGGGCAGTATTTTATACTCAAACTCAATTTTTAACCCCTAAGCCCTCTTTGAAGTAAGTACCAGAGTATTTTTCACTTTATAGATGAAGACCCTGAGGTAGAGAGACCCTACCTCGCTTGTCCAAGCTTCTGCAGCTGCCACGGGGCTAAGCCTGGGTGTGAACCCAGGCCTTCCAGCTTCAGAGTCTATGCTTCTGATGGTATGTTAAGGTGTTGTTTAACAAGTCTTTATCAAGTGGGGAAAAAAGGGAACTAGCACCAGAATGCCTCCAGCACCCTAACAGTCATGTATGGCCTTTTGAAGAAGTGAGAGATGAACTGACCTGGCGGTGTGAGTAGAAGTGAAATGCACTCCAGGAGACACAGGGTGGGGTTTTGGGGTGCAGAGGGAGGTGTGGGATGGCATGCTCCAGTTAAGACAGGCCTGCTGGCTGTGAGAGATCGCTTACTTGGAAGTGAGGGTGTCCATCGAGGCAGGGCTGAAGTCACTGAAGACTTTGTAAGTATTTTAAAGGAGACTTTATGGGAGTCAATGGAAAGGAGAAAGAGCCGTGATTTGCAGTTTGAGAAAACGGTCTATAGGAGAATCTGTCAGGGGAACTGTCACAGTGATGGAGTTGATGGACTTGCTGGCCTGGGCTGGAGGATGGTTTGCATGTAACTTACCTTGAGGACTTAGAGACAGCAGGGTTAGGTGACTGGATACAGGAACAGAAGGAAGGGAGAGAGATGAGTTACATGTTTCCGCTTATTCAGATGGGAGGCAGGAGAGGGATCAGTGCAGACTTCAAAGTGCCAGGGTGGTGTGCCAGTGGCCATGAGCACAACAGTTGTGGATGCTTCTCTTGAGCTTAACAGATGTGTGTGGGCCAGGGATATGAACGTGAGGTAGTGGACATAGTACCTGAAGCCCCACAGCCCAAGGCAGGAGCACGGAATGGCTAAGCATGTGGCCCCCACTGGCCCAGGTGGACAGCACGGGTGGGAGTGTTTCTGAGCCCTGGCTCCTCTGCTGTGACAGGCCATGCACCAGGTGTACCCCACCTGTTATGGAGTGCCTGTGGAGGCCTCTGGCACAAGGGAAGCATCCATTACAGTTAGGTTCTTCCCTTTGCTTCTCTATATTTAATATATTTTCTTAAAGATAACTCAAAAATTAAAGCTAACAAGAGGAGATTTTAAAGTCTGAAATATGAATAACAGATTAGCTATGTCTAACCAACAGTTTATTACACCTACTGCATTTTTAATTTAGTTGTCTATATGTACTTTATTTCTAAAATTTTGTGTATTTATTTTTCAAGTTGGCTCTTATTATTTGTATTTCTATGGTTCTTTTATTTTCCTTTAATCAGTATAAACCATTTATTATTGATTCTCCATCACAGAGTGGATGCTTAACTTCCAAGAATTATCATAGGAGTTGGTAGGAAAAAGACAGGATTCTATTTCCTAATTAAATACAGATTCTTATTTAAACTAAGAAAAAGAGAAAGAGAATAAAATTTAAAAACAAAAACCAAAAAAATACTAAAAACTCATTTAAGGTTGACTCTCAGATTTCCTTTTGACGGGTTTTGTTTAGACAGACCTACACTGTTTGCATTCTTCTCGTTTGGCAGTGATGTAGAGATAGAATCCATACATTATATGATTAAAGATCAAAAGTTAGTGCAGTAATAGAAAGGAAAGCATCTTTTCTGAATATAAAGATTAAGATTCAGAGTTGATAAACTGGATGCTAGATTTTTTTAGAAACGGGGTGGGGTGGGGATATTTTTTACTAAGTTCTTTAAGATAGTATCTTCAAATAAGCTATTGAATATGGGCCTTAGAATGAGCTGTAGATAATTGCAAAGATGCATTTATCCCAAATCCAGGGCTTGGGTATTTAATGTTGCCTATCCCTTTATAAGGATTCAGTGAGCTTTCTGATTAGATAAACACACTAAATTATCTCCCTGCAAGGTTCAAGGAGAAAAAGATAACACAGGGAGTGCATTAATGTTTTCTACACACATACACAGAGACCCCAGATTGTTCCTTCCTAATTTATCTGGGGACTTGCTTCATGCTAGCTCAAGCCCAAGAGTTGTATCAGTAGTTAAAATGAAATTATCACAGACACTGTGGTTGTAATTCATATGCTTCTGGTTTGGTAAAAGTTTTCATCATTCTAAAGTGCCTGACCATAATGGAAAATGACTGCATAACTTTTTTTTTTTTAAATCTCTCCTCAGTTCATTGCACACATAGAGCTTTATCCTTCCAATGCCCATTTTGGTGTAGTTCTGAAAAGTCACAGAAATTTCATATCAAATTGGAAAATGTCAAGTACATTTAATTTTACGTTTGACAGTTGATGGGTAGTTTCCTTCATTCTATTTCTCCATTTTACTTCTTAAGATGGGAAGACTTCTCAGATTAATATGCAGACGCCCATTAAACAGACCAGCTTTGAGACTTCTTTGAAATAAAGGTACATTTTGGGCTCTAAATTCTCTCTTCTCTTTGAGCCCCCTGACAATTATTTCCTGTCCTGTATTTGTCACAGCCCATAACAGCTTTCCTCTAGCAGCTTCTGCTTTAGAGGAGGTCAGGATCCTAAAGGCACATCTCAAAGGATTCTGATGCTGTCCATTCCCCACCTTCTACCTCTGTTTCTCTTGTCTACTAGATTGTTCTAGAAAGCACTTTACTGTCCTCAATAAGCTCATGGTCTGGCCAAGTAAGATATAAATAAATATATCTACACGGAGTATAGCTATCACCCATTTATATTATGTATTTGTATGTAGATACAACTAACTGTCATAGAGATAGCTACGTTAGTGGCATAAAACCGCGTTTTCATATCAAGTAGCATGAATTGTTTTATTTTAACCAGGATTTCGGGATGTCTGTATGGATGTCTGAGCTGGGCCTCAATGGTACATGTCAATTATACCTAAAAACAAAAGGGATAAACAAGTAAAAACCTCCAAAAATAATTAGAATTCAAAATGGATCACTAGTGTCCAAATCCCTGCATACTAAGGTCCTGGGAGCAGATGAGAGAGGTTTATATAGACGTGCCCTCGGTTTTCTTTGTGATAATAAGACGATAATGACTTATTCCTACAGGTGTTCCTGCTTTGTCCTCTCCCGTTACGCCAAATCCCTCAATTTTAGCCGGTGTCTTCTCATATTTCACTGAAAAGATCAAGTCGTACCTGAATTTTTTGTGCACTTCCTCAGATTTTGCATTCTATTACAATATCTCTGGATTGTAATCTTTATGGATTCCCTCCACCCTTGTTTTTATCATGATAGGACTTATCTCTCTTCTCAACTAAGGCCAGTCCTTGGCCGTGGCCTTGATGCCCTCCCTGTGCATCTGCGCTGAGACCTCTTGCTCCATCTGTTTCTCCTACTTTCTTATCCCATTATCTGTTTCGCCTCCTCTCACATGTGCTTATCTATGGACACGTTTTTAACTCAAAAACAATATCTTTTTCTCAGCAACCTCCACAAGTTTCTATATTCTTCTTTCGTTGACCACAAGTACCTTGACAGTAACTACTGTACAAAGTATACAGTAATTACTGATGGTAATCAATGATTTCTCAGTCATTTAATCCACATACTGGTGTCGAATCTTCTCCCTTCCTGATCTTTCCACATAATTTGATGTTCTTGGCCCACTGGTCTTGTTGGATCTCTCTCATCCTTTGACTTCTGTGTTCTTGTATCTATTGCTTTGCTTTGGATTCTTTCTTGTCATAGTTTATTTAGGATGGAACATAACCATTTCCTAAAGTGTTTCCTGTTGCTATCTTACTACTTTTCTGTAATCTCACTTGTGTGTGTGTGCACGTGTGTGTGTGTGTGTGTGTGTGCGTGTATGACTATAAGTATTGTCTTCACTTGGGTGACTTTTAAATCTCAAATTTTTGTTGGGTATCATCATTGGTATGTTATGCAGGCATCTCAGACTCACTCCATATAAATCCCAGCATCAACCAAAACTTCATTTTCCATTCCCTAATCCTGACTGAGCTCTTTCTGACTTCTGTTTCTATGAGGAGTTTTGCTAATAACTTGTTCTCCAAGTTACTTGGGTTTATAATCTGGATATGACTTAGCCTCTTCTCACTACTTCAGTAACTATTTCTGAATGTTTCCATGCCTCTAGATCTACTCTCAGTCGAATCTTTCACATCTTTTCTCTCCTTTAAATATCATGGCTATCACTCTATTTCACACCCCATGCGCTGTCTCATATAATTGAGAAAGGTGTTTATTGACCAATGTTAAGGGTGCCACCACATAGAGTATAACATGAAGAGTCTCCCTAGGGCTCTGGACTAGACAGTCTGTAGATATGTATCACCTTCCCAGCATCCCCAGACCATGAACCACTGTCAACAGACTCCAGGCCAGTCTTCTAACCCCTTCTTCTCTTTAAACTCAAGCACTCCACAAATCATCTTCCATAAAGTTTGGTGCCAATCATAACATCATCCTATGAGACAGCTTCAGTGGCTCTGTTATATCTTACTGAAGGAAGTGTTATCCCCTTAATATTGTAACAAAGGTCTTTGTCAAAATGTGCCTAGTTTCCAAATGTGTTTTGTGCTCTTATGAAACATAACAATTTTTAAAACTTTTTTTTTAATTTTTATTTATTTATGATAGTCACAGAGAGAGACAGAGAGGCAGAGACACAGGCGGAGGAAGAAGCAGGCTCCATGCACCGGGAGCCCGATGTGGGATTCGATCCCGGGTCTCCAGGATCGCGCCCTGGGCTAAAGGCAGGCGCCAAACCGCTGCGCCACCCAGGGATCCCGAAACATAACAATTTTTAAAAAAATATTGCCATGAATGAAGACCTGTTTGCTATTTCAGATACAAATTGGTTGCTATTTCAAATATAAATTGGAACTAATTTAGCACAAACAGATTCTCTCGGGTATCTGAGTAAGTGTAACAATAACACAATACCAAAAAAAAAAAAAAACAATCTTATCAAGTTTGGGAAGCAGTTCAGTTTTCAGACTCTCACTATCAGGAATTCACAATGCTTGTTATATATATATATATATATATATATATATATATATATATATATTCAAGAATATATATATTCTTGTTTTTTATATGTATATATTCAAGAAAAAATATATATACTCACATACATATGTATTCATGTTAAAAAAATTTATCCACAGCCCTTGCTAAAGATGTGAAGGCAGATTCTACTCTAGGGGACTCCTACGATGGGGTTTTGCAGTACTGGAGATGGACCAGGCTCAACTCTGAACACAACAGAAATTAGTGGAGATTTGTAGCCAAGGTGGTCAAGGGGTCAGTGGATGGAAGTTACCCAGAGGAAACACGAAGGCCAGGGCATTTTGGCTAGACCATCAGTTTCTTGCTGAGGCCAGAGTGGTAATATACCCACATTGTGGATGAGGGACTCAAGCCAATATCAAGGTTGGGGGTTTTTCGCTAGTGATCCAACAGAGTTCTTGTTAAAACTGAACTGATCTGGCCCAGGGCAGAGTCTGAGGTCATGGCCATTATGGTGGAGAGGACTCTGAGGGAGTCAGGCCAAGGAGAGAGTCTTTGTAGCCCTCTGGATTGCTGACTCTGAACTCAGCTCCCAGCAGCTCCCAGTGTCTCTGTGTCCCAGGTAAAAACACAACAGTCTGAGAGGACAGGGTCTCTCTGCTCCACGTAGCAATGGCTCTTATGCTCTCCAGTATTTAGGCCACTTCACAGTCATTTCCTTCACTAAAATTTTCCTTGATTCCTTAAGAGATTGTGTGCTCTTTCCTCTGAATCCCCTGGAATATGAACATATTTTGTCAAAACCAGTATTTATTTTTACATAGCATACTGGATCAACAGAACGCATCCTCACAGACTCATTCACTCTTTCAGGGAATCTTCTGTTGCCTTACTTGACTTTGTCTTATCCCTGTCACACAGCAGACACAATAATACCTGCTTTAGAATCAGTCCTCCGTAAATAACTGTTAGAGCAAAATGCATTGAGATCGTTAGATCTTGAGTTACTGTATCCCCAGTCCCTTCAAATTACAGAAGAAGAAAGCCATCCTGGTCTTCAAGATCATTCTCTGCTACTCCACGTGGCCATTCTTCCTCCTATCCCTGGCTGCCTCCCACTTGGAACACTTGATGCAGTCCCATGATGCTGCGTTGGGAGCTGCTCTACAGACACAGGGTCATTTAATCAGGCACCCTTTAATTTGTCAGTCTGGATTTCCTCCTTAAGTATGTGCTTCCACATTTTCAATCCAGTGTGATTCTGAGAGTACACTCTGTACATTATTGATGTCTAGAGTCTGGAGTGTAGCATTTTGAGTTAAAACCAGCTACTTAATTACACTGCTTGATGACTGATTATCCTAGATAGTGATTTGTATTTCTATGGGATTGATCATTTTGGGAAGCCTAAGGTGCAATATTCCCACCTGCTGTCTCTGTCTCATGGGCAGATTTACATATTTGACTAAATGCCGTTCACACTTTGATGAAATTTAAATTAATTATACCTACTTAAGGTTTATGTAAAAATGCCCAATTGCTGGGGACTCTGGAAGAATCTCCACTAAATCTCTAAGTTCAATCCAGATGCCAAAAATGAATGAACCTTAAGTATCCTTCCAAAACAGATTTAGTGATGTAACCCAACCACATTTGCCAGAGTTATCCAGATAGTCAATGACATGTATCACTGAGATTGGGCTACATGATAATTTGGTAAAAAGAGTAAGCATTTAATGTTGGTTATGATAAATAATATGGTTTGGGGGCACCTGAGTGGCTCAGTGTGTTAAGCATCTGCCTTGGGCTCAAGGCATGATCCTGGGGTCCTGGGATGGAGTCCCACATCAGGCTCCCTGCTCGTGGGGAGTCTGCTTCTCCCTCTGCCTCTGTGCTTGCTCTTTCTCTCTCTCTCTCCCCCTCCCTCTCTCTAGCTCCCCCTCTGCCCCTCCCAGCCCCCATGCTTGCTCGCTCTCTCTCAAATAAATAAAATCTTTACAATAAATACATGACATGGTTTTCCTACCCCAAATTAAATTATCTGAGACTAGCTTAGGGAAAATTAAGAAAAAAGTCACCCTAAGACTGGTTGTGCTTACCATTGCATTGCTGGCCTCCCAACTGAAACCTAAGGAGAAAATCCAAAGGAAAAGAGGGGCTGATATGTCGTTGGGATCCAGATCGTAGTGTGGCAGGAGTCTGTCCTCGTGTTAAAGAGCTTTGGAAAGTGATCGGCAGCAGCCCTGAGCTGCGGAGGGGTGACTTCCACTGGGATCACTCTGTGGGAGAATGCCCGGCGAATGATGGCTCTGCGGTCCTGCTCTCATGCTGTTGGAACGCACAAAAAATGCTGAATTAGGACAGAATACTCTGGGAAGTAGTTCACTCTCTGTGTATAAAGTAAATTTTTTTATTAAGCGTTTTGACATTAGCTTAATATCATCTGTAAAGTTCATGGAGACCTGGGGTTGCTATGGAAACGGATGCTGGGGGAGGCCCGGGGGTGGGGGGAGAGCCCCATAATACACACCCTGAGATTCCCTTCTTCACCTTCTTGCTTTCCCAGCTTCTTGGGTTTAGTCTGTCAGTGTTTTTGTGAGTGAAATTTTGAAAGTGCTTTGCAGGGCTTATTTTTCTATCACTACTCCGGCAATTGAAAATTGAGTAAACACCATCAGGCCCGATTCACTTATGCGGGGCCTCGTGATGCTAATTGCCGCTCCCTAAGTAGTACATATTGTTGGCACAGAATTCGCGTTGCTGTGCCTTCAGAGCATCAGTTCGGTGACAGCTGCAGTCAGTCCTCCTCTCGCTATTGAGGCTCAGGTGCGTTCTCCCTGCTTTCCTGTCTCCCTTTGTGAGGCTGATTGATGATCTCCGTTTTCTGTGCCTCCCATTGATGCTGCAGTGCTGGCCTTCCGAGAGGCTGGGGTGCCGGGGGTCACCTGGATTCCCGCTGCCCAGCTCGTACCCCGGGTTCTCTCCTGTATTATCGCCTTTCCTCTCCACTATCACCACTTCATGCCCCAAAATAAGAGGAAGCAGGTTGGAGGAACAGCTAGCCAGGCTCTGTTGACTAAGTGAAAGTTGCATGAATACATTTAGTTGAATAACAGAATATTTTAGTAAATTCATCTCTTGGTTCGCATAAAGCAGCTTTTATTGTGGTTAGTTAATGATTCCAAAATACTTCAAGGTGTCTTGCACCTCCAGATCACACTAGAGTTGAGAGGCTAAATAAAGCATGCACCCCATAACAATGTCCAGGGAGGGCAAACGGAAGACTCCAGAGAATAGGGCAGTGATGGGAACGCCATGGACAGCGCCGTCTTACGGAGACCAGGTCACAGAGATAACGTCCGTCCTGGGTCACAAGTGTAGGATCCTGGATTAGCTAGCACAAGGCAGAGTGAAATATATTAAAATGCTAGAAGGATTCTTGCTCTGGACCCTCTTTATTCTTACTCTCTGCACCTGAGCTAACTTTCCTTTTGATTATACGTGCTACCAAATAGTTGTGCCAGGTGTGAAACTAAAATCATGACCTTGCTGCAGGATATCCAAGTTAATGAGTAAGATTGCAATCTTTCCATGGATTGACCAACATTAGCTAAATAAGCATCTTGGTCCAGTCAGCTGTGGTCAGGAGGTCAGAATGAGTTATTCATTCATTCAATACAATTGCATTAACATAAGTTACTATTAATTTATTTTATTCCATACTTGAGCTGGGCATTATAGCATAAACATGATGGTTGTAGGAGCACCTGTGCATATCCTATATCTCAACCAAAGGAGAGCATTGGTTGAGCAAACACCCCAAAGGATCAGAGGATAAAACTCACAGGTGCATTTTACAGAATGTTTTGTGTATGTATATGTGTGCATGTGTTTAATTTAGCTGTATGACATTGAGGAATCTGCAGAAGTAGCTTCCATATTTAAAAAAATCATTTTAGAAGAATGAGAATTTAGATCTAAAATGGACAAGCAGAAACAGATTCAAAAGCTTGTTAAACAAATTTGGCAAAAATAATGTCATGTTTCTTTTAAGTTAATTGCTTTGGGTATTTCTTTTATGACTTTGTATTATTAAAATGGGGCTTGAGGGGATCCCTGGGTGGTGCAGTGGTTTAGCGCCTGCCTTTGGCCCAGGGCGCGATCCTGGAGACCTGGGATCGAATCCCACGTCAGGCTCCCGGTGCATGGAGCCTGCTTCTCCCTCTGCCTGTGTCTCTGCCTCTCTCTCTCTCTCTCTCTCTCTGTGACTATCATAAATAAATAAAAATTAAAAAAAATTTAAAAAAAAATAAAAAATAAATAAAATGGGGCTTGACTATATGCTATCAAGCTTGTCCCAAAGACTCTGAATTATGAAGTGGGAAAAATACATGTGTGTGTGTGTGTGTGTGTGTGTGTGTGTGTGTGTGAGATTATGGGATCATGAGAAAAGAGTTACTGCATTTTCAGAAATGTTTTCAAACTGGTCTTACAAAGAATTTCTCGAAACACAGATTTCATTTAAAACAATAACAAAAACAGTTTTTTTTTCAAGAGCTACAACAGGTTATTTTTAACTAAGATTAAATGGCTTTCTCAGAATCAGAAACTGTTTAGACATTTTAAGTATCTTCATCATCTAACTCTGATCTCAAAGCAGAATAGAAATGAGAATAGCCTTTGGCATTAACAAAATTAGTATTTCTGGATGAAGCATGTATTACTTTATCAAGCATATGGATTTACAGATTGTACAATAAATAACCATAAAAGGTGGAACAGGATACACCTTTCTGAGTTAGCAGAGGAAAGGAAGAGACAAGAGGGACCAGTCAGGCAAGGACACACACAAACAAGCTGGAAGTGCCTGAGAACAGCAGCAAACACACTTCTTGGGGATCTTTGCAATAAATAAATCACTCTGCCTGAGATCACATCCTAACAATTACCCTACTTCTTTCTTTTCAAAGCATTTCCTGCATTTCCTTTATACTTTTTTTCCCAGGGCTAGACTGAACCATTAACTACAGCAAACAGAGCAGTGAAAACACGAGGATAAAGTGATCTTAACCATGGTGGGGGTGCTCATTATGGCCATGGAGTCACTGCTAAGGATCCAGGATTTTATTTATTTTTTTTTAATTTTTATTGATTTATGCTAGTCACACGCTAGAGAGAGAGAGGCAGAGACACAGGCAGAGAGAGAAGCAGGTTCCATGCACCGGGAGCCCGACGTGGGATCTGATCCCGGGTCTCCAGGATCACACCCTGGGCCAAAGGCAGGCGCTAAACCGCTGCGCCACCCAAGGATCCCAGATCCAGGATTTCAGAAAACAGTCCTAACACTTAGGAAACAAGAGCAACAGCAAGAGCGTCGTTATGAGTGTCCACCACGTGTCACGCAGTGTAATGACCATTTAATATCTTTATCTTAATTCCTGTTAGTACTAAAAAAAAAGCATTTTCATCTCATTTTTGCATTTGGCAAAATTAAATATCAGAGAATTTTTAAAATGTCTAAACTCCATTATGTAAATCCGAGCTTGCTAATGGAGTTGCCATTAGCCATGAGTGACTATTTAAATTTAAATACAAATTAGATAAAGTTAAAAATTTAGATCCTTAATCATATTCACATGTCATGAATTCAGTAATTGCATGTGCTTGGTGGCTAAGGTATCAGATAGTCCAGACTGAACATCTCCAGCATTTCAGGAAATCTACTCTGTGGTAGAAAAGCCTAGATTCTAAACGCGCATTGCCACAGAGTCTGTGCTCTGTCCTCTTCTGTAATGTATGGATCATCCTTATACTGATTCAGCTAAAGTTCATACCCCAAGGTATTGCTCTATTTAATTATCCTATTTCTATTCTTTTAGAAACTAATGAACATAAAAATAAATCTATTGAATATTTCTCTGACTACTGGTTATATATGATTACAAAAGTATTAGTTTTTCTTTTTTGCATTAAAGAGCTTAGAATGAATTTTTAAAACCCACTTCAGGGAAAAATATTCACAAATAGGGTCCTCATCAAAATCATTGCTGCCTTCTGCACATGGTTATATGCAGACAAGCTCCTGTCCCCTGAAGGTACAGTGGTTATCAGAACACACGGTGATTCCCTGTCCTGAAGAGGTTTCATTTTGGGAGACAAGTTTACAATTATTTGTAGTAGGTTAGAAAGTAATTGATTCAGAAATATAAGAAGGAAGTATAGTGGAGATTACAATTTGAAATTGGGTTTCAGATACTACAGAGCAGTACAGATGACGTCTGAGTACAGATGTGAGGTCACTGATACCCAGCCAGTTCAGTAAATGGTACCCATCATGGCAGGGAGAAGAACAAGGACGGAGGCTCCAAGGCAATCCAGAGGCATGTCTGATGAGTCCAGAGCATCAGGAGAGGCCAGAGCATGGTGCTTGATGGGCAAGGGGGAAGAGAAGGGACCCCTGCCAGTTACTTTGGGCCATAGTATTAGTTTACTTTGTCAACAGGGCTGGGCCAGAGTGTATCCAGATAGATGGATGTGTGCATACAGGTGTTTCCAGATGATGTTGGCATGTGAATGCAGACTGGGTGAAGGAGATCACCCTTGCTAATACTGGTGTGCCCCACTTGTTCTGTCCAGGGCCTGTGTGTGACAGATGGCAGAGGAAGCATAGACTCGCTCTCTGCTTGAGCTGGAGCATTCATTCTCTCCACCCTTGGAACTGAGTGCTCCTGGGTCTGGGGCTGTCAGGCTCATGTAAGGACTTGCATCATCATCCCCCAGCTCTCAGGCCTCAGTGCTTGAACTGGAACCAGAGCACCAGCTCCCCTGGGCCTTTAGCTTGCAAACAGCAGGTCAGGACTTCTCAGCCCCTGTGATCACACAGGCCAGCCCCTGATAATGCATCTCTGTCTGTTTATCTGTGTCCTGCTAGTTCTGTTTCTCGGGAGACCTGTGGCTGATACAACCATGTGGGTCACTTAAAAAATACTTGGTGTTTGCTGAGAGAAATGAGGAGGCCCCAGAAGTAAACCCTTTCACATACAGAATGTGCTAAGAAGAGTTCTATCAGAACCACGTATTTTGACAAGTACGTGAAGTCCTCATTAGTGAGTCTGACAATCTCTGTGTAAGCATATATCTGCATTTAGATTAAGTTACTATTCTTTAGTTATCCATTATACTTAAAACAAACTGTACGACCATACTTCAATCAGTAAGTGCCTGCTAAGAACACTAAGGATCCTCATTTGGCAGATGGTGTTCTAAGTACTTTAAATCAGATTTTATCAAATGCTTCCCAGGAGCTTGAGTGACTTGCAAGATGATTTGGCCCCTTTGCCCTGGACGGGGAGTGGAATCAGTTGTGCTCTGTGATCCCAAAAGTTTATAGTCTGGTGGGAAGAAGCATGCATGCAGACAAGTAGTCCTTCCCACTCCTCACAAACCTAGTGGAGACATCTGTGATATGCCATGCATTAATATGTATCTTAATAGTTCCATACATTATCTAAGGAAATTCAGCTAGATACAAGGACTTTATACACATTCTCTCTCTTTCAGAAACAGAAGCAGATATGGTAATTATGAGTTCTCAGTGTTTTTTCCCTTGATTTCCCACTTGGAAGGCACAGTAGTTGTTCAGCGCTGCTAAAAGACATACACACGCGCCTACCACTAATACCACTAATGTATGGGAGTACTCAGAAGAACCCCTTCCTCTAAAATCAGATTTATGCCAGCACCAGGGCTTGCAGGTGTGCTCTTGAAGGAATGGTACTGAAGATCACTGCGTATCAGTGCAGTGTGCCCGGTCCTGCAAATTAACTTCCTGTGACCTGAGGATACATATGAGCATTGTGGCTTTTGAAACCTTTACAGTTTATAGGATACTCATCCAACCTACAGATATTGGATTGCATCCTCGAGAGCTTTGTCTTTTCCTGTCATGCATTTCATTCAACACATATAGTCTCTTACTGCTCCTTCTGATTCTCTGTAAGAAGGAATCATGTAGTAAAGGAAAGCTTAAATCCATAGGCATTTTGTTTAAATCAGTGGCAGCTCAATATTCTAGAGATGAATATATGTTTAACTACTTATTACACGGACTTTGTATTGCTTGGAATAATCAGTACATTTTACAATGAATCTGGGGATTACCAGCTCCAAACCATTTCCAAATAGATATAACACTGGATTTATTCACCAGATTTCCATAGATGAATTCCTGAGGCTGAGTGATGTAGCTATTTATAAAGTGGGATATTTGTTTCTTACCCAGAGTATGAGGATAGTAACAAGAAATGGGAATAGTAAATCCTTTCATCCAAGTTCAGCTGACTTAAAAACAAACTTACTTACCTTCAATTAGTTACCTGAAAACATTTTACCAAAATGTCCACATGATAATTAATGTTCCTCATGATTAAGTCACTTAAAATTTAACCAAAATTGAGAGGGTGTTAGTATTTTGTAACAATTTTATGTATTAGTGATTATATAAATTTGATAATTTTTTCTCAAACACTTGCTAACGTATGTATGTCAAACTATTTCACATAATCACAGTGCTGTATGACTGCTAGGGCTTATAGGAATGTTTTTCAGTATCCTCATGGAAATGGACTTTATATCCTAACATCTTGAGAACTTCTGATAAGAATATGACTTTGATAAAGAGTTTGTATCAATCAGGGTAGCCTAGGTTATACTGTGGTGATGATTCAATATCTTATTGTCTTCAGATAGCAAAGGTGTATTTTTAATCATGCTGCAGGCATGCCACAGGTCTCTGGGGATTCTGTCCCATGTTGTCCTCATCTGGGGACCCTAAGTGCAGGGAGCCCCCTCACCTGGGTTTGCTAGTGGTCACTGCTGCACGAGAAGATGGGGGATTGTGCACCAGCTCTTAAAGGCATCTGCCTGAAAGAGGCGCTCACTTTTTGCACACATTTCATTGGACAACACAAATCACATGATCATGTTGAACTTCCAGGAAGAGGGAATTAATTGTATGCACTTGTATTGTGTGTCCAGAATGAAGAGACCAGAAATGTTAGCTGTATGTAACAATGTCTGTTTCAAGGTTCATATAGAAGGGACCAAAAGGAGAAAGGGAAGGAGAGAGGAAGTCAGAGGAAAGAAAGAAAGGGAGGAGGGAAGGAGAGAGAGAAAAGAAAAACAGAAAAGGAAAGAAAAGCTACTTAAGATACTAAACTCATACATCTGTGTGTGTGTGTGTGTGTGTGTGTGTGTGTGTGTGTGTGTGTATCTTTTCACAGCAAGCATAGAAACATTAGTTTATACCTACAGTTTGTAAGGTGGGTCAGGAAAGGCTTCTGAGATGAGGTGATATGAGCATGAGAGCAGAAGAGAAATAGGAATTTACCCAGCAGAAAGAGAGGTGAAAGGGACTCTAAGTCTGAGATGAGCATATTTGAAAATATAGAATCAACAAAGACCACGATTCAGCAACTAGACCCACTTTTTGTTTATTTAGTTTTTAAATGTCTGGGCGTGATGGCTTGGATTCTTGGTCATCAGCTATTTATTCCCCTTCCTATCATGTGTAGGACGAACATATATTTCTGCCCCACTGATTTATTTTAGGCATGACCATGTGACTTCTCTGGCCATCAGAATGTAAGTTTAATTGAAAGGGTGCAAATTCTGAGCATTGACATTAAAAGGTGCCATGTATTTCTGTTTGCCTCCTGGCAGCATGAACATGCCCAGGTAGTTTTCTGTCCAGTCTGGGCTGGTGAGTGAGGCGTGGGAAGTATCATTCAAATAGCAAACCTCCCAGTCTATACACGGGGTAATAGATGCTTTTTATTATATTACTGAATCTTGTGGTGGTCATTTTGTTACACAGCATTATTGTATTTGTAGCTGACATAACCATAGAAAACTTACCAGTATTTTAAGTTTTTTAAGGCAGAGATGAGTGATATTGGTTTTTAAGTTTTAATATTCCAAAGAATTTTAAAGTCAAATATTTTGAAGAAGAAAACTAGTATGTAGTATCTGTTTTACTTATATGGGAAGGGCAGGGGCGCATGTCTTTGACTTCTTGAAGAAAAAAGTTCTAGACAGAGTAGATTTCTGTTTGGAGTTCTGTCCAGCTTCCACCGGATGGAGTAACCAAGACAAGGAAGACGTTGACTGTGCTAGCACTCTGCTTCCCACGGCCATCTGCCTGTATAGCCTATACAGAGATTATTAACAGGTTAGTGAAAGTTGGAAGTTTTTTATGCTTTAAATCAAACCTGATCTGAATTACTTCTAGAAGAAATTTCTCATATGTAGATACCACATTCCTTGTTTTCAGTACAGACTTGGACCTGGAATGTAATGGTTAAAAACTTGGGCACCTGGGTGGCTCAGTCAGTGAAGCGTCTGCCTTTGGCTCAGGTCATGATCTCAGGGTCCTGGGATCAAGCCCCATGTCTGACTCCTTGCTCAGTGGGAAGTCTGCTTCCCTCCCCCCCTTCCTCTGTATCCCTTCTCCTTCTCTCTCTCTCTCTCTCTCTCTCTCAAATAAATAAATAAAATCTTAAAAAAAAAAAAAAAAAAACTTGGATCTGGAGGAAAACAGAGCTGGGAACTTGACCCTGATACTTATTAGCTGTGTTGCCTGAGATAAATTATTGAACATATATAAACCTGAGGTTAGTCGTATAAATAATGAGGGTAATAGTATCACCTATTGCACCTATTACCTATTGAGCCATATAAATAATGAGGATAATAATATTACCTATTGCACTTGGTTATTCTAAGCTAATATATGTAAGTATATTTGGCATAGTGCTTGGCACAAAGGAAGAGCTCACCCAGTATGTGCCAATGACAGAAACACTGATGATGATGATGATGATGACTTTCTGCTGGTCAGCTTCTGTGATTATTTGAAGACAGAAAAGCAAATAACTGTTCATGTTGTCACCTTACAGATTCTATTGACTTTTTAGTGTTTGGTATTTGGTTAGCCTAAAGGAGAAACTGTTATATGGAAAGTTTGTTCAGGTGCTTGTTATTCTAATACAGCACACACAAAAAAAGAGCATTTAACCTGTTTTAATCTATAATATTTCCAGTGTATAATCACCTTTTTGGCAAAAGTACAGAATTAAAAGTATTTTTAATGAAAATGTGAGGTTAGAATAACTGAAAATTTCCTTGTACAGTGATGTTTTATTTATTTTTTAAGTTATTAATTATGCTTTATTTTTTTTAATTTTTATTTATTTATGATAGCCACAGGGAGAGAGCAAGGCAGAGACACAGACAGAGGGAGAAGCAGGCTCCATGCACGGGGAGCCCGACGTGGGATTCGATCCCGGGTCTCCAGGATCGCGCCCTGGGCCAAAGGCAGGCGCCAAACCGCTGCGCCACCCAGGGATCCCTATGCTTTATTTTTAAAATTAATTCCACTGTAGTTAACATACAGTGTTATATCCGTTTCAGGTGCCATGTTTAAAAATATGAATACAGAGACACCTGGGTGGCTCAGCAGTTAAGAGTCTGCCTTCAGCCCAGGGTATGGTCCTGGAGTCCTGGGATCGAGTTCCACATCTGGCTCCTGCATGGAGCCAGCTTCTCTCTCTGCCTACATCTCTGCCTCTCTCTCTCTCTCTCTTTCTCTCTCTCTTTTTCTCTGCTCTGTCTCTCATGAATAAATAAATAAGATAAAATAAAAATAAAAATACGAATACATTGTATTATCTAGTATGCCCCAGTTTAAATCAAATGGATAGAAATTTTCATTCTTTCAGAACTTAATCCTCAGTTGTTCTCTGCTCTTCACCCACATGAAGACCTCATCACCTATGTTACTAGACAGATAAACAGACTGTTAAAACTATTTTCATATTTTTGTGTGAGCTCATATAACAGTAAACTTTCATGATGCAAGATACATCATCATTTGAAACATTACCTTAGTGATAACATCAGAGAATATCTAAAATCATGTAATTAGTTTTAGAAATGAAGACTGAGTGTCAGTGACCACATTTTGACAGGTTAAAAACAATGATGGAAAAAAGGCTTGTTCAGGAGCCAGGCTCCATTCATCATGTACATGAATGATATAGTCATAGTCCTTTTCTGTCCCCATTTTCCTTTGTGTCCTTTGACACAAGACACAAGGTGCTGTGTGCAGGGTGCTATTCTGGGTGGCAGAAGGTGTATGAAGGCTACACTTAAGAATAAGACATGGATTTCTCAAAGTGCTTTAAACAAAAGCAAGAGAAAAAATAACTTTTATTGGACAGGGTTCTCTTCGTTGCAAGTACAACCTGCCTCTCACTACCTTCATCAAAAAAGGAAATGAGTAGACCCTGGGAATGAAGGCTCTCATAAATAGTGAATGCTAGATTCAGGCACAGCTGGTTACAACCATGGGACGTTTCAAGATTGATCTCCCTCTGTCATTCAGGTCTGCTCTTCTTCACTAGGGCTTCATTTTCCTGAATACTCGGTGGGCACTGCAGCTCCTGGCAGCTCCAAGCCATCATTTGCCTTTTCATTAGCAAGCTTTAATATATTTACATCTGAATAGACTATTCATATTTTTCACATTCCTTTATGTGCTATTCTTTTTTTTAATGTTTTATGTTTTTTATTCATGAGAGAGAGAAAGAGGCAGAGACATAGGCAGAGGGAAAAAGCAGGCTCCCTGCAGGGAGTCTGATGCAGGACTGGATCCCCGGCCCTCTGGATCATGCCCTGAGCTGAAGGCAGATGCTAAACCATTGAGCCATCCAGGTGCCCCTCGATGCGCTATCCCTGATCCCTAACATGCCCTCTCCTCTTTGTTTAACTGGTCAATTATTAATATTTATTCAAATATTAGTTTAGATTTTACCTCCTTCAGGGAGCCTTCCCTGATTATGTGAGATTTTATCTCTTAATTGTGTGCTAATTATACCATCTGTTCAGCCCTTCCGGCATTTATTACATGATTGTAAATGTCTGGTTTTATTTCTCTATCTTCAATCTGAAACATGATGCCTGTCAGAAAGTAGATGCTCAGTAGCAATATGCTTTCCAAAACAACTCAATTCCTGTTTTCATGGAAAAATATCTTCCTGTTAAAAGTAACTATCTAAAAAAGAAAAACAAAACAAAACAGTAATCTGTCTTTGATCTTTGTAGGCATTTCTCTTCTGATGAAAAATGGGATGAAAGTATTTATCTTTTAATAATTTGCAAGATGCCTCTCCTACCCTCCTCCTATTTCTGCACTCCCTACCCCATACCTCTCGATATTAGCATGCAGACAGTTTGCTCCCATCAAAAGAGTCAGTCTGATGTGGGGACAATGATTCATTTTAGCAGATTGCATCTGTCTGGAAAGAGATAGTGGCATTCCTCTAAAATTGTATATCAGGTGAGATTTCTCAGAGAAAACCAATTGAATAAAAAAGAAGCAAAGACTATTCTGTGATAGGTACTACATATTTATATTATTATAAGCAATAACTTATTTTCTTCCCTTCCCTTCCCTTCTCCCTCCTCCTTTTATATTCTTCCCTTGTCTCCTTCCTCACTTCCATTTCTTCTTCCTTCATGTACCATTGGTTGTCCTCTACCACTATCACTAACACCACCACCACCATCACCAGCATCACCACCATTACCACCACTATCACCATTATCACTGCCATCATCACCACCATCACCACCATCACCACCACCACCACCATCACCATCACCATCACCACCACCTCATGATCAGGATCATCATCACTATCAACTACAGTTGGATAACTGGGGTTTCAAATTCAAGCACTTGAACAGAACCGGCTGGGAATATATGTGCATAATATCAGTTTATACGTGATGTAAGGTTATAGGTGCCACACTTCTTGGTGAGATTCTAAACATTAACACCTGTTTTCTCAAACCCCTGTGCAGATTAAAACAAACAAATGCTTAAAAATAGAAAAAAAGAATAGTTGATCAAATGAATATGTCAAGATGTGTTCTGCCCCGATTGTCAGTTTGCTATCTCTACTTTAAGGTGTACATGGCTGTATAGGTTAAATGAACTACATGGCAGAAAGTTCAAGACCTAACCACTAACCTCCCATGGACTGCTGTGTCACAGGATATGATCTAATACAATGGTTAAAAGCACAGGCATTGGGACTAGAGAGCATCAATATTGTCCCATCTCCCTGACTATGTGACTGTGGTCAGATCACGTGACTTCTCTTCGTCTGTTTTGTCATAGGTCATAGTAAGAATTACGTAGTAATAAATATAAAATACTAGGATTGTGTCAGGTGTGAAGTAATATATGTCTGTATATTATGTTTCCCTTCTTTAGCTAAAATAAATGGACCTATGGGCAAGTGATGCGGAGCATTTTCTCATGTGCTTGTTGGCCATGTCTATGTCTTCCTCTGTGAGATTTCTGTTCATGTCTTTTGCCCATTTCATAATTGGATTGTTTGTTTCTTTGGTGTTGAGTTTAATAAGTTCTTTATAGATCTTGGAAACTAGCCCTTTATCTGATATGTCATTTGCAAATATCTTCTCCCATTCTGTAGGTTGTCTTTTAGTTTTGTTGACTGTATCCTTTGCTGTGCAAAAGCTTCTTATCTTGATGAAGTCCCAATAGTTCATTTTTGCTTTTGTTTCTCTTGCCTTCAAGGATGTATCTTGCAAGAAGTTATTGTGGCCAAGTTCAAAAAGGGTGTTGCCTGTGTTTTCCTCTAGGATTTTGATGGAATCTTGTCTCACATTTAGATCTTTCATCCATTTTGAGTTTATCTTTGTGTATGGTGTAAGAGAATGGTCCAGTTTCATTCTTCTGCACATGGCTGTCCAATTTTCCCAGCACCATTTATTGAAGAGATTGTCTTATTTTCCAGTCGATAGTCTTTCCTCCTTTGTCGAATATTAGTTGACCATAAAGTTAAGGGTCCACTTCTGGATTCTCTATTCTGTTCCATCAATCTATGTGTCTGTTTTTGTGCCAGTACCACACTGTCTTGATGACCACAGCTTTGTAGTACAACCTGAAATCTGGCATTGTGATGCCCCCAGCTATGGTTTTCTTTTTTAAAATTCCCCTGGCTATTTGGGGTCTTTTCTGATTCCACACAAATCTTAAGATAATTTGTTCCAATTCTCTGAAGAAAGTCCATAGTATTTTTATAGGGATTGCATTAAACGTGTAAATTGCCCTGGGTAGCATTGACATTTTCAAGATATTAATTCTTCCAATCCATGAACATGGAATATTTTTCCATCTCTTTGTGTCTTCCTCAATTTCTTTCAGAAGTGTTCTATAGTTTTTAGGGTATAGATCCTTTACTTCTTTGGTTAAGTTTATTCCTAGGTATCTTATGCTTTTGGGTGCCATTGTAAATGGGATTGACTCCTTAATTTCTCTTTCTTCAGTCTCATTGTTAGTGTATAGAAATGCCACTGACTGCTGGGCATTGATTTTGTATCCTGTCACACTGCCAAATTGCTGTATGAGTTCTAGCAATCTTTGGGTGGAGTCTTTTGGGTCTATGACCTAGCAATTGCACTGCTAGGGATTTACTCCAAAGATACAGATGCAGTGAAATGCCCGGGCACCTGCACTCTGATGTTTATAGCAGCAATGTCCACAATAGCCAAACTGTGGAAGCAGCCTCAGGTTCCATCGAAAGATGAATGGATAAAGAAGATGTGGTCTATCTATACAATGGAATATTACTCAGTCATTAGAAACAACAAATACCCACCATTTGCTTCGACATGGATGGAACTGGAGGGTATTATGCTGAGTGAAATAAGTCAATCAGAGAAGGACAAACCTCATATGGTCTCATTCATTTGGGGAACATAAAAAATAGTGAAAAGGAATAAAGGGGAAAGGAGGAAAAATGAGTGGGGAATATCAGAAAGGGAGACAGAACATGAGAGGCTCCTAACTCTGGGAAAAGAACAAGGGGTGGTGGAAAGGGAGGTGGGCGAGGTGTGGGGGTGACTGGGTGATGGGCACTGATGGGGGCACTTGATTGGATGAGCACTGGGTGTTATGCCATATGTTGGCAAATTGAATTCCAATTAAAAAAACAATAAAAAATAAAATAAAATAAAATAAATGGACCTAGATAGTTTCTAAGATATATTTTGGTTCTGATTCTTTATGCTCCATCAAGTTTTCATTCATATTGGCTTTAAAAAATTATTTTGAGAAAGCTTGAAATGCTAATAGTTAATAGTTAATAATAGTTAATAGTTTCAGTTACAAAGGAGGAAATTGAGTCTTATGAATGTTAAAATTATTGACCTGTATACACTTGGCCAATATGTATGAAGTTGAATTCTTATCTTTTTATAGTGGGTGCTGTGGTTTGTAAGCATGATGCCTCATGCCTCATTAGCTTCAAGCTTAGGCATTCATGCTCCCAGTTTCTGGAAATACTCGCAGAGAATAGGCCTCAGCTAAGTCTTTCTCCAGGATTGCCATCCCTGAAAGAGTCCCCGCACCCAGAATCCTGCCCTGTTCTGTAGTAGCCTACACCCAATATCTTGGACCATGTGGAGGTGGAAGGCCCAGCTCTCTTTCCTGGCTCCAGAGATTTCCATGGACTCAAAGAAGGCCACTGTTGTGAGTACATATCCATTAAACTCCTGTTTCTGTACTGCTCCAAAGCTTCAATCAACCTCCTGCACAGAAATCTCCATCTCAAAGATTTTTTTTCTTCAGAAATCTGACCTATAACATTTTGGAATCCTTGTAAATTTCTTTTTGTAAAGAATAAACATGAGAAACCAGATACACAAATAGAGCGAAGCAGGGATAACTTTACATTTAATATTGTTGTATTCTCATCAAAGTAAAGTCTCATTTTAGGATCATACTTTTAAATTTATATTTATAATAATAAAATTCACTAAATTTTCAATCTTAAAAAATAGTAACTCTTTTTTTAGAGATAAGATGAATTGAAGTCCACTGGATTTTAAAACTTTATTTTTTTTTAAGATTTTATTTATTTATTCATGATAGAGAGAGAGAGAGGGAGAGGCAGAGACACAGGCAGAGGGAGAAGCAGGCTCTATGCAGGGAGCACGACATGGGACTTGATCCCGGGACTCCAGGATCATGCCCTGGGCTGAAGGCAGTGCTAAATCGCTGAGCCACTCGGGCTGCCCAAGACTTTATATTTTCAGTTACTACTAATTCAGTTGTTGCTTATACCAAGAATGGACCAATCTGGGTGTCAACCCCAATAGTGGTTATATTTTGCTTCTGCTTAAATTAGAGCTGACATTTTGAGTATTTATACAAATCCTCAGAGCATCAGTTGGAGCCTTGAGAAGAGAAAAAAAAAATCTCTGTACATTCCTAATCTATACAATGACTAGAAAAATCACTCTTTATTTCAGGAAGAAAGTGGACCATCAGTCAGACAATTTCTGCTCTGTCTAATCTAGATTTTGAATAATCCCAAGAAAGAAGTATCAGATTTTTGCTAAGCATTTGTGGCAGTTTAGGGACATTTATATTCAAAGAAGTGTAAAGGACTGAAGTGACTTCATTATTGCTTTTAACAGAAAAGGAATTAAATATAATACCAAGCAAAATTTCATGATGTGGAATCAAAGTGGTAAATACATTTCTGCTTAACTTTAGATGCTGAGTTTCAGGGTCATGTTTGGATGTAAGTTTTAGTTGTTTATAATTATTTAGTTATTCTTTGAAAAGCATGATGTATGCCCACCAAATTAAAGGTTACTTTTCTTCAGTGTTTGACAACCGTATGTTGTCATATTGATATTTATTTATATGTATGTGAACATTTGAGTAAAAGAAACTGGGAAAGTTTTTTTATAGGACCCCTGAAAAAATATCAAATATAAGTAATTAGACAGGGCATATGAGTGTGCTATGGTTTCTAAAACACACACAATAGGCTGGGTGGCATTAATGACAGCAATTTATTTCTTCACAGGGTTGATTTGACTCTTAGGACTGTGTCCCTTGTCCCACAGATGGTCACCTCCCACGGTGTCTTTACACAGTGACCCCTCAATCTGTGTCCCACTCTCTGTCTTATAAGGACATTCATCAGATTGGAGTAGGGCCCGACCTCATGACCTCATCTCACCTTAATTACTTTTGTAAAGGCCCTACCTCTAAATAGTCACATTCGGAGGTACCTGAATTTTGGGAGGCGCAATTCACTCCATAATGAAAGTTAATACATACTTGAGCACCAAATTCCTTGAATATTAAACAAGTGCGCTCTGTGGAATGATGAAAATAGAGTGTGCGTCCTCCCACTGGCAGCTCTGACATCCAGTAATGGGTGCTAACAGAAGTGAGAGCCCCTCAACCTCTGCTCTCCTGGGTATAAGACACGGGGACACGCGCCTGGTAACAGCACCGACAGTAGTTATTTGAAGGAGAGAAAGTTCAGTGAAGTCTGACTTGACTAGGAAGCCTGCTGCAGGGAAGGGATCTCATTGAGGACGAGGTAAGTGCAGAAAGATGAGAGCTGGAAAGGACAGTTCAGGAGCAGAGATGGTGTCACCAACGACGCGGACTTGCGCGTGATGAAGATAGAGGAGCGCATCCATCCAGCCTGAGAAGGTCACTGACAGTTTCCTGCGCTAGGACAGTATAATCAGATGATGAAAGTGGCAGCAGAGTGCCAAGGAGTTTGCAGAGGGTGAGACCAGAGGTCCACCGGGAATGTTAATGAACTAAGCCAGACACTGTGCTATTGAAGTCAGCTGCTGGGGCTGCAGCCGAGCCAACAGTCCGGATGCTGAGGTTACCAGAAGGACGTGCTGAACCAGCACTTGCTTTTCAGTGTGAAGGACTCGTAGGATAGTCTAAGATGACTGTAGAAGAACTCAAACATTTACATAGGGATTTTTAAATAAAGCTTGTTTTGGAGGGTGGTTGACTTAACTTTTAAATATCTAAAAGGGCCACAGCTTACCCCGGTGAAAATACCTGGTACATGGTTAGAAAATGGAGATCCGGCACAGCAGGGCAGGGGCACCAGAGATGCACAGGGGAAGTGAGGAGAGGTGAGGAGGTCAGAGGTCCCGGGGCAGCTGGGTGTGGAGGGCACTGTGTGATAGGAAACATGCCAAACTGGAGTCCTCAGAAGGAGCGTGATGCAACTGGATGATGAGGCCCTAGAAGCAGTCCTATTGGTACAGGGAATAAGGCACATGGATGGTTAGTGGATGAAGAACGTCAACATTGGCAAAGGGTCATTGATATAAATATTGAAATTATCAACACGTAATTTGATAAAAGTAAAGGTTAGAGCCAAACCCTGAATTCTGTGTAGAAAGGGCAGGTGGATCTTGCTCACAACAGGGGTAACAGCAACAATGTTTGAAAACAGAAATCCCAAATAACATAGATTTCTCCTGGCAAGACAACAGATGTCATGGACCAGTGGCCATGTTCGTTTTGTGGGTGCACACAGCTCCAATAGTAGTAACATGCTTGCAACAACATATGTACATTGTGCCTGTGAATTATGAAAGCACGTATGTTTCCTCTTCTGTCAAGATTATGATTCTTTGGGAAAGCTCCTCATTGCATTTCTTCCAAGAAATTAGTAAAGTTTCTTGCACATAGTAGTTGTAAGCATGAGCTTTCTTAAATATTAAGTGTTTGAAAACTGTAACTAAACCAGTATTTAATTAGATCTGCTGTGAAAGCATGAATACACACACATATAAGCATGTATGTGCATAAGTGAATACAAATGTATTTAGAATAGAATATTAGATCTAGGAGGTGATAAAGAGGTTATCTGAGCAGCTCTCTTATTTTGCTATAATTCAACAAATTCATAGTTTAAATATCATGTATAATGTAGTATTTAAATAGATTAATATAATAAAGCCATTAGAATAGTTCATGGTGGGATGCCTGGGTGGCTCAGTGGTTTAGCGACTGCCTTCTGCCTGGGGCATGATCCTAGAGCCCTGGGAACGAGTCCCATGTCAGACTCCCTACACGGAGCCTGCTTCTCCCTCTGCCTGTGTCTTTGCCTCTCTCTCTGTGTCTCTCATGAATAAATAAATAAAATCTTAAAAAAAAAAGAATAGTTCATGGCACAAAGGAAGTGCTCAATCAATATTGGCTAGCATTAATATTTTAATTACTATCACATCCATATTCCTTTATATTCAAAGATCTGTAGGGAAATGAGTAGGAAAGCCCAAAATAACCAAGTACCCATACAAATATTTCTATATAATTGTGTATCTCCAAGAATATTTTGAATAGTAATAAGAAATTGAAACACTTTCAAAAACTCAGATTTATGAAAATAAGTCTTTTCAAAGGTAGCATTTGCTTTATTTCATATGTAAAGAATGTGTATATTATACACTATAAAGTTGAGTAAATACCAAGAAATATCACCATTATTATGTATTTTACCATTATAGTTTTTGTGAGTACTATTATTTACGTGGAAGTTTGAGATTAATGCACCTTTGAACAACTCTAATTTTATTTATGATAACACATTATTAATGTTTTGCCCGCCCTCAAAATCAATGACTTCCTTAATATCCTACAATGTATAAGTACCCACATGTGGTTCCCAGAAAAAATCTGGATGTATGAGGAAGTTTGCATACACCTGAGAGATTCTCCATTTTTTAAAGATCTTATTTATTTTTTCGAGAGCAAGAGAGAGCAGGAGGTAGAGGAAAGGCAGAAGGAGAAGCAGACTCCCTGCTGAGCAGGAAGCCAGATCTGGGGCTCCATCCCAGGACCCTGGGATCCCGACCTGAGCTTAACCAACTGAGCCACTCAGACACCCTAAGATTCTTCTTAAATAGTTAATTGATAATATATTAGGGGCTGAGGCCTGGAATATTCTCTTCGGCCCAGACAAGCCACCTGAACCCATTGAGGCTGCTATTACTCATCTTTCTTCAGGTGCTCAGAATCTTCCAAATTTTGTGGGAAGGTATTAGAATGAGTATTATACACACTAGAGGAATTATATATGTAATGTACTGAAGTACTATATGTGTGATGCACTAGAGCTGAGGCAGCTATTTTATCCCACAACTGGGCACACCACTCCATATAGCACCGTAGATTTTACCGTCTCCGATCAGCAAGTTACATCAGGAACATATGGCAAGTTGCTAAGCGTGTGAATGAGCCAAGTATTCAATTTTATCATTAATGTTCATATTATTAAAACATTCAAAGATTTCAATAGGTCAAGTGTTTAGGATTTTTTTTTTTTTTTTGCTATATTTAGGTAATTTCCTAAAGAAAGCTAGTTTAGGAGTTGGTATCACTAGATAATATCACACAAATCTGGCTATCAGTGAACAAGTCAGGCTGCTTGGGGACTTGCCAGGTGTCCTTCTGACTTGTTGCCAACCTCCAACAGAATGAGGCAGGTTATATAAGAGATTAGTTCTGTTCAACCTATTTTATGCCACAGTGCTTACAGAAAGAACATATAATGAAGAAAAGTTTGGCTGTTCTTTCCAAAATCAGTCAATAAACATTAGCACATTTAAGAAGTCACTTATTCCATGCAGCTGACCTTGACCCAGTGCATATATATAAGATGACACACATTTGGCAGAGCACCAGGTTGGATACCAGCTGGCATCAGGGAGGCCTTGCACTTTCATACACAACTGCGTTTGGCTGTGGCATTTGGCTTTCCTGTTTAATGAATCATCAAACAGAAACAGGAAATAAAGGACACGAACAGTTTATTTACAGCACCTCACTACACATTGTGAACGTCTACTTGGAAGTGATGTATGTGTGGAAATGGAACAGATGCCACTAGTATCCTGCAGCTTGGCATGCACTGGTGGACCCTTCACCCAAAGGAAGAAATCTGTCTATGAACATTAGCAAGGAACTTCTTTGGCTCACAGGGAAATGTACCGCGTGCGTGTGTGTAGATATAACTGTTCCTGAACAGGAAGGTACTTTGGTTCCTTTTAGGAAAGAGCTTCTGGAAGGGGGAAAAAAAAAAAGAAAATTGGCAGCTTTAGCTCCTGTTTGTTCAGGGTAAGAAGTAAGCAATAGTGATCCCTCAACCATCCTTAACACGAGATGCACCCCTGCATTGTATGAGGTTGTGTTAATTGATTTTCAATATTAAGATAAGATCAGCCCCAAAATGAAGTCTCAGACATGCCATTTACCTGGAATTGACATGGAAGGCCTCAGAGTACCTGACCGTTCTCTTCCATGGAATTTTCACAAGCCACTTTCCAGAGCACGGTGTCGTCCAGCTCTCACAGCCCCCCTGTGAACGCCCAGCTGCACAAAAAGCAGCACAGACCCTCCCGTAGTCAGATGCAGGCAGCAGTGGGGCCAGCCACAACCAGGAATCTGCATCCGGCAGGTGGTTGGGGCTCCCTCCCTCCTCCCACATGTCTCTTCTGAACAGGATGCAAACAAAGAAAGTACCATCGACCGCTAAAACTAAAATGAGTTATTGAATGCTCTAATGGGACGTGAAGTAGGGAAGAGAATGAATTGTATCTGAACTACAGGAAGAATGAAAATCACTAATACTAAGAGAACTGAAGAGCTGAACCTATTTGAATGGAAGCACCAGGGTAACACTTAAGGTAGGGTCTGCGTAAATGAGGAAATAGCAATCATTTTAAGGATGTTAATTTCTAGACTGAATACATGTATTTATTAATATTTAAAAGATTGAACTTTGGAGGAATCCATCAGGTCAGATCCAAATTGGTGAACTATTTCCGTCACCACGGGTCTGGTGTGATCACTGTATGTTCTAGATGGAAAACGTTTTCAGAAGCAAATAAATACCTCTGTGAGTGAATCATCTAGTGCTAAAATCACTTGCTCTGAATCTTGGAGTTCTTCAGTGTTTGTAAGTGCATCCTAAATGAAAGAGGCGAATTGCTTACTGGCATTTCCAGTAAGCAATACTGTGTGCTTTCTCGTCACATCATCTAGAAAATGCCCCCTGGTGGAATCATACTTTGCCGCCACGACTCTGCCAGGACATTCCAGCTTCCATCTGTCTTGGGGCAGCCAATCTTGAAGCCTATGGTAGAGGAAACACACAGTTAAGCCACGTTATCAGCCTCAGAGTGATTCTGTTTAACACAGATTCATTTTTAGTTAACAAACTGCTACGCTTGTCATTTGTGCTGAGAACATGGGTTCCTTAGTCATACAGTCCACTTAACAATATTATCCTCCTCTATTTTATAATTAGAACTACAGCCCTTCTTTCTGTGACCTTGAGGGGACAACTGGGACCTATGTGTATTTGACACCTGTTATGGGCTGAACTGTGCCCCACACCCTTCAGATTCCTATGTTGAAGCCCTGATCTTAGTACCTCAGAAGGTTAACTGTACAGGAGAAGGCGGTGATGAAGGCAAACCCAGCTAGCAGCGTGAGCTCTAATGCAGTCTGACTGGTGTCTCTATAAGAAAAGAAATTTGGACGAGAGAGACAGCAAGGGTGTCACACAGAGGGCCAGTTGTGAAGCGGCAGCAAGAGGGGGGCAATCTGTGAACAACAGAGAGAGTTGGGAACTGGTCTTTGCATTATGGCCCCTGGGATAAGCAGCCCTGTCAGCATCTTCATCTTGGACTTCTGGGATCCAGAACTGTGAGAAGATAAATCTCTGTTGCTTAGGCCTCTCAGCTGGTGATGCTTTGTTGTGGCAGCTCTAGTGCATCACATATATGATTCCTCAGTACATCGCATATATGATACTTCTAGTGCGTTATTATAATTCCTCAGCGCCCAGCACCATGCCTGACACATGGTTGATGATCGTGGCTTAGATAGATGAAAATCTTCCGGAGGAAACAGCCTCCTCTTTGTCCTCTCCAAAGCAAGTGAACACATTCCTGCACAGCCTCCCTGTCTCCTTCCCACAGAAAAACCTGGTGGAGTTTAAGGAACAGTCGGAGCAGCACATGGACTGCTAGATACTGGAATTAATGTACAGAATTCCTATTTCCTTCTTTGCCATTTACATTAAAGAACTTTCAGGAAAGTTCTGTCTTCAGATATTATTTTTTTCCTCAAAATGTTTTTAGTATGATGTCCACACCAGGAAAAGAACTGCAGAGATTGTTCAAAGTAATGGGAATGTGACAAGCATAATAATTTTTTCCCCTTTGGTTTTATTTTTCTATTTTGTGTCTCAGAATTTGGAAAAGATTTGAGAAAAAGAAAAAGAGTTTTGGCTCTCAAACATGTTCCTCAAGAAAAATAGTTTCAGCCTTCACTGTTAAGCCTGTGGTACATTCCCAAAAGAGAACATTCTTGTGTCCTACAAAGTGAGCTCTTGAGGTGGTTTCTGGAGAGTAAAAACCTCTATCTGGCATCTAATATCACAAATCATTCAACTCACTTGAGAAAACCGGCAGCTTGACATTTAAAATGGTGGCTTGAAATTTATATTTTACAGACCACATTGATCTTTAAGACAAACTGGTGAGGGTTTTTATAAATCTGAAAAAAACATAATTATCTAAGTATGTTTCTTTATGATTGTGTTTCTAGCATTTGTAACAGGAAGAGCAAAGGCCACACATGAAAAAACAATTGTCCTACTTTTTTAGAAATTTGGCTACCAATGCTACTTAGAGTTGACTAAGATCTTAAAATATTTCTGCAGTGTTTACCCTCAGAGGCAAAAGGTTACCCTATTTTTTGTTCAAAAAAGTCAGAGCACAAGTTCAGATGAAAATAAACTTAGTGCTAAATCTTCCTCAGGAAAGACAGGTAGATAATACTATTTACAATTCACATATCCTACCCATGATAACATAGGTCCTCAACACATCCAACATAGTTAAAATGCATGCAATTGGGGGCACCTGGGTGGCTCAGTGGTTGAGTGTCTGCCTTTGGCTCAGGTCATGATCCCAGGGTCATGGGATCAACTCCTACATCAGGCTCCCCACAGGGAGTCTGCTTCTCCTTCTGCCTATGTCTATGCCTCTCTCTGTCTGTATCTCAGGAATAAATAAATTAAATTTTTTACAAAAAAAAAATGCATGCAATTGTTGTTTTCTATTACAGTGGAGGAAAATACCATGTCTGATATGGTCTAGCATAATATAGGATTATTGGAAAGGTATAAACAATCTGGAGTTTTGGGAGCTACATAATTCCAACATACCTATATTATTCTAATATATATTGCTCCTTGTATAGGATCCAGGAGTTAGCCTGTTATTCCAGAAAGTTGTTAAAGAAAAGATCATAAAATATCATACATAGAGTTAAAAGCTATTTATCTTAAAGTATTTATATGTATGAAAAGTTGCTAATCTTTTAGTGTGGAGATATGGCTTATGCATAAAGTACATACTCTTTGGTAAAATCAGCATTATTGGCTTTGGATTAATTCCAAATAAAATGTGTGTTCTACAGTTTCCCTACCTGTGTAATCTTAGGAATACCACAGAACTTTTAGTTATCTCTTCTCCAATTTTAACACTTGTTTCACCCAGATACAATTTAGCAGCAATTTTTTTTTAGCATCATGTTTTTATTGAACCATTCGATGGCAGGCTCCTTGATATTCATAGAAATAATAACTGTCTTCCATTTTGCCTTTGTGTTTTATTGTTTACTCACAAGTACAAATCAGCTGATGTTAGCCAGTAAAAAAAGAGCTGATCAGAAGATAGCCAAGTAGGTAGAAGTCTGCTAGAGGTTCAGCTAATAGCTGTGAGCTCTCAGGACATTTGGGCCTCTGTGTTTGTATTTTATGAAAGAAATGGAGAGCTTTGGGTAATTCAGATGTGAGTAAATGGAGGTCAAAGGTTATCTGTGAAGAGTTCGAACTGCTGAAGACGTCCTGATGCAGCCCACGTTCACCGTGCTCGGGATGCAGATGGGGTCAGAGTCAGCTGTTGCCAAAATTACAACCATATATCTATTGAAGTTGCTCAAACACAAATGAAAATAAGTCTTAGAAATAGCTAACTGTTAATGGTAGTCTAGATTAAAAACTTCTTTGCTTTTGTATGTGCTATTTAAAAATTAATAGCCTGTATTAAACTGAATATGCTCAATTTGAAATATTTTTCTACACTTAAAATCCCTACTTACGAAAGTCAAGCAAAACGCTCTTCCCCTCATTTTCTCAATCTCAGAGTTCATAAATATGTGCAGTTCAGTTTGGTTGCTGTAGGCTTCTTGCTGCTTTAAACATTCTTTTCTTTCCATCTTGGGCTTAGGGCAAAGGAAACACAAAGGAGTCGCCGGGTGCATACTACCTGCTGGCTTCTGGCTAACAGTTACGTCATACCTTTCTCTGATCTCTAATTACTTCTCAACTCCATCTTTATTAATTATTAAACATAAGCCACAAAATAAGAAATGAGCATAAGTGAGAATTCAATAGCACATTCATTCACATTAAGCTTTTCTGTTGGTGGATAAAGAAAATCTCCCTTTGTCAATCAAACTGTAATTAAAACAGTTTTTTAAAAAAAAAAAAACTGGTGTAGAAATGGGAGGTAATTGAAGATAACATAATTCACAAGATTCTTTATAAGTGTTCTGGTAGTGATTGTGGTTGTCAGAATAATGGCCCCCAAAGATGTTCACGTCCTCATTCCTGAAACCTGTGAATCTGTTCTAGTCCCTGGCAAAGGGGAGTGAGATTGTATTTAGAATTGAGGTTGCTAAAAAGCTGACCTTAGCATAAGCAAGCCTCCTTGATTGCCTCAGTGGGCCCCACATATTTACAACAGATCTGTGTGAACCATGATGTTTCCTGGTAGTTTTTTTTTTCATTCAAGAGAACATCTTCCTTTTTTATTTTTGGTATTTTCCTCAACAACTTCATATAATATACTTCTCTAAGTTATTCAGCAGCTCTTTATGGGACTCCTACTAAGGGTTAGTACTATGTTCTTATATAGGGAGCACAAACTGTGAATTCATTTCTGTGTTAGGTGCTAAAATAGCAACAAGCACAAGGCATTGAATGATAGAGGCATGTGGGACATATGTATGTTTGGGATGTGTGCCTGTGTGTCCAAAATGTAGTCCTTGAAGAGTCATTAGAGGATGAGACATGAGTCCTGAAAGACCAAAAGGTAAAATGAGACAGAATGACAAATGAGAGTGATTACTCTTGGGGGGAAATGAACATATATTCACAGGGAAAGTAGGGAAATGCCATGTATAAAGAATCTGGAAGAAGCATTCTGATCATTGCAAATAGTTCAGTTTGACTGGAATGATAGGGGTAATAGGAAGAAACAGTGGAAGTCGAGTGTGAAGAGACTTCTTTCTAGACCAACTGAGAGACCTTTGGTCTATATCCTAAGCCCACACCTGCTCAGAGGTCCAGAAAGTTGGGATTCTCACCAGTCTGAGGAAGAGTGTCAACCTATTAGGTGCCCCTCATTTGAGATGTTGCTAAGCAAAAGTCCTTAGACCCAGGAAACTCCTACTTTAATTTTAATTTGGATAAATACTCTGATTTCCAAATGTAATATGGTTAATGTTTTTTATTTATTCTTAAATTTTCTAGTTATTTTTTAAAAAATATATTAAATTTGCTCTGGTTAATCTAAAAAGCACCTTTGACTCACATGTGGATGGGATAATGGAGTGTGGTGGTGGAAACAGGTACATAGCTAGCAAACTGGGGAAAGGCAAGTAGATACAGGCTAGTTGGGAGTAACTTAGGGGAGCTTCTGAATGCAGTTTGGTGGTCACTGGGAGTGTCTCCCTCTTACCACTGAGTTATAGTAAAAGCAATTAGTTCCTTTTACTTAAACATTTTTATAGTTTGTAGTCATGAAAAGTAATTATGACAGTAATTTTCATGAAAAAGATTAGTGAGTGGACCATGAGGAAGAAGATAAGATGGCATTTTGCCATGTAGTTTAGTTGTTAAACTTTGACTACTGAGGAATGCATTCTTATGTTGTAATGATGGTCATAGTTTTGTAAATTCCACCTGGCAGCTCTAGGAAGGGCATATCACTCTGAAAGACCAGTGTTAGAAAGTGAAGTTTTTTGTAACCATATGGGAAGAAGATAGATATGTGAACCGTATGGGAAGAAACTGATAGGGTTGTAGTCAACCTTTTCCTGTAGTCAACAGGAAAGATGAGCAGATGTAGAAAACCCTGCAAAAAACAGCATTCACGATAGTGATTTAGGCTAATAGTTCACAGTCACAGCTGAATCTGCAAATTGCAATGCACAGTTATTGAAAGCGATCTTCAAGGACTTCAACAATAGTTTCTACTAAAGTAGAAGAGTTTTTTTTTTAATTTTTTTAAATTTTTATTTATTTATGATAGTCACAGAGAGAGAGAGAGAGAGAGGCAGAGACATAGGCAGAGGGAGAAGCAGGCTCCATGCACCGGGAGCCTGATGTGGGATTCGATCCCGGGTCTCCAGGATCGCGCCCTGGGCCAAAGGCAAGCGCCAAACCACTGCGCCACCCAGGGATCCCTAGAAGAGTTTTTAAGACCAAAATGTTTCCTAGCGTTGGCTCCTGAGTTCCTTTTTCTGTTCTGCCAAAATCTATATTGGGTGAATTTATAAAAACGTAATCTCTTAGCTATGTTTGACTTTTTCTATTAATAAAAATGTAAATAATTTTAATTAATTAATTTAATCACCATATATTAGAATTACATAGCTCCTTAGAACTCTATAGACTATTTCATACATTGCCAATAATCTTATCTTGTGCTAGACTATACCAGATATGACCTTTTTTTCCCCATATAGTACAGAAATTTGCATCTTATCACTGTGCAATATGTGTTGAGGACTTGTGTTTCTAAGAAAAAGCTTTATGCTCCTTAGTGCATATCCTGAAGATTGTTCTTGTTCTTTAGTTTGGGTTTGTGCTAGTTATTGAATCTCCTCTGCAAGTGAATAAAGTAGTAGATTGTTTATTGTTTACAGTCAGTATTCTAAAATTGGGTACATTCTAGAGCTGAAATAGACCTTCTGGATCTTCATTAGAAGTTAAAAATGCTAAGTGCAATGAGGGTGCATATTGTAGTGAGTAAGGGCAGGAATTTAAGGCCTGACTTCCTCCCGTTGAGTTCTGACATAGCCTGGCTATATGAACATGAGCAAGTTCTTAACTTACATTGACCTCAGTTTCCATATTGAGATAAAGAAAATAAAAACTAGGACCTATCTTGATTGTTGTGAGGTTGGAACAAACCAGTGCATACAGGCTGATGGTGTGTGGTGTGCCCTTTGACTTACAGTGAAATGACTTTCCTGAGGTCCTTCATATTGTTAGTGGTTGAGTAAAAATAGAACATAGCTCCCAGTTATGAAAATTAATAAACTAAGCTACTATTTGTAGTATCAGCTCATAACCGATCTTGAGTAAATATAACTATTACCATGAGCTGTCTTACATTTCTAACTTTGTTATAGAATATTATGTTATTTTAAGAAACACAGGTTAGGAAGTAGAGATAGAAATGGGGAGTGGTGAGAAACATGAAATTATTCACCTTTCCCTGGAAAGAGAGAACCAAAACTATAGGTTTTCTAGTTTTGAGCAATAGTTCAGGAAGCCCTTCTTTTCAAATGCATGGGGCCAGGCTCAGAACCCTTAAAATTAAAGACCATTCCTGTCTTCAAGGAGCTTGCAGGTAGTAAAAATAAAAGTAAACAAAAATGCACTGCACATATATTCACACACATAGACAAATGGGAGGTATAGATGAATTCCAAAGGGAAGATTATCTCTTTTTAGACCTAAAAAAGATCTAAAAGATCGATTTCTAAAAGATCATTCCATTTATGGTGTGTGTGTGTGTGTGTGTGTGTGTGTGTGCGTGTGTGTGTGTGTGTGTTTCCTGAATAAGTAGCTTTGAAACTTGGACACAAAATCCAGAATTTTCAACATGCTCTGTAACCAGTCAAGTGCAGTAGTGATTCTTGCTGTATATAAAGGGACACAGAAATGTTTTCTCACTCAGTGATCCATACTTGACAGAAAATAGGTTATGACCATGTCATCAAGTAATTGATGTGTCAAGGATTGTTATGTAACTCATTTATAATTAAAAACTCATAGGGGATCCCTGGGTGGCTCAGCGGTTTAGCGCCTGCCTTCGACCCAGGGCATGATCCTGGAGTTCCGGGATCGAGTCCCACATCAGGCTCCCTGCATGGAGCCTGCTTCACTCTCTGCCTGTGTCTCTGTCTCTCTCTATCTCTCTGTCTCTCTCTCTCTCTCTCTCTCTCTCTGTCTCTCATGAATAAATAAATAAAATCTTAAAAAAAAACTCATAGTATTTTATTTTTCCCCAACTAGTTCAAACATATTTTATTCTTCTATAGCTGTAAAGTAGTTGCAACAGGAGGTTCCTCCCTCTTTAATGAACAATCTGTGGCCATTTCAGTATAAATGTCATAGAATCTCTTTCAGAGAGTCAGGAAAATGTGACCTGCCAGGGAGCTGTAGTGAGTGCCTAAGCATCTGCTAACTAAGTGAAAGGTAGAATTTTGTTCAGTTAGAGTTTGTCAGAAAATTCTGCTGTGAAGAGTACTTAGTGTTGTTTTCAGGGTCTTGGGTCACTATGAGCCAGGCATTCTTACTCTGCTTACCGCAAGCGGTCGGGGCATCTAGCAAAACTTTCCATTTAGTGATGAAAACAAGTGATGGCAAACACAGGCGCCTTAGTGTGAATTCCTGGATGTTCTGGGCCACATTTCTTGGAGGTTGTGCAATAACTCTTCCTTAGTTGGCTTTGAGGGGATTGTAGAATGTGGCTCTCCTGGACTGCCTCCCACTGACTTAGGCCTTTGTGAGAACTCTGTTCTATAAGCCAAGAGTAACCAAATGAACGTTTGGGAACGTTCACACTAGGTTCCCTTAAATATCATCCTACATTTTGCAATTACCTTTCATAACTCTTCCATCAGGGAATGCATTATTTTTCAATAAATAAAATGAATTAATCAGTGAATACATAAACTTCCTCTCTAAAGGCTTCATTCTGAGGGACAGATGTTGGGGCAAATTTTTTTTAGTGTCTAATTGTCAAAAATATGCATTTCATTGGATTTGTTCCTCAATGCACAACAGTGCTGTCTGCCCACCACAAAGACTATTATGCTGCCTCTGTGTGAGTTTTTATAACAAAGTTCTGTCAGATAATATGTGATTATTATTGGTAAATAAGGGAGTGATAATAAAACATTACTATAGTCTGTGAGCCTCAGTTCCTAGTCTAGGCAATTACTACTCATCATATTTAATCTTCACAAAAATCCTCAATATTGATAATTTTAGGGTTTTTTTTTCCAAAAACGACACACTGAATTTTAGAAAAAAAAAAAAAAAGCTCTTACATTACATGCTACTAGATAGCTGTGGTATATTTTATGTCCGTGCATATTCAATGTTTCTCCTAGAGGTGCTGCTCAGTGGTGGAGAGCCTTGCATGGCCCTGTAGAGCTCAGGCATGACTGTGTGACATGCTTTGGCCAGTGAAATATGAGCAGAATTAACGTATGTCATTTCTAAGCAGAAGCTTTAAAAGCCAGCATGCAGTTCACCATTTTGCTCTGTCATGAGAATTAGCAATGTTCAAAATAGAATCTGCTCCATCAGCCAGGGCTCAGTGGTGAAGTGATATGGAACAGAGTTGCAGGCAACTCAATATAGACATGTGATATATACTAGAAATAAACCTTCATTGTCAGCCACTGACATATCGGGGTCATTTGTTACTGTAGCATAACCTTTCCTGACTGACACAGAACCAAAGACAAGACATTCACTCTACTTAATGTCAAGGTTCCAGTTTGTACTGTTGCCTTTTTCTTAAAAGGAATAACCCTCCTAGCATAGAGGAGTTCATCATCAACATTTTCTTTGTGACCATATATTCTATACTTGTACATTCAGATTTCTCTTAACTTATACACTTAGGGGGATCCCTGGGTGGCGCAACGGTTTCGCGCCTGCCTTTGGCCCAGGGCGCGATCCTGGAGACCCCGGATCGAGTCCCACGTCTGGCTCCCGGTGCATGGAGCCTGCTTCTCCCTCTGCCTGTCTCTGCCTCTCTCTCTGTATGTGTGACTATCATAAATAAATAAAAAAAATTAAAAAAAAAAACTTACACACTTAGATTTCTGTTGTTTCTTATGTTTTGCTTTATTTATTACCATAAACAAATGAACAACAAATAGAGAATCCTGTTCATTTCTCTTTCTCTTTTATCCAAAAATCTTTACAGTGCTTAACGCTTAGCTTGGCTTATGCTTTCCTTGTTCTACAGCATACTTCTTGACTAACTGCATTGCTTGCAGTGAGTGAATACAGGGAGAACGGTCACACCTATTCTTGTATTCAGACTTAGTTACCATGGTCTCACAATTCATGGGGCTCTTATGTCACTAATGTGCTTTAAATGCATTTTGACTCTTTATCCATGAATGCAAAAAGCTCATATTCAGTGGGACCAGATTGTTTTTCTTACCACATGCAGGATATAATGTAAGCCCTTACAGATCTCCCAAAGGAAGTCATGTTCCATGAAATATTGTTCAACAACACCTACTGTTTTCTAAAAAGTCCAGAACTGCCAACTTCATCATGTGATTTTGGTCTTGTAATTTTGATGTTTGGCAATGGCTGGGTGAAATCTTTGTCAAAAAGCAGCTGAGGGACTTTGAATACAAACTGGTCTTCATCAGTGGTCTGTGTGCAGGCATTTCCCTTGTAGGAAATATTTTCACTCAAAAATAAATAATTAGAACATCCTTCAGGATGAAAATAGCAGAAAAAAATGCTGGCTCAGTTCTTGGTCAAGATTGTTAAATAGTCCCAAAAGTCAAATAAAAGTCATAATAGTTTTAAAAATTCTTTTTAGTTTAATATCCAGTTTAAGTGATGTTTTTTTATTTTGTTTTCTGTATTACCTGTGTGTGGGAAATTTTTTGAAGATTTTATTTTTATTTATTTGGGCAAGAGTAGGAGAGATCACAGAGAGAGAGAGAGAGAGAGATAAAGAGAGAGAGACAGATTCCCCATTGAGCAGAGAGCCCAATGTGGGGCTGGACCCCAGGACCCTGAGATCATGATCTGAGCTGAAGGCAGACGTTTCGGTGACTGAGCCACCCAGGGGCCCTGTATGTGTGATTTTTTATTTTATTTTATTTTTTTTTAAAGATTTTATTTATTCATTCATGAGACACACAGAGAGAGAGAGAGAGAGAGGTAGAGACACAGGCAGAGGGAGAAGCAGGCTCCATACAGGGAGCCCGACATGGGACTCGATTCTGGGTCTCCAGGATCATGCCCTGGGCCAAAGGCAGTGCTAAAACCTTGAGCCACCCAGGCTGCCCTGTGATTTTTTTTAAAGTAATATTATGTTAAGGGATATATTAACAATGGCATTTATTTATAGGGTAAGCATATCTGCTTCTCTTCCAATTCTTGAAAGATTCTAGCTTTCTTTAAATTTTTTTAAATTTTTATTTTATTTATGATAGTCACACACACACACACACACACACAGAGAGAGAGAGAGAGGCAGAGATACAGGCAGAGGGAGAAGCAGGCTCCATGCACCGGGAGCCTGACGTGGGATTCGATCCCGGGTCTCCAGGATCGCGCCCTGGGCCAAAGGCAGGCGCCAAACCGCTGCGCCACCCCGGGATCCCAAATTCTAGCTTTCTTTTTGAAGAATGAGGTTTTAAGATTTATATAACACTAAGTTAAAAGATAATTTACTCTTAGGAATTTACATCGAAGATTCAAATATGGTGATTCAATATAACTATAAACTGCACCCCAGTGTTTATAATAGCAATACCCATAGTAGCCAAACTATGGAAAGAGCCCAGATATCCATCAACTGATGAATGAATAAAGATGTGGTATTTATATACAATGGAATACTACTAGCCATCAAAAAATGAAATTTCTTGGGACACCTGGGTGGCTCAGCAGTTGAGCATCTGCCTTTGGCTCAGGTTGTGATCCCAAGGTCCAGGATCAAGTCCTGTATCGGGCTCCCCAAGGGGAGCCTTCTTCTCCCTCTGCCTATGTCTCTCCCTCTCCCTCTGTGTGTCTCTCATGAATAAATAAATAAAATCTTAAAAAAAATAAATCTCACCATTTGCAATGATGTGGATAGAACTAGAGGGTATTACGCTAAGCAAAATAAGTCAATCAGAGAAAGATAATTATATGATTTTACTCATATGCAGAATTTAAGAAAACAGGATCATAAGCGAAGGGAGGGAAAAATAAAACAGGAAAAAATCAGAGAGGAAGAAGATCTTGAGAGACTCTGAACTCTAAGAAAACATATTGAGGGTTGCTGGAGGGGAGGTGATGGGGGAGGGGGTCACTGGGTGATGGACATTAAGGAGGGTACATGATATAATGAGCACTTGGTGTTATATAAGACTGATGAATCATTTTTTTTTTAGACTGATGAATCATTGAACTCTACATCTGAAGCCCCAATAATACATTATATGTTAATTAATTGAATTTAAATAAAAAAGATAATTTATCATAATGTCATAATTATAGGGCAAATAAAGACAGAAATGTTCATTTCAAATTCAAATGACTCAAAATCAATATAATCACTGCTTATATAATGATGATTTTGTTCTTATAATTGTCTGATGGTGCTGTTTTCTTTCTAGGATTTAAGCAAACCTGGTATACATGCCTGTGGAGGCAAAAGGAGGAATACATCTTATTATTAGTGTCAGTCTTAGCCAATAATTTTATCATTAGTTTTACTCTATAACAATGTCCCAAATCCATTGTTTGTTTATATTCATGATATTAATCCCAGATAAATTTAAAACTCCCAAGAGTTCTTGCTGAGAAACTTATGAAAAGATCTCAGCTGAGATACATGACTGTTAAAATGTGATTCACTTCATTTCTTTCCAATTCATTTCTTTATATGCTTGGACTCTATTCTTACTACCTGATTAATTGGCACAACAACATCCTTAATATAAATTTCCAGATATGGTGAAGTAGCTCCAGTTGAACCAAACTCCTTACAGAAAACAATCCCAAAATCTGGGGGAAATACTGTATGTTTAAAAGGTCCTAGGGGGGGGATCCCTGGGTGGCGCAGCGGTTTGGCGCCTGCCTTTGGCCCAGGGCGCGATCCTGGAGACCCGGGATCGAATCCCACATCAGGCTCCCGGTGCATGGAGCCTGCTTCTCCCTCTGTCTGTGTCTCTGCCTCTCTCTCTCTCTCTCTCTGTGACTATCATAAATAAATAAAAATTAAAAAAAAAAAAAAAAAAAAAAAAAAAAAAAGGTCCTAGGGGCAGCCCAGATGGCTCAGCAGTTTAGCGCCACCTTCAGCCCAGGGAGTGATCCTGGAGACCCGGGATAGAGTCCCAGGTCGGGCTCCCTGCATGGAGCTTGCTTCTCCCTCTGCCTGTGTCTCTGCCTGTGTGTGTGTGTGTGTGTGTGTGTCTCATGAATAAATAAATAAAATTTTAAAAAATTAAAAAAATATATAAGTTCCTAAGAAAGCAAGTTTTCATCAGGAGGCAAAAATATTGTAATTATGTATGGTGATTCATGTTAACTTATTGTAGTACTCACTTTGCAGTGTGACCATGTATCAATCATTACCTTTTACACTTAAATTTAATACAGTGTTATATATCAATTATATCTCAGGTGTTAAAAATCTGGGGGAAAATATACATGTAAAAAGACAACTATCCAAAGCCACAGGTGAGTATACAAATGTAGATAGAAACTGAAGTTAGCATTTGAAAGAATAGAAGAGAATAAGGGAGCTTACTCCTCATACAGCTTTTAGTCTGAAGGGTACATTCCAATTAGCACCAACAAGACAACATAAAAATCTTTAGTATTCTTTGCTTGGAGAACCAGAGGGTAAGTTCTGAGACAACCACAGTGACTGAAATTTTAGAATTAACCCTAGAAAGGATACCACTGGAGGGGAATACTCCAAATTCTATGTGGGAACTTTTCCCTGAACCATGAATTCTGCATATGCTGTGCAGATTGTAAGTAGATCAACTAAGGCAAAAAGAATTAATACGGCAGGTAAGCTGCCACCCACCATGGATGCCAGCTTTTGCAGTCTCAAACTGGCCCCATTAGCTGCCTGCTTAAAACAATAATGGCACTCTTTGGGGAAACAAAAAAATTCAGAGTTTTCAACAACAAATAATTCACTATGTCCATGGTATAATTCAAAATTATCTGCCATATGAACAAATAAGAAAATATATTTTCTCTAAAGGAAAGACAAATAATAGAAATTTTGAGATAGTCTAACAATTAGAATTGGCAAATATTTTAAAGCAGTTATTTTACTTATATTCAAGGATTTTTTAAATCAAAGATAAAATTGGATTTTTCTTAATAAAAATAGGGTCAGTATGCTTGGAAAACACATCACTACTCATAATCATAATGTCCACACACATCAGGTCCACAAATGACCTCTGGCTCAGGCTGTGCACAAATATTCCAGTAGTTTATTTCCCAATGGATAAGAAATATGTGGCAATGCAAATTCCTGTAGTTATGCTGATAGGAAACATTCTAGAGTAGTCATCCTCTTGTTTTCTGCAAGAGAACATTCTCACAGCACGTCAAATGTTCTGTGCCTTCTTCAAATATTATGAAATGGTGGGGAGGTGTCCCTCCAATGAACAGAGCCTTCCATCAACTGCTCAGCCCAGACATAGTATCATAGAATTTTATAGCAAATTCTTGTAACAAAGGTTATTTGAATGAAGAACTTTTGCAAAGATTATAGAAGGAAACCTTAAGAAATAAAGATGCACTTCATTAAATTGGTGTAATCTCTTGCATAGATACATTTATTTTTTTTAAGATTTATCTATTTATTCATGATAGACAGAGAGAGAGAGAGAGAGAGATAAAGGCAGAGACATGGGCAGAGGGAGAAGCAGGCCCCATGCAGGAAGCCCGACGCGGAACTCGATTCCGGGTCTCCAGGATCGCACCCTGGGCCAAAGGCCCACGCTAAACCGCTGAGCCACCCAGGGATCCTGCATAGATACATTTAAATGCTGAGATCATACATCAGAGAAAAGCAGGGTATTTCGCATCTAATGTTGTCACTTAGTATTGCAAATTTTCCATTCTGTATTTAGATTTAGATGTTGAAGAGAATAATGAGAAAATCTGTTTGCTCTCTTTCAAGGAAGACTATCCAGAAACTTAAATAAATACATAATTATCATAAGGGAAGATCACAATTATATGAAATTCCACAGGCTTTCTCTAGGTACTTATTTTCTGAACAAAGAGCAAGAAGAAGGAGAAAAACAATGAAGATTGAGGACATTCAGGTGCACTGCTTTTTCTGTAAGGTCTAGAACTTTTTTCTAGAGGGAGCTTTTACAATTTACTGCTACTTCTCCCAGGCGACCTATGTCAGAATTACTGGGCGAGGGGTATTGAACACTGATAGCTTCCAGGAGTATGCCATGTGATCCCACCTTGGTGCCATTTTGAACCACTGCTCAAGAAATCCTGTGAGCATATACTCAGTTTTATTTTGGCTGTAGGTATATGAGTTTAGGTAACATTGGATTTCAGTCTTGTTCTCTTTCTGTAACATTTACATCACTATTTTGTTTGTTTTTAATAGCCACCACAAGTAGCAGGCACTCCCACATGTTGAGTGGGAGTTCAGATACCATTAAAAGAGCACTGTACTTCAAGTAGGTGAATGTGGCATGATAATTCACAGCTGTTCTCCTGTCTTCAAAAGAAAAGCCGGAGGTTGAGTTGAGAAGCCTTCAATACTGCTGCCCCCAGAATCTTGCCCTGTATTGTAGTTTCAGATTAATCATAGATTAATTTAGATCAATCAGGTTAATTTTTCTGCCATCTACTCACTCTCACCAAATTCTTTTTTCATATTTGGGTTGGTCATTTTTCCACATGCCACAAAGAGGAAATTCTTGATTAACATTCATTTTATCATTCCCAAAATAAGTAAATGCAAATGCCACAAACCTCTAAATGAATGATAGCTAAATATTTGCCATCTTAATCAAAGTGCTATCAGAGAATGTTTAAGTCTCCAGTCTCCCTCTTCCTCATTGCCACGCAACTTGGCTATAACAGATTCTTGTAATCTGTAGAATCTGTTGGCAAAACTTCTGAAATGAAGTTCCTAATGCTGTAGAATGAACTCTGAGATAGTGTGACATATTTCAGCCTATGTGAGAAGAGCCGTTAAATCTAAACCCTACCTAAACTCGACCTTTATAATTCAGACACCCAAACGTGAGACTCTAGCTGTAGCATTTCTCTGTTGTGCAATTTTAGAGTTCAAAGGTGTTAACAGTTGAGTTCTTTCTTGATTTATTGTGATTTGTAGAGCATAGAACAGAAAATGCTGACTGTGTGCCACTGCTGTGTGCCACTTGCCCATTAGACGCTTTGACTTTTTAATAACTTATGCAGATGCACACTTGGGCTGAATGAGCTCTCATAAACACCATTTTGATGAAGATTTATTCGTTTTATGCTTCTCTGAGTAAAGCTTCCCACAGTGATCCATTAGACCGCTTAAAGGTTTAGCCTTTTGTAGAACATAAGAAAATGTTTTGCCTTCAAAATGAGGTGCATTTCTTTTGTGTGTACTATGGGAGCCAAACAGATTTCTGGATTAATTATTTACAAGCCATTTATGAGTTGGGATATTCAAACTTCAAAGCAAAGACTTAGAAAATGTAATTGTATCAATTACTTTATGTTATTTTGATGTTTTCACAAGAGGAACGTTATCATTCAAAGCATGTTGTTTTCCTATTTATGATATTCTTCAATACCATGAAAGATGATGTCAGCTCACTGTAAAGAAGTAATTGCAACTTTATTTCCTTTCAATGGGAGCACCCAGGGTTCTTTTAATATCAGCTTATTATTTTGTACAACTAACAAAAGTTTGACTGGGTATAGTATTCTGTTGAGAAAGAAATATGGTGTTTGGAATGCTATTGCTCAATATTTTTTGAGCTAAAAAATATGTTTTTAATTTGGTAAAAGCCAAATGATTCAACTTTAGTGATTATTTTCATTCCATATATTGTAAAGTCTTCAGCATGATTATTTTTTCCAATTTATAAGTAAAACTTGAGACAATTTATTTTCATGCCTTGTGTGATTTGAACAAAGCTTTTAAGCCATTTAGAAATCACTGATAAATCTATAAATAGATCGTTGCTGTCACCTGCATTTATTAAAAGCAACGGCTTTGAATTCTTGGGAGTTCTGATATCTTTTTATTAATAGAGAGAAAGCCTGTTTATAGACATAATCACCTCTATTTAATGAAAATAATAAGTCACTTCATATGGGTTTTAATACTCTCCATGGGAAGGAAGGTGCCAGTGAAGCACTCTCATCAGTGTTTATGGGTGTTGAGTAGATTGCTCTTCCGTTAAGTCTACAGTAGAATGAGGGCACAGAGCAGCAGGTGAAAACACCATACAGCTTACACTTTCAAGGGAAAGGTGTGAAGGAAAAGGAAAAATACTTTTCTTGGTTGAATTGTATCTTCCTCCGACTTTGGGGATTTATTTCTTCCTTAACCATATGCCTGTAAAGTGCCTGGCCCAGTGATAAGTTATTATAATGAAGACATGATAGAAGTATGGTCCTAGGAATCAACTCGAAAAGAAGCTTGGTCCTGAATGGTGACCAGTTTTCAGTTGGCATAGCACCATTTCAATATATCAGCACCAGAGGATAGATTTGGGAATAAGAATGCTGCTGGTATCTTTTTGTTCACTAGAAAGTGACTGTTCTGTTCCATATTGCCAATGGAAAGAACAGGCTGTAGAGTTCTTGCCAAGGGATACTTTTACACATTATTTCATGCATATAAAATTATGCAAGTTTTAGTTGTTAAGTTGTTAAGTTAACCAAGGTGAATACACCAGTTGGAAGTGAACATATATGCATATATATATATATATGAAAAGTACACATGAATATTAATAAAATGAACACTTCGCTTTCAAATATCAAGCTCAAGTACTAGGAACTAGAGTTTAAATACTGCCGCTGTAATGTAACTATTACAATGTAGAACACTACAGAGTGAATAGGTGGTGTTCATTCATTAGGGAATCCTTCCTTGCTCAGCAGGGAGTCTGTTTCATCCTGTCCCTCTGCCTCTCCTCCTGCTTGTGCACGCTTTTGCTGTCAAATAAATAAATATACATATAGTTTAAAAAGTACATATGAAAATGAATTGAAACTTATAAAAAGAAAACATTAATCAACACTGGATTCAAATCAGAATATAATTCAGGGTAATGTTAAATTTTGGTAGTAGGGTTTAGGTAGGAAGAAATAATGCAAGAGACCTCTCTCTCTCTCTCACTATCTCCCTCTCCCACCTTCTCTCTCTCTTTGTTCAAGAGTAAAGTGTGAAACCTTAGGCTCACGTTACAAACAGACTCCACTGTAATCACCTACCCAATTTCCTGGAACCAGTTTCCTCTATAAATAAGAGCTCACCCATTGACCCTATTATAGGGAACGGAAAAGAGAATAGCCAAGTCTATTTATTCCAGGCAGCTATAGACTTCCAGAAAACATGCCTAACAAATGTCTTTCCCCAGAGGATTCAGTCCTCCTGCCTAGTGTCCAGGCTCTCTAGATTTCATTCTCTCCCTCCCCCCACCCTTACTTTCTCTTCCTCTCTGCACAAACCACTGTAAGTGTATGTGTGTCCACACATAAATATGTCCTGTATTGCATTTATTTGATGATGATTCTTTATCCATCATTGCTGTGATGAAACTCTCAAGATAACATTCTCAACTGTCATTCACATAATATTTCCAAGTTTCTATATGTGATTTCACAAACTGACAAACTGAAGAACAAAAAAGAGAAAGAGAGAGGGAGGTGGAGGGAGGGTAAAAAAAAGTGGGTAGGAGAGTTAAGATGAGAGAATTAACCCAAATCGTGATCAGCAGGTTTGTGATGGATGTATTGTTGTATGTTCTGTGCACATCTGTATGTCCTTTTAAAACTCACTATCTAACTAAATTCCTGGCTTGGAGATTATATTACATGCTGGTGAAACCCTAAATAGCAAATACTATTTCAATGGAAATTCTTGTTTAATAAAACTAGTTTTAAGTCCCAGTAGGAGGCCAACTTATTTCAATGAATATTTGCTGCAACACAGGCCTAGTGCAATGAGAGAATTTAACCATGTTCTTGAATATATTATGCCCATTTCTCTGCTTAGAAAACTCAGGTTCTTTTCAGCACACAATATAAGTTTAAAAATGGAATAAAAATATGTAACTTTTAATTAATATGTTAGTAGAATATAATGTTCCTCTTGTGGTGGTGGAAGATATTTTCTTCTGATTCAAAAATTATTTTCCCAATGGCTGGATATTGGCAAGGTTAAGACTGTGAGCCGTGGTGTCAGGATGATCTGAGATTATAGTTTGCTCTGTGATCTTCAGCAGATTTCCTAATCATACTACTCTTCACACTCATTTGTAAAATGGGGATCATAATTGTACATAGCACATTGGCTTGTAATAAGAATTACTATTACGTAAGTTAGCATCATTTAGCTGAGCAATTACAATAGATTTGCAAGGTTTTATCCTTGCAAAAGTTCTATTAGGTCATATTTTTTCACTCCTGTGTTACAATTTAAGTTGAAACTCAAAAAGATTCTGTGACTTTTCTGAGGGCACAAAGCTAATAAATATGGACTTGTGATTTAGACTCACAGAGTCTCACCGTGGGGTTGATTTTCTCTCACCCGCTGTGATGAACTCCATCACAAATGGAGATCATGCATGTGTGGACAGGGCTTGGTATTTGGTAAGTGCTCAATAAATGCTAGCTGTAAGTCTTTGAAGCTGTTTGTTCACCATTTTCAGGTGTCTATTATTACTAACAAGAAGTTCACTTTCCTTTTTTTTTGTTAATTCATTCAGTAAGTCTGTTTTGAATGCCAACTATATGCCAAGTAGTTGTCTTGATTCAGCCAACACAGAAGCACACAAAGCAGAGAGAACCCCACATGAAGGAGCTTGCATTACGCTCTAGTGTACAGGGGAATATACACAAAAAGACGGTACATTGCATGTATAGTATAGTGGATGGTGAAATATAATAAAGGAAATGTAAGTGATATAAATAATAAGAAAAATAATACAGGATAATGGAATAGTGTCAGGTTGTCTAATTTCATATGACCTATGAAATGCTTTTCATTGTTGGCATGAGTTCTTATGTAACTTTATTTATCCGTTCAGGATAGGAATAGTAATATTTACCCTGACAATTTTAACAAATTATGTAAGAATCTATTTTTAGATAAGAATATACTTGAGGGGGATGCCTGGGTGGCTCAGTAGTTGAGTGCCTGCCTTTGGCCCAGGGCATAACCTGGAGTCCCAGCATCAAGTCCCGCATCGGGCTCCCTGCATGGAGCCTGCTTCTCTCTCTGTGTGTGTCTCTGCCTCTCTCTCTGTGTGTGTCTCTCATGAATAAATAAATAAAATCTTCAAAAAAAATAATATACTTCAGAAATTGTATGATGCTTCTAAAACTCTTCAGTGCCTCAGCACTTCAAAACACCTGCATATTAATCATGTATGCTTTTGAAAAATACCTATGACATATCAAATGTTGAATAAGTGTTGCATTAAGTATTTAATTTGGAATTAAATTTGGGAAAAGCAACCCTAGGGAAACCAGAAAATTTAGGAAAAGCTAAATACAATAAAGCTAAATACAATGGACATAGAAAGAAGTACATAAGAGCAATGCTTGAGTAGAAGCTGATACCCTGCCTTGCATATATGTTCAGCAAAATTTTGTAATTTAACGAGTAATATAGTATAATATATACCCATGGATGACTCTGATGATATTATTGGGCCAAATCAAACTTCTGAGTTTCATGACTTTCTACAGTTTATAGTAGCACTTTTATTAATGTAACTTGGAATGTATTCCCCTAGGGGCATCAGACTTCTCTCTCAACTCATACCATGACTTCCACAGATAATTTCTCTTAGACGTAGTATATTTCCCTTTATCTAAAATTGTCTGTTAGGAAAGAAGAAGTAGAGCTGAATACTTCCATGGGGAATGTGAAAAGTGAGGTTGAAAGTGAGTCACCCAGAAGAAATCATAGCTCCAACAACCAATGTTATTGGGTCCATATTCCTATTCTTTCCTACTCTCTAGTTTCAGCCTCTGCAAACAACAGGTGTCATAGTAGACATGAGGGGTGGGGTGCAAATAAGTTTAGTGGGTGCCTGTCTGTTCAGGTGGTCTCTGAGCATTAAAGGAGAAGTCAGGTGTGGGTAAGCATGTGGACAGATGTTCATTAGTTCAGATCAGGGAAGGAGGCACAAACATAAGAGTTCACAGATGCAGAGAAAGCAGAAAACAAAATATCAGGAAATTCATAGAAGCGAAAAGATTGGGGCGTAGCACGAGGGTCAGGAATCCATATTTGCAGCAGGAGGATGCTAGTTGGCTGTTTAGGGCACAGCCACCAGGGATTGACATGGAAAATGGATGTTTTAATCAAGACAGTTGTCTTCCCAAGCCTACAGGTTGTTTATGTTTTCTCTTTGGGAGGGAGAACCAAATCTTCTGTAGCTCCAGCTTACATGACTGGAGCATGCCTGCTGATAGTCTATCTAGGGCTGCCACAGCACCATGTATTCTTATGTTTAGTAAATTTCTACAACCCTGCTCCTCGGAGCTTCAGCAGTCACTGGTAGATGAAATAGAAGAAATGGGTGAATAGAGGATAGTGATGACCTTCTTTCTCCAACTTTGAAGGGAAAAAAAGTACTTTGAAAATGACTTTCCAACGTGCTCGTGACTTGCTCCTCTAGCTATTCAGCAGCACTGGGACTGAGGCCAGGGGCCAGTTGCTTACTTCTACTGACATACAATACACTGAACTAAGGAGGACAATAGGAGCACATGTGATCTAGAGAAGAGAATGAAATAGATTCCTTCTGTAGGAGTTCAGAGCTCCATGTTTAATCCAGATTTTGCAGCTACTCTGCAGGTTCATATACAGATGTCATTCTCACATGAGCTCAGTGTTTCTTATACAAAAACGCAAACTCACTGTTAGCTTTCTTATGTCTCTTCTGCCTCCCCCCTGCACTTTGCTCATGCTCCCTTTCTTTTTTTTTTAAGATTTTATTTATTCATGATAGACAGAGAGACAGAGAGAGAGACAGAGAGAGAGAGAGAGAGAGAGAGAGAGAGGGAGAGAGAGGCACAGACACAGGCAGAGGCAGAAACAGGCTCCATGCCGGGAGCCCAACACGGCACTCAATCCCCAGACTCCGGGATTGTGCCCTGGGCCAAAGGCAGGTGCTAAACTGCTGAGCCACCCAGGGATCCCCCATGCTCCCTTTCTATGGAAGGGACTGTTTCTATGGAACATCTAACCATTCTGTTTGAAATAAGTTTAGGCATTATCTTAGACTATTTCTAGCTTTACACAACTGATAAAGTACTAATTGCTATCATTTCCACCCTTGTAGAGTTCTACCACCAGGGCTCTGGTTCAGGCTTTTTTGCATCTTTTCATTGGAATATGACTCTTGATGGCTGTGGGCTTCACTTCCTAATCCACTTCCTTCAGTGGATTTCCTGAATAGCAAATCAAGTATGCAATTTCCTACTGAAACTATTAAATATTTCATTACCCCATAATACCTACAGAATAAAATCCAAACTCATTGATAAGGTTCCAGCCAGCTACCTAGGGTTTCCCAAACACACTGCTTTAATTTGTACAAGTGATGTCTTCTGGATCTCATATGCTTTTTGCCTAATGACCAATTACTTATCATTCAAGACCTTAAGTATAATCTCTCTGATTCTCCCATCTTGAAGTTGGTTACTGCGTCATTGACTTGCCACCCTATTTTGTACTGAGCTTCTAGTTTGGAATCACTATGCTCTATTACAATTCCTATTTATGTATGTCTCCCCTTTTAGGTGATATGTGGATGACTTGAGAGCAGAGACCATGACTAAATGGTAAACATTCTCTAGAATCCTGTATGTAAAGCTTGGCTTACAGTAGGTTTGTAGTGATTATGTAAGGAATGTTGAAAGGCATAACTCTAGATTTCTTATTAAAGACAACTTATATCACTCAAAACATATCTTTCTTACTCTAATATGTGTTTTACCAACCATACTATGAATAATTTTTTGTTTCAAATGAGTAAAGACATTTCTTCTCATATTCAAATATCGAAAATAATTTTGAAGGTTCAGAGTACTTACTTCATAACATATATATGTTTATGTGATGTGTGCATACTGAAATAAAAGTATTTCATTTCCTATAGAAAAGGAAAAAAGAGCAGGGAGGTGTTCAGTCGGTTGAGGGTCCAACTCTGGATTTCAGCTCAGGTCATGATCTCAGGGTCATGAGATTGATCTCCGCATAGAGCTCTGGACTCAGTGTGGGTCTGCTTGAGATTCTCTCTCTCCTTCTCCCTCTGCTCCTTCTCCAACTCTAAAAACAACAAAAACAAGAAAAAGAAAGACAAAACAAAACAAAACAAAACAAAAATACAACTAGTGCTTCTAAAAACTTTCAAGGTCACCAAAAACAAGAAAAATCTGAAAAAAAAAGTCACAGCCAAGAAGAACCTAAGGAAACATAACAAAATGCAGTGTGGTGTCCTGGAATGAATCTTGAGAACAGAAAAGAACATCAGGTTAAAAGCTAAGGAAAAATGAGCAAACTATGGACTTTCTCTAATAGTATTTTATCAACATTGGTTCATTAATTATAACAGATATACTACACTAATATAAGACATTAATAAGGAGAAACTAGAATATATGAGAACTCTTTGTAATATTTTTGCAATTTTTCTATAAATATGAAAGTGTTCTAAAAGTAAAGTCTATTATTTAGAAATAGGGGTAAAATAAATACTTTTTGAGGCAAATGGATACAATGATCAGCAGACTTGCATAAAGGACATGTTAAAGATGGTCTTCAGGCAGAAGGAATATGATACCAGACAGATATTTGGATCCATACAAAGAATAAAGTTTTCCAAAAACGTTTAGATATATGTATGACATCTTCTCTATTCCTAACTACTCTAAATTACATTTAATTGTTGGTTGAGGGTTTAAATTATTTAAAGTGTAAATAGTAACAAAATAATCTGTATTTTAAAGTGTATAAAAATAAATGATGTGGCAGCAAATGAAGGTGGGAAGACAGAAACAGGTAATGTTTCCTAAATTGTGAATAAGGCAGTAATATTTTTAGAAAATTGAATAGTAATGAACCAGAACCAAAGATGTGTGTTGTAAGCCTTAATGCAACAACCAAAAAAAAAAAAAAAAAAAAAAAAAGACTGTGGTATAACTAATAAGCCACTATTGGAGATAAAATGGAGCCATGAAGTAAAAATCAATTAATTAAAAGTGAAGCAGGAAAAAAAAAAAAAAAAGTACAGGGCAGCCGCAGTGGCCCAGCGGTTTAGCGCCACCTTCAGCCTGGGGTGTGATCCTGGAAACATGGGATCAAGTCCCACGTCAGGCTCCTGGCAGGAAGCCTGCTTCTCCCTCTGCCTGTCTCTGCCTCTCTCTCTCTCTCTGTGTGTCTGTCATGAATAAATAAATAAAATTTAAAAAAAAAATAGTACAAAGAACACCAAGAGGAAGTAGAAAATGACTAGAAAAAATGGTGAATGTATTTTCAAACATATCAACAAGGTTTAAAACATTTCAGTTAAGGGATCCCTGGGTGGCGCAGCGGTTTAGCGCCTGCCTTTGGCCCAGGGCATGATCCTGGAGACCCGGGATCGAATCCCACGTTGGGCTCCCAGGGCATGGAGCCTGCTTCTCCCTCTGCCTATGTCTCTGCCTCTCTCTCTCTCTGTGATGACTCTCTGTGATGACTATCATAAATAAATAAAAAATTAAAAAAAAAAAACATTTCAGTTAAGAAGTAAGGATTGTCAGATTGGAGGAAACAACTATGAAATTACTATATACGGTCTCTAAGAAACTGAATTTTAAATATATAGATGTTAAGAAGTGAGAAACCTAAGGATAGAAACACAAACCGTGCAAATAGTGAATGAAGAGGAGGCTAAAGAGGCCATAATCATGTTGGTTGGGAGAAATTTAAGAACAGGGAATAAATGATCAACTTATTGACAAGATGAACTAATGGGAGCTGTATTCACCCTCTCCTCAACCATACACAAACACACAAACACACAGCAACGGTTTCCAGACCGGACACCTGACAATCCAGGGCCTTGACCTGGTGGCTGGGCAAGAATGAAGTGAGTCTGGTGAGTCCTGCATCCTTGAGAGAGTTTCCAGGTATGGTTGCATGGTGTGGAGCATTCACAGCCTCGGGAGTGGGCAAGAATCATCCCTGCAAAGGACAGCATTCAGTGGCAAGATTCTCACCTTGACTCACACAAAGGTCACCAGGCTCCACTGAGCCCCCTCCCTGACCAGGTTTCATTCAACCTTAGCCCCTAAAGGCATGAAGGAAATACTCACATGGCTTCCAACAACCTCAAGGCCCCATCTCCATCTTGAAGGGCCTGTGTAGGAATGCTCAAGGCTACTCAGTTTACTGCCTGTTCCAACCAGCCTTGGTGGGAGGGTAGGAGCCAGTTAGCAGACCCAGTTGGGTTTCACATGGGCCCACCTGTTCTTCATGCTCCTTGTAATATTTCACTTTCCTGACTCCTCTGAAGCCTGCTCACCTCCTTTTCCCTCAGCCTCTCTTTAAAACCCCCAGTCACCTCTGTACAAATGGACATTGAGTTTAGCTCACACAGGATGCCTTCCCTGGGGCCAGAATCTATAGATTGAAACCTGCCTTTGGCTTTAAGTAGTGTCAAGCTTCCTTGATCTTTGACCATGGTTCAGCCTGACGTGGAGCAGAGATGTGAAGGAGCAAAGGTTGGAGCATGCTGCTCTCTGGGGAAACCATTCCAGGCAGGAGGGAGAGAGCCTGGCCACAGGACAAGTCAGGTTGGAGAAGCCTGGAGCCACCAGGGAGCAGGAGAGGCCAAGCTTGTGTTTGTGCATTGGCTTTAATGGAATGGACTCTGGAGCCATCTGAGGCCTTTAAGTAAATCAGCAACAACATTTGACTAAATTTTAAAGGAAATTAACTTTTATGACTGACTTGAAAGTAGAACATAGCAGGTAGGGGATGGGTATGGAAGTAGAGTGAGGCAAATCTTGAAAGTCCTGGAGGATGATGATGCCATTTCAGAGTTGGTGTGTAGACATAGAGGAGGTAAGAATAGTTTGGATCTTAGATGTATTTTTATTTTTTTCAAAGATTTATTTATTGTTTTAGAGAGAGAAAGCAAGAATGAGACTGCTGGGGTCAGGGAGGAGGGCAGAGGGAGAGGGTTCTCCCAAGCAGGCTCCCTGTTGAGCATAGAACCTGATGTAGGGCTCCATCTCACAATCCTGAGATCATGACCTGAGCCAAAATCGAGTCAGATGCTCAACTGACTGGGCCACCCAGGCACTCATAGATAAATTTTTAAAGGCAGATATTCCTCATATATTTGATGTGGTGTTCAAAAAAACTTTTGGGGTCAATGATGTTTCCAGGGTACTCATCTGAGCGAAGAAGTCATCATTTCCTGAGAGTGGGGAGACAGTTGGAGTGCTTCACGAGGGGATTAATGGGATAGATGGCAGACGCTGACTACAGACAGAAGTTTGAGGCTTCTACTAGTTGTGAAAGTAGAGATTTCAAATACAACGGTGGCATTCAGGGTGGATTTCTGAATTTGAGAGTCCTCAGCACATACACATGTGTGTGCATAGTGTGTAAAACTTTAAGAGTAAGTAAAATCAAGACAGTACATATAGAAAATGAGCAAATAGGAGGCCTGAGAATGAGATATGATTCATCTTAAATTTAGTTAGAAAAATAAGGAAGATTTAGCCAGAGGATTGAAGAAAAGTCAGGAGGCTGTGAAGGCCTAGAATCTACATGATGAAAAGTGTTTCAAAAAAGAGGGTGTGAGCAGCTGTGTCCTGTGCTGCTGCTTGTACAGGAATATGACACTTGACAACTCGACAGTGCATTTGGTAAGGTGGAGGTTATTGTTGTACAGACAACAGCATTTTTAGTGGAGTGGCAAGGCAGGTAGCCTGATACAAGGGGGTTAACGAGAAGATGGGAAGACAGAAAGTGTGCAGCAAATGTGTTGTTTGTCCTATCTATAAAAGGAAACAAAACCCTTAGCATGGGGGCTTGCCTATCATAAATGATCTCACTTCACTCTAAGGACGTATAATTGTCAATCAAAATGAAATATATTTTACTATATTATGAGCTGATCCAACCCCTGGACTGCTGACATGTTCTAATACTTGGCGCCTTGCATAAGACCTTGCATTTAATGGATGATCAATTAGGCATTATCAAATGAATAATTTAAAAAATATTTGACAGCTTAAGATAAATCGTTGTATGAACTCTGGGACAGATGCAGCTAAACTTATAAGTGAATGCAAGAAATGTCCCCACACATGTAGAGAATGAGCCTCTATTTGTGTCCACGTATGTAACATGACTTGGAGGGAATTAAAGGGCCCAACGAGATCATTTAGGTATACTCTGCTGGCATATATAGTCTGAGTCATTTTGGGTGTCCAATGCAGTCATATCTTAATCTAAAGAAATGTTAAGTTTTAGACAAAATTATGCTAGAACTAAGATCATGGAGTTGACCAGTTGTGTTTTTATGATGGAAGCTATCGTTTATAGTAGTTAAAATCAGCTGCACTAGGCATTTTCTGGGTGTTAATAATACAAGTTTAAATGAAAGTAATTTTAAAATGTCTTTGACATCAAACCCAAATTCCCCTGCGTTAATTCTCATGTTTTTCAAATAAATGACTTTCGCAAGTTTTGCAAACTCATTGAGAATAATTGAATCCTATTTGCATGGATACCAAGGCAGGGTGTCCTTGATCCTTTTTTTGACAAATTACTAACACTGATCCGACAGGAGGAAGTAGATAATTAACCAGAAAATAAAATGCCTATTTCCTTAGGAGACACAATGCATGCTCTGCAAAATAAAGCACTTAATTTAGGGAATAATAATTAACTTTTAAAATGTTGGTTGTTAGTGTTAAACTCAGCTAAAATTTAAACCCTTTAGAGTATATTAGTACCAAACACTGTGAATCTGACTGAAAACATTTTACTTGTTATTTATATTCATTGGTGTTGGGGAAAGTGAAAGCCCTTTGCAAATAGACCTTCGACACCTTTATAATATTGTTGAAAAGCCTTATTGTTTCTAGCAGCAATGTCCACAATAGCCAAACTGTGGAAGGAGCCTCGGTGTCCATCGAAAGATGAATGGATAAAGAAGCTGTGCTCTATGTATACAATGGAATATTCCTCAGCCATTAGAAACAAGGAATACCCACTATTTGCTTCAACGTGGAGGGACCTGGAGGGTATTATGCGGAGTGAAATAAGTCAATCGGGGAAGGACAAACATTATATGGTCTCATTCATTTGCGGAATATAAAAATTAGTGAAAGGGAATAAAGAGAAAGCAGAGAAAATGAGTGAAAATATCAGTGAGGGTGACAAAACATGAGCGACACCTACCTCTGGGAAATGAACAAGGGGTAGTGGAAGGGGAGGTGAGTGGGGGTTGCAGTGACTGGGTGATGGGCACTGAGGGGGGCACTTGGTGGGATGAGCACTGGGTGTTATGCTATATGTTGGCAAATTGAACTCCAATAAAAAAAATTTTTAAAGCCTTATTGACAGAGAATCCCTGGTTTTACTGTTTACTAAATCCATTTCTTTGTAGACAGAGTGAAACAAAGACTTCTCTTTAGAGAATATATTTTCTTGAATTAATCCTAATGTGTTAGAAACTGTATTTTGTTCAGCAAACACACCACTTCACACCCGTAAAAGACCAATGTTTTCGAGGCATACTTTTGTTCTTCCATCTCAAGCTAAATCAAAAGACATACTTCAAACTTGAACTGTCCATCTCTGATCCTCTACACTTAGTAGTTGCTCAATTAATCTTGAATGTGGAACCCTCCCACTATAAGAGTGACAAGAATAGGGACTTTGTTTAATTGTATCCTTAGCTCCTAGTATCATCCTCTACTTAATAGATGCTAAAATAATATTTAGTACATGGATAACCTGATTAAAATTTAAAATAGCCATAATGTGAAATGCGTAATATCAGCATAGCTCAAGCCCAAGCTCGTTATACTATGCCTACATCTCAGAGTCTTCTGGTCCGTCTCTGGTTCCTTCCCTCCTCTCTTGCATTCCTTTTTCCTTCTTCCTACATCCACCTGCATAGTCTGCCAGATTCCCACAGTGAAGGTGTTTAAAACTGAATTTCTAACTACCTGTTTTAAATTTCTTTCCTGACAAAGAGATCTCAATTCCCTCGATCATCTGTGATTTACTGAGTCCTTTGCCCTCCTCCTCTTCCTCACCACAGCACTTCCCATGCTCCTCCTAGAGAAGCCAGTGAAGATGTACCCACACTCCCACTTCTGACTTTTCCCTTTCCTCCCAGAAATGCATGTTTGAGTTCTCATAATCTCTTATCCTGGACCTCTGTGTGCATTTCTGTCTAGTGACATTTTCCTGGACCTGCTGTGGGAACCTTGTACCTGGTCTCTCTGCTCCAAGTTCCTCAACTGTCGTCTCCCGTTGCATCTGTTCTACACATACACCCATGCCCTGGATTTCCCATCTCTCTCTTGCTGAAGAGCAATGCTACAGAAGTGACCATGAAGAAGTCCATCTCCTCAGGGCATGCAGAGTTTTCAGTGTCAAGACCCAACCTATTTTTACAGTCTTTCTCCTCCCTTTGCTTTTTTATTATTATAATTATATTCCAGCCAAACTAAACAGAACCCCTCTGCTCACACATTTTGCAAATATTTGCTTTGTTCCTGTTGTGCCTGAAATAACCCTTTTCATCCCTTTCTATTGAAACCCTGCTTATTTCACTAAGATTCTTCTCAAATGCTACTCCCTGGGTGCATGCACACAGGGATTCAGGGACAGGATTTCCTGCTTCTCCTACTGCTTCTACTACAGGATTTGCCTGCTGTCATCACTGGTCCAGAGGAGGCCCCTCTGTCATCACATCCTGCTCTTTATCCTGCTGACACTTCCTCCTTCTTACTGTTCCCCTGCAGGTGGTCAAGAGCAACCATTGTAAAAAAAAAAAAAAAAGAGCAACCATTGTAGGGGTTCACTACACATTCTTCTGTTTGTGTGTGCTCTGGTCAGGTCATTCTTATAAGGCTGGCATCGCACTGTGGGACAGACTGCTTCCTCTGTTTTGTGTGGTTCTGTGGTGTTTGGAGCCCTATCTTTCAGTGTCTGTTTCCAGGCCATTGCTTCTAACTGCTGCATCTTTTCCTGCCAGTCTGCTAGTTCCACGTCAGCCCCAGTAACCTTTGAAAATACAAGTCTGACCATGTCATTCAGTTGCTTAACAGCCTTCAGAGATCTTTCATTTCGTTTAGAATAAAGAATTCTTAAAATGTCTGCACAACTTGCATGACTTTGCAGGAGGCAGGCTGTATGCAGCTCTGTGCTCTACCCACTGCCCTTATCCCTTCCATCTGCACCTCCAGCACACTGACCTTGGGGTCCTCAAACTTGGAACAGTCCCCATTTGGCTCTTTGAAAACGATGCTCTCTCTTCTGTGGGGTTCCAGCTGGAATTTCACTTTCTCTGATAAGCCTTCTAGGACTAGCAGAATAAATCAGGGGCCAGAGTGTTGAATATTCATTCACATCAGGTTTTTTAAATTATACTTTGCACAATCTTGCACAGTATTTATCCCTGGCTTCACTTCCTTACTGTGTGTCTGACCTACTGTGACATCAGCTCTGTGAAGGCTGTCCTTCCTCATGGGAGGACATGGGCAGCCCACAGTAAAAAAAAAAAAAAGTGCTAAGTGAATGGATGACAGGAAAGGTGACTTACTCAAGGTTGGCAAACTAATTAAAGTCAAGGTCAGGACAAGGAAGTAGTGCCTTTCTCCTTCCTGAATTTGATGGTCTTTGAATGTAGTACAATGGTGTCTTCTTATGACTACTTCTAGGTCAATGCCTTGTACAAAATCGATGTTCAATGATGACTGCAGGAATAGATATAAATAGCAAGAGATGGGACTGTTGAATATGTGGCTTTATATTTACAAATTTCTATGAAATCTGCAATTCTTAGAAACGAGTGGCCAAAAATAATTGTCACTGCCATTCTCTTAAGCTCATAAGGAAACACTACATTTTAAGCTTTTATCAGGTTGAAACTGCTTTCTTTCTTTCTTCCTTTTTTTCTTTCTTTCTCTTTCTTTTTCTTCTTTTTTTACAGTCATAAGGTCAGAGCTACATTCTGAAAGTGTTGCCAGGAGATTCTGACTCAGAAAATGTCTGTTAAAATGAGTGGAAACTGTTTCAGACTCCTGGTGAATAGAGAGAATCAATTTATTAATGTTCAAATTGTGCTCATTTTAATAAAGGAAAAAGACTAATGACCTCTGTTTAAAAGAGGATGGATGGATTCAACTTTCTAAGGATATTTCCTTTACTTCTAGAGAACTAGAATAATAAACTGTCATTCTCTGCAATTTGGTTTCTGCCTGAGCAGGTTTTATCAATGGGCCTGTCACAATGCTGAAATTGGGAGCTCTTGCTATGTTGTTTTATAAATCTAATTATCTTGAATCCTTGCAGTATCAGCAAAAAAAAAAAAAAGAAAGAAAAAGAAAGAAAGAAAGAGAAAAAGAAACTCTTAAAAAGGATCCAAAATAGGCTTTTTCCTTATTTAATTCTTAGCACTATCAGAGAAATTTCTATTTCTTCACCAATTGTTGTATTTATATTACTTACTGAATCCAGACCTTGAAAACCAAGAATGATATTTTTTCCTGCTATCCTCAAAAAGTTAAATTACTTGGAAAGTAGTACTGTTTTAACTTTCGGTAGTGCTGATAGGTAAATAAATAGAAAATATGGCTCCTACGTAGTGTGACCAGGCAGGGGTGGGGTGAGTGGGTAAAAGAGTCCCTGGTCCCACTAGCCTGTCTCAGCATTTCATGTTCTATTATCTGGACTTATTCCTTTGGATTAAGGTGCTATGTTTATAGGATTCTTTTTAAAAAAATATGTGTAAAAAAATAAAAAAAATTATGTGTAAGAGAGATAGGGAGAGAGGGAGCACAAGCCCGTGTGCATGCAATTGGGGGAGGGGCAGAAGAAGAGACTCTCAAACAGACTCCTCACTGAGCTTGGGAGTTCCAGGCAGGGCTCTATGTGAGGCTCCATCTCAGAGACTACAACCTGAGCTGAAACCAAAAGTTGCACACTCAACTTACTGAGCCACCCAGGTGCCTCTGTAGGATTTTTATTTACTAAGTTCTATCTAATTTTCAGAGTTTACCTATTCATTAATTATTTCATCTTCACAGCTATGATATAACCAGATGAGTTAATAATACCCAATAATAGAAAAGGAAACTGAAATTCAACAAGGCTAATTTATTTGTCCATAGACTTGGAGGCCTTCTGATGGAAGTACTTCAGGCCTTCTGATGGAAGTACTTCATGAATGTCACCAAGTGCTAATGATTTTTTACTCTAAGTGCTTTGACTGAGGCTTTTATGAGTCCTTTTTCATAGCCTCAGCTCTTCTTCCTTTCTGATAGTCTCTCATTTGACAACCCTTTGCTTACCTTGCTTTAGGAAAGTCTATCCTACCAGGAGGTGGCTTTTTCCAACAAGTTTTACTTCTTTCTGGTGCCATCATGACCTCTCAGGGCTCTCAGAAGTTCCCATTGTTGGATTCTAAAGCTCTTAACAGTTACCTGGTAGGATTCAGAAAAACAAACAAGAATGAAATTTCTTTTTTTTTTTTAAGAATGAAATTAAGGAAGGAAAAAGAGTATGCTGAGTTGATGACTCTGGCCTCAGGAGACGGTTAAAAGAGGAGTCCAGGGATAAAGTTGCATTTATGGACATGAAGCAGGTTTTCAAAAAGGTGACAGAGGGACTAAACCCTGGCTGAGAAGTGGCTGTTGCATTAGTCAGAATTCTTGAATCATAAGTGATGGTACTCCCGTATATCAGTGTAAGTTAAAACAAGAAATTAATTAGGTCACATCACCAGGTGGAAGAACAGAGTATGGTAATGTGGATGGAAGCTAGCATCGGGGACGGCTGTAATCAGGGATCCGAGCAGGTCTGATGTCCAGGTCCTGGGATTGAGCCCCACATTGGGCTCTGCATTCAGCATGGAGTCTGCTTTTCCCTCTCCCTCTCCTCCTCATTCTCTCTCTCTCTCTCTGTCTCTCTCTCTCTCTCTCTCTCAAATAAACAAAGAAAGAAATGAAATATATTTCTTAAAAGGAAATATTTAGGAGATAAATCTGATAAACCCACTTTGGGTCATATGCCAATTTCTTTGCCAATCAATATGGATGGGCACAAGTTTTATGACAGCCCACAGCTATAGCCGGGAAGGTGGTTGCCAAAAGAAAGAGCAATTGTGCATTTATTGCCTTCCAGACCCAGGGATAGATCATGGAAAGCCTAAAAATATGGAGTTTGTTCACCATGCATAGCTTATCCTTACAGGACTTAAAGTAAGAAAAACATAAGTTTTACACTTCAGGAAAATAATTCTGGTAGTAACGTAAAGGGTAAAATAGAGTCCCTACCCCCAGCTTGATTGAGGTATAATATTTTCCAGCTTTATTGATATATAATTGACATATTACATTGTGTAAATTTAAGGCATACAGCATGGTGATTTAGTGTGTGTATACATTGTGAAATTACTATCAAAACAAGGTTAGTTACCACATCCATCACCTCACATAGTCACTTGTGTGTGTGTAGTGAGAACATTTAAGGTCTACTTTCTTAACAAATGTCCAATATCAATACAGTCTTGTTATCTGTAGTTTATGCCATGCATTAGATTCTCAGAACTTACTCATTTTACAATCAGTACCCTTTGTCCAACATCTCCCCACAGTTCCTGGTACCCATTCCACATTACAAAAGAGATCATACAGGTTTTGTCTTTCTCTAATTTCATTTGGCCCAATGCCCTCATGGTTCATCATGTTGTTGTAAGTGGTGCTCGTTCCCTCTTTTTAATGGCAGAGTAATACTCAATTGCAAATATTATATATATATATATATATACACATATATATATATACCGTATTTGTCTTTACATACATTTATACATTTTCTTTATCCATTTGTCTGTCAGGGACATGTAGAGTTGTTAGCCTGTCTTAGCTTTTGTGAACGATGCTGCAATAAACATGAGGGTAAAGATACCTCTTGAGATAGTGATTTCATCTTTTTCAGTAAATACCCAGAGGTGAAATTTCTAGATGCTGTGGGAGTTCTTTTTTAATTTCTTGGGGGAGTCTCCATGCTATTTTCCATAGTGGCTTTACAGGTTTACACTTCCATTATCATGCACAAGTGTTTCCTTTTCTTTATATCCTGCCATGACTTACTATCTCTTGTCTTTTTGATAATAGCCATTCTAACAGGTGTATGGTAATATCTCATTGTAGTTTTGATTTCCATGAAATAGGGGCAGCCCGGATGGCTCAGCCATTTAGCGCCGCCTTCAGCCCAGGGCCTGATCCTAGGGACCTGGGATGGAGTCCCACATTGGGCTCCCTGCATGGAGCCTGCTTCTGTCTTTACCAATCTCTCTCTCTCTCTCTCTCTCTCTCTCTGTGTGTGTGTGTGTGTGTGTGTGTGTGTCTCATGAATGAATAAATAAAATCTAAAAAAAAAAATCTGATTTCCATGAAATAGAATATATGGAAGGTAAGTGTCCTAGAAGGCTGTTCTACACGTCTAAGATGCAATTTATGGCCATGAGGAAGGCACTAGCAGTGAGTATAAAGAAGTGGGGTTATGCTTTAGAATTGGTATGAAGATAGAATCTATAGGATTGTCGAGGCTTAGTAGTGGAGAATGGAAGAAGATGAGATGTTTCTAGCTAATGTGATTGCATAAATGATGGTATAATTCACAATGTATAGAAAACATAAGGAAAAGCAGATTTTCCAATAATCTTTTTTATAAAATCTGCCCAATTTTCATCTCTGGGTTACTAGGCAGTGACTGTGAGCTTTAGTATGTCCAGAAAAATAATGACTATTATTCTTACTTTCCTTTGTCTTTGATGTAAACTCTTTACTCAAAGAGTAACTAAAAACCTGCTAGAAGTATCTTGATCAGAGTCAAAAAGGAGAAGACTTTGGCAAGTGGCTTTTTCTCTCCTCACTCACTGAATCTCAAATCTGCATCTTCTCTGGTACTTTTGTGCACAGAGATGTTAATTCCTCAAATGGTACATTTTTTTTTCTTTTTACCTAGATGTATGTGTATGGATAGGGTGTATGCATTAGACATGACTGCACACTACTTCCTAAGTCTTCCATAAATGTTGGAGCAAGGAATAGCAACAGTGGACCTGATACATGTGTCTGTAAGGACCTCAATAACAAGCTCAGAGATTATCCATGATCACACATTTAAGTGTCTGAAATTGTCTCTAATTCAATTAATATCTTCCTATGTAGATGATTTTTCAAGAAGTCCTGCTCATGCTGCCATAGAACTGAAGCTTACCGACTATATTGTCTTGACTTCATTAAAAGCTCTCATTCTTGATTGGACATTACTACCTCAAGCTATAGAATGAATTGTTTGTTTTCTTATGTTTAGATCCATAAATAACAAGAAGAATGTTAGCATATACTTTCTCAGTAATCACTTTGACAACCTATGTAGTATCATCTTTAAGGTTCCAGTATTAAACAGTTTCAGTTCATTTTATCATAAGTATTCATATTTCTGAATCTCTGTATTCTAGACCAGGGATTTCACACTACAGGCTGATTGCCAGTTTGGGGGGTTTTATTGGAACCCAGATATTCCCATTTGTTAAATATGTTTGTGGCTGCTTCTGTGATAAAATGCCAGAATGGAATAGTTGTAATAGAAACCAACTACCCTTCATAGCCTAAAGTATTTATTATCTCACTCTTTATAGAAGAGTTTTGCCAACCTCCATTGTAAACTATAATTTCTTGATAAGAGGAGACCCTAATTACAACTAACATTCTCATTAAAGACATTCAAGAACAGGGTGGGGAAATACTCTTAAAAATATTTCCCTCTTTTCCTCTGTCAGCTGCTTTCTCTTTATGTGGTTTGTTCTTCCATGTATTTAAACTTGAGTGGATTTGCTGCAATGTCCCCACATATGATAGTACAAGCTGACCTACACCACCAGTATACGTGCATTTTAGAGGTTGATTTCTTGGGTCAAACTGGAAAAAAATAAATAAGTCATAAAATTTTCTGCTACCGTTGTGCTGTTCTCCCTACAGTGGAGAATCAGTTTTCATTCAGATTATTTTTGAGAGAAGCTAACAAAATTAAAACACTTATGTTCAAAAGGTAACTCTTCATTGCCATTCTCTGCACCTTTTAATATCAGTTTATTTCCAGAGAAACAGAGATGTCACAGTTATGTCACCCTAACAAACTGAATCTTTATGGTTTCTCTGTGTCTGGCTATATATGATTCATAAGATCTATGGATTGGACACACATTTAGTGAAATGACTTCTGCAGTCTCTCATACGATGCTAACCTTTTTTGTCATTTGGGTCTTCCCTTAGGCAAAACGACGGCTCTTTCTAAAGGAAACAAAAGTTAAAAGATAAATGTAAAGATGAAACAAACAAAAACCCATATCCCTTTGCTGAAATAGAAAAGAGAGAATGCAGTGGTTAGAGTCCCACCACAGGGGAGGCAGTTTCACATAGTGTTCTGGGATTAGTCTGAATCTCTACGCTATGATTTAGTGGCAATGTGACCTATCTGAGATCCATTTCTTATCTGTAATGTGAGATAATAATAGATCCTATTTCATGGACTTGTAAAGGGGATTAAAAGAGTAATTGCACATAAAGCACTTAGCATGGAGCCTGATATTTAACAAATGTTCAACAAATGTTAGCTCTATTAATAGGGGCCATAATGCCTCCTTATAAGACTTACTGTCTTAGCTAGGTCTGCTGTAACAAAATACCATAAACTGGGTAACTTATCAACAACAGACATTTATTTTTCAGAATTCTGGGGTGTGGAAATCTGAGGTCATGATGTCAGCATAGTTAAGTTCTAGTTAGGAAAACATCACCCAGGTTGCAAATGGCTGCTTTTCCCTCTGTCCTCACATGGCTAAAAGAGAGCCAGTTCAGTGTGTGACTTCTTGTAAGTACACTAAATCCATTCATGAGAGCTTATCCTCATGATCTAATACAATCACACTGGGGGTTGAATTTCCAACATAGGAATTTGGGTAGGACACAAACATTCAAATCATAGCATCCACTCTTATGTTCCAAGAGACTCTGGAGCAACATCTACATGAAGACATCTGCTCAGTGGGAGGTCACAATGTAATAGTCCAAGAGAAACGAGCGGTTACACAGAGGGCTGACAGACACTGCACCTGGCCTGAAGAGGGGGTTTAGGCAAGACCAGGTATAGGAAGAAGGGAAGGGAGTCTCACGAGTCTTTACATCCACTTAATTAATCACATGCACTCTCTTCAGTAAGAAATAATGTTATCGTGCAACTAGATTTAATTACTTAGAAGAGATTTTCAAAATGGCAATCACCTTATTTTAAAAATAAGGTGATTATTCATATTTTTATAAATATGAGATTAAGAACATTTTTGTTGACATTAATTTTTAATAATGAATATGTAGAGTATTGCTATTTAATTGCCACCTCTAATTCATCAACAATGACCAAAAAACCCACATGTATCTTCTAAATATTAAAAAAAACTAGGACTGTGTTTTTTCCTACTGGAAGAAAAGGAAAGATTTCCCACTCAGGCCTGGAGAGGGCCTTCCTCTCTGTAAAATTAATGATTTTGCTAAACGATATCATGTTGACAATTATTCTCATTCCTTTAGCTGTAGTGAGCTAGTGGGAAAATGTGCAAGCTGGTCATCCTTCTTGTTTAGGTCTTGGCCTGAGAATACATATGGGATCTGATGATGCCTTAACTTACAAAAACAAAAACAGTGGTTTTATTATTACCAGATTTCAGTAAAAACATTCACCTGATATACAGCCTCAGGGATTTTTAACAAGTTCCCCTGGGCTTCTTCTCTGCTAAACTAGCTTTAAAATTGATTATTTTTATTAGTAGGTAGTTAGACTTTCTTTTGCTGCTCTTTTTTTTTTTAAATCAGTTTTCTTTTAGCAATAAAAACATCAAGATCCATTAATATTTCAATTACCAGTGTTCTTCCTACTATAACTGATTGATACATATAATATTTTAAAAAGCTTTTCAAAAAGTTATTTTAAAAATCTGATTGTAGAGAGTAGAGAAGGATAATCCGGATTTTATTAGAATAGTTACAGGAGAAAGTGCAAATTAGCTAAACTTATCTTCAAGAATAGAAAACATAGACACGTTTGCAAGACAGTAGTCATCTGGGTGATTCTTTAGGACAATTGATACGCTAGGGTGTTCTTTGAATTGGGTTATAATATTTTCTGTAAGTTGTGGAAGTTTCCTTTTGAGAAAAAAAGTGAAGCAAAATGTAAATGGAGTAAACTGTATAGTAAGTGGAAGTGGATTCCTTTTAAGAAATTATTTGCAAGCTCATCTGTGAAATTTATGACCATTTTTAGTTTTACTGTTTTAGGATATCACACCATTGGTTGGCACCTGGGTGGCTCATTGGTTTCAGGGTGTGAAATTAAGCCCTGTGTCAGGCTCTGTGCTCAGTGGAAAGTTTGCTTCTCCCTTTCCTTCTGCCCCTCCCCCTGCTCGTCTTCTCTCTCTCTCTCTTTCTCTCTCTCTCTCTCTCAAATAAATAAAGAAATCCTTTTAAAAAGTAGAGTATCATACCATAACTAATTAAATCTGCTTTATAAACAAGCCACAGCTAACAAAGAAAAACTACAGGAAAACATTTATCTGTTTAAGTCAAGAATTTGTCTTCCTGGAGAGCCTGAGTGTCTCAGTCAGTTGAGTGCCTGACTCTTGGTTTCAGCTAAGGTCATGATCTCAAGATCATGAGATTGAGCCCAGCTTCAGCCTCCCAACCATGCAAAGTCTGCTGCAGATTCTCTCTATTTTTCCCCTTCCCTCCCTCTGCTCATGTACTCCTCTCTCTGTGAAATAAATAAATGAAATCTTAAAAAAAAGAAAGAAGAATTTGTCTTCAGTTTGGATGTCAAGCTCTCTAAAAGTAACTTAAGTCCCTGAAATCACAAGTTAGTTGCTCTCTGACATATATATAAAGTTCAAAACTCTACCTATTTTCCTGTGCAGGTCATCATCTAATCTAAATTCTCTGATTCACCAGCCTGTCTACTTGGCAGGAATCTGGAAAGCCAGATGCTGTCACATTTAGTTTTTGTATAATGAGTCCTGGTGAATCCCATCAACTTCATCTTACTCTCCCCCCACCTGTCATTACAAACATACATGCAGACTAACATACAATCTACAAATGAGATTTTCTGAGTCCTTTTCCTAAATTCAGCCAATGTCTTGTGTGAATCTGAAAAGTTGGGAAAGATAAGATATTAAAGATATAAAAATATAGTCCAGTATTCTCACAGATTACAAATACTTGGGCTCTGAAAGCTAAACTTACTATTGACCAAAAGTTAGTGGCAAAACCAAGAATGGAGATCAGATTGATTCCTGTTTCAAGAATATAACTTTTATTTTCACTTAAAACATTTTCCATTTATTTTTCACTTAAAACATTTCCCATTTATTATTTTTCCATTAAATTTCCAACCATTGCCACAATTGTAAAATAATGATCAATTTTCTGATTATATGGCTGATAGTTACTTTATAAAATACTAGTAAAATAAGTTTATAGAAACTTAAATGTGAATCAAAAAAAATGTATAATCTCAACCCTTAAAGAATCCATGATTTTGGAGCATTGTCTTTTGTTTTTTATTTTGGATATCAAGCATTCATTAAATCTATCAATTAAATCTATCAACTTATTTTGGTGCATTTACAATATTTAGAAGCTGGACATACATTTTAGACAAATAAGCCCATTTAGTATTTCTATTTTCTATTTCTTCCAAAAGTTACAGTTAAATAATTTCAAAGTAATAAATTACAACCATAATTACAAAGGAGAAAAATGGAGTGTCCTGAGTATATATAACAGAGGAAATTCAGTTGTAGAGATAGAGAGGCCAGACAAAGCTCCCCTAGGAAAGTGGCCTTCACATTGATCCTGAGTGATGAGTAAAATTTAGTTAGATAAGGAAAAAATAGAAGAGGTTAAGGCAAATGTATCACATGTCATACACCTCACTTTTAAATTCCACTTTTTATTTTGAACATTAAAAAAAAAAGCAACTTAGCTGTCATTCTTTATGCCCTGACAAATAAAAATTATCCTTTCTAGTCTTCACCTTTTTTTAAAGAAATCTCTACACCCAATGTGGAGCTTGAACTAATAACTTCAAGATCAAGAGTTTCAAGAGTTGCATGTTCTACCCACTGAGCCAGCCAGGTGGTCCCCTAGTCCTCACACTTTTTAAAAAAATGAATATAAATATAACTTAATGATGAAATTACAGGATGTTTTCAATACCCTTCATTATATATTTTGAATATCCATTATTTCAATTGTATAAGTAAACTGTAATAAAAATTCTTTTTTTTTAAGATTTGTTTATCTATTTGAGAGAGAGACAGACAGATAGACAGACTGAGTATGAGTAGGAGGGGTGGACAGGGAGGGAGAGAGAATCCCAAGCAAACTCTGCTGAATGTGGAGCTTGATGTGGGGATGGATTCAGCTCGATCATGACCTGAACTGAACCCTAGAGCCAGATGACTGATCTGCTGTGCCATCCAGGCACCCTGTAATGACTTTTTTTTACTTCTTTTGTTAAGTCAGTCAGAGAAAGACAAATACCATATGATCTCACTTGTATGTAGAATTTAAGAAACAAAACAGAAGAACATAGAAGGGAAAGAAAAATAAAATAAGATAAAGAGAGAGAGGCAAATCATAGAAGACTCTTAACTCTAGAGAACAAATGGAGGGTTTCTGGAGGAAAGTAGGTAGAGGATGGGCTGGAGGAATGTCAAGTGTGAAGAAGGCACTTGTGATGAGCACTGGACATCATATGGAAGTGATGAATCACTGAATTCTACTCCTGAAACTAATATTATATACTATATGTAAACTAGCTTGAATTTAAATAAAATCTTGAAAGAAAAAAAATAGATGCTTTCTAAAAAAAACAATAACAAAAAACTTTCTGAATCTATAGCTGTTTCCTGAACGCATATTCCAAAATGTCCAATAACTTGGCTAAATAAAAATAGTGATAATATTAATGACTCTCAATACATATTAATAAAATTATTTCAGGAAGTACATCAATTACTTATTCTAATGACACTACACTGAGTTTTGATCTAATGTGCCTATAGTATATATATTTTTATATCCAACAGTAATAATTTTTGAATTTGAAATTTTTGAATATTTGAAATTCTTATTTTTATATTCTTTTTCTACTTATGATAATTTGCTATGATAAATTAGTATTTTTGTGTGCTCTTGCTTTGTATTAATACAATTTATTAATTGTATTAATTTTATTAATTTTATTATTTGTCTGAAATTTTTATATATTAAAAGTATTAATACATTAGACATTTTATTTGGCAAATACTTTATTTTTTATTATTTAGTTTTACTATTTAAAAATTTTATATAAAACATATTGACATTATCTTATGATAGATTTTTAAACTAGTCTATATCATAGATTGTATCGTCTATATAGGTAGATAGTATAAGAAAAAGAACTCCAACTCCAGCATGATCCTCCATAGCCAACTTTGGTCAGCTATTTTATGTGAAGTCCTGAAGCTTTTGTTCTATATATTTCATATCTATACATTCATATAAGCTTTTCCTTTCTACAAAATTGTTCTTCTATAAACATTGTTCTTCATGGTATTACTATGTCCTAGAAATTATTTCTTGTTGGTAAAATTTATTTCATGTTGATAAAAATAGCTCTGTCCCATTCCTGTAAATGCTTACGTAGCGTTTCATAATGAGAAGCTAGAAATGAAAGCAGTGATATGCTAGGAAGTGTTTAACAACCACCTCAGTGGGAAAACTAAATAATTAAAGCCTTGATTTTTACCTTCACTGACTTATGAGGTGGAAATTATCTTATTCCTGCTGGTTTTAAACTGCCAGTAGTTTATCTACCAGATCACAAAATTTGTGAAATTAACCATTGGCTTTTTTGCCAGTTGTACAAAGCTGACCTTACAGGCTAGCTTCTCACACAGAGTGAGTTCTTGCAGGAGCAATGATCTGGAGCACAGCACTTGAAGGAAGGGATGCCCCCCCAAGGCTGAGGCGGCGCAGGCTGGAGGCATCCGGTCCTGCAGCTGTGATCACCGGCTTAGACCCTGGCGCCTGAGCGTGTCAGGGGAGTGCACACCCCGCCAAGCAGGAATGCAGAAACGGCAGAGCAGAGTAGAAACCAAGTGTCTGCCACGGCAGGTGGCTATAGTCCCTGATTCAGCCAAGGAGAAGCAAATACTTCTATTCCTGTAGGTTGTAAGATGATGACCAGAGGCCTGCCTTTCTCCCTTTAGGCATCTGACATCGGGCCTTGAACCTGTCTTGAAATTCTGGATGCATTTTCCCCCGATGAGTTCTGTTTCAACATGGGAGCATTCTCTTTAACGAATCCTTTAGAGTGGCTCCCTAGCGCAGTGGAGAGCTGTTGGACTTCTAACTAATCCTTTGTGAATAAATATTAGATTATTTCCAGTTTCTCATTTTTAAAAACAATGTTTCATAAGTGCCATTATATGTGCAAATATATAACATTCTGAATAATAGAAAACTGGAATTGGAATTCCTGGATTAAAATAAGTATCGGGCAGCCCAGGTGGCTCAGCGGTTTAGCACCACTTTCAGCCCAGGGCGTGATCCTGGAGAACCTGAATCGAGTCCCACATAGGGCTCCCGCCTGCTTCTCCCTCTGCCTGTGTCTCTGCCTCTCCCCGCCCCCCCCCCGTCTCTCATGAATAAATAAATAAAATCTTTAAAAAAATAAATAAAAAATAAAGTAAATACCCTAAACTTTCCATTAAAAATGCCAACATATCCTCCTAGATTTGACAATTTGGTTCTTCACTTCCTGTTTTTTGTGGGTATTAGTTTCCCTTCAATGTTTTCAGTATTGTTTATTATTCATTGTTTATTGTTTATTATTTCTGGGTATATGTTTTTTTCCTAAAAGTATATAGAAGATTGCTATATATTGTGGATATTAATTTTGATCTATTATAAATGGTTTCAAATTATCATTTACCCTTTAATTTTGGCCATGCTGCTTTTCCTCCTACAGGAGTCTATGCCAATATTTCTTCCTTATAGCTTTTGATTTTAATATCTAGCTTAGTAAGTCCTTCCTTTTTAATATATAAGAATATTTTCTGGGGCACCTGGGTGGCTCAGTGGTTGAGCATCTGCCTTTGGCTCAGGTAGTGTTCCCCGGGTCCTGGGATCAAGTCCCACATCAGGCTCCCTGTGTGGAGCCTGCTTCTCCTTCTGCCTGTGTCTCTGTCTCTCTCTGTGTGTGTCTCTCCTGAATAAATAAAGAAAATCTTTTTAAAAATATATTTTCCTATATCGGTTATGCATATCTCTAAAGACTGCTTTTCTTTCTAGTATAAAAGAGTAATATAAGTTCAGAAATATTGCTTATCTATTTCTTCCAATAATTTGTTGTTTCCCCACTGAGCTGAAAGGTTTCCTTTGTTTAAAAGATTATGATTATAGACTCCTTATTTAATTTCATTGACTTATTTGTGTTCGCCTTTAACAGTACTATACATTTTATAGCTTTATCACTGTCCTTCATTTTGAAAAGTATCTTGTGCATTCTGGACTGTTTTATTTTTCACATGAACTTGGGAATTTAGAAATTTCCATTGGGATTGTACTGAATTTATAGATGTATGTTTGGATGTTCCACTTCTCTTGTAATTTATTATTATTATTGAGCCTTCTTTACCTTCTTCAGTAAATTTTATTATATACATCATAACCATTTCTTGTTATATTTATCCCCAGGTGCTCATATCAGTTAGGTTTCTAGGTTGCAAGTAACACAACTCTATGGACAGAAATAGGCGATAAAGAGTTTTTCCAAAGATATTGGAGGCTTACATACATCATAAGCATGAGAAGCTTTTCAGTAGGCAACATCCAGAGTTCTTCTGGAGTGCTAAGAAAATGGAAATACAATAACACTGAAGCAGCCAAGCACAGTCCAGTGTGGACTCTGCAGCTGCGTTAATCCAGTCCAATCATTCTTCCTGAACTTGAGTCATGAGCTAAACCTTGAAAGTTCTCAAAAATCCAGTGGGCTCAGTTGAAATGGGATACCTGTCCACTCTTTGTTCCAGGGACCTGGGACAGAAAGATTTAGGTCCTTTCCACTTCCACAGATGGAGTTGGACTCTTGGGATTATTTCCCACAAAAACCACATTTCGTGGTGCAGTGCTTCCCTCAGAGGAAACAAGAGTGCAACAGGAAAAGGAGGTGGGTCAGGTCAGAAGAGCAGCTCCTAGAGCACTATAGTATTCCATGGGATGTCAGGAAGCTACTCAGTCTCATCTGTTTCTCTTGTATTTGCTTACTTTAATGCTTCTATTATTTCAAAGAATTATTCACTTGATTGGCATCGATTTTCTAGATAAGTATCCACATTATAAATACATATTATTATGCATATTTATAAATGTAAATGCAAATCTTGTCTCTTCAGGTCCAGCGTTGCATTTTCATTTTTCTTATTTTATTGAAATTGGTTTTATCTCTAGAGCCTATTGTTTCTTTTTTCTTTTATAGTTATTATTTCCTAAGCAAAAATGCCGTATTGTTTATAATTATCAAATACTTCTCTAAGCCTCATAGTCAAAAAAAGATTTTCTAAATTCCACCCTTACTTGTCTCCCAGCTTCTTTCACTTTGTAACAATGCTCACTTTTGAGTCTTTTATATTTTTTTAATATTTACATTCATATTTCTGGATAATATATATGTCTTCAGAACTTACTATTTTGTTTAAATTTTAATTGAAATTCCAGTGTAGTTAGCATACAGTGTTAATATTGTTTCAGGTGTACAATACAGTGACTCAGCACTTCCCTACATCACCTGGTGCTCATCACAACAGGTGTGCTCCTTCATCTCCATCACCTGTTTCACCCATCCCCCCACCACCTCCCCTCTGGTGACCAGCAGTCTGCTCTCCATAGTTAAGAGTCTTTTTCTTGGTTTTCCTTTCTCTCACTCATTTTCTTTCCCATTTGCTCATTTTTGTTTTTTAAATTCCACATATGAGTGAAATCATATGGTATTTGTCTTTCTGTGACTTATTTTCTTTAGCACTATACTCTCTCGCTCCATCCACATCATTGCGAAGGGCAAGATTGTATTATATTTTTTTAAGATTTATTTATTTATTTATTTATTTATTTATTTATTTATTTATTTATTTATTTATTTATAGCACTTGCCAGTGAGGAGAAAGGGCAGAGGAAGAGGAAGAGAGAGAATCTCCAGTAGACTCTGTGCTGATCACAGAGCCTGATGCAGGTCTCAAATCTCATGACCCAGAACCAAAATCAAGAGTCTGATGCTAAACAGTCTGAGTCACCCGGGCACTCCAAGTTTTCATTCTTTTTATGGCTGAATAATATTCCACTCATCAATCGCTGGACACTTAGGCTGTTTCCATAATATGACTAATGTAGATTTTGCTTCTATAAACATAGGGGTGTATATATATCTTTGAGTTAGTGTTTTTGTATTCTTTGGGTAAATACCCAGTAGTAGGATAGCTAGATCATAGAATAGTCCTATTTTTAACTTTCAGGGAACCTCCATACTGTTCTCCACAGGGGCTACACCAGTTTGCATTCCCGCCGACAATGTAGTTTCCCTTTCTCCACATCCTTGCCAACATCGCTTGTTTCTTGTGTTGTTGACTTTGTCACATTCTGACAACTGTGAGGATATATCTCATTATAGTTTTGATTTATATTTCCCTGATGGTAAGTGATGATGAATGTCTTTTCATGTGTCTATTGGCTATCTGGATGTCTTCTTTGGAGAAATGTCTTTTCATATCATCTGCTCTTTTTAAAAATTGGATTATTTAGGGTTTGAGGGTTGACTTGTGTAAATTTTTTATATATTTTGGATACTTACCCTTTATCAGAAATGTCAAGATATAACTTCTCCCATTCTGTAGGTTGCCTTTTAGTTTTGTTGGTTGTTTCCTTTGCTGTATAGAAGCTTTGTATTTGTTTCATTAGCTTCAGAAGACATAGCTAGTAAGAAGTTGCTATGGCCAATGTCAAAGAAGTTACTGCCTGTGCTCTCTTCTAGGATTTTTATGGTTTCAGGTCTCACATTTAGGTCTTTAATTCATTTTTAATTTATTTTTGTGTATGATGTAAGAAAGCAGTCCAGTTTCATTCTTCTGCATGTGGCTGTCCAGTTTTCCTGACACCATTTGTTGAAGAGACTGTCCTTTACCTTTAGAACTTCTTCTGAATTTTTTACTTTAGGCAGACATTACTGGTTCTCCATTATAGTACCTGAGCCTTTAACTCCCTTATATAATTTCTTCCCTACTTCCCTACTTTTATTTTCCCAACATACTTACTGTATAACTAGTTAAATCAGTAGCAGGCTCTTACACTGTTCTATGTCGGTAAGTACATAGATATTTTTTTCCACTGACGAGGCCAAAAATATGAATTATGTATTCTTTACTCATATTATTTTCGCTCAGACTTAACCATTGCCTCATTGCTTTTATTTACATAATTATCTATTTATCTTCCATTACTTCTCCCAAAAGTAATGTTTCACACAAGCCATAACATGCCAAGTCATAGATCTGGCTTGCTTCTGTTGTTAAGTTCCTGATTCTCTTTCTCCTTCTTCTCTTTTCCTCTCTGCTGAAGTCTATACTGCTTACTCCTCACCTGCTACAGGACTGCCATCTTGGGACTTTCTTTATCCACTTTTCCACAGTGAGGCCTCCTTTCTGGATCCCATCCCTTCCTCTTGCTTCACTGCCCACAAGCACCTTTTCTACAACTTCCTAGGAAAGGATACTTGGAGGATCAACTGTTAAACCCTTGATTGGTTATTTATTTATTTATTTATTTATTTATTTATTTATTTATTTAATAGATTTTATGCATTAATTTATTAGAGGTGGTGGGAGAGGAGCAGAGAGAGAAAGATAAGCAGGCTTCACATCCAGCACAGAGTCCAATGTGGGGTTTGATCCCACGATCCCGAGATCATGACCTGAGCCAAAATCAAAAGCCAGACACCTAACCAACAGAGCTATCCAGGGATCCCAATCCTTGATGAGTTTTAAATGTCCTTAATCTGCTTTACAATTTTATGTGTGAGCATGTCAGGTTAAAAAAAATAATTTTCCTTGGAATTTAGAAGATGATGCTCCATTTTACTATAAGATCCAGAATTGCTACTGAGTAATCCAGTGTCATTTTGATTCCCACTCCTGTAACATGCCGAGTTCCTGACCCCACCCCCTGATGCTTTGAGGATTATCTTCTTACCCACAAGGTTTTTAATGTACAATGTGACGTACACGAATGAAGTTCTTTATTAGTTTTACTGGATATCCAGTAAACCTTTTCAGTATTGGCTTTTAATGTGTGCCTCTTCACTTCTAGGACATTTTCGTGCTTTAAAAAAGTATATGATATATATTATTTATATACACAAGTATATGGTTTTATCTATGCTTTTATCCTTGTTTTCCTTTGTTTGGGCTTCTTAGCTATGCTGGTATGTAATACCCAGCTATCCTCCCTCCCCGCTTTGCCCCACAACCACCTGTCACTAGATTGCCTTCTATTGTTGCTCCTAAGGTCCGAGCTTATCAGTTTTTATCAAATTCTTTCTCTTTTTCAAAATAAAGAAAGCTGTCTTATGTGATAATGTGTACTCAGCAAATAGAAGCATACATCACTGCAAGCCTCTTATTAAACTTTGGATCTTACAGGCCAACGTGGATACAGGACAAAGAAGCTGTGATGGATCGTCATTTACAACATGTTTATCTCTTTCATGACGTGAGAAGTAATGTTATTGATTCTGAGATGACTCTTATAGTCTAGGAAATAATGAAAACCCATTGTCACATAGCCATTCACTCATTTATTAATTTTTTTCAAGAAAATGGATATGTACTGTGGATTAGACATTAGGAGACACTGACTTTGATTAAATAAAAACTGAGACCCATTCACTGCATTGGAGGAGCTCTCAGTACATTAAAGGAGATAAGAATGAAAATGCATTACAACACAATAGGTTAATAAATATAACAGCACAATGTTTTACTGTAGTCTAAAGGAGAGGACTATGTTTTTAAATTTTACAATGAACTCTAAGTCTGGAGGTTTCTGGAGGTCATTTTGTCCTAAAGAGAAACAACAACAAATAAGCACTTACTATGTAAGAATATCTTTAGGTAATTTCACTCAATCCTCAAATGAGTAGGATACCATATCAGATTTGCCAGTGAGAAAATACATGGAGGGTTGCACTCACTCATCTGTTATTTTTTTTTTATTTTTTAAAGATTTTATTTATTCATTAGAGACACAGAAAGAGAGAGAGAGAGAGAGGCAGAGAAACAGGCAGAGGGAGAAGCAGGCTCCATGCAAGGAGCCCAGCGTGGGACTCGATCCCAGATCGCGGGATCAATGCCCTGAGCCAAAGGCAGATGCTCAATGGCTGAGCCACCCAGGCGTCCCCACTCATCTGTTATTTATCAGATACTTACCAAGTGTTACACCCCATGCTCTGCACAGTAGAGGCAATCAGAGATAAGTCTCACTGACCTTGATTTCATGGTGCTTAGTCTGGTAGGTGTGAAATATATGTCAAGTAATCCCACACACAGAAAATAGGTAAATGTTTAAGATGCATGTTACATGCTGTGGTCAGCGTGCGCACTGGTGGAATCTTGTCATTCATGTAAGAGTGAGTTTAGGGCTTTGGCTCATTGCCAGGCATGGTCCTACTGTTAGAAATACCACACAGACAAGTCCAACACGCTTCTTACCCTCAAGAGAATTACAAACTGGTAGATGCCCAGAAAGGACAGAAAATATGTTAGAGGTTATATATTTAGGAAACAGGGATCCAAAATTTCAAAATTCACGCTTATTCTGATGCCAGGCCTGTCATCCCCTATAGCATGCAACTTTCCCGTTTAGTGAGCTTTTGTCTCTTTGCTTAGCTGCCCAACAAATGAATGACCTTCCCGTGTCGGAACATTCCCCACACAATAGGAGTCTGTGGATGTGGACACTGAGAAAACAGTCTTCTTTTCTAGGTCACTCACACAGAAACAGGTTAGGCGTGTGGTGTACCAGTAATGTATGCTACCCTTCCATTTTAAGTGAAGGAGTGGACATTGGTGAGTGTATGGGCAGAGAGAACGTGGCCTTCAGGGGCTCGCCGAATGGAAGCGCAGTCTGTGGCTCTGATGCTCAGTGGTGGTAACAGGCATGGTCACAGGGTGCTGTGATTTTGACTCCAGTTGTCCCTTTTTCTTACTATTACTGAGTCTGGTTCTCCCTTCTTCTGGCAACTGATCAAATCATCTGGACTTAGTTTCTATTACTTGTATCTAAGAACCCAGGCTAATTCATTTTGGGAATTTTCACAAGCCCTGAACTTGCCTGCCCAATAGTGAATTGGATGATGGTGAAATGGAATTGTCAGGTGCTCAGGCAGAATTCTGTATAACTTCCAACTCCATCTCCTTCACTGTGAATGATCAACAATTAAAATACTGGCCATGCTTTCAGGACCATCGACTGGTGTCATGGCAAAGAGAATCCCCTTAGAATAATTTGGCTTATTGAAACCTCTACATTGATTCAGCCAAAATGAGTATCTACAGATATCCAGACTCTCATTGATAGTGTCTTCTAAGCAACTGAAATTGATAATAAACTTGAGATATTTTTCTTTTCTTGTAGGCTACTCCTACTAGTTGTTAACCTTTTATACTCACTTTATAGCTTGTTCTTTAGATTTTGCGTGAACATCCCCATCATTCTAAAATGTGAATTGAAATATCTGTCAAAATCTTTAACCTCGTGATAACCAAATAACTGAGTACTTGCGATTTTCCACTTTTCAACGAGTTGCTCTGATACCAGATACACATGGTCTAAAGGGGCCGTCAGGGAATTTGCTGATCCTCAAAGCTGTGGTGTCAGCCAGAGAAGTCTCCTTACCACCCCTGCATTTGTCAGTGGTCACTGGTTTACTCATTGGTGCCTATTCTTGTAATTCATGAGCAACCTCCATTTTCCTGAGTTTTCACTAACATTAATTTACTTAAATATTCCTTTCTTTGTTGTTGAAGTTTCAAAGAGCTTTATATTTGCCACCAGCAAAGTTTATTAAATAAATATATATCTTGCTAAATAGAATTTTTTCTGTGATATTTATTCATGATGGAAATGATTAAAGAATCTGTTGATTGAGCATGTTTAATTACAGGACTACATTAACAATTCTGAAAAGAAAAATGATCCAGCTATCCACATTTTTCATTCTGTCAGCCTTTCACATCTTTCAAGAATATTAGATAGCTTGGCCACTGGGCATGTGGCTCTATCAATTCATATTAATACACAGTAACCAATATGTCTTCATCACCCACTTCATCTATATCCAGTAATTTGGATATTTCTAAATACCTGGATGTTTGGTAGGTGGACATCTAGGCAATGTAAAAAAAAAAAAAATCAGATGTTTATCTTTGAAGCCTACAATACTATAAACTGATGCCTTTAATGGCTTATCCAAAGTTCATTGAGAATAAGGAAAAGCACTATTATGTCAATATCAAATAAAAATAAAAATACAGCATAAAGGGACAAAAGTATACATCAATATACCTAAATCTAAGCTATAATGAAATATCTCGGTGTAAAAGCAGATGCCAATAGATGCCTTGTATCAGTTCACTTTTGCCTTATTTATTCTATTACTACCATCACTGTATTTCCAAGCACCTCAGTGTTAGCTTTTGTGTTTATTTGTTTTTGGTTAGTTTCCTTGGTAATAATATCTTTCAGATTGACTTAGTCTAATTTTAGCTATATTATTTATTTACATTTTCATTCTAGCTTAGTCTACCAAAATACATTATATTGATCCCTAATCCTGAGTGACACTCTGTGCTACAGTTTATTATAGAAGATAAAAGTTATTTATAGTTTTAATATTACCCAGGAGACAGTGAACTCTTTCTAATCCAAATTTAGGAGTGGGAACAAAAGTGTTCTAGAATAGGAGGCCAATATGAATGACTAGTGTTTTCACTGACAACCTTCATCGAATCACTTCTCTCATTTTTCTTCTAGATCTATGAGTGACTGAAGGGCCTTTTGTTCTTATTTGTCATCAGGGGAGGTTTAGATTCATTGTCCTCCAGAATGGGAGGAATTCATGATGCTCTGCAATCTACCAAGTGTCAACTTCCCTTCATGTTTTACTGCAAGCATTACTACTGCTGTAATTATGTATCTGCTTGTGTCATTATATATTGCAATTACTTACACAAACTTTATCACTTTGTATGTCTAATACTTTCCAACAGAGTATCGGTTTTTGTCTTCATTCTGTGGATGACACTAAAAGGCCAAAAGTTGAGTAGCACATGCTGGCTTGTTACATGGATTCACTGCTGAGGAAAGCTACTTCCATAACGTATGAGTCTGAGTGGCCTTCCTAGGATGCTGCAGCATCTCCTGCTCAATTATTACACTTCATTTAACCAACCCCTATTCTCTGGGTCCATGATAAAGCCCATGGCCATAAAGCATCAAAAATATTGCTTTCTAGATATTAGAATGTAAGTAAGTGTAAGACAGAAGCATTTCTGTTGTATTATAAGCCAAGAATCAAATTCACTTCTGTATCAGAGAATGAAATCTCTGAGATCTCTCAGCCTCAATACATGGCAAACAGACTCTGTAGTGTTATTTACTCATAGCCTTTCTCAGAGTTAGCTTCTTATGTATGGGGGCCAATTTTGGCTTTTCTCAATCATCTTAAGAGTAAATATAGAACTACAGAATAACAGTGCTGTTGGGTTGAATTGCATTTTACCAGTTTTTAAAACTTGATCTGATAAGAATCCTGTGAAAGTGATGGAATAGATTTTATTTTTTAAAAATATCTTTTAAAGGTATTTATTTATTTATTTATTTATTTATTTATTTATTTGATTGAGAGAGAGAGAGAGAGAATACGACTAGGGGCAAAGGCCAGAAGGAGAGGGAGAAGCAGGTTCCCCACTAAGCAGGGAGCCTGCCTGACATGGGTCTCAATCCCAAGACCCCGAGATCATGACTTGAGCCAAAGGCAGATGTTTCACAGACACTCAGGTGCCTCTGGAGCAGATTTTATAAGTCTCATTTTAGTGGTAAAAAAACTAGGATAAAAGGACTAGTTCAAGGACACAAAGATCCTGAACAGCAGATTTGGGGCTGGAACTCCCGTTTTCTTGACAGGTCTGCATTTCTTCTACCCTGCTGCCCCTGTGCCTGGGCTGCTGACTGCTGGCATTCTGCACTAGTGACAAGGGAGCAGCAGAGTGTTTTCAGTTCTGCTCAAGAGCTGATATACTGCCTGGACCCTTTCAGAGGCTTCCCTCATTTCGTCATCAGCATGATGTAATCAAGCAATCAAAATTCTTCATAGTGATAACTCAATCCCTAATTCCACAGTAATGCATGAAAGATGTGCTTCCTGGGAGATGCATATTCATAAACGCAAGAGAACATTCATACTCATCAGCCTAGGGAGCTGCTCTGTGCCCTGACTGGGTCACACCCTCATCCTGGGTTACATCCGCGCACCCGGTGTCAGCTTTGGGCTGTTCCAGTTAGTGTACTTGCCCTGAAACAAAAATATGGAAGCAGGAAAACATTGCTGACTGTCGCTCCATCCCAAAATAGTTTGTTCATGAGTGAATTACCTACATGAGTTGACAGGGAGTGATTCCAGAGTCTCTTTTCCATGAAGCGGGTGTGAGGTAGACAGAGCTGGCCTGTCCCCATAAAGGAAGAAGGATGTAGGAGAGGAGACTGGGATGCTGAGCTGGACCAGGAGCTGACAGTGCTGCACGGGGCCTAATGAGGACGAAGCAGGCTGCTTAGGACTCTTGAGAGACAAATGATGCCTCCACAGTGAATTTGGTGCCTGTTAAACTGCCTGTTAGCTAAACACCATGTTCTGGAGTGCGTGCAACATACTGCTCAAAGCAGGATGTGGTGTGGGTGTGTGTCGTCTGCAAGCTCTGGCATCTGAAGGCATGTGGCCATATTGTCGGATCAGCCTGGCCCCTCCTAACCGTGCGTGGAGCTTCACTTAGCTCTCTTGTATCTGAAATGTTGACATGCCTATGCACATTTCCCCATATTTCCTTTAAAAAAAAAAAGATTTTATTTACTTATTCATGAGAGACTCAGAGAGAGAGAGAGAGGCAGAGACACAGGCAGAGGGAGAAGCAGGCTCCATGCAGGGAGCCCGATGCTGTACTCAATCCCAAGACTCGAGGATCATGCCCTGGGCTGAAGGCAGGCACTTAACTGCTAAGCCACCCAGGCATCCCTTTCCCCATATTTCTTAAGTGAAGAGTGACCCAATGCTCTAAGAAGCTCTCGAAGGCATCTGAATCTTTAAGAGTAATTCTAATCTAAAAAAGGTAACACACTGTTCAGAAAATCAGTATACTCAGCACTAGAAAAACTCATCATTGGGTTCTGTTGTAGTGATCGCAAGTTTCTTTTCAGCCATTTCAAATGTCATGTTGCCGCGTCACCTCATTATCCAGTTACAGCTGCGTACCTCTTCCTGGCTGGACCCCGGTGGGCTCCATAACTTTACTCTGACCTGCTTTTCTTATCTAACTTTCCATTAACTTTTAATCCTTATTCCCTGTCTTCTGTTCAAACATCTTTCTCTTCCCAGGCTTTCTGCTCTTCCCACTGCTTAAATGCCTTGTTCCCACTTTGGATTCCTACCTTCTATTCTTCCTTTAAGTTCCAACTCAAATGCATCCTCTCCCTTAAAATATTTTCTGCCTCCAAATAAGCATGGGGGTCACACATTTAACCCTGATTACAGACATCTGCAGGAGGTTAGAGCTAACAAGGGTCTTACTTCTTTATTTCTCACACCTTCCTGTGAAGCAGAATAGGCAATGACTCTAGGTACTGGTGACTACAGGGGCAGACATTTCATTGATCAGTGGTCATTTTATCTCGCTGAAAACAGCTAAGCTGAGAGTGCTTTCTTTGTACTTACTGAATAATATTTGAGAGCTCAAGTAGCAGTGAGTAAAGATTTAAAGAGGCAAGTTCTGTTTGTACTTACAGCACTCTGTCTCAGAAAGATGCAGAGTGACAGTTTATTTGCATTAGCAATATTTGTATTACTTTAATGATAACTGACTCACTAGGTTCCTTCTGTAAAATATTCAGGATTTCAGGATTCTTGTATTTGAGCTTTGCTAGATGACAGTGTCCCCAATATGTAGTGATCCTCAGCACATGTTGCTCAGCTATCATGAGACATCCATTCTCATTGTTTTTCTTGGTTTGAATTCCAGACATTAGGAGTACGCTTTAAAAAGTTATTAAAAATCAGGACACCTGGGTGGCTCAGTCAGCTATGCAGCTGCCTTTGCCTCAGGTCATCATCTCAGGGTCCTGGGATTGAGTGCAGCATCGGGTTCCCTGCTCAGTGGAAGTCTGCTTCTCCCTCTCCCTCTGCCTCTCCCCCTACTTGTGCTCTGTCTCTGTCAAATAAATCAATAAAATCTTGAAAATAAATAAATAAATAAATAAATAAATAAATAAAGTTCTTAAAAACATTAAAAATTACTGGAGCTATTTGGGTGTGTTTTTTTTCTTTTTTTGACTTGAGTATACTAGGACATACACACTTGTTTGGCAAATAAATATTAAGTATTCACTCTTTTCCTTAATACAGTATTCCCATAATACAGTATTGTGGACATATTGGTGGAGGTCTACTTAAAATTATATATTTTAACCTTTCCACTGAGAAAGTCATATATTTTTAAGTAAAATTATGATGATTAACATAAAGTGATTTTTAATCTTATTAACACATTAAAAATTTCCAAGCCTTCTCCTAATATTTGGCCCAAAAGAGTTTGTCTTCTACCTACTGGAACTTTGCTTGCCTGCAAAATAAGAGGGAGTGAAAAGAAATATTGCAGCTATTATTGCTTTCTTTTCCAATAGACTTTTAGTGAGCACTTACTCCTGTGTTTTAAGATTTAGTTACAAAAAAGGGTAATGTCAGGTACTTCCCTCAAGAAGCACACAGTCTAGTGGGGCGAAGTATATTTTACATCTAATAATATCTCATCCGTGTATTGTGTATTTTACTTATTTGTTGCTAGTGTTATTTCATATATGAGCAATCGGATTTCACAAGTGAGGTTGTTTGCTGGGAGCAACACTCGTGCAATGGCCAAATCTACATTTAAACCAAGGTCTTGGAATGCCTGGGTGGCTCACTGACTGAGGATGTTCCTTCATCTCAGGGTGTGATCCTGGGGTCCTGGGATCAAGTCCCGCATCGGGTTCCCTGCAGGAAGTTTGCTTCTCCCTCTGCCTGTGTCTCTGCCTCTCTCTGTGTGTCTCTCATGAATAAATAAATAAAATCTAAAAAAACAAAAAACAAACAAAAAAAACAAAGTCTTGTGCCTGCAGATGGAGGCACCACCCACTATAGATTTGACCTTCTCTTAACGGGCATTAAACCCCTGAGGAAATTTAAATCTGTCTCTTCTCAGATTCTTAAAATGGAGATACGTTTACTGCAATAATGGCAACTTCATTCTCAATAAAAATTTACTATCTTCAAATTTTTTCTTTATTCACCTTTCAATTTGATCTGTTGAGTGTTTCATGGTTTTTCAGGTGGAAGAGACACAGAATCAATGTTATGCTGCCCTGAAAACTGTAAAAACAGCAAGGAATTATGGAGAAGCACAAAGTTGATTATAGGGGTTCCAAAATTAGGTAACTAGGATTCATTAACTAAGACATAATCCTCTGTTTCCTGGAATGGCTGTGGTTGAGTGGTAACCAACCTTTCTATCTGATACAAAAGAACTGCATGTCTTTTAGTGGGTTTGAGTCCCCTCAGTGTTTTGCAGCATCAGGAACGCCATTGACCTCTCAGTGCAATGACCAACATTTAGAGACTGGCAGATTTCAGCTCACTGGAAGAAATGTTTCTAACAATCACAACTGACCACAACAGAATGAGCTGACTCTGGAGTGGTTCTTACAATTGTATGTTTCCACGAGAGCTATAGACATTTTCTTAGGTGGTAGCAGAGGCGCTCCTTTTAAACGGTAAGGGGCTGAACCATGATCTTGTTTTCCCTTGATCCCACTTTTCTGACTCTCCTAGGTTAATGCTTTTTGCTCTTTCCCCTTCCTTTCAAGGCTTATGATTTTGAAAAGTGTACATATGAGAGGCAGAAAGAGGATAAAAATAGGATAGAAAGATAGAAAGGCACCTGGGTGGCTCAGTGGTTGAGCATCAGCCTTTGGCTCAGGTCATGATCCAGGGATCCTGGGACAGAGTCCTGTATTGGGCTCCCTCCCTGCCTGCTTCTCCCTCTGCCTATGTCTCTGCCTCTCCTTCTGTGTCTCTCATGAATAAATAAATAAAATCTTTTAAAAAAAAAAAGGAAAAGAAAGAAAGATAGAAGGCAGATGTAGGGAAAGCAAGTAGGCAGTATGAGAAAGGGGATGCACGGTGGCACATCTAAGAGTCTTGTTTTTCTTTAGGTGAATGAAACGAGCCCATACAATGTTACCAACATCTAGGAAATGTATCCCAGATGTGCCTATGTGGCATATGAACAGCCCATTCAGACCTCTGTGATGTTAGGGTACTTGGTAGGGCAATGATGCCAGGCTGACCCCGACACTTGGTCTGACCCTTTCCACATATAGTTTTGCTCCATAGCCTGCCCAGAGCATAGTGGAGCAGCAGTGCTCCAGTGTGTATGGCTCATTCAGGAATGGTGCTGTGGCATATTCTTGCCTACCTAGTTTCAAAGCTCCTGTGCTTTAGGCATCATCACTCATCCTCTTATTTTCTCCTGTCTTTTTCCCATTTAATGCAACGATTTCCTTCTGATTTTAACCTGGCTTCTCTTCAGGAAAACTGTATCTTGTTTTGGCATTGTCTATAGAGGAAGTTATCTAACACCCCCTCCATACTTGTGTGGCCCTTTCAACCCTTTCTGTGGTAAGATGTAGTCTCATGACCCATTCTTACTACCTTCCAAATCCACCCTCTTTGTCTTGCTCGTGGGGCCAGAGAAGTTTGCTGGTCCCTGCTTAAGGTCACTGGGTTCTGGTAGGGATGGACACCAGACTCTCCCAAAGCTTTCTTCAGGACCACAAAGGTGAACAACTCTTATCATTAAACACTGAAGAAACATCTTCTGTTTCTCTTGCAGTAGGAAAGACTATGTAGACTTAGAAGGCAGTGAGTGTGAGGGAGCTAAGGAAGGAATAGAAGAGCATCCACAGCTGCTGACTCTCCTGTGACATCCGTTTACTCATTTCTCATTCCAAATCATTGAACTTTGCATACTTGTACACACACGCTAACGCCATGCTGTGGGAATGGGCTCTGTAGTGTATCCTAAAGCTCACACAGGGTGCAGGAAGGCTTTTGTATCACAGCTAACACAGGGATTTTTTCCAACAGTTTTCCTGAACTTGCTATATTTCTGCTTGTGATTTTCCTTTTAACCTTTCCTCATTGAGCAATAGCAGCTGAAGCTCTGCCTCCAGAGGGGTCATCAAATGGGAAACATTGCTCTGGGATGTTGCTGAAACCACAGACAAAACATATGGGCAGAGATAACATTGCTCACGATATCTCTGAATTTTGGAATTTTGATAACAAAACACAAAATTAGCAAATCTGTCTAGACTTCTAAGATACCAAATTGGAAGCAAACACTATTACAATTCATATCTTTAAAACCAGGGTTGGGGATTTTGCTTCTGTCTGTGAGGGAGAAATCCCTCCCGAAGGAAGTAAATGTAAAATCTGGATAGGAAACGAAAACAAAACAAAGCAAAGCAGCTGTGTGAATTTGTTAGTGAACAATCACAACAGCCAAGATCTGTGGAGACCAGACCTAAGGGAAGAGGAAATTGCATCTTGGCGAGCTCCACATTCACCTTTGTGGTCCCTGAACCCATTCATCTGCTGATTCTCAGTGATGGGGATGGAGCCAAAAGAGGCCTTCGCAGCTTCATGTCGGGCTGATCTTGCGATGGGGAGAACACATTCAGAGTTCAAGGAAACCAAGGCAGCCACAACTGGAGAGGAAGTGATGCTGGAGGAGGTGCTGTGAACTGCACTGATAATAGCCTCACCTCCTGCATGTAGATTTGCCAGGAGCATCTGCGACCTCCTCAGCTGTATAGGTTTGGTGTGAGACACTGAGAAATAAGGCAGAGAATTAATCCGTTTCCTAGTACTACAGGAGCAATGTTAGAGGTCCTACCTCACAAAAAACAAGATCAGGAAAATGCCCCAATGGAGAACCTCAAAGGGCTACCCTTAGCAGTAAGAGCCACACCATAAAAATATTAGGAGCATGTTCAAACCACAGAAGCAAAGTATAAAACCTGAACTCCAGACTATACTACATGAAGAAGATCTGGTCATACTCTAGTGACTTGTAAGAATTACACTAAATTCATTTTTTCAGGAAGATCATATTGTTCACTATCATTATAGTGTTTTTTATCTCCAAAGTTGAGTTCAAAAAAAAAAAAAATCTGTCACAGAGGGAAGTAGAACAAAATCTTTGAAAAAGAAAAAAAAAAGACAGGAAAATTAGAAGAAAAAAAGACAAAAACAATAGTAAAACACTTATAAAAGATTTGAATATCCTAATTATCAGGTTCAAAACTTCAATATAACACAATTAATGTGTTTAAAAGCTAGAGAAAAAAATGAAGAATTTAACCAGAGAACTGGAACCAATTGAAATAATACAAATTCTAGGAAAATATATAGTAACTTAAATTAAGAAAGTAACAAAAATTACAATAATAATTTAGGCACCATAAGCGAAGGATTAGTGAACTAGAAGGTGTTTCAGCAAGAAATTCTCATATTGAAGCCCAAAGAATATAAAAAATGAAAAAAAAAAAAGAAAAGATTTTAAGGGCTAGATACAACAGAGTGAAAAGTCTGGAAGTTTGTGTAGTTAGAGTTTAGAAAAAGGGCAACAGAGAATTAAAAGAAACAATATTCAATGAAAATAAAAAGCCATGATTTTTACAAAGCTTAAAAAAATTATCAAGGCCCTGTTTCACATAGCTTTCAAAATATTTCAAATGAATTAAAGAACACATGCAGGCTTATTGTTGGTTTGGCTGAAAAGCTGAAAACAGGAAGATATGAAAAGCAGCTAAAAAAAAAAAAGCAGCTATATAAATAGTCATGTTTCCTTCAAGGGTGAAATAATAAGATAGCAAACTTTTCATCGGAAACATAGAAACTACAAGACAAAGAGATGTTATCCTGAAACACTTCAGAAAAAAGTAGTTCCACTTTAGAATTCTATTCCTTCCAAAGATAAAGAAAATAAATTCCTTTGTAAACAAAAATCAGATGTATCTTGTGGTGACCACACTAAAAGAATTATGAAAAAAAATGTTATCAAGGAGGTCAAAAGAAAAGAATATTCAAATTTTAAAAACATAATAATGATGCGTTGTGGGGTTTAAAAAATAGAGAGAAATCAAATACATGAAAATAAGGAAATTGAGTTCAGGTTGTGAATTCTTTGCATTGTCTGAGTAGTAGTAAAAGTATTAATTTGAAATAAATTCTAATAACTCAAGGATACATATAGGAATATTTAGATTAGCCACTGAAAAAAATAATTAAAAGCTCATAGAAGAAAATAAATTGAATGGTTTAAAAAAATCCAAAATAAGAAAGGATTAAAAAGGAACAAAGAACAGATAGTATAAATAGGAAACTTTAAAGCTTTAAGATGGTAGATTTAAAACTGAATATATCAATAATTACATATATATATGTAGAGAAATCTCTAGTTAAAGACAAAAGTTTTTGAGTTGGAAAAATCTCAACTGCTCTCATAGGTGAGATAACATAGTAAGTTATGTCCTGTTAAAGTCTGATGTAGCTGCGTTAATATGAACATACAATTTGGATTAAGACAAGGGCTATTGAAAAGATTGATGTTTCATCAAAATAAAGTTTTCCATTAATTAGAAAGTTATAATAATTCCAAATTTGTATGCTGCTCATGCAATAACATAGACTAAAATAGTCTAATAGCACAGAATTAAAAATACCATAAAACAGGGGCACCTGGTGTTTCAGTTGATTAAACTTCTGACTTTTGGTTTTGGTTCAGGTCATGATATCAGGATCTTGATACCAAGCTTCTCTTCAGGCTCCAAATTGGTTATAGAGTCTGCTTAATATTCTTTTTCTCTCCTCTCTCCCTCTGCCTCTCCCTTTCAAAAAATACACTCTATCTCTCCCTCCCAAAAAATAAAAGGTAAGTAAATCCTTAAAAACTACAAAAACTAATGAAACTGAGAAACAATGTGAAAAAGATAGAGTCATTAGAACCTATGTAAATATTAGGAAAGGCAGAAAATAAATCATCAGGGTTAAAAAAGATTAACACTCATAATCATTGATGTAAGTGAAGTAAGTATAAGACTGCATCAAACAAAAAAGTCACAATACATTTCATAGGATTGAAATCCTTCAGAGTATGTTCTTTTCTTATAATGAAATTATGCAAGAAGATAATATAAAAAGATTACTTAAAAAATTCAAGTATGTATAGAATAAGCAACAAACTTTTAAAATAACCCATGAGTCAAGGACAATATTAAGTTTTAAACCTGTGGGATGTGGTTAAATCTGTGATTAGTAGAAAGTTTATAAGTGTAAATATTTCTAAAAGACAAAAATAAAAACTTTAATATTAGTGACTTATGTGTTCCTCCAAGTAGATAAAAAGGGAACAGCAAATTAAATATAAGTAAATCAATAGAGGAGAATTAAAATAAGAGCAAAAGCCAGTGAAATAAACAATAGAGAAAATTAACAAAGCCAAAAGTTGGCTTTTGAAAAGACTGATGTAATGTGGTAGACCTGTGGTAGAATGTAGAAAGAATTATCTTCAAAGGACTTTTCTGTCCAGGGGTACCTGGGTAACTCAGTTGATAAAGCTCTTGATCTCTGAGTCATGAGTTTGAGCTCCATATTGGGTGTAGAAATTACTTAAAAATAAATTTTAAAAAAGAGGACTTTCTGTCCAGCTGTAGAGAGTGTGGTGAGTAAATCTATTCAGTTGTCATCTTCTTCGTGGTCTGTTTCATCTGTAGAGAGCTGTCTGCTCTAAATCATGACTTTCCTGGAGCAGTGCATATCTGAACAAGGCAGATGTATAAAATCTCTACAGTATCAACTTGACATGGGATAATCCTGGGGAAATTCTCACTTAGTGCCCCCTGCCATTTTCATCAAGATTTTAGCAGGCTAGCATCATAGTGTTCATTCCTAATAAATTGTGATTATTGGCTGGGAGTAGTTGAAGAAGGCAGGTGAGAAGATAACTCATGTTTAAAGTTGGATCATCCACTACCTATCTGTCTAACAGTAAGAGTCTCGATGCTGGAAGTTGGTAGAGCACAGGTACACTTTCCATAAGGTCCAATTCCCACCCCGTCACTACTAGTGAACTAGGAGAGTGTAGTGGGGGAAGGGGATGCACTAGGTTTGAAATGTATACAGAAAACTGGCTGTGAACATACTTGGCTGGTTGTGGCCAAATACCATTGATGTTCCACAGAAAGGTAATGTAGCAAGGAGTACCAGGAATTGAAAGCCAAATGAGAAAGCCTCTCCTGAAGTGCATTGAAGAGAAAGCTGAGGATGAAGTCAAAAACTTAACAGAGAGGCCAACCTCAAAGATGGTTAAATGTTAACCTCAAAGATGGTTAACACCTAGGCTGTTCCGTTATGTCAAGGTCATTTTCCATGTTTAAAAAAACATACACCCTGGTACCTTGACACATGGATGAAGACCACAGGGTGGATGCCATGTAACTTCTTGTCTTCTCACAAACCTTCTGAGTCTTTAAAAATAGCACTCCCATCAGGAGCCAGAATGCTCCATTCTCCAACTCTTATGTTGGAAGACAACTCAGAATCAGGGATGCCATTCAAGGTCTGCTCCACCTTCTATCATGGCCACTACTCCTATAATTAGGATTAAGTTGGTACATAACCTAGTTCTAGAGCCCACAAGAGCTACAAGATATAGATATCATACACCAATAGGTCCTGGGGGAGTATGGTTGGGACCATATTCTGAGAATACTAAATCAAGGGGCAATAATATAAAATAGGATATAGGATAGAGTTTATTGACTTGGAAATGCTCTCCGGGACTGTTAGATTTAACATGAAAGCAAAGATCCTAGAAGATGGGGCAGACTTGCTACTTGTTTCACATTAATGTCACTTGAGTGACATTAAAGGCTAGAATTGTCATAGCAAAAGGGGAAAAAATGAAATCAAAATGTTCATGAAATGGGCATCTAGGATTGGACATAGTGTGTATTCCAGGTCTACCAGATAACTATGTTCCATGGGCAGGTGCACAGGACTTACTATTTACAAGGGCTATGATGAGAGTGGTGGTTTTACTCTGTAAGCCAGGCTGTCAGTGAGAGAGACTATTATAAAATGCAGCTTGCTGAGAGTAATAGGCAGGATAGGACTCCCCCCAACATAGATGACAGGTGGTGGAGTTAAAAGCTAAATCTAATAGGCTACAATTATTCTATTACCTAGCAAGTTGGAGAGGAAGCCAAGGGATTTGACCTACAAAGGGTTTTGAACATGGCACCCCTGAGGGCAAAACAGGCCGTTCACAAGGGTACTACTCAGCTCTTCCCAATAGAAGAAATCAAAGATTAATGACCAGAAGGCTGAGGGAAGTTACTTCAATAAAAAATTGTGATCCTTTTTTTTCAGCTCCCTAACTGGAGCCTGTTTTCATATCTCTAATACATTGGTCGGAGAGAAAACCAGGTCCCCAAGACAAAGGACTCTGCAACATCCCTGAAATTATATTCAGTAATCTTCTCAGGCTTTCCTCCAGGGGATTTACAGCCAGTTATACAGACGAAGCAACAGACTGAGATAATTGTATTTTTCAAACATTTCAAGGACTGTTGGACACCTATCTGAATTGGCATTGATCCCTGGAGATTCTTTCAAAGTATCATCATGGTCCCCCAATAAATGTGTGGTCATTTGGGGCCAGATAATGCAGAGAGTCTTGACAAAGTTCTAGCTTATAGTGTGTCTCTCGGATCAGTGGATTCACCCAGTGGTCATTTTTTTGTTTCCCAAATGAGTAATTAAAATACTTAGCAGTTGGTAAAACCTATACTGTGATTTCTTAGCCTTTGAGGTAAAAGCTATGACAATGGAGAAGACAAAGTCAAAGACTCTGAATCTACCTCCATCCCTTCAACCAGAATAGTTAGTAGGAAACAAGGTCCTACTCCAGAGATGTCAGAAATGAGGTGTCTGGAGGCAAATTTGCCCGCACCCCTTTCCTAATTTACCCTGCTTCCCCGGCTTCCTGTCTCTTTCAGCTTGCTCCCTGTAGGGGTTTTTGCATCAGTCTTAACCCTCTTCATGATACAACTAGAGTGATCATTCTAACACAAATCTTATCCGGTCATTAGTCTTCTTCAAAACCCAAGCATGGTTTACTTCTGGATTAGGTCAGAACTATGTGACCTGGCACATTCCCACAGCATGCACTTCTGAGACCTCTCCACTCACACGTAGTTTGTACTGCATGGTGTACTCTTTCATATCTCTATAAAACTTGTCGTCATTGTGTACGGTAGCTTATCCATTCCCTCTGGCCTTCCTGCCCACACTACATGATACCCAGAGGCAAGGAGCTATGTCTTATTGACCTTTTTTCCCAGTACCTTACCTAGTGACTGATACAAATCGAGGTGTTCAATACATGTATGAGCGAATCAATGTGAAAATACCCAGCACGCATTAGAAATAAGAGTCAACAATGACTAGTTAAATCTGTTAGTTGAGTGCTGCCAGGAGGCAGAGTTGAGGGAGCTACCAGAGTAATATTTGCTTCAGGGATGCGGGATTGGCTTGTTGTCTTTTTGCAGAATGTATTTGCTTTCATAATTAATTTTTAGCCTAGGCTAACATTAAAATTAGTTGTTATCCCTAAGGGCACGAAGAATGCCGGTAAATGATGTCAGAGTTTTCTCAGAGCAGAATCTACAATAATACTGCAGTTGATAATTCATATGCAGATACTGTAGAGCTGGCTGCCATAGCAATGCTGATCGATTACAAAAAGCATGTTAAGTTCTTTTGCTCTTCTGTGCAGATGATAGCTGCCCACAAATTCTTGCCAAGTCAGGATGCAGAGAACATGGATATAGCCCTACTCTAATTTCGAAGTCCAAAGGTTGGAAAATGACTACCCACCCCTCTGTTATGCAGTGGGATTTTCAGGACAGGTAGATTGTTCTCAATCTATATCTGCAATCATAATTGAATTAATTCATATTTCTAGAGTCAAATGTTAGAAATGGAAAGTTTTTTAATATTATTCTCATTTAACCCTGTCATTGCATAGTCCAGTAAAGTTGGTCTACAGGTATTCTGTAACTCTACCCAGAAGCCTGCAACCAGGTAGTGTTCAGAGCCCTTAGGCATATTTTCCTTCACTGAATGATGCCACCGTGAGTGGTGTTGCCTTATAGGGTCATCATGGGGTCTGATTTCGTGAAGCACAGATAGCCACAATGTTGTCAGAGGGTCACAGAGGTAAACTCCAACAAGCGGCCCAGTTCAAGTATGTTCATTTGTGTGCCTCAATTCAGCCAGACATCATGTAAAACTAGACATTATAAATTGTTCTTTGGAACATTTTCCCCTTTAATTCTATAGTGTTTTTCTTTTCTTCCTGAGAGTAGAATCTGATGCTCCTTTACAGGGCTTGGTTATAAATTTTTAATCTGTTGAGATTTCAGGGAAAGATTATTCATTCTTCTAATATGCTTCTGTGGGTAAATGAAAACAATTCCATTCCCAAAGTGTACTAAAAATATCATTCAACGGCATGTTTTAATCTAAGGAAAGCAAAATAAGTTCAATTAGAATTATAAATAATGATAAAATTTCAGTACTAAAAACTGGTTTCTTAGGGCACCAGGATGGCTCAGTCTGTTAAGTATCTGCCTTCAGCTTGGGTCATGATCCCAGAGTCCTGGAATCAAGCCCCCTGTTGGGCTTCCTGCTCAGTGGGGAATCTGCTTCTCCTTTGCCCTCCCCCCACTCCTGCTTATGGTCTCTCTCTCTCTCAAATAAACAAAATCTTTAAAAATAATTTTTAAAATATGTAAAAACTGGTTTCTTGTCAATGAGTAAAGGTCCACTATATTTTTAATCTATAAATTAATATAAAAGGATGTTTTAATTCCAGTAATATTCAGTTTACATAAAATTAATGAAATATCAAAGTAAATTTTATTAAAGAATTTGTAAAATAATCCTCTTATCTATGAATAAACAATTTGACAATTATAGTGTGAAACGGAGGACCTTAGAATTCATCTCCTCCAGCTTACATTCCCTCCTCTGTTACTTCTCTAGACATACTGATCTGAGATACAGCAACTACCAGGAACTACTCTCTCCATACAATTGCAACAAGCAAAATTCTAAGAATGCACTGATTCATTAAAATTTAATTTTCTCTCTCTATCTCCTATCTGAAACTGGCCAGAGCAGTGTGTTAGGTTTCTAGGTTTATTTCTAGGGAGACTCTAAAATTCTGGGAACTAGACAATATTTTGGAGACCCAAGACTTTTATTTTTCAAAGTTTGTCTTTCAAACATAGAGAATAAAATCTTTATATATATATATTGAAAAACTACTCTTCTTGCCCTCCAAACATTGTAGGACCCACACAGTCAACTACAGTCCATGGCATTCATGTGAAAAAAAAGTTCATAAATAAGAATATAAAATACCTATACCCTCAGGATTCTGGCTCCTGCCCCTTCCCATTGTCATGGAAGATGGCAGCTTTACTGCCCAGAGAGCTTGAGGACACCAAGTGCAGCTGAGTGCAAGACAGATGTGCCTTATCAAGACAGGGCACCACCTCCAAGTTCATAGGTAAGACTGGAAAAGAGGGAAAATAGAATTTAAGATCAGTTGTGCTGTTAATGAGCTACTGCACCAGCTCTGGAATCCCTACTTTCTGATTTCCTATACATCCCAAATCATTACATGTCTCCAATGCTCAGTCTCCTCTTTTCTTTCATTTCTGAACTTCCAGAAACACAGTCTAGCATGTGTTTGTTACCCTAATCAGGACAATAAAGAACTGTTCTTTGGGAAATCCATTCAATAGAAAATTCATTGGTGCTCTGCCTGCCCTCCCTCTCTGCACCCCCACCCAGTCCTGGCAACCACTGGTCTTTTTCCTTTTGTATAGTTTTACCTTTTCCAGAATGCCATGTAGCTGGAATCACAAAGTCTCGAGCCATTTCACATGGACTTATTTTACTTAATAATGTGCATTTAGGGTTCCTTCATGTTTTCCCATGGCTTGATAGCACATTTCTTTTTAGTGCAGAATAATATTCTATTGTCTAGAGGCTTTATCTCTGGTGGAAGGGACTATAAAGTGGCAATGTTAAATGCATGGATGCAAGAAAGGGAATCACTGGACTATTTTCTTTCTAAAATTTTGAGCCAACCCAGTTAATTTATCTTTGTCACTCATTGCTTTCTTTTTTTAAAGGTATGATTGACATACAATAAACTATTTAGAAAGTGTACAATTTTATAAGTTTAGACATATTTATATACTCACGAAACCATCATCACAATCAGGATATTGAATATGCCATCAGCTCCATAAGGTTCCTTTTGCCCCTTACAATCCTTCCTTCTTATATACCCCACACCCGTACCTTTTCCCAGGTAACATCTGACCCACTTTCTATCACTGTGGATTAGTTTGAATATTTTAGGATTTTATGTAATCATAAAATATGCATTCGTTTGTCTCTTGCATATTTCACCAAGCATGGTTATTTTGAGACTCCTCATGTTATTTTGTTTATCATTAGTTTATTGTTTTTGTTGTTGACCAGTAATTCATCCTACTACAGTTTGTTCATTCACTGGCCTGTTGATGGAAATCTGGGTTGTTTCCTGGTTTTGTCTGATATATAACATCACTATGAACAGCCTTTTCTGTGGGCATATTCTTTCATTACTTTCAATACTTACAGGTGAAATGGATGACTCCATATCCTTCATAACATTTGGTTGAGTCTGGTGGTTTTTTTTTTTCAATTTTAAATATTCTGACTGCCATGTGGACATATGTCGTTGCAGTTTGCATTTCCCTAATGATTAGTAATCTGAGTACCTTTTCCTGTACTTAGTGTCCACATACTTTTTTTCCCCTTATACAATAGAAATATCTTACAATTCTAGAGGCTGAGAAGTCCAAGATGACAGGATAGGACTCATCCTGAAACCTCTTCTCTGGACCTGTAGGTGCTTACCATCTCTCCATGTGCTCACACAAGCTCTCTGTGTGTAAGGGGCAGAGGGAGTGAGCTCATTCATACATGTTTTGTAAAGAGTCTATTCAAAATTTTTGCCCAAGATTCAGTGTGAGTTCTGTTCTTCTTTAAAAAGATTTTATTTATTTATTCATGAGAGACGCAGAGAGAGAGAGAGAGGCAGAGACAGAGACAGAAGGAGAAGCAGATTCCCAGCAATGAACCCAATGTGGGACTCAATCCTGAACCCCAGGATCACACCCTGAGTGGAAGGCAGATGCTCAACCACTGAGCCACCCAGGCATACAGGATTTTTGTTTCTTACTTTCTTTTTTTTTATATAAATTTATTTTTTATTGGTGTTCAATTTGCCAAAATATAGAATAACACCCAGTGCTCATCCCGTCAAGTGCCCACCTCAGTGCTCCTCACCCAGTCACCCCCACCCCCCGCCCACTTCCCCTTCCACCACCCCTAGTTCATTTCCCAGAGTTAGGGGTCTTTCATGTTCTGTCTCCCTTTCTGATATTTCCCACTCATTTTTTCTCCTTTCCCCTTTATTCCCTTTCACTATTTTTTATATTCCCCAAATGAATGAGACCATATAATGTTTGTCCTTCTCCGATTGACTTACTTCACTCAGCATAATACCCTCCAGTTCCATCCACGTTGAAGCAAATGGTGGGTATTTGTCCTTTCTAATGGCTGAGTAATATTCCATTGTATACATAGACCACATCTTCTTTATCCATTCATGTTTCGATGGACACCGAGGCTCCTTCCACAGTTTGGCTATTGTGGACATTGCTGCTAGAAACATCGGGGGGCAGGTGTCCCGGCGTTCGTTGCATCTGAATCTTTGGGGTAAATCCCCAGCAGTGCAATTGCTGGGTTTCAATGTTCCTTATGTATTCTAAATACAAGTTCTTTGGCAACTACGCATTGCAAATGTTTTCAACTGGTCTGTGATTTTCCTTTTCATTCTCTCCACAGAAAAATTTAAGAGCAAATGTACTTAGTTTTGATGATATGGGATTCATCACTTTTTTCTTGTATACATTTGTGCTTTTAAATTTTACATAAGAAATCCTTCCTAACTCAAGATAACAAAGACTATCTCCTATTTTCCGCTAGGAATTTAAGTAGTTTTAAGTTTATACTTCCATCTATGATCCATTTTGAGTTAACTTCTGTACATGATATGAGGTATGGATTATAGTTCACCAATTTTTGCATATGTACATCCAATTGTTTCAGCATTTTATTTTGAAAAGACTATTCTTTTTTCACTGAATTGTCTTTGCATTTTTGCTAAAAATCAATCCTTTTATTCTTTAATCTGTTCCATGGATTTGCCTGATTTGTTGCATTGATCTGCTTTGATGCCAACATTACAATCTTCACTACTGTAGCTTCTATAATCTGTATTGAAGTCAGGTTTTGTAATAATCACCCAACTATTTTTTTTCAGGTTGTTTTAACTTTTCTAGATCCCTTGAATTTCTATATGAAAAATTAGAATTTTATTGCCAATTTTTGTATAACAGTCTGCTGTTTTGACAAAAATTATTTTGACTAAAATTGAACTGACTCTGGATCAATCTGTAAACAATTAACATCTTAACTGTATTGAGTCTTCTGATCTGTGAACATGGACTGACTTTATTTCCATTTATTTATGTTTTCTTTAATTTCTCTTATCAGTGCTTTGTAATTTTCAGTATTACAGTCTTCATATCCTCCATCACATTTATTCATAAGCACTTTGTATTTTTTATATTATTACAAATGCTATTTTTTATTTCTGATTGTTCACTGCTAGTATGTAGAAATACAACATATTTATTCTGTATTGATCTTGCATCTTGCAAATTTCCTAAATTCACTTATTATTTCTAGTAGCTTTTTTGTTGTTCTTTAGATGCCAGTGAATTTTCTACATAAATGATAATGTCATTTGCAAGCAGAGTTCAACTTCTATCTTTCAATCTGAGTATAGGTTATTATTTTTCTTGCCTTAGTATATAGGCTAGAACCTCTGGGACAATGTTGAACAGATGCATTGAGATTTCCTTGTTCTTTAACTTAAGAGAAAAGCAATCAATATGTTACAACTGAAAGCATGATATTTTATAGTTCAGGTGGGTTTTTTTAGATTTTTTTTTTTAACAGGAATGGACGTTGGATTTCATCAAGTGTTTGTGGGGTTTTTTTGTATTTATTGAGATTATCATATGGTTGTTCTTTTTTCGTCTGTTACTATGGTAAATTATACTGGTGAATGTTCAGATGTTAAACCAGCCTTGCATTTGCTGGGATAATCTCTATATAATAATGATGCACAGTTTCTTTTATACATATATTGGATTCCATTTATTTATTATACCTGTGTTCATGAAAATTGTTGATCTCTAGTTTTTTTTTTTAATAAAGTATTTTTTCTAGTTTTGTTGTTAGGGTAATGGTATCATATTGAGTATTTGGGAAGGGTTTCCTCCTCTTTAGTTTTTAGAAGTCTGTATAGAATTAACATTACTTCTTCCATCAATTATTCAGAGTAGGATGTTGAAATCTCCAAATATATTTGTAGCTTTATCTGTTTCCCTGGCAGTTATATCTTTTTTTATTATTTGTGTATTTTGAAGGTCTGGTACTGTATACAAAAATATTTAGGATTGTTGTATCTTCTTGATGAAGTGACCCTTCTGGATGGTGGGAATGGGCAGTATTCCAGGCTCTGTATGAACTATAAATATCTCCCTCATCCTTCCCAGTGGCCCTTTCTTCAGCTTCAGGAAAATTTCTCACACACATGTACAGGTCAGTCCTCTCCTGCAGAACCTGAGACAGACCTTCTACATATTGTCAGGGGTTCACCTTCTGGTACTGGCTAAGTGGACTTTGGCTGCTTTGGCCTCAGACCTCTCAACTGTCCTCAGCTCTACTGGAATGCCACACACTATACTTATTCTCACTCACCTAGGTTGGAAGCTAGAGCTGATTGCATAATATTCTACTTAAATTATGCTATTTTGTACTAAGGTCTGAAATTTCATTTTGAATCATCCTTATAGTCTTTATTTAAGGAACAAGATGTCATAATTCTTTTTCAACAAATTATGTAAAATAGAAGGATAGAAAAAATAAAAAAAAAATGATAGAGAACATAGGAAATATGAGTAACACCATTGAACAAATTCACTTTTCTGGTGTCCGGGAGAAAAACGTTTCACAAGCACTTTTGCCATCTAACTGCTCTTCTTACAGTGTGATGTATTGTCACCATGTTATAAAGAGAAGCAAGTATGAATAATCATTTTGTGGAAGATTATTACAGATGCATGTGCCTTAAATAGAACAAGGCTAAAGAACATTTTGTTCTTGTTACTGCTTCTCCAAAAGTCTGGTGGTTTCATTTTAGTTCAGACAAACCCTTTTGATAGCTGGCTCCTCAACCAAGCTCATACCAAGGATGTTCAGATGCCTTGAAAACCTCCTGTTCCTACCCTCTACTCGTCACCTCCTGTGTTGCCTTCCCTGACCTCCCTCCACATCTGATAGGCTTTCAGTAAGGACTGAACATGAGAGGGCCAGACTTCTGGGCTGCAGTTTTCTCTCTCCAGACATTTCAATTAAAATTCCACAGTGTTCTGATTTCACCAAGTCAGTAAAACTCCCTAATGTTCCATTCTTTAATATGTCTCTGCTGCTAGTCCCCACATCTTTTTGGGACTTTTGACACCCTCTTGATGTTTAAAACAAAATGTGGAAACAACACCATTTCTTATTTTGTCCCAATATGACCTCAAAATAAGATATTGCTGTAAAGATTTGGATGGTCAAATATAGGCATTTATTCCAAATTAAATGAATGGTCTTTGAATTGAGTGTCAAACTGTGAACCTCAAAGGATAGTTAATTATAAAGATCAGCAAAATTCCTTTATGAGAACAGTTACATTGTCATGAATACGAGCTTTTATATCCTGAGAGATCAGAAATAAGTTCTATGTTTAACCTTTCTTAACCAAGATATCTGTGAACCACCATTAGGCAAGAAATTTTTCTTAAGATCTTAAAGCAGAATGTGCTCAGGAAACAAGGGTGGCATAAATGCCTCAACTCCTGTGTATGCTGTGCCTATGGATATTGATTCTGTAGTGATAGATTAATATTATTTAATCTTTCTCATCAAAAAAAAATGTATTCCAAATATTTAAACTCAACCTTTATCTTAGAGATAGTGAACTAAGTAAAATGGTGAGCACCAGAGAGAGACAAACATCATAACTCTAACTCAGCTACGATAGTGAGATGGAAAAATAATCATGTTCACCATTACTTCATTGGGTGTGGGAAATGTTACTTTTGTCCTAAGGAGCACACAGGGAGGCTGTAAATGGTAGATATGGTGAAAGAAGATACTGACAGCATTTCTGGGAAAAAAAAATAGCTTGGGTCTAAACAAAAGGGGTCCTGTTGAAGATGCATTTAAGACCCTGTTCTCTTATTGTTAGAGCCCCATTAGGACTTTTTTTTTTTTTTTGTATTTTCTACCATCCCAGGACTGTGGCTGTTTAGCTTGGTTTCTATTATAACTTTTTTGGCGCCTTTTAGGACCACTAGTACATCTCAAAGGACACTGGCGAAAGACAAAGACAACACAAAAATGGTATGGCATTCCTCAGACTGCGATATAAGAAAGACTGTTTAGACTACCCAGGTCTTTGGAAGAATATGCCAGAATAAGGGCACAGAGGGAAACAGATGATTGCAAGGATGTCCCACGTACAAAGAGCAAAGCACTTCATTGCATTGTTATATAAATATTAAGAGGGTCAATATATCAATCCTTTGAGGGGGAAGAAGTGTTCTTAATTCATTTGCCTCTTATACCTCTCTCCTACTTAGGCCAGTAGACACAACCCGTTGGCACCACAGAGATGGCCTATGGAAAAGAAAGCAGTACATTCCTTGGTGGGTCAGTAGATGGCAGTGTGTCTGAGTCTAGTATTGTAGTGGGGGAAAGCTTTGCAGCATTTTCCAAGAAAATGAACATTTTGAAAGCTGTGAGGCAGCATGGGGCTAGTGCATGGGCCAGAAGACTTGATCTTTATTTCTGGCTCCACTCCTGAATAAATTTATTTGAATAAAAGGGGACCAGCCACTTAACTTTTGTATTCCTTACTTTCCTGAACTTGAAATTGGAAAACCTATTCTGCTCCTCCCCATCTCCCTTACTAGGACACTGTGAGTTCAATCAGACTTCAGGATCATTTCCGTCCTTTGAAGAAAGACTCTTTATGAAATTGCTGTGCTATTTATAATGTGGGTGGCAAAACTGATCTGTGTTGTTTATTGGAAGTTGAAGTAAATAAACACAGAGACAATTGGCAAGAAGGGTCTTCTGTATTTCCGTGCCATAAATGTGGGCATATTTTAGTTTTACGTAGCAGCATTGAATCTCAGGATGCAAAATGACTCCTGTTACTTGGAATTAAAACAACTTCCTCAATGCCATGAAACTTGACAATTATGGAATGAAGCCAAAGGCCCTTGGCAACTTCCCAATTTAAATGTCAGCTGTTCACTGCAAGTACAGATTCAGTCAGATACAATAATTTTCGCTTGTGCCTCTTATTGAACATGAGAATTTTCACTTTGGCATTTTAATCCAAAGCTGGCAGTATGATAAATGTGAGATGAAATTATAAATTTGAAACAGCACTGAATGATTAAATGATGATCATTTCCCCCACTGTGATTTGGCTGTGCATGGGGGTGCCAATTGCACCTGAGGTTAGAACCTGCAACCAAAACACACCTGCGGTCACATGGCACCTAAATGGGTCATAATGAGATCATGTTAGGGCAGAACAGACTACGGCATCTGTTCTACCAAACTGGCTCTGGCTGTGTTCACAGATAAACTTCTCTGCGGGAGTCCTGCCATTTTGAAGCCGACAACATGGGTGAAAAGGGGATAAAGTCTTAATACTTTTCAGGACAGGTAGATTCTGATAGGGAGGGGTAGGATGTACCTAGCACAGACTCCTATTCCATCCAGTCTTCCAGGAAGCAAGAAATTATATTGTGTGGTTTAGCCAGAAACTTATTTGCCATACAAAAAGTAAAATCATACAACTAAATGGATATCATGACTTGAATATGCACCATACCATCATTTCTAGCTGGCAGCCATTTCATATATAGACAAATATTGGAAATCAATTATTTCTGTATAAAAAGCTGTCAGAAAAGCTGTGCTAATATCAGAATCCACTATCAAAATGTGAGCAGACAACTAGGCTTTTTAGAAATCTCTCATGCAGTAAGTATGGATTCAAGACAGGTGATTTTTGCTCTGCGTCATCTTATTTGTCAGACATGTCTCTCTAGTTGCATGCTGGGTGGCTTGTTGGTTTGAATGTCAGGAGTTAAAATTTTAATTTAAATATGCATAAGCATTAAAATGTATTCAAGAGAATGTCACATCAACCTCAACCTCAAAGTACCAATTATGTTGTTTGGGTTCCACATTTGACACTGTTCTGACTAAACTGGTATCCCCAGCTCGGAATTTCTAAAAATGCTTAGATCTCACTTTCATAATACATTCTATTTAAAGTAGAAACATTAAGAAGAACGGATTTATAGGAGCATTATTTCATCGTTTCAAGGACACGAAAGTCAAAGCCTGCAGCTTGCAGCTAATGAGCAATTCTAGAGACATACAAGCCTGACACTGTCTATTAGCGTGAAGATAGTGGAAATACACCTGAACAATCTGTACCCACTCAGCAGGATAGATCCCACACAAAGACAGTTTTAAGGTGGGAGTTTCATTAGAAACACTGATTTGTAAGTTGGATGAGAACATGTAACTGTTTTTAATCTTTAGCCAGTAAGCTTCATTTTCCCCTTGAAGCCACTTATTGAAGGAACACCTAATGCAGAAGAAAGAAGAGAAATCACTGTTAACTGACATTCTGTGTATATTTATAGAGAGAGCTTAAGTGGGAAGAACTGGATGGTAGCTCCATCATTGAAATAAGATAAAACTTAATCCACTAGGCAGTCAACCAGAATTCTCCATTAGGAATCCCGTTATAGGGATCCCTGGGTGGCGCAGCGGTTTAGCGCCTGCCTTTGGCCCAGGGCGCGATCCTGGAGACCTGGGATCGAATCCCACGTCGGGCTCCCGGTGCATGGAGCCTGCTTCTCCCTCTGCCTGTGTCTCTGCCTCTCTCTCTCTCTCCCTCTCTCTCTCTGTCTCTCTGTGTGACTATCATAAATAAATAAATAGAAATTAAAAAAAAAGGAATCGCGTTATAAAATTAACAGTAAAAGTCTGATACATGTTTGCTGATGCTCTGAAACACTTATCAATTCAAAATAAATAAATAAATCAGAAATTAAAGTGCATACAAAATGCTTTTAATATTATGTATGCTTTATTATATTTTATACTTTTGAATATTGATTATTCATACCCAACTTGTGGTAATCGTATGAATGTTATTTTTGGTAAGTTGTAATACTCCTTTTCAGATCATTATTTGTTTCATTATATTCTGTATTAAAATAGTTTTAAACTTTGGTACAATGTTTATAGATCGTTGCTCTGACGAACCCCGAATCAGTTTAGTAGTTACGTAGAGTCAGGGAATATAAGGATGTGTTTCTGCATGCTAGCTGCACACATCCATAAAATAAATGTAAAACAAAGTGACACTAATAAGGTGGCCTAGGAACCTGAGGGGCTGAAAGCCCATGGAGATGGACTTCCTAAACCCCAGAAGGAAAGTAATAAAATAAAGGGAAAAAAACAAAGCAGTGACAGGTAGGTGTCAGAAATCCTTGAACTTAACTTCTCTCAGGTGTATGGTTCCTAGATTGTGCCGATAAACTGGGTAGACAGTTGATTAAACTACTGATTTCAGGTGCCTGGGTGGCTCAGTCCGTGCAGCATCTGCCTTGGACTCAGGTCATTATCCCAGGGTCCTGGGATGGAGCCCCGCTTCGCTGCTCTCTTTCCCTCTGCCACCTGCTTGTGTGCTTCTTCTCTCTCAAATGAATAAATAAAATCTTAAAAAAAAGAAAACTGATCTCTGCAAACAAGGGATCTGAAAATTTGGGAAGTGAAATTTCGCAACCTCGTGCTAGTAAAGAATTGCAAGTAGTTGACAAAAAAGGTGATAGCATCAGTCAGGGTCCTTCCTGCTCAAAATGATCAGTGATTATACTTAAATGAAATTAATACGTCTGGGGTATTGCTGGCTAATGTCAATGAACAGTGTAGTTCCCTTAGGAGCTAGGATTGTAATAAGCAGCATTTCCCTTCTGCTCTCCTCTTGCCCCTGGGTTGCCTCAGCTCTCATGGGAGGGCTTCTACACCCCGAAGCTGGCAGCGGCCATCACGTCCTCCTGTCGCCTATTGCGGAGACGGCGTTGTTGTCCAGCAGGCCTGGCAAATGGGACACATGGGACATATGTCTACAGAACATGCATATGGGACTGCATGAAATTACTGGCCAGGGCCTGAAACAGCCTGATAGCCAGGGAAATAGAATGTGGCTGCTGGCTGAAGTCTGTATTCATCTGCTAATCTGTGAACTCATCCAATCAATTAATCAATATGTTAAAACCCTTCCTTGACCTCCGTCACTATGGTCCAAGGGAATGAGCCATGCCAGTAACACCCTAGGCCATACCACCAGAATTGCATAATTGGTAATGGGGAAGTGGTAGTTCCCCAAACTACTCAGAGCAGATGGGATATTGTTATCGGAAGGGAGGACAGTGGACTTGAGAAACATGTGCCTCCAGGGGACCTAAAGCCTGCTTCCAGGACCCAGAGTCCAGGGGGAGTGGGGGAGCTTCTGTATTCCCAGGGCTGGCTCAGGAAAACAGGATATATAAGAGTGATGGCCTGTCAGGTGCACTGGTTTTACGAGTCCAGGTCAGAGCCACATTTGTGAGTTCGTTTACCCTCACTGTGTCCATTTACCTACTCTGCATCACTGACGTGTCATTAAGCTTCCTTGTGTAACGGAGTCAGTCCTGCCTTTCGGACAACATGTGTATACGGTCACTTGTCTCTGGAGAACCTTCCTCATCCTGTAAGAGCCAGGCAAATATCCCTGTTCCTGTGAAGGCTGAACTGAAGCACCTTTGGGGCAGCCACAAGTGTGCCCGGAGCCCACACCATCTGCTGGACGTCCTTGTCTTGCTTCCTGTCTCCTCTACTCAGCTCTGAGCTGTTGGATGATACATCACCCGCTTTGTCTCCCGGGGTGAGGCACGACAGGACAGAGTACTTAGCAAAGGCTTGGTTAAAACATACATGCATAATTTAATGTCCTCATTCATCATCTCAAATCTCAGCAATTTTAGGTAGGAAATATCTCAAGATATGGTGCCTAATACATAGAAGCTGTGGAAATAATAAATAACTTGGATTTATTGCATCCCGGTTAGATAGTTTTATATGTCTTCCATGCACAACATCATCCCATCCTCCCTACCCATGTGCTGGGTGGACACTGCTGCCTCTGCGTAGAGGTTCAACAACCTGCAGCAGGCTGCCAGTTAGTCATTGGTGGGAGTCAGATTCTGCTCACACCCTCTCTGACTCAAATGCCCGCACATTGTCTCTAGCTCCTCAAACTTCCACTGGCAAGGATGGGGGAATTCCCTAGCAAAGAAGAGAAACATTTTAACCCAATACCAAGAAGGAAAGTGAAAAACTCATGTAAATGAAGAATCAGCTGTGAATCTGGAAACTAATCATATATAAAAGGAGCTTAAAAAACCCAAGTAACCCTGAAAGCGTGTTTGTCACACGTTATGACGGGTTTATTATTTTTCTTTGAGGTCCTGTGTGTGTGAGCTGTTGACTTCTCATGTTCACATGGGTCATGCTTTGCTCAGGAGATCTGGTCTGTTGCTTCAAGGTATGAAAACTTGAACATGTCCAGAGGATAAGCCCTAAGGAAAATCATGAAGGGATTGTTTGTGAGCTGCTTCACATGGGTATTCACAATGCTTTAGTGTCTATGGGCCTGGATTGATACAAATGTGGGGTCACGTAAGGTATGTGTCCAAAACCCAGGCAGCCAGACTCCTCAAAGGTCAGCGTGAGAAGCAAAGCTGCTTCATGTCGCTTTTCTCTAGAAATCATGTTGATGTCTTAGGATTTGTTTCAAAAGTGACTTTATGAGAAAAAAGTGGGGGGAGGAGGATTTTATGTGTTTAGACCATGGGGGGGGGGGCAGGCTGCCTGTGCCCAGTGGTAAAGGGCAGCTCTCTAGGTTGCTGGACCGCCTGGGGCCCCGCAGGAGCCCGGCCAGGGTGCCTTCTCAGGACAAGGCCCCACTGACTGCGGCCTGAACCCCCTCTGTGCTTGCACTTCCTCCAGACAAGCTTGTGGGCACCTGCGTCTCCCAGCGGGCATGGCCCAGCCCTTAGTCCGCCTGGGGCCTCTCAAGGCACGTGTCCCCCGACCCCCAGTTAACTTCATACGTTCCGATCTTCCTAACTGCTTTTCCCCCCTGAAAAAAATGGCAAAACCATTTAAAGTTCTTACTGACTTGTTGACTTTATTTTCAATACTCTGACAAAGCAACTTTATTTCTTGTGTTCTGTAAAGCCAACCTAGCATGAGGGAAACAAGAGAGCCACCACGTCCTAGGAACTGTCAGGAAGGTTCTTCCTGGCATAGTTTTGGGACCTTGTACCTGGTCACACTCTGGGTGTGTTGGTGGGAAAGAAAGTAGACCTGACAGGCCAACGAGCAGCCGGGGAGCCCCTCACGGACGGAGCTTCTAGCTGTGTGGACGCAGCTTCCTGACCCCTGCGGAGGCCAGCCCTGCCTGGTCACCGGGCTTCGGCTCTCCTGTGCTCCCTGCTCCTCGACTGGCAGGTTAGCTGCGGCCTGAGACCCCGGTGAGACTCTGAGGTGCACTGGGTGGTGAGGGGAGCCCGGGGGAGGGAAGACAGAAGTCCAGTTGTGAGGATGGAGGCACATGCAGGGGTAAAGACAGCAAGGGCTAACTTCCGGGGAAGAAGGGACACTGTGACCCACAGAAAGATGCCCCAGCTCAGCGGCAGGTGGGCAGCCTCATGCCAGCTGGCTGTGGGGCTCTCCCCTCAGCCCCCGCCACCCGCCAGCTCACCCATTCACCTCTTCACGGCGGTGGTACCTTATGACACTGAAAACTGGCTAAAGGATGAAGAACCTGAGAAGGCGCAGCCAACAAGGAACAGGAACTTGTACATGCTGGAGATACAAAGTCAGGACTCGGTCCTTTGGGGCAGGAAAGAGCAGACTCCAGTGGGAGATATCACCAGAGAAAGGGTCGGTCTCAACAGAGAGCAAGGCCAGCACCCCTGTCTCCTAAGCCTTAGGGATGAAGTTGGCTGAGTAGAAGGTGAAGGCCCCTAGAATGTCTTTATTTCCCACAGAGATGAGAGGCTCCGTGTGGGCTCGGACACAGAGCATCTGACACTAAGGAAATTGGGTGGGAGTGGGTCCGTGCAAATACATTACTGCTGCAGCCACTTACAAGTCGGGAGGAAAGTGTGACTAGAATTACATCTGTAAGCGTGCTCTTGTACTGGCACTGTGAGAGTGGCCTGCAAAACTTTTGTAGAATGTCCAGCACACACATGAGGTGTGAGGGTTGGCGCAAGGGCTCATTCTTTTCCATGGTGGGTCTGCAGGAGGACAGCTGGCCGGGAAACTGCTGCACCACGGGGTGTTTACACCTCGTCATAGAGCAGATTCTTCCCTGAGTGGGGAAAGGGGTCACTTGGCTGGTGCTCGGTCTCACTCAGGGGAGAGGTGGCTTGCCTACCAGGGCATCAGCCCTCGGAAACACTTCGTGCAAATGCTCACCTGTCCCGGGATGTCCCCTGTGCTGAGTAGGGAGCAGAGGCTGAGGGCACAACACCCGCCGCACACCTGCATACTCGCCCAGGTGCCAGAGCAAGAAACCAGCAGGAGCAGGATGGGAGGATGAGGACAAGTGTTTGCAGAGAGCGGGGAGGAAGAGCTGTCCTGCATCTGGTGTGCGGGAAGGCCCTGTCACAGCGTCGGGGGCAGCCTTTGTCCAGAATGGTTCAAATACAGAAAATAGACTAAATGCTGGCTCTCAAAGCAAGCTCCCCAGTCCGTACCGGATGTCTGTGAATATCTCAAAAGACACTATTCATTTCCTCTTGGCAGCAGCCTATGAAAAGAGGGGGTAAACAAGTTTCCACAGGCCCTTTTTTTTTTCTATTGCAATCTAAAAAGTTATTTTCATAAATTGTAAAGAAGAATGTTTGTTCCATATCCTTCCTGTTATTTTCAGGGCCTACCATTTAAGGGGAAATAGTGCAATTTTGTAGTTGTAAGAGACGTATTAAATATATTTTTTATTTTTTAAAAGATTTTATTTATTTATTCATGAGAGACACAGAAAGAAAGAGAGAGGCAGAGACACAGGCAGAGGGAGAAGCAGGCTCCATGCAGGGAGCCCTATGTGGGACTCCATCCCAGGTCTCCAGGATCACGCCCTGGGCCGAAGGTAGGTGCTAAACTGCTGAGTCACCTAGGGATTCCCCTACACTTTTTTGATCCCCTATATTTTAAAACCACAAAAGACTTCATGTTGTCAGTCCTAAAATCTACCAGGTGGCTCTACTGTCATTGCATTAGTTTCCATAACTAAATGTTGTGTTAGTGTTCTTCATAGACATCTGGTGAGATACATCTCATTTCACTATGGATTTGGGGCCCTGCTGCCTTCTGAGGACAATGTGTTTTTACCAAGGAGTGTCTTCAATCTCTGTGGCCTTTCATTAGTCTTTGTAATATTTTATTCTCTACCAGGGGATGCAAATGCATGGATCAAGAGGCCCGTCAGAGTCTAGGGCTAGATTAAGTCTATGAAAATGTTATCCCAAGATGATTTTATGCTTACAGACAAGTGGTGCTAAAAGTATGAAACGCTAAAAATTCAGCATGACATTATTCGGTGAGTTTTCTGAGTGAATAAGTTAGCCTAGTCGCCAGAGCTAACCAACCAGGTTTTTCTCATACAACCAAATACTTGTCTGAGCTACCAAGACAGATTATAAGAGGTTCCTCTAAGCAGTGTTAGCTCAGAGAGAAGGGAATTGGGTACCACTGTCTACTGTGCATCAATCAGCACAGTCTCTCTGAAGCTCATACTGACCTATTGCAGTGCATCTTACAGACGATGGCCAGATCTACGTCTCAGAAACTTTGCTCGGAAGCTGCCACTCATCCAACCAACAGCTTTTAATGGAAGATTCTCGGCCAAGATGAAGCCTCTTAGGGACATTGTTGGAGCCTTGCAGTAAAGTATCTCCAGTGGCTCTGCAGAACCAAATAGTCACATTTTGAGGGTCAAGACTAACGGTCAAATGATTCTCATATTTTGAAAGGAATGTCTGCCTGCTTCCAGGACAGTGCAGTTAGATGGAGACACACCTGGGGCCTGGCCTGCGTTCACTGTAAGGGATGAGCAGCAGACACCATCTCCAGGTCTGCCCCCGGACCCGGAGGGTCTGTAGCTCTGTGGTCTCGCCTCACAGCAGAGCTGCCAGTGTGCGAGGCTGGGTGGCAAGCACACGGACGTGGGGACAGAGCTGTGACTGAGGACCTCTGCCCTGCCATTAAGCCCTCATGGACAGCTGCTGAACATGCGGGGAGAGACCCAGGCCTGTGCCCTGACCCCTCTACCCTCCAGCTCCAGGACCTAGGGCTTCTGTGGGTCAGTCACTGCCTCAAAAATGTGAATCCTAGGAGTGACAGTAGTATTTCCTGGGGCTTTTGAGAATGAAATGAGTTAATTTTATCATAAAAGCAGTTTTAATGTTTTTGGGTTTTTTTTTTTTTTTTTTGTAGTGCTTTAAAGGTTTTCTAAAGCCAGCTTAATCTTGAAGTACTTCCCTTCACCCCACCCTCTTCCAAAGGTCAGAGCAATTTAAATAACCCCAGTTGTGCTGTGTCAGGGGAAAGGACTGAGCCGCTCTCGCAGCTGTGGCCGGGGTTTGGGCAGCAGACAGGCTGGAGGGGAGTTCACAGCCGTGAGTCCTGCTCTCTAGACACGGATGTGGGCAAAAGCGAGTCCACACACATAGCTGGAAAGATGGAAACACGGCTCCTGCAGAGAGTGCTTCAAAGTCTGCACTCAAGCCACTGCAGATGGAGAGGCCAAACATGCTTCTTTTTCATATTCACTCTGAAACAGCATGTGGCCAGGGCCTGGAGAGATGTGGGCCACGAGGGCCGTGTGTGACCAGAAGCAGAAAGCAGCACGCCGACATCAGGAAGGCGAGGAGCAGAGTATTTTTGGGTACTAGAAAGTCATACTGTTGGGGTAACATACACGCTTGAGAAGACTATATTTTGTATGTGTTATAAGGGGATTACCAAAAAGAAATCTTCCCTTTCAGATTATTTACCTTGTTTAAAGGCAGACATTCACTGAGGAAAAGGAAATAGATGACACAATAATAATCTTGTAACCTAGTTTAAAACATGAATGATCTCTCCTATATATACTTATTTACTCTCTAGCTTTTCCATTTTATAGTAACAGTGATAGATGAATATTTGAGATACTTTGAGGATCACTAGCCATAAGTCTAATATAATCCATACTTAATTTTTAAAATTTTGAAGATTATTTTAGAGATAGAGTGAGAGAGCAAGAGAGAGTGCCTGCAAGTCAGGGGGGCAGAGGGAGAGAACCACAAGCTGACTCCCCTCTGAGCACAGAGCCTGGCGCGGGGCTCTATCCTACCACCTGGAGATCACAACTAAGCATAAACCAAGAGTCAGATGCTTAACCAACTGAGCCAGCCTATCACCCCTTAATTAAAAATCTTCTAAGCAGTGTGTTATTAATTATGATTTATAAGATTTATACAGCAAGAGGAAAAAGAAAGTAGTTTGCAAAAGTCAAAAATATGGTTGAAACATCAAGCTGCCTATTTTAATTAGCAACCTGAATTTAATAAGCTAATAAAATTCTTAAAAGCACCAGCATCATTGTAGACATGCTCACACATCTGAACATTCTTTCTCTTGGTTCTCCCCTTACTCTTTGTCCTTTTCCTCCTACATTTCCATCAGATTTTCCATTCGTCCTGGGTCCCTCCAACCTCTTAGGAACAAGGGTTTCATCCTTCACCTGCTGACTTTCTTAACTTCATGCTGTCCTTGGGAAATCTCATCTACTATGAAATAATGAATTATTATCTACAATTCTACTTTTCCAAACCCAACCTTGACCTTTCTCTACACTTAGGACTCCTGTGTCGCCTGGGACATTTCCGGGTAGCTTAGACTTATGGTGGTTTAGCAGCGCACAGTGGTGTTTCCATCCAGCTTTCTCATCCTTCTCTGTTTCCCAGTCCATGGAGCCACTATATGGTTTCTGAACTTAAACTAAGTATCCTGCATTTACTCCCTGGTATTTGCTGGCCCATTTATCTTTTTTGCTTCCCTTTAAATGATTCTGAGTGTATTCTTACCTCGCACCCATTCCTCCTTACAGTTTGAATGACATTGGATTAACACACAGCTCTCTTCTTGACACTAAGATCTATTCAGTTTTTCAAGGCAACTGGGTCCCAACATATGGTTTTTCTCAGGCCTTTTTTCAAGAAGACTAATTAGGAAATAAATAATCTGAAACATACTCTTCAGATGTCTTCAGTTCCCTTAATCCACATGGCCCCAGCCTCATCTGTTCTTTGGATCTTCAATTTAGAATCATGCCTGGACATTAAACCTACCCTATAATAATATAAATATGGTTATTGGATTCATTGAAGAGTAAAATTTCTCAACACAGATGGATCTTTAAAGTGCCCAGTATTCATTTTACGTTCATTCTTCTCTCTTTCCTAGTGCTTACTATAAACCTTTACTTCCTAACTGAAGCTGGCCATTTCCAACCCCAGGATAATCTTCACTTTTATTTACCACAGAAACAAAATATAATGCCTACCAACTTTTTGATGTCTTCTTTCTGCCTCAAAAACCTCTGACTTGACTCATCCTTATGGAAAGGATACTATGTTCTGTGTGGAATTTTTCTCTTGTGCAAAAATTGATGCTAAGGTCCAAAGTCAAGACCAGAAGTTCCTAAACATTCCACATTCTAAACTCAGAAATCTATCATCTGTTGGTCAGACCATCTTCCACAGGACTTACGGCAAGGGGCATCAGAGAACCCATCCCACAACCATTGCCTCATAAAACCCAGCTCATCATGTAAGAAAATTGAGGAGAGAGTTTTTGGGCCTTTGGGCCTTTTTGTAGAGTGTGTTGTTCTATAAAAGAACAACATCCCCGCTTCCCTTCATTCTCTCCCCTATGGAGAGGCTTTTCATCTCCAAATTGAGAAAGGATACAAGAAAAATCACTCATAAAATGCAGAGTTCTGCAAAAATATGACACTAGCATTTTGTTCCCCATTGAAAATTCATTTAACCTTTGGACAAGTTAATATACCCTTTGATGCTAGAGCAGGAGAAAAGCCCTGGAGAGAGAGGGCATGAGGAAGAATGAGGAGAACAGGAATGCTTCCTATATATCCTGGCTTTCCAGAGATCTAAGGTTGTGTGCCAAACTTGTCTTTAGGTCCTGGAGTTGGAAGTCTTGGAAGGAAGGTGAAGTTGTGGATGTGATAATAACGTGGATTAAGGTGAGTTCTGGACAGATTAGAAGAGAATTGAACCTTGCCCATGGTGGTACAAGCCAATGGATAAGGAATCTTTGTTTCTTCAACCCCTCCTCCCCAGGGAAAGCTCAGGAAGAGAAAAGAGAGGTAGTCAGAGTAAACCACACCCCAGTTCCAAGCTTATAGAGCTGCCTACTTTCTGTAGGGGATCTTTCTGTTGCAGAGGGAATAAAAACCAAATAAGAAACAACAAAAAAACTTAAAGAAATTAGATCAATGATTTTGAATGATCAAGATTAAAAACTTAATAACACTTAAGAGAGTGCTAGAATTGAGCTAAAATTTTTAAGAGGACTACCACCAAGCAGGAAGATATCACTGAAAGCAGGAATAAAAAAAAATTTTAAACTATCTGAAGTTTGTGTGATTATTAATTTAAAAATAAATCATAAATAGCACAAGGGTCGGCAGGTATGTATTTTAACCTTCTCCTTAAACCTTAGTTATTTCATTTCTTTGAACAAAGATCTGAATTGGAGATCGAAAAAAATACGTAGAACAAATAGTCTATTAATCAGTACTTGGTGTTTTTATGTCAAATAATAGACTTGATTTTCCTTTTTAATCAATGCAAATTATTATTACCCACAATGTCTCCATATTTTCTTCTTCTTTACAGAGTTATACATGTGGCAGGATTTAAGTCAAATCTCTTAAACCCTCTTTACTCTTTAAATTCCTATTTGTTGTATTCATTATTTAAACATTAAATTCAATGCTTAGTGGTTGTTCTCCACTATTTTATGAGGGTCTGCTGTAGCTACAATTCAATTTTCAAGTCTTGGATGTGATAAATATAATTTGCATATGCCTCCAGACAAATCTGAATGAACGCAGTAGGTACTCTGAAAGCATATGGCTATATGCTGCAAATAAGATCTCCCTTACTTTTCCAGCATCATTTAGTGTTATTTCATGGACCCTTTCTGGAAGGTTGGGAAACTACCCTTGAAGAGTTACTAGCTATACCAACAAAGCCATAAGATTTGTTCAAAACTGTAGTGGTCACCGCATAATGAATGATCCTGTCAGGGTGTATCTGACTGACCCACTGACCCATTCTGCATTCATAGTCTCTGCTGCAACATTTCTGAAGTGCCAGAGAGCCCCGACGGGATGTTGTGGGGCCCACAGGCAGAAATCACGCAGCTCATTCTGGAGTAGGCGTGTTGATAGAGAGCTCCCTCCTTCACTTGTACAATTATCTGCATGATTGAAAACTAAATTTAAATATTTTCCAGCGGGGGGTGGGGATGCCAGTTTGATGTTCTGTTACAAAAAAAAAAAAAATCTCTTTACATGTGAAATGAGAAAATTGTATTGCTGGGTACAGTAATTTAGCATGTGTTAAAATTAAGTATCTCAAATATCTACAGAGCCTGAAAAGGTGGATGGAAATGAGCTGCTTTCCAAGCTAATGGCACAGGAAATGACAGCTACGCTGCTCTCTTTTCCTCACACTTATAATGATCTGTTTCTCTCAGGGTTTGAAAGAACTTAAGATCTCGCTGCTTTCCACTCTGGGGTATAGAAGATTCAGAGAAATGAGTCTCGGGCTCTGGTGTGAGCTCAGAAGTGCCTGGAAGCTTCACTTGTGGTGCTCAGTCTCCACATGTGGTGCGTAAGCAACCAGGCAGACCTAGCTGCCCCTCCGGCCTCTCCACTTTCTGCCCTGCTTTGATAAGGCAAAAATTTTTACAATGTTTATATCTTTTCCCTCTCTAGAAAGATCCTCTGTGAACCTGTATGATGTCTAATCTATACAGGCCAAATTGTTCTGCATGTTCCTTTTTCCTATACAGACTTTCTTGAGGATCCCTTCAATCTGCATTTCAGAAGATGGGAAGGGGAGTCCACTAAAGTGCTCCCCACAGAATGGGGTTCCCAGAGCAACGCTGTAGGACGTCATCCCCCCAAATCCTGCCCCAACTGCGGCAATGACCAAATGGGTTTTGCTGCTTTAAAACACTGTTAGTGTTTTGTTACACAGCCTTGAATCGCTAGAACAAGGGACAATCATGTCGCTGTCAGGATGTTGGTGTGCAGTGAACACTGTGGGAAGAAAATACATGGGGATGTTGTGTGCTTGAAGATTTAAAAAAAAAAAAACATGTTTTCAGAGGTGATGAGAAAGATGTGATTTTATATCTGACGTTAACTGTAGACATATTCTAAACCATGTTTTATCTCTGAGAAAATTGATTATGAGGGAGGTGAAGAAGCTAGCTCTATGTCAGCAGGTTACATTGTGCCACAATTGCTGCTTTCTGAATTCCTGAAAATGTTCAATATGGCGGAAGATGAGAATCAAAGTCTCTTAGTGACAACATAAAGGTTAATAAAATTTAAAAGGACAGGAGGCTTCAAATATGACTTTCTATTAAGTCTGTCATAAACACATAGGAATAGACCCTGGCTTTTAAAAGGAAAAAGGCTGATAAAAACGTCTTTCTGCAGTATGTCTGTACATTGACACTTGTGATATATTTTAAGTGTATTCTCCCTGTGTGAGCTGAATATACTCGTGGTAACCACAGAGGGGAGAAAAGGAGAGTCCGGGATTCGTAGCCTCTTGTATTATGTGTACATGTTTATACACATGAAAATATATGGACATGCATTCCTATTTTACATCTATATTGAGCATCACAAAACCAAGAACTTTTAACATCATAGCCAGCAAAAACGGCTTTCATGTAGGTGTAATTAGCAATGTGAAGCTGCTGTGGAAGCCCCATCACGTTCCTCATGTTGGATTAAATGTTGAACTGTAGGAACAGATTCTCCATTCTCAACATCATCTCAGTTATAATCTATAAAACATCATTTACTACACATAATGTCAAAAGCCGTGGCTTCATTGGTAAAGGTACATTATGAAGAGACATATGTAAGCATTAATCCTATAAAGGAAAAAAACACAACAAAAAAGTTTTAGCTATAGGAAGCTTTAATGTAAGGATGGAGAAAGGACCCCATGCATAGGGGGTGTCATTTTGAGGACAATTCTACATCCTATGGAGCCAAAGCTGACCTGTACAAAATCCTAACTTCTCTCATTAATCACTCTGAACTGTTTCTATCTCCCACACATTATGTCACTTCTCCATTGCCTGTTTTAAACCTCAGACACAACCCAGGTGGCAGGAAGAGGTGAAGGTATGGTTACTCTGAAGGCCATGTCGATAAAACATGTAGGGTTTTTGGCGTTGGGCTCATGTCTGGGTGACTCAATGCATGGAACTCACACCCAGAAAAGAAGGTTACTGAGACCAGAAACTCACCAGAGGTGACTCTTGCACGAACAGTGTTGTAGAGAGGTAATATAGCACAGGTGATGTGGGTACCCATGGTACCATATTAATCCCAGCTCAGTTGTCCAATAGTTTTGTTTTTAACAATTTCAACAGTATTTACACCAATTTAATGGAATTCACAAAAATAATGAAATGAGTAAATTAATATAAGTACTTAGAGTTTCAGAATATAAATTCTTAATTGATGATAAATACTGCTAGCTATTTTTCATGATAACTTGTTCTCATGCACAAGTAAATCTTTAATAAGATTAATAAAGTTAATGTCAAGTTAATATGTGATGGGTACAATTTCAATTTACTTTTATATTTTAGTATAAAATATATTAATCATGTGGAAAATACAGAGAGTCATGTAAAAACAGCAGCATACCCATCACTCAGCTTTTAAAAAATCTTGATACTCTTTCATATTAACTTTAGAGTTTGTTTTGTTCAAAAAATAAAACTATGTACATACTGGTAGCCCTTGGTACACAAGAACCAATCCCATTTTCTTTCCTTGCAATCCAAAGAGAATCTTGTAAGTACATGTAGAATGTCATCCTTATGTTTTCCTACCTTTAAAAGTATATTAGTGTCAGTAAGCTTTTCAAAAATTGTTTTTTTTTATATTTGTGCGTCTCTCTCTCTCTGTCTCTAAGTATCTTTGTCTCTCTACATATATGTAAATATACAATGTATGCTCATTTTGTATATATATATAACTATAACTGTACAACTGTATAACTGTTGTTAACTGTATAACTGTATAACTGCTGTATAACTGTATAACTGTTATGAGCTCCCCATGTATGAATATATTAGGCTTAAAATCTATTGTCTTGTTAATGAGCATTTAAGCAGCTTATTTTTTTAAGATTTTATTTATTTACTTTAGAGAGAGAGAAAGAGAGCACAAACAGAGGGAGCAGAGCAGAGGGAGAAGCAGACTCCCCTCTGAGCAGGAAGCTTGATGTGGAACTTGATCCCAGGACCCTGAGATCATGCCCAAGGCAGATGCTTTACCTACTGAGCCACCCGGGTGCCCTAGCATTTACATAGTTTAAATATTTGCCACGTTATACGCATCTCCTTGTGCCTCACCTTCATTTTTAAATTGGAAATATTAATAGTAACCCCCCCATAGGATTGTTGTGAAGAACAAAATACATAATAAATATAAGAATTTTACTCGGTGCCACATAAATACTATGCATCTCCTAGTGTTGTAAATACTGTTTCAAAGATCCTTCTGCACTCAGCTCTCTGACTTCAAGTGTCAGGTGGAGAGATAACACCCAGAAGTGGAAATATATGGTCTTCCAGTGTGTGCTTCGTCAACTTGACTATAATTTTCCAGTCGGCTCTCAAAAGGAATTGTACTATTTTATGTTCTCAGGATTATATGGAATCTAGAGTCAGAATCCCTAAGAACCAGCTGTGTGACCTTGACAAGATAATTCTCTGTGACTAGGTTTTCTCATCTGTCAAGTGACTGTAACAATAATGTCTATCTTACTGGGTTACAGTAGGGATGAAATAAGTTACATGTACAAAACATTTAGAACAACGTGTCCCACACCTCGACTGGACCGTAAATACTAGCTCTCAAAACTGTCACCAGCAGCTTAAGAAAGTTCCCATTTTTCCATGGGTAGCTGTAATTGCCTAATTTATTTTGTTGTTCCCTCCCTCCCTCGCTCCCTTCCTTCTCTGTCTCTTTCTTTCTTTGCCAAATTGATGCGTGTGAAATAATGCTCCATGTTTGCTTTGATTTGCTCTGATAAATAGACAGGTTACGTCTTGGAGGAGTCCCACCTTGCTGGCAGTGGTGATGTTAGTCTTTGAGCTGTTTCTGAAACCAATCCCTGGCTCTCCCTCCTGCTTCCATTGGGTCAGGGGCTTCAACCTGATTCTCCTCCCTCTTCTACCCCATGCAGATATTTATTTATTTATTGAATCACTGGACATTCTTTTAATTTTTTTTCTTTTTGTATATCCTATTTTCATATGACCCATTTCCATAGTCATCTCACTGCTTTGTGTTGGGAGCAGAGGGCTTGTCTCCTTTATAAATTTACAGACCAACTTGACTTAAAAATATTTTTTTTCCTGAAAATAATTTATGTTCACTGTAGACAACATGGAAATAGATGAGAAGCATTAGTACAATAAATAAAAACCACCTATACTTCTAGTTAGGAAACATTTTTTCTGCCTTACAGATATGGTGGCTTTGGTGATTATTCCAGTAGCCAAAACGATCCCTCAACAAAGCTCATAGGGTGAGCACCTACCTGAGCATGAAAACACAGTCTGGGGGAAGGGATGTCTTCCTTTCAAATGATCTGCTAATTCTTTGCAGCCCATAGTTCTTTGATTTCTATGAATCCACAGAAGTAGGCCCACCAAACAGGGTTTTGTCTGCTAACCTGGAAAAGTCTTAATATGAACGAGTAACTGGCAATGGGATCATTTTTAAGTCTGCTCCATTAGGAAACATTTATTATTAAAGATTTTATTTATTTATTCATGAGAGACACAGCACGAGAGGGAGAGGCAGAGACACGGGCAGAGGGAGAAGCAGGTTCCATGCAGGGAGCCAGATGTGGGACTCGATCCCGATCCCGGATCTCCAGGAACACAACCTGGGCCAAAGGCAGCACTAAACCGCTGAGCCACCAGGGCTGCCCAGGAAACATTTTTTAACACTGTTTTATATTTCCATAAAATGAAATCTAAATGAGATTATATATTAATGCCACTACATAGGAAACTACACAAATTGTGAAAAATCATATCAGAATGTTCCCCATCACAGTTTGATTACATAATGATATAGTATTAAAATAAATTGAATCAAAAGTCAAATCTAAAATTTGAAAGATAATGTAAGAAAAAACAGTTACATGGACTTAAAAAAGTAAAGTATATAATAATTTAAGTAGGAAACAGGGTAAAGGTTTGTATTGTGAAATAAAGTCATGGGATGGTTCCTTTTAAAGAATAAAATACATAAACCAGTTGGTAATGTAAAGATGAAAAGATATAGGGGATTGTACAAAATTTGGCATGAGCAAAGAGATATTATGACACTTTGTATTTTATAATTAAAATAATAAAATATGTTTGAAATTATTTTCTAGGAAATACAAATTACCAAAATGACCACAAAATCAAGTTAGTAAGCTAATAGACAAAAAGCCTTGGGAATTTTTTATGATACTTATAAAAAAACTAGTAACAAAAAAGATGCTCCCAGAAGGTTTTATAGTTAAATTTATTGTAAATTCAAATACATAATTCTGGGGTTATTTAACCCATTAGGAACAGAAAAAAAAAAAGGATAATTTCCCAGTAATAGTAATTTCCCAGTAATTGAAAACATGTACCATAACCCTGATACAAAAAATAGTACATATAAAGCGCATAAAACTTGAAATAAATCTCACTTGCAAGATGCAAAAATCTCGAATAAAGTTTTAGCAAGTCAAGTGCAAGAGAATATCAGTTGAATGGTGAGCTATAACTCATAAGTTGAAAAGGAAATAATGCTTAAATATTTAAAAAATCAAAATCTTCATGTTAATAAGTCAAAAAGAAAAACTCTGCTCATCTTAGTGACAAAAGTACATGTAGTAAATTTCCACATTTTTACATAATTTGTTAAAATCAAAGAATCTACAAGTAGTTTGTTACTCTTATAAAAAGTAATTCTCAATTTCATCTGGTGTACTTGTATACATGTATATATATATATATATATATATGCTGAATTTGAAATAAAACTTTTCTTCTTTACTTTAAAACTTCTTTAGATTTTGAGTAACATTAAATCATTAAAAATTAAAATTTATTTTTGAATTTTTATTTAAATAACTGGAGTTTTTTAAGATTTTATTTATTTATTCATGAGAGATACAGAGAGAGAGAGAGAGAGAGAGAGAGGCAGAGACACAGGCAGAGGGAGAAGCAGGCTCCATGCAGGGAGACTGACGTGGGACTCCATCCGGGGTCTCCAGGATCACACCCTGAGGGCAGGCGCCAAACCGCTGAGCCACCCGGGCTGTCCCATAACTGGAGTTATTTAAACTCCGGTGAGTTAACATAGTGTGATATTAGTTTCAGGTATGCAATATAGTGACTCAGCACTTCCATACATCACCTGGTGCTCATCAGGACAGGTGCCCTCCTTCATCCCCATCACCTGCTCCCCCCATCCCATCCCTTCCCCTCTGGTGACCAGCAGTGTATTCCCTGTAGTTCAGAGTCTGTTTCTTTTCTCTTCTCTTCTTTTTCTTTCTTCCCTTTGCTCGTTTATTTTGTTTTTTACATTCCACATATGAGCGACATCATATGGTGTTCCTCTCTCTCTGACATTAAATCTATAAGTTATTTTAGAGAAGAGTTGTAATTATGCTATATCATTACATTTCCTAAAACTATATTTTTCAGAATGCTTGCTCTACCAGATATGAATAAACGTCCCTTGAAGGAAAGATTCCATCAAGAAAGAAGTTTGAGGTACACAGGTCAACATAATCTTTTGTTTTAAGATTATTTGAGAGAGAGAGAAATTGAGTATGGTTTCTAAAATGTATTTGGCCATTAACCACCCCACTTTCCTTTCCTGTTTCTTCAATGTCCATTGGTAAAATGTACAAGTAAAGGTTTCTTGCTAAGAGGAACCAGATCCTGACTCTTGATCTCTTAGTTTTAAGACTGTTTGCCAGTGAAATCAAATATGATTGTATATGAAAAGATGTTACCACCAAATTTCTTTATTATTTTCCTAAACTGGATATTATAATTGTATCTATTTAATAGTCTTTTGCCTTAAAGAATCTCATTAAATTTCCATTCAAAAGAAAACATCAACAATATTGGTTTCATGAATTATAACTTTCCTTCATTGAATGAACTTTCATGAGATGCTTCATAAGAGCCAGATGTCTTCTAAAACAAGAGTATTCAAATTAAATAAAACAGGCAGAAAAAGGCCTAACCCACAATCACTGTCAAGCAGTAATTGCTTAATTTGTCAGAATACATTCCCACTTCAGCACACTTTCTGAGTATGTAACTTCAAAATACACACATTGCCTTATTCATAAAGTTATATGCATTTACTGTTGTGCCTATATATTGAATAAATTAAAAAACTTACTTTTTTAAAAAGTTGAAACTGTACAATATTTAGAACCATTTTTGACACATGGTCCAATACCTACAGTGTCTTTTTAGGGGTAAAAATTCTGGAAGTCATAATTTCATGCTCAGAATAAGAGCAAAATTAGATTTTATAGCAGCTCTGAAGTCACTCTGACCCACCACATTGGCCATTATCACTGACGTTTGCTGAGTCCTGGGAAGAAAAGAGCCTGTACTGGACAAGAAGGTACAATATAAAGATATCAGATGGACTCCTTGGTGGTTTTCTAACCACTTGCACAGGATACAACAAGTAATTTACCTTCACTCCTTAGTGAAGAAATAGATACTTTTTCCACTTGTATCTTTTTTTTTTTTAAGGTTTTATTTTTAAGTGATCTCTATACTAAATGTGGGCTGAACGTGTGTTCAGTCCTGAGATGGAGAGTTCCATGCTCCATCCGCCAAGCCAGCCAGGTGCCCCTCTTCTTGTATCTTTTATATGGAAAATCTTAGAAACAGAGAGTATACTCTATAAGAATAATAGATCTCTGCTTGTCACCCATTTTATTCACGGATAACAAAGTTACCCAATATGGTTTTTCTCCAGGGTTAACTAAATTAAATGACATACTAAGCTTATATTAAATTATTTTACCATTTCTCATCCTGGAATGGAAAAATAAAATGTATTAACAGAGGGAAGTATTTTAGTTATTTTTGTAACTGTGCCACATGGGCCACTGCATATACAGATGGGAGTCTGAGGACTCCTAAACCAAAAGCAATTAGTGGGGAAAACCTTTCAGTGATGACCTCCCATTTGGAAATATACAATGGGCAAGACTGCAATTTTATACTAAATATAATAAAAATTTATAATAAAAATTCATGGAAGCAGACCTGGATCTTTCCCATTCACAGGAGGATGTGGAGGTCTTTCTTTTAGCCATTGATCCCCTGAGGAAAAACCAGCCCTAGACTTTGATTCCCTGGTCCCTGCAAGTGAGGCACAACTGCAGAGGCTTCAAGAGGCAACACAATGCACTCTGGCTCCAGTTACTGCTACAATGTCTACTTTATTCCTATGCATTTGGAATAATATATTAAAAATAAAATAATGTCTTTTAATATATTAAAAATAATAGACTAAAATGTTTTCACTTCCTTAAGTGAATGCAGAGTCTCGTTTTGCAAAGCCAAAAATAAACCGTACTGAGGGATTTTTCATCCCACTTCTCACCTTTTGCCCAGAAAAACAGTGACCAATGATGGCCATGTATTTTTTTCAGAGGCAGCATGACCTCAAAGAATTCTTATTTTGGGACCAGATTTCAGTATTGATGCATATTTAAAATCATACTTAGAGCTGAGGCTGTCAAGAGTGCTTTCTTTGGAATGAACTCCTGATGTTGAAATTTTTTTATGAAGCCATTTTCTGACTTGACATTACATCTTAGATGCAGAGTTGAGCATGGTTGAACAGTTTGGTTTCTTGGAAATCCTCAAAGTAAATTAGGATTCAGCAGCAGCAAGTCAGTTTTCAGCTGCTCTAAGCATTTTGTTATTACATATTATTACATATTATTATAATATTTGACCACGAATGATGCAAGTGGATGGCAAACATAGCAATACTATAAAGAAATACACAGGACAAGTGCCTTAAAGTAGTAAAATGTAGTTTTTAGGCCCTAAATTTGCAAATTGGAAATTTTGAAGTTGTTCAATTTGACATGGAAAAAACTAGACCTAATAAATTAGCACAATAATATTAGTATCTAGCTGCATAAAGAAAAAGGTGAAGTCAGGAAAAAAGCAATGTGTTTGTATTTCAAAATGAATGCATAGCTCTCTGCAATTTCTCTTTGCTTGAAATCGGTGACAATACATCCTGCAACTATTATAAATTGAATGTATTTCCTTTATTGAGATACATTGCTTTCTTTTATATAAATATTTAATTAGCTACAAGGGGAAAGCTACTAGAATATTTCCTTCATTGCAGCGAGGTTAGTGAGTGATTCAGGGTTTACTGCAACTAGCTAAAAAGCTCATACCTTTTTAGCCCTCCCTCAGAAAATGGACTAAAAATTTGTCCTCTGTAAGCCAACAGAAGAGAAAAAAATGAAGCAAAGAATTGACAGATCAGGTTCTAAAGATGAATCAATTATTTATATTTTTTCTACTACTGTCCTTTAGATTTTCTTCTACCATTATCTTATTAAAAGATCTCAGTGGTGGTTCTATTTCTCTGGAGAACCTTGACTAATAAAGTCATTTAAAGCAACATAAATGCCCATCAATGTAATGAGCACTAGGTGTTATATGCAACTGATGATTCACTAAATTCTACCCCTGAAACTAATAATATGCTCTGTGTTAACTAAGTTGAATTTAAATAAAAAATTAAAAGATAAAGCTTAAAGAAACAAAATTAGTCCCAGAATATCCTGTTCTTTAACTCTTCAGTGATCCTCTTGTGTGCCTGTATTAAAATGACATGTGATTACAAAATACTTCTTTAGGAAAAGACAAAAGGTGATGTGAAGGCCACATGTTTGTGTTCTTTCCTTCTTCCCTAACTAATGTCATTTTAATAGTCACTCCTCACAGTCAGGGAATAATGAAATTTAGCTTACCTTCTTCTGACTATCCAATTCAATTCCATGACCCACACAGGGGTGGGTCATCTTTTCAGCACACTGATTCTGAGTGGGTTTCCCTTTATTATGGCTCCCTGTGGAAATCCAATCAGCCCAACTCTTTTTGCATTCATTTCTATGAATTGGTTAGATTGTTTCAAATTTTTTCATCTTCAAGGTAAAGGAGGTCTGGAACAATACAATCTGTATTCTCCCTTGCTGGAACTTTTGTGAACTTAAATTTCCTTTCCTTTGGACAGATGCATGTATGTATCTATATGCATCTGGATCCATAGTTCTACTGCTCCTTTGCACAACTCACTGTTTGTGGTCAGCTGTCTGCCACCTTTCCCATGGCCCAACAATTCCAATGCCTTGCTGTTCTGGCTTATAGCTGAACAATCTATCCCACTGTTTAACCAGCGGCCTCTGTTATCCTGTCATCCTCGGTCCTTCTGCACATCTGGGGCATCCAGCCTGCTGACAGAGCAGCCAAGAATGGTGGTAACACCACGAGGGCCTATGCTACAGAGTTCTGTCCAGCCGACACTACATGTCCTGTGTTTTCTGAATCATTAGCTTCTACTTGTGTCTCAATCTCTACAAAGCTGGCTTCTCAAAAATCCAAATGTTCTTATTTCTCAATCACATTCTTTCTTTGAAGAAGTTGGTTTAAAATATTTTAGCAGAAAATATTGTTCCAATTTATACTAACACTCAGTTCCTAGATATTTTGTAAGCTCATCATAAAATGATATAAATGTATTTTAAATCAGTGACTTGACTAATAGGAGTATTCTGGTTTGTCCCAGTATATTTGCTGTGTCATCCCTGGTGTACCATAAGCTTTCTGAGATAAAGTACTGCATTTTCTATTTCTTTGTCAACCTCAGACACACTGCAAGCATTAAAGCCACAAAATAAGGGGAAGAGCTACAGGCAAGGTTGTATCTTTGTCTAATTAAGTTTTTTGTGTGTATGTGTGAGTGTATGTGTATGAAGAGAAATCTTCATACATGCTGTAAATCTTGGTTAAATTTTCTGATTAATAACTAATTGATTTATTTTTTTAAGATTTTATTTATTTATTCATGAGAGACAGAGAGAGAGAGAGTGAGAGAGAGAGACAGAAACACAGGCAGAGGGAGAAGCAGGCTTCATGCAGGGAGTCTGACATGGGACTCAATCCCGGGTCTCCAGGATCACACCCTGGGCTGAAGGCAGGCGCCAAACCGCTGAGCCATGCAGGGATCCCTTATAATTGATTTCACATATGGGAAAAATTAATACTGTGATTCACATTTACTTAAAGACTACTCATTAACTAGTTATATCAGGCACTGCATTAGCCACAGTCCTTCATGGATGGCTGGGATATAATAAACATCTCTCACTTAAAAGTTTATTAATTTTTCTTATCTATTAATCATACATTAGTCTAAGTCTGGTCTTTGATACAAGACCTAGGTTATGCAGAATATCAAAGGTCAGAAGATTAGAACCTGCATTCTCTTGCCTCTTTGTACCAGCAAACTGCAATGCCATTGCCTTCATTGGTGCTTTCATCCCAAAGGCAGAACCTGACATGGAATCCTAACTTCTACTTAGTATGCTTTTCCTAATGAAGGATAATGAGATTCTCTAATGCAGCAAGTATTATTTATGAATTGGCATCAAATAAAGCTTTGAAAGCAAACCTAAGACAAATATCAGCAAGTTAGCTATTCATAGCCTGCCTGAGGAATTAAATCAAAAGCAACGAATAGACTAACATCTAAAGATTATGGGCCAACTGTCTTTTACAGCTGACAAGATGCTTGGCACTACCATCCAAATCAAAAATTATTTCATTATTTATCATTTGCATTGGTCTCGCAAGATTGTGGATCACAGTTTAAGAGGAACATCCATAGGACCCTACAGGGGAGTATTTTAAGAGAACGATAACTCCTTGTATTGTCAGATGTTTATGTTGCTTTTTAAAATGTGTAACTCAAATAAATAAATAATTAAAATGGACTTTAAATCATTGATATAAATGATAGTCTTGAATTTTTCATGAAACTCCATGGAAGTTAGTAATGCGCTAATACTAACATTTACTGTATATTTTTTCCTATATGTGACAAACCGAATCCATGATCTTCCTACACCCCCAAACCTGCTCATTATTCAGAATTTGGTGTTCCTAGTTTCCTCTTTCACACCTGTCAGCTCAGAGTACCCCATAATTAAGAGACCACTAAGCAAAGATAATTCTACTTCCTAAATATACCACTAAACTCTCCTCTTTCCTTGATTCACTATATCATTACTTCATTTATTCCTCTCTCATCTCCTACCTGTACCAAGGGAAGAGTTCATGCATAGGAAGGAAGGTACAGGACAATGTCAGGACAGCTGCAATAAAAAGAGACCAGTGGAGGACCCAGGACCCAGGCAAGTTAAGGATGGACATGGACATTTACTGAGCTGGGTGCCGCTTGGCAAGGTCTTGGATTTTGTCCTGAAATTGATGGGGAAGCACTGTGGGATATTAAGAAGTGAATGCTTCAAAATTATTTTGGTGTAAAGGATTGTTTAGAAGGAAGGCATGGTAGACAGAGCTGTGGTCACTCCAAGATGTCAGTATCCCAATCTCTGAACCCTCTGAGTATATTACGTTAGAGATTAAGGAGTTTGTGATGGAGACATTATCCTGGGTTATCCAGGAGGATCAGTGTAATCACAGGGCCCTCATCAGGTCAACAGTCAGGCAGGAATCTGAGAGAGGTATGTGTGCACACACACGAAGACTGGAAGAAAGAGAGGTTTGTAGATGTTACCCTGCTGGCTTTGAAGATGGGGAGAGGCCATGAGCCAGGGAATCTGAGTGGCTTCCAGAAATTGTTAAGGAAATGGATTTTCCTCTCCAGCCTCCAGAAGGAGTCTTGTCCTACTGACACCTTGATTTTAAAGCAGTGAGACCCATTTTGGACTTCTGATTTCCACAACTATAAGAATATATATTTGTGTTATTTTAAACCACTAAGTTTATGGTAATTGGTTTGCATAAGAAAGGAACACAGAAGGAAAAAAATGAAGGAAAGCGAAGAAGGCAGTTTCTCTGGCTTAGCATGACAGCGCATCTCTAGTAATCGTAGTGGTTCCAAAAAGCCAGGTTTAGAAGGTAAAGAACGGGTTAAGCCTCATGCTTCAATAAAAGGGCAGTACGTTACAGAGCTGAAACAACTGTGCAGTTAGGCTAAGACCCAGATTATTTGCAGGAGCCCCTGTTCTTTACCAGACTGCATTCCTGGTTAGTGGGAGGACTGGACACAGGGTGGAAAGACAATTCAATGCTATTACTAAATGACTGGGTGCATTGGGAATTTTCATCCTTATTTTCTGAATCTCTTCTTGTTAAATCCAGTACACTAATTTGCATAATCCACAATGATAATACAGTTGAAATGACTTTTTGCTTTCATTCTAGCTCCACATGTATGGCGAAACATAAGGAAATGCAGTGAGTTCGAGGACAGCCTCGTGGCTTCATAACTTAGTAGCTCCATACTGCAAACTAGCGACAAAGGAGAGGAGATGCATGTGTTTGGGTGTTGAGGGTATGAGTGGTTGCTTCTTCATCTAACATTGAAATAAAAATCTTCCATAGCATAGTAGGCACTGAAAGGCATTTTATTGGGCAAACCATTTTGCACTTGGAGAAGCTTAGTCCCAGAAATACTGAACAGCTCTTCTAGATGAAGTAGCCCCTAAGTAATGCTGCCAGCAAGGCCAATTCTCATCCTTAACCTCTAGGCTGCATCATCTACGTTCTGGGGTATATATCACTGGTGCATCTCTTCTTTTGCATTTGTGAATAGCTACCCAAGTGAATAAACATAAATCTACTCGGTATCTTCATGGCTGCAGAGTATGCATGCACTGTTATTATTGAATATTTGGCTTCTTGCAATTTTCTTTTCTAATGAGCAATTCTGTAATAGCCATCTCTCTAACCAAGTCTTTCTACTCAGCTTTATTTATTGACCTTCAGTTCCTAGAAATGGAATTGATAAATCAAGTGTTTGCATGGTTAAGACTTTTCATTAAGCAGTCCTTAATTGACCTAGTGATAGGATTTATTTATTATGCCTATATTTAAATTTTTCTCCCAGTAATGATTCTCTAATAAGGGATAGCTTTGTAATTCCTTGTACTAATGGTTTGCAATGACACAGACCCATGTCCATCCCATCTCTGATCATGTGGAGGCTTTTCTGACATTCCTAAATATATCAGTGGATACTGTCTGGGAACACTGAGCTTGAAATGGATGAGTAACATCTGATATTTCACTAAACTCAGAGAAACCCGTAAGTTACAAAGAGGGGAACTTTCTGATATTCCCAAGGTAATTATTAAAATGCCTAACATGTTAAGGTCAGAGCCCACTCAAATTAATGAGGTGTTAACGTGCTCTAAGAATAGTCTAATTACAAGTCCCATTGGGTTAAGGTTTTCCTGCCTTCTGGGATCTGGTCCACACTGATTCAAGTCATTTCCCCTCTTCTCATCAGAGAGTCACTCAGAACAGCCTCTCTTCTGTTACTCCCTTCCCTTCCTGCTTCCATCCAGTTTTGCCTGAGACTCAGATGCTGGACATGAGTGCATCTGAGTAAGGACGCCCGTGCATGACTCTAGCGATAGGCACGGTTCCCATTGTCCTATCAGGTCTGTGCTTTTAAAAGATGTGGAATAATTCATTGCTTTTAGTTATTAAATATGATTTAACTCTGTTAGTTATTCTGCAATTACTTTATTTATATGATAGACTTAACTGGAATCCTCAATACATTAGGTATAAAAGAAAAAAAAGACTCAGGAAATGTAAGAGTGTCCGTGATTAAGTTATAGCCATCACCATGATGTACATGCACACATGCACGCACACTGACCAGTCAGCCATTATTCATTCATTAATTCATTTTTCTCACACAACAAATATAGTGATCTGCTACAATGTGTGAGATATTATGCGAGACAAAAATTAATAGCATATATAGTCCTCCCTTTCAACTAATCCAATAGAGAAATAAGAAATCACCCTAAAAGTAGAATGCACAGTGAAATAAAAGGAGATATTACTGGATGGCCTTTGTTCTTTCCTAAGTGCAAATTCCATATTTTTTAAATATATTTTTTAAAGATTTTATTTATTTATTCATGAGAGACACAGAAAGAAAGAGAGAGAGAGAGAGACAGAGACAGAGACACAGGCAGAGGGAGAAGCAGTTTCCATGCAGGGAGCCTGACGTGGGACTCGATTCCGAGTCTCCAGGATCGCACCCTGGGCTGAAGGTGGCGCTAAACCGCTGAGCCACCCAGGCTGCCCCAAATTCCATATTTTTAAATAAGGAACAATAAGGGATGCATGCTCAAAGATGTGAAGACAGATGGGCAGGGATGTGTGGAAAAGAGGGAGTGGTGGTTTCTCCCTGACTGAGGTACACAATATCTAAAAAAGGAGCTTTTCAAATAAGGTAGGAAATGAACTCCTGGAAGAGACATGTGTAGGTCACTCATTTGACAACAAGGAGTATTGGAAAATTTCCAAAATGGAAGTAAAATGATGAGTTATTTTCTCGAGATTGATATGAAGTCAGAGAGAAGGGAGAGAATGAAAAGGAAGAGCTGTCTTGAAAACAGTTGTCATTATTATAAACTGTTAACTCATTTTACAAACATTTAGTGAGTTTCTTACTATATTCCAGACAGTACTAAACACAAATCTTTATAGAATATTAAGGCACAAGGAGCTTAATGGTGTAGAAAGACCACCAACAATTAAAGTGCAGCGAGTAGAAATGAAGATAATGGTGCGCTTGGATGCTAACAACACAAGGGAAAATGTGCTTCCTTGGAATCATTCAGGGAGGGGAGGTGATGGTAAGCTGCAAAACCAGGGCCCAGAGAGAACAGGTTCTAAGAACTCATAGAAGGTAACATGTTTGAAATGTTGAATATGCACAAATGGAAGAAAATTCTGTACAGTAGTGTAAAGGATGGCAGTTTCAAAGAGCAGGTTGTAGTCACAACCAGGAACAGGTGTGGAGGCGTCAGAGCTAGGGAAAAGAAAGGGAGGAAAGGATTGCTGGGGGGTGATGCCATCAGACGTCTAGCAAACCCAGCTAAGAGATGCAGATATTCTCCTGGAGACAGTGAGGAGGAGGGAATGTCACGATCATGTAATTGCTTAGATGGGTCGCTCTCACACAGAGTGTAGAATGGACAGAGCGAGGTCACGCCTGGAATAATGGAGAAAAATTAGTTATTGCTGCAGCAGTCTACAGGAGACACCATATGGGCCCATCTCAGTGCAGGGGTATAGGGAAGGAGTATTAGGATGGAATCAATAGTTCAGTAGCTCTTGGAAACCAGGTGGATTTAAAGGTAGTGTTGAGAAAATGGCAACATGCAAAAGTGAAAAAAAATATCTTGCATAACAGAAATAAGTTATTGCCAATGGGTTCCTAGTTGGTGCTTCAGGTAAGGCGTTAGTGTGAAGAATGGGTCTCCCTTTGGCAGTGGACTACAGGGACCCTGATTCCAGTATTCAAATTTTTACATCAAAGTTTAACAGAGGAAACTGTGTAACTGTGAGATCATCAATAACCTGCTTGTGTTACCATGTTTTCTGTGTGAATTGCATCTCACCCAGGATATTGAGAACACAGGTTCACCCTCAGCAGACCCCACAAAATGCTTGTTGCTAACCTTGATGATGATGAGAATTTGCTAATGGGCTGGGGATGCAAGGCACAAACCAATGTCAGATTTCTTACCTACTTTCTTTCCTTCACCAGCAACAAAGTTTATTTATTTTTCAACACAGAGCATCTTTAATTAAAAAAAAAATTAACCAAGTTGCAAAAAGTTGAGTAGTTTTATTCCACAATAAACAGAAATAGTCTGACCTTATGAGATTCTGATTCCAATGTGTGACATTCTTCCTCCTGTGGAGCAGCATAGGCTCCATGCAGGTGGCTCTGGTTGACAGAAATTTTGAAAACAAATTGTTGATGATGCTGCCAGTTTACTGATTACTTTGGGTTTATTCATTTGTTCTCTGTTATGTTAGGGGAATATTGTATAATTGCTGCAAATTCATCATGATTATCATTGTTCTGATATTCTTTAGAATCTGATAATAAACTTTTTCAGCGTCTATTTCCCTTTTAAGTTCTTAGTTGGAGTTTGGAAAAGAGTTCAATATCCAGGATTTTAGATCTAGCATACAGTTGTTGTTGAGTAAATAAACAGTGAATACCTGAGTGAAAGGGTTTTATTTTCTCATGGCAGGTCGGCCACTAAAATTACACTTATAATTTTAATGTCAAAGGCAAATATGAAATATTAAGGAAAACTTTGAGCAGGTGCATATGGAAGAGGCAGGGTGCTAGGAAATATCACGTATCCATCACAGAACTTGATTAATTATCTACCCATGGCCAGTCCAACTTCCTCTGTATCCATGCCTACTTCTGTCCCTTTCCCCTTCAGGTGTTCCAGACAGAAAGAGCAGGTTGTTTTCCTGAATATTCTGAATATTGTTTAGCAACCATGAAACCTTACCACCTTGCCAATATATAATAATAATTAAGTCACTGGAGTGAATTTAGTGCATTGAACTTTGCATTTCATGGCTCCTGTTTCTTCCTTATTCTGAGTTCAAACCTCTCTAATTTAGCTCTTCTTTCACTGTCTCTGTCTTTCCCTCTAAGTATGTCATTTCCCTTTCTATATCCTGCAGCTGCCAAGCCATTCATGGAAGTTCCAGTTCCAGTGGCTCTTGTTCTGCTATTTTTTTTCTTTGAAACATTTTTACAGTTATTGAGATAACACTCACCTTTGGAATAAATTGCTCATATTAACCTTGTCAGATATTATTTTTCCAACTTGTCAACAAGAGTTTTGTCACTGAAAGAGATATAGCCAAGGCCTTTGGTTTCTCTTTGTTTTGTATTTGGAGAAAATTTTTATTTACAGGGGAAAAAAATTATTTTCCTTAGGAATTTAGAAATTCAGATTTTTTTTTCTTCTTCAAGAAAATGAAAGAATCTGTTTAATTGATGTGGGTTTAGGTATGAATACCACAATTTTATAAAAGTAACTGGTTTTAAAAATTTTGATTGTTTAACTACAAAATCAGCTGTCACCTATTTCTGCAGATGTCACCTAACATATCCTAGAAATGTTTTCCAATTAAAAGAAATGATCATACATTGTCACTCAGAATGTTATAACTATTTAATAGCCATATCTTTTATTACTAATTCAATAAAGATGTTATTTATTTATTTATTTTAAGATTTTATTTATTTATTTATGAAAGACACAGAGAGAGAGAAGCAGAGACATAGGCAGAGAGAGAAGCAGGCTCCGTGCAGGGACCCTGATGTAGGACTTGATCCTGGGACTCCAGAATAATCATGCTCTGGGCCAAAGGCAGACAGACAGATGCTCAACTGCTGAGCCACCCAGGAGTCCCTCGATAAAGGTTTTAAATCAAAACAATCCAATCATGTGCTAGACCACAATCTTCAGACTTGGTTTTTTCTTGGCCTTTTAGCTGGCCTTGTGGTTTTCCATTGAAAGCCAGGTGTAATGTGTCAGAGAACAGGAACTGAGCAGGTCTTCCATGGAAGACAATTCTGTGACAATTCTGCTAGGAGCTGGCTTGCATGTCATAGTTGCTGGAGTGAGTGTCTCAGACTCAGCTCCTTCTCGTGTCTTTGTGTTTGTGTTTGTTTCTCCTTCTTAAGTACAGTCTTTGTTTTGAAGCTCTTTGAGCTGTAATCCACCGTCATTGTACTGAAGCTCTTGTAATGTGCTGGTGAAGTGTGGAGGACAAGAAGTATTCTACAATTTTACAATTGCATCTCAGTTTTTTTAGTTCTGGGGCCTCAGGACTGCCACCCTCACAAGTGTTTGGTAGCATTTTTTTCTCACCTTAGGTGAGACAAGGGCGCTAGATCGGGATGATCACTCTTCCTCAGGGTGAAAAAGAACCCTTCTTATTGTCTTCTTGGAGAGCAGGCCTTTGTTACAAAAAATTGTTCCAAAGTATTTCAAAATGCTTCATTTTTTTTCTCTTCCTGCCAGACACTCAGGGGATTTTGGTTTTGGAGGAGCTGGTGGCTTTCCTGGAGGTAAAACCCATGACTATGTGGTTGTCCCCTCAGACTTGGCCCCCATAGCATCTCATTGGAAGGTAGTCCACACTCCACTTCTAGCAAGTCATCAGAATCACCATTCCAGGGTTCTACCAGTTTATGGTTCTAGTAGCTTCTGTCCCAGATAAGCAATCTGTGGCTCGATTCTGTGTGTTTGTCTCTCCAGATTTAGTGGCTCCAATTTTCCCCTGTAACCTTAATTCTCTGATAAATCCAAAAAAAAGTTGTCAACTTTTAGTTTATTCAGCTTTTTTCTTGTTAAGAGGACAAGAGTGATGACTTTCAAGCTCTTTCCATGACAGAGCTAAAACCATAGCTATCATTTTAAGCATTGATTATGAAAATTTTCAAACAGAGGAATTATAAAGAATAGCATGCAGAATTTTTATATGCCTGTCACTCGGTTGATTAGAAATAATAGCAGTGGCTGACCTTGTTTCATCTGTGCCTGCCATGTGTTTATTTCTCTGAGTATTTTAAAGCAAATATTAAATATCATAAATTCATTTCACTTATATTTTAGGATATCTCTAATAAATGAGGCTATTTCAAAAACAGAACTGCAATAAAACCCAACAAAACTAATGACAATTCCTTAATATTATCTAACACTCTGTCCATGTTCAATTTTCCTTCATTGTTTCAAAATATCTTTTTACAGATCGTTAAAATTAGTATCCAAACAAAGTTTAGGCACCATGCTTAATATATCTTTTATACCTTTTGACCTAAGATTCTCCCCTCTTTTCCTCCATTTTCTTCAGGATATTAGTTCATTGAAGGAAGTAGGTCATGTGTCCTGTAGGATTCCCCATGGTCTTGATTTGCACTTTGTATCCTCATGGTTTAAAGAACAAACAACCAGGGTGCCTGGGTGGCTGAGTCATTCGAGCATCTGCCTTTGGCTCAGGTCATGATTCCTGGGTCCTGGGATCAAGCCCTGCATCAAGCTCCCTGCTCAGCAGGAGAGTCTGCTCCTCCCTCTGCCTCTGTCCCTCCCCACCTCCTGCTTGTGCTCTCTGTCTCAAATAAATAAATAAATAAATAAATAAATAAATAAATAAATAGAATCTTTTTTAAAAATTAAAAAACAAAAATTTATTCTTCCAGTTTCTCTATTTTTTCTATAAAGGGTGTAGTTGGAGCTAGAGGCCTGGCTAGATTCAGATTCAGCTTTGTTAGTCTGTGTTTGGTGAGAGTACCACATAGGTAGTGGTGTATGCTCCCTGTTGTTACACCAAGTAGTTTTTTTTTCTTTTTCTTTTTACTGCCCACCTTTTCTTACTCTTGTGATAAAATGGATCAGTTTGGGTAGTGGCAGTTTGATTCATCCATTACAAATAGCAGACAAACCAATCTGAACTCTGGTAAGGACACACTGTTGGGAAAGGCCATTGCAACCGCCGGTGCTGCTCTGTTGTAGAAAGTGATAGGGACTGTTGCGGCAGAGAAAACCCTGCCTGTGAGCTCCACAGACATCGCAGCGACCAGACAGCAAGGCTGTTCTTTTATCAAGAGAATAAAGGAAGCTACAAATGACTATGTGTGTGGTAGAATTCAACAGCTGGGCAGGAGACATTTCTCCTCTGGTCTTCATTTCCTTCCTTCCTTCCTTCCTTCCTTCCTTCCTTCCTTCTCCCCCCACTCCCTACCTCACTCTCTTTTTTGCAGTGGTTTAGGTTTTCTCTCCGTCTCTCTATCTCTTTCCTTTAGCTTGGAAAGGGCCACTGAGAGGATTGTTCTGGGTCCTGGTGATGACCCCAATTGGCGGGGAATCAGAGTCCAAATGGCAGCATGACAATGAAGCCTGACTCAAGGCTGGTCAAGTACAGAGGTCAATTGCATCTTCCAGACTGGTAGGTGGGGATAGACTATTCTGTTCATCATTCGTGAGGCAAAGAAGGGGGATGTGGAGGGTCTATGTATGGTCTTGTCATAGGTTGGATCATGTGTGAGTCTTTTTTAGGTCAGACTGTCATTGTTTTCCCCGAGTGCAGGACTCCGCTGGAGGTCAGTGTTGTCATGAAGTTCTCATAAAAATTTCACGTGGGATTTTAGCAGTACTGATGGGCATTTCCTGAATGCATCATTTCACTAAGAAGTGTAACTATTAACACTGTCTACATTACTTTGAGGTGAATGTTCTGTTCTTCACTACTTAATATTTCGATCTTTGAGTTTGTGTCTACAGAGACTATTTGAATGTTAGATGGCTCCAAAAAATGAGTTTGTTTTCTAAGCAATAAGCATTGAAGATCTTCAGAATCTTTTCTTCACAGAAAATTCTGATTTTGCATTAGACAGAAAGAAGATGGTTTAGAATGTTAATATTGAAACAGGATGAATCATGGTTTGAGAGTTTTTGTGTGTTTTGAGTTTTTGTTATTGCTTAATACTTATATTTTAAAAGGCACGATTAGAAGATTTAAAAAATATTCAATTTCTGATCTTCCCACATACCTGAAATTTTTCTTACCACTGAAACAAAAGGCACAATATGTGCATTTTCCTCCACTACTGTTTACCTAACTGCTTAATAAAAATAACCTCTACTCTTTCCTATTCTAATGAAAATTGTGCTTTATTTTTCCCCCAAGATAGTTTTTCTTCTGCAATTATGTCAGAAAGCACTCAAATAATGTTGAATAGAATGCTAATTTCATGTGAGGCACCAGAGTGAGGGAGGGGTTGTCACTCTAAGAGGATGCTAGTAGACCACCTAGATATTTGGAAATCAAGGAAGAATTTATGTTGGCAGTCTTGTACAAGAGCACCTCAAGTTGACTAAGGAATTTACACTTTATGCTAATATTCATAATAATCAATGAGGAAAGAATAATATAATTAAGATAGTACCATATTGGTAATATGGTAATATCCTAATTAAATATCCATATACCACCTCAGTAAATTACACCTCAGTAAAATTGAAAATTTCTGATAGACTATCTGGTTATTTTAAAATTTCTCGTGTGTATGTCACATAATTAATTTCCCAGTGATTGGATTTGCCAACGATACAAACCTTGTCAACATAGTCACTAGAACAGTGAGTTTCACCTTTTCCATGATATAATACCAATAGGATTAGTTTGTGGTCATCAGAAATAAATACAGAGGTGCCTGGGTGGCTCAGGGGCTGAGCATCTGCCTTCAGCTCAGGGCGTGATCCTGGGGTTCTGGGATCGAGTTCTGCATTGAACTCCCCACAGGGAGCCTGCTTCTCCCTCTGCCAATGTCTCTGACTCTCTCTGTGTGTCTCTCATGAATAAATAAAATCTAAAAATGGAAATAATAATGATAAATACAATAGTAGATGGACATCTTTCTTTTAAAAAATCTGAGATTGAGCATGCAGAGGTAGAAAAAATGGTATTGATAAAATTCCCCAAACTTCTTGAATCATTTTCTTCCTAGCATTTAAGTTCCCCAGCCAAGAACTGAGCCTGGGAAAATTATGCAAAAGAGTTAAAGCAGTAGCCAGGACCTTGTTTTCTATAAAGCTCCTCTGATGGGATAAGCAGAGAGAGGCGAACTGTAAAATAAACTTTGATGCCAATGTCTCACTGAAAGACATATCAGCAAAGATGAGCCTCATTCTTTATCATTTCTTTATTTGTAAAATCATCTAAGGAGATTGTTTCGATGTGAGAGAGTTAATTTTGTGGGGTGCTGTTTGCCAAAACATCCAAGGGACTTTTTCCTAATTATTATTATGATAACCCTAAATGTACATATATGTCCTGTTTTGCGTAAGTTAATAGGAAGCCCAATTTCCCTCAGTTCTGCCAAACAAAACATAGGGCAACTTTAATTTGATTCATCCTTCTGCAGAATTATCTGAACAACAGAAGCAATTAATTTGTAAGTTATTTACAAATGCTCAGTGAAGCACACAGACTACTGATTTATATGGCAGCTAAGGCCTATGAAGAAGGCGATGTTCACTAATCACGGCACCTGGCACATTATCACCATAAAGTAAGTGAGACATCCTGAGCATCTTAAAAATGTCACAGAAGAGTCTACATTCATCAGGGGCACCTCACGGTCCTTCTGAGACTCCTGAGCACAGTGGCTAAAACCATCCCTTCTAGCCAGGGGTAAAGCATTCCAGGAATATCAATATCAATTAAATCACCGTGTGACCCTTGGCGAGCGTTTATCTTCAGCTCATGCTTTAACTCCATGTCCCAAGAACTCACCTTGGAATTCTACCTCCTGTGTGTGTAGCAGTTGTGCACTTCCATTGTGTGAGTCCGAACCCTCATGGTCACTTTCTGTGTAACTACCCAGTACTTACCCTGGCCCTACTCCACACATTCCACTACTTGATCCCTCTAAGACTACACCCCACTTAATTCTCTGCCCCACCTCTCAATGCTTCCAGTAGGAGGCTGGATGTGTTGGCACAATATGTGAGAACTCAGATGGCCCCGCCCCACTCACCTCTCCATCTGTCAGCCTTCCCTATGAGCTGTGGGTACACACAGGTGTGTTATGATTCGGAAGGACTAAAGCACTTTGCCTAAATACAGCATTCCACTTTATGCTTCAGATAGATTTCACATAGATCAAAAAACTTCAGTATTATGATGACAGATACTCATGTGTCTTCCTGGCAAACACTTGCAATACTTAGACACACCTACCTTGTCCTGATGCATCTCCAAGTAACATGTCACAATTATTCACTCCCTCCTCTGTGTTCTTGCTGTACTGATGAAACAAATTATTTTGTATAATTTGTATAGGGCATACTGTTGTGTATTACTTACAAACTATTTCCCAGCTATTTCTTTTTATTTCTCTACTATAATTTCCTGAAGATAGGAAACACGCCTTCTTCACCTTTGCAAACCCGGTGCCTGGCACATGGTTAGTGCTTGTTTTATACTTTGCGATAGACCATGTGGAGGAAAGTCTGTATTAATGCTAGATTAGATGATTTTCAATGTACTTTCTACAAAAAGAATTATTTATATCTCCTGCTTTCTCATTTTTTTCCCCTAGAACCTGAAGTTGACAAAACTAGTCCCTTTATAGTTTCATTCTCTTTGTTAGATGTTTGTCCATAATATCCCTGAGGTAGAGCAAATAAAACTTTCTTTTCTATTTCGTTAAAGCATACAAATAATGTATAATGTCCTTCTTTTCCAATATTTCCAGCTCTCTTAGGACATTCAGGATACAAAGACAAATATTAATTTAATTTCACTCTCTTTCCTTGTATTTATTTTTCATCTTATTTATTAAAAAATTCAGAAAGTGTAACAAAACACAGAGAAATGACTCTGGTGTAAACTTACATACTTTCTATGCAGCAGTTTTGCAGTATTACTGAATCAATTACCTTTTGAGAAAAGTACATTTCTGATGGTTTTTAAGTGAAGTATTAAAAACGTCTTTCCCTCAAGTTCTTTGTAAAGGTTAAATATACACATTCATTGTGTGGTGTGAATCTTAGTAATATATTTTGGGAACACTGATTCATCCAATTTTCTCTGTGGATAGCAGACTGAGGATCCTTGCCCCCATAAAAACCATCAAAAAGGCATTATGCTAAAAAAAGGTTTCAACACCTCTTCTATTCAGTGAGATGAAAGTTTAGGGTTCTGTTTAAACCAGCTGATTTTTCATGACACTACCACTCATCAGATCAACACGTCACATTCTTCCCATTGATACTTATGACTCTTTTCCTAACTAACTCTGTGGTTCAAAAATGAACTTTATGGGTACTGTCAAATGTTGTAGATAAAATCCTTAAAACAGATTCTTACCCTTGAAGATAGAACTATCAGTTATTATCAAGATATTCTGAAATCAACTAGAAATGATAACTTAAAAAAACAACTCTTCTATTTTAAAATATCTAGCTTTTCACTATTCTAGTAATTAAATGGTGGATTCTAACAAATAGTCTGTTCTATGTCACATCACCTTCTGGAGGTGGTCCTTGTTCCTCTTGTCTGAGAATTTATTCTAGCAATGCTTTGTTTTCTCTTATGTCTCCCCTCTCCGTCTCTCTCTCTCCCTTCCTTTGTCCCTCCCTCTCTCTCTCTCATCCTTGAATCTTTCCTTCATGACTAGCTTTTCCCTTCCCTACACATCCTTTTTTCTTTTCTTTTCTTTTTTTTTAACCTCTCTATTTAAAAAGTTCTTTCTTTGACCTGAGTGACAGATCATTCCCTTTCTTTTATTTGTCAAAATTAATGAAAAAATCATTTATTCTCACTGTCTTCCTCTTCCTTTCGCTCCCACCTTAACCACTAACAAAGTGGCTTCACATTTCATTTCTACAAGGACTTTTCTTAGTCCCCGCTGTCCTTGAATTCTTTTGGCTTTCCTACATTGAAATCATAAATCCCTTTCTCTTTTCTTCTTGGAAATACTTCCTCCCCTTAATTGCATGCAGCTGTACTCTTTTGGTTTTCTTCTTACATGATCAAAATCTTGGACAGCCAGGATTCTGACTGCCTAGGTCAAATTCTTACCCCATCACTACCTGCTGTGTGACCTAGCAAAGTTATTGCCCCTCCTCATGCTTAAATCCTCTCATCCAAGACAAAGTCTTATCTTTAGACCAAGTGATCTGTCACCATCATTATCGAAATAAACAATTTGCATTAAACTAATGGGTCTTCTCAAATCAAGACAAAAATTCTCAAAAAGAAAATTCTCAAGGAATAAAGTTGAATATACAGCAACTTTTGAAAATCAATATTGTACCATAGATAATGTGCTGCATTAAGCCTCATAAAGTTTTTGATGACCAAAATAGATAATATGAAACTAAAATTTAATAACTAGGCTTGTTTTTAGTCATTACTTAACAAACATTTGTTCATCCATTAAGCACCAGAGACTGTACTGGGTGCCTGGATTTGCAGTAGTGAGGAAAAGTCACATAATAGATACAGACATTACACTAATTTATTCTGTAATTTAACTAATGCCACCATTATTTAAATGTTTGAAACTTCCACTTGAAAACTGTGAATAAGCATTTTATTAAGGCACAGAGATTCCTGTTGCAATACAGAAATCCCTGCAGATCCCTGGTTTATTAGTCCCAGAGTCAGACATTCACGTTGACAATTATTTTATATCATTTAACCCATTTGCCCCAGGGTCTCTGAAATGACTTCTGCAGTATGTGAAAACTTCTATATATATATAAGCTCAAACCTAATCTGCGTACTTCCATTTTCAAGAATTATTTAGTGACTTAGAGCCATATCATAGACAGAAAATCTTGTGTCATGCACTTTCCTGAGAGCACCCTTTGAGGGAGAGAGGGTCCGAAGTATCATCAGCATCTAGTGCAGGGAATGCTGACGTGTTTGCTGTTAATTGCATTAGTGAAAATATGTACACATGTGGAACTGGGAAATTCTGGTTGGAGAGCGGGGAGCTGTGGTTGCTAACAACAAGAAGATGACAGGAAAGGGGAATGAAGTCTCTTATCAAGTGAGCTAATCCATAATGCATTTATGCATTTATGTGTAGTCATTTTGATGACAATGTAAATCTATATTTTAATATACAGAATACGCTCTGGGAAACACATTGCAGTAAATGCTATTGCTTTTATAACATTACCCTATTCTTTATATGGTAAGTCATATTCTCTTGTCTAATATCAGTTCAAAATATTTATTAGTCTGCTTAAAATGGTCTGCTGGCTGGCATATTGGGATGTTCTACATGGTTTATGATATAATTTTCCTTTTCCTCTGTATTTTCTACATTCAGTCACTACCCACAAAACTCATTACATTTTTGCCAGAATTTTATCATGATTCCTGAGAACTGGGGGGATCATCAGACAAACTCTGTATTGTGTTGATATGGACATTTTTTAATGTTATATTTTATTTATTAAATTTTATTTTATTAATATACTTTTCTTCTGTTCTTTTATGCTATTTAATTCAGTATCTCTACTTTTAGATGAGGCAAACCTGTCAGAAACAAAGTTTCTGAGAAAACCTTGACAAATCTAAAATTTTCCAAAAAACATTAATAAGGTTTATTATGTATATGGCAACTTTAGTGGAGGTTCACTCCTGGCAGTTTAAGGCACATAGTTAACATGCACACATAAGGAAAAGACAATACTGTTTCTATTTTAGTTACAATCATAGTGTAGACCAACAAAAACTTTTTTCATTACTGGCAAATATATCTGACTAGCACTGTTGTCGTTTCCGAAAATACAAGATGATGAAATGTAGTTAATAGTGAAAAGCCTATAGTCCATCCGAACCAAGGGTCCCACCTTGTTTCTCCTTTCCAAGTTAAAGAAAGAGAGACCTAACAGGTGCACTCTGTTTGTAGGCCTGGCTCTCTATCAGTAAAGTTTCATCAACAGCTATATAACTTAGGCAATATTTTCTCTTCTAATTTTAAAATAAAATTAAAGTGTCTCGATTAAAGACACCAAGTTTCGAAGTAGTAAACCACAAAAGAAACACCTGTGTATATGGTTCATGAATTTTCTTTAACACCAAAACTAATGATGATTAAGCAACCAGAACAATAAAAGGTCAAAAAGGAATTAGGGTTTAATACATGAGAAATTATAGAGAATTCATAGATGGTCTGAATGAACCCAGCATTCCAAGTCCAAAAGTGTGAATTTCTGTTCTTAGAAAATTCAGAGACAGCGTTAGGAACAAATGTTCCAAAGTTAGGAATATGAAAAATTACAACATGAAAACTAAGGAACTGTTTCCCCAACTTTTAAGAGTTAAGTAAAGTTGATTGTATGTATTAGAGAATACAGACCTGAAATACAGTGGCTTGCTTCCCTAGAAAGACCTTCATTGATCAGCACTATTTGCCGTAGAGAACATCTATGCTTGCTTCTTTATTGAAAGGATTCTCGTGTTCAGGAATTGGGAAATGCTGCTCAGGTGCTATGTCTGAATTTTCACAAGCCATTAATCTCTGAAAATTATTTGTCAGGCAGAGTCACAATTGATTAAAAACAAAAATAAAAAAAAACTTGTATCTTACAGGCATTAGATATCAGTGTTTCCCTGGAGGCAAGTTACTTCTGGTGAACTGGGGATAGTCCATGCTTTCTTCCATTCAGGGATCTAGGCCGGGCATCAGGAGGGGAGGGCTTGGGGAAGCATGTGTCTCTGAGAGGAACCCCAGTAGATATGAACTGGAGACCAACAGGGAAGATTGTTTATGTGATGGCCAGGCAGAAGGAGGACGCTGAGATTAATAAACCAAGTAACAGAGGTGGGGTCAGAGGTCCAAAATGAACAGATTAGACATTCCGTCTGGAAAAACTAAGGATATACAGGTTATTCACAGCCCAAGAGACAGAGGGAATGGAGGGAGGCACACGCGTCTCCATGTGGTAGCGCTGTGTGGCCCTGGCTGTCGGGTTGGCCGCTTCTCTAGGGGTTTCTAACATGAGGATGAGCATGTTGGGCTGGTGATATACACCAGCAGGGCTCAGATCTGATGATATCCTCTTCCCCTATTGCAGAATCTCCCTGGAACTTCGTTTGGGTCCTGGGCCAGACAGTGTCAGGCGTGCATGGAAATCATTCAAGGACTCCTCAAGGTCACAACGATTATTATAATAACACGAAGACACTAGGTCTTTTTTACTGTGCTGACATTTTCACTGACTGTGTAAGAACAGTGTGGGTAAATCTGCTGGCAACTTCTCACAAATCAAGGTAGGGGTCACACTCTACTTGTAGTCATTGTACTTCTCATTGCCGTGTAATACACACACACACACACACACGCCAATTTTATTTATGAGTGACCTTGATAAAGCAATAAAAATTACTAGTTTTATTAAATATTGACCCTTGAGTATATGATCTGTCATTTTAATATTCTGTGTGACAAAGTAAGAACGTGCATAAAGCTCTTCTGTAGCCTGCCGGAGCATGGTGCTTGTCTCTGAGTAAAACCCTAGTGTGATTATTTCAGTTGCTCTCTGAATGAGCCCCTTTATTCATGAAGCATCATTTACTTAAAACTGCAACGGACTGACAAACTATGATTATTCACACTTGAATATTTTGCAGATATTTTCTTTAAAAAGTAGAAAATAAAACCCAACAAAATGAAAGATGAAGTAAACTTGTCCCTTTAAGAAGACAACTGCCAAGGATAAAATTGCAGCTTTTTAAGCAAAAATTAGGTTTTTGGAAAAATGGTATCTGTCACCAAGGTCTTGAGAGCCTCTCACTACTTAAAGATGTTTCTTTTGAGATTCATGGCAATATTAACAAATGTATGCTTTAAAATATTGTATAATAAAATGTATCAGCATACAGAAGGTCTTTTTAACTCAGTAAGGCATTATTTTTCGAATGGCTTATGCGTGTGGCTACAAAATCAACGGAGGTAAAAGATCCATTCAAAGTGCACAATAGAAAGTAGTTTGCATAATAAGCATCTGATAGATATGAGTTCCTCTTTCCTTTTGTCCTACAAAAATAAACACCCACCCACACGCAGACACATAAAATATGCAAATCACAATAACCAGCAATATCATATCCTCCTAGTTATCCTAAAGCTTGCCATGCTCCCATAATACTCACAGCCCCTGTTGTGTGGATAATCTCACAGAAACTATGCCTGTGAGTTTGTTTGCCATATATTACTGATGTGCTCACTCTGCCCCTTTCTGATGTCAGGGGCAGTTGTCAAGGGGGTGGGACCACCAGTTCACCAGTGATCTGGACCTGAGCAGTCAGAGGCTCCTCACCCCCTCCCCTGTCCTTGGAATATCTATTCTTCTTACCTCCCCAGCTTCCTGAAGCTTGTCCCAAGCATTGAGACCATCTGAATGATGTGCATGACTGACCCAGTTAAGGCCTCCAAATAAACTTTTAAGATCTGGCAGACAGGTGCAGAGATCTTGTAGATCTACTTGTGGCCGTCCGACACAAGCCTCCTCATCAGAAAGACTCGCTGCCACCTGCCATCCTAGAGCGGTCTGCCTGATTTCTTCATCTCTTCCTGTGCTCCACGTGAGGGGCCCATTTTAGATAATACCTGGGAAGCTCCCAAAAAGGCTGCAGACTCGTATGTGGGACCTTCTATCACCGTCCTTCTCTGGCAGTCCAAATAACCAGAGTTCAGAATAATTTGTAAAGGGAGAGATTTACTTTCCTTGACCTTTCCCTCGTACCTTCCAGCAGACACCAGACACTAGCTACTTCTTGACTTTCAACAGGGCGCTCTCTTTGGATTTAAATCTAAACTATTCTGTGCCCACAGAGAGAAAATACATAGGTCACTGTTAGAGTAAACCACTTGTTTGCATTCATGATGCCATAATGTAAACAACTTCGAAATCCCTAACTCCTGCTTAGAAGTGCCATGAGGAAGTGAACTACAATCTGAGAATGTTGGCTGTTGTATCTCTAGGTTTTTATCATCACTGTTTATACTAATTCATTTATCAAATTATCAATGGCTCAATTTTTCATTTCACTTTGGCTTTGGAAATCTGGTATCTGATCCAAATCCTCTTCTATTAAAAAAAAAAATCTCCTAAAACATGAAAGCCATTGGAGTGCATTGCCAAAGGGTCTTTCCCTAGGTGAAAAAACATCTAATCTATCCATTAAAGCAATTTTGAAAAATATCAGGCAAAATGTGTCTAAACATATATATTTTGTGTATTTAACAAGTAAAAATTATAGTAGTTAAACATATTCAAAAAAATTAAACATATTCAACTTTTATCTAAGAAAATTCTTAGAGGAATTTATTTTTCGTTTTCATTTTGTGATATTCAAATAAAGCTCAGTTGCTCAGTGTTCTCATTTAATAAACAACCTTTAATATACTTTTAGACAGTTAATGTCACCCTGGGTCTTTTTGTTGTTGTTTTTCTAATAAGTACCTCTTACTCTATTAACCCTTTTTCACATGGGCTTAATTCTATTCATTTAATCATTTTTATTGCTTGTTGCTAGATCTATTTCAAATTTGTTCTGTTTTGTTTTCAGATATCATTTTAAAACATAAGAGAAAGTCTGCACTGTGCGGGTTAAGTCAGGTCCTTCACAGAGGCCAGATACCAGCCAGCCCATCCAAGCCATGCAGCACCATTGTTCTGCCATGGGGCAGTTGGCTCCCATTTGTACTATATTCAAAAATTCCTTCTTCCAGGATACTTTAAGAATAAAGTAAATCAAGTCCACATGCAGTGCTAAAAATAATGTTAAGGAAAAAAATGAGAATTAGGTCATGACAAAGTGGTCATTCTAATATTTATTCATTTTAATTTATCATTTTTGGAAGCACGTTCTAAAAGATTACTAAAGACAAGTGTTCTTTATCCTGAGAGGTGCTTGATTGGGTGTTGGTCTTTTGAAACAACACTTCTATCTAATACCATTTCTCATCCCATCTTTTAGACTAGTTCATCTGATTCTGATTGCATGCTACCAAAGGCCCATTTGTGAGACAACTGCTGTGGCTAACAGACTCAGGTCTGCACATGACCTGGAAAGCTCACCATTTATTGTCAGGCATTAGAGACAATTGCTCCAATGTGGGTCAGACCTATAGAAGAAGAAACAGTACCATGGCAGCACTGATATGGGAACGATTATATCTAGGAAGTCACAGAAGAAGCTGGGCATTGAAGAATAAGATGAATCAAGGCATAAAAAGCTATGGGGTCAGAGCTAATAGGGAGTTGAAAACATGTGATATATCTGGGAAAGGAAGAAAAACTCAGGGAATAGAATTCAGTTTGCATAGAAGTAGCAGAGGAATGATAAAATATAGAGACAGAAAAATATGTCAAATATGTCCTTTTTGTATCTATTGCTTGTGAAAAGATGTGAAAATGCAGCTGTACTAGAAACAAAAGAAGATTGGGGAAAAAAGTGGTGTGAAATCCTGGAGAGTTTTTGAGCCACATTGCAAAACTTTGAATGAAATAATAAAGAGATAATAAAGAATTGATGGTAAATCAAAACTCTCTGAGAACACAAGTAACATAGTTAGTGAAGGAGGGAAGAAGACAATGGAGTCGGGGAACAGGATTATCAATTGGGGGAGGCCAGAGGAGGTCTGAGTCTGTAGCAGGTGAAGTTCAAGCAGCCAACAGCCCGGATGGAACAGAACCGTCATGATGAGTATACTGTAGAGAAGCAAATAAGAATGAATGGTCACAGCAGATGCTAAAAGTGACCTTCCTCCTCTCTCCTCAGCATGCACCCTGGGCCAACTTCCAAATGCCAGCACCTCTGATTTTACCTAGGAGTTGTCCCTGAGCACCATAGCCTGTTCTGCTTACTTGGTGGGTGGACTAGAAACATCGATGTGTGGTAGCCCTCAGGATCAACCATCCCTCAGCCCATGGCTGATGGGAATGTTTGGATCATTAGCTTGTCTCCCCATCTCTTGGGTGGAATAATTCTCAAGTGCTTGTTTCTCCTCTGTCTTCAGTAGGATAAAGGTCCAGGAGTCCACAGTGGTCGTGCGTGTTCCATTGGGTCCCTTCCATTCCTTGTATTACTTACCTTTCTCCATTGGTGTCTCCTGGGATCACTTCCCAAATATTCTAGTCATGTTCCAATTATTGGTTTTTAGGATCTGTTTTAAGGAGAACCCAAATTAAAAGAGTTAAGCTGGAAGTAGTCCTACAGATCCACAGATTGATGTGCTAACAATAACCCTGTTTCTAGGACTATGTCACTAATAATTCCATTGGAATTGCTGGAGATAATTCCTGGCATTCTTCTACATCATAATTACTAATGCTTTCTCCTGAGCAGAATTAAGACAAAAGGGGCCTGAAATGGGGATATAGTATTAGTTTTTTACTGCATCCGTAACAAATTACTACAAACTTCATGACTTAACACAACACACATTTGTAATTTTTTATTTCTACAGGTTAGAAGTATAATATGGATATCACTAGGCTATCAGGTGTCAAGAGCTCTGTGTCCCCTCTGGAGGCTGTCAGTGAACACCCTTTTTTAGTGAACACCATGCCTTTTTTAGATTTTAAGAGGCCACTTTCATTCCTTGGCTTCCTTCTACCTTCAGAACCTGTAATATGACCTGTCTCTGACCCTTCTTCCAATAACCATATTACCTCTGACCCCAGCTAGTTAAAGTTCTCTGCTTTTAGGGACACAGGTGATTAGATTGATTCCATCCTGATAATCTAAAATAATCTCTCTACCTTAAGGTTCTTAACTTAATCACATATGTAGATCCCCCTTCTGCCATGTTAACAATTTCTGGAATTCTGGGGACTAAGATGGGCACATCTTGAAGGGGCATTATTTTCACCTAGCTCACTGGCTCATGGGAAAAAGAAAGTATGGAAGAGATGTGAAGACAATAGTACTTAAAAAGCTTGTGTGGTTTGTTTGTTTGAGTTAACTGCCATCAAAGCATAGGAGGGAAAAATTACAGACTCAGGTCAGGTAATTAACAACTAAGGGTAAGCTGTGAAGAAAGAAGACATCTATGATAATATTTAGATATACCCTGTTTCCTGCAGGTGGAATATGAGGCCGGAATCTGATCATGATAGAAGCGGGTTGAATTCATAGCCCCAACAAGTATTATAGGAATAAGAGTGTGATAGAGGAGCATACCTTAAAACCTTGAACATCCAAATTCCTTTAAAATTTCTGGGTCTACAGGAATGAGTGGACCATGTGGCTGTTGGAAGGCATCAGGTACCTGCTGGCTCTGGGCCGGGGACATCCGTTCCTTGCCACATGGGCCTCTCAATAGGGAAAGTTACAACATGGCAGCTTATTCACCCACATAAACTCTGAGACAGTAAATGTTTTTTTAAGCTACTAAGTTTTGGGATAATTTGTGATACAACACTATATAACTAATAGAATGATCAAAAGAAATCAAATTTTATAGATAAAGCACTGAACAACAAATAAGTATAATAAGACCTCCACCGACAGGCAGGCAGTCTTTGTCCTTGGCACTTCATGGCTCTTGAACCAGTCCAGTGAACTAGTCTGTGGGATGGTTACAGTGCCAGAGATGAAGACTACACACTGGGATGACAGCACAGCCTCCTCTCATTTAGACTGACAAGGCTGTTGTCAATGATGACTATAGGAGCAGGCAAGATCAGAGACAGCCTTCAGTGCACCACAGCTCCTTGTGGCCACTAACCAGCTACTTAGTGGCATATTGTTCACATCAGATCACGTGTGCTTTATCTTTACTGAGACTGATGTGCTTTCTTGGAATGAGTTTGTCTTCACCTATTCAGGCATCACTATCTCAGGCTCACATAATATCTGTTTTATGATCATGGATTTTCTTAATGTGGTCTTGGGCTAATGGACCTATTTGACAGTAGAAGAGATATAAAAAATAGGACAATGAGATTCGTTGGTCCTATATCATACTGCATCACTTAGAAATGGTTTTCTAATAGAACATTAGAATGACTTCATAAAAGCTCATTTGAATTGAGCTCTTTGGGTAAATCTTTGTAGGACTGGAGTTGAAGCCAGTAGTTATTATATGGTGCTGTATCCTCAGTAGTAGAATAGATACCTCTGAGATTAGAAGTACGAGTAAAGGCTTTGTGCTCAGCGGGGAGTCTGCTTGAGGATTCTCCCTCTCAGTCAGTCCCTCCCCCTACTCATGTGTGTGTACACATTCTCTCTCATAAATAAATAAATAAATAAATAAATAAATAAATAAATAAATAAATAAATCTTAAAAAAAAAGAAGTAGGAGTACATCTCTTTTGCCATCACTGTCAGTCATTGACTCACTTGGGTGATTTTTTTCCTCCTTTTCTCTGAATAACTCTCTAGAATTCTGGTTTTGAAAGGAGGATGCTCATACTAGGGACTCACTACAGTTCCATCAAACCTAGAGATCTAGAGGTTCTATCAGAAGTGATTGACTTATTAAATTGAATTATATTGAATATTATTATATTGAAGTGAAAGATTGCTGCTCTGCTACTGGATTGGAGAGGAGTGTGTCTAGATCATGTAACTTTGTGAGATGGCTGAAATCAGGGATGCTGAGTTTCTCTCATGCCTGATGATAAATATAAATGGGCAGTTGCAGCAAGCCTGGTCTGAAAAGGCATGGTAACCAGGATGAAGATGTGAGTTTCCTGTCAAGGATGAAGATCTGGCTTCCTCAAACAGCAGAATTGTTGGCCAAGGATTAGTAGTATCTACAACAGTCAGTAGAAGAAGGAGATAATGAATGTCAGTTATACCCTTGGGACCCATTGGTGCAACAGAGACAGTAATAGTGAATATAAGAAAATAAAAAGAACTTTATCTTTTTTAAATTTAATTTAATTTTTTTATTCATGAGAGATACAGAGACAGAGAGAGAGGCATAGACACAGGCAGAGGGAGAAGCAGGCTCCATGCAGGGGCCTGATGTGGGACTCGATCCTGAGACTCCAGGGCTACGCCCCAGGCCGAAGGCAGGCACCAAACCACTGAGCCATCCAGAGATCCCCTGAAAAGAACTTTAGATAGAATCTGAGTAATGTCTAAGCAAGATTCCCAAAGCTATCACCAGCAGACATCTTGGAGATTAAAATTTTGGTAGTGATAATAGTGTTCTCTATCAAATACTGTTTTATTTTCCTTTTTCTGAACCCACTCTTGGTACCCCTGGCAGAGTGACTGGGTTATGACAGTGGGATGGCAGTGAGAGTTATATAGGCTGGTTATGAATAATCTTCCATGGACTCATTCAGTCTCTTCTCTCCTGCCATTATGAGCAGGAAGGTACCCGTGTCTGATTTTATGCCCACAATGGAGGCCCTTCCCTGACTGGCATAATTTCATTGAGTCAACAACAAATTATTAATATGTTAAGCCATTAAAATTTCAGGAATGATTTGTTATCACAACATAGCATACCCTAACCTGACTAATATTACTGAAAGAAGAAAACAGCAGGAGGAGGAAGAGGGAAAAGAGAAGAGGAGAAGGGAGAGGAGGAGAAGCAGCTCCTCAGTAGATGGACATACCAGGATGGACACAGAAGAAAATTTAATGAGGCATCAAACATTGACCTCAATTCTCTCACAGGGAAAGGCAAAGGAATAAAGACATGATGTAAGAGGACATTTACAGAGAACTCCAGAGTTTCCAACAACACCTAATGGGTGTTCAGGAGAAAGAGTAGAGATAAAAAAATCTACAACAACTATAGAAGAGAGAAAGAAACGTCTGTGCGGAGGCCTGTCTCCGGGCTCACGTGGACAAGGACCGCCGAATGGCAAACAGACCACATTTGTCAGGAAACAAAGAACGAGGTGAGGAGGAAGAGCCACCAGCTGGTTGGAGCTGAGATAAAGTTGATTTTGATTTCAGGATTGAGTTACTCATTTTAAGAACATGTGAAAACATTGGTGGCGATGCAAAGGGAGAGTGTCTATCAAAAATGAAAGAGAATAATGAGATAAACAGGGAAAGAAGCAGAGGGAGGGGCCCTCGGTCACCTGGATCCTTGGGAGGTTTCTGGTACGTGCAAGTCCTGGCTGTGCTGGGTTTTCTGTGCCTGCAGACCTTCCACACTGTGTCTTTCCAGGCCGTGTGTGCCCTGCAGTCAAAAAGCAGCATCTAGAATTCCCCTGCACGTTTCTCAATTGCACCCCTACCTGCCTCCTCAGCTGTGTATCCTGTCGCTTTTGTCTGCACAATCCTCTTCACTCATTCCTGATACTTCCCCCCTTCCTCACAGAGGAAGCCCACACTTGCCCAATGCCTTTCTGTCTCTGCTTCTGCTTCTGCCTGAAATGCCTCTTTCCCTTCATCCACCCAGCAAATTCACACTTACTCTTTAAGGATCAGATGAACTGTATTCAACCTGCGTGAGAACTTTTCCTGTGCTTTGAAGGAGACTTCCTTGCCCTTACCACGTGAGGTCTGGTGTTGACACATGTATGAAAGTGCACTGGGCAGGGAGGCCTCCCCTTGGCTGCCAGTGTGTGGTGCTCCCTGGGCTGGCCGTACCTGATGCAGGCTCAGCCCGCTCCTTGTTCTCTGCTCCTCTCTCACTGCCTGTCTCACAGTGCGCAGCCCGACTGGCCCACAAACCCCGACTGAGACCATGAAGCAGCAAGATGGGTTGTTTGCCCTCAGTCACATGCCATCAAGTCTGGGCATGGTCACCGTGTAATTTCATGAGATGACTGAAATCATAAAACGATTTTAACTTTATTTCATTTTCTTTCATTTATTCATTTAGCTTGATCATCTACACAATCTAAAAGTATTTGGGGTCAGGAGAGCTGAGAGGACGATTAATTCAACAACCATCAAGGCATATGACAGCCCTCAAGGCAGCTCGGAGCCGCTCCTCTCACCAGCTGCTTCTGGACGCGTCTGCCAAGTTGCCAGACATTGTGGAAAGAGCAGTTGCTTCCCATATGACATCTGTGATATCAGGTGGGTCTCACCACGTCCTTGTGCTAGGCCAGGCACTCCTAGGCTCTCCTACCATTTTCTTCAGTTTGTGAACTAAAAGCACATTATTTATATTTTTTTCTCTCTCCCGTAACAGTCCTGGTTGCTTGGCCTTCGTGCAAATAAGATTCAAGAGAAAATTATACATGGCATATGTCTATTTTGAGGAGGCCAAGGGCACTGCCTATTTTTGCATTTTACAGCAAATTTAATCTGTAGTAAAGGTATTGCCCCAGTTAGGAGTTTATAAAAATGTAAGCTAATCTCACAAACACATGCTCACACACACATACTCATAAACACAGGCACACACGCTTACACACACACATACACAACCTTTTTGGCCTGAATTTTACATTATTTTACTGGAGTGAAAATACATTTCTAAAATCGTATGATAGTAGGTAACACTTGTTCAAGGCCTTTATTTTGCCTTAAAAATAGCAGGCCGATTAAAACCAGTAAAGGAATATTTCTTTTGTTGTAAATATGCAGCATTTTGTTCAGAGTATTTTGTATTTTGTTCAGAGCATTGCTCCAAATTTAAACATATAGGCCTAAATTGCATTCCCAACCAATTCAGCTTGTTTTGAATTGAGCTTTTCAAATAGACTGTTCAACCATCAGCAGCTCAGTTTTAAGAAAAGAGCAGAATTGCAAGGCGCGCTAGCACATGGGTATTTGGTTGACCGCTGAAGCTGAAATTGCTTTCATGCTTCTCTTCTCACTCATCAAGGCAGCAACAAGCACTCGGTTTGTGAAAGTGGAGGAGACTTTATTATGTTATTCTACTTTTTTAATGGCATAATTTACATACAGTGAAATTCATCCTCTTTAACAGATAGTTCTACGTTGTGACGAATGCATGCGCAAAGTCACATTCCCATCAGGGCATCCGAAGTGCAGAAAAGTTTCCTGCATCCCGTGGAAAGCACTGGTGTGTTTTCTGTTCCTCTGCCTGTCTCTTCAGAATGTATCGTAAATGACATTGTGTTAGGATGTAGCTTTTCCATTCTGCCTTCTGGGACTTAGTATAGTGGATCTGAGTCTGTGCATGTTACGGAGTCTCTCCATAGTGTATTTTCTTTCTGTTGCTGACTAGTATTTCATTATGTGGATGTGTTACACTTTGTTTATTCCCTATTTGACAGATATCCCAGGTTGGATAGTCATGAATAAAGCCTCTCCAAAAATCCACCTCCAGGATATTGTATGAATAAAAGAGATTCTCTCTCTTGGGTAGATAGGAGTGGGCCTGTTCTCTTGCATTGTAAGTGTATGTTTATAAGAAACTGCCAAACAGCCTCTTGCCTGATTCCAGTCTTGCTGGTGAGCACCCAGTGGAGGTTCATGAAGAGGAGCTTTAGAGCCATGATGAAGAACCTGTGTATCTGTGGCTACCGGGGGATCGTCCTGTGGAGTTTACACTCACCCGCACTCTGCCTTTAGAAATGTGTGAACCAATGAAGCTGAATTCTTCATGCTTTTAATGGCACCTGCTGTCTTTTCCTCCCATGTTCTACCACAGATAATCCTGGGCTCATGTCCCGTCCCATCCAGGGAACTTCTGTCTCTCTTTGGATTTCAGTCTACTTTTTTGCCATGTAACCCCAGCTTTCTGGTTGATTCAAGAAAACATGTGATTCTGTAGTCTGTTCTTTTCTTGTTGTTAATGGGGAAACAATGTTCCTTCCAGTTTTCTCCATCCCAAATGGAAGCTTAGCTAAGCGGAGGTTTTTTAATGAGGCCAAATTATCATTTCTGATGCTCTTAAGCATATTTAAATGAACAATCTTTAGGTAAGTGAGCTGCCCAGTGAAGGCGAGCCTTGGCAGAAATGCCTTGAATATTTTAAATGCAAATTAATCTCTCCAGTTTAGTTGTCTTGGAAACCTAAGGAGATATTCTCCAGAGTTGACTTGGAGTTTTACAAAATATACTGATATAATAAATAAAGAACCACTGTGTTGATCATTGTATATTCACATCATGAAGACAGAGCTGCATATAAAAATGGAGACATTTTGACATAAATTAGACACTAAGACTTGCTTCTAAAGCTTGTGAGGAAAAGCCATCCTCTTACTGGACTTGTCACCTTCTTGTCATGTTGTCAGTTGTGTGTGATTCCTTGTTTTCTCTTTTCTTTGTGTAGTTCCCCTAATCCAACATCCATGCCCTGATGGTGAACTTCTGCAAATTTTTTAAGGCCCAAACTATCTTGTAAAAAAATCCTGCCCCTCCTCTCACCAGAGGCAATGGTGGTTTTACTTTGGACTACAATCCACTTTGTACAGATATGTTCCAGTGAAGTGGCAGATATTCTTTATTATTCTCTCTGCTCTTCTTTCTTCATCACAGAACTCTGGTTTTATGTAGGTTTTAATTTTCTCCAGATGTATGACATCTTTGACAAATTCCATTCTCTTTAATTGGGAATAAGAGGGACTCCACAGTCGAATTCCAGCTAAACCCTGCATCTTCAAGGTTTGTCATTCCTTGCCTCAAACACCAAAAGGCTTCAGGTGCACTTCACAGACCATTGGATTTCCCTCCTCCTTGCCTTGCCTCAGAGCACTGCCTTCTTCTGCAGTCACTTCCTCCCCCACTAATACACTTGAAATCAGCTCTGAAAGCCCTTCCTTCAACAAGCCTTGACTGATTCTCTTTCTGGTTTGTGAAGTTGGCCCCAAATATGTCCCCTTTATCATCCCCACCATAACGTGCATGATGGAATTACCATCTGCTCATCTGTTTTCTCTCTCTCCTTGCATTCGGGACCTCATGAATGCAAAGACTGTCTTCCTCAGCATTATTTCTTCTGCACAATGCCTGCCACATTCAATGAATATTTCTGTTTGATGGTTCATTTAGAGGACAGTACTTTTCCTGAATTAAAATTCATTGTATCAGGAGATTAAAAATATAAGCTGCAGACAGGAAGAAAATATTTGCAAAGATGCAGCTGATGAAAGACTGTTATCCAAAATATACAAAGAACTCTTAAAACTCATTGATGAGACAAGCAGCCTAGGTAAAAACTGGTCAAAATACCCCAACAGACACCCCAACAAAGAAGATGTCCAAATGGCAAACGTGTCTATGAACAGACACTCAACATCATGTGTCATTAGGAGATTGAAAACTAAACTACAGTGACAAACCACTACACACCTATTAGAATGGTTTAACTCTAAATCACTGACAACACCAAATGCCAGCAAGTGTGTAGAGCACAGAGAACTATAATTACTCATCTTCCCAAGTGGATAGCCACTTGGGAAGATAGTTTGGTAGTTTCTTACAGAGCTAAGCATAGCTTTATTACAAGAGCCCATTGTCATATTTCTTGATATTTATCCAGTATTTTATAAATATATGCCTACAGGGCATATCTCTCATAAATAAACGAAAAAACCACAAATAAATAAATAAATAAAATCTTTTTTAAAAAAGATAAAAAAATATATATATGTCTACAAAAAACCTGCACATGAAGATTTATAGCAGCTTGATTTATTCATAATTGCCCCAAATAAGAAGCAACCAAGATGTTCTTCAATAGGTGAATGGATAAACAAACTGTTATAGTCATAGATTAGAATTTTATTCATTGTTAAAAAAAAATCATGTAACAAGGCATGAGAAGACATAGAGGAGGGGGGATCCCTGGGTGGCTCAGCGGTTTGGCACCTGCCTTCAGCCCAGGGTATGATCCTGGAGACCCGGGATTGAGTCCCATGTCAGGCTTCCTGCATGGAGCCTGCTTCTGCCTCTGCCTGTGTCTCTGCTTCTCTCTCCCTCTTTTTCTCTCTCTCTCTCATGAATAAATAAATAAAATCTTTAAAAAAAATGGAGGAAACTTAGATGCATTACTGATAAGTGGAAAAAACAATCTGAAGAAGTTGCATACAGTTTAATCCCAACTATGTGACTTTCTGGAAAAGGCAAAATTATGGAAACAATTTTAAAAAAAAGTGGTTGTAGAAGAAAGAGGAAGAGGGAGAGATGAGTGCAGAGGTGAAGCACAGAGGGTTAATGAGGCATGAAGGTATTTTGTGTGATCCTGTAATGCTGATTACGTGTTGTTGTACAGTTTCCAAACTCCATAGGGTATACATCACAATGAGTGAACACTTATGTAAATTTGAACCTAATAATATGTCAAAGTTGGTTCACGAATTACAACAAACATATTACACTAATACAAGGTATTCATAATAGGGGAAGCTGTTGGGGATATGGGAGAACTCTAATTTTTGCTTAATTTTTCTATAAGCCTATAACTCTAAAAATAAAGTGTATTAATTTTCTTAAATCAGTGCACAGCAATTTACAAAATATAAGCTCTTTTCTTCTTGAGGACCATGAAAATGGTTTGGAAATGAATAGTGGGTACAGTTTGTAGACCACTGTGTTGTGTACGGGAGAGAGGTAGCTGGTTTAGAACAGTTGCAGCATAGACACATGAGTTGTGAGAACAAGATCATGGTTAAAGTCAGGTAAGTTGCCCAGACACAGTCTTGCTTTTCATAAAACTTGATTCTCCATGCCTGTCAACATGAGATGGATCATGAGAGACAGAAAACCAAACATCTGGCTCACTGGGCCCCTCATGACTTTGCAGTCACAAGGGCTTTCCTTACTCAATTTCTCTCTCCCTTTAAACATTACCTCAGGGTGATTGGATGACACATATCATTAATATCACTTTACACATGAAAAGACGCAGGCTTGGGGTACCTGGGTGGCTCAGTCAGTTAAGTGTTTACCTTCAGCTCAGGTCATGATCTTGGGGTCCTGGGATTGAGCCCCATGTCAGACTACTTGCTCAGTGGGGTGGCTGCTTCTCCCTTTCACTTTGATGCTTCCCCTGTTCGTGCTCTCTCTTTCTCTTAAATAAATTAAATGTTAAAAAAGAAAATAGAGAAAAAGACACAGACTCAGAAAAGTTGAAGTTGCAGCAGGACTTCAAACAATTGTCTGGTCTCCACAGCCTCCAGCTGACCCATGTCCACCCTGTTATCATCATGATAGGTGTAAATCTATGTCTCTTTCTCTCTCACCAACTACAACATTTTTGGCAAAAAATAGACTGTTATATTTTTGCACTGGTCTGGTGTCATGATTTATCTTCCCATGTACGATTTTGTTCCAGTATATAATGAGAGTCCATCTTTTCAAGTTCCCTGTCATCTTCTTACTGCTTCTTTTCTTCTCCCTCCTTCCTCTTCTCCTCTGCCTCCTCCTCCTTCTTCCTACTTTGATAATTTATCTGAATTTATTGCATTATAGATTTAAGTATGGCTTGCATATACTGGGGGATATTTAATTATGTAAGTGTTTTCTCCATATCAGGTTCCTTCACATATATAGGAGTTTCATTTAATTTCAATTTATATGAAATTTGGTAATGGATGGAAACAAGTAATTAAGATTCATATTGGCTCATTTTAGAACTGATATAGGACATTGCCATATAAAAAACAACAAGGCATTTGATTAGGGCATATTCTTGTGCTGTCAACTTAGGGGTACAGGGAAGTACTAGGAGACGATCTAGAAGCGAAACAGGTTAACTGTCCTTGGTAAGTGCCTTACATGTATAGCAGTAGTGTTGAAAAATGTTTTTTTAAAGAACAATTTATTTATTTGAGAGAGAGAGAAAGAGAGAAGGAGTGCAATGGGGAAGGGCAGAGGGAGAAAGAGTCTTAAGCAGACTCTCCGCTGAGTATGGAGCTCAACTCAGGGCTCAATCCCACAACCTATGATACTATGACATGAGCTGAAACCAAGAGTCGGCACTAAACTGACTATGCCACCCAGGCACCCTGAAAATTTTGTAAACAAATGGAGAATTCCCAGAGAAATTGGAAATCAAGTAGTTGATAAATGCATCCGTACAATGTATTTGTAAGGGTTGCTGTTTTAAACTCAAACTACTTATGTATACAAACCATTTATATTTGTAATGTAAGCTTTAATTATAGGTTGAGCTAAACTGTACAGTCTATACAGAATATAAAATTACCCTAATGTGATCACTATTTTTATGTTGATTGTTAAAATTATTTCACACCAGAGATTTGTTACATTTAACAGGACCGAAATTAGAGTATATCAATTAAGTATATTACCCAGTAATTAAATTGAACTGATAATTGAGTTACTATGTTTATTGCTTTAGGGAAATGCTAAAACCAAGATAATATTCTACCTCGAAAATATAACAATGCACGGTGTGTATCTTTGTTGTGCATGGCCTCAAATTTACATCTCTTATAGCTTATAGTTTAGTATGCTTCCATATTTGTCCATAATGGCTCTCTTGTGTATTCAGTTATGAGTTAAATTAACTAGTACATATTTTTACAACATCATGGAAACAGTGAAACTCTAAGGTTCCACTCGACCAACTCTCAAATCCCTTTTCCTCCTTAAAATGATTCTTCTTACTGTAACCAGTGGCTTTGTTAAAGAGAAAAACAAGAGTCTTGGATAATCCAAAATTAGCTCCACCACCAAACCTAGAATGATTGGCAAATCCTAGTCCCCAGAAATGAAAGTTCCCCATCATCCACTATTTCTCTTATGCCTCTGTTCAGTAAATATTTACTGAGCAGCTGTTATGGGTAAGGCATCGTTAGGAGCACGTGCATGAACCGTAATCAAAACTGAGTCTCTGCCCTCATGGAACTTACCTATCAGTTGGAAGAAGATGGAAAGAAAAGGCAAATAAATGAAAACCATGGTATGGAGTGAGAAGCACGACTGGAAGAAATGTTGAGGCATAAGAGAGTTAGGTTGCTCAAGAATGGTGTCTCTGATGGAGCAGGGGATGGATAGAAGAGAGTGGGAGAGCATTGCATGCTGTGCAGGAAGAGTGCAGGAGTCAGAACAATGAACCGTGATCCTAAAGGCAACAAGTGTTCTTGGTAAGCAAGAGGAAGAGCAAGAAAGGCCATGACCCTAGAAAAGAGTAGATGATGGGGAGAGTAGTGAAAATGATGTCAGAGCATCAGTGAGGTGACAGATCATCAGCCCTCATTGACAACTGTCAAAATGTGAATAACTGAATAAAAATTTTAGGATTCACTGAAAGTCCTCATTATAGATGGGGGAAATGGCTTTGTCACTAAAGACATATTCTGGAAGTATCCTTGCTTATTTGAGTGAAAAGGGTTTATAACTACAGAAGTGAAAGTTTGGGGGTGCCACACAGAATGGTGTCAATCAGGTGCACTGAGCCAGAGAAACAGTATTCATTGGGACAATACATAAAATTAGAAGGTGCATGTCTGCAGACCACAGGGATAAAATATCTAGGACTGAAACATCCAGTAAGAGCTAGATAATTTGATGGATTGGAGCAGCAAGTGTTACTCAGCTAAGTACAATCGTAGATCAGGACCACTGCAGAAAATGGGCCAGAGAAAAGCAGTCTCATTGATTTCTCATTCTGCTGGCCCCCTTAGAAGATGACTGCGATAAAAATACAGTTCTGTTCTATCTTTTCATCTTTAAAACAGAAATTCAGTTCTGTTAAAGTATCCCAGAATTAGAGAGTTTTATGGGACCCTGGAGACCATTTGATCCAGTCATTCTTGGCCATGGTAGTATGTCAGATTCATCCGGGAGGGCTTTTTAAAAATGCTGATGCCACCGACAGATCCTTCATCTATTAAATCAGAGTCTCTGTAATATAGGGTCCTGACATTTGCACATTTGGTTAGTGTCCTGAATGCTGCTGTGGTGAGGGCAGATTTTAGAACCTCCAGTCTATTTCCTACCTGTGTCTTTCAGCTCCACCAGCCAGGGATTCTCATGGAAGAAACCATCAGTTGACTACTTTTAGTTTTTACTTGTATCCAATCAACACTTGCCTCCTTGTAATATCTGTCCTTTGGTCATTTTCCCCTCCTCTGGGATTCCACAGAGCCCTCTCCTTCATCTTCCATGGAACCATCCTCAGATATTTGGGACTCTCCCAATCCTCTTCTCCATGTACAACATTCTGAGTTACCATGATGATTCTTTAAGTCGTTGTTTTTAGACCTCTTGTCTGCCTGACCTTTAACTCTTTCTCACCTGTGCATATCTGCTGCTGAATATATTCTTCTGTCCTGGTAAATTAAAATAACTAAAGTATGTACCAGTTTCTTTTCTCGGTCCTATCAAGCTATCTCTACTCAGTTCGTACCGATGGTACCATATGTCGAAGCTTAAGGGTGGCACACAGAAGTGTTAGGCACGATGCTGACCATTCTGTCCTGCAGAATCATGTTGATTGGAAACCATATGAGATAGAGTCTGCTTGTACTCTCATTTAACCCAGATAAAGTGCCTGATTTACAGTGGTCAATGTTGGAACCACACAACTTAAGAAGTAGGGGAGCTGGGATTCAAACTCATTTCTTTCCTGATCTAGTAGCACAACTCTTAAACTAGTGGTATACTCTTCCTAAATGACACCAAGCCCTGGAGACACTGAGGAAAGCCCTGGTCAACTTCAGAGTCTGTTGGGTTCTCCATTGCAAACAAGGGGAGAGAATCATGCAGCAGGCAGTAGAAGAATTTAGGGTTGTAGAAAATAGACCAATGAACTTTAGAGTCAGAATTCCAGGTTCAAACCCACTTCTCTGCTGAGCAGCCCCATGACACTGAGTAAGTTAGTGAATTTCTTTGATTTTTCTATTTTCACTCTCTGTAGAACGATGTTAAAGTAGTATTGAACTCTGAGGTGTATGGTGACTCTTGAAGCAGTAACCTTCTCTTAGAACTTTTTGCCCATGTTAACATCCTGATACATAGTAAAGAGTCACTCAAAAATCATTTCTTCGTGGTGAGAGATGAATATGCAGAGCACTGAGGATTATTAGGATGGTGCAAATATTCATTATATTATAATGATGGATATGTCACTATGCTTTTGTCCAGAGTCACAAAATGTGTAACACCAAGATTGAACCCTAAGATACACTGCTGACTTGGGGTGAGTATGATGTGTCAATGTAGGTTCACCCTTGCAGGAGTCTGTGCATGTGGAGGGGCATCGGGTACATGGAAAGTCTCCGTACCTCCCTCTGAGTTTTGTTATAAACCTAAAACTGCTCTAAAAATAAAGTCTTTAAAAAACTCCAAACGTGTTAGAGGTAGCGAGGTTACAGTGTGTAAAGGAAGAGATACAAAAGAAGATCATTCAGAGAGAAAACACATTCAAGGGAATTTTTGGTTTGTGCACTGGTTATTTTTTATGGTAAGGAAATAGCGTATAGAGCTGCATGTATGTGTTTGTATATATAGCACACAAGTATATACTTTATATGTATATAAGGCCAAGAGAGGACTATATATACTCATACACACATACATATATGTGAACATATGGAAAATATATTAATACAGATTAAAGGTGCATTACAGATGCAAACGGCAAGAGGAGGATTGGGAGCTTCTTGACAATGTGATAGAGTGAGATCCTTATGGAGGAGGCCAGACAGGATGAGATCAACAGTTAAGGAAAAAGTTGTTTTGGAAAGAAAGAAGCTGAATTTGGAAAAAGGAAGTGCTTTGCTTCTAAGGCAGGGAGTAGGCGAGGCTAGTTGATGGGTCAGCTGTGTCTTGAGCAGGACACAGAGATGGGAAAACCTGGGAAAATGACAGGGTTAAGGCTTGCAAATGATGCTATTTTAGGAACATAGGATGTGGGGTAGTCAGCAGGGTGTTAAGAGTTTCCTTGAAGCAGCCTTTTGAATAAAAAGATTTACCAGTGGCAGTGAAAGCCAGGATACAACCAGCAGGAACATAATTTCCACATAGCTTTGGGATGAGTCCCCCCAAATTGTGAGTTGTTCTGATTGTATCACACACAAGTTACTGCTCTTGAAAAAGATAGCCCCCCCTACAAATTCTCTCTCCTGACTGAGTGGCCCCATCTGTCAACCAGTTGTAGCTTTCAATTTACCAACGTACCTACATCGAGTTCGTCTAAATTTTCTTTCTTTTGTTATTTCTTTTCACTTTGATATTTCAAAATTGCAGAGATGTTGCACAAATAAAACAAGGAACCCCAGTACACCTGCCAGATTTACCACCTGTTCACGTTTGGTTGCTAATTCCTCATTCATATGTTTATGTATAGGATTTTTTTAAAACCATTACAGAGTATCTTGGAGATAACATGGTCCTTACTACCCTTATGTACTTTCATGTCTCTTTCTAAAGATTAAAAAAAAAATAGCCTCATAAAACCTAAGGTCAGTTATCAAAATTAGGAAATGCAACATTTACACATTATTATGGACATGACATTCCATATATCCATTTTATTGATTATCACAATAATGCTTATAGATTGATGTTTTCCCCTGGTCCAAGATCTAGTTAACAGCTATCTTTAAAAAATATATATTTTATTTATTTATTCATAGAGACACACACAGAGAGAGGCGGGGGCGGGGGGGTGGGGCAGAGACACAGGCAGAGGGAGAAGCAGGCTCCATGCAGGGAACCCGACGCTGGACTCGATTCAGGGTCTCCAGGATCATGCCCTGGGCTGCAGGCGGCGCTAAACCGCTCTGCCACCAGGGCTGCCCTAGTTAACAGTTATCTTAAAGAATTAATTTTATAATTTTATGTTCCCTAAGCCTTTCTTCATCTGGAACAGTTCTTTAGCTTTGTTTTTATTCCTTGATCTTATTTTTTTTGAAGAGTGTAGGATTTTTGTTTTTTGGGTTTATTTTTTGGGGAAGAATAATTCCAGATTTGGGGTTGTCTACGATTTAGCCATTGTTAGAGTTATAGCAGGGGCACCATTGAGTAGACGCTCTCGTCTTCCTAGCGCATCACACAAGGAGGCACATGATGCTGGCACATCCCAATATTGGCCATGCTAATTTCATCACTGGGTTACGGCCATGTCTCAATACTAACAATATGTGGACAGATGGGTTGAGGAGGGAGACCTGCCCTGTGGTCCTTCTAACTGGACTCAGAGACAGATTAACAAGAGAAAATCCTGTTTACTAGGCATCCCTATGGGGAATCCACACAGACATGGAATTCCAAAGACAGTGAGGCAACTTGAAGCTATCCGAGCTCAGGGCAGGGGTAGAATCTGAGGACAAAAGGGAAGACAACCATTGGCAGGAAGGTGAAAGGAGATATTTGAAAAACAAAGGTGGCCCTACTGTGTTCATAAGGAAAAAGGTCTCTGTTAATAGCTCTTTTCCTGGTACAGACCCTCCTTTCCAACATAAACTTAGGCAGTTGAGAACCAGAAAGACCTTCCCTGAAATTGCTGGGTTTTGATTACTTTGAACTCAAAATAATGTTCATGCCAAAGTGGTCCATTTTGGGGCAACCTGCCCTTGGCCTCTACATAATCTATGTAAATAGATTATGTAAATAGATTCGTAATTTATGTAATCTATGTAAGTAATTACATAGATTACATAATCTATGTAAATAATTCTCATTATTTATGTTGTTGCTAAAATTATCCCAGATTTGGCCAGTGGAAGAAGAAGAAGCTGCATAAACCCAGACACCAGGAAGGGGAGATTTTTGACACAGAGAAGGAGAAATACGATATTACAGAGCAACGCAAGATTGATCAGAAAGCTGTAGACTCGCAAATTCTGCCAAAAATCAAAGCTGTTCCTCAGCTTCAGGGCTACCTCCACTCTGTGTTTTCTCTCACAAATGGAGTTTAACCTCACAAATTGGTGTTCTAAATTTCTTACAAAGAACCTAATTAAACAACTGATCCATTAAAAAAAAAAAAAAAGGCTTCAGTACCATCTTGCCTTGTCTCTGATTCTAGAACATTTTCAGCTTCATCTTTAACTTTTCCTTCCCCTGGAATCAAACATTTCTACAAAAAGCCTTGGTGCCTTTTTGTGTTGAATGGAATGTGTGAAGAAGATCTAAGTCCTAAGCATACTCATTACCTATGGTACGCCATTGCTGCCAGGCCTTTTCATAGGAAAGAGTGAACATGTGTACACATATACACACACGTAAGCATGTATCTATACTTCCAGGTCTTCATATGCATCTGTAATCTTACTACCTCCAGCTCAATAAGAGTTCCAGTGGTCATCTCTGTACGTGTACCTCCTCAACGGTGAGAAAACTCGCTTCCATTATTCTCAACGTATTTATTCATTTGCTTAAATGTGGAAGACACAGATGTTAGTTTCAGCTTTTCCTCCCTTTTATCATTATGAAAATCGAACTTATTAATTAAAATCACTATTTACAGTTCCTTTTTGAGATAAAACTGATACAGAGTGAAATGTATAAATCCTACATTTGTATTTCAGTATGTTTTTAGAGTTTCAGAGGTGAGTTAATACCTCTGTAGTCCACATGCCTGTCAAGACACAGAATATTTCATAAGGGATGAAGATACCTTGTGTCCTTTATGGGTCAATCCTCCCTAAGAGCAACCACTCTTCTGATTTTTTCTTCATGGATTAGTTTCTCCTAGATTAGAACATTATGTAAATAGGATCAAATGTGTGCTCTTTGGTGTCCAACTCATTTCCTTCTGCGTAATAACAGACTCATTGATTTAGTTTTCCATACTAGTACTTTATTCTCTTTGTTCCTAAATAGTGTGTCATCGGACGAATACTCTGCTGCTTACTCATCCCCCTCTCAACAAACATTTGTGTTTCCTAGCTATTGTGAAGTAAGATATCATGAATATTATATGAATTTAATGAACAAGATTTTATTTTCCTATGCAAATATTTAGGAAATGTAATTGTTGGGCCATAAGGAGATAAATATTTACCTTTAAAAGAAACTTTATTTTCCCAAAGGTGTTGTGTTATTTTACACTACCACCAGCAATTTTGAGAATCCTGATTTTAGTCATTCTATTGTATGTATACTGGTATCTCACCATAATTAATTTAATTTTAGTTTCTCTGAAAACCAAAAGTATTGAGTCACTTTCTTATGTGTCACTGGCCATTTATATATATATATTATATATACATATATAATATATATATATATAAATTTGTGTCTGTGTGTGTGTGCAATGACTGTTTAAGTCCTATGTCCACTTATTTACCAAAATTTTTGTTTTTGTTCCCAAGTTGTAGGAATACTTTATATTCCTAGATTTAAGTCTTTTATGAGGTGTGACTCTTCCGTATTCTCTCCAGTCTTCTTTGGCCTGTTACTAATGTCTTTTGATGAGAAGCAGCTTTTCATTCTGACAAAGTCTGTTTTTTCAATTTTCTTTCATCACTAATTTCTTTGTCCTTTCTGATAAACATTTGTCAACCCAAGGTGGCAAAAATGTTCTTCTATATTTTCATTTAAAAGTATTTTAGATTTAGCAGCACCTGTGTGGTTCAGTCAGTTAAGCACATGACTCTTGGTTTTGGCTCACGTCACAATCTCAGGTCATGAGACCAAGCCCTGGATCAGGCTCTGTGCCCAGTGGGGAATCTGCTTGAGATTCTCTCTCTCCCTCTGCTCTTCTTCCCCACTTTCTCTCTCTAAAATAAATAAATAAATCATAATAAAATAAGTATTTTAGTTCTGACATATTTATTTAAATCTATAGTCCATCTCAAATTAATTTTTAAAGATTTTATTTATTTATTCATGGGAGACACAGATAGAGAGGCAGAGATAGAGGCAGAGGGAGAAGCAGGCTCCACGCAGGGAGCCCTATGTGGGACTCAATCCTGGGACTCCAGGATCATGACCTGAGCTGTAGGTAGACGCTCAACTGCTGAGCCACCCAGGCATCCCTTAAATTAATTTTTTATAGTGTATGATGGGGGTGATGGTTTTCTTTTCTTTTGACATAGGGATATCCAATTGTTTCAGCATCATTTATAGGGAATAATTTCTTTTCATAAATCAGATTTAATGTCTTTGCTAAGAATCGAATTTCCACCTTTGTGGGTCTTTAAGAATCATTACTTTAATTCATTGATTTGAGTCACCTTATGCCAATATCACATTGTCTTAATTACTGTTGCTCAAAATTAAGTCTAAGTTTTTTGGATTTCCATATAAATTTTTCAGTTTGTTAGTTTCTATTATAAAATCTCCTATGATTATGACTGAAATTTTGAATTTATAGATCAATTAGGGGATAGTGGACATTTAAACAATATTGAGTATTTCTATCCAAAACATGGTATATCTTTCTATTAAGTATTTTTTTAAATCTTATTTTAATGATTTATAGTTCATGGTATAGTGAACTTGTTAATTTTACATTACAGTTTTGAAATAATTTTAAATGAAGTTTTAAATTTTATTTTTCAATTATTTGTTGCTGGCAATTACAAATATAATTTTCCTCTGATGAACTAAATTTATTTGTTGATTCAAATAGTTGTTTTGTATGGTCCTAAGGTCTTTCTGCATAGACAGTTGTTTCATTTGTGAATGGTGAAATTTTACTTCTTCCTACCCAAACTTTAAACAATTTCTTTTTCTTACTCATCTATACCAGATAGACTTTTTTTTTTAAAAAGGAATTTATTTAAATTCAATTCGCCAACATATAGTATAACAACCCAGTGCTCATCTCATCATGCTAGTACAATGTTGGGCAAAATTGCTGAATACTTACATCTTACCTTACTTCAGATATTGGTGCAGGCACATTCAGTATTTCACCAGCAAGTATTTCTGTAATTCTCTGTTTCCTCTGTTGGGCCAAAAATGTCCCTTTTCTTCCTAGTTTCCTAAGATACTTTGCTTTCATTATCTTCTTTTTAAAAAAATGCTGCTAGGTATTGCATTGTGTCAGATATTTTATTCTGCATTTGTCAAATTGATTTGAGATGTGTTCTTCACCTTTATTATGTTAATGTGATGACTAACCTTGAATGATTTTCAGTTTTAAAGAAATCTTCTGTTTTTTGCATTCTTGCAAACTCTGTAGTTATGAGTTACTCTTTTAAATAGTATGACATGTTAGCAGCTAATATTTTCTTAAGAATGTTTAAATCTATGTTTTTAGAGATTTTGGTTCAAATTTTTTATTTCTTCTCATATCTTCTCAAGTTTTGGTATTAACATTATACCAGGCACATAAGGCCAGCTGGAAAGTGTTCCTTTTGCTATATATTCTGAAAGTTTATATACAACTGGTAATGTGTTTTCCTTTATTGCTAGAATTCACCAGTGAAACTATCTGAACTTCTTTTTTGTTTTTAGAGAGAGTGTGCAAGCAGGAGGAGGGCCTGAGAGAGAGAGAGAGAAACTCAAACAGACTCCTCACTGAACCCAGAGCCCCACACAGGGACCCTGAGATCATGACCTGAGCCGAAAGCAAGAGTCAGACATCCAACCTACTGAGCCCCCCAGGTGCCTCTGAACTTGTTTTCTTTATGAGGAAGTTTTTCATAACTCAACCTTCTTCTTTCATAACTCAACAACAACAAAAAACTATCCCTATTTTCTATTTCATCATTTTGTTAAATTAATTTTAAAAGGGATTTGACTATTTCATCTTAGTGGTCAAATTATTCCATGTAGATTATTCATCATATTCCTTATTCTAAGATCAAAGGAGTTTGAGTGATACTTCCTTTTTCATTCCTGAGATTGGTAATTTGTTTTGCCTCTCTTTTTAATTTAGCCTTTCTGCAGTTTTATCAATTTTAATACTGTTTTTTTCTTTAATAAATCACTTTTGTCTTTGATTCTTTTCTCTAGAGATCACGTTCTGTTTCACTGATCTCTGCTTTTAAAATGGTAATATTTGGGGGTACCCGAGTGGCTCAGTCAGTTAAACCTCTGCCTTGGCTCAGGTCATGATGGATCTCAGGGTCCTTGGATCAAGCCCCATACCCAACTCCTGCTCTGTGGGAAGTTTGTTTCTCCCTCTCTTCTCTCTGTGTTCTCCCTGTTTGTGTGCTCTCTCTTTCTCTCTCTCTCTCTCAAATAAAACGGTAATATTTTGCCTCCTACTTACTTTGAGTTTTGGTAAAAATGTAAATCATTTTCTTAACCTTTCTCTTTTCCAGTATAACTCTTTAAAACTATAAATTTCCTTTTTAACTACATCTTTAGTGGCATCCCATCAACTTTGATGTGTTAAAACTTCATCGTTGTTCAGTCTTAAGTATTTTCTAATTTTCCTTCTGATTTTTTTGTTCAACCATCACTGTTCATGCAGAAATAAATTGTTTAAATTTTCAGATACTGGGAGTTTCAAGGTGTGTAATTTTACAGCTTTCTAATTTAATTTTGTTCTCACTGGATAATATGGCCCTGTGGACCATACATCCTTGGCAAGAAGGTGTGTTCTGCAGTTACTGGGTATAGTGTTCTGTAAATGTCAGTCATATCTGGTTATCTATCATTTATCAGGTAGTGTTGTTCAGATCTTCTGCATACTTACTGACTTTTGTCCAGTTGTTTTATCAGTTTCTAACAACAGTCAATTTCAACCATAATTTTTATGCCTCTGTTGGCTTTTCAAATACACCTCCCTGTATTATTTTTGGATTTCTATTGTTTTTTCTCCCTTTAGTTCTGTCTGCTTAACTTCATGTGTTTTGAAGCTACTTTTCAGCTCAAATGCTTTCAGGGTTTTTGTATCTTCTGTCTAGATTGATCATTTTACTTCTATGAAATGCCACTCTTTAGTCATATTCCTTTTTTAAAAAAAGATTTTATTTATTTAGTCATGAGAGACAGAGAGAGGCAGAGACACAGGCAGAGGGAGAAGCAGGCTCCCTGTGGGGAGCCCAATGTGGGACTCAATCCCAGAGTCGAAGGCAGACGCTCAACCACTGAGCCACCCAGGTGTCCCTCTTCAGTCATATTCCGTATATTAAAGTTTATTTTGTCCAATGTTCACATAAGCATGTCAGCTTTCTTCTGCTCAATACTCACTTCCATAATATCTCTTTTAAACTTACTGCTTTCAACTGAAATTGTATTTATATTTAAAGTTCATCTCTTATAGAAAATAAAATGTTGAATTTGGGATTTTTAGTCATTTGGAGAAGGTCTCCTTTTTAATTTGGGTGTTTAATACATATGCATGTAATATAATGTAAATAAGTGATTTGATGTATCTATCACAATGGTTCTTAATTTATTTTTGTCTGTCCTATATGATCTTTTGTTTGCTCCTCTTATTTTGTCTCTTTTTTTGCACTAACAATATTTTTGTATTATTTCATTTTTATGCCTCTGTTGGCTTTTCAAATATCTATCCCTGTATTACTTTTTAAAAATAGTTACTCTGGGGGTTAAAATATGCTTCTTTAATTTATCCTAATCTATGTAGATTTAATGTTGTATCACTTCATGTAAAATATAAGAAACAGCAGAATGATTTCATTTAACCATTATTCGTTGTGTTAGTTCTCTTATTTGTATTACTTAATTCCTTCAGTAACTTTCTTTATCCTATTTCTACCTTATATTTTTGGATGTAAAATTGCTACAAAAAGGCCACATGAAGATCTCAACATCTATTCTCTGTGCTTAGTATTCTGCTGGCTACCTGAAAGAAGGTGAGCTGCTGGCTACCTGAAAGAAGGTGAGGATCTTTTTCTCAGTACATGAGAATATGAAGATTGATAGAGCTTGAAAAAAAAAAGATGCAGAAACCATACCAAAGAAAATAAATGTGTTGGAATGTTTACCTAATTCTGAGTCTTGGGACCTTATATTTTAGGGTATCATTGAGTCAGCCAGCCTTCCTGCGTGTTCCCTTCCTCCCTCCCTCTCCCCATTCCTTCCTTCCTCTCTTACTTTTGTTACCTTTTTTTTTTGCTTCATTTCTTCCTTATTTCCTTCCTTCCTTCCATTCACAAACCTTCCTTGAACTCCTACCATATGTTAGGCACTCAGACACAAAGTCTGGAACCTTGGTTTTTTCATCCATAAGATGCATTGAGTAATTCTTTTCTCTTGTTCTTGTGGAGCTTGAACTAGAGGAGGGAAATTAAAAATCTGTGTTTTTGGTAATTAGTCTCCGTATTTACTGACATATCAATCAGTGATATTGGTCATAATTATTCAACAAATAACAACTTCCTCCTCATCCCCCATATGCTGTCAGTTGTGTCGAGTTTACCTTACTAAGTAACGTTCTCTAGGCAATTATTTTTTGCACTCTGCCCCTCAAAGGTCCATGAGATTTCACAATAGCTACAAGGATCAAAGCTCTGAAACAAGCAGGCCCATTCCAGTTTAAACCTTAACATTTAAGTTTTTTAAAAGCCACAAGTGTCATTATCATCTACAAATAACAGAACTCCAAATGCTTCAACAAGCAACTCTTGTTTTATTCCTGTTCGTTCTTGTGCATTCTCTATTTATTGCTGGTATCATTCATGTTAGGTTTTACAGTGATTCTCAGAAGGCTTTCAATATCTTAAATTTGCAGAATATTGATATTAAAGGCATCTAGCTAACATGTTAAAACTTAGGCAAGCAAGCCTGACTAACATGGCACATTCATTAAGCTTACTGCCAGCAATTCTTTCCCCAGCCAAAAACTTACTATTCTTACATAATGAAGTTTTAGCTCCCTATGAGATCAGAAATATTTTACAGTAATGTTTTGCAGAAGGATGACAAAACCAATCTGAAAGAAATGCCTAAATATATTTGCATGTGAAACTCAGGTTTTATTCGAGGTTTTAAGAAGGTAGTGCATGAAAAACCACATTTAAAAGACGACTGATCAAATTGGTCAATATGCTTTATTAAACAAAACAAAACAAAATCAGGTTGGTTATTTGCACTTTGAATTCCCATATACCTCCTCCAATATACTGTTTATATTGTATTAGAAAAATAGGAGATTAAAGAAATCACTCTCAAGATTTACTTAATTTACAAGTTGTTTCCCTCAAATATGCCACCCTATTTTCTTTGTATTCAGGTGGCTATTATTAACCAAAATTTTTATGTGGAGGATAGGTCCAACAATCTGAATGTCTTTAACTTAATTTTCATATCTGTATAACTTCCTGGGTCTGCTGTAACCAAGTACTAAAAACTGGATGGCTTAGAATAAGAGAAATTTATTTTCTTACATTTGGGAGTCTAGAAGTCAGGAATCAAGGTGTTGGCAGGGCTGTGCTCCATCTGAGACTCTGGGTGGAATCCTTCCTTTGACTTCTGAGCTTTTGCTGGTGGCTGGTAACCCTTGCTCTTTCTGAGCCTATAGCTGCCAAGCCACTCACTGCCCCAGCTTCCTGAAACATTCCTGTGTGACTGTGTCTGTGTCTCTGTCCTCTCTTCCTCTGGGACACTAGTGATACTGGATTAGCCCTCCCCTCAGTCTGACCTCACTGTAACAAGATTACAGGTCCAAAGACCCCTGTTTCTAAAGGAGGTCATATTCTCAGGTACCAGGGGTTAGGACTTCAACAGGTCTTTTTGGTGGGCACAATTCAATCCACAGCAGTATTGTCAACCCACTTTTCTTTGAAATGATACCTGATGTTAACAACCAGGGACATCTGGTAAGGACAGGTTGCAAACACAAAATTTGGTCAAAGTATTGTCTTAGTCCACACTTGCACATGAATGCATATGGCAGTTTCATTCATGATTGACAAAAACTTGGAAGCAACCCAGCTGCCCTTCATTAGATAAATGGAATTAAATAAACTGGTGTCCTTTCAATGGAATACTCTTCAACATTGAAAAGAAAGGGGCTATCAGGCCATGAGAAAACACAGGGGAGACCTAACTGCATATTACTAAGTGAAAGAAGTCAGTCTGAAAAGACTATATATTGCCTGATTCTAATCGCATGACATTCTGCAAAAAAGCAGAACTCCAGAGATAGAGAAAAGATAACGGGTTGTCAGGGATTGGGGTTGGCATTGGGGGAGGGGAGTGATGAACAGGTGGAGTACAGAGGGTTTTTAGAGCAGTGAAAACACTCTGTGTGATGCTGAAATATTGGACACGTTATTATACGTTATATCCACACCCACACTGCACGCGCTGAGAGAGTCCACAGGCACCCCACGGATTTTGGGTGTTGAAGTGTCACTGTAGATTCATCATCTGTAGCATTTGTACACTCTTCAGAGGAATATGGGTAATGGAGGAGGGTATTCGTGGGGGTTTATGGAGTATATGGGAAATCTCTGTACCTTCCTCTCAACTTTACCATGAACCTAAATCTGTTTTTTAAAGCCTTAAAAATATTATTTCATGACATAATTCAAGCTGTTTTCTGGTGTATTTTAAGAAATACATGGCTAATCATACCCATCCATCAAAACCCTCGTGGCCCTGGCAAGGATGTTCAGCTTCTGACTTTTTCTTCTTGGGGTATTTTAATCAGGGAGCCATTTCCTTAGGTCGCTGTTCAAAGGAGCACTTCTGGAAATAGTTTCCTGAGTCAGCTGACTCACTCATTTCTCTTCAGTTAGGAAGTATTCCTTTTTCCCCTCCTCCTCAGGGTTATGAATGTAAAGGTTTTTGACTTGCTAAAAATTCCCTTTGTGATGTGATGAAACTAGAAATACTTCTAGGGCTACATGCAACCTAAACCTGCTGTCAGAGCTCCTCAATTTTCATTCCCTGTGACTGTAAGTAAGAGACAGTAGTATTCTCTTGAAGAAGTACTAAATACCTTAACTTCCTTTCCAGGAGATGGTGATCAATTGTCTTTTAATGTCTCAGCCCCTTGGAAAGTGTTGTTCTTCCTTATTTTCCACGTTTAATTTCCAAATTTTTTGACAGTAGTCCGTTATTAAAGACCCCTGATCAAAATCTATACAAGTACCTCAATTACTGATAATTCACACAGTGGTCCTGGGAATTTTGGGTGAGCCTCATTTTTTAATGTTCCTGTCCAATATGTAAGCATTTAAATGTTACTTAGGCTTGTTACTCTATGTGGCACAGATATGCAAAGATCTTCGGTATACCTATCATGTGTGGCATACCTGAATTATTGGGGGAAGCATAAGAAGATACAGTTTTGTTTTAGTGGGGCAAAAACAAAAGTACAACGTCAGATTTATTCAAGCCTTAGAGTGATCAATCCTAGGGAAGGTCTGCTCAAAAATCTTAAGACTGGGAAAAATCTTATCAATCATTATTGGAGTAGACTACATAGTGAGGATTTTCTTTGTACATTAAGCTTACACGATTATTAATATTTTCTATGTAACAAAATTATTGGTAAATTGTATAGCTGGGGCTTTAAAATTAGAGAGCTGCAAGGACATCATGAAATCACCTAATTCAGCCCACAAGTTTGTGTTTGTTTGTACTTGTTTTTTATGATGAAGCTAATACTTTATGAGGAGAAAACATCTTAGAGAACGTTAGCCCAGAGGCAAGATTGGAAGTCACGTCCTCTGAGGCTCAGTCCAGGTGTTTTTAGATTGCCTATACTTTCCTATCTCTGCTTTGTATAATACCATATGTAATATTATGTGGCTGTCCTTTTTTAATCTGCTTAAATATCCTTCTGGTAATATTTTGTCAAACAGAAGTATTTCAACACATTTTGGGTTTTCTTTTCACTTTGAATGTACTCTTCCATTGCTGGTTTAGTTTTTCCCTTTTTTTGGAATGTGGTTTTATTATATGGGTAACTAATCACCAAAGAATGTGTCTTTGATGGCAGAACAGTAAATTCCATTATGCTAGAAATGATGATTCTTGTGGTTTGAATTATAAGCATGAAAACTCTTCATCATAGCCATGCCTTGAATTGAAAATAGCACTCTTAATGATATACAAATTAAAAACATAATGAAAATAGTAAAGCCACTGAGTTCATGGTGGAGAATTGCTTACTTGTGGCACTAGGTTACCTTTTTGGATTTACTTATTTCGTGGGTTCAGAAATAGGAAAAGATCTTTGTAAATGAATTAGATGAATGAGATACAGCCTTAGACTTGGTTTGAATGTCCATGCTTAATAAGACCAGCATTACTTAGCATAAATAAGATAAGCAGACATAACAGATGCTTCTGTTTGTTTAACAAGGACACAGTGATGCTATTTGATGGAATCCAGATGTGTCTATATAGCTTGTGGTTTCATTCCCAAGTCCCCAGCTAAACAAGACATTTTGGACCAAAGGACTGAAGAAACTGTCCAGATGCTCTTTTCCAAAAATCTGCTAGGTATCTAGACAGTTCTAAATATTTTTATTCACCAAAATGAAGTAAAAAGAGAAAAAAAAGTTGACTCTGGGTTATTGGGGGATAAAGACAATCAGAGATTCTATAACTTATATAATTATTTGAGGAGCCAATTGAATACACACACACACACACACACACACACACACACACACACTTCTTGGAAAGGGCATAGTACAGTGAGATAGAGATTTTCCAGAGGTGGTACTATGTAGAAAGGTGTCGACAGGGCCAACAGAACAAAGTGATTAGGATAACATTTATGTAAGGATTTGCTGCAGGATTGGCACATTTTTTTCTGTAAATGTCTAGACAATATGTTTCAGACTTTTTAGTTCCTTTGGAAAAAACTCAATTCTGCCATTGTAATGTGGAAGCAGCCACAGATGGTACATGAAAAATATATTGACTGTGTTTCAGTAAACTTTATTTCCAAAAACACACAGTGGGCTGAATTTAGCCCATGGACAATAGTTATCTGACCCATCCCTGATAGAAAGAATAGCAAAAAGACCAGGAGACTTGAAATCAGAAAATGCAGTTTCAAGTTGATCCTCTTTAGTAATTTTTTTCCACCTTGGCAAAGCATATTACCTTTTTAAATCTTCCATCTTAGCTCATCACAGTATAATTAGTAGGAGACAGTATAATCTTATTTTCAAGTTAAAAAGAAAGAACATAGGCATCTGGCAAACAGGCACCATAGGACACACAATTACAAAAATTTATCCCACTACATCCCACCCACCACAAACGAAACAACAGAGGACAGAAGATATAAAATCACAAGGACAAAAAATGGTATGAGAGGATACCAGAGACGAGATACATCAATAAAGTTTTTGAATTTATAAAGCTGAGATGTGAATGGCATCCCTTTGTTAGAGTTAAGAATGTTGAAACATGAAGTGTCCACAGGAGCCAAAGTAAGAAGGAGGCTCACTTGTGCTCCCGAAACTTCCAAAACCTGTTTGGAAGTGGACACGTTGTATCTCTCAAAGGTATCAATGATAATAAACACATGGAAAGCAGACCTCACATTCTAGCAAGCAGTGTCCCCATCTACCGCACCCCTGGAAAAACACATGGGAGCTAATCTCGGTATATGTTCATGCAATGGGCTCTGAGCTCAGAGACCACAGGCAGACTGATCATGGGCACTTGGTCTTACTGAATACAAAGAGGCTTGAGTAGAATCCATACTCTGGAGTCACCTGGTGGCTCAGTGGGTGAAGTGTCTGCCTTCAGCTCAGGTCATGATCTCAGGGTCCTGAGATCAAGCCCCATGTCCAGCTCCCTACCTGGCAGGGAATCTGCTTCTTCCTCCAGCTCACCTGCTCATGCTCACTTGCTTGCTCCCTCTCCTGCTCATGCTTACTTGCTCTTTCTCTCTCTCAAGTAAATAAATAAAATCTTAAAAAAAAAATCTGTATTCTGAATTGGTGGTTGATCCTCAGCTATCTGTTCCCAAAATTCACCAGAATGCTAACAACATTCAGGCTTATAAGCCTGGTGGAAATAAACTAATCTAACAGAAAAAGGAAAAACAAAAACCCCCACAAAACTTCACAATGTATAATTATATCATCAGAGAGATAAAATAGACATTTTTTTCATAAAACAAAGAATACTATTATAAAAAGGAATATCCAGAAAACAAGAAGGAAAACGGAAATTAAAAAAAAAAATACAACAGCATAAATGTAGAACTTCACCATAATGAGTGAAACACAACTTCACAGTGATTCTCAAGTATTTCTTAAATTTAATGCACATACAAATCACTTGGAGAATCTGACAGAATGCAAGCTTTGATTTAGTGTTTCTGGGGTTGGGCTTGAGACTACATTTCTAAGAAGCTTGCAGGTGATGCTCATGGTATTAGTCTCAGGTACTCTCTGAGCAACAAGGCTCTCTAGGCTATAAGTAAACAAAGAGAGAAAAAAGCAGAGAGAAAATAAGAAATCAGAGTGCCAACCTAGGGGATTTCCTATCTGGCTATGAGGAGACCTGCAAAGAAAAGGAAGGAGGCATAGGAGGGGGAAAAATTTTTTAAAGATGAAATAAAAGAAAATCATCCAGAACATGAGTTTCCAAATTGAAAATGCTACCAAGTGTTAGCACAGTAATTAAAGAATAATCTACAGCAAAGCGGGTAATAAAATTTCAGAGTATCATGTAGGGATATGAGATTATAAAAATTTCCAGGATATAATCACTCACACGTGCATGCACACACACACGCACACACACACACACACACCTCATAGCAAACTTTTCAAAAATCAAATAGCCAGGAGCAGGATTAGGGCCAGGTTTGAATGTAGAACCTTATACCTAGGCTGATTCATACTTCAGTACAAGCAGAAAGAAATGAATGTTTCATATGTACAAAGTGTATAAATACTTTGAAGTAAACAACTTAAAGGAGGTAGTTGTATTCTTTCTCAGATAGATAATGTGCCCCTCAAAACAAGACGTAAACTTCCTGGAATCTGGGAAGCAGGGGATTCAACAAAAGAGAAAAGCAAATGGGATTTCTAGATGGCAATGAGGGCCAATTCAGCATGACAGCACATCTAGGTAGTCACCAGTACAAACTAAAGTGGAACTACACATAGTTCCAGGAAGGATGTTTCCAAGAATAGACAGGGCTGTTGAGTTGAAGGGACCACAGACAGAGTCCCAGGCTGGGCTGCCAGGAGCCCAGCAAATGAATGAAAAGCCCTAAATGACACATAGAAGGAAAGCTTTGAGTATTTTAAGGAAAGATGAGAGATCCCCAGTGATAAGGTATCCAAAAACCTCATGGCTACCCCATAAGACTAGATATTTCAGTAGCTAAAATGAGACTTTTATTACAACAAAATGTGACTGAAAGATTTTTAATGTAAATGATTTTTAATTTTTTTTTAATTTTTAAGGGGATCCCAGAGGAACCAGATCTACCTTAGCCCTACAGAGTAGATGTGAATGATGTGTGGGAGAAAAGTCAAGGTAATTTCTGATTTCATCCCACAACTCCCACATGTTCAATGGAAAGGCATGATGCTCCTCATGCAAATGGCCTTAGGGATAACTGGGAGAAGCATGGCTGAGTTTGTGGGAGGGAATGAGGTAACATTCCATTGATCCTAGGGTTTGGGGGAACTGCTGCCCACTTTCTTTTTTTTTAAGATTTTATTTATTTATTCATGAGACACAGAGAGAGAGAGAGAGAGGCAGAGACACAGGCAGAGGGAGAAGCAGGCTCCATGAAGGGAACCCGACGTGGGACTCGAAACTGGGTCTCCAGAATCATGCCCTGGGCCGAAGGAGGCGCTAAACTATTGAGCCACCTGGGCTGCCCATGCTGCCCACTTTCTTAAAGGAGTTAGATTCTTTTTAGCGTCTGTATTTTGTAAAACATTGAAGTTAGGGGAACAGAACTGGAACAAGGTCACACAATGATAGACTCAGAGGAAGTCTCCATTATAACTCTTTGCTGCTCAAACAACTGATTTAACTTTAAAGCAAATTAAAACAGAAACACTGTTTTAAAAAACATTTTGATAACCTTGGTAACCTTGGACTTATTACTCCAAGAGGAGTTCTGATTTTAAAGTAGAAGTTAGAGGAGTTTTTTGTTTTTGTCTCTGTGTGCTTTAACTCAGAAGATGATAGAGGTTAGGAGGATGATCCGGGGTCCCACCTGACCTTGAAGGTTATTGTCAGGATATAGTCACCCTCACAAATTTCCATTGATGACGTTTTCTCTAGAATTATAGTTACATGATAAATATATAATAAATATATAATAAATATACATAAATATGTGTATTATATTTATAGATGAGGGCTCCAAATCAGGTTGTGTGATTGACATTCATATTATAGACAGAGTGAACCAGAATTTGCTCAGGAGCTACAGAGACTTTAATTATTTCAATAGTCATTCATTCACTAGTTCATCCACTGAAAATACATGAGTATTCAATATAGGCGGAGCACCTTGCCAGCTACTGGCAAGACAAAAGAGTTATCTGTCAATCTATATATTACAGATATTACAATTATATATATACTTATAGAATATATATAACAGTACTGTATGACATTTAGCATCAATAACATGTCGCATAGCATATAATTTATATATTATATGTCAAATTATTTTTATAACATAATTATATATACTATATAAATATGTATTTTAATATATAATATTAACTGTATTATAAAACTCTCATTATATTATTACATAATATATATTAGTATGTTATAGTTTATATTATATATAAACATTTGTAAATCTGATAGAAGCCTGGGGTTTTACTGCTTTATGTTAAGATCAGCAAAGTTGCCATCAGCTGAAATATAGATTATAAAGGATGCATAAATCACCTAAAAAATAAAATGAAAACTGACAATTACATAAGTATGTAATTAAATATTTAAGTAATTAAATATTGATGTTATGCATAACAGTGTTTGGAGTCAGATTTTACTCAATAGAGATGCATTCTATACCCTACCTCCATATTTTTATATGTAAATATATATTCTATAACATTTAAAATTTTTAAATACTAATATAAATATTAAATGTATTTTATATTTTGATTATCTATATACTATAATATCTGATATGATTTATTTTAATTTTATGCATTCATATTTTTTAAATTGTATTTATTTATTCATGAGAGACACAAAGAGAGAGGCAGAGGCATAGGTAGAGGGAGAAGCAGGCTCCCCGCAGGAAGGCTGGTGTGGGACTCAATCCCCCCTGGCCCCAGGATCATGCCCTTTGGCAAAGGCAGATGCTCAACCACTAAGCCATGCAGGCATCCCGGTATATATAATTATTAAGTATTAATACAAATGGTAAATATATTTATGATTGTATTTTCCCTATATGTCATCTTTTTTGAAATTAAAAAAGCAAGTATATATAATATATAAGTATGTAATAAAGCAGTGTTACATTAGCTTCAGGTGTACAATACAATGATTCAACAATTCTATACAGTGCTCATCATGATAAGTGTAATCTTCTTATTTACCTTTAACTATTTCACCCATTCCCTTATGCATTTTCCCTCTGACTGCCACCTGTTTGTTCTCTATATTTGAGAGTCTGTTTTTTTGGTGTCTTTTTTTGTTTGTTTCAAAAATCCATATACAAGTGACATCACAGGGTGTTTGTCTTTCCCTCAATAACTCATTTCACTTTACCCTCTAGGTCCATCCATGTTGTTGCAAATGGTAAGATTTCAATTTTTTTTTATGACTGAGATATAATCATATATATATGTATATATGTATGTATATACATCTTCCTTATTCACGCATTTATTAATGTGCACTTAGGTTGCTTTACTGTCTTGATTATTACAAATAATGCTGCTATAAATGTAGGAATGATGTAGCCTTCCAAATTAGTGTTTTTATTTTCTTTGAGTAAAAGCCCATTCATGGAATTACTGGATCATAGAGTAATTCTATTTCAAGTTTTTGAAAAATCTCCATGCTGTCTTCCACAGTGGCTGTACCAGTCTGCATTCCCATCAACAGTGTACAAGGGTTTCCACATCCTCACCAACACTTGTTATTTATCTTTTTGATTCTACTCATTCTGACTGGTGTAAGGTAATATCTCATTGTGGTTTTGATTCACATTTCCCTGATAATTAATGATGAGCATCTTTTCAGGTGTCTGTTGGCCATCTGTATGTCTTATTTGGAACAATGTCTATTCAGATCCTCTCCTATTTCTATTCAGATTATATGTTTTTGGCTTTGATTTTGGGGTTTTTTTTGGCATTTACTTGTATAAGTTCTTTTCATATTTTGGGTATTAACCTCTTATCAGATAGAGCATTTGCAAATATCTTCTCCCATTCAATGGGTTGCCTTTTGTTTTGTTGATGGTTTCTTATGCAAAGCATTTTGTTTTATTATAGTCCACTAGTTTATTTTTGTTTTTATTTCCGTTGCATTAGGAGACATATCTGGAAAAAAGTTGCTATGGCTGATGTCAAAGAAATTACTTCCTGTTTTCTTCTAGCAGTTTTATAGTTTCAGAGGTCTCACATTTAGGTATTTAATCCACTTTGAGTTTGTTTTTGTGTGTGGTGTAAGAAAGTGGTTAAATTTCATTCCTTATATAGCTGTCCAGTTTTCCCAGCACTATTTGTTGAAGATATTGTCTTTTCCCCCATTGTGTATTCTTGTATCCTTTGTTGAAGATTAATTGACCCCATAAACATGGGTTTATCTCTGGGCCCTCTATTCTTTTTTTTTTTTAAGATTTTATTTATTTATTCACGAGACACACACACACAGAGGCAGAGGCACAGGCAGGGGGGAAGCAGGCTCCATGCAGGGAGCCCGATGTGGGACTCGATCCCGGGACTCCAGGATCACGCCCTGGGTTGAAGGCAGGTGCCAAACTTCTGAGCCACCCAGGTGTCCCAAGGCCCTCTATTCTTTTCCATTGATCTATTGTCTATTTTTGTGTCAATACCATACTGCTTTAATTACTACAGCTTTGTAGTATATTTTAAAATCCAGGATTGTGCTGCCTTCAGGTTTGTTCTTCTTTTTCAAGATTGCTTTTGCTATTCAGGCTCTTTTGTGGTTTCATAGAAATTTTAGAATTGTTTGTTCTAGTTCTGTGAAAAATGCTGTTAGTGTTTTGATAGGGATCACTTTAAATCTGTATATTGCTTTAAGTATTATGGACATTTTAAAAATATTGGTTCTTTTAATTCCTGAGCTTGGAATATATTTTCATTTGTTTCTGTAATCTTCAATTTGTATCATCAAAGTTTTATAGTTTTTGGAATACAGGCTTTCTCACCTCCTTGGTTAAGTTTATTCTGATGTATTTTATACTTTTTGGTGAAATTATAAATGGGATTGTTTTCTTAATTGCTATTTCAGATATTCATTACACATGTGTAGAAATGCAACCTGTTTCTGTATATTCATTTTATATCCTACAACTTACTGAATTCATTTATCAGTTCTAGTAGTTTTTGGGTGGAGTTTTTAGGGTTTTCTCCATTTAGTATCATGTTATCTGCAAATTGTGAACATTTTACCTTTTTCTTAACAGTGTAGGTAACTTGTATTTCTTTTTCTTATCCGAGTGTTGTAGCTAGGACCTTCCAGTACTATGTTAAATAAAAGTGTAAGGGTGGACATCCTTGTCTAGTTCTTGTTCTTAGAGGAAAATTTCTTTTTTTACTTTTGAAGATGTATAATGTACAATTTTCTCTATGTCTGAATCATCCTTTCAGTCTTTCCAGTTCCTCTTTCCTATTTCTGTTGTTTAAATTCTAATTCCAACTACTCTTTTGTGTGGATTACCATAATAGCCTCCAAGCTGGTTTCCCACTTCAGTCTCTCCATAACTGTTCTCATTGACTCAGGTCAATAACCTATCAACTGGAAAAAGAATTTATATCAAGGAAGCTACAAGTCTGATTAGTTGTGATTACTTCACAACTAAAAATGCCTAGCCTATTGAATTAAATAGTCTGGGGCCTCCTTCAAATCTCTGGTCTTGTGGTGTGAGCTCTATCTACTCCCTCAGTCTCAAACACACTGAACCTTCCTCGCCATCCTAGCAGTCTCCTATCTGCTTAGAATTCCCTTAACTCTTCTGTGGTCAACTGTCTTTTCTCAAGATGACCTCAGTATGGTACATGCTCTCCCTCAGTGTGACCTTGCAACTCCTCCATCAAGCAGTAGATCCTATGTCACCACCCAGTCTATTTGTCCACTTGAACACCGCCAAACTGTGTATAGCATTGACAAACACAATATGGCAGAAATTACTTTGTCCCAATTCCATGTATAGCCCTTAACCGGCCTTTGATCTTCTGCTTTTCTGTCTTTGGGTAGCAAGCCTCCTGCTAAGAAGCATAGTTGCCTTGAGATCACTGTGCTGTGAGAAGGTGCCAGAAAATGCAGAACTATGTTCAATGAGCATTGAGAGTGGTGAGGGAGAGGGGGTAGAGATGAAAAAGCACTACAGTGGCAGACATGTGAGTGAGAGTGATAAAGCCATCTTAGGAGCTGATGCCTTATGAATGTATCAGAGCCAACTCTCCCCCTGAATCTTTTCTGAATTCCTGACCCACAAGATCATAAAAAAAATAAAGTAGTTGATTTAAGCTACTAAGCTTTAAGGTAGTTTGTTTCGCAGTAATAGATAACAGAAAAAACTATCTGACTCTGCCTTTCAATAAACAAGGCTTTCACCAAAAGCATCAATAATCACCGAAACTCCAAATAAAACATCTTCCTATTCCCTACCCACTAAACTTCTATGTGGTGTTTTTCACTGTTCACTGCCCTTTCTGTAAATACTGTCCTCAGGTAGTTTATATCTCTGCTGTATTGGTTTTCATTTTGATTGTTGGGTCCTCTACCTCTGCTAATATTCCCAAGATTGGTTTTCCATCAAAATTCTCTTTTGATGGTCCATCAATCATGTCTCCATACAACCAAGGTTAAAAACCACCTAAGATAACTCCTTGCACAATGCAGACAAAACACACCCCTAGGTTCAAAACTAGAAAGTTACTTCTCTCTCTTTCTCTTTTTTCTTTGTTTTATACTTTTATTTGTAGAAATATTTCACAAAATTTACTTCATGCCACAATATTTTCAAAAGTTGTTTAAATGCATTAGTTGAGGGTGAGAGGATACATAAATAATAAATATTTATTTCCTGGACATAATATGGTTACTAGTTATTTGAGATCCTCAGAGGACATAGAGGAGTGTTAATTGATAAATTTTCAAGGGTGGATGAGAAGTATGTTTTACGTTTTTTATTCTTTGAAAATCTTAATTGAAGTATAGTTCACATATAATATTACAATAGTTTCCAATGTACAATATAGTGATTTCACATTATATACATTACAAAATACCATGGTAAGTCTCTCTCCATACAAAGTTATATGGTATTTATGGTCAGTATTATTAACCATATTCCCTGTGATATATTTTTAATCTTTTTATAATTAGAATACCTATTTTAAAAATATTCCCCAATATCAACTTTTGTCTTTTACCAGTTTTTTTTTTTTCATTGACATTCTTGTTTAAAAAAAAGAAAAAGAGGGATGCCTGGATGGCTCAGTGGTTGAGTGTCTACCTTCAGCCCAGGGCGTGATTCTGGAATCTGGAGTCGAGTCTCACATTGGGCTCCCTGCATGGAGCCTGCTTCTCTCTCTGCCTATGTCTCTGCCTCTCTCCCTCTGTCTCTCATGAATAAATAAATTAAAATCTTAAAAAAAAGAATTATAATTATTTCTTCCAATTCCACTCAACCAACTGTGGAAAAATATAATCCATATTTTTTCTTCCAATTTGACCCTGATGACAAAAATTTTAAAGTTGCATAAAGTCTTTGTATATCCTGATAATGCCCACTTCTAAATTCTAGGGATTAATTTTTCTATATATTGTTCTTGTCATATTTTTTTATTTCTGATTTTTCATTTACTCTTTTAATTCCACATGATATTTAAAAGATTTTAGGCACTTTTGTTTTTGTTTTTTTAATTTTGTTTCTTCATTATTTTATATTATCTTTACTCATCAAAATGTATAAACTACTTGAAATAAGTGCTGTTTTTCTTGTGTAAGTGCCTACATGTAATATGAAATTATATCATCTCTCCCAGATTAATTATAACAAAATGAATAAAACTGTATTAACTCAAGAAATCAATTCAGATTAATTATACTTTTGTAATGCTGAATTCATATATACTAAGTAAATAACATGTATAATGACACATCTTTTCTTTAATATATCTTTAATTGTTAAGTACAATATTTCATATTTTCATCTTAGTTTTGCTTTTAGCTGCAAACCTTTATACAGCCTGAGTCCACCTCTGTGTTTTCATTCTTTGTTTAGAGGCAGTTCTAGCTCTGTTCTCTGCAGCTGTGGCTCATTAAGTAAAGTCTGCAGTGAAACTTTGTTTCCTTTTCTCAAAATCGTGATGTTTTGATTATGGCACTGCCAACATCATGAACTGAATGCTTATTTATGCACCATACGAAGGATGTCCTTTTTGGTAATAATAATAAATAGTTTAAAGATTGTTTTCATTTTCATGTACAGAATCAAAATGATCTTTGGACGGCACCTGGTGGCTCAGTGGTTGAGCATCTGCCTTTGGCTCAGAGTGTGATCCGGGGGTCCTGGGATTGAGTCCCGCATTGGGCTCTCTGTGGGGAGCCTGCTTCTCCCTCTGCTTATGTCTCTGTCTCTCATAAATAAATATATAAGATATTTAAAAAAAAAGATCTTTGGAAAAAATATTTTATGCATATCAACTTATTAACATGCTCAGATTGTGTCAGTATACCAAAATAAATGTTAAGTGCATATTGAGCTAAAGCAGGGTACATAAGGATGCATCAGATATAGGTATAAATTTTTTAATATTTATAAGATACATCTCTTACACATTTATCAGAAGTTCAAAGGGTAGTCGGTCTATTTATCCATCTATGTTATGCAACTACACAAAAGTATGCAATTAGGAAGAACTCAGATTCTTATGCTATGCCCTGTTTATGATGTCAGCCTGTACCCCGGGATCTTGACCCCTGGCAGAGATAGTCCTGTCATAGACAGGAGTTTAGCTGCCTAATAAAAGTTATGTCCTGACCTTAGAATCTTGAACAGGCTGTCTATTAGCCTGATTTGTCCTTTCCTGACACTTTCTTACCTTTGAAGAAAGGACTTTGTCAGAATTCCAGGCACAAATCCTTTCAACATTCTCCCTATAGATGCCCTCATGCAATTTCAAAAAAATAAGTAATGTAATGGATCTGTTTCCTTTAGTGCTCACATATGACTATAGCCATGGTGATGACCCTGTATCAGACTTGGAGAACTAAACTGCGGGAATGTTCACGTAGTTCCTGGGTAATGATGTTCTATATACCTGGAAGTGGTGGGTAGGGGTGAAAGAGTTTGTCAACATGTTGAAAGTGAGTACTAAGGTTTGTGATGCGCACCTGGTGCCATGTCTGGGGTTCACACCGTGGCTAATAATTTGTAGGTTGATGACCAGCCACCTTTAAAGAATTTCCCCAGCAAGAGCATCATGGGACCTTATAGTTCACAGTTGAAGATAAAAGATATCTTTGCACAGACCATGCAAAAGGACAAGAAATTCATTAAGTGTCCTTTCTAGCCTTCACCTGTGTATATTTTTTCCCTGTTGTTCTTGTCCTTTATGCTTTCCTGTAATAAATCTTAACCATGATAATAATAATAATGTTGAGCTATGTAAGTTCTTCCAACAAGTCATCAAAGCAGTAGGTGGGACTGCCAAGACAGCAGTATAGTTTTTTATGCATGCATTTGTTAATGTTTCATTTTAATTCCATGTGACTTGAGTACTTTTAATATTTCAAGACATTTAAAAAACTAAGCATATTGAAGTATATTTCTTTTTGCCCTTTATTGGGACACCAATTTTTATTTCTATTAGCACCATTTTCTTGTTTTAAAATTTATTTTGCTTTTTCCCTACATAAATCTATCTTATCCTATAGCATTTGTTTATAATGAATAAAAATACTTTAAAATACACACAATTTGGGGCACCTGGCTGGCTCAGTAGGTGGAGTGTGTGACTCTTGATCTGAGGGTTGTGAGTTTGAGCCCCACACTGAGGGTAGAAATTACTTAAAAAAAAGAATCTTAAAAAAATTAAAAAATAAAATTTTCCAAGACCATTTTTGGTCTATCAATATGTATGGGAAAATGTTCCCATTAGAATATTAATGGACTAATAACATACTTTATGACTTTCCCTAAGGTACATATAGTAGACACAAGATGTTTAGATCCCTCGGTACATGTTTTTTTTCTGTCTCTGTCTCTTTATTACTGTGTCATGTGGACAAATTATATAGAAAAAAAAATCTACCTCAAAAGCTGTTTGAAGATCAAATTAGACTGTGTATAAAACTCTGCCCAAGGTCCAACATGCATGTAGACATCAAGACAGAATGTTTATAATCTTTGGTGAATAAAAATGTCCTAAATAATTTATGTCTCTTGTTACTATTGTAAATGGATTTTTATTTTATTTTTTTAAGATTTTATTTATTTATTCATAGACACACACACACAGAGAGAAAGAAAGAGAGAGAGAGAGAGGGAGAAAGGCAGAGACACAGGCAGAGGGAGAAGCAGGCTTCATGCAAGGAGCCTGACATGGGACTTGATTCCGGGTCTCCAGGATCACACCCCCGGCTGCAGGCAGCGCCAAGCCACTGGGCCCTGTAAATGGATTTTTAAACTGTATTTTCAATTTTGAAATCTTTGCTCCTACTATATATTTAAAAGTAGGTTTTTATCTGCTAACTTTGTAGTCTGCCTGTGATTTTGCTGAATCCAATGATGAGGTCTAGTAGGTGTTTTTAAATGCCTTAGAAGTTTTCATGTAAGCAAACCTGCAATACAGTGTTGAATAGAAATAGTGAGAATGAGGATCCTCGACTCTCTTCTCATCTTATTGGGAAAAAGTTCAATATTTCACTGTTAAGTGTGGTGTTAACTGTAGATTTTTCTTATGATGGTTTTATCAGATTGAAAAAGCTCCATCTATTCCCATCTGTGCAAAGTTGTTTTCGGGAATAGGTATTGAATTTTGTCAAATGCTTTTTTGCACCTATTAGGAAGATCATATGGTTTTTCTCCTTTATTCTCTTAATAGAGCGAATTACATTGATTGATTTCTTTGCTGCTAATACAGCTTTTCATTCTTTAGATAAAACCTACTGGGCATTACATATCATCCTTTTTATATGTTGCTGCTGAAATTTATATGAAACTGCTTTACTTTTGAATAGAACTACTCCACAAATATATTTACTTTCTGTAAATTATATGTTCATTTCAAAGCTGTATCTGTCATTATTCCTCATGCAATGTCTCTATAGCTTATTTATTCTCTCATGTTTTTCTGCTTAAAGCCCACTGTATTTTTTGGCTAGTTCACATATTGGTTTCTATCAAGTAGCTGAAGATCTTCCTTACATGGATGTGGAAAACTTCATTCTGAAATTGTTTATGTTGTTATAAGCAATGAAATCCATTTCAAGTGCCAAATTATGGACTTGGAGTTTATAAAGATGCCTATTCTGAGAAATGTCACCTGGTAGTATGGAACTTTGAGAGTGGTGTTTACCTTTTTTGTTGGGATTATGATTTATGTGTATACTCCACATTTTTCATTAAAAAATGCATGTTATTTCTTGTCATTTAATATATATAAGTCAATATATACACCTTATTTCCACATTTTGATCAGCTTATTTAGTAAGCCAAAAACCCTTAACTACTCCATTAAAAAAGAACTACTGAAATATTATTTTTATTAAAGATTATAAGATTATATTCCTGCGATTAAAAAGGAGTGAAGGAAATGTATCTACGGGTTCACTATTAGCCATTCTTATTAATGGAGAGGCTGTTCATCAGACATGTATTGGATACACACTACACGCAAGGTACTGTGTGAAGACTTGTATGGGAATAAACATGGAAAAGCTTCACATATTGGTGTTTTTAATACACCTATTTTAAAATTAAACGTTTCAAAACAGTAAAAGCATGACTCATAAACATATACAATGTACATATGTCAGCAACTTCGTTTTACTCATTAATTAATGAAGGAACCAGTAGGTTGTCTTAACTGGTTTAAAGAGCATTTGTGAATTCATTAAGTATAGACAATATATTTGAGATCACTGCATTAGAAACAAAACCAGTTAATGTTCACAGAGGAAATAAAATTTTGAGGCCATCTGTCCTGCCAGAGAGAGATTATTTCATCTTCAAAAAAAAATTTTTTTCTACAAGTTAAACTGTAAATTTCTTAAATCTAGGATCTTCTAGTCAAGGAAGTCAAACAGTAATTCCTGAAAACAATTAGTTCAAAGTGGCAAGGGCTTGCTTAATAACTGGCAGCTTCTCTAATTTTTGCCTCTGCTTCTAACTTTGGACCAACTGCAGAAAGCCAAATCCACATTCCTCCCCATTCATACAGGGTGCCGGCTCTGGCTGGCCCCTCTCTGCTTCCCCACCCCAGTGACCAAGCAGTGTGCCTCTGAAGCCCGGTCTCTTCCCCCTTCTGGAGTTCTTTTAGTCCTATGCCTGCCTTTGAGTATCTGCCCAAATGCAGGTGATGGTGAGGGACTCCTTTACAATCTGCTACAGTCCGAAAACAAAGCTGCTGCTTGTTCTCATTTGGGCGGTCTTTATTTTCATATGTGCATTACAATGGAAATAAAAGACTTTCTAAAACAGCAGCTTTATAGAGGCAGCAAGCGTTTGCCAGGCCCTGTGCTAGGCGGGGAGGTTGCTATTTTACAGACTCCTACTGCTGCTCTCAGAAGGCCTCCTTATGTGAGAAGGAAGTGAGTAAATGTACATTGTTCAACTGTCACAGATAAAACAGCCCGAGGCAGAATTAACAAGTGACATATCTGCTGTCACTTTGATCTCACTGGAGGTTAAGGGTGCTCATCTCAGAGATCTAGGGATAGTGACTTGCAAGGATGCCCACTTTTTGCAGCTTCAGCCAGCTTTCCCAGGGTCCCATATGCAGGCTCTGTAGCAAAGGCTCTCACAGCAAAGACCCTGTGGGTCTCAGCCTGTTCACTTGAAGCTCTCCCCTTTATCCTGAGTGCCTGGCTGAGGCCCCTTTTTCTCAAGGGTGCCTCATAAATGATTGAGCCTATCTGGGGTTAAAAGTTCTCCCTAGAGGCCACTGCAGTTCACGATCATTCAATAAGGCTAATCTACTTGTGAGCCTGAAAGCAAAATTATGTGCACCACAGGCCTCACATTGGACCATTTCAGCTCCGGTCCAACCCAATCAGACCCCAGCCTGGGTGTGAGGCTTAGTGTAAGCAGCTCCATCTGGGGCCACTTGCCTTGTTCCTAACACTACATGTGTGTCTTTGTTTCTTTGTTTTCCAGGAGCACAGCTAATACATAAAGCAGAGCTGTGACCTGGTAACCCATGACCTTGTCTTATTTCTACTGCTAGTGCCAAAGAAATTGAATTGCCCTGCCTTTAACAGCGATATGCTCAGTAGGTTAGCTGTCGTCACCACCAGGGCGTCTCACATGTCCTTGTCAGCAGTTCACTTGGGCGACTGTTGGGGAGCTGTAATTAAAAACAAAATCCCGGTGTTCTCTCCATAGCAGTAGAGGAAGACTGCCTTTGCTACTGAATAAAGGTTTGGGCTGAATGGGACACACATCTGGGGCAGTCTGGGGGAGACTGGGAAGAGAGAAAGTAATACCATCCCCCTAGAACCAAAGAGGTACAACCCAGGTCTCCAAGATGAACGTGACTAGTCCTCAACTATTCTAATATCTGCATTTCTCAGGTCCTTGAGAAAGACATTCCCAGATCATAAAGTTGCCAAAAGACCCATCTAGTGTTCATAAGGACTTATTATATACATTTCAAAGAGAGGAGGGAGTACTTATAAGGATAACTTTCCTAAAGTAAATGCTCTGAGAAATAGGAGCATAGAGCAGCCTCTTCCCCTCCTCTATTTTCCAGAGACAGAATTGTCTCTTTATTTTTACTTGTCCTTATACAAGATGCACCTGAATGTGCCCCCCTAAATAAAGTAGCTTGGAAAACATTTTTTAAAAAATATTCATTTATTTATTCAGAGAGAGAGAGGGAGAGAGAGAGAGAGAGAGAGAGAGAGAGGGAGAGGGAGAAGCAGGCTCCATGCAGGGAGCCTAACATGGGACTCGATCCTGGGACTCCAGGATCACACCCCGGGCTGCAGGCTGCGCTAACCCGCTGCACTACCCCGACTGCTCCGAAAACATTTTAAAAATAGTGTTTTGTTTTGTTTTTTAACAATGGCAATCACTGACATTTGTGAAGGAATTCTAAAATCTTAGTTCTAGAAAATTAGAGAGCTTTTTAAAATGCAGATTCTAGGGTGCCTGGGTGGCTCATTCATTGGAGTATCTGCCTTCGGCTCAGGTCATGATCCCGGCGTCCTGGGACCGAGGCCCTATCCGGGATCCCTGCTCAGCGGTGAACCTGCTTCACCCTCTATCCCTCCCCCTGCTTGTGCATGCTCTCTGTCTCAAATAAATATTTAAAAATATAAATAAATAGAATAAAATACAGATTCTAGGAACCTTGCTCATGGATACTGATTGTAACGTTCTGAGATTCAGTACAAATATCTTATTCCTACCCAACTCTCCCCTGACTGTTCTGAGCCAGGTTATCCCACATCTCCCTTTAAGAAGCACCACCTAGGTTTTCCCTGCACAATGGCTTTCTGGTTTGCTTAGGGTTCTTTGGATCTCCCTCAGGCTACTTGTTTCTCAAAACTAATTATCAATTTGTAATTATGCCTAGAGACATCTTTTTTCTTTTTCGGAAACGAGATATTCCCTGTTCCGTGAGGGAATGATTATCATGACCTCAGTAATTCAGAGCATCTTCTGAGAGTATCAGACCCACACAAAAGGCACTGCTGTGACTGTTTAATTTGAAATATATCCTGGCATACTACTGTGTTCACTACAGAATGAGCAAGTCTCTGACTTTTCTTAGGAATCAGCTCTCAGTTTTTTGTTTGTTTGTCTTTTTCTTTATAGCAGCAAACTAGACCCCTAAGGCATGGCTGTCTTCAACTCCAGTGCTTCAGGCAGTAAGTATGAAAATTACTAACACAATTACAATGATTAAAGTGTTCGTCTAAAAATAGTGACACCTACTTATAATCAACATGACAATGGCTTTTCTAGTTATTTGAGTTGTGCAGCAGAGGCTTTAAAATGAGCATAACCTGTGTTGAATAATTTGTTAAAATATTTAATAAGAGAGCTAAAATAAAATACAAATATTTAAGGTAAGGAGGCAACACTTTAACTCATTCGTTCAGAAAAAAAAGTAAGGATATGGTCCTTGTTAAAAATATGTGTTTTTGCTTGTTAGAATATCATTAAAATCTTGAGGGGAAAAAGGCCTTTAATCATTCACTTAAAAAAAAAAAAAACTGTGGTGGTGATTCATCACAGAATTTACTGGGATAGAGAAATACTTCTGCAAGGCATGTTTAGGGAAATAAGAATTTTGATTGATTTTGTTAGGACAGAAGCCCACAGTTTCATGAAGACCTGATTCAGTTCCTACAGGCTATGGTTGTTTTTGGTCGGCCAAGATCATCCTCTGTTTTGGATTCCCAAGGCCAGGTGCCTGCCTGCCCCCACCGCCCTAAGCACAAAACCAGAAATAGACTGTGGCACCCCATTACTTCCTACCTGTCTTTAAGCTCTTCAGCTCTGCAGCCAGAAGCTCATTTCCACTTCCCACCCTGCCCCTAAAAAGCCATTGGTTTCCTTTTATGTAGCTCTTTCTCTACTTTTTTCTCTTTAGCCAGATTTAGAGAATTTAGTTTTCTTTGTACTAAATATTCTCTTCATTTCCTGCCACCTTGTCTTTGGTTTTGTTTTCAATGGCACTTCCTCCTGGAAGCCCCTCACGCTTTCTTCATGTAGTTCCTTCTCCAGCTGTGTGTAAATTCCAGCTGTCTTTCAAGACCAGGAAAATGCCGCCTATTCCTGGATGCTGTTTACCTCCACAGCAGAAACCATGATCTCTGAATGATGCAGCCATAATGACTGAGTTCATGTCATCTCTGCCCTTGGCCATCCAGCATGTGTTTGCCGGATGCCTCTGCGCCCAGAAGCATTTCACCTACCAGGAGCCAGGGTCAAAGAGGTTTGGATCCCTGACCTCATGGAAGACAGTTCCCACTGGTCATCCATAGACCTGAGGATGGTCGTCTCTTCTCCAGCTTTGCTCTTCAGAGGCGGGGATAATGTCTTATTCATCTTTGTATCCTGACAGCCCTTTGCACAATATCTGGCATCTAGTAGGTAAGTGACCCATAAAACGATCTTACTGTGGAGAAGAGATGCTGCATTCCAGGAAGGCTACCTCTGGAAGTGCAGGTGGCCCCTGATTGACCGGCTGGTACTTTATCTCTCTGGTAAGGTCTCTTCTTGCTCTTTAGCCTGAACTCAGCCTCTGCTATCAGAGGTTTATGAGTTACTGTAAAATCACTGGGGAATCTTGGAGAGCTGTTGGTGAGGGCTGTGTGCTTCGAGAAGGTCTAGGGGATGCTGGTGATCCAGTACTTACCGGGAATAGATGTCTCACTGCAGCCAATATACATTTTCTGAGCTACTAATCTGAACACTCCATGCTCATATTTACAACTGTTTACAGACAATATTTCTTAGGATAAAACATAAACCAATTAATATCCTGACCAGGACATGCATTAAATAAACTGCTGATTTTTTTCCATTTCCTTCCTCTGGCTGTTTGCCTGGTTAGCTTTGATGGTGCTTCTGGTCTCTCCCCCAATCACATCGCTGTCTCCTCAGTGAACCCTCCTTTGCCTACTCTTAGCCATGCAGTCAGAGAGAAATTGCACATGACTGTCAAGTCAGTGTGCATCTCTGTGTCCCCTACCCACAGTGATCATGTTAGGGCTAGTGGGCAAGTTACAGAGGCCTCACTGAATCCACATAGTCTCCGGTCTTCTTGCTGTCATGATTGGTTCAGAAGGAAAGGTGATCCTAGGACCTGAACTGGTTCCATCAGCAGAAACCTCATGAGTTCTCCTGGAAATACTGAGACACTAAAGCTCTTTTGCCTTTTCAGCATGAGATTTCTGTAGCTACAAGGTAAAGCCTGGAGCCCCGGGCTGGTGAGGGTTGGGCAGGGAGAGACCATGTGTGGATCCTGGATGGTGAGCAGACTAGAGCTGGTCCAGATGACTTAGGACCAAGGATGCTGTTCCCCAGGATGCAGCCTTGGCTGGGGATTGTCTAGCCCACGGACATTTAAGTCAGCACTTTAGACTTTGACATTTTCATAGGCAACATACAATCGGTAGACAGATGCTAAAGAATGCCAACGGCTTTTTAATGTAATAGCTTTATTAGAATATAATTCACGTAATATACAACGTATTTAAAGTGTACAGTTGAGTTACTTAACAGTTACAGGATTTTACAGCAATAATTACTATCAGTTTCAGGGCATTTTCATTGCCCCACAAAGAAAGCCTATTCCCGTGAACAGACTCTGCTCATTTACTTCCCAACCCTCCTGCTGTAGGTGACCACCAATCTCTTTTTTATCTTTGTAATTCATCTATTCTCACTACTGTACATAAATTTTACATATATTATACGTAATAAGTGGTATTTTGTAACTGCCTTATTTTGTGTAACATGTTTTCAAGAATCACTGCTGTAGTGGGTATCAGTATTTTATTCCTTTCTATAGATAAATACAATAGCACTGTATGGGTAGACAACATTTCATGTATCCATTGACATTTGGGTTGTTTCCATTCTTTGGCTAGTGTGAATAATTCTGCAATGGACAGTCATGTGTAAGTTTTTTGTGCAGACCTCTGATTTTGGTTGTATTGATTATGTACCTAGAAATAGAATCAGTGGGTTATATGGCAACTCTGTTTCACTTTTTATGAGACTACCAAAGTGTTTCCAAAGTGGCTGCACCATTTTATATTCCTACCAACAATGTAGGAGGGTTCTCATTTTCTCCACATTTCTCTGATTTCTTGCTAACAGTTGCTAATGTCTTTTTTTTTCTTTTCTAAATTATAGCCATTCTGTTGGGATGAACTGATATTCATTATGGTTTTGAATGGCATTTCCTTCATGGCTAATGATGTTGAATGTCACTTCATGTAGTTTTTAAACATTTGTGTAACTTCTTTGGAGACATGTCTTTTCATATCATTTGTCTATTTTCATTTCTGTCTTTTTATCATTAAGTGGTAAATGTTCTTTTTATATTCTGAATACAAGTCCCTCATAATAAATATGTTTTGCAAATGTTTCATACCGTTCTGTGGGCTGTGTTTTCATTTTCTTGATGGTATTCTTTGAAGTGCAAAAGCTTTTAATTTTAATGAAGTCCAATTTATATATATTTAGTTGTTGTTCTTGTGTATTTGGTGGCACATCTAAAAAGATTTGACCAACCCAAGGTAACAAAGATTTATTCTTATATTTTATTCTGAGAGTTTATAATTTTGACTCTTATAATCAGGTCTGTGATCCATTTTTTAAAAAGATTTTATTTTATTTATTCATGAGAGACACAGAGAGAAAGAGAGAGGCAGAGACACAGGCAGAGGGAGAAGCAGGCTCCACACAGGGAGCCCGATGTGGGACTCGATCCCGGGACTCCAGGATCACGCCCTGAGCCGAAGGCAGGGGCCAGACCGCTGAGCCACCCAGGGATCTCCTCTGTGATCCATTTTAAGTGAACTTTTGTGTGTGGTGTAAAGAAGGGGAACTGCTGCATACTGTGCATGTGGATATCCACTTGCCCTACCACTATTGGTTGGAAGTGCCGTTCTTACTCCACTAGATTGTTCTGTCATTTAAAAAAAAAAAAAATCATAAATACAAGGATTTGTTTTCAGAAACACAATTCTAGATATGTCTAACCTATGTCAGTATCACATCATATTGATTATTGTAGTTTTGTAGTAGGTTTTGAAATTGAAAAGTATGAGACAACCATCTTTGTTCTTTTTAAGATTTTTTATATCCAGATTTTGGATATTCTGGATCTCTTACATTTTCATATGAATTTTAGGAATACATTGTCTATTTCTGCAATAATGCCACTTGAGATGTTGAAAGAGATTGGGAAGAATCTGTAGATAATTTTGGGAATATTGCCATGTTAATGGTGTTAGTTCCTCTCATTCATGAGTACAGGTTGTTTTTCCATTTATTGGTCTTCTATAACTTTTTTCCAAAATAGTTTATAAGTTTCACACCACCTTTATATAAAACTTAACACTAGGCATATTAACTTTTTAAAGATTCATTTATTCATGAGAGACAGAGAGAGAGGCAGAGACATAGGCAGAGGGAGAAGCAGGCTTCTTACTGGGAGCTCAATATAGGACTGGATCCCAGATCCTGGGATCATGCCCTGAGAAGATGCTCAACCGCTGAGCCACTCAGGCATCCCAAGCACTAAGCAGATTAATTTTGATGTCATTGTAAATGGAATTGTTAGGCTTTGAGTGAGATTATAAAGGATTCGTATTTTTCCCTATATTGCTTGGTAGAATGTACCAGTTAAGTCAGCTGAGCCTGGGCTTTTCTTAGTGGGAAGTTGTGAAATTATAAAGTCCATCTCTTTAGTTTTTGTAGCTCTGTTAGGCTTTTCTTTTTATATTGAATCAGTTTCAGTAGTTTGTATCTTTGCCAAAGCCTGTCCATTTCACCTAAATAATTTTTTGTTGGCATATGGTTACTCAGTGTTTCCTTAACATCCTTCTTAATTTTGTAAGGTCTATAATGTTCCTTTATTCAGTCATGATTTTAGTAATTTGAATCTCCTCTTTGTCAACCTAGCTAGGAGAATGTCAGTTTTGTTGATCTTTTCAAAGAACTAATTTTTTACTTCTTGACTTTATCTATTGTTTTCCTTTTGTCTATTTCATTAATTTTGACTCTCATATATTTCTTTGCTTCTGGTAACTTTGGATTCTGTTTGCTCATTTTTATAATACCTTAATATGGAAGGTAGGTTTTTTATTTGATATCTTTTTTTAAAATTCTTTCAACCCTAGAAGCTTTGATATGTTGTAGCTTGCATTTTCATCTACCTCAAAATATTTTCTAATTTCCCTTGTAGATTTCTTCTGTAATCCATTGATTATTTAAGAGTATGTTTTTTTTTTTTTTTTATGATAGTCACAGAGAGAGAGAGAGAGAGAGAGGCAGAGACACAGGTGGAGGGAGAAGCAGGCTCCATGCACCGGGAGCCCGACGTGGGATTCGATCCCGGGTCTCCAGGATCGCGCCCTGGGCCAAAGGCAGGCGCCAAACCGCTGCGCCACCCAGGGATCCCAAGAGTATGTTTTTAATTTCCAAATATTTGTGAAATTTCTTTTTGCTCTTGATTTTCAATTTCATTCTACTGTGATCAGAGAAAATATTTTGTTTGATGTCAGTCTTTTTAAAGTTATGGAGATTTGTCTTATGGTGTGACTTCTATTCATTTGTTTCATGTGCTCTTGAGAAAAATTATATTCTGCTGTTGTTGGGTGAAGTGTTTTATAGATATCTATTGGGTCTGGTTGACTTACAATGTCATTCAAGTGTTCTGTTTCTTTGCTAACTTTCTCTTTAGTTTTATCCATTCCTGAAATTACCATTGAAGTCTCCAACTATTATTGTTAAATTGAGTGTCTTTTTTCAAAATCTGTCAGATTTTGCTTCTTTTATTTTGGGCTCTGTTATTAAGAGCATATATGTTTAATTGTTATGTATTTTTGATGGACTGATCATTTTATCATCAGAAAACATCCCTTTTGTCTATAGTAAACTTTGTCTCTTAAAGTGTATCTTGTCTAATGTTAGCAAGATAGCAATGTTAGACACTCCATCTTTCTTATGCTTGTTGGCATAGCATGTCCTTTTCTCTCCTTTTAATTTCAAAATATTTATATGTTTGAATTTAAAGTATATCCTTCATAGACATCATATATTTGGATCTTGTTTTTTTTTTATCCAGTCTGACAATCTCTGCCTTTTGAATGGATTATTTAATCCACTGATATTTGACATTATTATCGATATATTTGAGTTTATGTATGCCATTTTGCCTTTTGTTTTCTATGTTTCTACTTTAAAATACATAGAATTCTCTTTATTCATTTTTTTCTTTATTCATTTTTTACTTTCTTTTATTAAATGAATAGTTTCTAGTTTTAATTTCTGTAATGATTTTTCACACTTTTAGTTATTTTCTTAATGGTGGCCCTACGGCTTACCTTTTGTACCTTAACTTATCAGAATCTTCGTTAGATTTATACTCAACTCCAGTTAGATAGAAATATCAATTCTGTAGAGCTCTATTTACTCTTCCCCCTTTTGTGCCATTATTGTTATACATTTTATATTTCTATTGTTATAATTCCGATAGTATAATTATAAACACATTGTGATTTATAGTTGCTTTATAACACGGTTAATAGAAGAAAGAAGGTATATATTTTAAAATCTTTTATAATGAAATAATTACCTTTATCAAATCTCTTTTCCTGTGGGTTTAAAACAATTTCTGGTGTTTCTTGTTTTTAGTATGAAAGAATGCTTTGTTTTTCTCATAAAGTGACTGCTACTAACAAATTTGCCTACCTATTGTTCATGGTTCATTTGTTTTTATCAGTTTTATTAGTTGTGTTTGTTTCATGAGACAGGATACACAGAGCTCCTTACACCACCATTCCCCAATGGTGCATTTTTAGCATCTATATTTATTTATATATTCCTGAATGCAAATATGAGATGTCCGAGTCAAAGGATATTATTATTACTCACACCAATAACCATGTAATTTCTGCACATCTCACTTCTGTACACCTCAGGGAAATGCAATGAGAGCCAAATGGTCAGGCCTGCACATATAGGGATTGTTCTACTGGAGAAGACCACCACAATTATGATTTTGTGAATTTATGTAAGATGGCTTGCATGGTAGTCCTCCTTTCCTGAGAGAATAGAAAACTAGTCTTCCTAAAGAAAAACGTCTCCATAGAAAGTAAAAAGTAAAGTCCCTTGGTTCTGGCCCTTTGGAATGAAAATAAATCTCTTTATTAGGGTTGATTAGACACCTCTCTGGTTTACAACTTTTGAAATGTTCCTGCTGTCCTGGGCGTCATCCTCTTTTGAAAAGTAAGTGAACACTTCACAGGTAGATTTCTCTGGAGTTCTCTGTCTCTCTCTCTCTCTGTGTCTCTATTCAGTCATCTTTTAATATTTGATGCTTGTCTTTCAAGGCAAGTTTCAGCTTTTATTTCTCAAAAATCATCACCATGTGAAAATCTGAAGGTTTCTAATAGCCAGTAATGATGGGAGAACAGAGGACTAACTGAGGACAAAGCACATTGACAAGTCCTTGAAATAGGGAGTGTGAAATTCCTCTACAGACTCAACTGCCTCGATGTTCATGCTTTGCTAAGGGCAGAAGGTAATCTTAGCCTGACCCCAGGATCCTCTAAGTATACTTTACCATATAAAAATTCCTTTACAAATTTCCTTTATTTCTATCCCCCAAGATACATGTTGGAAATCATCCTCCAAGCACATGGCCCACAGATGTATATCTGAAGGGTCTCATGACTCAAATTTTATTAGACAGTAATAAGTGATCTTTTCCCCAACAATACTAGCACACTCAAGGTCCTGGGAACTGGCTTCCAAAATTCCTTAGAGAGTAAGTACAGTATCCTCAAACCCTTCCCAACTCCCAGATATATAATCAGCCACCCCTCACAGGCCCAGGGCAGCAGCTCTTCCTGCCCATGGGTCTTGTCCCTGTACTTTAATAAAACCACCATTTTGCACCAAAGACCTCTCAAGAATTATTTCTTGGTTGTCGGGTCCAGACCTCACCCACCAAAACTCACCTATATTCCAAAACTTCATCAGTAACATGTTAATTTACTGGTTGTTGATGTTCCTTGTGGCCAGAAATACACTAGGACAAAATCAGGACACATTTGTCTTTTAAAAAAAGTTTTGGTTGTATTTTCTGGTTCTTGGCAGCTAGGAACTGTAACTCAGGATAGCGTTACCATTGCCACTTCACACTCTATAACAAACATTGTCTTGGGAAATTCACAACCTCTCTGGAGCTCAGTGTCTTGCCTTGGGATTAGATGGCTGTCTGGATGATCAGGATCCCCTCTAGCTAAAATTCTCAGAATTATTAAATGTAAGAGCAGGCTCATTTAAAACAAACAAAATAAAACAAAACAAAAAGCTTATCTGCCACTGCTAGTATCACTGTGCAGAACAAAAATACACTTTAAGTTTCAAGTATGCTAAATTCAATCTTTTGTAACACATTTCACAGTTTATTTATAGTATCTCATTTAATAATTGAGCTCTATGACATGATAATGTGAATAAAAATAAAATCTCTGGACGATTTTAGAATATCTTCTTTTTTTAAAGATTTTTTATTTATTTATTCATGAGAGAGAGACGGAGAGAGAGAGGCAGAGACACAGGCAGAGGGAGAAGCAGGCCCCTGTTGGACCCTGGCTCACGGGTGCCAATGTGTCCCGGTGGACGCCCCAGAGACTCAGACCCCAGACAGGCAGATGCAATTAGCAAGAGGGTTTATTGAACATTTGCGCAAATGGGCTCTCCGCCTCCGAGGAGGAAGAGAGCCCCGATTAGCAATTACAGGTATCTTTTAAAGGTAAAAGAAACCCCCCCCCCCCCCCTGCTTAAAGACAAAAGAACCGCGGGAGTCGCATAGGGAGTCGCATAGCATTCAGGTTACCAATTTCTCAGAAGGTCAACATGAACCTATTCAGGGACATTCCAATCAGGGTGTGGGGGGAAATGGTTTTCTTATCACAAACAGAATGCTTTTTGTTGCTAAAACTTCAGGAAGGCACCTGGATGGGCTGCCTCTGGATTATCTGGATTAGGGCTGATCCTACTTATGGGGGGGGGGGGTGGGGGGGGGTGGGGGGGGGTTGTTCTTCATTCCCTCCTCTTTGTTTGGGCTGATTTTAACCTTAAAATCTTAGGGAACATTTATTTTTTCAGTTTGGAGGGCCCGACATTGTTAATACCAGAGCTTGGGTAATAGACAATCTTTCTCGGACGAACTGGAGCAGCCGGTTGAGGATGCAGGGGCCGAAAGTTAGCAGCAGGAGCAGGATAACTAGAGGGCCCATAACGGTAGAGATTAGGGTGGTCATCCAGGGAGACTGGTTAAACCAGCCTTCAAACCAGCCCTGCTGGGCCTCCGGGTCCCTTTGTCTTTTATTTAGCCTATCCCTGAGTTTGGCCATGGAGTCTCTAATGACTCCAGAGTGGTCTGCATAGAAACAGCCTTCTCCTAGGGCCGCACACAGCCCTCCCTCTTTCAGGAATAGTAAATCCAAGCCTCTCCTGTTTTGAAGTGCTACTTCTGAAAGTGAGGTGAGGGACTGTTCTAACTTAGAAACGGACTGCTCTAGTGCCCGTAGATCCTCATCTACAGCTGCCTGGAGTTCTAAATAACATCGTGAGCCCTGGATCAGAGCAGCTGCGCCAGTACCCACCCCAGTAGCGACCCCTAGTCCCAACATAATGGCTAAGGTTAGGGAGACAGGTTCGCGCCAAAAACGGGTGGGATGTTCATCATACTGATTTTCTAGAGTTTCAGCAGGGTGATAGAACACCCTGGGTATGGTCTGCACCATGACACAGAAGTCGTTTGAGCTATTTAGAACTTTAGCTGACACACAGGGGTGAGGCCTTTGTTGCATGCCCACCAAGTTCCTGGCTGGGGCACCAGGTAAGAGTCAGTCCCTAAAATCGGGGCGGTAGTATTGCAGAGTTCCTGGTAACCCCGGGTGAGTATAGTTAGCCTTGACAGTGATGTAATCCCAGGAGGAGGAGGGCCTCCCATCCTGTGTCTCCCGTAGTCTCGCACCCCCAATTTTTACAATAGAAGTGTTCCCCCCTCCAAGGTGGGATTTAGCCTGCGATCTCTGTAGTACCCGGGACAGACATAAAAGGGAAGAGTGCTTAGCATGGCTCTTCTGTCAGGCGTGCCACATCCTCCCCATGGGTCTAATCCCAGTCGCCCTGGAGGGCTTTCTCGGTTGGGGGCCCTAGAGGTGTCGAAGTATCCCTCTAGGTCCCATGGGCTGGGGGCCCCTATGGTTAGCTTACATAAGTCAGGATATAGGTTAGGCCACCAGGTTCCCACGGGAGCAGTCTTAGTTATGGACCAGACCTCGTCACCCCCAGACGTTAGTACCTGCCAGGTTAACCTTTTGGGGGCATGAGGGTTACCTTTGGCGGGGGTGAAGAGCGCTAGGAGAGGTAGGAATATAACAACTCTCATTGAACAATTTTTGAAAGTCTTATCTTGAGCGGGTTTTGGGTGTGGTGAAGCTTCCATTGGCGTGGCTCGCCCGGTCCGTCCTGGCTGGCGTCAGAGGTGCTCCTTGATGGGGCGCGCTTGACGTGTGAGGCGTGGACCCAAGCAGCAATGCCGTCTACCTTTAAGGCGGTTGGGGTGGTTAGTAGTACGGTGTATGGGCCCTTCCAGCGGGGCTCAAGGGTCCTGGACTGATGTCTCCTGAGGTAGACGGAGTCACCGATCTGGAACAGGTTGTGTCTCCGGGGCAGTAAACAGCCGCAAGGGGTTTCCAGATCCGGCGCTGGATAATCTGGAGCGCCTTTAGCCTGTCCTGTAAACGGGGAGTGTTAGCAAGAGGGTCAATAGCAGAATCTAGTAAGTCCGTCACTGGTGGGAGACCTCCATAGAGAATCTCGTAAGGAGTTAGCCCATGGCGCGCGGGAGTGTTCCGGACTCGGAACAGAACCATAGGGAGGAGTTGGACCCAGTCTCTAGTGCCAGTCTCCAATGTCAATTTGGTTAGGGCCTCTTTAATTGTTCTATTCATTCTTTCTACCTGTCCTGAGCTCTGGGGTCTGTATGCACAATGTAATTTCCAATTTATCCCCAGTAATCTGGCCACCAACTGACTTACCTGGGAGACGAAGGCGGGGCCGTTGTCCGACCCTATTACCTTGGGCAGTCCAAACCAGGGGAAAATTTCTTCTAGGATTTTCTTGACAACCACCTGGGCAGTTTCTCATTTGGTGGGGAAGGCTTCTGTCCATCCTCCTGTGGGCCTAGTGCAGCGGCTCGTGCTGTTTCATCGGCCATCCTGTTCCCCTCTGCTACTGGGTCGTTGCCTCGCTGATGCCCCGGACAGTGAATTATCTACCACGGCCACCCCGGCTTTACGCTCACCATTTCGTAGAAAGCTACTCCCCTCGGTGTACCAGGTTGCTTCAGCATCTGGCAAAGGCTGGTCCGTCAAGTCCCCTCTGGTGCCATGGACCTCTGCTAGGATCTGGTGGCAATCATGCATTACCAGGGAGGGGGACTTGGTTTCTGGAAGCAAGGTGGCCGGGTTTTGGGATGTAGCTGTTCCGAACCGTATCCGCTCGGAATTCAGTAACATGGCCTGATAATGGGTGACCTGGCGTTTGAGAGCCATCGATCAGGGGGCTGGCGGATGACTGTCTCTATGGCATGGGGGGGCCACCACAGTGAGGGGTTGGCTGAAGGCCAACTTATCTGAATCTTTTACCAGGACTGCCACAGCCGCTATTTTTCGGAGACATGGGGGCCATCCTGAAGCCACGCTGTCTAATTTTTTGAAAAGTATTTTCCAGGGTCCCAGTTTCTGAGTTAGGACCCCTTTGGCTATTCCTCAGCGTTCATCAGCATATAGCGCAAATGGCTTGGTTACATCTGGGAAGCTCCGGGCAGGGGCGGTCAATAAGGCCCTTTTTATTTTGTCAAAAGTCAATTGTTGCTCCTTTCCCCAGTGGTAGGGGGTGTTGGATTTCGTGAGAGGATATAGGGGAGCCGCCAGCTCTGCAAACCCGGGTCCCCAGAGGCGGCAGAACCCGGCACTGCCAAGGAACTCTCGTAGCCCTCTGGCATTAGTGGGTGCTGGGATCAGGGCTACAGCCTTTTTGCGGCCCTCCGTCAGCCACCTCTGGCCTCCTTCCAGGAGATATCCCAGATAGGTCACTCGTCTCTGGCCTATTTGGGCCTTTTTGGCGGAGGCCCTATACCCCAGTCCTCCCAGTATCTCGAGCAGGGCCCCCGTACCTTTTACACAATCCTGTTCTGTCTTAGCCGCTATGAGCAAATCATCCACGTACTGCAGGAGAACGAGGTCCGGATGGCCAACTCCGAATTCTGCCAAGTCCTGATGCAAGGCTCCGTTGAACAAGGTGGGGGAGGTTTTGAATCCCTGTGGTAGCCTTGTCCAAGTGAGTTGTCCTGAGAATCCCCGTCTCAGGATCTTTCCATTCAACGGCAAAAGTAGGCTGGCTTTGAGAGCTTAACTTTAGGCAAAAGAATGCATCTTTAGATAGAGCTCAAGGGTCCTTCTGCCTCAGTTAAAACTGAATGTTGAGCTCCCGTATTAACCAGGAAGGTCACTGGTTGACTCCCCCACTTTAAGGGTTATCTGAGGCTGGGGGGGGGCTCCTGGCCCTGACACCCCTAATCTTCATCCTCTAGGGACAGAACGGGAATGGGCTTCTTCTTAGGTCCCTGGGTTTGGCCCTTTTTTTGGACAATCTTTAACCCAATGTCTTTTTTCCTTGCAGTAGGCACACTGGTCTCGTTCAACCCGTGGTTTTCTTTTGTCTCCCAGGTCCTTACTCTGTCCTGACTTACTCTGCCCTGAGCCCTGTACTATGGTGGCCAGTATCCCAGTCAGTTCTTTACTGCGTTTCCTTTATCTCTTTCTCTTTAAGTATACATACGGTAGCCCTCCATTAATCTTTCCAGAAAACCTGCCGGCGTCTCATCTTTCCCCTGCACTATATAGCACGTACCTTTGCCAAATTGGTGGGGCGTCGCCCTGCCCCTTTGAGACCCGCTAGGAGTACCTGGCGATAGAGACGGAGCCGCTCCCTCCCAGCAGCAGTGTCGTAGTCCCAGGTCGGGCGAACCAAGGGGAAAACATCCTCGATTTCATTAGGCAGCTGGGGCGGCCTCCCATCCGCCCCGGGGACGTTTTTCTGTAGATGCGCTGTCCCTCCTCTGCAGGAGCTGATCAGGGTGCCCATGGGGTCCTGGCTGAGAGACCGGGGCCTTCACCTGCAAGATAATGTCAATATTAAAAGTTCCATTCCTGGGCCACCCGACGTTGAGAGTCGGCCACTCTGAGGAGCAGAGGGTGACCCATTTTTGTCTTCTGACTTTGACCGAAAGGTTGTGTGCCCGGCCGGCGACTTCTTTCCAGTGATCTAGAGCGAGGCTTAAAGGGGTGGTTACAGTTTGCCCCGCGGGTGTAGAAAAGAGGTGAGCGGGGAGGAGGAGGACAGGAAAGGAAGACACAGAACAGACAGACGCACACAGATGACAGGATCGGCGCAGCAGATTCAGATGGGAGCGGTCGCCAACAACGACCGTCCCCGAAGAGGAGGGAGTGCCGGGCTCCGTTCCTCTTCCAGACCACTCAGGAGTCCGACTCCGGAGGGGGACCAGGGGTCTCAGGGCACGTCTGCCTCCCCCGCTGGTCCAAATACAGAGTACAGCGTCCTGCAGGCACAATACAGACCCGGCACAATACGGACCCGGCCAGTCAGACAAACGGACCAGACAGATATGACATTTAGCGAGCTCGGTCTTACCTCCTACCGGTCTTAGGATTGAGCCTGGGGCGTCTCGGATCCCGGACGAGCCCCCAAATGTTGGACCCTGGCTCATGGGTGCCAACGTGTCCTGGTGGATGCCCCAGAGACTCAGACCCCAGACAGGCAGATGCAACTAGCAAGAGGGTTTATTGAACGTTTGCGCAAACGGGCTCTCCGCCTCCGAGGAGGAAGAGAGCCCCGATTAGCAATTACAGGCATCTTTTAAAGGTAAAAGAAAAAAACCGCTTAAAGACAAAAGAACCGCGGGAATCGCATAGCATTCAGGTAATCGATTTCTCAGGTCAACATGAACCTATTCAGGGACATTCCAGTCAGGGTGTGGGGGGAAATGGTTTTCTTATCACAAACAGAATGCTTTTGATTGCTGAAACTTCGGGAAGGCACCTGGATGGGCTGCCTCTGGATTAGGGCTGATCCTACTTACAGGGCGGGGGTGGGGGTGGGGTGGGGGGGGTGGGGGTTCTTCACTTTCCAAGATAAATTTACACAGTTGTCAGGTGGCAGAGATCTCCTTCTGCATGTACTGGGTTTTATTTTATTATGTCTAAAAGATTTTGTTTATTTATTCATGAGAGGACACAGAGAGAGAGAGAGAGGCAGAGACATCGGCAGAGGGAGATGCAGGCTCCATGCTGGGAGCCCAAAAGGGACTTGATCCAAGGACTCCAGGATCATGCCCCTGGCTGAAAGCAGGTGCTAAACCACAGAACCACCCAGTGATCCCATCATGCACTTTTAATTACTTTTAACTTGAAATAATCTCTGTGCCATAGTGTCACATTTTGCATTGCCTCATTCTGACCCCTCCACAGAAATGGTTAAGAAAAGCATGAATGCTATAATAAATATTGAATTTTTCTTTCAGAAAAAGCTGACCTTTGTTTGTGTAAATGGACATGAGATGAAGTCTCGGAGTGATTTTGGAAGGCAGAAGAAACATGACAGTTTGTAATCTTCTGCAACGTAAAACTGGAGAAATGCTTTTTCTTTGCCTGTGAGATGTAGGTCCTGCAAGGCATATGTTTATGATAGATACCTGTTTCATGAATATGTAAATTTAGTACAATGTATGACCACCTACAGTTAATGTCTGTATCACTTCTGGAACTTGCTTTGCTTTTTTTAATCTTAACTCGGGCTTTGCTCCACAGCTGAACACTTTGGAAATTTTATTGATTTTGAAATCACCATTTCTAGTACTAATAGCAGCTGCTTCTGCAGGATTTGACAATTTCTGTTTAAAAATCCTAGTGTATAAAAAAATTTTCCTAGTTTATGGATAGAGCTTCATGTCTGATTGTGAAAAAAAGATGTTCCTGATTTTTTAAATGCTTGGTCTTCAATACATTCCTTCCATGATTTCTATTTCTTTAGTTCTTGTTCTTACTGACTTTACAGTGCTTCACATTGTTCCAACCATAGATATTTCTTTGCTTTCAGGGCATTGTCTATGATGGTCTCCAATGTGGATTCCTTTATGCTTGTTTCTTGAGAATTGGCATTAAAACGTGTTATCATTTCAAGTTTCTGCTCAATGCTTAAAGCTTTCTTTCTTCGTGTTCTGCTTCATTTTCCATCCAGAACACTTGGCTATGTTTTGGATGTTGAATGAGTATACATGGATGCAAAATAATAGCAAAACACAATCTTTTAGGATACCAGGTACAATAAACAGTAAACTGATAGAAGAAATATTTGAGGTATGTGCATATGTATATATTTTGTGTATGCTTGTGTGGCTCAGTTCAGTTTTCTGTGTTCACCTAGTATTTCTTACAGATGAAACCACATGTGAGCAAACAAAATAATCATTGTTTCAAATTGTTTTCTAGTAAATGAATTGCATTGGAACAATCTTGTATTTTCAAAAGAAGTGTGATAGCAGAACTGACTATTTGTAACCCAAAGTACTTTCATTAAGATACCTACATCAGTCTATTTTTATGGGCAAAATATATCATATGGTTTTAAAATTTTGATTATATTTATAAAAGTTAGGGGATCCCTGGGTGGCTTAGCAGTTTAGCACCTGCCTTCAGCTTGGGGCATGATCCTGGAGCCCCAGGATCGAGTCCCACGTCGGGCTCCCTGCATGGAGCCTGCTTCTCCCTCTGCCTGTGTCTCTGCCTCTCTCTCTCTCTCTCTCTGTGTATGTGTCTCCCATGAATAAATAAATAAATAAAATCTTTAAAAATAAAAGTTAAATAGACAACTGTAAGAATACAAATTGTCTGAATTTTGTTTTGAGGAGTTTTAGAATATACAGTGTTAAAATAGGTAATTATCCTATAGACAGAAACATGTTTGGTTTTGTGGATAAGAGTCCAGACTCTAGAGATAGCCTTCTGTAGTTGTATTGGCATATTAACATGTAACCTTAGGTAAGTTACAATAAATGATTGCTGTTACTATCTTTAGAGTAATCACTAACTCTTTCAACTGACTTAATGGATAAAATCAGTGTCTAGAAGTATTCATTTTCTTTTATGTAATTGAAAATTGATCGGAGAGATCATCTTTACAAAACAAAATATAATACACAATAAATGCAACATGAATGCAAAGAAAATCTTGCTTACTTTTAAGTTTACCCCTGCCTTGTATTGTCTCCTCCCAAGTTCATCACATTGAAATACACCAGGAAAAGAAAATAGAAGAAAACTGATGATAAATACCAAGACTAAATCCAATGAAAAGGATGTCTTTTGGTATTGGAACAGACGTGGGCTTGGCAAACTTTCCCCTTAATGGGACAGATATCAAATATTTAAGACTTTGCTGGCCAGGGAGTGTCTCTCTTGTTAATACTTAACTCTGCTACTGTAGCTGAAAAGCAGCATAGGCACTACAGATACAAATGGCCATGGCTATGAATTTGTCACCCCAAAATTTGCTTTGGCAGAAGGATTATTTTAGGCTGTTGTTTCTTTAAAGAACAATAGACACGAGAGAAGCTCTGAAGAGAGAGTAGAATTTAGTCTTTTGTAAAAGACATTGCCTTTATAAGGAAAATCTCCATTTCTTAGGGTGTCTTAAGAGTGGGTGACTCTAAACATGTAGAAACTTAAATCTGGATAACAATCTTACTCTTGTTTACCATGCTTTTTTTCTGGTCATATCCCATAACTGACTTCTTGCCCTCAGCATCTTTCATCTTTAGCTGAAGATGATATTGCAGGTAATGACTTCAGTCTTTTTGGGAAGTAATTCAGTATTCCTGGGCCTTTCCCATGTATACAAGAGTGATTCATGTTATTAAACTTTTAAATTTTTTCCTCTTTTAATCTGTCTCATATCAGTTTGATTCTTAGACCACCCAGAGGAACCTGAATGAGTGAATAAAAATGTTTTCCCCCAAAGGGAAAACTCTTTTTTCCCCCCAAAAAAACAGCTGTATTCCAATAAAATTCTGTTTTAAAAAAAAGATAGGGATCCAGATTTAGCCCAATGGTCATAGTGTGATTCCCTTGGAATAAATCACTTAAATTTAAAAATTGATTTTTAGAATACCTATACTTCTATTATGAAGCTAATCTGTATCGAGTATAGTGTATCTGTGTACCAGAGATGAAAAAAATAGCTATATCTTAACAGACCAGTATCCATAATTAGCAAGTTACCTAGATCAATTCAATACATCCAGAAGAAATTCTGCTCTTGTGGCACTCAGAATCACTAAATTTGATTCTTTCAGCCAAACCAGATTGGAGCCATATCTCCACAGTAGCTAATTTAATTGGTTTGAGGATGCAGTTCAAGTATACATATATTTTTTTTCCTAAGGTTTTATTTATTTATTCATGAGAGACATGCAGAGAGAGAGGCAGAGACATAAGCAGAGGGTGAAGCAAGCTTCCTGTGGGGAGCCCGATATGGGACTCGATTCCAGGACCCCAGGATCATGCCCTGAGCCGAAGGCAGACGCTCAACCACTGAGCCACCCAGATGTCCCTGATTATCTATATTAAAAAAAAATGTGGGGTGCTTGGGTGGCTCAGTTGGTTAAGTATCTGCTTTTGGCTCAAAGCATGATCCCAGGGTCCTGGGATCGCGCTCCCTGCTATGTGAGGAGCTTGCTTCTTCCTCTCTCTTTTCTGCTGCCTGCCACTACCCCTGCTTGCTCTCTCTGCCTTTGTGTCAAATAAATAAAAAAAATAAAATCTTAAAAATAAATCTACTGGTAACTCAAGTATGCACATAGCAATCGAACCTTGACTATAATTATGTAGTCAGCTTTTGTTGTAGAATCATTTGTAGGTGTTTTAAACTGTATTCGTTAACATACTCTATCACTTCTTATTTTTTAATTTTGAGCACATTACTTAAGATGTCTGTGAGACAAAAACTGGTAAGCAAAAAAAAAAAAACTGGTAAGCAGTTTTCAAAATATAGATGTAATTTGGCTTCTGCACAGATGCATCTATAATGATCATTCCATTTAATGCTTGTTTCCGGTTAACTAAATCAGGTGAGTGATTAGATATATTATCTAATCTTAAGCCTATTTTACCTGAAGAGCAGCCCAGACTGTTATAGATTTAGCAATAACTTATCTAGCTAATCTTAATATTTACTAATATTTACCAGAGTTTCTTAAACTTAGTAGTATTGCTATGTTGAACTGGGAAATTCTTTATGGTCAGAAAATTCTTGCATTGTTCTTGCACAATGTTGGGTGTAAGGCAGCATTCCAGGCTTATACCAATTAGATGCAAATATGATTCCTCCCCTGCAGTTATAATAATCAAAAATGGGTCCAGATACTGCCAGATTTCTTAACCAAAACATTACTTGGGAACCACTGCTATATATTAAAATAATATATATGGTATTTTGTGATGTTGTTATATAGGTAGGCAGCTTCTAAATGGCCACCAATGATTTTCACCTTCTTGTCTTCATGCTCTTGTGTAATGTCCCTGTGAGTGTCAGACGAACGAACTTAATGATTTGTTTTTAACCAATTGTCTATGGCAAAAGTGATGGAATATACTTCTGAGATAAAGTTACAAAAACATTCTGTCTTCCATCTTGCTTGCCATCTTTTGCTTTTTCCATTGCTCTCTGTGGTCATGGGCAGCTGCCATCTTCTCAGCTGCCTAATAGAGACCCACGTGAAAAGGAACGGAGGAAGGCTTCCAACCAACAAACACCCAAGTGAGCTTGGCAGTGGATCCTCCCTCACTGGTACCTTGAAGTGACTGTAGTGACACCTTGTTTATGCCTTGTGAGGAACCCCGGGCGAGGGGGCCCAGCTGCACTCACCTGTTTGTGCATTAAGGGGCTAACTCTTGAGATAGTCTACTATGCAGCTATAGTAACTAATAAAACAATATTTTATTTATTTAAATGAATTTATTAAGAAATTTTAGACTTCCCTTTTAAAAATCACTTTTTCAGGTAATTTCCAGGGATGTAAGTCATCCAGCATTAGGCTATCATGATTTTATCTATGTGTTTGGTTTTGGTGGAGTGTTATCAGTGGTGGGAAGGCCTTGATATCCTTTTCATAATTTTATCTTCATTCTCAAATTTATCCTTACAAGACACATGACCACTAACAGAGGCAGAGAATATACAGGAAAAAAGAAAGTATTGCACAAAACAGTAAAAAGAGTGATATGCATTATAGCGAATGTCAAGAGACAGTTTTAGTACATAGTGAATATGTTGTTTCAATATAACAGCAAAATCTGAATTTTAAATGAAAAGAAACTCTTCGATATATTTCAAAAAGGAATAGTGCAAATGTAAAGAATCAGGGAGAGAAAATGCACAACTGCCAGTTTTGCTTCCATATTATTTTTTTTTATTTATTTTTTTGTTTTGCTTCCATATTATTGAAAAAGGGAATGACTTTCAGGTTGTTGAAAGGTGGAGAAATATTATGACTCAGTCAAATTAAAGACCTAGAAATAACTGGGCAGGAAAAGTTCAACTCAGCAGGCAAGTCAAGGTTTGTCTTTAGGACCAGCCTTTCACTGTCTCCTGGAAGATAACCTCTGCTCTCTTGGACTAGTCTGCCTGATAAGAATGTTTCTTTATGCCTGAGGCTTTGGGCCATGCTGTACCAGGTTGAGCAAACAAGTCTATCCCAACAATGAGATTTATGACAAATACCTGCTAAATGCCAAGTGACAGCCAACAAAAACTCTAGACTCCACGGCTCAGGTGAGCTTCTTTGTTGGCAGTACTTTTCATGTGTTACCACATGTCATTGCTGAAAGAAATAGGTGTGTTTCTGCATGGTTGCACTGGGCAGGGAGCTTATGAAGCTTATGACTGCTTTCTCTTGGGTTTCATCTCATGTGCCTTTTCCCTTTTCTGATTTTAGTCTGTGTCCTTTGATTAATAAACTGTAAATGTGAGTATAATGACATTTCTGAATCCCATGGGCCCTTTTAGCAAATCTTCAAGTTTAAGAGTGGTTTTGGGGAGCCCTGATACAAAGAAAATTTTAAGAAACATGATAAATGCACTTAGGGCTTTAGTTTCAGATGAACTACATGCCAAGGTGCTAAAGTAACTAGTAATTATATCATCAATATCACAAAATACTTTTTGAGGAGTCATAGAAAATAAGTACCAGAATACATGTTATCATCAAATGTGATCCCAATTTTCTAAAGAATGAGTATCAGAAACTATAGATACATGAGCTTGATATCAGATTCTGGAAATACTTTATAACAAATTATGGAGCAGACAATGAGTACTGTGAGAGCAGGAGTTAATCTAACATAGCACATGACATACACACAGCAGGTGCTCAGTAATTACAAAACTGAATGAGTTCCAGGAACCTAAAAAGGGAAGGGATCATACTAGGAATCAACATAGATATGGAATCAGTATGGAAACATAATCCCATTAACTTTTAAGATAAGATGGTATCTAATAAGAGTGGAGAAGCAGAGGAAGGTCACAAGATTATCTAGATTTCAAAAAAAAAGTGTTAAAAATCTTTCATGATTTATTTGTTTACCACTCAGAAAAATGTAGATTAGATGAGAAAAAAATCAAGTTTTGTCAGAGCTGGGCAGCCCCAGTGTGCAGCGGTTTAGCGCCGCCTGCCGCACAGGGCTTGATCCTGGAGACCCTGGATCAAGTCCCACGTCAGGCTCTCTGCATGGAGCCTGCTTCTCCCTCTGCCTGTGTCTCAGCCTCTCTCTCTCTCGCTGTGTCTTTATGAATAAATAAATATAAATCTTAAAAAAAAAAAAAGTTTTGTCAGAGCTGGATGATAGTACATCCAGATGATTGAACAGTGGCTCTCCAAGAGTGATCACATAGGACTCTGTCCTAAGCCTTGTCCCATCTAACATTTTCATCAGTGACTTAGATTAAAAGAAAAAAAATTGTATTTATAAAATTTTCAGAAGACAAAAACCTGAGAGAAATAGCTAATGTGCTGCATAACAATCAATATTTGAAAAGTTCTTGACAGCAATTTGTGTGAAAAAAACTTCAGAATTTAGTTGACTGAATTCAAAATTTGTTGGCTGACAAAATAAATCAGCCGTGGCTGCCAAGGAAGTTAAATAAATGTGGGTTGTATGTAAATGTAGTATCGTGTGTGTGTGTGTGTGTGTGTGTGTGTGTGTGTGTGTTTCACTTGTGGTTATTAGAAATTACCTCTTACAAAAATCAGTGCAGCTGATAGAATCCATCCACAGAGGTTGTCCTAACCCAAGATTCTTGGGTTTTGCCTTGCATGTCAGCTATTACATTTATGATCAACCACGCAGTACATAATCATAATCTTTAGGATTCAGCAATTTCTAAAGAGTCCTAGTGTGCCTAAGAAAGCTGTTGTCCTAAATGACTTTATTAATTCAAGAAAGTGAATTCTCAAAGGTATTAGGGCTCACATCAATTAATGTAGATTATATTATTTTAAGTGACCCTTTTTAACAAGAATTGTATGTTAGGGATTGCTTTCAGATCAGAGGGCTGGAAGGATGAATGACCTGCCATAGGATCACCTGCCATAGGATCACCTGCCAGAGGAGGTTAGAAGGTAGGAGGATCATCTAAAATGTCTGAGAAAAAATGCCTGTGTCAGAGGGGAAAGGGAACAGCCCAACCATCACTTTAAAGGACAAGAACTAATAAACAAATAGGTTTCAGGGGAATCGGATCAACAGAGGAAATTCTAGTGTGTGGAACGTCTCTCTGTGACGTCCATCACCCTCTGGGAGGATCTCCAAGATCCTCAGGCAGTGGTGGGTCCTTCCTCTGTCACCTCCTTCTCTGCTGAAGCTGTGCCGCATGCCCTTCATTGAATCAAGGAGCTCACATGCCCGCCCCATAGCTGGACTCTGGCTGGAAAGGAACCTGCAGGGCAAGCCTGGGAGAATATAGGGACCATTGCTGCTAAGAGCCTGCGAAGAAGATGGCAGGTGAGTAAAGCCTCTGAAGAGGCTGAGAGCAGCACAGACTAAATACTCCTACAAATGCCAAGGATGAGTACTTCTTACTTAGCTAAGTGTTAGCAGACTGTTTCCTGTGACTGTGCTTGTCTTAAAGGAAATAAACATGTAAGGAAAATTAGCATGCAGTGATGAGAGGCAAGATCATGAGAAAGATAACAAACATCTTTGACCTGGAGTCATCAAGTGTCAGTGACTGTCCTGGAATGTGACAGCCAAATTGGACCCCAAATTCTGCTTGGAAGGTTGAGTCAGATTCATATTCCCTTTAAAATAATAATAATAATAATAATATTCTATAAATTACATAATATTTATAAATCGTTGCATAGATATAATAAATTATAAGTAAAATATAATTTTCAGAAGTATAGGAAGGCTACACTTGCTATTTCCAGCTGCCTGAAGGTTAAAAGTTTTAAATCATTCATTCATGTATACCAAATTGTTTGAATGTCTCATATGTACTTGAGACAAGGATATTATATGGGTTAATTAATCTCTTATACTTAAGAGTCTAATGAAAGGAGAGAAAAATATCCTCAAATAAGAGAGATCCATTGCCAGTAAATTGTAACTAATAACATCCCTGTTTTCCTAAGGTGACCTGGCTCATGAAAGGAAAGAAAAAAATGTGTATGTGTCACAGAAAGAAAGGGAGATGAGAGAGAGAGAGATTGGCTTGATAATTTATTTTAAAAATTGAATTAGTCTGTAATAGCATCAAATCACCACTAAATAAGGTAACTCCCATAGACAGAATTCTTCATTCTCCTTGTAGATGATATTCCCTTCAGAAGGTAGAAGGAATGGGATTGGGAAAAGAAAGGCAATTGTATGAATAGCTTAGATTTAAATATATATATATATATACTGGTGAGGTTTTATAGACTTGAGTGTAGGCTGCAAGGATGCAGTTCAGCCTTGTCTTAGTCCGATTCCCTGGAGACAGACCCTGAGCTGGCAGCTTGCAGGCAGGAGGTTGGTTAGTGAGCACACTCAGGCTTGGTGCTTGAAGGATGTGACCTGCAGCTCAGTTATCCTAGAACCCTGTAGAGCTGTACCACATTGAAGAAAAGGCACCTAAGCTTTGCCCCTGCCCTGTCAGCTGTTGGGGATGGGCTGCTCCTGGCAGGATGGTGTAACTTTGGTTGGGGTGCTTCTGTCAACTGGAAGCAGTTTCAGAGGAGGTGCTCTCCTGTGAGGAGTGGTCAGTAAGCAGCTGGGGACAGCAGAGTGGGTGGGGAGGATAAGTAGCAGGGAAGGGAGTGAGGAGGCAGCATCCGATAAACACCTCTACCTAGATACCATTCACTAGGTTATCATTCAGCTCCCCAAAATTTGCCTGGTTAGACAGAGTCCTTATCACCTTTGAAGAGATGTATCCCATCAACTCAGCCTCTCAAAATTCAGCAGGGAACGCAAGTAGAGAGTTGGTAATCAAAAGGCATTTGAAGGTAGTTTACAAGATGGATTGCGAGGAAAAAAATGATAGAGATTCTGAAAAGAATATTGGGCACATTAAACAGAATAGTGGAGCCAACATCTGTAAAGTTAGTGTGCCACCGGGAGAAACCTGCTTGCATTTTTTTCTTCTTTTCCTAGAGTAACTTCGAGAGGTGCAGCAGACACATTACAGAAGATAGAATTAAAATTGATTCTGCCCATGGGGTCTGCCTCCATTCCACCTAAATAATACTGAAGGGCCAGGAGCAGGCATAATGAGAATTCATAATTTCACAGCTTAAATGAAAACTATGGAAGTCATCAGAATGATAAACCTACCAGAAGAGAGAAGAGAAATGTGTTTGTAGTTTTTTAAAAAAACTCTTTGGTGCAACCCCCCACCAAAAAAAAAAAAAAAAGAAAGAAAGAAAAGAAAAAAAAAGAAAGAAAAGAAAAGTTTCTTAAAGACCAAGGAATTACAAGAACAAAAAGGGCTGTGGGGAAGATAGATTTTCCCAGAAATAGAGCAGATACTTCTCAACAACCAGATACTGCCTAAAATATTTCATAGGAAAAGATTTAGCTCTTGCAACCCTCATCAAAGGCTGCAGATCTAGATAAGAAATGGATATTTTTAATTTGTAAATGCATATGAAGGATGGTGAAATATATTTATTAGGCTGTGTTTCAATTGTGGAATGGTTGCAGACCGCTCTGTGTTGCATAATTAGGCACATCCAAACTTAAACAGCCCCAGAATTTAAGTCTTCTTGCAAATATTGTATGGAGGTAAATACATCCTACAGGAGCAGAGAAAGTTCTAGTGGATGCTTGGTGGAGGGAAAAATGTAGTGTGGATTCCATATGGTAAAGTGTTTAGTTTTATTGGGTCTAGAATCTGAATCCCTGAGCTCAAATCCCATGTCTACCACTTACTAGATGAGTTCAAACAAGTTACTTGAACTCTGGACTCTGTTTCCAAATCTGTAAAATGGGGATATTCTTTGTAATTACCTCACAGGACTGATAGGAAGGTTCAACACTCTGATTAATGCTTAGAGCTTGTTAGAGTGTCAAGCACATTATAATAAATGACAATGATTATTTTTATTACTATTAATTTTTGTGGGAAAAGAAATAATAACAAACTTCCTTAGAAATGTCTTAGAACCATAATGTGGATATGGTGAGGTCTGTGAGAGTTTAGTGAGTAGGATCAATGAGATTTAGTAAACAGTTACTTGAAGCATGAAAAAGTTAGAAACTTGGCACATTTCTTCCTAAGAAAATAGTTTCTTAAAAAAAAAAGTTTCTTTCATTATTTTGAGAAAACCCATTAGTATATAAACACATTTTCAGTATTTGGTGGGGTAATGGTTTGGTGGTTCTAATGGTTCTTCACTTTTGGCTATAATAATAGTAAACATTTATTAATTGCCCACTGTGCTCCTGGTTCTAAGCAGTTTGCACATATGAACACAACTAACCTTCCTCTAATCTGTTAAAGTGAGGTACATAATAATCCCATTTTAAGTGAAGAAAATGTAAGAGAGTTTCTAGTAACTTACATAATATTAAATTGTGAAGTCAAGGTATAGAACCTGTGGCCCCCAGAACCTGTGACCTTAAACAGCATATTGTACAATAGTGTGTCTGCTTGTATGTGTGTGCTAGACTCAGGAGAAAATATTGATGAGTAAGCCTTTGATTCATTAAGTCAATTCAAGAGAATATGATTTTCTGATTTTGGAAGTTCCCCACTATGATTTCAGCTCATCAATGTTCATACTGTTTATACTCTTGGGCTATTTACAGCTCCTCCTCTTGGTACAGCTCGTGAACTGTGACCATGAAGGAAGGTTTTGTACTTTCCACACTCACTGCAAGCCCTCAGTGGCTCACCTGACCCCCAGGAAGTATGGCAGCCCCACAGGACTCCAGGCACAGTGGCCCTGAGTAGTTGAAGGCTCACTACATGAGTGTTGGAATCCATCATGACAAGTGAGGGTGCCCTAAGCAAAGCAGCCTAATGGACCTGCCATTAAAACCTTAAATTGGTAGCCCCAGATGGGTAACAGTCGAATCCAATCAGAAGGATTGACTTGATTCTTCCCTTGTATTATAGTCACATATGTTTGAGGTCATTGAAATCTAATTTTTAGATACAAGTTGATTTTTTCCCCCTCTAACATGAAAAAACAATTGTTTTCCTAACATTATGTCTTAGTTAGCAAGGGCTGCAATAATAAAATGCCACTAATGGGAGTGCTTTAAAGATAGAAATGTATTGTCTCATTATTCTGGAGGCTACAAGTCTGACATCAAGGCATTGGCAGGGTTGGAAATGTTTTCTTCTCCCTGTATCTTCATATGATCTTCTTTCTGGGCATGTGTGTGTCCATATTTCTTTCTCTTGTGAGGGCACCAGTCATAATTGGCATAGAGCCCACCCTAATAGCTTCACGTTAAGTTAATTACCACTTTAAAGACCCTATCTCCAAACGGAGTCACATTTTGAGATACTGGAGGTTAGAACTTCAACAAACAGATTTTAGGGAGAACACAAGTCGGCTCATAACACATTAGTAGTGAATAAAAATATACTCTGCCACCCAAGAGCAATTACTTTCTACTGTCACCCAAACCCACATATTAATGTAGTTCAGTAGAAGGTTCAGATTAAAAGAGGTAATTTTAAACTTTGCTCAACATTGTCTGCTAATGAGCCAGCTGCACCAAATTGAGGTGGATTTTCTTCCTCGTGAAGCATTTTGTTCCTTTGAAGGGGAATGGCAAAGAGGAAAGCTTCACAAAGTCAGATTTCGTTCTGTATACCTATTGGAATCAAAGAAGAATGTTCCCAGTGTACACAAATGAATAGGATGTCTGACCTTGCTGTCATTTTTATTAGAATGTACGGAGGCTTTTGTTTTTCATCTAGCAGTAGCTATGGTTACATTTCTCCTGTTTTCTGGAAGGCATTTGTCAGAGCAGTTATGTGTTCAAATAGTCTCAATCTTACTGATCTGGAATACAAATGACTAGATACTAAAATTTTAATGCATCAGGGTCTTCAAAATATTACAAAACAATTGGAATTAACGATTATACCCAAAGCAAAGGTAAAAGTTGGTGACAAGAAACTCAAAATGTAGTTTCATTTAGCGGTTTTTGTTAAACTATATAATAATGGAAGAAACATGGTTCTCCATGTACTGAAATGTTGATCTTCATTATTTTAGTCCTGTATTTCTTTATTTCTGCCCTTAAGTATTACTGTGAAGGAAAGAACAAATGAAATCATTTCCATATTCTTCCTCATGACGGTGATGAGAATATTATTATTTAGATAAAGATACAAGGAATAAGCCTGAGCCTAAGTCAGAATTCCAATGAATATGATGGGAAACCTTGATAGACTTAAGACTTCTAATATCTCGGGTTTCAAGAAAAACTTTCACAAAAGTAGGAAGGACAGTATAATAACCACCCCCTTCCCCCAGAACCCATCATAGCCTCAGTACTCATTCCATCTTAACAATTTCTGTTTCAGCAACCCCACTCATACCCCTTTTCCTCTGCTTCTTTAGAAGTGAGTCCCAGGCATTAAATATTTTAAAACTAAATGTTTGAATGTGTATCTTTAAAATGGAATGGCTCTTAATAGCATAACCACAATAGTATTAACATGCTCCCATAAATTAAAAATAATTTCTTTTTCTATAGACTTTATTTCTCAACTTTTGAGTTGAGAACAACATATGGAGCTATCTCATGCACCCCCTTTGGTCACTCAGGCACAACTTCCCCCATTTGCAGCATCCCCCATAGGAGTGGTGCATTTGGTTACAACTGGTGGACCTACATTGATGCATGGTTATCACTCAAATACCATAGTTTATATGAGGATTCACTCTTAGTGTTGTACATTCAGTGGGTGTGGACAGTTGTGTAATGACACACTGCACCATCACAGCATCATACAGAATACGTTTGCTTCTTAAACACGCCTTGTGCGCCACCTCCAAATGTCTCCCTCCTGAATGTAGCCTTTTTGGGTTGACTTCTTTGACTTAATAATATGCATTTAAGGTTCCTCTGTACTTGCTCATGGCTTGACAGTTCATTGTCTTTAATGCTGAAAAATAATAATTTATTAATATTGATAATACTACTCATTTTTATTATGTATAATCATTTCTTTAAAAATTTGCATTATCCAAATTATATATGTAATATTTAAAAATTCAAAGGAAACTCATATATTGTAGTTGGTTGAAATACTGCTTGAATCTTTTTTTTTTTTTTTTAATTTCTAGTTACATTTCCTTCTTGATTTTTTTTTTCTTTTTTGTTGTTGTTGAAGAGACTAATTTGTTGTAAAAATTCTCATACAGACTGTCAGGAAAACATCTGCTTAGGTTTCCTGTCCCCATGAGTGTCTTTCCCAGAATGATAACAGCAGAAAGAGGACTGTGGAGCAGGTGAAGTGTTGTGGAGAACACTGAAGCCAAGAGCTGATCCCTGAGGCCAGTACCTGCATCTCAGAAACAGGGATTAGAATTTTCACTCAGTGTCCTTGACCTTGGACGGCTTTCTGGATGTTTGTGACTCTCAATTTCCAAATATTTAAGACCATACATAAACACATCATAGTTAAATGACTCAAAGCAGAGAAGGCTTTCCTTACACCCTTCCTCTCTCTCCCTTCTCCGTAATCCTCCTCTCTCCCTCACCTTCTATCCCTCCTCTCCTTCCTCCTTTCTAGATGTAACACAGCCAGAGAAAAAAGACAGTTCCTGGAGGGTGGTAACAAGAAAAATGATACCTGATATCACAACACATCCATAAAATAACTGATCTTCAAAGAAGAATGCAGAGAAAATGTTTGGTGATATTAATGGTAGATCATTCCAAGGCACCGCCTATGAATGAAAAATAAACAGAAATTTAGATTAGAGCTTTGGTTTGGGCTGGCAAACCCAAGGTCAAACCTCATCTTTGCCATATTCTTTCTACATAGCTTTTGGCAGTTATACTGACCGATCTTTAATTTCCCTCATCTTTCGAATGAATATAGTAACGGCTTCCTCATAGAGATGCAGTCAAGATTAAAAAGACAAATCAGTAAGCAATGTCCTTAGTAAATATCATAGCCATCAACACTTGTCAGGTGCAGCTAAGGGAAGAGGCTCTGCTAAAGCAACATAAATAAGTCTTCATGAATTTATCTCCATGCTCCTTCATGTCTCCCCATGTATGCATGTGCCTGGCTACAGGGACGATAGTTGCAGAGGACCTGTTATTTCAAATAATTCATTTGAATGATTCCTGTTATATTTTCTTCACAAATATTTCATAGCTATAAAGAGTTATACATTTGTTTATAATGAAGAATAAGAAAGACAAAGTCAGAAAGAAATATACATGGGCTTGCCCTTTGTTGGCTATGGCTTATTCACTTGGCTGGGAGGATCCATGTATCCCTCCTGTCTGTTCCTGTGTCTATAATCTTTCATAATCATTTTTAAAATTATAATTCAGTTATAATTAGCTAGCATTCAGAAATGACAAGTCTTTAACTGAATTATGGGATAATTTAGTTTCAAGTTTCAGTTAATGATGTTTGGGGGTGTGCAGAATGTGTTAATGATAAATGATATTATGGTTATTGATCACAAACATCTTCACTTCCTGTTTCCCTGCTCTGTGTGTTTAATATCCTCTCTTTCTCCTACATCTGAGAACTTCTCTTCCTTTGAGGATATTAAATCTCCTTTTGTCTTATTCATGTTACACTGACTGAGTATACTAAGTATACTATAGTAATACTTATCTGGTGTTAGCTAGGGAGGAATTCTTGGATCATTGGAAGCTGAGACTTTTTCTTCACTGAATTCCAAATATATTCTCCTTAGTCAAACCTGTACTGAAAAGAAAAATTGCACACAGTATTGATTAATAGTTTTGTAGTGTCCAACATATTATTTTAATATATATAATATAATAATAATATATAATATAATAATAATAACAGATTTAAAAAATATATGCTTATCTTTCCTCACTTAACTTTTTTGTAATTACGAAGACAAACTCTGGTATGCATTACTGAAGGTATATTGATTTCAGTAGATAGAAGTGCTCTGAGATTTTCACTAATCTTTATAATCATTATTTTTTAGGGATCATAGTTAGGCTTATTCAACTGTCCTTCCATCTAGATATGTGTTTATTCATTTGGAGAAACTGTTCTATTGAATTAATATTTAGAGATAATTTTTAATGAGAAAAATAAAATTTACATGAGTTAAGATAATTTGGCATTTTCTGAGGATATTTATTCATTTATTTTCACCAGTTAGAATACATCCAGGTTCTTCTGGTAATAGAACTTCTTTTTTGCTTTGGATCTCAATTGTTCAGCCCATGTGATAAATGATGGCAAATTTAATTCCTAGAGGTAGATATAAACTGAGGACCAAGCCAACCATCAATCCTTTTCATATGACCACAGTGATTGGTTCAAAGATTGGTAGATGACTTGGTCGAGCCAACCGAAACCAGAAAGCTGCATGTGGAGTTCTGGATCAGCAACAGCCCTTATGTGTCAAAGAGAAGAGAATCTCTTTGATAATAAAATGAAAATTAGAAAAAAGATGGTAGGAGACAGGGAGAAAAACTGAATTTTTTTGACATTGTTTGAGTCAGTGATCCAACTATGTCTGAAACGAGCATATTCCTTTTGTCCTGCAATCAGTTTTGGCTTGAATTTTCTGGATTCACCAGTAAATGAATTTTAATTGACACAGTTGCACTGGTAGTGTTTAAACTGAAAGTGTTGTTAGGAAGAATTAACCAAAATATTTAAAACTTGAGGAAATATTTGTTTTTCTGTCTGTGTGAAGCCTGCCTTTGGAAACCATGTATATTTTAAACTTAGCTTTTTAGTTTTTAACTGATGTTTGGTGTAGCCCCCAAACCAGTTTCTACATTCTTGTCACATATTTACAAGCACACAGAAAAAGTTTTAAGAACTTATCTGTTAATCCTTTACTAGCCACCCAGTTTGAGCCACTTCATTTCTCACCCAATAAAAATATTTAATCTTATAGATTACTAATTTGTTTTTTTTATTATTATTTATTTATGTAGTCATACAGAGAGAGAGAGAGAGAGAGAGAGGCAGAGACATAGGGAGAAGCAGGCTCCATGCACCGGGAGCCCGAAGTGGGATTCGATCCCGGGTCTCCAGGATCGCGCCCTGGGCCAAAGGCAGGCGCCAAACCACTGCGCCACCCAGGGATCCCTATAGATTACTAATTTGTACAGTTAATTAGATATTCCAATAATCTACTTAACATTTTGTGAGTCACCACAGTTTAGAAATGCTGTAGTCTAAGTTTTAGGCATATACTAAAGAGTCTTTCATGTTATACACAGTTTCCTTCTCCATCTACCAGGGCATCAGGGTCAGAATCAACAACACTCTTTTCTCAGGTTGTTGGCAGAAGAACTAATTCTGTGACAACACTGCTCTCTGTGTCTCTGACCTCTAAAACTGTGCATTTCTGATGAATGGCATCCTAGGAAATAAGGCTTGACATGTTTGCTTGTTTGTCTGAAATCAGTTGAGAAGAAAAAGTAAAAGGCACTTTAGGATGCATGTGGTTTTCACTTTGATTTAGTTGTTCAGAAAAAAGAAAAGAAAAAAGAAATGAAAGAAAAGGAAGGAAGGAAGGAAGGAAGAAAGGAAGAAAGGAAGGAAGGAAGGAAAGAAGGAAGGAAGGAAGGAAGGAAGGAAGGAAGGAAGGAAGGAAGGAAGGAAGAAAGAAAGAAAGAAAGAAAGAAAGAAAGAAAGAAAGAAAGAAAGAAAGAAAGAAAGAAGATAATAGACCCAACATTGAGTCACTTGTGCTGATCCTGGGGCAGCAAACCAGGACTTAATCCTTAACCTAATTTTACTTTCAATTTCTCCCCAGAGCGGAATTTTAAACCAATCAGAATGGAATTTTCTGATCAACACTAGTGAAGTCATCTGCATGATAGGCCACTTCCCTTCAACCAAAGGAAGGTGACCTTGCCTGAAATAATTACTTCCTTTACTTATGACTTCCTCATCCCTGCCCCCTTGTGCCTATGAAAGCCTTCTATTTGTATAGCTCCTGGGAGCTCCTCTCTACTTGTTCAAGAGAATGCTGCCCAATTCATGAATTGTTGAAAAAAGGCAATTAGATCCTCAAATACACTCAGTTGAATTTTGTTTTTTAACATACTGCAGAAAAATATATTTGTTTTCTAGTAATTCACTTCCTGAATTGGTTTTTAGACATAAAGATCCATTTGTATTTCAAGAGGTATAAGCAAGAGTGATGATTGAGAGCTTAATATAGACATAATCTCTAGCTCACACTGATTAGTTCTCCATGGATCTCTGCCATGGATTAATGCACAGCTGCAAAAATTTGCACAGTAATCCTCAGCTATGCAATTTGATTGCAGGCTTTATTTTAGAGTCATTGTCCCTACAAATAATAAGGACATGATATGTATTGGTTCCTGGTTTACACCTTCACGTGGATAGACAAAGGGAAGCTAATAGCCTACACTTACAAGGAAGCCAACACAGAGATGGAATCTGTTGGTAAAGATGCCTGAGCAAGTGAACTGGGTCATTACACAGTTAGATCAGGATGGCTCCAGGGCAGTAATGTGGTATGAGTCTCAAATACTGGGTTGGATTTAATGAGAGTTATGTATTCCCATTGGAAGTAGAGGTGGCATGAACAAACATGTACACAAGGTATGTCTAGGAGCAGCAGATAAAGCTGGCGGAACCAAGTGGTCCTGCTTGGAAGAAGTATGACATGAGGATAGAAGTGAAACCCGAGCATGACAATGTGCAGGTTGTGTAGTGACAGTCAGTGAAAGAATTTTGCAATCTATCCAGCAAATAGTAAGGAGTTTTTACTGGTTTTAAGCCTTTGCAAGTAGCTAATGAGGAAAAAAAAAAAAAAACAAAAACAGGTTGGCATGCATTGCTTTTGCTCCTGGAAAACCAAATTAATGAACATTGAGAAAGTTCTTTTCATCACAATAGCTGATTTTAAACTGCCAAACTGGAATAGAAAGTGGGCAATGTTCCAGCCTCTTTGACTATGTGGAAACGATACAATTAAATTCAATTACAGTTTTCAAAGGAGGGACTGGAAGAAAGCACTACTGATATCTCATCTCCTTAATTGACCTTAGGATGGAAGGCGCAGTTTTGCTAATTTAGCTTTGCAAAGAAGACCTGGGACAGGTAAGAGAGTATTTCAGTATTGTTGGGGTGCCTTCAGGTTACAGCAAATCACAGCTTCAGATACTAAAACATAACATAGAGATGCTTAGGAAGCAGCAACAGTGAGCAAATGAATATGCCATGGAGTAGACATTATGGAGGGAAATGAGCAAAGGCCTCCTGAAGGCACAGATCAAGAGTTAAGATTGCAAATATGTCAGGTTTAGCATAGATTATCATACAGACCAGAGAGCACTGGAGGTTTGAGAAATGAAGAGATATTTGTCAGGCAAAGGGGGAGCTGAGGAGGTTCCAGATTCGAGCATGGCATGAGGGAAGATGTACAATGATGGAGACCATGGTGAATTACAGAAGCTGGAAGACATGGCTCATGTCTGTAGTGGAGCTGCAAGACACAAGTCCAGAAATGAGTAGCCAAGGGCCAGGTCTTCATGGCTTCACAACCATATTAGGGGTTTTCCTGGGTGACAGAAAGGTACTTACGATGCTGATCACAAGAATGAATTAAATATCTGTGCCCGTACAAAGAGGAGATTGTTACAAATTATTTTTGTTGTGCCCAAGATTGCAAATCCGAGAAACCACCAAGGAGCCGACACCGACGCAAACACACGAGGGTTTACTTACAAGCTCGAGCTTGGGTCCAAGTATACCTGACGCAGCGGAGCAGGGACTTGGACCCCGAGGTGGGTTTCAGCTTACTTTTTTATAGGCTGGTCTAGGGGACCTCCAGAAGGGGGAGAGGAATTTCTCAAGTTCTGTTTACATTCTGATATGGGGCCTTCAAGGGCATTGAGCTCTGTTCTCATTCTGATAGGGGCTCCCAGCCCTTGGCTTGGGCTCTGTTCTTATTCTAATATGGGGCTTTCTGGGACATTAAGCTGTAAGCTGTTTTCTTCCTGTAACTGAAGGAATGTAAAGTTCAGCTCTTATTCACAGGGGCCTGGGATGGCTGTACTTGTGCTAAAGCTGAACTTAAAGTGGAATGGCCTTCATTTTCTCGGCCTCCACATTTTCCCCTCTCAGAGGAACCTAAGGAAGGACCCAATCATGGGTCCAGGTTGCTCTCAGAGTGAGCCAGGAGGGATAATTAAACCAGGATTCTAACCAACCTTGTTGCTGTTCTCACTCCCATCTACATTCCAGTGAAGAAGCCACATCCAACGTTTAAGGCAGCACATACCCCCTCCCCACCCTTTGTTGTAAGAAGACTAAGTCTAATCCCCTTCTATTTTGAAGGACAACCTCAGACTAGGGAGTCTTGGAGGTGGGAAATAAGTGAGAACAGCACAGTCTTAGCTTTAGGGGATTGTCCTTGTCCGGTTGGCTTTTCCATTCTGGAACAAAGTCCTCGAGAACAGCGTGTGGGTCAGCCGGCCGGACGGACGTGGGTGTAGTGGACCCAGGGAGTAATCCCGTCGACCTGGAGAGGGGTGGGAGTGGTCGGGATCACGGTGTAAGGTCCCTTCCAGCGAGGTTGAAGTGTCCGGTGTTGGTATCTCCACACGTACACCCAGTCATCTGGCCAATATCGATGGGGGTCCCGGGGTGGCCCAGTCTCGTAAGGGCCCTCAGCTTAGGCCACACCTCGGTAAGATGTCTTCCAGCAGTTTCTTGGTCACAGTCTGTGCTGTTTCATGTTTGGTGGGAAATGCCTGTGTCCATCCTGGCAGACAGTTTGCAGTTGTGGGATCCTCTGCTCTGCAGATCTGGGCTTTTTTTAGCTGAGGCCCGGTATGGTTTGGAGCAAGTCCCTGGTGCTTCGCAGGCATGTGTCCTGGTCCTCCGCTGCCAACAGGATATCAAATGAGCGTGCTCGGAACGGAACTCACCCAAGTCTTCGGGTAAGGCCTCATCGAAGATGGTCGGTGAATTTTTGAATCCTTGTGGTAGTCGAGTCGAGGTGAGCTGGCCATTGGTGACTTTCTCAGGGTCCGTCCATTCAAAGGCGAAGAGGTCTTGGCTCTTGGGTGCTAAAGGCAGGCTGAAAAAGGCATCTTTTAAATAGAGGAGGGTGTATGGGTTTGGGACCGTAGGGTGCATATCCTCTACTCACCGGTTGACTTCCCTTAAGTCCTGGACTGGCCTGTAATCCTTAGAGTGCGGTTTCCCGTGCCGATTGGCAAGGCCTCAATATGCCTGAGTCCACTAGTCACCGTATGTGGGGTGTGATTCCCCTACACGCTACGAGAGGCATGGGGTATTGGCGGGCCCTGACAGGGTCTGCCCCCAGCTTTAGTTCTATGTATATGGCTGGTCGGTGCCGGGCCAGCCCAATTCCCCCAGTTTCTGCCCACGATTGGGGAAATTCCCGCAGCCAACGGTCAATGTCAGTCATTAGGGCTGAGGGCGTTTGGTGCAGATGATATTCTTCTAAACTCAGGACAAGCACCTGAATCGGGTGCCCCTCCTTCTTTAGGACTTTTGCCCCTTCAGGGTGGAAGCAAATTTGTGCACCCATCTTGGTGAGCAAATCCCGACCTAACAACGGGTAGGGACACTCAGGGATGACCATGAAGGAGTGGGATACCTGGACCGTGCCAAGATCCACAGTTCTTCGGGTAGTCCATGAGTACTGTTTGGTGCCCATGGCCCCTTGCACCCATGAAGTCTTGTTTGCCAATTTCCCTTGGGGTTGTAATAAAACCGAATGTTGTGCCCCAGTGTTCACTAGGAATTCAACAGGTTGCCCCTCCAGTTTAAGAGTTACCCTGGGCTTGGGGAGGGGTGCCGAACCCTGACTCCCCTAGTCATCCAGGTCCTTCATCTCCAGGATCTTGGCAGGGGCCTTATGTCTTTTGTTAGGGCAGCTTTTCACCCAGTGGCCCTCTTCTTTGCTATAAGCACATTGTTTTTTTTTTTTTTTTAATAAATTAATTTTTTATTGGTGTTCAATTTACCAACATACAGAATAACACCCAGTGCTCATCCCGTCAAGTGTCCCCCTCAGTGCCTGTCACCCATTCACCCCCACCCCCTGCCCTCCTCCCCTTCCACCACCCCTAGTTCATTTCCCAGAGTTAGGAGTCTTTATGTTCTATCTCTCTTTCTGATATTTCCCACACATTTCTTCTCCCTTCCCTTATATTCCCTTTCACTATTATTTATATTCCCCAAATGAATGAGAACGTACACTGTCCTTCTCCGACTGACTTACTTCACTCACCAGAATACCCTCCAGTTCCATCCACGTTGAAGCAAATGGTGGGTATTTGTCATTTCTAATGGCTGAGGAATATTCCATTGGATACATAAACCACATCTTCTTTATCCATTCATCTTTCGATGGACACCGAGGCTCCTTCCACAGTTTGGCTATTGTGGACATTGCTGCTAGAAACATCGGGGTGCAGGTGTCCCGGCATTTCATTGCATTTGTATCTTTGGGGTAAATCCCCCATTCTCACTGGTATGAGGTGGTATCTCATTGTGGTTTTGATTTGTATTTCCCTGATGGCAGGTGATGCAGAGCATTTTCTAATGTGCGTGTTGGCCATGTCTATGTCTTCCTCTGTGAGATTTCTGTTCATGTCTTTTGCCCATTTCATGATTGGATTGTTTGTTTCTTTGGTGTTGAGTTTAATAAGTTCTTTATAGATCTTGGAAACTAGACGGTTATCTGATATGTCATTTGCAAATCTCTTCTCCCATTCTGTAGGTTGTCTTTTAGTTTTGTGGACTGTATCCTTTGCTGGGCAAAAGCTTCTTATCTTGATGAAGTCCCAATAGTTCATGTTTGCCTTTGTTTCTTTTGCCTTCTTGGATGTATCTGGCAAGAAGTTACTGTGGCTGAGTTCAAAAAGGGTGTTGCCTGTGTTCTCCTCTAGGATTTTGATGGAATCTTGTCTCACATTTAGATCTTTCATCCATTTTCAGTTTATCTTTGTGTATGGTGAAAGAGAGTGGTCCAGTTTCATTCTTCTGCATGTGGCTGTCCAATTTTCCCAGCACCATTTATTGAAGAGACTGTCTTTCTTCCAGTGGATAGTCTTTCCTCCTTTATCGAATATTAGTTGACCATAAAGTTCAGGGTCCACATCTGGGTTCTCTATTCTGTTCTATTGATCTATGTGTCTGTTTTTGTGCCAGTACCAGACTGTCTTGATGACCACAGCTTTGTAGTACAACCTGAAATCTGGCATTGTGATGCCCCCAGCTATGGTTTTCTTTTTTAAAATTCCCCTGGCTATTCGGGGTCTTTTCTGATTCCATACAAATCTTAAAATAATTTGTTCCAACTCTCTGAAGAAAGTCCATGGTATTTTAAAAGGGATTGCATTAAAAAAAATAAAATAAAATAAAAGGGATTGCATTAAACGTGTAAATTGCCCTGGGTAACATTGACATTTTCACAATATTAATTCTGCCAATCCATGAGCATGGCATATTTTTCCATCTCTTTGTGTCTTCCTCAATTTCTTTCAGAAGTGTTCTATAGTTTTTAGGTATAGATCCTTTACCTCTTTGGTTAGGTTTATTCCCAGTTATCTTCTGCTTTTGGGTGCAATTGCAAATGGGAATGACTCCTTAATTTCTCTTTCTTCAGTCTCATTGTTAGTGTATAGAAATGCCACTGATTTCTGGGCATTGATTTTATATCCTGTCATGCTACCAAATTGCTGTATGAGTTCTAGCAATCTTGAGGTGGAGGCTTTTGGGTTTTCTACGTAGAGTATCATGTCATCGGTGAAGACGGAGAGTTTGACTTCTTCTTTGCCAATTTGAATGCCTTTAATGTCTTTTTGTTGTCTGATTGCTGAGGCTAGGACTTCCAGTACTATGTTGAATAGCAGTGGCGAGAGTGGACATCCCTGTCTTGTTCCTGATCTTAAGGGAATGGCTCCCAGTGCTTCCCCATTGAGAATGATATTTGCTGTGGGCTTTTCGTAGATGGCTTTTAAGATGTTGAGGCATGTTCCCTCTATCCCTATACTCTGAAGAGTTTTGATCAGGAATGGATGCTGTATTTTGTCAAATGCTTTCTCTGCATCTATTGAGAGGATCATATGGTGCTTGGTTTTTCTCTTACTGATATGATGAATCACATTGATTGTTTTACGAGTGTTGAACCAGCCTTGTGTCCCGGGGATAAATCCTACTTGGTCATGGTGAATAATTTTCTTAATGTACTGTGGATCCTATTGGCTAGTATCTTGTTGAGAATTTTTGCATCCATGTTCATCAGGGATATTGGTCTGTAATTCTCCTTTTTGGTGGGGTCTTTGTCTGGTTTTGGAATTAAGGTGATGCTGGCCTCATAGAATGACTTTGGAAGTACTCCATCTTTTTCTATCTTTTGAAACAGCTTTAGTAGAATAGGTATGGTTTCTTCTTTAAACGTTTGATAGAATTCCCCTGGGAAGCCATGTGGCCCCAGACTTTTGGGTCTTGAGAGATTTTTGATAACTGCTTCAATTTTCTCCCCGGTCATGGGCCTGTTCAAGTTTTCTATTTCTTCCTGTTCCAGTTTTGGTAGCTTGTGGCTTTCCAGGAATGCATCCATTTATTCTAGATTTCCTAATTTATTGGCATATAGCTGTTCATAATATGTTTTTAAAATCGTTTGTATTTCCTTGGTGTTGGTAATGATCTCTCCTTTCTCATTCATGATTTTATTAATTTGAGTCTTCTCTCTCTTCTTTTTATTTTTTTTTCTCTCTTCTTTTTAATAAGGCTGGCTAATGGTTTATCTATCTTATTAATTCTTTCAAAGAACCAACTCCTGGTTTTGTTGATCTGTTCCACTGTTCTTCTGGTCTCGATTTCGTTGAGTTCTGCTAGAATCTTTATTAACTCTCTTCTGCTGGGTGTAGGATCTATTTGCTGTTTTTTCTCTAGCTCCTTTATGTGTAAGGTGAGCTTTTGTATTCGAGTTCTTTCCAGTTTTTGAATGGATGCTTGTATTGCGATATATTTCCCCCTTAAGACTGCTTTTGCTGCATCCCAAACATTTTGAACGGTTTTATGTTCATTCTCATTAGTTTCCATGAATCTTTTTAATTCTTCCTTAATTTCCTGGTTGACCCTTTCATCTTTTAGCATGATGGTCCTTAACCTCCACGTGTTTGAGGTCCTTCCAAACTTCTTGCTGTGATTTAGTTCTAATTTCAAGGCATTATGGTCTGAGAATATGCAGGGGACGATCCCAATCTTTTGGTATAGGTTCAGACCCGATTTGTGACCAAGTATGTGGTCTATTCTGGAGAAAGTTCCATGTGCACTTGAGAAGAATCTGTATTCAGTTGAGTTTGGATGTAAAGTTCTGTAGATATCTGTGAAATCCATCTGGTCCAGTGTATCATTTAAAGCTCTCGTTTCCTTGGAGATGTTGTGCTTAGAAACCTATCAAATATAGAAAGCACTAGGTTGAAGTCAGCATGTATAAGTGTATTATTATCTAAGTATTTCTTCACTTTTGTTATTAATTGATTGATATATTTGGCAGCTCCCACATTCGGGGCATATATATTGAGGATTGTTAAGTACTCTTGTTGGATAGATCCTTTAAGTATGAGATAATGTCCCTCTTCATCTGTCACTACAGTCTTCGGGGTAAATTTTAGTTTATCTGATATAAGGATGGCTACCCCTGCTTTCTTTTGAGGACCATTTGAATGGTAAATGGTTCTCCAACCTTTTATTTTCAGGCTGTAGGTGTCCTTCTGTCTAAAATGAGTCTCTTGTAGACAGCAAATAGATGGGTCCTGCTTTTTTATCCACTCTGACACCCTGTGCCTTTTGATGGGGTCATTAATCCCATTCACTTTCAGAGTTACTATTGAAAGATAGGAGTTTAGTGTCATCATGGTATCTATTCAGTGCTTGTTTTTGTGGATTGTTCCATTGAACTTCTTCTTAAAGGGGAATTTTAAGAGTCCCCCTTAAAATTTCTTGCAGAGCTGGTTTGGAGGTCACATATTCTTTCAGTTCCTGCCTGTCTTGGAAGCTCTTTATCTCTCCTTCCATTCTGAATGAGAGCCTTGCTGGATAAAGTATTCTTGGTCGCATGTTCTTCTCATTTAGGACCCTGAATATATCCTGCGAGCCCTTTCTGGCCTGCCAGGTCTCTGTGGAGAGGTCTGCTGTTACCCTACTACTTCTCCCCATAAAAGTCAGGGATTTCTTGTCTCTTGCTGCTTTAAGGATCTTCTCTTTATCTTTGGAATTTGCAAGCTTAACTATTAAATGTCGGTGTTAAACAGTTTTTATTGATTTTAGGGGGGGATCTCTCTATTTCCTGGATCTGAATGCCTGTTTCCCTTCCCCGATTAGGAAAGTTTTCAGCTAGGATTTGTTTAAATACATATTCTGGCCCTCTGGCCCTTTCAGCACCCTCGGGAACCCCAATTAAACATAGGTTTTTCTTCCTCATGCTTTCATTTATTTCCCTGAATCTATCTTCATGGTCTTTTTTTTTTTTTAAAGATGTATTTATTTATTCATGAGAGACACAGATTGAGAGGAGAGGCGGAGACACAGGCAGAGGGAGAAGCAGGCTCCTCGCAGGGAGCCCAGTGCGGGACTCGATCCCGGATCCAGGGATCATGACCTGAGCCAAAGGCAGGTGCCCAACCACCGAGCCACCCAGGCGTCCCTCTTCATGGTTTTTTGTTTGTCTCTTTTTTCCTCAGTTTCCCTCTTTGCCATCAACTTGTCTTCTATGTCACTCACTCGTTCTTCCACCTCATTAACCCTCATTGCTAGGACTTCTAGTTTGGATTGCATCTCATTCAATTGATTTTTAATTTCTGCCTGATTAGATTTAAATTCTGCAGTCATGAAGTCTCTTGAGTCCTTTATGCTTTTTTCTAGAGCCACCAGTAGCTGTATAATAGTGCTTCTGAATTGGCTTTCTGACATTGAATTGCAATCCAGATTTTGTACCTCTGTGGGAGAGAGGACTGTTTCTGATTTTTCTTTTGAGGTGAGGTTTTCCTTCTAGTCATTTTGCTCAGTGTAGAGTGGCCGAAAACATGTTGTATTGGGAAAAGGAGAAAAAGGAGGAAAGAAGGAAAGAAAAGAGAAAAAGGAAAAAAAAAGGAAGAAAAAAGAAAAAAGAGAAGAAAAAGAGAAAGAAAAAGAAAGTGAAAAAAGGGTGGGGAAAGCAAACAGAAATAAAAAACAAACAAACAAACAAAAAAACAAAAACAAAAACAAAAAAATAAAAAAAACCACCAGGGAGTATCTTCCGATTCTGTATAGTTTAAGTCCCTTGACTTCCTCTGGAACTGGTCCGTCTAGCTGGTCTTCTGGGGGAGGGGCCTGCTGTGCTGATTCTCAGGTGTTAGCACTTGGGGGAGCTGCTCTGCCCCTGCCTGGTGCAGGGCTCAGTGGGGCTGTTTACCCCGTGAGGCCCCAGGAGGAACAATCACAGTGGCGGGGGCAGCTCTGGAGCCCCGTAGTCAGCTCCCGCAGGAACCCCAGAGCTCTCCGTCTGCAGGGCCTGGAGGCTCCGGGGCGGGGCCGCTGATCTGCTCAGGTCGGGGCAGGAGCGTCCTTGGGGTCCTGGGCCCTCCCAGCCTCTGCCTGTCCCGGGGGGAGGCGGGATCCTGGGCTGTGTCCCGGTGCCCTTGCTCCGGGGCCTGCGCTGTTGGATTCTCGCTCCCTCCCCGCAGCCCCCTCCGCGGAGCCGCCGCCCGAGCCCCTCCGAGCTGCTCCGGGTCCCGCCGTGCGCGCTGCAGCCCTTAGGGAGCTCGGCGCACTCTCCCAGGGAGCAGGTGCCTGTTAGTGTCCCAGGGAGCCCGAGGGCATCCCCGCCCTCCTGGGTCCTGCTCTAACTCCCTCGAGCCCCTTTCCGCCTGGAAAGGTTGGTGCAGCTCCTGCTCCTCCGGGTCGGGGCTCTCCTGTCCTGGGGACACTCGCCCTGGCCTCAGCCCGGCTCCTCGCGGGGCCCCTCCCCCTTGGAGGCCTTTTGTTTCTTTATTTCTTTTTCCCCGTCTTCCTACCTTGATAGAAGCGCGAACTCTTCTCACTGTAGTGTTCCAGCTGGTCTCTCTTTAAATCTCAGGCCGAATTCGTAGATTTTCAGGATGATTTGAAGGTTATCTAGGTAATTTGGTGGGGACAGGTGATTTGGGGACCCTACTCTTCCGCCATCCTGCCCCTCTTCTACCTCATAAATATTCAACTTGACTATTCTATGTTGCTATCTCATAACATTGGGGCACTTTTGACTTCCAAACAAATGGTGAATATGTGTTCAGGAATACTACTTATCTGACACAAAAATCTTTATTGAAACTTGAAATGTGCAAAATATACTGTCCTATCTGTGATGGAAAATACAGGGATGAGGTAGACTTTAACTCCTGTCTTAAGGGAATGCACAATGTAGTTGTGGTGTGAACAATGAATTGTTTTAAAACAACACAATGCACCATGTATCTTGCCTCCTTCCTAGCAATGAACCCAAAAATGTAAATCCTTGGTGGAACCTACTCAATTTGAAGATCTAAAGTACAACACCAGCACAGTCCATATATTTTGCATATTCTGAACTATGACCCCATCTGAGAATTTTCTCCTCATACCAGTAGCCTGCTATTTTTTTCAATTTATTTTATGAGTTTTGTTGAAATTTTGCTGGGTAAGGCCTTCAGAGCACTTCACACATTAGTCATTCAAGACTCAGCACAAATTATTTCAATCAAAGTGTCTCCTTGTAATACTTAGCCCACCTGCTCTAGCAGGAGCTTAATGGTGATCTGGGAAAGGGTAAGGAAGGGCTTTGTGGAGAAGACATGCCCTCAGGACAGGGAAATACAGAACTCTCTCACAGACAGTCAGACACCGTTCTGGTGCTTAAAAACCACCCAAATCTTCTTGACTTAAAATCACAAAATAATTTACTTTTTTCAGTAACCTGCCACCTATTGGGGTTGGTGGGGGAACCTGACCCCTGGTCCCTTTGCTTCAGCTTGACTGGACCTAGAAATAATTTTTCTATGATGAGCTCCCTCACATGGCTGGATCTTGGTGCTGGCTCTTATCTGGGAACTCAACAGGGAGTGTCACACACCTCAGATTCTTCCTACAAGGGCATCTGAAGGGGCTTGTTGAGCTTCTTAGGAGCATGGAAACTCAATTCCAAGAATGAGTGTTCAAGGGAGAGGCATTGAGCATGGAAACCAGTGTGCCAACACTTCCATGGTATCCCACTGGCCTAGCAGGTCACATAAATGCCCAGGTGCACCTATTACTGGGAGGCATGGAAAATAATTTAATATTTAATCAGTTTTAGTCCTAAAACCCCTGACTCCTGGAGGAAGAGCTCTAGGGAAGAATGAAAGCAAATATAAGGTAAAAACAATGAATTTCACTGTTTGGGGAACTATACTGCCATTTCTAAAACTAGAACTAGGGAAGAAAACAAACTCGCTCTTTACAATGACTCTCCCTTTTGCTGATGAGCTTTCTTGCATTCTGAAAGACATAAAATGCATGCACCTGCATGGCTCATTTGGTTGGGCAACCGACTCTTGATTTTGGTTCAGGTCATGATCTCAGGGTCATGAGATTCAGCTCTTCATCAGGGTTCGCACCCAGCTGGATGAGAAGTCTGCTTGGGATCCTCTCTCTCCCTCTTCTGCAGCCCCTCCCTTTGCTCCCACACACATGCTTTCCCTCAAATAAAGAAATAAATAAAATCTTTAAAAAAAATAAAGAAAAAGACACAATGCCTCTCCTCTGGGACTGAAATCTTGGGATTGATAATGTCTTATCCTGGAGTTATATAATGAGTTAAATCAGCTTTGTGCTGGATAGACAAAAAAGCTACTACCATTTATTACTTTTTTTTCTTTAAAATTTTTAATTTTTTTAACATGACACATTTGTGAGTGTGCGATAGACTGTCATCAATAAAAAAATCTGATTAACTCCAGATTAATAATTATTGCCTATGCCAAGATCACTTACTTTTAGTGTTACATTGATAGAGACACACACTGACATTTTCTGGAACAGCAGAGCTAGGAGAATGGCAAGCCAAGAAGTTTCCATGAGTCACAACACATGTCAGCAGCAACATGTGGTGTAGTTGCTGAGCAGCGAGGCAACAATAATGGACCTTTGGGTGAGGCAAATGACTCAGAGTCCTGCTGAGGACAGATGCCTTGTAGCAAATTCACAAAATCCAAATAAAGACCAAAGGGATAGAAAATGGCAAATTGATTCATGTTTCAAAAAAACTCAAAAATAAGCAAAAGGTCAGCTTTAGTCATCTTAAATGTTCCTGGAGAGTTAAACAGAGCCTATTGAGCAATGTGTAATTTTTTTTTAAGTAGACAAATTTTCTTCCAAAAATGAGATCCAATTTTTCCCCAGATTAAAAAAAAAATGTTTTTATGTTACTCATATGGAGACCTACATACAAAACAGTCTCATGACTTAAAAATTGGCTTTTCTGCCCTCAATAAAATATCTATAATTATTTGATGAAGAAAATGACAGGAAGGTTCAGAACTGTCATGTCATTTTGAACAAGGTGTGTGAATCACACAGCTTACTGTATCCAGGTCTAAGCTAGATGCTGTGTCAAGACAACTCCTGGGACCTTTTCTCTCTGTGTCAGTACAGACAATGGGAAAGGATAAACTTCTTGGTTAAAGGGATCTGATGTCTAGTGCCAGTCCCACTCTGCCAGTAATTTTGCCTCTCTGCTCACAGTTTTCTAATCTGCGAATGGAAGTAGTTGGGCTGAGCTCCCTCTACAATCTTCTTTGGCTTTAATGTCTAACATCTTATTCTCAAGACTTTTGCTCTAAGATGGAAACTTTTTTTTTTTAACAAAATAATAGCATTTAATTTTTATATATTTTTTAAAGATTTTATGTATTTAGTCACAAGAGACACACACAGAGAGAGAGAGAGACACAGGCAGAGGGAGAAGCAGACCCCATTCAGGGAGCCCAATGTGGGACTTGATCCCGCGACTCCAGGATCACGCCCTGGGCTGAAGGCAGGCTCTAAATCGCTGAGCCACCCAAGGATTCCCGGAAACGTTTTTTTTAAACATGGAGACAGATATACTAATAGGAATTTTGGGGGTCATTTTACCTTGACTTAATCAAGCACCTAATGTGGAGCCTGGCCTCTTCCCTCTGCTCAGGCAGCACTTCCATCAAACACCTGCAGGGCTCCTCTGCCTTCTGGGGTCTGTGTTCAGATGCCACAGAAGACTGTTCTCTGAGGAGCCAGCTGAAACATCCCAATACTCTCTATGTCCCAACCTTACTTTTTTTTTCCTTCATAAATCTCATCACTGTCTGATAATATAATTATTTGTTTATTGTGTCATTCTCCTATTAGAAGGTAAGATCCATAAAGGCCAAGGAATATGTGTTTTTCACTATTAAAGGGACGAATGCCTAGCACAGGACTACTTCAACTCAATTCTGACTGATTGTGCCTGTTCAGTATCTGTGCCTGTTCTATTATATCTTGCTCTGTAATTTTTCTTTGTACTTTTTAAAAAAATACTTTTTAAGTAGGCTCCTTACCCAATGTGGGTCTTGAACTCACAACCCAAAGATGAAGAGTTGCATGCTCTACCAACTAAACCAGCCAGGTGTCCCTTTTCTTTGTACTTTTAAACTTGTTCTAGCTTGCAAGCTTATTCTCAATGGTTATATAGGACTTTCCCTCAAGTATTGTACTAAGTTGAAAATGAATGATCTTTCCTCACAAACCAAAATTTATTTATTTTTATTAAAGATGCACTTATTTATTTGAGAGAGAGCAAGCAAGCACATGAGCAAGAGGAGGGCAGAAGGAGAGGGAAAGAGTATCTCAATAGGACTCAGCAGCTAGCGCAGAGCCTAGTGTGGGGGCCCATCTCATGATCCTCAGATCCTGACCTGAGTCCAGACCACGATCCAGACGCTTAACCAACTGCGCCACCCAGGTGGCCCACAAACCAGCATTCAAAACTGAGTACCTGGCCCAAGTCCCTGCTCCACTGTGTCGGGTATACTTGGACCCAAGCTCGAGCTTATAAATAAACCCTCATGTGTTTGCATTGATGTCAGCTCCTTGGTGGTTTCTTGGATTTGCAATCTTGGGCACAACATTTGGGGGCTCGTCTGGGATCCGAGAGACCTCCAGGACCCTATCCGGAGGGTCCCACGTGTGGTTAAGGCCATGATCTTCAGGGACAAACCAGATGGCCACCCTGACCAGGTGCCCTACATCCTGGTCTGGAAGGACATGATCAAGAATTCCCCTCCTTGGCTAAAACCATTTTTACTCCCCAAAGTGCACAACTGGGCTGAAGGTAAGGAGAGACTCTGGGTCCACTGCCAGACTCTAGGGGCAGGTCTCCACGTTGCCGCGCACAAGCCGACCAATCTGGCCAAGGTATATGGTGTAAGACAGGGCAAGGATGAGAGTCCAGCAGCCTTCTTAGATAGAGTCATAGAGGCTTTAAGACAGTACACCCCTATGAACCCAGAAGCCCCGGAAACAAAGGCCGCAATTATCATGGCTTTTGTTAACCAGGCCACTCCAGACATTAAAAAGAAATTGCAAGGAGTAGAGAGACTGGGAGAGAAGAGCTTGCAGGACTTAGTGATAGTAGCAGAATGAGTCTATAATAATAGAGAAAGTCTGGAAGAACAACAAACCAAACTAAGTGACCGGCAGACCCGAAACCTGGCCAAGATCCTGCTGGCCACAACCATGGATGACCCACAGGAAAGACAGAGGCACCTCAAGAAGCTGGCTTCAGGGACAGGTAAGGAGGATGGCCCAGGTCCCCGTCGGGAGCACCCTAAGCTGAACAAAACCCAATGTGCTTCATGAGAAAATGCTCTGCATCACTGGCCATCAGGGAAATACAAATCAAAACCACAATGAGATACCACCTCATACCAGTGAGAATGGGGAAAATTAACAAGGCAGGAAGCCACAAATGTTGGAGAGGATGTGGAGAAAAGGGAACCCTCTTACACTGTTGGTGGGAATGTGAACTGGTGCAGCCACTCTGGAAAACTGTGTGGAGGTTCCTCAAAGAGTTAAAAATAGATCTGCCCTATGACCCAGCGATTGCATTGTTGGGGATTTACCCCAAAGATACAGATACAATGAAACGCCGGGCCACTTGCACCCCGATGTTTCTAACAGCAATGTCCACAATAGCCAAACTGTGGAAGGAGCCTCGGTGTCCATCGAAAGATGAATGGATAAAGAAGCTGTGGTCTATGTATACAATGGAATATTACTCAGCCATTAGAAACGACAAATACGCACCATTTGCTCCAACGTGGATGGAACTGGAGGGTATTATCCTGAGTGAAATAAGTCAATCGGAGAAGGACAAACATTGTATGTTTTCGTTCATTTGGGGATTATAAATAATAGTGAAAGGGAATATAAGGGAAGGGAGAAGAAATGTGTGGGAAATATCAGAAAGGGAGACAGAACATAAAGACTCCTAACTCTGGGAAACGAACTAGGGATGGTGGAAGGGGAGGAGGGCGGGGGGTGGGGGTGAATGGGTGACGGGCACTGAGGGGGGCACTTGACCAGATGAGCACTGGGTTTTATTCTGTATGTTGGCAAATTGAACACCAATAAAAAATAAATTCATTATTAAAAAAAGAATATTTATATGATAATATTCTTATCTTTTTTTTTAGCTCTGTTGCTCTGGCTAAAATGTCTAATACAATAATTGAATATATCAATTAATTTAAGAATGCAATTCTTTCCTATTCCTTCAATAACCTTAACCTAGTAGTATTAAATGATTCTTTTTCTGTATTCTGTATTTCTTGGTTTATTTTGCTCATATTTTATTCAAAACTTTTGCATCTAGGTTCATGAGCTTGGCCTTTTTTTTTTTTTTTATTGTAATTTCGTAGATAGGTTTTGTTATTAGAGTTAGGCTTTTCTCCTAGATCAAACTGAGAAGGGTTTATCTTTTCCTAATTTCTGAGGTAATTGTATACAGTTTTGTCACCATTAAAGCCAGCTTGGGGCTAGGGTTTCTTTTGTATGAAGCATTTAAATAATGTATTTCATTTCTTAAGTAGTCGTAAGACCTCTCATAATTGTAACTAGAAAGAACAACATATCCAAAATTGATGTCATTATATTTGTAGAAATATATTTGTGGAAACATAGATCTGAATTATCTACAGGTCGGTAATAGAAATAATAATTTGCTCTGGAAACCTGCTGCATACAGGTTCAATACATACAAATTATAACATGTAATAAAAAAGAGAAGAAATGAAATTCAATGATAAAATGTCACACTTCTAATAGAATAAACAATATAAAATACAAAATAATACATTTAATATGTATTTTAAGATCTCTATAGAGAAAAAGATAAAATATTTTTAAGAACTTTTAAAAAGGACCTTAATAATTATTTATATCATGTAAAATATTTGAAATAATCCATATTATAAAGATGCAAATTCTCCTAAAGTTGACCTGTACTTTTAATGCAATTCCAATCAAATTCTATCAGCTTTGTTCAATTAATTTATTATTATTTTCTTCATTTAAATTCAATTTTCCAACATACAGTATAACACCCAGAGCTCATCATATCACATGCCTTACTTAATGCCCATCACCCAGTTATCAGCTTTAATCCTGTGTTTGGTCACAAGCTAATTTTTAGTTTATAAAGACATGTAGACAGCAACAGCTGCCAGATGCCAGATAGATTAAGAACGAAGGAGCATGTATACTGCAACAACAGACCCAGTCTTAAAGGTCTACTTATGTCAAAAGTGAAATCAAGGAACAGGGGTGGGGGACATCTTTGTATTAAGTTGTTAGATTAGTTCGATATCCATATTTTTAAAAATATGAGACTTACACATAATACTGTTCACAAAAGTTAATTCCAGAGAGTTTATAGACATTCATGTGGAAGGACAAAGAGGTAAGCTTTTAGAAAATGGCAGACAAAAACACATTTAAAGTTTTATAAATTCAGAATAAGAGTGGAAAGACAATCTGCAGACTGGACAAGCTAATTCTAACACACATAACTGACAAAGAGTTCCATCCTAAGTCTAGAAAAATCTAAGGAAATTACAGAAAACCCAATAAAAATGAGCATGTCACTAGAACAGACACACTACAAAACAAGATATCTATGTGGACAATAAATGCATGAAAAGATGCTCAATTTTATTGGTAATCAGAAGAATATTGATTAAAACTATAATATGATACCACTTGAAAACCCCAGTATTAGAACTAAAAGACTGTGAAAATTAGCAGACTGTGGAGCAACCAGAATCTTCATGCTCTGCTACTCCAAGATCAAACTGGCATACTGACTTTTGGATACTGTTTGACCATTGTCTGAGAATGTGCAGGAGTTTTATCATGGTGCAGTAAGTCCACTTCTGAGTATAGACCCAGCAAAAATGATTGATTAGAAGGACAGTTGGATAGCTAGATAGCTAGATAGCTAGGTAGCTAGATAGCTGGGTAGCTGGATAGCTGGATAGCTAGCCAACTAGATAGCTAGGTAGCTAGATAGCTGGGAAGCTGGATAGCTGGGAAGCTGGATAGCTAGCTAGCCAGATACAAAGTTATATACTAAAAGACAGGGGCAATCATAGTGGTAGTATTTGTAATAGCCCACATTGGAAACAACCGTCTAATATAATAGCCCACATTGGAAATGCCCATCAGTAGTGATGTGGCATATTCATTTAATGGGAAATAATATGGTAATGTAAAAGAATAAAGTGATGAATGCAGAAACATGATAAGATGTCCCAGATATAATATCAGGTAAAAGAAACCAGGCAAAAGAGAGAAAACACTATTTGTCCATTCACAGTTCAAAAATACAAAAACTAATACTAATGGCACTGGTTACCTTTTAAGGCTGTGATGAAAGCAAAGAATTTTTCTACACCTCTGAATAGCAGGTAATTCAAACCGTTCCAGTGCATGGAAAATGTAGGGTAACTTTTAAATTATTCTCTTAGAGTAACATTACACTCATAGTAAACCCATAGAAAGATTTCACAGAAAGAAGAGGCCATTCCACTTAAGAATGTTGAAGCCAAGTCCTAAAATATTTACTATCAAATCACAGAGTACATTAAAATAATAAAATACTTAGCAAGTGGAGCTTCTTCCACTGAGGCAAAGATGGTTCAAAATTAGAACTTTAAAAAAAAATAAAACTTTTTCGGTATCAAGGTAGGAGTTACTGAGTGTAAATAGATGAAATATAAAGGCTTATTTCTTAGGAAGATACAACAGGACATGTCTTCTGCCCTCAGTGAATTACATTTACACAACAAAAAAATAAATAAAATAAAAAAGAATTACGTTTACATCAGCCCCAACAGCAAATTGCAAACCAGTTTTATTTAACTAGGCAAGGTAAATGTTAAATTAAAGCTAAAATGATAACCAAAAAATGAAAGTCTGGAAATTTCTGAAAAAGGCCAGTGCTGGAGGGGCAAATGTATAGGGAACAGTCTCTAGAAAGTGTTAAGATATACTTACTACGCAGCCTGAAAAATAAAGGGGCATTGCCATGGATATGGGAAGCTGATGGATCAGAATTGAAAATTTAGAAGTAAAAGCAAAGTTCTGCTAAAAGCAAACAAATTTTCTTGTAAGGTGCAGATGACATCTTTCATCAGGGTGAAAAGACAGACCTTTCAATAAATGGCATAGGGAAACAATCTGCTATCGGGAAAAAATAATAAAGTTCAGTGAATTCCTCTTACTATATACCAGGAAATATTCAAAACTGATAAAATCTTTCACATGAAAATATCAAATAATGAAAGCTATAGAAAAACATGGAAGTATATTTATTTTTTTTTTAATTTTTATTTATTTATGATAGTCACAGAGAGAGAGAGGCAGAGACACAGGCAGAGAGAGAAGCAGGCTCCATGCACTGGGAGCCTGACGTGGGATTCGATCCCGGGTCTCCAGGATCGCGCCCTGGGCCAAAGGCAGGCGCCAAACCGCTGCGCCACCCAGGGATCCCTATATTTAATCTCTGAATTATACAGTCTTTTCTAGCCATGACAAAGAAAGCATAAAGAGAAAAATAAACCTGGTAAATTTAACAACATAAAAATCAGAAGCTTTTGTAGGATCAGAACTCATATACCAAAATGACTAAGTCAACTGAGACAATTGGCATGTGTATTTACAATGACAAATGGTCATCTGCTAAGTATATGTGATTGTAGTTAGCTGTGACTCACATTTTGCTGAAAAATGTGCAAAGGACATGAACATTGTGATCACAACCTAGGAATTACGAGGGCAAAAATGATCAGCTGCAATCATAAGAAAAATGCAAATTAAACCAGTAAGATACCATTTATCACTTATCAGAGGGGCACACGCTGTACATTTTAATATTGAATTGTCATTGAGATATGTAAAAATAGGCACTTGATTATATTGTTTATTAGAGTTAGAAAGTAAATAGATTTAATTGCTGTGTAGGGAAGCTGGACATTATCTTTTAAAATCACAAATGCGTATTCTCTTTGAAACAGAAATTCCACTTCTATGAATTCCCAAAAGTGTATTACCACATTTGTGACAAGATTAGTCAGTCTGTATGACTGGGATAGGTGCCCAAATCCCTTATCAAAAACCTTTGAAATAGATGTGTTATGGAATACAGCTTTTGTGATTGATTTGGGGAAGATAACCCATGAACATCTCATCTATTATATAATGTACTCAGTAGGATTTGGGGCGGCATCCACTATCTAAATTATTACCATGTCTGCAGTGAAATATGTGATACTAACATTTTTTTTAAAGATTTTATTTATTCATGAGAGACACAGAGAGAGAGAGAGGCAGAGACACAGGCAGAGGGAGAAGCAGGCTCCATGCAGGGAGCCTAACATGGGACTCGATCCCGGGTCTCCAGGATCACACCCTGGGCTGAACGCAGCACTAAACCGCTGAGCCACCTGGGCTGCCCTCTGATACTAACATTAAATGGCATAAACAAGAAAACATAAATATTGTTATAGTTTGTAGATAGTTCTTTTTTATGGTAGTCTTTTAAAAAATAGTCTCTTTTTAATAGTTTTTGAAATAATGGAATATTCTCAAATGAGGGTGTAAGTAAGGATCAAACAAAGCCTTATGGAAAGATGAATTGCTGGGTCCCTACCTCAAAGTGTGTAATTCAGTAGGTCTGGGGGGTGGAACCCTATGATTTGCATTTTTATCAAGGTATCAGGGGATACTGGTGCCACTGGTTCTAGGGATCACATTTTGAAAGCATGGATATTCGCTGTAATCATGCTGTGCTGCTTCTTTCCATGAATAATATTCAACAAAACTTCATTCTGCCCGCACATGTACATATACTGAATATTTTCTACATCAGTGTGTCTTGGAAAAGGAATACATGGACATTGCCTTTATAACCAGATTGGAGTTAGATGTGTGTGGTTGGGCCAAGAACAAATTTCTCAAGTGACAAAACCATGCCAGAGCCTTATTAAACCTCATTATGGGTCACCTGAATAAAAACTTCTGGTGTCTTCTTTCTCATTACCATGGGTTTCTGTCTAGGAAGTTTTGTTTAATTATGTAAACTACAGTAATCTCTTGCTCACTGATAAATGCATGTTGTTCAAATACAGCAACTAAGTGATCAACCATTGTCTTCCCATCTAATGAAAAATTCTAGCATTTACACAATTTCCCCATCATTCAGTTAATACACAGCAAATGTTTTTTATCTAACTTTTCTACACTCCTGCCTGATTCACTTCAGTGTCAGTGATGAGGTGTGCTATCATCTATCATTACGTGAAGGATCATTTAAACTCTACACCAGCAGAGCTTTCCAAACATCATTGCTAACCTGCTGGCTGGGCCAAGCACTTGTTAATGTTGGCTTATCAACATAATTCCATATGTTAGTGACAGCATAATTGGTGTCCTACAAACAGCATGCTTTTAGGAAATCTTGGATTCTTCAACTTGTATTGATTAACAGCCTTATACTCTTTATCTTTTCTATTTTTATTTTTTAAGATTTTACTTATTTATTCACAAGAGACACAGACAGAGGCAGAGACACAGACAGAGGGAGAAGCAGGCTCCCCGTGGGGAACCCAATGCAAGACTGAATCCCAGGACCCCAGGATCATGCCCTGAGCCAATGGCGGGTGCTCAACCGCTGAGTCATCTAGGTGCCCCACAGCCTTCTACTTTTTAGTGCATTGATACTTGTCCTTCATGAACTACAAGGTATATATTACAGATGTCATATGTGGCAAAAATATAGTCATCCATGAATAACAACATTTTAGGATTTTTTTGTTTGTTTTTGTTTTTGTTTTTGTTTGTTTTTTCCCTTCTGGTCCTATTGACCTGAAATGAGTTCACATGGCCAATAGAAAATTACTTTTAAGCCAGTATGAAAAATATGTCTCTGATTATGCTTGTTTTTATTTTGCACTATAATATACAAGCTAATCAAATATAACTTTGAAATGTTTTCGATGTTTAATTTTGCAAACTATACCTATTCTCTTTTTGTGTTTTTACAACTTCAGCATATACAAGAAGAGTTAACATAACTTTCCTTTGTATCACATCTTGGTGTTCTCTCCAGAGTTACCATTAATTAAGGTGTTTCTAGGAATTTAGCACCATTGCCATGCTTTTTATGTGCATCATAAATATGTTGAAGCCTGTATTTTTCATTAACTATTATCTTTGGAAATTTTTCAAAGTGGCTTTTTTACCATAGATTTTCCGATATATTTCACCTGGGTGCTTCTTTATCAGAGTCAGCATCTTAAAGGTCCACACTCACTGTCACTATTCAGTTCTTCTCTTCTAGCTGGTGTCATGACCAACAAACCAGTTGCTCGTAGACATCCACTGTTACTGTTACATCCATATGATCAACAAAGGGTCCTGACCTTAATTCTTTCCCCCATGCAGTGTGTTTTTCTGTTTCCCTAGTTTTTGCTCATCACTGTCAAGAGGAAAACACAAACCACTCTAACATATCACTCATTATTTTCTGATTCTGTCACCACAGTAGTCGATTTAACTCTAAAAGTATTTTCAATTTTAATTAAAACTAAGGTAAAACATTAGAAAATGTTAAAAAATAACAAATACCAAGTAATACTTTATCAGAATGTATTGCATATTATGTAATACCTAATGGTACATGTATCAAAAATGTCAGCAAACAGATGCACAAATGACTATTGTCAGCACAGATGCACAAATGGTGCTTCTTATCAGTAAGGATTGGATTTTGTGACCAAATGAGTTTTGGCACAAAAATTATTTTAAAAAGTGGTTTTCAGAAATTACTAGATTTAAACATATTGAGTATGAGACTATGAACCTACATAAACAAAATATTAGAAAAAAACTTAACTGTCCATCAGTAGAGGTTTGATTCAATAAATTGTGGCATATGCTGTACAGTGTAGTACATTACAGCTCTCAAAGCTATGGGAATTAAAAGCTAATTAAAGCTCAGATCTAATGGAATGAGATGTTGCTTATATTTTTCGGTAGAAAGAACTCTATGATTTATTATTAGCATGCAATATGCTAGACAGTATTTATTGACCGTTTCTATTGCTGTAGAAAAAGAGAAGATACATATATAAGTGGATGTCCTGCATAGGAAAACAGAAACTGGTGTATGAGAGAGAGAGGCTTTTCACTCTATGCATTTTCCCCCTTTGGTAATTTCTACTACTTAAATATAGTAATATGGTATATATTTATGTGAATTTTATTCAAAAAATTAAATACTTGAGGGGCACCTGGATGGCTCAGTCAGTTGAACATCTGACTTTTGATTTTGGCTCAGGGGGTGATCTTGGGGTGGTGGGGTTGAGCCTCACATTGGGCTCCATGATGGGCAGGGAGTCTGCTGGAGATTCTCTCTCTCCTTTTCCTTCTACTCCTCTTCCAGCATGCACACATGCCCTTTCTCTTTCTCTCTCTCAAATAAATAAATCTTTTTAAAACATTAAATACTTGAGAAACTAAAGTAACTGTTACAAAACCATGGAGAACAGGAATATGGGGTCCTGGTATGCTGCTGTGTGACACAAAGCCAAAATGTTGCCATGCAGGCTCCAGTGTCCAAAAAGTCAATCACTGTACCCTTTTTTCTGACTTAGGTTAATGGTAATGCTTTACCGACATCAACATTCCGATTGACAATGGAAGGCTCACAGGATATCTGTATGTTATCAATGGGAGAATGGTGGAAAGGAGAATCTAGGAAGGAACAAGGCTTTAGGGTAACTGGGATTTTGTGTGGATGAGCCCTTTCCCAGTCCAGGTGCAGAGATTTCAGGCTCTGATTCCCAAGGGGACATGTCAGCCAATGGGGACAAGGGGACATAAAGTTCCGATGTATTAGCATAGTCAGCAGCTGACTTGCAATAGACACAAATTCTTTGAGCTCGTCTCATGTTAGTTATTAGACTGATAGGTCAAGGGAATTTCATTGGCAGAGAAGAGCAGGCATTTTCCAGAGGAGCTGATCATGTCTTTGGTGGTGTTCTGATGGATACAATCACAATATATGAGGTTTGTAACAGTATATTTGGGAAGATATATACCACTTAAATATTATTTTCAGAAAAGAACTGATTAATGGGTTCTTCTTCGAAAGAAAAAAGACTCCTGGTGGCATAAGCAGAGTTATGTGGGCTCTTTTCTGTTTAACTTTTAAAATTTTGATTTCCCTCACATATTTATTCTGTGAAGGCTTATTGAGAACTCATCAAATGTGAGACTCTACTAATCATCTAGGGATATACATGGATGGGCACTGTTTCAACGCACAAAATCACAGTCTGAAAGGGTAATTACTTCCAAAGCTAGAAGCCTCTTACTTCTCTGGACTTGGGGTATCCTCTATATGTGTGTGAGGGTGTTTTCCCTATTTTTCCTTTGGTGTATACAAGCAAAGAGCATTGATTTCCCTTACCATTGAGGATTGTGGGTTCTCTTTTTCATTAATGCCCATCTCTGAGATGAAGATGTACAAAATGTATTACGGCACTTTCTTAGCATGCCAAAGATATATATATATATATATATATATATATATATATATATATATATATCCTGGTAAATTATTTATAATCGTTGCAGCATAGAGTTTTGACAAAGCAATTTGTGAAGTAGTTGATGGAATATATAGTATCCATCCATCCTTTCTTCTGTTTCATATGCTGATAATGCAACTAATGGAGTCTTGTTTGATTTTGGAATTACACTAAGTACACAGTGCTTTGATATTTCTAATATGGTCTTTATGTCTGAGGTCATGAAAGGGAATTATCTGCATAAATCAAGACGATATTGTGAAGAAGATGTTCAAGAGACACATACTAAAGGTTTATTAAGTAAATTTAGATAGGTTTTCATCATATTTTTTTAGCTTTTCCCATTAATAAAATATACAGGTTTTCCAATAGAACACCTTAAATCAGGTATAACTATCTTCAGAATTATTATAGGTAAAGGTTAAATTATTTTATTTGCAATATTAAACATTTATAGATAGAGTATGATTTAAAAGGAATCATCCTGTGCAGAATACTAACCACTATAGCTCTAAGAGACTGCATACCTACAATCTTCTCAGGAAGAGTTCTGAAAAATAGACCAGAAATCCCACAGGATGGATATAACAGGTTTTCTATAAATCAAGCTAAGCCTTTGAGGCAGGAAAGAGAGCATTAAATCTCACTCCAGGGAACGTGAGAAGAGTTATCATGTTTAATTCGTGTTCCTTTCATTGCTTACTCACATGGCTCTGAGGAAGCCGAACGGGTAACCAAGAAATGTATACTCAGAACTAAGTTTCTGACGTTGACAATATGAAGTCTCAAAATGATGTCCTATGTAGGAGCAGGATGTATTTCCGCTACCCACCTCTGATTGATACCAAGAGGCACTCCTTTCCATTCTCACTAGTTCACAAGAAACACAGGGGCACATGTAGACACACACGGCCTCTATGAATACTTCTACTCCAGTTTAAGACAAAATGTTGGGGAAAGGTAGTAAGGAGGTTTGATATTCAACGTTTGATACACACTGTGTAGAATAGGTGCCCTGACCTGCAGGCGGCCGTCCTGGTGGCATATTGGACTGGCGGGCTGAATCCAGGTGGTGTGGGGCCTGAATTCACACAGCTCAAAATCACAAACACAAAGTTAGGGATGGGAGTGAATGTTTACTAGGATGAAAAATAAATCACAAGTTATACATTTTAAAAATCTTAATGAGTTTCTAAATGTAAACAAATCCAGGAAATAGTAATAATGTTTTTCTTATTTAACTGCCTAGTATACCTTCACAGTACTTCTAATCCTACATTTTTGGCTGTTTACTCTTTGATTACTTTTCCTTAGTTTAACAATTTTGCAATATCACTTTCTTTAGAGGAAAATGGAAAGCTAATTCCACTTCAATTTAGCATGGTTGATTGAAACTTGCTTTTATTATAAACGATAGAGATAAGAGTTACAAAAACCCTTTTATAAACCTGGAGAAGGGTCATAGCAACGTGTTAACATGTTTTTCTTTTTTAATTCTGCAAAATTAATATATTTTAACCTTAATCCATTCGACCACTGTCTCTTTCTACTCCACCTTCTCCTGTATCATCTGTATCAGTTTCCGGACCTGACCTCAGTTTCATGACTCACTCACTACTGAGCTTGAAGAGCATGAAGGAAGGGTTCATTTATTCATGCACTGATTGTCCTTGTTGTCATGGGCAGGAAAGCAGCGAGTGCTGGGATAGCTGGATCTGTGCCACGTGCCCAATGAAGGTCCCCTGGCCAGACGTGAGCCAAGCAGGATGCATTGTTGAGTGACATCAGGGAGAAGGAACCTCCTGCATGGTAAGGAGGTTCATATTTATCTGCACTTTAGGATTTTAAGCTGGGGAGTGGCAGGCTCTGATGCTTTTCATGTATGTGGTGATTAGGATGAAAACTCTTGTTTCATGGTACATCTCCCGCAGGCCAGGCAATGTGGTGATGACCCACAACATACATGCTTCCACGCAGTCCTCCCAAAAGCCTATTGCGGTGGTACCGTCGTCTCCAATTTGCAGTTATGGAAACTGAGACCTGTAAAAACGAATTCACTGAAGGCCAAGCAGTTCAGTTTTGACAAACTGGGGTTTAGACCTGGGTGTGTGACTCAAAACCCTCTTTGAGGGCACTGATTGCCCCATCTTCAAATGGTGGGACTCAGACTGCTTCCCTGTTGCTGGCATTAAAGGAGCTTCCACACCATTTGGAGGAGTATTATTGGAAACTTCTTGTCTGCGCTCCAGATTCTTCTGTGGGGACAAATAGACTCGCCTTTTAAATTGAGAACATTTTCAAATGTTTTGGCAGTTGGCTCGGTAAAGAAAAGGTGTTCTTTTGCAGTTAAATTGAGTGTGGCTTTTTGCAAATGTGATGATATTTTAAAATGGTTTATTCAAAGGGAGTATTTTCAGAAAATATCAAAATAGAGCTCCTTGTGTCAAAGCTGAAATGCAATTTTGATATGCTTCTAAAATGTTATCCAGCATAACAGATGCTTATGTCTCACTGCGCACTCATGACGCGTGAGAGAAGTGAGCGCCAGCAGAGACGCAACACCACAAACTCCTAAGCCATTACTGTGTGCCTATTGCTGTTTGGCTTCTCATACAAATGGTCTCTTTCACATTTCCCTAATTCCTTCTTTTCTCTCTCCAACATTCAACTTCTATCAGAAGTTCCTGGCACAAATAGAAGTTTTAATCAGATAAAGTAAATCAGACTATCTGCTATGAGAATTTGATTCATCTCCTACAAGTATTTTTTTTTCTTTTAGAAAATAGAGATGCTTATGCTTTATTGAAGACCTTATTTTAAACCTTTTTTTTGTTGTTTTTTTGACCAACTTAATCTACCTTTATCTAAATTGAGTGGGAATCTTCCTCAAGGTATGAAATCTGTGCCTAATCTGCTGTAGAGGCTTTAGAGTTTCCATTTAGAAAGCATTATGGAAGAATGAGTGGTAGCCCTTGGCAGATCCCCCAAATAACTTGGATTTGATAACAGCCAAATGCATGACTCCTAAACTCATATGGGAGCAACGTCAGAATTTTAAGAGGCAGAGAATAGAGTTGGGCCATGTAAAGATGCTTCTTCCTCTGAAAGAGAGCAGACTGGAAGCAGGGCTCTTGGAGGTGTCCTGTGGCAGGTGGCAGGCGTGGACCTATGCCAGAGTGAGTCAGCAGCATCAAAGCACAGTGAACATGTAAGGACACATGGAGTCTCCTTTGTGGTTATTTCTACCATTTGGGTTCTGCTTCCCTTTCTACTTTTTTCTTCAGCCAGGGAGACCTGGAGATTATTCCCACTTTTATGTTATTAAAAAGAAAAAAAGAATTGTTTTCTGATTGATTTCATCTTCACTTCTCATCAATAGGACTTCATTTTCTGAAGACAGAAACCACCCATTTCTTCACTTAGTGATTCCTTTCTTTATCCTTTATGATTTGCCCCCAAATGTTTGCATTTGGCTAGCCAAGCATTCAAAGCTAAGGCCAGTGCCACGTTTGGTGGCTATAACCTCAGGTACTATTGTGAATTTTAATTTTGGGTACCAGTCATCCCAGGCTAGTGGTACCCAGGCTGGTTTTTAATTCATACTTTTATTCAGTCAGTCAACCTGTAAAATGGAACACTTAAATAGAAGTCAGCAATATTGATGTGCAGGAAGGGATCTGTAATCACTTTGAGGGATTTGAATTTCTGGAAGCACTTAGGATGTCAGGCCTGGTTGAGAACAACTGAGAATCACTTTAAATTACTCAGCATTTCAAACAGAAACCATCCAATTATTTTAACAGCTTCAGAAATGGAAATACATTTTGAATGCAAGTAAGTTACAGAAAATGCAGTAGGTTGCTATGGGACTCTTAAAGATAATCTGCTTGTTTTCTGCCATACTTTAACATAAGTTAATCTTAAAGAATATTTTAAGTGTTTTTTGACTAAAACCTCTTGCATCTGATTAAAGCATGTGACAAATGCTTCTGTGAGTTGGCAGTTACAAAAGAAAACCTATTTTTGAAGATGTGCAAAGGTGTTCATCAAGAAGCTGACAATTTTAATGATCAGTAGTCACTGATGAGACATGATTGACATCTCATGCCAAAGTCACAGCTACTAAATGGACAATGTCTATGATTTCTGTGACTGAAGACTAGTTATACTAAAAAATTATTTTTGAAGGCTATGTTGCCCAATATGGTGGTTGCTATGCATGTGCGGCTATTGTATACCTAAAATGTGAATGGTCTGAAGGCAATGTGGAATACACACTGGTTTTCAAGACAAAAATGTAAATGTTTTAAGAATTTTTGTATTTAATATGGGTTGAAATACTAATTTGGGTATACTGAGTTACATAAAATATATTAGTAAATATATTTCACTTATTTTTACTTTTTCAACATAAGTAGCTGAATATTTATTTATTTATTTATTAAGATTTTAAAAAAAATATTCATTAGAGAGAGAGAGAGGCAGAGACAGAGGCAGAAAGAGAAGCAGGCTCCATGCAGGGAGCCCGATGTAGGACTCGATCCCGGGACTCCAGGACCACACCCTGGGCCAAAGGCCGGCACTAAATTGCTGAGCCACCCAGGGTTCCCCTAGTAGAATATTTAAAATTCCATGTGTGGCTTCTATTTGTGGTGCTCACTGGGCAGCGCTGCTCTGAGGACACTAATAGATACAAATTCATTGTTAAAAGAGCAAATTAAAATTCCTTTGAAGAAGTTTGGCAGTTGTATTAAGCTTCAGAACAATTCTTAGAAACTCTTCCGTACTTTCCTTAGTAACCCTCTCTTTTCAATAAGTGATCCCTAGTAACATACATGCGGTAGACGTGTGCGTGCACACACACACACACACACACACACTTCCTCCACCACCCCTAGGCTATCCTCAAAGGAAGGAAGAAAACAGTGGGCTGATTGATAGGCCAGAGAGAACTGGAATGAGATTCAGAAGACCTCAGCTGTGTCTAAAATGTCTACTGACAGCTTTCTGTAGGAACAATAAGGCACCTGGTTGACCTGATTCTCAGTTTTCCAGTCTGTAATGAAATGTAGAGAATCGCAAGGGCCCTTTTCTGCCCTGACATTGCACAGCGCCCTAAAACCAACACGAAAGGTACAGGAGTGACATGAGAGATGATTAGGAAGCTGAACTGGGTGGAAACATTGAAGAGAAGCCATTCTGCAGGAGCATAGCTGTACTGTTAGTTTTTGCCCAACACACAGGAAAAAATACAGCCCTCTCCTTACTTTTTTTTTTTAAGATTTTATTTATTTATTCATAGAGACACACACAGAGAGAGAGAGAGAGGCAGAGACACAGGCAGAGGGAGAAGCAGGCTCCATGCAGAGAGCCCAATGCGGGACTCGATCCAGGGTCTCCAGGATCACGCCCTGGGCTGCAGGCGGCGCTGAACCGCTGTGCCACCGGGGCTGCCCAGCTCTCTCCTTCCAAAGCTATGTCCTTGGTAGAAGAATTCCTTTTCCTCAGACTACCACAGATCACATTTGTGGCCTTCCTATCATGCCATTTGTCTTATTTGCAGTCATGGCAGGTAGGAAGTTCTTGGGTGAGTGACCTTGTGTCTGTCCAGCTCGACTTGGCTTCCGAATGTGCATCCTTGCCGTCAAGTCAGGATTCAAAGCCACATGTCTGTACCATCCAACTTCTCATTTCCAAAGCTAATTGGGCCACCGTGCCCTAGCCGTGAGTGCTCCACGCAGGTGCTGAGTGCCCTCACCATGTGGAGAACGTGCAGGTCCTCAGTGGGGTGGGGAGCTTGCAGGAGGAGATGCTGCCCATGGTGGTAAGGCCAGGGACCAGTGGGGGAATCGGGAAGGATGTGGAAGAGGGAAGCATGTCCCTGGTACACAGCATGAGTGTCTCCTTTCTTTCCTCTTGTACCCAGTTGATGTATTTAATTACCTTCACCGAATGCTATACGTGTGCAGAAAAAACTTATTCTCTGCCCTTGGGAATCTTTATTTTGTAAAATCATCTGAACTTTGTTTTTGGACCAAAATAGGGGTTCCTATTTTGGTTCTTGATCCATATAATGGTTAATACTTTACAACTTTGCTATATTCTAGAACTCTGCTCTAACCTAGAACATACCCCTATATTTTACTACCCCAAATCAATTGCATTTTAATTTATCAAAAAAAGAAAAAGAAAAACATCTAGAGTCTGAGAATGTACTGACTGAGCAGGGCCTCTTTTGTGCTTAAACATTAGATAATCTGACTTCAGAGAGCATTAGATATAATAAGGAAAAATTTTGTTTTGTTGTTGTTTTAAGCATGCTTTTTATCTAGACATTTATAGTTTCCTCAAACACACACACATATCCAAAGTTGGTCACTGTTGATGTTCATTACTGTTGATATTTTTTGTTTACTCCATAGTAAGTTCTACTCTCTTGCTGTATCACTAAAAGTTCTTTCTGGGATCCTGGAGTGAGCCCAGATGGGGTTAGCTTAAATTGTATTTGATTTGCCCCCAAGACTCCCAGAAAATCTTCACCTGTCACTGCTTTGGAGACCCTCCTGGTAACTGTATCCTGGCACCACCTTTGCCAAGTCCGTGGCAAAGAATTCATCCTCCCAGGTTTTTCACCGAGGCCACCTTAACGCTGTCCCCATCTGACAGGTGTTTGTAATCATAGTGTTCAGAGGAAAATGAAAGGCTCCAAATAAACCTGGTGTGTTCTCTGCCTGAGTCAAAAAATCAGAGGTTTTCATCTATTTTAATAAAGAATCGTAAATGATCTGCAAGACAATTCCATTTATAATTTGAGAAGACAATGTCAGTAGACTCTACGCAAATGTACAAGTAAAAGAAACAACCCACTCTGCCCCCAATTTTCAAAGGGATCTTCACATTCTTAAGGATCTTTGAGCCCCCCAGGAAAGCTTTCCCACGCTGTTGTACCTACTGGGTATGAAAACTAGTAATGAGAATTTCCATAGTGTACAACCAGGGGCAAGTGGCAGCCAGGCTCTTGTATCACAACACCTGCAAGCTTGGTCCTCTGGTGGAGGTTGTATGCTGAGAAGAATGAGTATCACCTTTCAGTAGTGTGGAGGTTACAGAAGAGGTTGGTGTGTGGGGGGGTGGGGCAGGGGAGAAGCCATCCAACATGCAGAGGAGCCCTGGGGACAAAGAATCCCAAGTGCAGGAGCCTCTGTGGTGTCTGCAAGTAGGCAGCAAGGCAAGAAATGATTAAAGGAAAAGAGCCCAGTGATTGTAGGAACTGAAGGGTTTTCTCAGAAGGAGACAACAGAGGTGAGCTTGACACATAAGGCACGTGGCTGTGCTGTCCCAGGCTGGGAAGGCCAGGTGAATAAAGGGCAAGGGAGCACCGGAGAGGCCTGACCTGGGGTCCTCTGGGACACCATCCTCCATCAGGAAATGAAAAGACAAACCCAACTGCAGGATTTGGGCAACAAAAATGACGTCTGCGTGTTAGTGGCTACATCCCTCCCTCCCCTGAGCAGTGTTCTGAGTGAGCAAGACACAGATGTGTAAACCTCCTGTCTCCACGTCGCCATCCCTGGAGGGGAAACCACTGCAGGCAGAGTTGGAATGGGCCGCTTGAATAGAGATGACTAAATATCAAACTTAATCATTTCCATTTCTTCCTATAATAGAAACTTTGAAGTCAGGGAAATTATCCTAGGTAACAATGTGACTAGTGACATAAATGTTATAATACTGTGTAACAATTAATCACCATGTGCTTGGATATTATTGTTGTGGCATTTGTAACAAAAAACTCTTCTGCTTGCTTTTTTATGTTAAAGAAGAGCCCGATTACACTAGCATATTTAGTTACGTCTGCTTCTCTTAGGCTAAGCTGGATCTTGGATAAATGTCTTTTAGCAAGAATATTGCAGATTCCACTTTCACTCTGCAGAAGCAGTGAGCCTACTGCTGAGTGATTTATTTAAGTCTAAGATAAAATAATCATTGCTTTCTCACAAGCAACAAAATTACTTTGCTTACATGGGGAGATAGAGAAAACAAAACTAACAAAGAATGTTTAGTGGAGATTAAAAGACTGTTTAAACCAAGGAGCATGTGCATCTCAATTTTTACAGTGAGAGAGTCGGGAAGAATTATCACTAGGAGGGGGGGAAAGCGCACCTGAGTCTGGAGCACACTTATAGAGAAAATGAGCAGCGTCCTGTGCATGAGCACGGCTTGAAGCGGCGGGTTAGGATGGAGCTGCTCAAAGGCAGCCTGCAAACTTTGCAAGGAGCAATTGTTCAATCTTCACCAATTCTCAGCCTTTCACATAGCTGCAGGAACTTGTACTGTATACAAAGTCATATGATTTTAATTTTAAAAAGCCTTGTGATTCTCAGAGATTTATAGAGATGACAGATTAATAGACTCTTCATGCAGCCTAATATTCCAACAAATCCTTAAAGCAGTCTTCTGTTAAATTAATCTGAAAAAGAAGTATGGATCCCCATAGTCCTGCCAGCTTAAGTTATCTGTCTGATTGGCTTATGACTTGTAGCTGGATTATGATTAAAGCAGGGGGAACAGATGTGTGAGATGGGTTGTTTCTCCTCAAAATCCCGAGAGCATATCCTGAGTCCATCAAACCTAAACAGTAGTATTTCCCCGTCTAAATTTTCTTCTTTTTGTATGCATCTTTGAAATGAAAGTTGAAACCATAATAAGATATTACCTCGCACCGGTTGGTATGGTTGTCCTCAAAAAGATAAGAGATAACAAATGCTGATGAGGAAAAAAGAAAGGAACCCTCCTGCCACCCTTGGTGGGGTTGTAACTTGGTACAGACAGTGTGGGAAACACTACGGAAGATCCCAAGAAATTAAAGATAGAACTGCCACATGATCCAGCAATTCCAGGTATGGGAATATATCCAGAGGAAACAAAATCAGTAACTGCACTGATATGTATCCCATGTTCACAGCAGCATTCTTGACAACAGCTAAGATGTCAAAACAACCTAAGTGTCCATGAGTAGATGAATGGATAAAAACACTGTGTGTGTTTTATATGTGATATAAGTCAACAATTAAAACAACAAAAACAAGGAAATCCTGCCATTTGTAAGAACATGGATGGACTTTGAATGGATTCTATTAAAGGAAATAGGAGGGAAAACAAACACTGTACAATCTCACTTATATAAAATAATAAGATTTAAAAAATAAAAAGATCCAACTATATGTGTTCTACAAGAAACTCACTTTGGAGGGATCCCTGGGTGGCTCAGTGGTTTGGCACTTGCCTTTGGCCTGGGGCATGATCCTGGAGCCCCGGGATCGAGTCCCACGTCGGGCTACCGGCATGGGGCCTGCTTCTCCCTCCTCCTGTGTCTCTGCCTCTTTCTCCGTGTGTGTCTATCATGAATAAATAAATAAATAAATAAATCTTAAAAAAAAAATTCACTTTGGATCCCAAACCACAAATAGGTTGATATTGAAAGGAGAGAAGAATATCTTCCATTAATATAGTAACCAGAAGAAAGGACAAGTAAGTATGCTAAGAGGAGGTTAAAGAGTGTGTAAATTGAAAAAAATATATATAAATGACAAAGAAGATAACCTATTAACAAGAGTTCCAGTATAGGAAGAAGCTGTAACAATTAAAGCATTTACATACCTCATAACAGATCATCAAAATGTATGAAGCAAACATCTACAGAACTGAAGACAGAAATAGTTGTACAAAAATAGTTGGAAAGGGGCACCTGGGTGGTTCAGTGGTTGAGCATTTGCCTTTGGCTCAGGTCGTGATTTCAGGGTCCTGAGATCGAGTCCTGCATCAGGTTCCCTGCAGGGAGCCTGCTTCTCCCTCTGCATGTGTCTCTGCCTCTCTCTATGTGTCTCTCATGAATAATAATTTTTAAAAAATTAAAAAAAGAATAGTTGGAGACTTCCAAGTCCCATTCCCAATAATGGAGAGAACAGCCAGACAGAAGATAAGTAAGCAGAGGGCTTGAACAGCACAACACACCAACTAGCTCTAGCAGACACATCCAGAACACTTGACCCAATATCTACAGATATACACATTCTTCTCAAATGCATAGTAATATGCTTTCCAGGATAGAGCATGTGTGCGGCCACAAAGCAATTCTGGGTAAATTTTAAAGGGTACTATAACGTAGAGCATCTTCTCTAATTGTTATGTGATAAAGTTAAAAATCAACAAAAGAACAAGAATGAACATTATAAAAGTATATAAATATGTAGAAATAGAAAAAAAAACCCAACATACACTCTCAACCCTTAAATCAAAGAATAAACCACAAGGTTTACTAGAAACACAAGGGGTTGATAGCTGAATAGAAATAAAAACACAGTGTACCAAGACCTATTGGGTGTCTCAAAAGCAGGGCTAATGGGAAATTTTATAGCTGTAAATGCTTACATGGAAAAACAAGAAATCTCAAATCAAAAGCCTAATTTTAAATTAAAACTCCAAATGAGAGGCTTTCCTCTGAACTGAGCATAGACACTATTTTATAATTTAATTCTGAATTGATTTCAAAGCGGTCCCACTGACCTATTTAGATAAAAAGTTGTTTTTTTTTTTTCCTTTGAAAAAACAATATGAAGGGGCGCTTGGGTGACTCAGTTGGTTAAGTATCTGACTCTTGATTTCGGCTCAGGTCATGATGTCAGGGTCTTGGGATTGAGCCCCAGGTCCTGCTCCCTGCTCAGCGGGCCATCTACTTCTCCCTCTGCCTCCCCACCTGCTCGCATGGACGCACCGCATGTACTCGTGTGCCTGCTCCTGCCTGGATGGATCCACTGTGCAGCATGGCACAGGGCATATGCACCACACTCACCCCCAGGGATGTGTTCTTCAGTGATATCTGGCCACAGAGGAGGCCAACTCCAGATTTCAATCCTGGAGGATTAGAATCCACCTCCTCGATGGACCAATTTAGGTTACCGAATGTCATTTGTCTTACATGGAGTTCCTCAAAAATACACCCTGAAATGAAGATTCCTGTGCATGCTATTAAGAAAGTGCTCTTGGGGAGAAACAGTACAGAGGAGAGGATAGCAGGGAAGCAAGCGGAAAGATGCCAAGCAAGAGGACAACTGCAGGCCCAGTTCTGAGGAAGGTAGCTTGAACTTCATCCTACAGGGGAACTCTGTAGCATAAATTCCTCTTCAGCTCAGGTGCCCACTCAAGGCTGGAGAGCTGCTTCTCCTTAGGCTGTACCTGTTGGTCACTAGCTGCTCAGGGTAGGCATGACTCGCAGGCACTGGTCGTGTTCTGTGGGTGTGGGTGTGGGTGTGGGGAGGACAAGAAGGACCCCAGGCACTAGAGAACAGTTTTCCTTCCAGAGGCAAGTTCCCAGAGCCAGTACCCCAAGCCTGTGAGGGTCACAGCACTGTCAGGGGCACCGAAGACAGAGAAAGTGATTCATAGAGGGCCACCACCAGCACTGCCTCCCCTGCCAAATCCATGTGTTGTGGTCTTGTACTCCCTTCTCCCTTCATCACTATTCCCCATGCTCACTCCTCATTGCTCTACAGCATCCTGTCCTCAGCTGTGTTCCCCTTTGCTCTTCCCTCTATTTAAAAGGCTCATCCCTTAGACTTAAGAATCTCTCTCTCTGCCCAAAATCACCTTCTCAAAAACAGCTTCCCATCACCATCATTTTCAGAATTATAGACCACGCCCCACCATGAGCATCTTTGATTTTGGATTCCCTTCTCTTGCCATATTTCCTTCATGACTCATTACTTACAACATCTGGAGTTTATGCAGCTTGGCTTCAGATTCTCAGAATTATTACTTACTGGCTGTGTAAATTACCTTCTTTTTCTCCTCAGTATCTTTACGTTTCCCATTTCAGGGATTTTGTGAATATTAGGTGGGGCAATGTGGGTAATTCTTAGAAAAATGCCCAGCCACACGTTTAATGTTCAGGAAGTGCAAGTTAATGTTTGTTTACTGCCTTTTTTACTCAGGATGGGAGCTCCATTAGGGGCAAGACTTTCATGTATTTCGACTGCTTGCTCTCGAAAGCAGAATCATCTACTACTGGCAGCAGTAGATGTTCAGAAATAATGCAGAATTAATTCATTTAATTAATGATCCCGATGTTTACCTTTTTAACAAATGCTCTGTTCATTCTATAGTTCCCTTCAGCTTTTTTCAAAATCAACAGTGATGTCATGGCTGAATTGATCACTAAAACAACTGAAGACAACATATCAGCCATGTCTCAAAAACTCAATTTTCTGAAAGAATGCACTGCCCCTGCCCTTTGCTACCTGTGTGGAAGACAGTGAAGAAATTAATTCAAATGCAACAGATGGCATTTGAGTGTCTGCACACGGCAATTACCCATTCCTTTTCGACAACTGGACACTGATTATTTTGGCAACAATTTTTATACTTCACACTGGTTTTTGTTTGTTTTTGATATATTTTTTTTAACTGACAACTTGTTTCATTCGTCCGTATTTCACAGATTTACATCAGTAACACTGGAGTCAATGAACAAGTGATTCTAACACATCCTTCCCTGTACCACCATCTCATACCCATTAGTACTTTGATTTAGAGGAAGTTAATTCTTTTACTTTTATCAAAAAATTACAGTGATGCCAGAAGGTGCACTCGCAAGCATCGCTTATCATCTCTGAAAAACAAGTCATTTGGAGGATATTTTCCAGTCCTCAATATTTCTAAATCATCCTTAGAAATCTTTGTCACAATTAAATTTGATCCCCAGTAATATATTGGCCCCAGTATAAGCCAAATTCTTTTTTATTTCCTTCTTAACTAGTTATATATCTTTCTTTTCTATTTTCGTCACAGAGATCCAGAGCTCCATGCAGACATGCATGTCTATTAAAAGCAAAATAATCGGGCAGCCCCGGTGGCCCAGCAGTTTGGCGCTGCCTTCGGCCGGGGCGTGATTCTGGAACCCAGGATCGAGTCCCACATCCAGCTCCCTGCATGGAGCCTGCTTCTCCCTTTGCCTGCGTCCCTGCTTCTCTCTCTCTCTCTCTCTCTCTCTCTCTGTGTCAGTCATGAATAAATATAAATAAAAAACATAAAAGCAAAACAATCAACCCAAAAACAATAAAAACAAAACAGAATGAGAGGATAATTAAACAAGAAACATTCCCAAGGTCATCAGCCTGAAGGCTTAATTCTCAACCTTAATTCTTTTGGGTGCTCTAAGTGTTTGGATGTGCACTGAGAGCGTGGATAGAGCACAGACATGGAATGGTCTTCTCTGGCTGTTAAGATTATAGTTCCTGTTTGTGGTGCTTTGCAGTGTATTCTTTGTGGTTGCTGTTGTTTGGCGAGGCCAAGGGGAAAATGACCTAATTTAAAGCAAAAAATTATTGAAAACGTATTAAAAAGACACTGTAGAAAGATTTGCTTCTACTTTCAGGGGAGACATTAAAAACTCCAGAATTAGAATTTTGCTCATTCTTTCTACAAACTCACTCTAAAAACCGAACATCTATTAAAAAGTTTCTTTTTTTTAAGATTTATTTATTTATTTATTTATTATTTATTTATTTATTTATTTATTTACTTATTATAGACATAGAGAGAGAGAGAGAGAGGCAGAGACACAGGAGGAGGGAGAAGCAGGCTCCATGCTGGGAGCCTGACGTGGGACTTGATCCTGTGACTTTAAGATCGTGCCCTGGGCCAAAGGCAGGTGCTAAACCGCTGAGCCACCCAGAGATCCTCTATTAAAAAGTTTCTGAGGGAATAATCACTATTTTTGTAAAATTCCTTCTAGTTTACTGTAAATATATGCCATTAGTTGAAAAAAATTGGAAGCTACATTACACAAAATAGCAAGTTTATATGCCTGAGGACTCATCTTGTCAACTTAGCCTTTTATTTTCTGATGAAAGTAATGAGTACATTCAACTTTTATATATCCTCATCAATCTTAGGTGTAATCTCCTGCAATCCTTCTGTGAAAATATTCTGTGTCTTCATGACTTTGATATAGCCATATTGTCCAGCCCAAATTGTCATTCTTCAGCATTATTATTTTTCAGATTTTCTTAAAGAATCTTGATTTTTATGCACTAGAGAAGAGTTTTGCAGCCTCCTGTCCATTTTGTGACATGCATGAAGCTTGATGCTTGCATGTGTGACTTACTCTCATGGACAGGCCCTTGGTTATACAAAATTACTGAATCACATCATGTAAATTCACCCCCATCTCTCTGTTAAGAAACAAACAAGCAAATAAAAAAGGAGGTAGGACAGTGCAACATTGTAAATGTACTAGTTTAATCCATTTAATAAATGTAATGTGTATTTAATACAAAAGCCAACTTTTTTTTAAACACAGTGTTACTAAAGTTTTATGAAAAATTAACATGGAAGAATGGCTTAGAATTCCTGAAAAAGAACTATGTGAACATACTGTACCAACCAGGCATTTAAACGTGCTTAAATCCTCTAATTAAGCAGTAGTTTCCTGGCATATAACTGGGCAGAAAGACCAATCCAATAGGGTCAAAAATCTAGAAATAAACTCAAGGACAAATGAAATTTTAGTACATGATAAAAATGACATCACTAACTGGGGCAAAGGTAGACTTTTTCAGTAAATAATGGCAGAATGATTTGAGAGCCACTTAGAAAAAGAGAAGAGTCGATCCCTCTCATAGTGTATATAAGAATAAATCATGTGAATCATAAATCTAATGAAAGAAAAAGATGAAATTGTACAAAAGTAGAAAATTGAATGAATTCCTTCACCTGAGGAAAGGCTTTGAATTATGACCAAAATTCAGATATAATAAAAGAAAATATTAATAAATTAGGTTACAAAATGTTTAGAAACCTACTGTTGCCTGGAAAAGAAAAATCTTTATCAAACTTAAAATACACATGACACATGTAAGTGGAAAAGAAGTCTAAGAGAGGGTGCAGAGTGGCTGCTAATGAGGTATGACTTTCTCTCTTGGATGAAAATGAGCATGCTTTAGTACATTAGGATGTTCTAAAATTGATTGTGGTCGTGCTTGTACAACTCTGTGAATATACTAAAAACTAAGAATTGTACATACTGAGTTGAATGGTGGAATTATATGTGAAATTTTTCTCAATGAAGCTATTATTCATTTATTTATTTATTTGAGAGAGAGAGAGCATGAGTTGGGGGACCAGCAGAGGGAGAAGCCGACTCCTCACTGAGCAGGGAGCCCAGTGCTAGATTGGATCCCAGGACCCCGGAATCATGCTTAATAGGCTGAGCCACTGAGACACCCACTATTATTTTTAAAGTCCCTACTTTAACAAGTAATCAAAATTAATATCACTGACAATGAGTCAAAGGACATTTGTGAGGGGCACTTGGGTGGCTCAGTTGGTTGAGGGGTCTGACTTTTAGTTTCAGTTCAGTTCATGGTCTCAAGGTCATGAAATCGACCCCCGTGTCAGCTCTGTACTCAGTATGCAGTGTTTTTGGGTTTTTCTCTCCCTTCGTCCCTCCCTCTCTGTTCTCTCTTCACCCTGCTCAAATAAATAAATAAACAAACAAACAAACAAATAAATCTTTTAAAAAAGTGACACCTGTGGTGAGAGAGAGAGAGAAGGGGAAACTGATGGAAATAGAGAGAGAAGGAAGAAAAGAGAGAGAAAGCCAATACAATAATATGTAAGTAAATCGGGAATCCAGGTAGAGCTCAAAACTATACTCTGTATAAATTTTTGTAAGTTTAAATTTAGTTTATTTTTTGAATTACAAGTGTAAAAATGTAGACTGCTATTTAAATAAGAGTGCAATTATTAAAGAAATATTAAAATTTACACTTTTAGTCATAGACAAAAAAATTACTTGGCAACTTTCATTTTCCAGTGCTGTTCTTGCCTCCTGGATCAGAATGCATGAGAGGATCGGAACACTGCGTCAGGTCTAGGAAAAGGAAATTGGCAATCAACATTTCCTCTTGGGGGGCTATTTACAATATAGGTAAAATGGCTGCAAATATTGCTTCTGAAAACAAATGTTTTGAATATTGGAATATCCTAGAAATTAGGTTTTTAAAAATTTTAAGTTCAACTTGCCAATATATAATTGAACACCCAGCCCTCATCTCATTAAGTGCCCTCCTTAATGCCTGTCATGCAGTGACCCTGTCCCCCCACTCCCCTCCCCTCCAGCAGAACTGTTTGTTTCCCAGAGGAAAGAATCTCTCATGGTTTGTCTCCCTTTCTGATTTTTCCTGACTCAGTTTCCCTTCCTTCCCTTATAGTCCCTTGCACGATTTCTTATATTTCACATATGAGGGAAACCATATGATAATTGTCTTTCTCCGGCTGACTTATATCACTCCACATCATACCCTCCAGTTCCATTCATGTAGATGTAAAGAAATTAGGTTTTAAAGTATTGATTAATGAGCACAAGTATGTTGGATGAGAGGAATACGTGGTAGGAGCGTTTTAATGAATACAGTAGAATGTTACCCATTCTGAAGAAAAGAAAAATGTTATATTTCCTTTTTTCTTTTTGAGGCAGCATTAAATGTGTTTGTTAAGTTCTATCCAGCAATTTTCTATGATTCAAACTTAACTTGGCTGACTAAAATGGTTCTGTAACATTATTTCTTGGAATAAATCCATTTCTCTATTCAATGAGGTGACATCCAGCCAGAGCGTTAATTAGTCACTGATAAAAACTCCTAAGTGGTTTGTCCATCTGAGTTCACACTTACACCTGCACGGTCAGCAGGGGTCTGGCCCTGTGTGTGTGTGTGTGTGTGTGTGTGTGTGTGTGTGATATGAGTAAAGGCTAGACAGAAAATATTTTCTTTTTTTTTTTTAATTTTTTTTAAATTTATTTATGATAGTCACAGAGAGAGAGAGAGAGGCAGAGACACAGGCGGAGGGAGAAGCAGGCTCCATGCACCGGGAGCCTGATGTGGGATTCGGTCCCGGGTCTCTAGGATCGCGCCCTGGGCCAAAGGCAGGCGCCAAACCGCTGCGCCACCCAGGGATCCCCCAGAAAATATTTTCAATGCAACATATAGCTCTTCAGAAAAGCCACTGTGATACGATTACATTTCTAGTAATTGCAGGTGAGATCAGCTCCAGCAGAGAAAAAATAATAGTTAAATCTGGAGACAGATGAGGTTTTCCTCATTTTCTCCTAGATCCAGTCAATATTGTATAACCAGGAATAGGCTGAAGACTGTGTATGTGATTTTGGATGAAGGAATCAATGATCAATGGCTGGAAATCTTTTTTTTTTTTTTTTAACTTTGTGAGCCTTTTTTTTTTTTTTAATTTTTATTTATTTATGATAGTCACAGAGAGAGAGAGGCAGAGACACAGGCAGAGGGAGAAGCAGGCTCCATGCACCGGGAGCCCGATGTGGGATTCGATCCCAGGTCTCCAGGATCGCGCCCTGGGCCAAAGGCAGGCGCCAAACCGCTGCGCCACCCAGGGATCCCCCAGAAAATATTTTCAATGCAACATATAGCTCTTCAGAAAAGCCACTGTGATACGATTACATTTCTAGTAATTGCAGGTGAGATCAGCTCCAGCAGAGAAAAAATAATAGTTAAATCTGGAGACAGATGAGGTTTTCCTCATTTTCTCCTAGATCCAGTCAATATTGTATAACCAGGAATAGGCTGAAGACTGTGTATGTGATTTTGGATGAAGGAATCAATGATCAATGGCTGGAAATCTTTTTTTTTTTTTTAACTTTGTGAGCCTTTTTTTTTTTTTTAATTTTTATTTATTTATGATAGTCACAGAGAGAGAGAGGCAGAGACACAGGCAGAGGGAGAAGCAGGCTCCATGCACCGGGAGCCCGATGTGGGATTCGATCCCAGGTCTCCAGGATCGCGCCCTGGGCCAAAGGCAGGCGCCAAACCGCTGCGCCACCCAGGGATCCCAATGGCTGGAAATCTTTACAGCTATTTCCATATGACAAGGTTAACACTCATACCAAAAGCAACCATGTATGTTATAAAATAAGGAAAATGTCCTCCTATCTCAGTTGACCAATACCTAGAGAACCCCAGGGGAGATCCATGCCTGAGTGTGCACCTATTTATTATATGATCAAAGACGACATTCTGAATCCATGGCGTGTGTGTGTGTGGCGGGGGGAGGAGGGGATAAAACACATGACTTGGAATTAAATGGCTGTGCATTGGGAAAAAAACAAAACAGAAAACAGATGCATACCTTAGATCATATAAAAATATATTCCAGAATCAGTTAGCAGTTAATACATAAATTATAATATGATAGAGGGGAATACATAAATATGTAAATTATAATATGATAGAGGGGAATATTTTTATAATTTTTGTGGCACAGTCTTTCTAAGCATGACACATATATCAAAAGTCATAAGGAAATTACTGAGTAATTTGTATTCATAAAATTGAAAAAACATAGAAAAGATTATATATAGTTAAAAAAAACTCAACTGGGTGGAAATATTGACAAATTACATAATAAATGATTGGTGCTTTTCATGTAAGGAGTTCTTATGGATAAATATTAAATGATTATTAAAAACAGAGAAGATATAAAAATTAATAACGTATATCGAGCACTTAAATGGTATGTCAGGCACCTTACATACACTGTGTGTATGCACATGTGTGTGTTATTTAATATTTATTATTTATTCTGTGCTAATCTCTATGGTAAGAGTTTGTCACTTATATCACTTAATGCTTAAAACAATTCTGTGATGTAGGTACCCATTAGCTCTTTTCTGCAGAGTAAGAAAATGCACCTCAGATATTTAAGTACTTTTATCAGGGGTTCTTATTAGTTAAATAATAATCAGACCACCCAGAGCCCAAGATTTTAACCACTGTACTATTTGAAACCATAAACCCTTGTAGCATTATTTATAACAGTGAATATTTTGGAAATGAGAATCAACTACATTACAGGATACCCCATAATTTGGAAGAATGTGTAGTGGATAAACAGTACAAGGCAGATCTATGTTTATGAACATGGAAAACAATTTCAGAACATACCATCAAGTGGGGGAGACTGTTGCAGATCACAGATGACCTTTTGTGTTTTAAAAACCCAATATGAGGATAAGTTTGTATCTACCTCTAAATCGTGGAGGAGGCATTGAGATGGTACATGTCAGTTGTGAGACGGTTTTTCCTGGGGTCTGGAGAGGGATAAAAGAGAAGGTAAAGGAGGACTTTCCATTAGTTTTTCTGTGAGTTTACTAGTATTTGAATCTTGTACAAAGAAAAGGACACTTATGTGACCATTTACAAAATTAAAGACCACATCAACACTGGGAATTATGAGCAGATTGTTCTGACTGGGTTTTTTTTTTAAGGAATTGTAGGTCTGTAGGCAGTACCCATGCATGATGTTTGATACAGATAACATGTTACTGTTGCAAATGCAGCTGGACAAGTCACAAGACTGAAGTAGAACCTCCTGTGACAGTGTTAGTTTTGATTGGTATTTACATGATACTTGCATTTCATCACAAATTAATTTATGAAATTATTTGGACATATAACAGATTAACCTAACAAAAATATTCTACATATTCAAACCATTATGTTAATTATCCTTTAAAACACAAGTATATTATTTTATGTATCAGCATCTTACTATTGATATGTTTCACATTTCATCAAAATAGATTTTTAGACTCTGCATATGTTTAACCTTGATGCTCTAAAATGGGTGAAAATGTGTCACACAGAGCAAGCCCTGATTCCTTTCCCATGTACGCATTATACTCTTGATTCTCTCTCAAAGTAGAAATCCACCTGAGATTTTTCCCTTCAAGTCCACACTCTGACCCTCAGGTCAGAAAATGAGGCTTATATTTCTGTCCCTGTAATTGCCCCATGCAGCAGGTTTATGGCTTCCACCTTGAGATGCCATTACCAGCAAAGCTGAGTTATTATATACCAAATTGAAATGAACCAGGAAATGTGTTTCCCACAGTATTTCACAATTCCTAACGCAGGTACAGGCTCTTATAGAATCCCCAAAATTGCCATCAGGGTTCAAATTGAATGTGAAACACGGAAGGCTTCAATTCACATTAGGAAGATGTATCATTGCCCCGCACTTGCCATGGGGTCAATTTAAAGCTGAGGTCTTAATCAGTTGAGTTGCCATTTGGATGCCCATAAATAATGCAGATGGGAATGTATCTGTTGTCAGCCTCTGCTGTCTTTCAGTATCACAGCGCCAGCTGATTTTCCTTGCTTAATTGAAACAAGTGTGGGAAAGAGACAGACATCATTCAGCACTCCCTCCATATTCTTGTTTTTCGTTTCAACATCTAACTGAAATACAGTAGCCTATACACAGAAAGTGCACTGGAGAACACAGCCCAGTGATGCCCACCACGAGCCCGCAAGTAATCAACACTCAGATGGAAATATTTGACCATTACCATTACTCGATATGGGGCTCAATCCCAGGACCCTGAGAGCTTGACCTGAGCTGAAGGCAGACACCTCACTGGCTGAGCCTTCCAGGTGCCCCTATTTGGTAACTGTTAAAGAATTTTTAAAAAGTGGGATTTGTTAAAATCTACATTGCAATTAGTTGTTGCTTAAGTTTCTTTTAATCTATAGGTTTTCTCTCTCTCTGTTGCCCTCATTCTTCCCCTTTTTCTATCTCTAGCAATTCATTTATTGAAGACTGAAGTGGTTTTCCTCAGGACAGTTTTAGCTGTATCTGTGGGGCTTTATGTAACAACGTAAAGGCTTGATCAAATTCTGGAATGTGCTACTTTGTACTTCCATCAGATCACGCACATAGTCTAGGTTTCTCTCCTTTGGTGGTTTCAGCTGTGGCTGATAATCATTTCCTGTTATTTATCTTGGATTCACAAAATGTGATGTTTTGTCTCTACTGTTTTAGCTTAATAATCTCGAGTTTGTCCCAAAAGAGAGGGAGCCTGGGTGGCTCAGTCAGTTAAGCCTCTGCCTTCAGCTCAGGTCATGATCCTGGGATCCAGCCGGCATTGGCTCCTCCTCTCCCTCTGTGCTCTCTCTCAAGGACATGAATAAAATCTTAAAAAAAAAAAAAGAGTACATAAGAGAAATCCCAATACTCACTTGTTCTGTTATCCTTAAGTTTATATTGGAAAAGCAGGATAGAGACTTCTGCCCTTATATATGAGTTTTCAAATAGTTTCCTTGGAACTTCAAATGTGGTCCGCTTGTGCCCAATCCCAGACCGGTTCCTTGGAAGTTATGTAACATTAGGGAAAATTACTTTTCCTCTCTGCAGATAATTAACTGGTAAATATTAGACAGTTTCAGACAGTTAGATTCAATGCGCATAAAATGCCTACCAGACTTTCTTGCACATAGTAAAAAACTCAGTCCACAATCATCGTCACTGTTTGATTGAATCTCCCAGATCCAGTCTGTACAGTGAATAATCTAGTTATGTGCTTTGTTAGAGGCCATATGGCCGGAGGTTGGAGAATAAATTAGAGAATCCTGTTTTTTTTTTTGTTGTTGTTGTTGTTGTTGTTGTTTGTTTTGCTTTGTTTTTAAAGCAAATACAGTTTTAGAACTGCAGTCTTATTGAGTTAATGCTCACCTAACTGCCAAGTGGCAAACATTCTAGATTGATGAATGTCACATATAGGAAAGAAAAAGAGCCTGCATTGCTGACTCATCCCTTAAACAGAAATGATGACATTTGTTCTTCCTGTTGTTGGTTACTTTTCATCTATGGGAAGATATGTGAAAAATGCTGGGAGTCAGAATATTGAACAAATTGATCTAAGAACTGGATGAAAAAATATATTTACACAAACACATACGTATGTATGTATATTTTTTAGTTTGTTTTTTTTACCATGGAGAGTATGTCCTATGCATTGAATTATTTTTATGGTACTTGGAAAGAATGTGCATACTTCAAGCATCTCTGCCATGCTTATATGCCCCCTCCTAAGTGAGTGGATCCCAAAATGCTAATTTTTCTATGGAGTACCATGCGATCAGGGAAGGATGATAAGGGTTTGAGATAGCAAAGCATTTAAAAATGGGTGGAAGACATGAATAGACATTTTTCTAAAGAATACATACAGATGACTAATAGGTGCATAAAAAGATGCTCAACATCTCTCAGCATCAGGGACATACAAATCAAAATCACAATGAGATACCACCTCACATGAGTCAGAATGGTTATAATCAACAACATAAGAAACAACAGATATTGGTTAGGATGCAGAGAAGCGGAACCCTTGTGCACTGTTGATGGAATGCAAACTGGTGCAGCCACTCTGGAAAACTGTGTGGAGGAGGTTCCTCCAAAAGCTAAAAATAGAGCTACCCTATGATCTAGCACTACTATTTACCCAGAGGATACAAAAATACAGATTTGAAAGAGTACATGCACCCCCTATGTTTATAGCACATTATCTACAATATCTTAATTATGCAATAGCCCAGATGTCCATCAACAAATAAGTGGATAAAGAAGAGGTAGTATATATATATATATATATATATATATATATATATATATATATATAGGAATTTTACTCAGCCATGAAAAATAATGAAATCTTGCCATTTGCAAAATTGGACAGAGTTAATAGTATTTGCTAAGTGAAGTAAATCAGTCAGAGAAAGACAAATACCATATTATTCCACTCATATATGGAATATAAGAAACAAAACAGATGAACATAGGGGTGAAAAAAGAGAGAGAGAAATCAGAAAACAAGATTCTTAACTATAGAAAACAAACAGGGTGGATGGAGGGAGGTGAATGGGGGATGGGCATGAAGGAGGTACTTGTGATAACACTGGTGTTGTATGTAAGTGATGAATCATTAAATTCTACTCCTGAAACTAATATTTCACTGTATGTTAACTAACTGGAATTTAAATAAAAACTTGAGACAAAAAAAAGGAATATAATCTTTAGATCTTTTGATAAAATCTAGCTTCAGCCTGAAAATAAATCATTGTTTTTTCCATGGAATTTTATATGAGCTTGCAAGAAAAGGAGAGTAAAAGTGCTTATATAGATGCTAAATCAGCAGGTAAGACCATGATCATTCTGAGGTCAAGACCTCAGGTCTCATATGGACTCATTATTTTCACATGTTTTCACGTCCAGGGAGTACATATTTAACCCAGGTCAGGCATTTCATAAATGTTTGTCCTGTTATAAGGAGGGTATTTTTCACTTTCTACCTGTACAACTGAAAGGAGAATTTAAAGTACACCCATAAAATGCCAGATTAGTAGTTCCAACCTCAAATTGAAACCAATGTTATTATGACCATTATTATCCATCATTTCTTTATGGATGAGTCCCATTGATCCTTTACTTTCTATCTGAGGCTGTTGATTATCTTCCTCGTGGTGGGGCCAGTCCCTTTAACTGTTTAAAACAATGGAAAGAAAAAAAATAAAACAATGGAAAGTTCACAAGTCATGAAGTCCACATGAGCTGATCTGTAGCTGTCCAGAATATGATTACCCTTTCCAGAATACTCCTGCTACCCTCCAGAGTATCCATGGAGAAAAGTGCATGAAATGAGCATGAGAGATTCAGCCTCTCTTGCAGCTAGATTGGTAGCATGTGACCTCACCGCCACCTCCCCATCAGTTTGTTGTACCTTGGGCTTGGAATAAAGAATTAGTTAAGTTTATGGGAGACATCATGGAACATTATTACAGCTCCAGGACAGGAGCAGGAACAGCAGGAGCAGCACAGTGCACTCACAGAGTATGGCGTTTGGTATAGGCTGGCATGCAGGGTATTCAGCAGGCTACAAGGCAGCAACGCCATCCTCACAGTGCTTGTGTTGGAGAGGACCTAGATTTGTTGCTAGCTGCTATGTGAAATGGTTCCCCTCTTCCTGCACATTTGTTTTTAATCCAATTCTCTCGGCTTCTTGACCTATTCTGTGTACTCACCCATTATTCTATCCATAAATTCTCCATTTAAATTAGCCAGTTTGGCCTTTAGCCCAGGGTGTGATCCTGGAGTCCCGGGATCGAGTTCCACATCGGGTTCCCTCCATGGGGCCTGCTTCTCCCTCTGCCTGTGTCTCTGCCTCTCTCTCTCTCACTCTGTGTCTTATGAATGAATAAATTTAAAAAAATCTAAAAAATAAAAAATAAATTAGCCAGTTTGGTTCTTCTGTATGAAGCAAAGAACCTTTGCAGGTATATGGGGAGTTACCACAGAGCCTTCGGGAAATGCACATAAGCTGAGACTGATTTTCTAGATGAAGCTGAAATGAAAAGCTCAACTAGTCTTTGGAGAACGAATTCTGTTATCTTTAGCATGAAAAGTAAAATGATAGTATCTCTTGCTATCTGAACTCTAATCCCCAGCATAGATGTTATAATACATTTCAAATAAATCTAAACAGTATTCACTGTCTACATTTAGAATTTGGCCTAAAAAACCTCCGTGCAAGCATGAGTGAAAATATTGGGTGCATGAGCGTGAACAAGAAAGTGTATCATACAGTCTTACCTCAGCGGTTTTCTCAATAGCTGTTCATCTTGTGCTTACATTTAAAAAACAAGCTGTGTATTTTTGCTATAATTTTCCCATTAATTTAGTTTAAAGGGCATTTTAAAAAAGGAGAAATGTTTTTCAGTAAGTAGGTGAGGCTAAAAGATGCCGAAAAGTCATACATTGGAAGACAACGTTGAAGTAGTAAAGTGTATTGGGAACGGTGACTACATGAAAGATGTAATTGTGACCATGCACACATCCCCATCTACTGAGCATAAGAGTTGTTTCTCTGCATGAGAAAATAATGATAAAGTATGAAAGTCTTGTTGGTTCTGAAAAATTTCAACACGTTATTTGTACATGGTGTAATAATTATGAAAAAACACAGAATTTAATTAACTTGCTCAGTGAATGGATAATCGCAATCAGCATTGGATAAGGCTAAGCATCATGTTGACACTACAGAACATGCTGAATATATTTGGAGATCTGAATAAGGCCACAGTGGAAGAATAAGATGATCCAGTGAAGGAATTGAAAATCAGTGAATTTAAGCTAGATCATGGGTTGAGGAGTTTCTGTTGATACTCAGCCTGCAGGAGTTCTTTGCTGTGAACTGCAAAATTTTGTTGTTGGTTACTTCAAGCCTATGAGGAAAATGATTGACACAATGCAAAATAGTCTTCATAAGTAGCCCAAATTTAGTGAGACAAGCATGGGTGGTATGATAAACTATCATCAACACATAGCAAATCACTATGGAAAAGGATTTTTTATTTTCTGTTCATTGTTGGCATGAGAAAAAAAGAAAAGGGACCTTGTGAATACTACATGCCACATTTTTAAAAGAATCCTTACATTATGCAGACTAGTTAATTGCTGTTGACAGTGAGTTGGGTGATAATATGAGCACTTGAAGAAATCCAATTTCTGAAAAGCAATTATCAGTTGAGGTGCCTGTGTAATCAATCTCGAGTAGAGATGATGCAAACTGATGACCAGTTTTAGTTTGTCCGGTGTTTAGTTTGTCCGGCATTCAGGCACCCCACCTTTTCTTGTAGTTTCAAGTGCCAGACAGGAAGAGTGTTTACCAATGGCACGGACTGGCAATCTATTTCAGCCTCTGCTCCCCCAGTATTCACTCAGGAAACTGCAGAGAGCAGCGTGGACTCTGCCTCTATCACAGAGTTTGTCAAAAGTTACAGACTGGTATGATCATTTAAGCCTGGAGCCTTTGTGACTTTTTCCCTTTGGTTAGTTAACTGAAACTAGATCCAGTGACACTTAACATAAGGGTATTGAAAGGACAGAATCGTCTCCTTTTAAGGTAGAGAGAGAAGTCCACAGACTTGGGGATTGGATGAAGGGAGCACATGTTTGATATTTGAAGAAAGATGTCAGTCATTCCAGCCACTTTAGTAGATAAAGAATCCCAAAGAAATGACAATCACAGTCTTGTATTTTATTTTTTCATTTTCTTTCAGTTTCATTCCTCCTAGAACTTTCTATAGAGCATTTTTGTGGTGATAATTCTGTGGTTGAAAAATAGCAAGGCATGTAGAAGTCAGAAGAAGAGGCGTAGTATCTGTTTCCCCAGGCATCCTTCTGGATGTGGGACTGGTGAAACTTTCAGTTGCTCCTTCTTTAGGGAGGGTGAGAACATATTTTAGATTCATGAAAGACAGTCTATTATGTTAGGCAGGAGTTGCTTTATTTTGTTTTTGTCTTTGAAGTTTAACTATGTGAAGAAGGTTCTCTGTGCTGGACAGCCAACAGTAAAGAATGCTTCTCAGACAAATAGGTACATAGTAGTGGACATTTACCATGTTTCTCTGACAAGCATGCAGTCCCCTTTTTATGAATGTGCATCTCCTTACCTGATAAGTATTAACAGAGACAGAGTCTGCCTTGCACCATCGAAGCTGAAAATCCCAGATAATAGTTTTCTTGGAGCATGAAATACTGTTTCTCTCCATGCAATTCCCTAGCTTTGGGCTTGCAATTGGGAGACAAGGGCAAAGAACCGTCAGGGCGGTGTGCAGCTGTCCTAGAAGGGCAGATCCTAGAGGTGTAGGGGCAGCGTGAGCCATGGCCACTTTTCAGCATCACCAGGAGGGTGTGCTGTAAACGGGGATGGGGAGGAGTCTGTGTTCTGTGGGGAATGCAGCAGCGTCCTCATTGGAAACCTATCTTACACCACCCACAAAAAGTAACTCAAAATGTGCGAAGCTTAAACATAGGAACTGAAAACAAAACTCCTGGAAGAAAATGTAAGAAAAAAAATCTCCCTGACACTGGTCTTGGCAATGATGTTTTTGGATATGACACTAAAAGCACAATCAAACAAAAGCAAAAATAAGCACTTGGGAATATGTTGAATTATAAAGCTTCTGAACAGCAATAGAAATGATTTTAAAAAATGAACATAACCTATGGAATGGGAGAAAATCTTTGCAAATAACATATCTGGTAAGGAGTTAATATATCTAAAGTATATAAAGAACTACAACGTAATAGCAAAAAGACAAATAAACTAATATACTTTATTAGTACTTTATTAATATACTTGAGAAAGAGAAAGAGAGTGAGAGCATAAGCAGGGAGAGAGGCAGAGGCAGAGGGAGAAGCAGACTTCCTGCTGAGCAAGGAGCCTGAGGTGGGACTTGATTCCAAGTCCCTGGGATCATGACCTGAGCCCAAGGTAGATGCTGCACTGACTGAGCCACCCAGGTATCACAAGAGGGCACAGTTTTCTAAAAGAGACATAGAGATGGCCAACTGGTACATGAAAAAGTGCCCAAGGTCATCAGAGAAGTGTAAATCAAAAGCACAATGGAATATCCCCTCACAGCCATTCAAAAAGTCAATACTCAATGAGTGCTGGTGAGCACATCGAGAAAAGGGAACTGTCGTGTGCTGCATCTACTTAGAAATACAAACTGGTGCAGCCACTGTGGAAACAATATGGAGGTTACTTGAAAAATTAAAAATAGAACTACCATATAATCCATCAATCTCATTTCTGTGTGTATATCTAAGGGATATGAAAACAATCTTGAAGATATATCTGCACTTTCATGTTCATTGCAGCATTATCTATCCATAGCCAGGACATGGAAGCCACCTAAATGTCTATCAGTGGATGAGTACATAAAGATTTGATATGCTTATGTGATCTATAGTAAAATATTATTCAGCCAAAAGAAAGAAGGAAAAGGAAATCCTGCCACTTGAGAAAACATGGATGAGCCTTGAAAGCATTACACTACATAAAATAAGGCAGAAAAAAGACAAATATTTTAGGTATCATTTGTATGTAGAACCTGAAGAAACCAAATTTACAGCAAGAGAGGGTAGATGGTGATTACCAGGGGCTGAGGATGGAGGAAATGAGTATAAACTTCTATTTACCTACATTATGGTGGTAATCATTGCACAACATATAAGTATCAAATCTATACCTTAAACTTACACTATGTTATGTGTCACTTATGTACAAACAAAGTGGACAGAAGGCAGATCAGTTAGCAATGCATTAGAGAGGTCAGAAAAGGAAACTAAGTGAATCCTGCTGAAATTATGTAATCCCTGATAGGGAATAAAGGAAGTGTATCTGGACACATGATTAAGGCTGTAGCCTCTGAGCCTCAGCATCAGAGACTGGACACTGTTGGGTAAATGCAGTTCAGTAAAATAGTCTGACCAAGGAACCTAGCAAGTAAATAAGAAGACAAGCAAACTACAAACCACAGTAACTGCTGCGGGTTAGATGCAGTGGTGGTAGAGGGTTGTCGACCTCCAGAGTTGTTACAAAATAGTATCTAAAAACTCTGGTTATCAACAACAAAATTATGATGCATACAAAGAAACATAAAAGTGTGACTTAATACAAGTATAAACGCTGGTAACAGACACACTGCCTTTGACAGGCACCTGCTGTTCAGATTTAGTGGGAAAAAAATTCAAGGTAACTATTATAAATATTTGCAAAGAATGAAAAGCAAGTGTGATTAAAGAAGTAAGGAGAGGTATGATGGCCATATCACATTAGATTTTAAAATATCATTAAAGAGATTTGATAAAGAAATTATTTTTAAAAATGGAATAACTGAAGTTGTAAGATACAATAAACAGAAAGTTCAAGATGGTGGCTCAACAGTAACTTTGTGTCCTCAGAGGGAGCATTAGCAAATTTGTAGATGAATATCTGAATCTAAATATGAAGTACAAAGAGAAAAAAATAATAAAGAAAAATGAGCAGAGCCTCAAAGAAATGTGAGACACCATCAAGTACACCAAAATTCACTTAATGGAAACCATTAGGATATAAGTAAGAAAAATACTTGAAGAAATAATAACTAAAAACTTCCCACATTTGATGAAAAAATATTAAATTAAATATCAAGAAAATCAAATAACTCCAAATAGAATAAATTCAAAGGGATCTTTCGATGGACACCGAGGCTCCTTCCACAGTTTGGCTATTGTGGACATTGCTGCTAGAAACATCGGGGTGCAGGTGTCCCGGCGTTTCATTGCATCTGAGTCTTTGGGGTAAATCCCCAACAGTGCAATTGCTGGGTCATAGGGCAGGTCTATTTTTAACTCTTTGAGGAACCTCCACACAGTTTTCCAGAGTGGCTGCACCAGTTCACATTCCCACCAACAGTGTAAGAGGGTTCCCTTTTCTCCGCATCCTCTCCAACATTTGTTGTTTCCTGCCTTGTTAATTTTCCCCATTCTCACTGGTGTGAGGTGGTATCTCATTGTGGTTTTGATTTGTATTTCCCTGATGGCAAGTGATGCAGAGCATTTTCTCATGTGCATGTTGGCCATGTCCATGTCTTCCTCTGTGAGATGTCTGTTCGTGTCTTTTGCCCATTTCATGATTGGATTGTTTGTTTCTTTGGTGTTGAGTTTAATAAGTTCTTTATAGATTTTGGAAACTAGCCCTTTATCTGATACGTCATTTGCAAATACCTTCTCCCATTCTGTAGGTTGTCTTTTAGTTTTGTTGACTGTATCCTTTGCTGTGCAAAAGCTTATCTTGATGAAGTCCCAATAGTTCATTTTTGCCTTTGTTTCTTTTGCCTTCGTGGATGAATCTTGAAAGAAGTTACTGTGGCCGAGTTCAAAAAGGGTGTTGCCTGTGTTCTCCTCTAGGATTTTGATGGAATCTTGTCTCACATTTAGATCTTTCATCCATTTTGAGTTTATCTTTGTGTATGGTGCAAGAGAGTGGTCTAGTTTCATCCTTCTACATGTGGATGTCCTGTTTTCCCAGCACCATTTATTGAAGAGACTGTCTTTCTTCCAGTGGATAGTCTTTCCTCCTTTATCGAATATTAGTTGACCATAAAGTTGAGGGTCCACTTCTGGGTTCTCTATTCTGTTCCAATGATCTATGTGTCTGTTTTTGTGCCAGTACCACACTGTCTTGATGACCATAGCTTTGTAGTACAACCTGAAATCTGGCATTGTGATGCCCCCAGCTATGGTTTTCTTTTTTAAAATTCCCCTGGCTATTCGGGGTCTTTTCTGATTCCACACAAATCTTAAAATAATTTGTTCTAACTCTCTGAAGAAAGTCCATGGTACTTTGATAGTGATTGCATTAAATGTGTAAATTGCCCTGGGTAACATTGACATTTTCACAATATTAATTCTGCCAATCCATGAGCATGGCATATTTTTCCATCTCTTTGTGTCTTCCTCAATTTCTTTCAGAAGTGCTCTGTAGTTTTTAGGGTATAGAGCCTTTTCCTCTTTGGTTAGGTTTATTCCTAGGTATCTTATGCTTTTGGGTGCAATTGTAAATGGGATTGACTCCTTAATTTCTCTTTCTTCCATCTCATTGTTAGTGTATAGAAATGCCACTGATTTCTAGCCATTGATTTTGTATCCTGCCACGCTACCAAATTGTTGTATGAGTTCTAGCAATCTTGGGGTGGAGTCTTTTGGGTTTTCTCATACTAGAAATCCATAAGAAATAAAGTGACAAAAGAAAATAAATAGAAAAGTTGCACTTCATTATATTTTAAAACTCTTGTCCTGCAAAGGATACCATCAAAAAAGTGAAAAGACAGGAGTGCCTGGGTGGCTCAGTTGGTTAGGCATCTTACTCTTGGTTTTGGCTCAGGTCATGATCTCAGGGTCATGACACTGAGCCCCACATCAGGATCCGTGGTCAGCGGGGAGGCTGCTTAATATTTTCTCTCTCTGCCCTCCTCCCACTTTCTCATGTGCACACGCTTTCTAAAATAAATAAATACAATTTAAAAAAATCATATGTCTGATATAGCAGTTATATCTAAACTATATAAAAAACGCTTACATCTCAATAACAAAAAACATCAATGATCCAATTAAAATGGGATTAAAGTGTCTTAATAGATATTTCTCCAAAGACAAGTGGCCAATAAACACATGAATAAAAAAAATTTTAAAAACCCCACATGAATAGATGCTCAGCATCAGTAGCCATTAAAAATATGCAAATCAATACCACAATCAGATACCACTTCATGCCTACAGGGATAGCTATAATTTAATAGATAATCAAAAATATTGATAAGGATGTCCAAAACTTGGACCCTCCTGTGTCACTGATAGTAGTGTAAAATGGTGTATCCACTTTGGAAAATAAATAAATAAATAAATAAATAAATAAATAAATAAATAAATATCTTTAAAAAAATTTAAATACAAACATAAAGTTACCATAGGACTCACAAATCCTGCTGCAAGATATATACCCAAGACAAATGAAAGTAAAATGAAAATACATTACATAAAAATTTGTACACAAATGTTTGCAACAGTATTGTTAACAATAGCCAAAAAATAGAACCAATGAAAATGTCTATTAACTGATTTATGGATAAAGAAAATGGGGATATGCAAAGGAGAATCATTTGGCCATAAACAGGAATGAAGTACTAATACACGTTAAAACATGGATAAATCTTAAAAAAAAAAAAAACATTATACTAGGTGAAATAAACCAATTATAAAAGACCACATGTTGTATGACCACATTTGAATGGAATATCCATTATAAGCAAATCAATAGAGACAGAACATGCATTATTAGTTACCCAGGCCTGGTGGTGAGGGGGGATGGAGGGGAAGAGGAAAAATGCAGAGGGAATGCTAATGAGTGTGGGATTGACTGATTGATTTTTAATTGGATTTATTTTTAATGTTTTTAAAAATATCTTAATTTGGTTATGGTGATGGTTGCACAATTCTGTAAGCATACTATAAAAAATGAATTATATACTTGAAATGGATGAATTTTATGCCATGTAAATTATATCGTAAGTAAAACTGTTTTTTTTTTTTTTTTAAAGAAAAACAGCATTGGTCCAGCAAGCTCTAGCAATTAAAAAAAAAAAAAAATGCCCGTGAAGACAGAAAAATATGAAAGCAAGAACTGAAAGTCAACCAGTTGTCAAAATTAAGAAGCAATTTTCAATAATCAAAATTGGATAGAAATTGTCTTTTTTATTTTTTTGGAGATTTTATTTATTTATTCATGAGAGTCACACAGAGAGAGAGGCAGAGACACAGGCAGAGGGAGAAGCAGGCTCCACACAGGGAGCCCGATGTGGGACTCGATTCCGGGTCTCCAGGATCAGGTCCTGGGCTGAAGGCGGAGCTAAACCGCTGAGCCACCGGGGCTGCCGTAGAAATTGTCTTTAAAACAAAATACCCACATGCTGAGCCAAGTTAGAAATAGCAGTCGAGTGATCACCTCCAAACCTTCCCTAAAGAGATAGATATACTCTTCATCATTTTTCATTTGTTTGAACCCTGAGTTGAAAAGCAATTTTGTGTCGATATTGAAACAGCAACTGCCTGTCTTATAACTTGTTTTTCTAATCTTCTTTAGTCTTTTCATCAATATTTTTTTCCTTTATTTTCATCAGAAGACAGAGATACTCAGAAAATCAGTAAAGATGGATTTAGAGAGGAAGTCATGTCGGGGAATTATATCTTGCATCTGTAAAAATTCTAGTTAAGAGTAGGTGAGAGTCTTGTTTTTCTCATGACTGTATCTATGTAGAGTAAAAGCAGGTCAGAAAGTGAGACTAGAAACATGCAATCTCAGACCTGCATAATCACATAGATTAAATTTGGTCAGATATGGAAATTGGACCAGGAGCTCTGCAAGTGGAACTGCCATCCTGCTGTGGCTATAAAAACGGAATTCAGACAGCGTCCACATTGCCAGAGAGAGAGTCCGAGGCCAGGCTGCAGTCAAGTGGACACATTTGGTTTCTTAACAAATAAAAAAACTCTAGGGACACTTTTCATGGTTAAAAGTTATATTCTTGGAAGATTAAATATAAATAGTAAAGCAGCTGAGTACTCCAAGAACTTCCATTCTTTTTAAAATATTTAAAGAAAATATTAATCCATAAATAAGAAAGGAGGGCAAATAGGTTTAAACTTTGATCTCCAGGGATTTAATTACAATTCTCCATTTATGTATGTATGTATGTTTGTATGTAGTATGTATTTAGAGATGGTGGCCGTATTCATGAGTGGAGGTGGAGGCAGAGAAATAGAGGGAATCTCAAACGGACTCCCTGCTCAGTGCAGAACACAATTTAGGGCTTGATCTCATGACCCTGAGCTTATGACCTGAGCTGAAATCAAGAGTCAGTCCCTCAACTGACTGAGCCATCCAGGCCTTCCCAGGTCTTCTCTTTGTAGATAACGTTTAACCAGTACAGTAACATAGAGACCACATTAGTTAACATAAAGGATTTAAGATAATGGACATGACTTATATTTTAAAATTATTATTTTTATTCACTTTTGATTGGGAAGTGTCATATTTATATAGTGTTACAACTGGAAGTTATTTTGGTATTTTTTTTATTTTAGTATTTTTGTGGTTCAAATATCCTTTCACAGAAAATTAACCATCTAAATTATTTATATAATGACAAATAACAAAGGCTAATGCTGCTCCCCCAAAACAAATGGTTTGAATTTCAGTGTGATACTAGCATCTCCTAAGCAAAAGTAAATTTGGTTAAGATTGGTGCTTAGCTCATCCTCATAGTCAATAAATATATTTCTAATATTGAAAACATTTCAAATGTACAAAGGTATATGGCTTAGTTTAAGAATTCTTTGGTAAATGCCTTTAAGTAAAAATCAGTGGTAACACTAATGTTTTTGTCTTCATCAACCAAAATTCTCATTTGACTTTGCTTGCAATTGGTACACATTTTAATACCCGTTGCTTATACTCTGGATGTTGAATATAAACACAAAACAAAGACAAAATAAATCCGTATATATTCTCCTTCACTTGTGTGTTTGAAAATCACTTATTGGAGACTAGTTCTTTCTGTAATATAACTAATTACACAGATGGTAGGATTCCAGAAAGCCATTCTTTGGGACTTAAAGAGCCCTACAGGGACATTGCTTTAGCTTTATCAGGGTCAGGATTTTCTGTTCTTATACAGAAAGCCTAGCCTGTTATCTGCATGTTTCTGGAAAGTAAAAGTGCTCAAGTGTGTGGCCAGTAGACAGCTCTAGAAGTAAGAGAGATTCCGTTCAGCTCTAGGATCAATGCATTCTGAAAATCAGATAAGCAATGATTGAGACTTGCCACTCCTTTCAATTCCTTTAGCTAATCCTTCAGGATAGAAGTAGTACTTCTCAAGCAGTCTGTTGGGCTTCAGGACCCGCTCACTCTGCATCACTGAGAAATACCTTGTCTTCACTTGGGTTAAAGCAAAACCAATAATATTACAGTTAAAACTTCTGTAATATAATCTCAGTATTGTTCTAAGCAATTCTCAAACATTGATTCAGTTACTTGTCACTATGCTGTGAGGCGGGTCATTGTTATTACTCTCATTTTACAGCTGAGAAAGTTAAAATGGAGCATAGAGAGGTCGAGTAATATGATGCTGCATTTGAACTCCAGTCTTCAGGGCGGTGACCTTCTGCTCTAAACCATCATACCATGTGCTCTTGCCTTCCTAGCTGTGGCCTTACACCCCACCTGTCTCACACAACAGAATGGAGGCGGGGATGCTGTGAGGTGAGCCAGACAGAAATCCAGCCATTGCCCCCCATCAAGAGTTTGCCTTGAAATACTCGAAACAAATTGTTGGAAGTCACATACTGTAGCAATTCTTTTTTAACTTCCTCTAATTGAAAAAAAAAAAGGGGGATATTATTGCTTGTTTATTGTGTTTGTTTATTTGTTCGTTAGTGTGTTTTCCTGTAAGATGAAAAAGCAAGGGGAGGGTCTATGTTTCATATCTCACTTTGGCAAGCTTCCTTCTGTCATTTTTCTATTTACTTTAAAATGAAGACAATATAAAAATGGAGGAATCCTTTGTCAGGTGATCCTAGCAACCCAGCTTTTATTTTTATTCTTTTCTTAATTTTCTCCAAACTATTTTTTATTATATTGACCTCCTCTTCATTTTTTTCCAAAATGAAGATTTTTCAGCACTTGAAAATGCTATTTGTATAGATATTTAAAACCTGTTTCAAAATTCTATTTTGAGTGCTGAACTCACTGAAAAAAAGTCCTTAGAGCTTATGTTTGTAGCCAGGACAGTTTTTGGGTGAGAGAAACACATAAACATATTTAGTACACAAGTCTAATTCTGTGAATAGTTCTGATACATTCTTTTGGGTCCTTGAAAAGAATAATAGTAAAGTCTCGATACAGATAAGAAAAAACTCAGAAAATCGGGGTAAAATATGTTTCAGGTATCAGATTCATTTCGTACAATTGGTATATCCTCATACATATAACTGGAATTATAATAAAAGATTTTGATAGTTCAAATTTAAGTGAGTCCTAATTCACCTTGTATTTGACCTATCTTGTTATTTAGGCCATAATGGTAACCTTTATTCCAGGAAGTGGCCAAAGTATGAGAAATTTTGGAAATCATTATAGTGTCTTTCTAGTATGCAACTCGTTAACCAAATATCTCAGTAGTCATCATCATAATAGATATATGAGTTCCAGACCTAGTGTCACTTTGAGCTATCATTTAGTAACGTCCATCTCAAATGGCATTCCCAAACTCAGAATCTTAAGAGTAGAGAGAAGCAACCCCAAAGTACTAAAAAATTACTGACTTTCTTACCTCAAGGACAAAACCAGAAATGCTTTCTCTGGAATGTTGAAAAGTTCTTAAACATGCCTGATTCTGCAGAGATACTTAGGGTATTCTAGAAACTTGGCAATGAAGACTGAGGGAATCCCACAGCTCTTCAGGATCCTTTAACATTTTTAGAACCCCTTTACCCTCCGTGATTCATGGGGACAATATCCTTTTGAAAAACAGAAGGTGTAGCTCTATATTAGGGAAGGCAATGTCATTTCAGGTTTCAATGCTATTGTTTGGAAAATGCCTGGAGGCAACCACAAAACTTTCTCTAAGTAATTTGAATAGATGTTGCATATGGTTATGGGTGATTATTTGCCACTGACCAGAAAGCAGTAAATAGAGTCTAATAAATAACCATGTAAAAAATTCCAGTATTATATAGAATATGATAAAATTTGACGTAAGTCAAAGTTAAGATGATCAGTATTTGATTATTTAGAAGCACAAAATTAAAAAAAAAATAAAAAACAACCTATTAGCCAGAATAGAGCATATACTTCGGTGACGCTGTAAAAAAGATAAAGAAAAGGAATCTTTGTAACCAACAGAACTATTCCAAGGTTGGCTTCTTGAGGCTCAAAGCAGATCAGAAGAAATCAGAGTGATTCAAATATCCAGATGTTCTTTATTGCCTGAACTTAAACTTCCCAAGGTGGTATATCAGAGTATTCCCTGGATCCTCAATTTTGCCACATAAGACAAGACAGTATTATCGGTGATGAGGACAGCCACTTCATTAATCCCAGAATAGTACTCCTGCACCACTGTTTTGTTTTTGTTTTTCTTATTAACAATTATTATTTTTTCTTGGAGTTCAATTTGCCAACAATAGCATATCGCCCAGTGTTCATCCCATCAAGTGCCCCCCTCAGTGCCCATCACCCAGTCACCCCCAACCCTCTGCCCACCTCCCTTTCCACCACCCCTTGTTTGTTTCCCAGAGTTTGGAGTCCCTCATGCTCTATCACCCTCTCTGATATTTCCCACTCATTTTCTTTCCTTTCCCCTATGATCCCTTTCACTATTTTTTATATTCCCCAAATGAATGAATGAGACCAAAAATGTTTGTCCTTCTCTGATTGACTTAGTTCACTCATCATAATACTCTCCAGTTCCATATATGTGGAAGCAAATGGTGGGCATTTGTCATTTCTAATGGCTGAGGAATATTCCATTGTATACATAGACCACATCTTCTTTATCCATTCATCTTTTGATGGACACTGAGGCTCCCTCCACAGTTTGGCTATTGTGGACATTGCTGCTATAAACACTGGTGCATCACTGTTTTTGATTATTAAATATCTGGTCAGCTACACATAGGTGCTGGAAGAGTTAGTAATGTCTAAGAAAGCTGGAACTCTAACCTAAGGTGACCATGATTTAGAACTCACCTTACATATAAAGAAAGTTTTGCTCTGTTTCTTGACCTCACACCTCAGGATACCTTCATTTCTCACCAGTGCTCATGCAGATTTGTATCCTTGGAGTTTAGGTTAAGATGTTACAGATAATTTTAAAAAAATCATTCCCATTCTCTGTGGCAAATTTGCTATCTCATTTTCTTTCTTAGTTGGGTCATGAGCATTTTCTTAGTACTCAAAAAAATTCTGTTAGTAAGCTTAAGAATGATTATCTTAAGAGAAAATTATAGAAACAGTGGTTGCAACCATAAGAAGCTACACTAAATATTGTTTCTTAAATGCATGTTAGAAGATTTCATCACAAGGCAAGACCAAGTTTGATTTTCATCTAATGAACTTGAGCTTTCTGCTGGTGTAAGTCATTTTAGCAGCACTCCTGAATGTGTGGCCATGTCAGATTCTGATATAATAGTAGGCAGTGGAAATAGCCTTGATTAAGCTGGGTGATTGCAAATTCCTATTCCTGGTATCTTAAATTCTGTTCCCTATAGGAAAATCATTCTACCTAAGAAGGGAATGAAATGTTTTTTAATTAGGTGCTAAAAACAGCTAATTTATAGCTGATGCTTAATTTCATGTCCTAGAATTTTTTTGTTTATATATTTTCTTCTCAAAAATATCCCCAAAGCAGTAGTTTTGACAGTGGTCTACTGAGTGCAGGTGAAGGACAGTAATTCATATTTAAAAAAAATAAAAACACAATACCTGTCAAGATCCATTTTAGCCTAAAGGCATGGGGAATCTTTAGATATTTCCCCTTGTCTGAACAGTAATTTTGGTATTTCGTTATAATTTCTGTTGAGATTTTTCAGTCGTGTAACCATAGAAGAGTGATGTTTATTTGAAACGCAAGTCCAGACTCCTTAATTACTCCTGGGAGCAAAAATCGAGAGATTGTAAAAAAGAAGGTCAGCAGGGAAATGGGTGTCTGGGAGGCTGAGTTGGTTGAGCAACTGACTCTTGGTTTGAGGTCAGGTCATGATCTCAGGGTCCTGGGATGGAGACCCTTGTCAGCTCTGGGCTCAGAGTGGGGTCTGCTTAAGAGTCTCTCTCTTGGGATCCCTGGGTGGCTCCGTAGTTTAGCGCCTGCCTTCAGCCCAGGGTGTGATCCTGGAGTCCCGAGATTGAGTCCCACATTGGGTTCCCAGCATGGAGCCTGCTTCTCTCTCTGCCTGTGTCTCTGCATCTCTCTCTCTCTGTGTCTCTCATGAGTAAATAAATAAAATCTTAAAAAAAAAAAAAGTTTTTCTCTTACTCTCCTTCTGCCCCTCCCTCCACTCACATTCTCTTACTCTAAAATAAAATAAATAAATAAAACCTTAAAAAAAAAGGTCATGAGAAATTGGAAGTATTTGTTATTAATTGTGATTATTTTTCCGTTCCATGAATAAACAATACTATCAGGAAGGAGTTGTTGTTACCAGATTATGATCACTTGATGTAAAGGTCTGCATCTTACTCATTTTTGTGTCCACAAGATCAAACACAGCACCTAAAAATGCTTGCAAGATTTTTTTTTTTTCTCACTGTGGATGTCTCCTAGAAGACCATTGTCCAGAAGTTTACGAGCTTATCTAAAATTTAGTTCATTCTGGTTTCGTATGACATTTGGAATTTGTAGTTGTTCTTAATCTTGGATTCCTAGAAGCGAGGGCTCATGCCCAAAAACTGGTTCAGACCTGGGTAAAGCCAGGGTATCACTGTGTTCAGATGCTTCTCAGGTACAGCAGGTGGGAAAACCATTGTTACTCTCCAAGAGCACTGCTTCTCAAATTGTAAAATGCGTGCAGGTCTTCTGGAGAGCTTATTAAAATGTAAACTCAGACATAGGATGTCTGGAGCAGTGCCTGACATTTTTTGTTTGTAACAAGTATCCAAGCAATGATGAGGGTTGTGGGAATCAGTCATTCTGGTTTGCCTGGGATACCTGACTTTCAGTGCCAAACTGAGAATGTTCTGAGTAAACAGGAATAGTTGGTAAACCTCCTTGTGGGTCCCTGGGCTGCATTTTATCTAGTATGGCCATAGAGCACAGGTTCTCAAGTCTATTGTGCTTCAGAATCCCCCAGAAGGCTTACTGCAACTCAGATGGCTGCCTTCCCTTTCCTCGAAACTTCTTCTATAGGTCTGGGGGCAACTTTGGAGATTTTACATTTATTACAAGTACCTCAATGATGCTGGGGCTGCTGGTCCAAGGACCAGATGAAGTAATTATAATTTCAGTTTGCCTGTAGATTGAAGATGCCTGGAGAGCTTGTAAACCACTGATGCCTCGGCCTTGTCCCCACTTGTTTTGGGATCCAGCCTGGGATTCTAAAAAGCACCCCAAGTGATTTTAATGTTCAGTCTAGGCTGAAATTCATGGTGAATGCATATATTATCATTACTGCAGTTCAAATAATAACTATTACTTGTGTATTTGATATTCATGTTTATTCATGCCATTCTCTGTCCTATCAGCCCAGAACGTCATGAGGGACTGACTCATTCAGACAATGAAAGTTGAAATCCACAGTGAGCTGTGTCTTTTTCCTGGCTGTTCCCATTACCATAGGCCTGAAGAAGGAAGGGTGTGAATAGGATTTATATTTTCCCCACTTGAGGGCAAGATGTGTCTCTGTCTCTTTGGATTTTTGTCCCCCTAAAGCTTTGAGGGTAAGGAGAAGCAGGGCTGCCTTTTCAGAGCAAAGCTAATCTCTTCAACTCACTCTTTCCTACTCCTCTCTCCTTTCCTCCTTGTGTGTGTGTCTGTCTCTTTCTTAAACTGGACTTATAACAACTGTCATCGCCACCATCTCTACATCAAAAGAGTGGGTGTTTGATACCTGCTTCCCCAGTCTGATTTCTTGTTCACTGGAAGAAACCATATGAACATTATGTAACTGTTTTTGGTTTTTCTTTTCTTGTCTTGCTCATTTGTTTTGGATGAATCCATCTTTCAATAACCCTTTGTCCTTTGTTTCAATCTCAGCTGAGATCCTGTCAGCCTTCAGCCCTTGTTATGCTGAAGCATACACTCGAGTAGCTTTCTGAGAATCCAAGTGTGAAAGGCAAAATTCTTTTGGATATTGCTTGTTTCAAAGAATTTAGCTTAGAAGAATAGGGTTCTAGGTTGAAATTTCTTCTTTCACATTTATTGAAGGAAAATTCTAAATTCCTTTAAAGCATAGCTACCATTGCTTTTGAGGAATATATTGATTGCCATTCTGTGTCTTAAGTTTTGTCTAAAAACATTTTTTTCTTTTTCAGATGTATTTTTCCTTTAAGATTCTGCTTATTTATTTGAGAGAAAGAGAGAGCGAGTGTGTTCATGAGCAGAGGGAGGGGCAGAGGCAGAGGCAGAGAGAGGCTCCCTGCTGAGCATGGTGCCTGATGTGAATCTAAGCAGGGCTCCATTCCAGGACCCTAAGATCATGACCTGAGCCACAGCTACATGCTTAACTGACTGAGCCACCCAGGTGCCCCTCTTCTTTGGCTTTAAAATATATTTTTAATCTGATGTTTCAAAATCCCTTTATGAGGCATTTTTGTGTTGCTCATTTTGGTGTACAATATGTTAGGCATTCAGTGGAGACTTTCAGTCTGGAAATGCAAGCCCCATAATTCTGGAAAGTTTTCTTATATTTATTTTAAAAATTTCTTCCTTTTACTGAAATGTTGCACTCTGTCGACTGAGTCTCTTGTATTTTTCACTCATTTTCTTCAGTAAGCTTTTACTTTTATTTACTCTCATGGAAAGTTACTCAAATTTTGTTTCCTCTTTCTTGTGTTAAAATTACTTTCTACTATCATACTTTCAAGAGATTATTTTTCAAATTCTTTTATTTTTATTTATTTATTTACTTATTTATTTATTCAAATTCTTTGAACAGTCCATCTTTTAAGATCTTTTTCTTGCTTCACAAATACAATGTTTTAAATTTTTTTAGTAAATTGATTATAGTTCTGAGACATTTTCCTCATAAAGTTTGAGTTTCCTCATAAACTCTGATTTATAATAAATCAGGTGTTTATATAAACACCATAATTTATACTCTCTGCTTCCTGTTATTTTAAATCTTGTTTCTTTCACGTTTGATGTCTTTTCTGCCAAATATCTCTTTATTCTCTTATTTAAAAGTGGAACATCAACAAATTTATTGGAAGCCTTTCAGATGTGGTAGGGGGAGGGGAATAAAAATATTGACAGCTGAGATTCAGCCTAGCACAATTAGGTGAGATCAAGCTACTTTGTCAGAGGACCTCCACGTATTGGGATTGGTAGGTTTTATAGGCAATCCCTTTTCTTTGGAGAGAAGTCATAGTGTCTCCTGTTCTAGGGGATACACTTAACTTCTGGTTTTATGTGAATCACACAGGACAAAGGACAAATCACACTCATTGTGAAAACATGTTTAAAGTCTTTGCTCTCCGTTAGGTATATGACCACTACTCTCCCTTGTGGCTGGTATCTCTGAATCTGGAGCCCCTGCAGCTCAACCTCTCCAGAGATTAGCTTCCATTCTTCTGCTGGACTTGAGGAAAGCCTGAGGACTAAATCGTCTTTATACAACAAACAAACAAGAATAAACAAACAAAGAACCTTTCAGCCAGTGCTCTGTGTATGTTGCCTAACTCCATACCTTTTTTTCTAAGTCCTTTTCTAGGACTGGGAAGCATGGCTCGGTTAGCTTCTCCTTGGTTCTTACTCAGGCAGGTGCAAGTTTCACTTTCCTTTGACTATTTGGATATCACTTCCTGTCTACTTTTTATTTCCAAAAGTGTGCTATTTTATTTTTCATTCTCTTTATTCCTTTGATTTTGAATTCTTCTAAAGTTTTTATTAACATGTTCCTGTGATTTCTAGAATGGACTTGAGGTGCTGCATGTCTCCATCTGACACCTGCCATATATATTTTTTAAGATTTTATTTATTTATTCATGAGAGACACACAGAGAGAGGCAGAGACACAGGCAGAGGGAGAAGCAGGCTCCCTGCGGGGAGCCCGATGTGGGACTCAGTCCACCAACTCCAGGATCACACCCTGAGCCGAAGTCACCACTAAACTGCTGAGCCACCCGGGGTGCCCTGCCACCTGCCGTATTAATAGGATTAGCTGAACCCTTCTAATTTTCTCCTGCACAAAGTGGCAGTAAGACAAGGCTTACCATTTTTCCCTCTTTGGAAAGAAGTGCCATCATTGTCTTAGTAAGGACATTGAATGTCCTTTCTTAGTAGGAAACGCTGAGATAAGAATGAGGCTTCCAGGAAACAAAGCTATTTAGGCTTACCTAGCTTAAGCAAAAGTTGTCCTTTCTGGTGCACACACTTCTAGCTTAGCAGAGTTTCACATTAATATCTGAGGCCAATGGTCCAACTGGGAATTAAATCATTGTCCTCTGGGTACATAATGTTTCTGGAATATTAAGAAATAAGCAAAATAATGGATAAAATAATTATTGGCAGCATTGGGCATTATATATAGATATATATATCTCAACATAAATCTTTATAAATATATTGTATATAGTTTTATATAATTATAGTTGCATGTATTTGTGTATATGTTTGTATATTTAACATATATATACATATATATAATTTAAAATTATAGCTTTCAAGAAGCCTGTACTGCCAAAGAATTGTAGAAATTTGCTTGTATTCTTTGTTTGCATTTTCCAAGTTACCTGCTATAGAATATGCACTGTATGCTTAATAAAGAAAAAAGTTACAAAGAAGTTATAACCCAGAATCTCTAACTTTAGTGGATGTAACTATTTGTTATTTCCTGAGAAATTAAGGAAAGTTAGGAGAAAATGCTCATGAGAGAAGCTTAGTTTGAGGGTAGAGTTCCTACCATGTTTTAAGTACAGTTATTAAATTTGAATCTGTTGCCTGGGAAAACTCGGTTAGAAACACCTTTCTAATAAGCTTGGAGTTACCCCAATTTCTCATTTCTTCCTGGAAACTTGAAGGAGCCTTAGGGATAGAAAACACTGTGGTAATGTTGATTCCTGAATGGATAGCCTCATTGCTCTGATCTCATGCTACCACTAGACTTTAACTTGCTTTCATGTTTTAACACAGAAGACACATCTTCTTGTGAGGTCCTGTAGAGATTATCCCAATGTGTCTTATCAACCTGCACAAGGAAGTGAAGACTAGAGAGGGTTGTCATGCACATTGTTCAGTACTTTGTCAAATTATTTTTTAATATTCCACTCAGCCCAGAAATGAGTTTAACAATTTACTGCAGTGAAGTAATTTCCAGAATGCATGTGTGAGGTCGCTGAGCCATTGTGTTCCTCATCAGAGTTAAAGGAATTGTATTAATCTTTTCATTGTCTCTCCTCACATAGAGCAAAATGACTGATTGTTTGGCATATGCTTGAGTACCACATGGTGCCAAACAGATGGAAGTCATTCAGGCAGAAGCTGAGTCGGGCAGAGATACTCCACAATTTTGTGTTTGTAAGGAGAAATAATTGAATGGGATTCTTTTTCTTCCTTTTTTTGATATTTGGATGCTGAACTGCAGGGGGAAAAAATCATCCTGAATTAATTGCTGTCTCTTCTATTGATTTGGTGTCTATCGAATGAGAACACATTTTCAATTATTCCAACCCTCCGAATGAAATAGAAATTTTAGAAATAGAAAATTATTAATGTCATTGAAACCCTACTAGCAGGATTTGGTGATATATTAATTGTGATAGAAACAAAGCTGAAAAAAATACTCCTTAAAATTATAGTAGAAGCTGGCACTTCTGGAATGATAGTGTGAGCATGCAGATCTCTGAAAATTTGTCTCTTCCATATAGGCAAGTGAGAGTACTGGCAAAAATTGTTTGAAGAAAATGTTCAGAACTTGGAAATTAACCAAAGCATTACAGCATCCAGGGAGCAGGGTTTTTGTTTTGTTTTGTTTTTGGCTGAATCTTGGTAATAGCTGTAAGCTTTGTGGTGTTTTAATTTCTTTTCATCCCATTTTTCCCTTTCCAATTCCATAGAAAACTTGAAAACCAGTAACAGCCTGCTACCACAATGAGAACCAGCATGCTGGGAGCCATCTTAGGATACAAGAACAGGAATCAAAGCCATTCTCAGAGAATTTTCATGAATTAAATTTTGTGGTGATTTCTTGGAAGACCTCAATTGCAAGGCAGTATACATATGACCTGACTCATGACTTGCACAAGGGGGTGGAGAAGGCTTTTCCCTAAGGACATTTGTATGCAGCAACAAGAGACAATTGACTGATAGTAAGGGCTAGCCAAATAACTTAAAAGAAAAAGTTAGGAAATGAGATGACCATAGGATTTGAATAGTTTTGACAATTTCCTGGAAAAAAGTCAGAAGACAAGCACTTAAGCAAAGATGTGAATATGCTTAGGAAAGACATTAGAAAGCTTTAAGCTCTTACCTTTGGTTGACTTTGAGGTTCTATGCAAGCAGAAGGTGAGGTTAAGGAAGAGTCGTTGGCTGTCTGGCTGATGTTGAATGAGTGTCTTACCATAAACACTATTTAAGTGTCCTTAAACAGGGACTTGAAGAAGTAGTGGTTCTAGCTATTTAATAAATTCACTAGTAAGCTGGCCACTAGACTATATGTAGAACAAACTATAGTGGAGACAAATGACAAAGACTAGATTTTGTAGAATTATTCAAATAAATCACTAAGACAAAGTAATGACAACAACCTGGGAGGGAAAAGAAAGCCCTCAACTTTTGGAAGACAGAAGACTGATTTCTAGAGTTTTCACATTATATTATATAAAACGTTCAATTTTTAAACACAAGTGTATATAATTTTTAAACAAAAAATTAGAAAAGGCAAAAATAAATAAAATAAAATAAGGCTTATAGAGAAGGAGAAAAAAAATAAAAGCTGTCTATAGAAACTGTCTTTGAAGAAGTCCAGGCATTAGATATACTGGACAAAGTCTTAACATCAGCTATTATAAATACATTCAAAGAATTTAAAGAAACTATATCTAAAAAAAAAAGAGTATGAAAATTATACTCCAACAAAAAAGAATATCAATAAAGTGATAGGAATTATGAAGAAGGACCAAACTGATATTCTAGAGTAGAAATCTACAATGACTTAAATAATACATTCAGTAGAGAGGCTCAGCAAAATCAACATAAAAAGAAAATCAACAAACATCAAAATAGGTTAGTTGAGATTTAGTCTGAGGCATGTAAAGGAAAAAGCATGAAGGAAAATAAGCCAAGCCTCAGGGAAATGAGGGACATTATCAATATTTTCAAGATAGGATCACAAAAGTAGAAAACAGAAAGAAGCAGAAAGAATATTTGTTTGTTTGTTTTTTAAAGATTATTTATTTATTTATTCATAGAGACACAGAGAGAGAGAGAGAGAGAGAGGCAGAGACACAGACAGAGGGAGAATCAGGCTCCTCCCAGGGAGCTCGTTGTGGGACTTGGTCCTGGGACCAGGATCACACCCTCAGTCAAAGGCAGAGGCTCAACCACTGAGCCACCCAGGCTTCCCTGAAATGAAATTTTAAAATAAATCCATTTAAATTATCAGAAATATAAAATACTCATGATTAAATTTAACAAAAGAAGGGCAAAACTTCCATATTGAAAACCTTAAAAATGTCATTAAAAATAATGAATGAAGAGACTTAAAACAAATGGGATGATATATCATTTTCATTCAAAGATTCAATATTGAGAAGATAGCAGTACTCCCAAATTGCACATATTTGGTACAATTTCTATCAAAGTACCAGCTGATGTTTTTGCAGAAATTAACAAACCGGCCCTAAATTTTATATGGAAATCTACTGGATTTAGAAGCAAATATGATGTTAAAAAAAGAAGAAGAAAGTTGGATGGCTCACAGTATATTATTTCAGAAGGTAAAAGATTTAGTAATCAAGGCCATGGTACTGGTTTAAGGATAGACACACACAGTTTAGTGGAATAGAATTAAGATTCCAGAAATAAACTTCATATATATCATCAATGGATTTTTAACAAAGTTTCCATGATAATTCAATGGAGAAAGAATAGTTTTTTCAACACATGGTGGTGGGACAACTGTATATCCACATGCTAGGAATGAGGTTGGAACCTTACCTCACACCATATACAACCATTTCCTAAAAATGGATCAAAGACCTAAATGTCAGTCTAAGTCTAGAAAACTTTTAAAAGAAACCAAATGTAAACCTTATAACTTTGGTTTAGATAATGAAATCTTAGATACCATCAGAAGCAACAAGAGAAAAAGAAAGACTAGGTAAATTGGGCTTCAATAAAATTAAAATGGTCTATCTGTTACTTTCTGACAGATGCTAGGTGGGATTCGAGCAGCAGTGGTTAGCCTGCCCTGGGGAGACAGGTGTTTTAGGATGTGGCCTTTGCAGACTGGGGACAGCACTGCATACTGGGCCGGATTTATGATGGTGAAGACAATAGGAAAATTTGATTAGTTGGTCACCAGAGACACATGATAGCTCCACGGTAGATCTGACTGCTGGACAATCCATAAGTGAACTGGAGAATCCAATGATAGCATGTGATGATCGTCAAGGGATGGCTCTTGGCTCCTTGAAACTATAATAAACTTGGACAAAGAAACAAAAACAGGATGTACAGTTATTATGGACTCCAGTTAGGACAATACTATCACTAGAGAAATTTGGCAATCTTGTCTTTGGAGGTTGTACATGTGAACATTTCAGTGTTTTCAATATATGAAGATCCTAGTGTTGTACATAGGGTGTTACTAGTGCTGATAAAGGGTATGGTTATCAGGGAAACAAAAACTCTGAGAGATCACTTTATCCCCAGTTGGATGGCTAATTTTTTTAAAAATGCAAGAGGAATAAGAAGTTAACAAAGATGTTGAGAAATTAGAGCATTCTTACATGGCTGGTAGGGATGTATAATGGTTCAAATGCTTTGAAAAATAGGTTAGTAGTTCCTCAAAGAGTTAAATATGATGTTATATTACCCAGCAATTATACTTGCAAGTACCTACCCAAGAAAAATGAAAATGTATGTCCAGAAAAAAGCTTGTACAGAAATGTTTATAGAAGCATTATTTATAATAGTTAAAAGATAGATACAACCTACATGAACACAAACTAATGAATGGATAATCCAAATGTAGTATCTCCATACAATTGAATACTTATGACAAGATTAATGAACCTTGAAAAAAAGTGCTAAGAGAAGGAAGTCAGTTGCAAAATACCATATTGTATATGATTCCATTTATATGAAATGTTCTTCCTCAGATCCTTTAAAGGATTAGCTCTAGGCAGTCCAATTTGGTACAGTGTGGCCACTGAACTCCTAGCCCTATCCAGCTGGACCAGAGTAGGGGCCTACCTAAGGACTGTTAATTGGAGGCTGCCCAGGAATTCATGATGTGACTGTTGAATCCAATTGTAGGTAGTCACATTTACAGATGACTTAAACTAGGAATATTGAGATAATAAGGCATTTAGCAGTTTAATCAGGGTCTCAGCAGCAGGAAATAAGTGGCACCCTTGAATTAGGATAATTCAAGGAAGACCTAATAGAGTCCGAGAGATGTGGGAAAGGTAAATTAGGGTAGGGTGGGGCAAAGGGGGGGGGCAATTCTGGAGGAGGGGGTGACAGCTGGCTGGTCCTGAAAGCGTTAGAGCAGTGGGGATAGTACAGAATGATGAGCATAAGGCACTGGTGAGAAAATGTAAGGAGAGGAAACCTAAAAGGTTGAGAAAAAAACAAACAACAACAACAACAAGAAACAAAAGCTCTCATTTATATGTAGTAATGTGAGATGTACATGGATTGAAAGCTCCCTTAAGGGATGCTAAAAGTTTGAGGAATCTAGAGTTGTGTGTAATCTCCACTAAGGTTATACCTCCATTTTTCAATAGGACCAAATGCATGTCATTGGGCCCTTGAGTTTAATGAATACTTGCATATTCCTCTAAAATAAGCAAAACCTTCCTTTCCTTCTGAAATAAGTACCAGAAAATGCTAGTGAAGTCTGCTCTCCTCTTGTGAACAACTGCCCTTGTTCTTTGCACCTATTCTTATGAATATCTTCTGGGATAAATGCTCTTACTGAATGTATCTGAGGATCCTATCATGCCCCCCAAGACACGGCACTGATTCTGAGCAGGAGAGTCAAATTTATCCACACTCACTTACAAAATGACTGAGCAGTAGCAATTCCCATTAGAATGGACTTCCAACAAAAATTCTTAGTATCTTAGTGTTTTTGATAGAACTGACATTTAGTGGAAATAAATTTTTCTTTCAAAAAACAACCTTTATGAATACAAACCATACAGAAGTGGAAAATGGAGCAAATGTGCATTTCCCTATTCTTCCAGCTAAGTACAGGAACAGGGGCAGCCTAGCAAGACAAACTTCTAGACAATAGCTACTGTACTCCAGCCAAACACCACAGAAAGAACTGTCCATTACAGCAACCACTGAGTGGGAAGCATAGACTTCCACCCTCATCAAGTTGTAATGAGTGGCCCCAGCAGGTGTGTGAAAGATGACTAGGGAGCTGGAATGTACACCCTGGAAGGTAGGTCATGACCTCAGCCCATGGTCCCAGGGAAATAACCTAAGAAGACTGGATTTGCACCCTTATGGAGCACTAATAGGATGCTGCTGCTATACCTTCTGCTGGGGCAGCTATAAGGGACATCTAGGCCTATGTAACCTTCACCCCTTTCAGTAACCTGGAAATGACCACAAGGAAGCAAACAAAGCTTTATGGAAGACAGCCATTGTCAGTGACCATACTCCCTGGTGTGTAGGCATTGAGAATGGTAGAATCAGAAATGGCTTTAGTTGATTTTTAGAAGTCCTTTCCACTTTGTGTCAACTCCAGCAACCTGAGGATATTAATGGGTCTGAAGTGTTCACTGAATGCCGTGATATTGATCTATTGTGAAGTGGTCTTTGGGACAAAATGCATACCATTCGCAGAATGTAGATGATATGAAAAGCTGAAAACATAATTTAGTTTTGTTTCAAGGGTAAATATGATACGAGAGTCAAATGATCAGAATGGAATAGCAGTGAAGCATCAACTGTTGTCCTGAGACAGGGTCAAATATTTTACATGAACATTTGCTAGAAGCAGGCAAGGGCATCACCTCGTACAGTGTGGACTCTGTCACCATGAGACGAATGGGATCATTGTTGGCAGAAGTCACAGGTTTGGCATGCAGTGGTTGCTTTTGCATTAGGATCATACAGTCTTTGCCTGTGGGTCTGGTTTATGATAGTAGATGTGTTAACAGGTATGGTTTGATGATGGATTTGGCTAGAGATGGTAGTGACTAGGTGGTGCTGGCTGGCTTGGCAACTTGACTGTAGTTAGTTTCTTCAGAGAACAAGTCCTTAATGGTGGGAATCCACCTGAGCCTCAATGGCAGTGTTGATTTATCTCTACATTTCATGGCCTGAAAGATGAGAATCTTTGATATGCCAGGTGGCAGTCTTCCAAGTGGCAGCCCAGATGGCTAGGTCATTGCCAGTAATCCGAGAGTTTGTAAAATGTGCCCCACCTGGTTCTTAGGAGTATGGGCTAAGGCAAAGGTGATGATGTTGAGTTTATCCTGTGTGCTGACTGGCCTTTGCTGCAATCATTCTTCCAAAGACACCATTGCTCTGCATCAACTGCTTGAATTCCTCTACCCGGTTGGGTTTTCATTTGTTTTTTTTTTTTTTTTTTTGTATCTTGTCTTGTTTTGTTTTGTTTTGTTTTTCTGGTGGTTCTTTTTGTAGCTTTGGTTGCTTCCTCACATGTCTATTCAGCTGAAAGCTCAAGGTAACCATTTGCATTTCTCCAGGGTTCTATCTTCCCTAGACTTCAAATTCTTTTCCTTCAGCCAGCAAGGCTGCTGAACTCCACTTAGATTCCCAACCAGTCTGCCATTGCCCCAGACAATCAGTTGAGAAATGTCAGGCACATGGGCACACTGAGTTCTCAATGGTCATTGCCTAGTGCTGCTGGTTACTCAGTGTGTGAAACCGTCAATTCTGCCTTTTGTCCTACTTCATAGTTTTTCTAGATGGACGGATATATCTGATCCCTTTTATCCTGATATGGCCCAAAGTGGAAGTTCCCTATTCTCTTTCAAAGTTGGACCAGTAAGAAGAGGCTTTTTCTTAGAATATCCTTCTGATAGGAGAAAAATAAGGGCCAGCGTGATTGGAGGTTGAAAAAGAAAAATGAAAAAAAAAAAAACCCAAAACATAAAATATATCCAGAAATAAAATTTGTCCAAGTGCTTGGTGTGGGTTTTTTTGTCCTATTTTTAGGGAGATTCTAATCATCCTGCAAAAATTTAGGCTGCGGATCATCAGTGTTAATTCCTAAAATGATAAATCAAAGAGAAGCACCCAAGCTTCTTTAAGGAGTACAGAGCCTCACCAGTGACATTATAGGATGCTCCCATGATTATGACTTTCTTGACCTCCTTTTCCTCCTGCTTTGTAGATACTTTTTTTGGCAAGCACCCTTGATTTCTGTGAGGCTGATGAATTGCATTCTGAGCAGGGAGCAGTCTCAGCATCACAGCACTGGTTTGATGGACCACAGGCTGAAGATAAATGACTAGAGAATATTTTGAATACGGATATTCCCATATAACTTCTGGTCAAAATCCTTTACAAGGCAAAGACAAAGCCACAATAGACGCCAATAACTCACTAACCATTTCTTCTCAACCATTGGCTCTTCTCTTTTGACATAGATACATTTTGAAATAGCCACACTTCTAAATGCAGATCTCATCTCTGTCTGTTTTAAAATTCATGTGTTTTCTTTCTCCTTTTTGGAGTTGTTCCCAACAATTAATCCTAAAGCAAATGTTTTGCTATACTTTTAAATAGTGAGAACTTAGGCCAGTTGTTGTCATTTTTTGTGTGCATTCCCTACATTTCACTCATCTTTTGAGTAATGTTCAGTTCTCTAAACTACAGCAGAAGTCTATGAGGGACTGTTCTCTTCTTTACGTTCAAAGTGTGTGAGCTGGTGAGAGAGAAGAGAAAGTCAGCCAGTGGCCCCTGAAGGCTTTTGTTTTCCTTTGTAGCAGGCTCTCCATCTGGGATTGCATATAGACTGTCTCATTCAACAATCTTGCAGTGTACCTGTTATTGTTCTGGATCAACAGAAGAAACACACAGACTCAGGAAGACCAAGACCCATGCCCATGCTTTTCCCATTTCTCCAAATTCACAAGTCTTCCTCTTTTATTGTTCTCTTTATACATTTATTTTGTAAAATCAAGAAGAGATAGTACAATTTTCTTTTTATATATTTTTATTTAAAAAGTTAATATGATTTTATTCTCAATATTTATAAACAATTAGAAATATAAAAAGTGGTTATTTATAAAAGTGTAAATACTATCCTCCTTAGTTGAATGCCATCTTCTTCTTCTCAGTAACCAATATTAATAATTTTGAGTTTTGTGTTATTTACTACAAATATATCCAAATATACACATTTCCAATATGGTAACTTCTATGTGACATATTATGCGTTTTGTTCTTCAATTTGCTTTTTTATTTATTTTTTATTTTTTATTTTTATTTTTATTTTTATTTTTTTTTAATTTTTATTTATTTATGATAGTCACACAGAGAGAGAGAGAGAGAGAGAGAGAGAGAGAGGCAGAGACACAGGCAGAGGGAGAAGCAGGCTCCATGCACAGGGAGCCCGACGTGGGATTCGATCCCGGGTCTCCAGGATCGCGCCCTGGGCCAAAGGCAGGCGCCAAACCGCTGCGCCACCCAGGGATCCCTTCAATTTGCTTTTTTAAAAATTTCACTCCAAATTTTTGATTTTTTTCTCCATGAAGCATAATATGCTGACTTTTTAAATTGCTGCATAACATCCTATTGTGCTATCACTTAACTTTTTATCACTCCCTGGGCTCTTGTTAGAGATATAGAATATCTGTAAGTTTTGGTGTTACAAATAGCACCTCAGCCCACGTCTATCTAGTTACATCCTTTTTATACATGTAGAAATATATTATTCATTTTTCTCCTCTGTTTGGCTCCTTTACCCTTTCCATTTAAGAGAATACAGTTTAATTAGCAAATGTACCATCCAGTCACTCTGCCAGGTTTCCCTCAGTTTTGTGAGGGAGTTTAAATGATTCCTTTTCATTCCAGCAGTTTTATGCTGACTTATATTGCCAGCAAACATCAAATTCCTGATTCACAGTCGTTCAGCTCTTGATCGTATTGGGCGTTCCCGTATTCGCATTGTCAGAGCTGGGTCGCAGAGTTATAGAAATTGGGCCAACTATTCTCAACACCTGACAGAACAAGATTATTCCATACTATATACATTATTAATGGGATGAAATGGGTTATATATTTCAAAATCAATCCTTCCACTCCAAAAAAAGAAAGTGGTCTTCAACGAGAAAAGAGATTCATTCAAATTAATGATTTCAGAGTCACGTAAAGGATCGAGATATAGTCTTATTACAATATTAACAGAATTATGTCAAGCAATGTCACTTTTGCCTAAGTTAAAATGTTCTAAAATCAGTGGAATTTCTACAATCCTTATACGATACTATTTCATTATTTGAGACTGATTGCCAACAGAAAAAAAAATTCCATCTCCAAAGTAAATTTAGTAATATTCTTCAGTCTTGACTAGAGAAGATTTGATAACTGAGGGGATGGGCCATATTCTGATTTCAAAATTAATGATGTAAATTAAGAAGAATTCTGTGAATATCAAGATGTTATCCTCTCCATATAAAATATACAATTTGGTAATACAAAGATTTTGTGAAAATTAGATGAGGCAAAAAAAAAAATCAGTTTTTAGCATGGTGCCTATTACACACTCAACAAATATTGCTTTTTTTCCCCTCATTTCATTTATTCACCCTCCTTACCACATAAATACAAGTCCAAGTCCTTCCTTTTCTTGTTCTTTCAGTACCATTCATTCATTCATCAAAAATGTGCTGAATTCCAATCTATTCCAATCATTATTGTAGATAAAACCAGAACAGTAAATGGAACAGTGATGACTCTGTCCTTTTGGAGATCATAACCTGGTTGGGAAATCAATTATTAATCAAGGAATCATACAAATGAATGAAAAGAAATTCCAACTATGATAGGTGAAGGAAACGTGAAAACTTGAGGGTTCAGGGGGATTAGATCTAATCTGTGTTGTCAGAGAAAAACACCTGAATGATGATTAAGTCTCAGATTTTGCAAGATAGGGAGAAGAGGGCAGAATATTCCATGCAGGCAGAGGGAGAATAATGAGCAAACATTCTGCTGTGCTAGGAAGCAAGGCATGACTGAAAGTATCTTGGCCAGTGAGGAGAAACTGGGAGGACTATGGATGAGACAAGGCTGGAGAGAGGCAAGAACAAGCCATGGGAAGATAACAGGTTGGATAGAATGGGTATAAAGGAGGCAGCTGGCTTACTAGTATGGTGTTGTAGGCAACATAGCATGATTGCTTGAAGTAAAGGAGGGAAGTGATAAAGTATTTCTATGGAAATCTAGACTCTATCACTTTCCAGTCCAGGGAGCAGAATGTTAAAAAATATAGTAGATCTTTTTACCTTTACTTTATTCACCCTAAACCTATAAGCCAAACTCGAAGATTATATCAGGGGGAAAAAAACAAACAGAAAATAGTACAAATCTAATTTTAGAAAGACTCAGGTTACAATAAAGTATTATTTATTGGTTTATTAAAAGAGAATATAATAGGAAAAGTGACATTATATTATCTCTTTCCCCACTTTCATTGAAATCTTTTGCCTGAGTTGGTTAATCTCTTAGCTAGTGTCAGCAATAGAAGTTGATGATTGAAGATGGAGATCACATTGCTAATATAGCAAATCCCTCATCCTTAAGACATGGGATGACACTATTCAGTGTTCTTTCCACTACCCTCCTTCTAACAACCCTCCTCCTTCTATTCATTAAATAATACTTGTGAATTAAAGTATTTTGGTAGATAGTGTTAAAATTTTGACTCTTGGTAAATATATGTTTCTGATAGTTCTTCAGCCTCTTTGAGGGCAAGGTCTTTATCTTACATTTGTAATTTTAAGACTTAATACAATTGCTGGTAAATCAGAAATAGCAAATAAATATTTGATGAATACATGAAATAATGAACCACAATTTCTTGCTTCTGTAAGTTGAATCATTACTCTAGTATCACTGTCACTAACCTGTGGCATTTTATATGTCTAGAAGAAGCTCAATAGATCAATGGGAATAACATATCTCATCTTAAAGATAAGGGAATAGAGAGCTGAGAAGATAATTTATAAACCAGATCTTATTCTTAGTCAAACAATGTCTATATTGCTAAGTGTGAGGATGAAATGTGGAAAGTAAAAATAAAAATATTATGATGTACCCATTTAATAATTCATTGATTGCAACAGACCATGCACGGTCTTTATCATGTTATTGAGATGCATTATAATGCTACCATATTAATCAGATGTTAGCATTTTATATACCTGGAAATGGATGGTCAATTCCATGGAACTCCTTTTTCTTTCTCTTTCATGCTCTGAAATGTTCCATTATTTTAATCCTTAGTTATATTCTTTGGATTCATCACAAGATGGTGCCAGTGTGTCTCTATCACCACGGAATTAAAAAAAAAAAAATTAACAATCTCCAAGTACTTGCATTGGAGGTTGGATATAGATCTGGTGAATTCCAACCATATTCACATTTTCTTCTTTTAAAATTCAGTATGCCCACTCAAGCAATTGGTGAATATTTCCTTAGGGATTGTTCTTCAAAGTTCAAATATTTCTATGTCTAAGAGAAATTCTGTCTGTAAATTATTCATATATGCCTTCTTCTGATTCCAATGAGTTTCGCCTGTCTTCAGGAATACACACACAATATGCAAAGAAATTCAAGGTTATGGTCATTATTCTTATTCTGGCCCATGTATAGAAATGTTCTACTGAGGACTTCTATGTATTGTATATAAATCTCAATTCATAAACTCATCTCTTAATTTCCTCAGGTTAGTGAAAAATTACACTTCAATCATGCTTATGGTTGTCACTCAAACATCTGAAATCTTAAACCATATTAAGCATCTCAGAGGACTAATTGGTCACTGATCATCTGTGCCCTTTGAAAATTCTGTATTTCCGTTGACCAGAATACTTACCCTCTGCTTCTGCACCTTCCTTGGATGTGGGGTTTGGTGTAGTGGTTGGAAGTGCTGGGCTTTTGAGGTCTTCTCAACATGGCATGTGGCCATTCATTCTGAGGTTCTGCCATATATTCAGGGACAATGCCAAACCCCTTCTTTCATGAGGCTCATCCTTTCCACATGCACAGTTCCAGACCTCTCTCAACCTGAAGGCATCTCTTTTAAGTAGGGAGATAAACCATGTCTTCTCAGATTCCTATTCATTTTCATGGATTTAGACACTTGGAAATGAAAGCCAGGAAGCCCAAACACAAATTTTATCTGAACAACGACAACAACAACAACAACAACAACAACAACAACAACAAAATACAGTGCGGTAACCTGCTGAAAGAGGGGAAGAAAAAGGCATAAAATGAAAGAATAAAGTGGAAGATTCAAGGAAGAAATAAATATCTGTCTCAGAAAATTATCTTGGCAAATATGCACAGAAATTCATTCCATACCCACAGATACTATATTTTCCCGTTGTATTATTAAATGCAGGGGCCTCTGACAGGTTCTGCTGAAACCAAGAATACTTGACCAATGTCTGCAAATGGGAAAGCTCACTAACTAGTGAATGTGCCTGAATCAAAGAATCTGATAATTCGTTTATGATAAATAAATTATCTAATGCCCTAGTCACCAAAGGATTTAATGTAGCCCTGAATTATTAAACTGCAGCGGCATATGCTCAATTTTCTACCATTAATCTGACTTTTTTTTTGGTCAGTCCATACTAAGGCTGCATCTCACATCAAGATAGTAATGGAATCGTTTGGATGTGTGGAGAAGCATATGCAGCGGCATATGCTCAATTTTCTACCATTAATCTGACTTTTTTTTGGTCAGTCCATACTAAGGCTGCATCTCACATCAAGATAGTGATGGAATTGTTTGGATGTGTGGAGTACTCCTTGATATTTCATATTCCCAGTTTTTAATGTTCTTGTCTGTGTATATGTTGTTTTAAACTTTTATATACTTTCTGGATCAATTTTAGTATAATAGACAATTTTTTAATGAAGCATCCCTGGGATATTCCCTACAGAAGTCCTGCTAACTATTAATTTTGATTAATTTGAGAAGCAGTAGTTAATGAATATTTTTAGGAAACATTTAAAAAAATTTTTTGACAAATTCTGCCAAGTCTTCCCCCAAGCCAAGTATGTATGTGTGTGTATGTGTATTATGCATGTGTTTTAATGAATTTGATCTAAATGAAAACCAATCTCCCCTTTGCCAAGAGACTATAGGGTCCATGGACTTAAGCAAACATTTAATCATTGAAATATTTTTGGATGTCAAACCACAGCAATGAAATCATTTTATGTCTCAGAACATATGAGAGAAGAAAAGTGGCAGTGGTCATGTGTCACACCTGAAGGTGAGCTGTGAAATGCTTAATTCATTCACAGCCCCTATCACTTAGCTACTTCTTGGGGCAAAGAGACATACATACACATATATGTCTATTTTTTCGTAGCCTGTATTTTCTGGATGATGATAACATCAACTTTAGTAACAGAGCTTCTTCTTCCCTCTTAGTCCTCAGCCTCTCAAAATTGGTATATTGCTTTCTTTTTTCTATGGTTGAAACCGTCATATAATGCATAATTTTTCATCATGTTCTACTTTCTCAAACTTATTATCTTATTTTAAATTGTTTCTCCCTAATCTCCATTCTCTGCCCAAAGTACTATAATTGAGTTTGTTTTACCCATATTTTTTTCTTTCTTGTAACTGCGTTCTATTATATCTTTAATACTTATTTAATCAACTTTTATCCCCATTTTAAAATAATTTTTAGTATTGTACAGAAAGCTGAGAGGGGGAAAATGAGATGTTCTGTCTTTTATTCAATCATTCTTTTGTTCTTTTATTTGTGAAACATTTTTTGGCAATGATGACGAAGGTCTTGCATATAAAGTTTACTTCCTGCAGTCTAAGAACTGATAGAAACTGAATAAATTTAATGTCAGAATTGGAAGGATATTAAAGATCATTTAGGTCAGCAGCTCCATAGACAGGATATATAAGAATCACTTCCAGTGTTTTAAAAAATTCAGAGTCATGAATTCTACACCTCAAGCTACACAATGAGTATCAAATGGATTTGGAAATTTATGTATTTATTATGCATCTTAGATGGCGTTGGAATGTCAGAATGACAATAATTAACAATTTGGAGTTGTGGATTTAATACAACCTCCAATTCATGTCTTGAGTTCTTTCTTTTTTTATAATATGTATATAATAAAATTAATAGTTATATATTACATTATATACATAATATCTATATGTTATAAAATACAAACATTTACTACATATGGATATAGGATATGAAAATGTCAGTGTTCTGAAATGCACTTTCTAGCTGTGGACAGCTCTGACCAGTACAAATGTTCTTGAATTGAAAGAGAGTCTCTTTATAACTTCCACAAGCTGATCCTTTTTCTCTCTCTTGGTTTCTGAACAGGTTTACAACTCCTGAGAACACTCCTCTGTCTTTTCATCAGTCCTTTGTAGTTGAAATACACAAAAAAAATGATACCCAGTGGATCCTAATGGATTTTGTTGTCTCCTTGAACCCTCACAGACAGTGGGCCCATCGGAATTCTGTGCTCATGTTCCAAAACCATATGTCTCTGATGGATTAGTGGAGAACTCATAATTGTAACTGGATATATTGAAACTGGATCTTGCTTTGGAAGCAAAGTGCAGAAAGGGTAATAATGATCTAACAAACTGAAGGGCCTAAGGAACACTGTCACAAACGTCCTTTCTAAACCCTTTCCTGTATCAGCCACACACTAACACTGAAAATGATAGCACACACTAATCCATAGCAGCTGTGCCATTTTGCATCCTTATCAGCAGTATTCCAATTTGTCTGCACCCTTGCTTACTCTTGTCATTTTCTTTTGGTGATATTTATTTAGTTATTTAGTTACTTGTACTAACCATTCTTGACATATATGATATGATATCTCATTATGGTTTTGATTTGAACATCCTTGATGATTAGTGAGGCTGAACATTTTTTCATATATCGTATGGAGGTTCTTCAAAAATTAAAAATAAAACTGCCATATGATCTAGCAATCCCACGTTTGGGTATTTATCCAAAGAATCGAAATTAGGATCTCAAAGAGATATCTGCCTTCTTGTTGTGGCAATATTTACAATAGGCAATATGTGGAAACTTTCTGAGTATCCATCAATAGATGAATGGGTAAAGAAAACATAGTATATGTGCACAATAGAATGCTATTCAGTGTTTAAAAATAAGATGATTCTTCAATGTGTGGCAACATAGATGAACTTTGAGGGCATTTTATTTATTTTTTTAAATTTTTTTTTATTGGAGTTCAATTTGCCAACATATAGCATAACACCCAGTGCTCATCCCACCAAGTGCCCCTGAGGGCATTTTAATAAGTGAAATAAGCCAATCACAAAAAGGCAAATACTGCATGATCCCACTTAAATGATGTGTCTAAAATAAACCTATAGAACCACAGTGGAACAGTGGTTGTTGGGGTTAGGAAAGGAGTTAGAGAGGAACAAATCAAGGAGCATAGTGTCGGTGAAACTATATGGATGAGCCCTAGAGACCTCTTGTGCAACGTTGTATCTATAGGTAACATACAATTACAATTTTGTTCAGAGGGTAACTCATAGGTGTTACTACTACATTAAATTAAATAACATACAAAGAAAGGTGAAAATAGAGCAATTCATAGTTTCATTTTCTTTTGATCCTTTCTTACTCCCCGGTAGCTGAAGGATAGAGTATTTAGAATGTGTATTTATGAGAAGCTCAATAAAAAACAATTTTGTACAGTGTTTATAGTGTTCCACTAAAATTAAATACATATTCATGTGTAAGCTAAAGAATCCTCGTGATTCTTCATGTAAGGTAAATGCTTTTGTATTTGTATTTAAAACTGGCATTATATAATATGAGGATAAATAGTAAAATACATGCTATTCACTTAAAATTTTAATTCTTCCTTCGTTTGAATGAGAATTAATGTGTTACTTGATTTGTATCTATTTCTAAGAAATAACATAGAAATTCTAGGTGCCCTTTACTATTTCTCAAATGTTAACATCTTGCAAAATTGTAATATGGTATCGTAAGCTGGATGTTGACATTGGTACAGTCAGGATACAGAACATTTCTTTTCCAGAAGTACTTAAATTATGAATTTCGGGTGCCTAGGTGGCACAGCCAGCTAACCCTCTGAGTCTTGGTTTCTTCTCAGGTTGTGATCTCAGGGTCATGGGTTGGTGCCCTGGGTGGGACTCCGTATCAAATAAATTCTGTATCAAATGAATTGTGGTAGTTTGTGTTTTTCTAGAAAGCAGTACTGTTTGTCTGAGTTGTCAAATTATATGTGTAAAGTTATTTGTAGTATTCCCTTATTATCACTTTGATGTGGGAAAGCTAAATGTAGCCGGTTTCATTCTTGATACTAATCATTTGGATCCTGAGACTCTAGATCCTATTTCATCTTTCTGTTTTAGCTGGCTTCTGTTGACATCTGCATGCAGGGGGCTCCCCCCCCCCCATTCTGATTCCCTGCACGGTTTACACTAAGATCATGGGAGGTGTTATTTATAATCTGACAGGAATGAACATCCAAGCTCCCCATGTGGTCTTCTCTAACATTACTTCTTGGGGAGTTTGGGATGTCTTATTGTATCCTTTTGAGTACAGAAGTCTGGGCTAACCGCTGGACCTTGACTGGCATAGGTGCTGTTGAAGCCATAGTCATGTCCATGAGGCTTAGCTCATGTTGAGCAATTATTGTCTGAAAGTTTTCTGTCTTTTCTTGTTCCCCTCCTTTTTTTCTGGCTTAAGAGGACACTCTAAGGACAAAGTCTCAATTCTTTAAGAAAGCCTATGAGGTTTTATAGAGTTGGGACCCTGGCCCTCTCTCACCTCACTTTCTCTTGCTCATTATCTTCTCCTGGCCCCGCATCCTCTCAGTTCTTCACAGACTCTCTTCTCTCCCACATCCAACCCCTAAGCATCTCTCTCCTCCGTGGGAAAAGCCAGTTCTTCTGGCTAATTCCTATTTATTCCTTATTTGCCAGTCTAAAGGATCTTTCCTCAGGGATGCCTTCCCTAGCTATCAAAATTAGATTAGGGCCATATTATAATAATTTGTGTTGACCTGTACTCTCTTCCATAGTAGAGTTGGGGATGTTCCATCAACCATCTGTTACCTTCTGCAGTATAAGCTTTGGGATGGCAGGGTCCTCATTCTCTCTCTCTCTCTCTCTCTCTCTCTCTCTCTCTCTCTCTCTCTCTCTCAGCTGCTATTATTTCCAATGTCTTGCACTGTCTCTGGCATGTCATGGTCAATCATTAAATATTTATTAATCACATTGTTAACCACATTATTCTGTGTGTGTGCATAAACATAAAAATTACTCTTGGAAAGTTAAAAATACTATCCTAGGATTTGTAAAAATTCATTATTTATTCAGCAAGTGTTTATTTGGTACCTTATGTGTCAGGCACAATCCGCCTACATGGTGCCCCTCCCCCGATAATGACAAGATTATAAAATTGAAGATTACATGGTAAGAGTTATAAAAGTGATCAAGAAAAAAACATATCTCTGTCCTTTTAAGTCTTGAATCTTAAAGACTTAAATGTATTATATATATTATATAATGTATCTGATATATATGGGTTTATATATATTTTAATATATATGAGTTTATATATGACTTAGGAAATGTGATAGGAAAAGTATGAATACAGTAATAAGAACATCACTGTGAGAGGCTGTCTGGTCAGGGAATCAGGAGAAAACTATCTTAGCCAAAATATTCAACAAATACAAAAGTTCTAGTTTTATTTTGCTGCATATGTGTTTTTATTTGTTATAGCTTTCAAAGAAGTCTATAACCATAAAAGCATTAGTTTCCCCACTCAGGGCATCGTTTAAGGTACGCACATTATCAGTGGAGATGTTTACTAAGCTTGAGACCATTATGTAAACCTAAAATATCAACTTCCTCATGGGAAATATAACTTTTATAAGAAACAGAATGCTTGTGTTCATATAGCAAGACCATTTTATTTATTTGGCCCAAACTCAAATCAAACAATTGCTCAGTCAAAACAGAATTAAATGAGGGAAAATAGATAAAGTATTGCCACAAGTATAGTGGCATCAAGCTAACAATTCCACTTCACAAAAGAAATATTCTCATTAATGGGTTACGGTATTCAAAGACCACTGATTGCAACCCTTTGCACCCTTGCATCTTCACTAAATATTTTGTTATCATTTAGCTAAGGCTCCCTTTTATAGGACATAGAGAAATGGGTACTGCCACCTGCCCTATGGCACTTCTTCCTTATTATCACATTTCATACCTTTGTACTTTTACATTTTATGAAGCATTTTAAATTTAACTTTCAGTAGAAAGTAGTTTCCCATTATATCTGAATATTTCAGATATTTTTGACTCTCGATTTCAGTTCAGGTCATGATCTCAGGGTCCTGGGGTTGAGTTCTGTGTTGGGCTCCTTGCTCAGTGGGGAGTCTGCTTCTTACTCCCCTCTGCTCTTCTATCCTGCTCATGCTCACTCTCTCTCTCCCTCTCAAATAAATAAAATCCCTAAAAAGCAATCAATTATTCAATCAATCTTTAAAAAAATAAAAGTAATTTGTCATATGGGCCAGAAAAGAAAGAAGTATTGTTTGATTATGAGGAGGGACATGGTTTTTAATCTTTTCAAGTATTTCCCTATTTTCTACTTGTATCCTGCCTATGATATTCAAAAGTATCTCCTGTTGTTGCACATATCTGCCCCTCCCCTGATAATGACAAGATTATAAAATTGAAGATTATAGGAATTATGTCTTCAAGTGCTTGTGAAATATTTGTAAGGACTTGTTGATGTGACTGTGTATTAAGACTATTGATATATCCTTAACTGGATGGTTAGGGAAACAGGAACAGGATGGATCTTCCTTCTGAGAAAAGGAACATATTTTACCTAAATTATGTTCTTTATTCCTGGAAATGCAGGCTCTTCATGGGCAGCTAAGAAAGTGTTTTTCTCCCTTGAGTCTAATTCTTCCTTTCTTTCTGGGTTGCATTACTGACTGTCCTCCCCTCCATTGGAAGATAGTCACACAAAAATTAGTGTCCTGATAGAGGGAAGAGACTTTGATGGGAAGGGAAAGGGCAAGACAAAGGAAAGAACTGAAGTCACTTGAAGCTCATTTGCATTTGATTCCTAACTGAATTCCACCTGCTTCCCCTCTCAGATTTAGAAATTTTGACAAACACTTGGTGATGTGGGCAATTCTGATTTCATACATGCTGTTCAATCTTCTATCCATTTAGTACGCCTTCTTTCTTAATCAAAGCTGACAACAGAACTCCCCTGGTTAGTATTCTTACATGGTTTTCCATTATCCTTGGGGTAAATAACCCTGATGCATTCACCAGGACATCTAATCTTTTCAACTAATGCCTCATCCTTTCCTTTCCAACCATGCAAACATATTTTTAAAGTTTTCTTATTTACTCTCACTCTCAGTTTTTGTACATGATTTCCCCCCTGCCTGATAAAAATGTCCTCTTATCTCTTCTCTTGGATTACTCACATTCTGTCCTTTCTGGTCTTAATCTAAAAATTACTGCAGGGGATAGAAGTCTCTAGGAAATCTACCTGTGTATTGCCACAGAACTCCATCCACGGCTTCACAGATCGAGTAGTAGCTGCTGACTAATAAGTTCATCTCACTAGATTTTAATCTTCATGAAGATAGGAATTGTGTCTTACTCAACATTCTATACCTAGGGCCTAGAACAGTGTGCATAGATGGTTCAATAATTACTGTATATCTCAGTGGCACTTTCTATTTAGGGAAAATTACAATTTTGAGTTTTTATAATTTATTCATAATATTAGTTGTATCCCAAACAGCACAAACAAAAGCAAAAACACAGAAAATACACTCAAACACACTACTGTCTGAAGTATTTAGTCTGAGATAGCAGAGCTGTCCTGATGGTGTATATGACTATTGCAACATCTTTTTTCTGCTCCTAAAAGTATTTTATGTGAGCAAAATCAGGTAATAAAATTCATGATAGACAGACTGTAAATACCAAAATTTCAAAAGTTCAGAAGGAAGAGGTGAGTCTTATGTGTGAAGAACAAGATTGAGAGGGACCAGGAGGAAGATTGCTGCTGTAACCTGAAACCAGCGCCATTCAAGGAGCAAGCATAGAGAGAGAGACCAGAGGCAGAGGCAGGCCTCTCCAGATTCCCAGGTGGCAGGTTTGATAAACAAGGGAACTTACTAAGGAGGCTTGCTTGGGGCAGCTGCAAGATGAGTGGGTTTCTGCACCTGCTTGTCAAGTTAAGAGTTTATACAGAGGCCTTATCTATGTTCAGTAATGTACCTGGTCCAGCCAGCCTCAATGCTACACTTTTATCTCCAGGATGTATCTTTGGAGCAGCATCTGGGTGTGGGGAAGGCCCACAGAACACATACATACTACAAGACAAGTGGAGAAAGGGCTTCCATTTGCTCAGGTTCAGCTTATGAGTAAACTGGTGCTCACACCTTCTTGATGACCTCCTCTATCAGGTACAGTTAGAAATGATATACATTTGACCCACCTGGAGACTTTTGAAAAAATGGACTAAAGACTTGTCTACCCAGCTCTTTGCAGAGCCAAGTAATAGAGACAAAGCCATAGAGGAAAGACTTTCCTTATTAGCGTGGTCACTAATACCAGCATTTGTTTAAGGGAACACTGCCTGAAACTACAGCAGTAGACCTCATGCACCATGTACCCTTCATCCTGATACTCATAGGCATGGCCTTCATTTAGATGGCGCTCGCTGTGGTACACTTCCTTTGTTTATAATGGAAGCCCTTTTGACAAAGGCGTGTGTGTGTGTGTGTGTGTGTGTGTGCCTCATGAAAACTTTTTTTTTTTTTGTTTCTAAAATGTAGTTTTATGTTACTCTGCTGTTACATAGGGCATAACATTTTCACAAGGCTTTTTTGGGACTACAGTCAATGATTAGCAACACACAATAGTGGTCCAACTCTACATGACAATCACTAGACAAACTGGACACCCTCTCACATGTGTACACATCTGCATGGAAAAGTACTAACGTTTTAGACTTAGACTTGTGTACTTTATTTCCCCTTTCTAGTGTAGTAAGAAATGACATGCACTTTAATTTGCCAAAAGCAATGCTTGTATTCTGGCAGCAACATGCTACTTCTATTACATAGTAAAGTGAATACCAGGAGGTATTCACAAGGGCAGGAGGTGTAAGTAAATTTTTATTGGGAAGGGAAGTTGTCAACTTAAACAGCAGCAAATGAAGAATGAGTAAGGAAACTTCCTGTTGTCACAGATACACAAGACCTCCATCATGTATGATAAGGGGCGCATTTCAATTTGTGACCCCCAGTGCAGAAATGCCAAACGCTTTTCCACTCAATCTAATACTTCTGGATTCCTACCATAAAGGAATACATTAAGAGCATGAAAAGTTGCTTACTGAAAGGAAACCCCCGAAGAAGAGTAGGGGAGGGAATGTAGAAATTAAGAAGTTATATGGAACACTTAAATTGTAATGACTACATTTTCATATCTTCACAGTAATACAAAACACAGTCACTTGCAGAACTGGTTCAGATTACTTAAATACCAGATACATTTTTAGTCCTCTACATAAGTGTTTGGAGGTTACTTATGTTTATCTGAAATGAAGCTATTAATACTTTTCTACAGCAGTAACTGCACACCAGGAAGGCCAAAACAAACACAAATCAAGGAATGGAGTTTTCCCAAAGCTGTGGTGTGAAAAGACTATAAACAGTTGATTCCATACACATGAATGGCTTTCTTTGCTATAGGAAATCCAAATGGAATAAAGAATGGAGATGAGTAAAAAGGTTTCTCGAGGGGAAGAAGGATGGCCACCCTGTATGCATTTAGTTTTCTGCCCCTTCTGCTGCATCACATTCTTCTCCTGCACTGTCTGATGTCCGTGTTAGGTTGTCTCTAAGCAACTGCATGATGAGGGTGCTCTTTGTATGAATCTTCATTCAGTGTATCAAGTTCTGCAATGGCTTCATCAAAAGCTGTTTTAGCCAGAGTGCAGGCAAGCTCTGGGTTATTAAGGATCTCGTAGTAAAATACAGAAAAGTTAAGAGCCAGCCCCAGGCGGATGGGGTGTGTGGGTTGCATCTCTTTTTTGCTTATATCAAAAGCCTCTTGGTAAGCTCCTTGGGAATTATCTATCGTTTGTTTTCGATCATCACCACTCGCAACTTCAGCAAGGTACCGAAAATAATCTCCCTTCATTTTCAGATAGAAGATCTTACTCTCTGGATTAGTTGCGTTGGCTATCAAATACTTATCCAACAATTCCAGCACCGTGGTGCAGATGGACCTCAGCTCGGACTCCACTTTCTCCCGACAGTCCTTAATCAGGGGCAACTTCTTGTCCGAGGTGAGGTGTCGGTTTTCTGCTCGATGCTCGAGATGACCCGCCAGGCGGACCTGCGGCCCCCGACCACGTTCTTGTAGGCCACGGAGAGCAGGTTGTGCTCCTCGTTGGACAGCTCAGCGCCCTGCTCCGTCACGGCCTTCATGCAAGGCCTTCATGCATGCACGTCGTCGTAGCGCTCGGCCTGCTTGGCCAGCTTCGCCTTCTGGATCAGCTCCGTCTTCTCCATGGGGACGCGGGGAGGAGAGCGAGGGCGAGCACCCACCCGGGTCGCCAGGAGGCGTGTGGATGGCCTGCGGGTCTCACGAAACCATTCTGATTGCCAAATCGCAAGTAAGAATGCTGGTGCAGATCAAAGGAAAGCCTCCAAAGGCTCAATACTGGATTCAACGGTTTTTTCCTCTAATTTCTGACATTCATGATCTATGTACGGGCATTGATTTAACTGCTAGAGCCGTAGACAGATGGCCTAGCTCATTGACCTTGACCTTGTCACTGAAATAGAAATAAATTGTGCTCTTTGGTAATTAGAAAAAAAAAAAGTTATGAAATAGTAAAACACAAATTCTACTTATACATTACAGTTGGATTGATTATTAATGTGCAACAGTCAGTATATGCAGTATATGTATTTTGTCATTGGTTTCAAATCAGGATATCCAGAAAGAATTTACAACAGGACAAGAGCTACAGTGTGGTGTCTTCCTCAAGTCCCTTATTCAAGAGCCTGGGTAGCTCAGCAGTTGAGTGTCTGCCTTTGGCTCAGTCCCACATTGGGCTTCCTACATGGAGTCTGCTTCTCCCTCTGCCTATGTCTCTGCCTTTCTCTCTCTGTCTCTCATGAATAAATAAATCTTTAATAGAAAAAAGTCTCCTATTCAACCTCTTCTTTCCCTTGTGCACTCCCAGAGCTTTGCCTGTCCCCACATGCCAGCCACAACTGAGCTTCTAAATCTCTTCCCCTGACCAATCTTTAGTTTCTCAAAAGGGCTATGGTAACTTTTTATATAAAAATATTTGTATTAGGGGCAGCCCGGGTGGCTCAGTGGCTTAATGCTGCCTTCAGCCCAGGGCCTGATCCTGGAGACCTGGGATCGAGTCCTGCGTCGGGCTCCTTGCATGGAGGCTGCTTCTCCCTCTGCCTGTGTCTCTGCCTCTCTCTCTCTCTCTCTCTCTGTCTCTCATGAATAAAGAAATGAAATCTTTAAAAAATATATTTATATTATTTTTAAAATTTTTATTTGCGATAAACCCATTGTAGAATATCTGCAAAATAGATTAAAGAAGAAAGAAAATATAATATTAGTAATGTCTGTCAGTCTTTCCTTCTGTATAAACATATTTTGTCATGATACCATTCTTTGCCATATTTTTTAAAACAAATGTTATGAAATTTATCATGATTTTTAATGGTTACATAATGTTCCAACTTAGGGATTTATCATAATTTGTGTAAGAATTTCCCTATTATTGGACTTTTATATTGATTACAATTCTTTAATAAAGAAGAGGTATTAAATTCATAAATCCTTGTGACTTGGAGATTTTCAAAGTAATCCAATAATTCAATTGCTGTCCAATAAATGCAATTACTGTTTCAGACTGTATATTTTAAGCCACTTTATACATTTTGTAAATGCCTTATCTTAAATTTATTCATAGTAGTTACTGCTATCATTTATATACAAGATTGCCCAAGTCACTACATCCTTCCTTTAAAAAAATTTTTTTGTTTATTTATTAGCAAAAGAGTGAGAGAGAGCATATGAATGGCAGAGGGGCAGAGGGCTGAGGGAGAGGGAGAAGCTGACTCTCCACTGAGCAGGGAGCTGATGTGAGGTTCGATCCCAGGACCCTGGGATCGGGACTTGAGCTGAAAGCAGACACTTAACTGATTGAACTACCCAGACTCCCCCATATCTTTCCTTATAAAAGCTGCACACATGTGTTGTGATGAGCACTGTGTCATCTATGGAATTGTTGAATCACTATATTGTACTCCTGAAACTAATGTTACACTGTATGTTAACTAATTGGAATTTACATAAAACTTTGAAAAAAATTAAAAAAAAAGAAAGGGGAAAAATAAGTAAAGTTAACGAATTAAGTAATTTAGGGTCGGGGGAAGGACAACCCCCCTTTCTAATTTTTGGTCAAGAATTTCTCCTACATGGTGTGCAATGATAACACTTAATCATTTATTTAATGTATGCTTATTCTTTCATTTTCTGTATTCTCCAATTTGCTGAGAACCTACTTAGAAAAACATTTTACATGAATTATGTTATGCATGTTGAAAAAGCCATTTCAAATAATGTGCATGAAATATGCATGATGTAGGAAAAAATTAAATAGTAAGATTTCTGAAAATCCCACATTGTTTTTGGGAGAAGCAATAAACTCTGCATATATTTTGAAAATAAGGAAAAATATGAAACAAATAAAAAAGCTGTACATAAATTTAATTGCTTAATGAATGTGAAAAAGCACTCCCTAGGCATTTGTGATTTTTATTAATTTATATTTTTCCTCTGGCTTTTTTGTTTATATCTTACAACCAGATTTCAACTGGAGGTTTATTTATTTCAATTAATTGATAATTAATTAAATGAGGTATTTTAATTAATTGGCTAATTAATTAAATGAGATTTTTTATAGTAATGCTATTGTGTGTTCTGTTATTTACTGCTAGTGAGGTGTCATCTTCCCCCTTCTACGGACTCTGAGTATCAGGGGTTGAAAGCCTGGGAACTGTATTTCCCAGAATCCCTCACAGCATGTTATTGGGTTTGAAATAGCAATGTGAAACATTCACACAAAATTTGTGAGATGGAGCAGAAAGAAAAACTACTGTTGCTTCTGCTGCAGTATCGTAATAAGCACGTCCACCAGGCTACAGATAGGCAGGATGACCAAAGGCATATGAACATCCTTGTACCAATTGCCCACTTGAGTTCTATAGACAACTGATATTATAGAGTGTGGTATCTGGTGCTCTCTAAACTTCCTGATTTCTGAAACCTTGTCAGCCCTGACTCTGACACCCCCAGTGCCTCAAATGCCTCATACTATACTGCCTTGCTTATATTAAATCTTATGTTTATATTACTCTATATAAATCCTATTGACATACTAATATTTTCCTCAAATGATCCCTATTTTATTTTTACCTTTTTAGTTTCCAGAATTTCAAGAAAGTTTTGTTTTTACATATGTAAAAACTTAGCACATCATTTTTTTAATTAAACCTTCATTGTTTAAAAAAATCTCAAAAATAAAAGATTGTTGCACACAAAGTGCAAACATAATTTTTTGAGCTGAAGCATTTGAGATAAACAGCTAAACTGATGTCTCCTTTGAACTGAACACAAGAGTACTTCCTGTAAGCAAGGGTATTATTCTAATGTCCTTATGCACAATACAACCAGCAATACGTGTCCTTGTGTCAACCAAAGTCAGCAAAAGAACATTGATACTTCATACGTGCAATTCTTAGACTTCATATAACTTTCACCAGTTGTCCCATCGTCCCACTGAAGCCCTTTATCACATACAATTCCACTCCCGAATCATACGCTGCATTTGGTTAGTTTCTCTTTATTCAACGAAAATCTGAACACTACCTGAATCTTTCTTCGACTCTTAGGTTTTTAATACTTTTGAGGATTGGAAGACATTTATTCTGTAGACTGCTCCTCAATTTGGATTTCCCTAATAGTTCCTATGATCAGGTTGTCATCTTTGGCAGGGATATCACAAAACTATTGATGTGTTCTGTATATATTCATCTTTATATTGCACAGAAGATGGCATATGATTTCAATTTGTTTTACTACTTGTGGTAATAACTTTGATCACTTGATAAAGGTATTGACCAGCCTTCTGCAAAGTGTCTCTATGGTCTTTTGTACACCACCTTGATGTCTAGAATAAGAAATTGTGTAGGTTTCATCATTTGTGCTTTCTCTTTCCAAGGGCCAGGATCAGCCATTTCTCCAAAGAGTTCTGGCTCACTTAGTAATGACATTCAGAAGGAAAAAAATCTGGAAACTATATTTGCTCATTACCGTGAAGGTGTAGTTTTTCCCAGACCTCTTATATGACAGAGCTGGGCTACATCTATATCTATATCCATCTATCAATATCATTTATCCATTAAAAACCACATGTTCACCTAATCTTCAATTCAGTCACCATAGGATCCATGCTACTTTTTTCCCTTTCTATAATTTTCTCTTTCTTCTCCAACAATGCGAAATCTGCCCTTCATTAGCCTGAATACATTTCTTTAATTGACCAGTTCAGATGTTATTAACTAATCCTGTTGCTATATCAACACAATCCTTAGCCTACTCCAGCGCAGATGCCCTATGTGGTGCCACAGCTCTCCATTTGGTTGCCTTCCTCACTTTGGCTGCATGTCAACACCACATATCAGGGCACCCACCGTGCCCTCTTAACCATGCTTAGCCTGTGACACCCCACGCTGTCCCACCACTGTCACTCTCATATATGGAAACTTTACTGACCCCACTTGGACTCTAACATCCTACATTCAACTTCCCTTTGGCACTCCCCTCCTCACTTTGGGGCTTCACAACCCATCAACACTCTACTTATGCTCTGACATGCCTTACTAGAGTGCCAAAGCATGGCACCTCCCACCAGAGAGACACACTTTGTTTAGTTAACAACCACTGATTTTTGTTTTTAGACTAAGTTAAAAATGCCTTACTCAGTGAAGCATTTACAATCCCTGCCTGCCTTTTAATTGGAGCATTTAAGTAATTTATATTTGGAAATATTAATGATAGAATTTAAATATACCATCTTACTGTCTCTTTCCTGTATGTTCTATTTTTTAAATTTATTTTTTCCTTCTGCCTTCTTTTGGATTATTGGATTATTCTATATGCTTTTCTTTTATCACCTTTGTTGGTTTATTAGCTATAACTTCTTGTGGTGTTATTGTACTTGTCAATTTAATGTTTATACCATATATCTTTACTTGATCATATTTTATCTTCAACTGATATTAGACATTTCCTCTATGGTAGGGCACTTGATGGGATGAGCACTTGGGTGTTATACTATATGTTGGCAAAACGAACTTCAATGAAAAAAAAAATAATAAGCTGGTCAACTCAATCCTGGAAGCCAGTTTATTTACAAAGACTCCATCATCATGAGAAAACATTTATGAAAATCTTAGTATGAAGCTCAGAAGCTCCAGGTATGACAAACATAACTATGATGCTAAAGCAACTCTAGTCTCTTCCATAAAGTGAGTAAGATGTACATTTGGCAGAGCATATTGAAACAGCGATCTTCAGATTTCAGTATGGCCCTACATGCTTTGAAATAAGCAGGGGCAGAATGAGCTATAGAGTTTCTAAGAGTACATTGAGTGACAGATGGCAATCATATCAAGTGATCTGAACAAAGCCCTTCACATAGGTGGACTATTGATGCCATTACCAACCCATATGGCCCCCTGTTTCATTAGGACTGTGCGAGTCTCTAGAGGAGGGCAAGGCGGCTTTTCTCACCTTGCCCTATTCATAGCTTTTTATTGGCCTGTGTTCTACTACAGCTCGTGGGAGAACCACCTACCATCAGTAAATGCTTTTGTCTGTAAGAAGATTGCCGTTCTGTTCATGTTAGCATTAGCAGAGGGAACTTGATATTAAAAAAATCTACATCAAAAATCTGTAGGATGAGTCTCATTAGAAAACTGAATTGTATGTCTCTGTACAAAGAGATTTTGATTAGGTCAAAATCATTTTCATAAATCATTTATGAGCTTTAAGGGTAATAATGTGTTTTCAGAGATACATTATGTAAAGAACACACCAACATGACATAGATCATGAACAAAGAGCAGAAAAAGGTCTTAAGACTAAACTGGAGAAGACAGTAGGAAAATATTTACCCTAAAGGAAAGGGTTCAAAATAAAGTAAATTTACAGGATGTTGGGTTGGCTGAGAGACAGGGGGACCCAAAATGGCTGATCTTCCCACCAAAGCAGCCATGGCCACCACATCTTCTCCAGTAAATCAAAGCCTAGACGGGAAACCAAAACTTTCCATCCAGCAGGACTTTCCAGGCAGGGACCACCCCCCATCGTCTGTACTATCCCCACCCCCAGCCTCACCTAGGGTCACGGTGTTCCCTTGCCTAATTTGGCAAGGGACCCACCTGGATCCAGACCCGGAACCAATAAGGCTTAAAACCCCCCACAGCCCCCAACCCCTGCGCAACTTCCCTGACTCGGGCCACCTCTCCGGGTCAGGTCATGGAACCTCACCCGGGAGCGCCCCCCTTTAAAGTACTCTCGAACCTACTGCCTGGCTCTGCTGTTTTTTTTTTTTTTTTTTTTTTTTTTCTCCACTGTTCATTTTGGAAAAACCCTAACACAGGATGTTAAAAACATTAATCTTCAGCCACAGTGAGGCCTCTTGAAACTCCCTAACCTTTGCTTTCTTCTCTGCTAGTTTTTGCTCCCCCCTGGTCTGGAGAAGAAGTGGTTTGTAAGTCCTCCTGTGGAAGCTGACTCTGTTTACTTGCTCCTTCAGAGGATTCTTCTCTTCATTATTTATTTTAAAGATTTCATTTATTTATTCATGAGAGACACACACAGAGAGAAGCAGAGACACTGTCAGAGGGAGAAGCAGGCTCCATGCAGGGAGCCCGACGCGGGACTCCATCCTGGGTCTCCAGGACCAGGCCCTGGGCTGAAGGCGGCACTAAACCGCTGAGCCACCAGGGCAACCCGATTCTTCTCTTTAGATTGACCCCATTGTTCTGGCTTTCCCGGCATAGCTGGTGGGGGCGGGGTGGGGGTGGGGGGCACAGGTCAGACCCTGGTGTCCTGCTGGAGGCTGGAGTCCTGCTACCTCGGCCACCCATCTGACTGGGGTGACCGCAGGAGTGGAACCCCCCTTGCTGGTCTCTAGGTTAGATGTCCCCAGCCCCGCCTGGCCTTTTGGGGCATTCCCAGAGGCAGCAGCATGTGGACACTTTCTGGCTGGAGTCGCTCCGTGAACTTACGCTCAGTATCTCTGGCAGCAGCTGAAAACTTGGTGTTGGTGGCAGTTGCTGACAGGGCAGAGGCCTGCAGGCTGGTGGCAGGATCGCGCAGGGTCTTCCCCTCAGAGGACCTGCTGTCCCCACCGCTCCCTGGGGGACCGGCTACCTCAGTTCATTGCATGACTTGTGTTCTTCAAAACGTTTCTTTTTCTCTCTGCATACACTGATCTATTGATCGGTGGACTTCGTTTTCTGGAAACAAGCCTGGCGAAGCCTCTTAAAGGTAGAAGCAGTGCCTACAGGTCTTGCACTGGTTCCAGGTTTGGAAAACCCGTGTGTGCAGAGAGGCTTCCCTCAGAAGGCACCTTTGAACCCTCAGCACCATGTATTCCGCCTCTCCTCCCGCCCCCACCCCCACCCCCAGGAATCGGTGCTCAGGGCCTCCCCCCAGGGGTGGGGTGAGTGCTGGACCCTGGTGGAACTGAGCCCCATCACCTGTGCGGATCCCTGAGGGCCCTGCTGGGAACTGGGGTTCCCGGAAGTCCTGCAGCACTCTGGTGCTGCTTCCAGGTCCCAGGCCACCCAGCCCCAGGTCACCCTCATCCCACGAGGACCCAGGATGTGAAGGTGTAACCTCCATCCTGACTCTCCTGCACTATTTCTGCCCAGTAGTTAGCTGGGTTTGCAAGGCTTTTAGCCACGTGTGTGCCCTCAGGTTAGGAGGCCCAGACTCTGGCCAAGCCCAGCAGACGTGTCGGGAGGGAGCAGTGAGGCGGGTTACATGCAGGGGCAGGGAGGGTGGAGGGGAGGGAGAGCATCCCAATACCTGAGAGCAAGACCTCAACTGAAACCAGTCCCATGCTTAATGAGGGAGCTCCAAGGCGCCCCTAAAGTTTTTAGTAATAAAGACGGTCTTTTCCACTTGCCAGTGCTTACCCTCCTTGCCCTGTGGCCATGCTCCCCAGGTCTCCCCCTGCAGGTGTGCTCATGAACCTTTGCTTGAACTTCTGTGTGCACAGGGAGGATTACACCTGTCTGTGCCAGAGATCTTTTCTAGCTTGGTCGAATTTTTCATTTCACTACATTGAAGAGATTCCTCCCCTGTCTCCGGCTCACAGTTTTCTAACAAGAAGTCCTGTATGATTTTAGTCTTTTTTCTCCTAAATGTACTTATGCCTTTCTCTCTGTTTTTAAGAATTTCTCATCCTTGGTAAGCCGGTTGTTATAATATGACTTGATATCGTTTTTAAAATTTTTCCTTCTGCTTGAGGTTCACTGAGACTCTTAAATCTTTGTGCTTCTAGTTTTTATCATATTTGGGGAAAAGTTGACATCATTCTTTGAAAATTTACCTTTTGTCTCTCTGTTTCCTCCTCTTAAGGCACTCAGATTACACGTACATCAGACTTTTTGAAATTGCCCCATGGCTCACGGAATCTTTGTTAATGTTCTGTGTCTTGTTTTGGATGTCTCTATTACTCTATCCCTGATCTTTACTTCTGTAATGTTTAAGGTACTGTTAATTCCATCCAGTTTATTTTTTACCTGAGGCATTGCTTTCAGGTCTGCAAATATGAATTTCAGCTCTTTCCACTTCTCTGCTTATCGTGTGCAATTTAGCTTCACATACGGAATAAACTTTAATAATTATGGTGATGTCTTTATCTATTAATTCTATTATCTGTATTTTTCTCAAGGCTAGTTCCAATTGACTGTCATCATGTATTTTTTATTTCTTTTCATGCCTGGTAATTCTGTACTGGATGCCAGCAACTACTTTTTTTTATCTCCTTGGGTGCTGGGTATTTTGGTACTTCTCCATATATTCATGAGCAGTTAATTCATATGAAAATTATTTGATCCTTTTGGACTGTTTTTTAAAGATTTTTAAGCAGGAGCTCTGCCTTTAGTCTTCAGTTAATTTTATTGCATTTACAGAGTATTCCCCATATTTCACTCTGTACCTGTATACCCAGGTACATTCTTGAATTACAAGAGTCTCCATTCTTGCTGTTGGAACAGGCACTACATTCCTGGGCCAGTGTGAGTTCTCCTTACTGCTCCCTCTAATTCTTTTGGAGGCTTTTCCCTTGGTCTCTGGTAGTCACCTTGCATGCATGAACTAATCAGTACTAAGCTGCACATCTCCGGATTTCTCTCCCTTTCTCTCTGTCTCACCTGCCCTTCACTCCTCTCTATCTGTAGCTGCCTCCTCTCTGGCTCTCTCCCCTCAAAGTCCAGATACTTTTTCCTCCCTGTTTCACAGGGCTTTTTCTCCTTGGCTCAGGGTGAACACTAAACTCACCACTCAGAATCTTCAACATTGCACTCTAGCCTGAGCTCACTCCCCAAAGAAAGAAGATTGGGGCTTTCTAGGATTCACCTAGTCCGTTTCTCCTCTCTCAGAAACATCTGTTCTTTATTACCTGCTATGTAGTATCATGAAAACGGTTGCTTTGTAATTTTTCATGGTTTTAATTTTTGATTGTTTTGGACAGAAGGGCAAATCCAATCCCTGTTGTTCCACATTGGCTAGATGTGGAAGTCATTTATGCTTAGTTTTATAACATGCCGAAAATCTTTTTATACCATGTCAATGTATATAGAATGTACCCTAGCTGTATCAAGAACCAATGAAAACCCTTTTACAATATACTCAGATGTATTTTTAAATATTTTTATGTATTTTAAAAGTCATTTGGCATTTTCTAATCTAGATTTGAGAGAGATGACATTTATTATGCAAATTACATATTTATCATAAATTCATAATTCAAATAATTACATAGTATTGTAAATTCTAAGTTTACAATACTTTTGAAGCAGTTCAATGGAAGCGGGAATGGAAAAGGTAGGAATGATAAAAGTTGAAGCTTATTTTAAGAAGTTACACAGAATTGTGTTGGTGTAGTGACTGTCCTCATTTGGGTTTCCCTGATGTACAGGTTTAATCAAGAACTTTTGTGGAAAGAAATTTTTGAAAGTTGCTCACTCATCTTACTCCCTCATTTACTTTGTTTCTCTTAATAATTTGCCTTAATTCTCCCTTTCATTTTTTTTAAATTATTTATTTATTTATGATAGTCACACAGAGAGAGAGAGAGAGAGAGAGGCAGAGACACAAGCAGAGGAAGAAGCAGGCTCCATGCACCGGGAGCCCGACGTGGGACTCGATCCTGGGTCTCCAGGATCGCGCCCTGGGCCAAAGGCAGGCACCAAACCGCTGCGCCACCCAGGGATCCCCACTCCCTTTCATTTTGAAATACATTTTGAGAACCCTACAAGAATATACCAGGTTGCCTATTTAAGTCTCATGTTCAAAGTTGGAATTGTCTGCATCCTAAGACAGGTGGTGCTGAGCCACACACCATAGTGATGTTTCTATTACTTTCATTTGAAGATGTGGTTTAAATGAAGAACACGAAGAGATTTATTTTTTTACAGGTAGCATAGTGAGTGGCTAAGAGTGAAATCTTGGAGTCATGCTGCCTAAATTCAAATCTGGACTTTTTCATGCTAGCTTTGGAAACTCAGACCTGCTAATAATTCCCGTGTGCTTCAATTCTTTATCCACAAATTGTAGATACCATTACGACTTATCTCATGGTGTTGTGCCCAAGATTGCGAATCCGAGAAACCACCAAGGAGCTGACACCGATGCAAACACAGGAGGGTTTATTTCCAAGCTCGGGCTTGGGTCCAAGTATACCCGACACAGCAGAGCAGGAACTGGACGGAGCCCGAGGCTAAGAGGCGTAGCAGCTTTATAGGGGCCAGTGGCCCTTGGGATACGCAGAAAGTTGCACAGTCATGTCGGTCCACACGCAGATTGAATTACACCTTACCCTATAGTATCCATTTGAGCTGGCCTATTACTATGGTCAGAATTGGCTTGGCTGGCACAAGGCAGAGTTACATCATTATGAGCCAATTTCCGATTAGGGTGTGCCCAGCGGCTTGACTAGGGTGGGGCAGCGCCTTAAGCAATAAGCAGGTCACGTGGGGGTCAAAGGGGAGGTGGCAGGTGTAGCACAAAATGGAATCAGTCCTGCTCTGCTTGTCCAGGGGTAGGGGATTTTTCTTAAATTTCCTGGGTCCCACAATGGAATCATTGTGAATATTCATTGATTTGATACATGTACAGCTCTTAGAAAAGTACTTAAATAGCACGCAAAAATGTCTGGCTATTATCATTTTGTTAGCTACAAAATAGTTCATTTTTCTTAGAGAAACTTGGTAGTGCTTTAATGCTACCATGATTATTTTAGTGCAGTCTGCCTACTATCTAATTATCATAGATCTTTATAGAGAAAGGTTATTACTGTATTAACTACCCAATAGTGATCCCCAGGAGAGTTTGTGATTCAAGAGATGGAGCTAAGTTCTTTCCAAATAATTTGTGCTCTCATATGACCCTTTATGACTTTGGGCAGTAATATCTATGGAATAGTATTAGCATAAGATGTCACCTAATAATCACAAAAAAATATTTTATTGAGAACATTTTAAAAGAAGGAAATGCTTTATTTTGTTCTTAAATTTTATAGTGTTTCTTATTAAAAATAAGAAAGAAAAGATTGTATTTAAATCTTGCCTAAAACTATATAAAAATGGTTTCTATGTAGTGTCTTGAGGTCAGACTAAAATGTTTAAAGGCCTACCATGCAGAAATGATGATGGTCAATGATCCTGCATCCTTTTAAGCTATTATAGTATTTCTGAAATGTCTCTCCAGAGTTCTTGAGTCCATAGCCAGGACCTGGAAAGAAACCTATTTCCTGTATATCCAACACTCACAAAAGAAAAACAAATAAATAAAATGTACAATGAATAATTCTTTACTTTAGAGACCAGTTTCTCAAAATAAAAATTAATCAAAAAGAAAGAAACCATGAGTTAACCCTTTCAGATACATGTTCTTAGGGAAACTAGAACACTAACTTATAAAACACATGATTTCAAAGGCTTACAGCTATCTAATGCTATACAGGCACACTGGATAGCAATCATTTTTAAATTATAGGCTGAAGGTGGTCATATATTTTTTAAAGATTTTATTTATTTATTCATGATAGAGAGAACAGAGAAAGAGAGAGAGAGAGAGAGAGAGAGAGAGACAGGCAGAGGGAGAAGCCAGGCTCCATGCAGGGAGCCGGATGTGGGACTTGATTCTGGGACTCCAGGATCACACCCTGAGCTGAAGGCAGATGCTCAACCGCTGAGCGACCCAAGTGTCCCAGAGATCATATTTTGGACAGCATGACATAGGAGCATGAAACTCAAATATAGCTGTATTTTAATGTGTGTTTTTCCTCACTCTTTATGAATGATTCATCAGTCTTTGACATTCTACCTAATCCCTAGTAGAATTTTCTGTTACAATGTTCCTGAATTTTACCATTCAGTAGATGTAGGTCTATTTTGAATAGTACTTTGTTTTCATGCATGAGCAGTATTATAGAACTGAATATATTTGGGGATTCCTTTCAGAAATTCTGATGGGAACTATATAGATTTTCACTTATGACACCTTGCAAGCCTCTAGATTTGTTAGCACATTAAATCATAAAATAGATATCTTGGTTTGATGTTAATATCCATTAATTATCTTAGTGTGGCAAAAAACCTTTGTAAGGGTACAAGCAAAGGCATAATCAACAAAGGAAGACCCACTTAACTTTGCTTAAGAACATCAGAAAAGCCTTCACCTCACAGATCACTGAAGGAAAGGGAGGCTTGCTTATGCATGTGTTCCTGTCTCCCACTTAGCGTGTGGGAGTAAACTTCCAGATGATGAGGCCTCAGGATTTCTCAGCTTTGTTTGCCATGCTATCAACAGATAAAAGTAATTTTCACTAAGTAAGTAGTTTCCTCAGACTCTTGGCTGTTTGGTCCTTAAACATTCCTGTTCTTTCATTCCTTGAAGTATTCCTGTGGTGAGATTCATAAACAGGTTATTGTCAGTTTATATAGGATGATAAATTTTTCTTTCATTTGTTTTGAAGACAGAAAGCTCATGTTTTAAATCATATGGGTATGTCTGAAGGTATTTGTAAGTTAGAAAATGTTGAATCATTTCCATAGGGCTGACTGGATGGAGTCAAGAGGGGAAGTTCAAATTACTGAATCTTAAATTCTGCCTTCTTAATTTCTGTTTCAATTTCTCAGAATTGGGGTGGCTTTTGAACACCACGTGCAGAGTAGACTCCCTATGTCTCCACGGGGATCACAGATTTGGTGACAGCTCCCTATCCCGCTGTACTTGGAGCAAACTTTCCAACAATGAACCTCCGGAAATGAGTGTTTCTGTCAGCCAGGAGAGCCCCTGCTGCCTGGCTGGAGAGAAGGGCAGGCTGAGCTCACAGATGGAGAACAGTGCTGTTTTGAGGTGTTTCATAGAGAGTTTATGTATCTGAGCCTGTGCATTGAAACTTGTCCTGCTTAGCTAGCCCTGTTTCATTCTCAGAAGCATACACTCCTCCCATCTCCTCTTCACCTGGTTCTGAAAGTTTTACATGAGATGCTATATTTCCTGTGTTTGCAGAGGTTTTTAGTTTATCTGCTGTCTTGCAGAAAACATGTAAACGTGTTATTTGCTATCAGGATACGTTTGGGTGGCACTATTCTTTAAAGAATCTCCATATGATTAAGTGATTTGTTTCTAACAACAATGTGAAGAAAATAGTGTAACTACTCCAGTAGCTATTTAGTTATGGAATGTTTTAAAAATTGGGGTACCTAGGTGGCTCAGCGGTTGAGCATCTGCCTTCGGCCCAAGGTGTGATCCCGGGGTCCTGGGATGGAGTCCCACATTGGGCTCCCTGCGAGAAGCCTGCTTCTCCCTCTCCCTGTGAAAGTTTTAAAAATCTGAATGAAGGTGTATGGTTTAGCAAATATGCAGTGGAAAGCTTCATCTGTGAGCAGCTCAGGGAGATGCTGTTGGGGATGCCGTTTGAAGGGCATTATCTTGAGTTTTTGCTCCAAGATCTTTCTCCCACCAAATGGTCTTCTAGCTCTCCCTATAAAATAATGTTGTACACTCACCAGAGGTGAATTTTATATATGCAAATTATTTGCATTAAAGCTGTTAAAGCAAAACAAAACAAATAACTCTGGTCATTATGGCCTTGGGTGTTTTTTGTTTTTGCTCTCTCTCTCTCTTTTTAGTGATTGTGTTTGAGAAAGAGTAATTATTTTAGGAAACATAAATTGACAACTCACTCATTTTAAACTCTGATGGGCCTTGATGCTAAAGATGGGAGGAAAATGCTTATGGCAAGAGCTATTGTATAGATCCATTTGTGTTGTTTCCACTTTTTACCTGGGGCAGATCTTTCTCCACAAGGACACACTGCCTTCCAGTGTAAATTAGGTTCTCACACTGCAACATGCCACCTAGAGTCAAATTCTTGATTTATACCCATTTTGAGCAGCTGTGGCAGCTATTTTATTCAATATTAAGCTCCGCAGTCAATCATACATAATAAAAGTGAAGCCTACATAACTCATTGAGATACAGTGTGAGCCAGATCCTTGTACACTGACAGAGCTTACAAACAACTAAATGGCTGTCATTTCTGAATGGCCCTACATCATAAAATTTATATTTTACTTTAATGTAAAGACAACCCAGATACTTTTAAATTTTTACAAAATTATAAGAACTGAGAATGGAGGGCTTTTTTTCGAAGTATCCAGTGTAAATGTGGAGGCATACAGATTTTGGGGAAAAAGAGCACATTTAAGAAAACTTTGGTATGACTTACATATTAGACGGAAAATGATGAGGAGGATGGACAAACACGTATCTTGAGATTCTAATTCAATAAGCAGCATCCATATTTTTGCCTGTTTTTGTTAAAATTATGTAAAATCTTTAAAAAGACTGCGAATTAAAAAGAAAACGATGGCCTCTCAGAGGCTCAAATTCTATCAACCGATTTTTATTGAGCTATTAGGGTAAACTTTTATTAGATACTGTAGTAAATGCTGTAAACATGGTAGAAATTAATTTAGGTTCCTACTATTTGGTAAGTCATGGTGGGCACAATGCAAATGACTTTTTTTTCAACATTTAAGGATAAAAGTCACAAAAGAATATAGATTTAGAGTAGAAAATCACTACAGGTTTGGGCAGTCAGTAAATAAAATCTTCACAAACATGGACTTTAAGACAGTTCTTAAAAGATAAATAGGTTTTATTTGTGAAGCACAACAGTAGCTGGAAGGATTGTTTGACAATTGGAGCAGGAGTGAACCACACAGCACAATGAAAATGTGTCTGCAAGCCCAAGTGGAATGAATACCCTCTCTAACTCTCTGGACACTTAGAAGCATGAGAGGAGCCAAGGATGGAGATATTTCAATATTACTATTGAAAAGATGATGTAATATCCATTAAAAACTAAATAATAGCAAAACCCATAATCTTATATTATATCTTTTAAAATTGACTTTTAGTATTTCCATATAGACTTCTTTGCCTGTCTGTTTGAGGAAATTTGTATTTTTTTTTTCTGGATCTTGGAGATCCAGAAAAAATTAGTTGAGAAGTCAGGAAAGTGATTATTTTGCATGAATTACAGCTTAAATCAATGTAGAGGCATCACTGGTTTGAAGGAAGACAAGCTGACACACAGAGTCCACAGTTAAGGATGCTGATTCTCAAGTAGGAGAGATGTGATCATGACCTCATCGGCCAGGCTTACTTGTGTCCAGTGTTATAGGTATGTGTTTATGGTCCCTTTCTGGGTTAACAGTGAATTTCTATTGCAAATAATGTATCTGAGAAATAACAAGTTTAGGCAACAAAGTAAGTCCTTAAAAATGGCAATTTGGAAACACTATTCCTTTGAATTCTAGTTCACAGGAAAACTGTAGATAATACAATTTAAAAAGTTTAATCTTGGCAGTTTCTAATAATGTTTTCCTGTGTATCATGGTGTTAGAACATAATATTCTCTGACCTCAACTTGAGGTCATTTCTGTGATTTAGCAAATTTACAGTCTGTTTGTATAGACATGCAAATACAGGAAGTCTTAACTGTTCATCTCACTGCTTTTCATTGTGTTGTTCCAATGCTTATCTGTCACCATAATCAAGTTCTGTTATGTGACCTTTCACCAAAAGCAATGTGAAGATCTAAGGAATAGTTTAACATACCATGGGGTATTAATGTCTTAATTTAATGCTTTAGACATTTAATTTAATTTAATTTAATTTAATTTAATTTAATTTAATTTAATTTTATTTTACTTTATTTTTATTTTACTTTATATTTTATTTATTTATTCATGAAAGACAGAGAGAGAGAGAGAGAGGCAGAGACACAGGCAGAGGGAGAAACAGGCTCCACACAGGAAGCCTGACGTGGGACTCGATCCCAGGACTCCAGGATCACACCCTGGACTGAAGGCGGAGCTAAACCACTGAGCCACCTGGGATGCCCCAACTTATTTATTTTAAATGTATGTTTTTGATGGTCTGGTTGGAGATTTCAACATTTCAGATCATATATTTTAAGAAGTAGGTTTAGGAAATGGCTTAGAGAAAAGTCTAAGAATTATAATAAGCAAGATACATTTTGATAAGAGTACAAGAATGATTTATCACTCAAATCAGGCTACATTTAATATCCTTGCTTGTCTTGTGGAAATTGACACATCATTTTTTCTTTCACATTTTCTTCTGCAAAGCCCTGAAGCAATGTGTTTTGCGAAGAAGGTCAAGGAGGAAGAATGCTGTCTTCAGCATCATTCTGATTTCAAACCTAAAATTACATCTGCCCTGGATTCTAGAAAACATTTTTAACTAATAAAATGCTTCATCTAGTAAATCTACTAAAATTCCACAGTCGCATTTCCAGTGAATACTGGGAAATTTGAGAAATTGTGAGCCACAGTTGATAGAAAATAATAGCTAACTGTGTGTACGTATTTTAAAAATTAGTTTTTTAAGGTGATGTTTGGTTTTTCACTGTATTACAGTGACATAATAGGAACACCAAAAAAAAAAAAATGATTCAGTAAAGTGACATGATTCTCTCATTTCCTAATGAACCACATGACTGCTTCCATATGATAGTCATGTTGCTTTCTGAATTCCATCTTCTCAAAACTTGATTAATTAATTTGCTTGAAGAATGAACAACTATTTTCCATGTATGTTATATGAAGAAGAGCACATGGAACCTTGATAAAATGAGGCCTCATTAGGAGCCTGAAGAGCAAGGAGTGGGATGAAGACATTAGGTAGGCAGCTGCCGAGGCGCCACTCAAGGCAAGTCAAGGCCACGATGCCATTTATCTCAAATTCTCAAGAGTGATTCCCATCCTCGTAGGTAAGTACAGACTCACCTGATTCCTGCATAAGAAGATAAACACAGCCCAAACTACGCCACTGCTTAGCAGAGCTGAACATTTTTTTTCCCTGCATATATGCTGATCCAGGCTGTATGGTGAGACCATGGGCTCAACAACCATCCCACTCAAAACCCCAGCAAACTCAGGGATGCTAAAGAAAGAAGCAACAGGCAGAGGTCATAGGGTAGTTCACTGCAAATTTGCTTTATGACCTAAATTTTAAAAGTAATCACAAAAAGTCTTCTAGTACAAAAACATAACTGAAGGCATTCCAAAGGAGCTAACATGTTAGCTACCCCAGAAAGAATATCTCCATCCTTGGCTCCTCTCATGCTTCTAAGTGTCCAGACAGTTAGAGAGGGTATTCATTCCACTTGGGCTTGCAAACACATTTTCATTGTGCTGTGTGGTTCACTCCTGCTCCAATTGTCAAGGCTCAAGAACCCCTACTCCTCTACACCAACCCTTTGTAATTCCCAGAGCAAGAACTAGTTTAAGAACATAATTGTGATTTCCAGGTTATTATAAGATTAAAGAAAAATCTCCCCTTCCCCGTCCTTGTCTTCATTGTCCTTAGTGGCTAGGAGTTTGGGCTGTGTGATCTTGGCAAAATTACCAAGTTTTGTGTTTCCCAGTTTCTTCATTAATAAAATAAGATTAATGCAGCTTTTTTTATTAGGCAATTACAAAGATTCATTAAGATCAAGTTGGCAAAGTGTTTATCATAATGTCAGGTGTATAGAGAACACTTAATAGTTAGCAGGTGCTATGATATGGTTGTAGTTGCTGGTGTCATGGCCTCTGAGTAGTAGGGCACAGCTCCCTTGGCAGGCTGCAGGTAGGACCCCATGCTATATGTTTATCAAGGACCTGCTTTTACTTGTTCACATCTGTATCTCTCTCAGTTAGTGCCTGATAAGTATACTTTTCAACAGAGTAGAACTTCATTGTGGATCCTTAGGTATAATTCAGATGGTGGGTACTTGAGATGAGTTAAGAAGAGGAAGTCAAAAAAAAAAAAAAAAAAAGAGGAGGAAGTCAGCTGCTGCCAGGACCCGTGAAGCGGTGACCCTGCTGCGTGTCTGGGAGTGCACTCTAAATGAGTCAGCGCTTCCAGGAAGTCCATGGGCAGGTCTGGGGTCTGCTGTCCTGGCTGCTCTTACAGTTTGATTTTTCCCTCCAGAGAACACAGACAGTTGAGCTCCCACGGAGGAGGAGGAAAGTAGTAGAAAGTGTGAAGGACAATTAGACAAACAGCTTGACACGTTCCAGAATGAAGATAAAGGTTCGTTACTGCTGATGCTCAAGGTCATTTTTCTCACAACTTTGGCTCTTGGATTATCCTTTATGGTTCGTGGCAGAAGCTAAAATTCATGTTTTCTCATCCTCACAGCCAGTAGTTTACAAGTGACTCTTTACGGGTGAGAAACTTCTACTGTCTCTGGAAGAAAGCCTCCAGGCAAGTTTCTTTCTGTTCTATACTACAGGCAGCAGCGAGGAATAAAACTGTGCATTCACTGAAGTGACATCAGGCTGCCTTTGAGATGCTAAGGGTTCCACTCAAGGTATGAACCTGTAGGTAATGCCCGCTCCCTCATTATGAAATTCTGGGGAATTTACCTTTCTGGGCCACACTTCTAACATATGTAAAATGAGAACAATAATAGCATCCATCTTACTAGATTGTTTTGGAGATCAATGAGTTAATCCCAATAGAACATTTAGAACAGGGGCCTGTCTGCATCCACGTTCATGTTCATTCAATAGTAGCGAATTGAAGTAGCATTTACCTCCCCAGGAAAAATCACCTTCTAGTCATTTGGTTATTAAATGTCAATAAGTCCAGCATTTAGGTAGGTCTCTTACTTTATTAAAATCTCAGGAACAGGGCAGCCTGGGTGGCTCAGCGGTTTAGCGCCGCCTTCAGCCCTGATCCTGGAGATCCGGAATCGAGTCCCACGTCAGCCTCCCTGCATGGAGCCTGCCTCTCCATCTGCCTCTGCTTCTCTCTTTCTCTCTCTCTGTGTCTCTCATGAATAAATAAATAAATATTTTAAAAAGTAAAATAAAATAAAATCTCAGAAATAGTAGTTAGCCTACCAAAGACCTTAATTAGCCCCGCGTGAAATCTGATCCTGTATCTCAGTTTATAAGTCAGGTTTGAGAAACTGTACCTGGTGGGGAGATGGAGGAGTTTTCAAATTCTTTCACTCTTCCTTCTCTCGGAAAACAAATGCCTTTGCACAAGTCACTCAGCCCTGTTAAAGAGGACGATTAAGAGTTGTAGATGGCTATTGATTAATTATAATCCACCACAATTTACTTTTAATCATTCTGGAGATAATCATAAAAACAGACTCCAAAGGTGAGCAAGGTCTTTGAATTTGAATTCACATTTTACACTTGAAGAAATGGTCTTCATTTGGACTCAATTAAACCCTTTCTTTTCCTTTTGAAGAAGAGAGTCTGGAATGGGAATTCTGGTCTTAGCCATGGCCTGCCTGCTGTGTGCCATCCCCAGTACTTACCCTGAGTGTGTCTGCTAAAGGAAGTTGAGGGTGAGGGCCTGGAAGGCTCCACTTTGCCAAGTGCATGTTGCCTCGTCCAACTTTCTCCAGCCACCGTGTGATCAGCAAGCCTATAGGTACAGTTTTAGCAGCAAAAATAAATGTGAAGCTGCTTTAGTTCCAAAGGACAATGCGGTTAATGTAGATATGAATCTCTTATTGACCTTGAATTCCTTTGAATTTATTAATTTGTGACCTGGCATTAAATTTCTCATATCAATATTTATATCTAATTGCAAAGTGAACTCCACACATGCCAGTGCTGAGTTATTTCAGTTCAGATTAGAATGAGTGGGCAACAAAGACAAAAGTAAGGAGATGTAGTGCATCTAATCCCCTAATAGATGGCAAAAATCCAATTCAGTGTAGAGTAAATATGAACACTAGTGCTCAGAGAAGCCCCTAATACATGTATGATAGACTACTAGCCGGAGGAAATGTGGAGGCCCAGTTTGGTGCAAATGACAATTTTGGCCTGAGGTAAACAGGCAGCATCCTGTTATATAGTTTGGATGCTAGAACGAGAGGCTCTCCGTGGCATGGTATTTTTCTAAACTGTGTTCACGCTATTTTCGGCTCCCATGACTTCTCAGAGAAAAGATGTCACATTTTGATATCACTGTTGTAGAAAAAAGAGAGTATGGCTTTACATGCCTACAAAGTGGAAAAGGGGAGACTTATGATTGTTTTAATATTGAATATAGTGTATTTTTATACTGCCAAAAAATAAAACAAAATGTGTATGTAGCACGCTAATAGCAGCTGGACAAAGGTCATGTCTCTTACTCATGTAAATTCAAGTAGTATTTGAAAGATCACTTTAATCTGTAATAAAGGATGGTAATGGAATTTTCAAGATTAATATGTAATATGTTAAACAGTTGAAATGATGAAGGAAAGCATACGTATCTTGTAGAGAGATATCAGGAGAGATGGGACACCAAATGGAAGATTACTGGGTTTTGTTTTTTTGTTTTTTTTTCATTACATATGTAGAAAGGTTTCTTTTTCTGGTATTGATTTTTCTTGTTTAAATACTGTTTATATAAATCATATGTAGGGCTAATGATTACCATCTGTACACAAATGCATTAACAGAAGTGATTAAGAATATAGATGATTCATAAGCAGTATCGTTTTCATATGCAAATAGATTTGTGCTGCCTTGAAGAATACAGATAGGAAAGGCAGACCCACACACATACTTCTTAAAAAAAAAACCAATAAAACTACATTGCATTGTTATGAATCGCAGATGCAAAATAATGTTGTTTCTTTTCTCTTCCTCAGGTGCAAGGGCATAGACTCTTGAAAACAGGAAATACTGATGTCCTTGTAGAGATTTAAATGAGATGATAGAGCAGGCATTGGCTATGACATAAAGTGAATGTTTCCCAGTGAGACAACCACAAAGTTTTCTTTCTTGTGAGTGACAGTGTGTCTTTCTAGGTCTCTGTGCAATGCTGCAAAAGACTAGTATGAATTTCAGATTGTTAGGAAATAGCTCACTCCACAGGAGCTCTCAATTCTCAAGACTTTATGAAAAGTAGCTCTCAGTCAGAGCTGCCAACCACATTAGAATAATCTGGAAAGCCCAATTCCACTTAACTTTCTCTTCCTGAAATATTAGAAAACAAAATATACAAAGAGAAATAAGATCAGACTTTTAGACCTCAATATTCCAGTCACTAATACATTAGGTGAGTCAATCTCCTGAGCACACATAGTCACCTGTAAAAAACAGGTTCCCTTAATGCAAAATAATGCATTCTTATGGGGTTGTGGGTTTACACAAACATTAATTGAGATAAGGGATGTCATAGGGTTTCAAAATGCAGAAAATGCCATACAAGTATAAAGTCTTATGGTAACTTAAAATTTTTAAATGATTTACTCCATAGATGTATTTTTTTTACCATCTTAATAATTTCATTTATTTTTTTAGAGATTTTATTTATTTATTTGGGCTCACGCACATGCGCACACGAGAGAGAGAAAAAGAAAGAGAGAAAACAAATGAGACGGAGCGGCAGAGGGAGAAGCAGGCTCTCCATTGGGCAAGGAGCCTGATATGGGGCTCCATCCCAAGTCCTCAGGATCATGACCTGGACAGCAGCCACTTAACCAACCATCTGAACCCCCTGGTGCACCTACATCATTTTAAAGGATATAGTTCAGTAGTGCTAATTTCTATTAGGTGTTTAAATTTCTTTACTGAGGTATAATTGATAAAATTGTAAGATATTTAAAGTGTACAATGTGGGATCCCTGGGTGTGGCTCAGCAGTTTAGTGCCTGCCTTTGGCCCAGGGCGTGATCCTGGAGACCCAGGATGGAGTCCCACATCAGGCTTGCATGGAGCCTGCTTCTCCTTCTGCCTGTGTCTCTGCCCCTCTCTCTCTTTCTCTGTGTCTCTCATGAATAAATAAATAAAATATTAAAAAAATAAAGTGTACAATGTATACACATGCACACTATGAAAAGATAGAATTAATCACCCATCACTTGGTATTTTTATCTTTTTTTCTTTATGTTGAGAACATTTAACTTCTACTTTGTTAGCAAATTTCAAGTATACAATACAATGCTAATAACTCTAGTGACTATGTTTTACATTAGATTATCAGACCTTATAAATCTTACAAATGAAAGTTTGTGCCCTGCACCAATCTTTCCCTATTTCCCCCATACCTTAGGCATTCATAACCATATTTCTATTCTCTGTGTCTATGAATTCAATTTATCTAATTCCTCTTCTTTTTCTTCTTCTTCTTCTTCTTCTTCTTCTTCTTCTTCTTCTTCTTCTTCTTCTTTCTTCTTTTCTTCTTCTTTCTTCTTTCTTCTTTCTTTCTTTCTTCTTCTTCTTCTTCTTCTTCTTCTTCTTCTTCTTCTTCTTCTTCTTCTTCTTCCTTCTTCTTCTTCTTCTTCTTCTTCTTCTTCTTCTTCTTCTTCTTCTTCTTCTTCTTTTCTTCTCCTCCTCCTCCTCCTCCTCCTCATCCTCCTTCTCCTGACCTATTCTTTCTCCTTCTCCTCTTCCTCCTCCTCCTCCTCCTGCTCCATCTTCTTTTTCTTCTTCTTTTGTTCCACATTTAAGTGATATACTATAGTATTTGTCTTTTTTTTCCCTGTCTGGCTTTTCCACATAGCATTTTGTTCTCCGGGTTATTCCATTCATATGACGGTATATTCTTCTCTTTTTAAGGCTAAATAATATTCTATATAATATATGCCACATTTTCTTTATCCTTTTATCTGTAGGTAGATATTTAGGTTATTTCCATACCTTGGATATTTTAAATAAAGGTGCAATGAATATGGGAATACATATATCTCTTTGAAATAATGGTTTTATTTGCTTGGGATATATACCCAAACCTGATACTGCTAGATCATGAGGAAGTCCCATTTTTAATTATTTGAGGACACTCCAGACTGTTTTCCATTATGGCTATATCATTTAACATTCTCACCAACAGTGCAAAAGGGTTGGTTCTCTTTTTTCTATATTCTCACCAGCATCATTCATCTCTTGTATTTTGCTAACAGACATCTTAATGGGTGTAAGGTGATAACTCATTGTGGCTTTGATTTGCATTTTACTGATGATTAGTGATGTCAAGTCCTTTTTCATGTACTGGTGAGCCATTTGTGTGTCTTTATTTTGGAAAAATGTCTATTCAGATCATTTGCCCATTTTTAATCAGATTATTCATAGTTTTTTTTTTTTTGAAGGGTGTGATATCATTATATATTTAGGACATTGATGTCTTATAGATTTATGGTTTGCAAGTGTTTTCTCCCATTCTATAGGTTGCCTTTTCATTTTGTTAATGGTTTCCTTTGCTGCGCAGAAACTTTTATAGTTTGAAATAGTCCCACTTTAATTTGGCTTTACTTGCATTTGATTTTGGGGTCAAATCTAAACAAAAAATATTTACTAGACCAATGTCAAAGAGTTTACCCCTTCTGTTTTCTTCTAGAAGTTTTAGTTTCAGGTCTTACAGTCAATTCTTTGATCCATTTTGGTTGATTTTTGTGTATGGAAAAGATAGGAGTCTGCTTTCATGATTCTTAATGTGGCTATTTAATTTTCCAAAAGCGTTTATCAGAGACTATCCTTTCTCCCATTGTATATTCTTGGATCCTTTGTGGTAAATTAATTGAGCATATATTCATGCATTTATTTCTGGGTTGTCTCTTCTGATCTATTGATCTATGTATCTATTCTCATGCCAATATCACACTGTTTTGTTATTATTGCTTTACAGTAGTTTGAAATCAGGAAGTATGATGCCTTCAGCTTTGTTCTTCTTTCTAAAGAAGATGGCTTGGGCTATTCAGGGAGTTTTGTGGTTCCATGTAAATTTTATGATTGTTATTTTCTACATCTGTAAAAACTGCCATTGGAACTTTAATAGAGATTGAACTGAATCTATAGATTGCTTTGAGTAGAATGGACATTTTGATAATATTAATTCTTGCAATCCATGAACACAAGATACTATTTCATTTATTTGTGTATTCTTCACTTTCTTTTATCATTGTCTTCTAGTTTCTAGCATACAGGTCTTTTACCCCATAGGTTAAATTTATTTCTTTATATTTTATTCCTTTTGATGTGATTTTAAAGGGATTATTTTCTTTATTTCTCTTTCTGATAGTTTGTCATTGGTGTATAGAAAGACAACTGACTTTTGTGTATAGATTTTGTATCCTGTAACTTTACCAAATTTGTTGACTAGTTCTAATAAGCCTTTGGTGGCATCTTCAGGTTCTTTTTAAAAATATCTAATATCATTTTTCTGCAAAAAGAGGCAAGTTTACTTCTTCCTTTCCAATTCAAATGCCTTTCTTCATTTTTTTTTTAATTTTCTTGCCTAGTTGATTAGGACTTCCAGTATTATTTGGTATCAAAATGGCAATAGTAGGTATCCTTATCTTATCCCTGATCTTAAAAGCAAAGTTTTAGAGGAAGACATAGACATGGCCAACACGCACATGAGAAAATGCTCTGCATCACTTGCCATCAGAGAAATACAAATCAAAACCACAATGAGATACCACCTCACACCAGTGAGAAAGGGGAAATTTAACAAGGCAGGAAACCACAAATGTTGGAGAGGATGAGGAGAAAAGGGAACCCTCTTACACTGTTGGTGGGAATGTGAACTGGTGCAGCCACTCTGGAAAACTGTGTGGAGGTTCCTCAAAGAGTTAAAAATAGACCTGCCCTACGACCCAGCAATTGCACTGCTGGGAATTTACCCCAAAGATTCAGATGCAATGAAACGCCGAGACACCTGCTCCCCAATGTTTCTAGCAGCAATGTCCACAATAGCCAAACTGTGGAAGGAGCCTCGGTGTCCATCGAAAGATGAATGGATAAAGAAGATGTGGTTTATGTATACAATGGAATATTCCTCAGCCATTAGAAACGACAAATACCCACCATTTGCTTCGACGTGGATGGAACTGGAGGGTATTATGCTGAGTGAAGTAAGTCAATCGGAGGAGGACAAACATTGTATGTTCTCATTCATTTGGGGAATATAAATAATAGTGAAAGGGAATATAAGGGAAGGGAGAAGAAATGGGTGGGAAATATCAGAAAGGGAGACAGAACATAAAGTCTCCTAACTCTGGGAAACGAACTAGGGGTGGTGGAGAATGGGTGACGGGCACTGAGGGGGGCACTTGACGGGATGAGCACTGGGTGTTATTCTGTATGTTGGTAAATTGAACACCAATAAAAAATAAATTTATTATAAAAAAAGAAGCAAAGTTTTCAGCTTTTTATTATTGAGTATGATGTTAGCTGTGGGTTTGTCATCTCTGGCTTTTACTATGTAGAGATACATTCCTTTTATACCCAGTTTGTTGAGACTTTTTATCATAAGAGTATGTTAAATATTTTTAAAGTTTTTTCTGCATTTGTTGAAGTGATCTTATGATTTTTATCCTTCATTCTGTTAATATAGTATATCATACTGATTGATGTGTGGCTGTTAAACCATTCTTGCATCTCTGCAATAAATATCATTTGACAAAATGGACTTTATACCAAAGATTGTAACAAGAGGTGAAAAAATCCATCATCTAATGATAAAAAAGTCAATTTATCAAGAGAATATAATATTTGTAAATTCTTTTGGCCCAACATAAGAGCACTTAAATGCATAAAGGAAATATTAACACACATGAAAGGAAAACATAGATAGCAATAGAGTAATAATAGGGAATTTTGATATCCCACTTTCAACAATGCATAGATTATTGAGGCAGAAAATGAATACAGAAACACTGGAATTAGGCTCTGTTAGGCCAGATGACCTAAGAGACATATACAGAACATCCCAATAAATAGCAGTAGTATGCACATTCTTCTTGAGCACATATGGGACATTCTCCAGGATAGATCACATATTAGGCCATTAAATAAGTGTTATTAAATTTAAGGAGATTGAAATCATATCATATATCTTTCCTGACCCCAATCATATGAAACTGGAAATTAATTACAAGAAGAAAACTGGAAAATTCACAAATATTGTGGAGATTAAACAATGTGCTTCTGAACAACCAGTGAGTCAAAGAGGAACTCAAAAAATCAATTAAAAAATATCTTGAGACAAATGAAAATGGAAATACAGCAGATCAAAAACTATGAGATACATCAAAAGCATATCTAAGATGGAAATTCATAGTCATAAGTACATTAAAAAGAAACAAAGATCTCAGGTAAGCAATCTAACTTTATGCCTCAAGGAACAAGAAAGAGAAGACTAAGTTAAGCTCACAGTTACTAGAAGGAAGGAAATAACAAAGATCAGAATGAGATTAAATGAACTGGAGACTAAAAAAACAGTATCAATGATCAATGAAACTAAGAGTTGGCTTTTGGAGAAGATAAGCAAAATGCACCAATCTTTAACTGGATTCATCAAGAGGGAGAGAGGCCTCCAACAAATAACAGTACAAATGGAAGAGATGCTAAAACTGACACTGCAGAAATACGAAGGATATTAGAGGTTACTCTGAATAATTTTATGCCAATAAGTTGAACAACCTATAAGTGGATAAATTCTTAGAAACATACTGAAGTTTGAAATCAGGAAGAAATAAAAAATCTGAACAAGACAGAGGAGAGAGATTGAGTCAGTAGTCAAAATCCTCGTAATGAAAATAAGTCGAGAACCAGAAGGTTTCACTGGTGAATTTTACCAAACACTTAAAGAAGAATTCTAATCTTTCTTAGACTGTACCAAAAAGTAGAGGAGGGAATAGTTTCAAACTTACTTCACGAGGCCAATGTTACCAAAGCCAGGCAAGGAAACGACAAGAAATGAGAACTTCAGGCTAGTATCCCTCCTGAGTACAGATGCAAGAATTCTTAATGTATTATCAGCCAATCAAGTTCAACAATACATTAAAAAGATCATGCACCATGATCAACTGGGATTTATTATGATTAAAATTAACATAAGTCATTAAGTGATCACTAAACAAGTACCTACATGCTTCTGGAGGAAAACAAAAACAAAAACAAAAAAACAACCTGTGCTCTTTGTCCATATACCTAAATTTAGTATGGAAGCAGAAGTAATGTGTAGAATGGGAAAAGAAAGAATCAGGGTATAGAAAAACAATTATATTAATAGGATATTAATAGGAGGAGGTATAAAAAAAGTAAGTTTCAATAACTTTCAATAGAATAAGTTTCACAAAATGCTGTGAACTGTCTACATATAGCACAGACTTCTAGGAATTATTAATTTCTAACCTTTCATTGACTTTGGTCTATTTTACAACTCTTTGTAAATTGTGGGTCACTGATATACATGCAAATTATGTCTTCTCTGGTAGAGGTTTAATTATCTTCACTTCTACCCTGTGGAAAAACCAGTCCTGCCACCATTTACATATCTATTTCCATACTCTTGATCTATAAATGTGCCCGTTTTTAAATTATTTTTTGAACCAGTTATAACATTTGTTTGAATCCCTCACTAAATTAGTAGATCTTTAAAATATGTTCATTTTTATATGGGCTTTAAAGTCATAATCTTATCCTTTACTGAAAATTATATTTTTTAAAAGACCAGAAGAAAAGTCAGCTGAAAAGAGGGCAATTGAATGATAATTCAGAGAAGCAAAAGGACATGCAGAATAAGATGTTCCTGAGATCAAGGGAGGAAAAGGTTTGGGGAATGAGGGAGTATTCACACAGCTCCAGGGCTGTCTCGTAAGTTGAAGGAGTTGAAGAGTATTGCACTTGGCAACTGAGTGATCCCTGGTATCTCTCCAAGTGTATTTTCATTAAGTACAGGGCAGAGTTCTGAGGAATGAATATGAAAAAGGAAAACCGTAAAGGGAGACAATCTTTTCCTGACATTTTGTCTTCTGACCCTTATTCTGTAACCATAAAAATTATAAACAGGCCCTATCAAAAAATACATAATCCATAAAATTTTTAAAAATTAATGCAAAACCCACCTGAAAACACACTGACACTTTTTGAACATCTTTCTATATGTTCCTCTAAGTGGACAAGATTTAATATAAGTAGGATCAAAATACATCTCCCTACTTTTAAGTCTCTAACTTAATTTTTTTAAAGATTTTATTTATCTATTCATGAGAGGCACACAAAGAGAGGCAGAGACACAGGCAGAGGAAAAGCACGGTCCCTGTGGGGAGCCTGATGTGAGATTCCAGCCTAGGACCCTGGGATCACGATTTGAGCCAAAGGCAGATGCTCAACCACTGAGTCACCCAGGTGCTCTCTAACCAAAATTTTTAAGCCATGTTTTAATAGATCTCAAAGTTTTTGTTTTTAATTTTAGTGCTTTAGTGGAAAAATATACTCTGACAAAGAAAAATAAATAGCAAGATAGGTAATTTGGATATGTTTGCATGACGATTAATTTCTTATATTACTCACATTTGTATAGTATTTTACAATTTACAAGGCATCTCCCCTTGTTTCATTTCAGTTAACCCTCAAATTCTTTGAGGTATGCTAAGGAGGAATTATTGTCTTCATTTACAATGAGGAAGCTGAGCTTTAATATAAATATGTAGTCCAAAGCTACAGAACTAAGTGGCCATTGCATATGCGAGCATAAAATAAGTATTATTTAAACCACTGATTCAACAAAAATATGATGGAGACCATGAAAACAAAAATAAATAGAAAATGATTTCTTCTTTCTGCAATTCCAAGTTTAGTGAGAAAAGCATATAAACAAAGACAAGAAATCACTCTGAGAAGTCTGTATGGAAGATTTGAGCATGTAGGGGAGGGAAGTCACTTCTTGTTTGATGATGGGATTTGGGGGTCAGATCACAATAGAATAAGTATGAACTAGACCAAAAAAAAAAAAATATGGACAAACTACCTCAAAGGAAATCTGGTTAGATACGAGGTAATGTCTTCATTAGGGATCACTGCTTTAGATATGGATTTGTCTTTAAAGAAAAGAAAAACCAACTTTATTCCAAGATTTTATTAAATTTTAGTGGACAAGCAGAGCAAAATGTAAGTCTGTGAACTTCTTTTCAAGGTAAGCCTGTCACGTAGACACAATGAAAATGAGTTAGAGTGTTTTACCAAAACACTATTAAAGTATGCATGTTATCTCTTCAATTTCAAAGATTCATGCTTTCTGTTCTTATCCAGAAAAATTGGCTATTATTAAAGAAAAACTCTATGGAGCTGAAATATTCAGCAAGTTCAGGCAATTTCGGATCTCTCTTAAAATGGCAGAGAGAACAGGATGCCTCAAAATCTGACCTGGCTGAAAGCTAGCAAGCATTAGTGTATAAGCAGACACCACCTTGGTCAGTGGTCTCTGTTCAGGAAATGAGGAGTCAGTGACTCGTAATAGAAAGACAGTATGTTTGCTTATGAAAGTCTATAAGTGAAAGAGAACTCCAGACAAATGAACGGGTCTACTCTGAACTGAACGCAGACACTACCCTGCTTTAGAATTGAATTCTGAGTTGATTTCAAAGAGGTCCCACTGACCTATTTAGATACAAAGAGCTTTTCTTTCTTTCTTCTTTCTTTCTTTCTTTCTTTCTTTCTTTCTTTCTTTCTTTTCTTTCTTTCTCTCTTTCTTTCTTTCTCTCTTTCTTTCTTCTTCTTTTTCTTTCTTCTTTCTTCTTTCTTTCTTTCTTTCTTTCTTTGTTTCTTTCTTTCTTCTTTCTTTTTTCTTCTTTCTTCCTTCCTTCCTTCCTTCCTTCCTTCCTTCCTTCCTTCCTTCCTTTCTTCTTTTTTTTTTCCTTTCAAAAAACGATATGAAGGGGCACCTGCTGGCTCAGTTGGTTAAGTGTCCGACTCTTGATTTCAGCTCAGGTCATGATCTCAGGACCTGAGATCAAACCCCACCTTGGCTTCTGAGCCCAGCAGGAAGTCTGCTTGAGGTTCTCTTTTCCTCTGCCCCTCCCTCCACCCTGCTCAAATAAAATAAAATAAAATAAGATAAAAACAATATGAAGCTAACTCTTCAAAAGGACCATCAGAATTACTTAGGAATATCGGCCTAACCTAGCGATACTAGACTATGTTATAATCAGTTGACAGTGTTAGAACTTCACTATCATATGAATGATGCAACACATAAACATTTTTTCTTTGAGGATTGGTGGTTTTATTATTTCAAGAAATAAAAAAAATTTTAAAAATTGAAAACTCAGCATTTAAGATCCAAGTCTTCACTAAGCATCATATCAGCATGTTACATCTAAGTAATAATGCTAAATAAAGCATTATATCAACCTAAGGGGGAAAGAAGATTTTTCTTTCATTTGCAGTTATTCTACTTTTAATTTAAACAGATAAAGTCATCTCTACATTTTTAGTTCAAGATCAAGAATGACATTTTATGCATTAAGATCTTATCTGGGAAAATAATTTATATGTAAGAGAGCAGATTTTATGAATAGGGACTGGGGCTTCATATTTAATTAACTTACAGCTCAGCTGCAGAAAATAAGTGCCATCACAGAGTGGGAATATATGCATTGAATAGTACTTGTAATTGATGTAACTAGAGGAATTTCTTTCGTTTTGAGAAGAGTTTCTATTGTGTGAATCCTATAAAAATGCTATAAAATGCAGTTTGAAATATAAAACATGAAATTTAAAAGTGACTTTAATATTTAATCTCTTTGGTTTAGAAATGGGAATGCATCACTCATTACTCAGTTATTTTCATGTGCCTGCAGCAGATGTGAGTCTTGTTCTATGAACCCAGGTGAACATGTACTTCCACTTTTTTCTTTTTCTGTGAACTTCTTTAATTTCTACTCTGAGCACAGCCCCCAGAATTGGTTGGGAATTCAACTGTAGTTAATACTCTTTGGATTGTACTCTCTGTCCCAGCTTTTGAGGTCTGCTTAACTTGGAGGTCTTACTCGGAGCCAAGGTGTTTAGCTTGTTTTGCAATTAGTCTCTTTTGACACTAATTGTTGCTAGGAATCCCATTGTCCTGGTCTGTTTAGAAACATCCAAGCTGGCACTGTTCTACTTCTAGTATGTGGAGACACGAGGCTCTCTGATGAGGCTGGGAGTCCTAGACCTGCAACCAGGAGTCCTGGCATACCACACTGCTGATTCCTTGGTGATTGTCTTATAGCCTGCAACTCGAACCCTCTGCAGCTCACTGGTCCCCAGACCTTCATCTCTTTTCTCCTACTTCCAGTAATAGTATTTGAATATTACATATCCCTCTTCCTTCATACATTTTCTCCAGATTTTGGAAAATAAATCCAAGAAACCCTGCTACTAATTCTTAAGCATATATGGAACAAGATGTCTGCCTCCTTGCTAGAATGGAAGGAATGGAAGAAGAAGGTAAGGAAAATAATAAACTCAAAAATCATTTTTCCATATTCATAAAGCAATTTACTAGCTTTAATGGATCTGCTGTTAGAAACCAGCACTTCTCCCCTCCAAAAATCCTATTGGCCAACTCCTTTGACTTAGATGATGGATACTAAATATTAATGATTTAAGGTGTCTTTAAATTTGGAATTATTAAAATATTTATGTTAACCGAGTGTCTAGTCCCATCTGATTTGAAATATCTTGGATCTTGGATTTTTAATCTTCACTGCAGTAAGTTTACAATATAGTTTAAAGACTTTAAAGTCTTTTAAAGTGTGACATAGGCAGATACTATGTTCCAAAGAGTAATTTGTGAAATGGCTGAAATTAAAGGAAAAAAAAAGAAAAAGATAATGCTGCCTACTTAAATTTATGAGTCAATCTTCTCATATTCATCTCTACTATTCCCATAGAATCTGCCCTTAAGGTGGTCATTCTTGGCCCTGTGGGTTTTATTCAATCTATGTTGTTTCATCTGGGATTTGTTTTGTTCTTGTCTTTGTTTATCACCCTCACTATGAAAAGTACTGGACGAGGATGCCTGGGTGGCTCAGTGGTTGAGCATCTGCCTTTGGCTCAAGGCGTGATCCCCGAGTTCTGGGATTGAGTCCCGCATCCAGCTCCCCACAGGGAGCCTGCTTCTCCCTGTGCCTGTGTCTCTGCTTCTCTATCTATATCTCTCATGAATAAATAAATAAAATTTAAAAAAAAGGTACTGGATGATCTTTCCTAAAGTTACGTTATGTTTTATCTCCCTTATGTACAGCAAAATACTTAAAATCCAAGCATTCTCCATGTTACTACAAAAAATATTTTGTGGCTCATTTTTTTTCATTAATGATATACTTGCTACCTTGTAGTATATATATACTTTTAGCCTCACATATGCTGAAGCATCTGGAAGACATATTCTCATATGAAGATTGACATGGAGGAAGTTTGCCAGTGAATATTCTCCTGAAACAAGATTTGTAAAAATGAAGAAAACTGGACTGGACTTAGGGAGGTGAAGTGCAATGCATTTTCATTTGAGGCCTCTCAGCCAGTCTCACGGGACACATACCTGAGCTGGGATAAAACTTTAGGGATATGTAGTATAATGGGCCTGTACCTTTGTACCTGACTCCAATTAGCAAATAAATGTGGCCTCTACCAGGGAAAAGACATGCACTTGGTTTGATGAAGACAACATAGGTTAATTCTTGGGGATAGGCTTAGAGGGGAGTCCTCGGCAACCAGCATTCTTTGCATTTGGGGGAGAGTGCTTTAGTCATGGAGGGGGATCCGAGGTGCATAAAAGAGCATCCCATTAAGCCTTTCAGATACACTTGCTTCGTAAAAATAAATTTATCCCTTCTAGGAACAGCTCCTTCAGGATTTCAAATGATGTGGGGTTTTTTGTAAGGAAACTTAGATAGACTGGGAGGAAAGATAGCTCCAGCTGCAGCAGCTGCTCCCAGGGCTACACTTGAAATTTATCATCTCTGCCTTCTTTCCTTTCTATTTTTCCTTCACACTCAGCTAGCTTCTGCTAGTTTTGGAGTATTATCTGCTGACATAGCTCAGACCCAATCACCAAGTGAGCCAAGATCCAGTTCAACCAATATCTTTCTAAGTTTCTGGCTACTATATTTCTCTGTATCATCTTAGTTAAGGAGGGGAGTACCATGACATGCCCCCAATGAGCACCTGGATGCCAAGTGTGCTTGCTGTGTCCCCCACTCTCAATGTATAGATTCAACCCTATCTTGGGAAGATCAGGGTCATTTGCTCATACCTGGAAGTTGACTCAATTCCTTGTCTGTTCATCTCTTGGCACAAGGAGCCCAAAATGATGAGGCAGTAGTCATAGCTAAACTATAAATGGGTGCTCTGAGAGAAATATATGCCCTTTGGAGGCTTCTAGAAGCAGGTCTCTGTGTTGTAAGACAAAGGAGCACAAACTCTACTTACTGAGCTATTAAGAGTGTCAGGGAATGGAGCCACTTTTTACTTCCACCTGTAATTCCAGGACTCCTGTATTTTATCTACTGGGCACATTGCACCATAAATAGTATTGATTTGGTGGTATATCCTGCATCCTGGAGATTGGTGTGACATTTTTTAGAGAGCATGATATCCAAAGTGGCACCTCTGCTAAACCTTCAAAAGGACCTATCATCATTCTTCAGACTGGCCTTTCTGTATTGCAGTATATGTTAGAAATGGTAGCTTCCATGATCAATATCATGCTCATCCTCACACTTGCCTTTCTGTAAAGTGATTCCTTGATTGATATAATATTGTGTGTGAATCATAATTGGATGGGAATATGCATTCCCTTGAATAGTGTACTTGTTTAGGTCTTGTGGATAGGAAATACATGTAAAAATATCATAGAAGCAAGGAGTCCAGTAAGGAGATATGAAAAAATTATCCATATGAGAGATAATATTGGTCTTAATGAAAACTTTGGCAAGGGAAATGGAAATAATGGGTGGCTTTGAGAGACATAGGATTTAGATTGAATTGATGTGAATGGACAGACAGGAAGAAGACAAGGAGGGTGCCTTCTTTCTGGTTTTGTAACTGGTACCATTAACCTCAACAGAGAAATTAAGATGTAGAGCATGTTAGTTATGCAGGGATAGGATGGCATCATATTGGAATTTCATGTTTTTGTTTAATTTTTTTAAGTTTTATTTATTTAAGTAATCTCTACCCCATACATGAGGCTCAAACTCATGACTCAGATCAAAGGTCACATGCTTTTCTGACCAAGCCAGCCAGGTGCCCCTGAACAGTTGTTTTTGAAACATATCCACTGGAGAGATTGAATGAAGGGTTGAATTTATGGATCTAGAGCTCAGGAAATATAGATTTTGGGGCCATGTCTATATATATGACCATTGAATCCTTAGAAGTAAATATGATTTTCTAGGTAAAACATGTAAAACAAGAACTAGAAATGAAAAAAATGAGAATATCAAAAATAATATCAGCTATAAAAGAAGAGCCTGCTTTCAAGAAAAACAAGAGCGAAATGCCATAGAATCCAAAGAGTATAGGAGGTTAGAAATCAGCCATGACATTTGCCAGAGCGAAATCAAGTAATTAAATTTTTTTACTTTGAGTTTAGAAATAATTGATGACCCTAGCAAGAATATTTTCTGAGAAATAGTTGTTAAAGGAGTCAGACTGCAGAAGCTTTAGAAATGCAAAATATTGAAAAAAGTAAGAAATGTCAATAGCAAAAAGCTATTGAATGGTACTGTTGTTCAGGGATTTTAGATTTTAAGTTGAAATAAATGCAAACACAGTCAGAAGATGTCCACAGAAGAGGAAAGCTGCCTTTAATACAGGATGCATATGTTAAGAATTATAATAGGACCATGTGAGTCTAAGTAGAAGACATGGAAAAATGTAGGATACCACTTTATGTTCAGAAACTCTTATGGCTTTCCATTGTGTCCAAAACAAGTCACATTGCATTCATCCTCTCTGATTCTTTTTGTCCTTATTTATGAATATAGGAATATGTTTCCCCTTATTATTGACCAGCCTTCTCTCTTTTTTTTTTTTTTTTTGGCCAGGGGGTGGGGTGGAGGGGCTGAAATCTCATCACATAAAACAAAGGAGAAATTAGACCTTTATCTGATAGCCTTTTAGAAATCAAAATGCACACAATTAGCTCTTCCCTCCCTCGTACCTCATTCATTAAACAAACAGGTATTGAGTGCCTATTAGATATGAAACACTGGAGATATAGAAAGAAATAAAATATTAAAAACAACAGCGACAACAACAACAAGAGGTTCTAGTTTAAAATGGCTACATGGGAGGATCATGAACTCACCTCATTCAGAGGATCCAGACCTACTGAATCTACACTAGGCACAGAGGAATTTCTTCTGAAAGAAACCAGAAATGAAACAAGCAACTCCTACACATCCAGCAAGACAACAATAGAAAATACTCACACCATCCACACTGAACTGGTTAGGAAAGATGCTCTCTTGCCATAAACTTCACCCCTGGCACAGTGACATACCATCCAGAGAGAACTCACAATTCTCAGCTGCAACCTAAGGAGCAGAGGGTTTACACCTAATATCTAGCACCTACCTTTTAACACTTCCCCCTGAAGGATAGCCCTCAAAAAAGGATAGCTTAAAAAGCAATGAAACTTGCATCCATGAGAATCACAAGACTATAGTAGGCCAAGTTAACAGTTCTTCCCAGGGCTCAGCATGAACAGAACTGACAGAAGCTAATCTCCCAATCTCGGTTTGGAAGAGGACTATTTCCATAATTTAAAAGCTGCTGCCTAAAGGTCAAGATGAACATGATCCTCTCCAGACACTTGAGAGGCTTATGAGTGCAGTCCCCTTGTTCTTCCTCTGGTTTCCTCCATGTGGCTAGAATATCCCTTGAAAGAGTTTGTACACATGTCTGGTGCTCCAGCTTTTGTGGTCGCCACCCAGGGGAAGCACCTCTGGATTGACAGCAGAGCTTCCATTCTCTGATCCCACATGACTATAGCAGACCAAGAGAGTTCTTAACCAGCTATCTCCACTATCTCCCAGAGCTCAGCACAGCGGGAACTGACAACAAAAGTGTCTGTCTTCCAGTTTTTCCTTGGAAGAAGCCTGTTTGCATACTTTAAAAGCCACTGCCTGAGTATATGGCTTCTAATTAAGTTGAATCAAGGCACTAACTAGGATTTTCCCTGCTGGAATGGAACACTGACAGGCTTTGGCACTCCCTCAACTACTAGGAGCCACTAAGAACAAAGAAGATAGTTTGGGCAATCACAAAGGTTTGAAAATGAATCAAGAGCTTGGGCCAGGGTGAATGAAACTGGTCTGTCAAGAGTGGGAGAGATGGCTGTTAACACCTAAGGCATAGAAACCAACACAGAGAATCAAGGAAAATGAAGAAAAAGAAGCTGTTCCCCTCAAAAAGAAGATAAGAAAACTCCAGAAACATTTTTTATAAGATTTAATTTATTTATTCATGGGAGACACAGAGAGAGAGGCAGAGACACAGGCAGAGGGAGAAGCAGGCTCCCTGCGGGAAGCCTGATGTGGGACTCCATCCTGGGACTCCAGGATCATGTTCTGAGCCAAAGGCAGACACTCAACCACTGAGCCACCCAGGCGTTCCACTCCAGAAACAGATCTTAATGAAATAACAATAAGTGACTTACCTGATAAAGAGTTCAGAAAGCAAAGTATTAAAAATAACAGTAACTATAATAATTTGTTAATCCATAAGGGAAAGAGATGTAAATTGTGACATCAAAACCTAAAACATTGAAGGGGAGAGTAAAAATGTAGAGCTTTAATATTCATTTGAACTTACATTGTTACTGGTTTAAAACAGACTGCTATAAAAATAAGGTGTTTTGTGTAGGCCTCATGGTAATGACCAAGTGAAAAACTAGAGTAGATACACAAAAGGTAAGAGGAAAGAAATCTAAGTACACCACTACAGAAAATCATCAAATCATAAAGGAAGATAGTAAGAGAAGAAAGGAACAAAGGAATTACAAAACAGCCAGTAAACAATAAAATAGCAATCGTAAGGCCCTATTTATTGATAATTACTTTAAATGTAAATGAAATAAATTCTCCAGTCAGAACCAGTAGAGTAGTAGTCGAAAGGATTAAAAAACAAGAGTTATGAGTAGACACCTGGGTGGCTCAGTTGGTTAAACATCCAACTCTTGATCATGATCTCAGGCTCATGATTTGGAGCCCCAAGTCAAGCTCCACACTCAGTGGGGAGTATGCTTGGGATTCTTTTCCTTCTCTTCTCTCTCCCCATCTGTCCCCTCAATCGCTCACTCTCTCTCCCCCACCTCTCTCATAAATAAATAAATAAATAAATAAATAAATAAATAAATATTTTTTTATAAAAGAGTAAGCTATATATTGACTACAAAAGTTTCACTTCACCTTAAGGACTCATACTTAAGTGAGCCTTAAGACTAGAAGTGACAGGATGTATAAAAAAAAAAAAATATTCCATGCAAATGGAAACCAAAAGAAAACAAGGAAGATACTTGTATGTATATGTATACATATGAGACTTTAAGTAAAGACTGTAATAAGAGACAAAGGAGATCAGTATACAATGATAAAGGTGTCAATTTAGCAAGAAGATGTAACATTTGTAAACATGCATGCACCCACCATAGAAGCATGTAAACATACAAAACAAATATTAACAGACTTGAAGAGAGGAATACATAGCAATATAATAACAGTAGAGACTTCACTAAACCATTTTCAGCAATGACTAGATCATCCATACAGAAGATTAATAAGGGGACATTGGACTTAAACTACACATTATACCAGGTGGATTTCATAGACATTTATAACATATGCCATCCAACAAACAACAGAACACATATTCTTCTCAGAAAATGTGATGCCTTCAGCATTGTTCTTCTTTCTCAAGATTTCTTTGGCTATTCAGAGTCTTTTGTGGTTCCATATGAATTAAAGGGGTTAGTATCCAAAATATATAAAGAGTTCATTCAACTCAATAGCCAAAGAAAAAACAAAAAACAAAAACGAGAGAGAAAGAAAAAAAAAGAAGTCAATTAAAAATGGGCAGAGGAACTGAATCAACAGTTTCCTGAAGATATCCACATGAACAACAGCTATATGAAAAGTACTTAATAATACTAATCATCAGGGAAATTCAAATCACAATCACAATGACATATCACCTCACATTTGTTAGAATGGCTAGTATCAAAATGACAAGAGATAGTAAGGACTGGTGAGCCTGTGGAATGCAAGGCTTGTACACTGTTGGTGGGAATGCAAACTGGTACAGCCATAATTGAAAACAGTATAGAACTTCTCGAAAATTTTAAAAATAAAACTACCACATGATTTAGTAATTGGTCTTCTTGGTACATACCCAAAGGAAATGAAGTCAATATCTGTAAGAGATATATGCATTCCCATGTTCATTGGGAACTGTGTTCACAAGAGCCAAATTATGAAAATAACCTAATTTCTGTCAATGAATGAGTTGATATAGAAATTTTAAGTGTGTGTGTGTATATATATATATACATATATATATATATGTATATATATATATATATTTCAGCCTTAAAAAGGAAGATCATCCTTATAGGGTACATGGGTGGCTCAGCTGATTAAGTGTCCAACTCTTGGCTTTGGCTTGGGTCATGATCTTCCCATTGTGGGATTGAGCCCAGAGTGGGGCTTTGTCCTCAGTTTGGAGTCTGCTCCAGATTCTTTTCTACTCTTCCCGTACCCCTCCCCACTTGTGTGCATGCTCTCTCTCTGCTCTCTCTGTCTCATTCTCAGATGAATAAATAAATAAAATAAAATAAAATAAAATAAAATAAAATAAAATGATTCTGCATTAATGACAACATGGATGAAACTAGAGGACATTATGTTAAGTGAAATAAGCCAGACACAGAAAGAAAATATTGAATGGTCTCTTATATGTGAAATCTGAGAAAGTTGTATATGTGGAAGTGTAGATTAGAATGGTAATTCAAGGGGTACCTGGATGGCTCAGTGGTTGAGCATCTGCCTTCGGCTCAGGTTGTGATCCCGGAGTCCTGGGATTGAGTCCCACATCGGGCTCCCCACAGGGAGCCTGCTTCTCTTCTGCCTATGTCTCTGCCTCTCTGTCTGTCTCTCATGAATAAATAAATAAATTTTTTTTAAATAAATAAAATCTTAAAAAAAAGAATGGTAGTTGCAAGGGTAGGGAGATGTTGGTTAACAGGTAAAAAGTTGCAACTATGTAGGATGAATAAGTCTGGAGATCTAATGTAGATTATGATGACTATAGTTAAATATACTATATTTATACTAAAAATTTGCTAAGAAAGTAGATTTCAGGTGCTCTCCCCACACATTCAAAAACTGATAGCTATGTGATGAGATATATATGTTAATTTGCTTGAATGTAGTAATCATTTCACTATATGTATAACAGAACATGTTGTACACCTTAAATATATACATATTTATTAAAAGTAAAAATAAATAAAAATTGTATTGTGGTTTCATTTCCAAACATATGTTGTAGATTCATACTGAAAATTAAACAATATTTTTTTATTATTTGATAGAGTAAAATTTTGTATCACAAATTACCTTTACATGATTCTGACTCACTCGCACAGAGGAGTCATTGGTATGCAGGACTTGTCACTTTCGAGCCTGTGCCATCTGTAAGGCATAGAAAGTAGTTTAGTTATAGTATGATGTATTTGAAAGTGTAATTTTAGTTTAGTATATTTTTCATTCCACAAATTTGAAGTATAAAGGAGAAAGGGATATGACAAAATCATGAGGCTCTCAACATAGCAAGCGAGTTGGAAATTCTCCAATTAGCAATAATTGCAGAATCAGCACTTACCATACACTTGAAATAAATGCCTCTTTAGAGAAACTACAATTTAAATATTTCTTATACAAATATAGAAAACAACACTGCTTCAAAAGGAAATAAAATAAAAACATGCTGATTGGCAGCTGAGGTAATTGCTGCATTCAAGTTATCTTGTCTGTTTTCACATTAAAAAGCATATGCCCTACTTTTCTATTCTTATCTCCAGAGATGGAAAAATACATATATTTTGCATTCTGGATTGAGGCCATGGTTCAATAGCAATGCTTCATCGAAGATAGTAACAGATACTTAATGTCTCATAATATTGGGGAAAGAGTAGAAATCCACATTAAATTAGCAATAATTTAACATAATTAATGTATTTCTCATAAATTCTCTACCAATTTTTTTTAACAAATTGGACTATATATATATATGTTAACATTTTGACTGTTTTTTATATTTTTAAAGTTTTTATTTATTTATTTTTAATATTTTATTTATTCATTCATGAGAGATACAGGGAGAGAAGCAGAGACATAGGCAGAGGGAGAAGTAGGCTCCATGCAGGGAGCCTGATATGGGACTCGATCCCAGGACTCGGGGACCATGCCCACGAGCCAAAGGCTCAACTGCTGAGCCACCCAGGCATCCCTAAAGTTTTTATTTAAATTCCAGTTAGTTAACATACAGTGTAATATTGTTTCAGGTGTACACTACAGTGAATCAACACTTCCATACATCCTGGTGCTAACCACAACAGGTGCCCTCTTTCATTCTCATCATGTATTTCCCCTATCCCCTCATGACCTCCCCTCTGGTGACCATCAGTATCTTCTCTGTAGTTCAGAGTCTGTTTTCTTGGTTTGTCTCTTTGTTTCTTTTTTTTTCACCCCTTTACTCTGTTGTTTTTTAAATTTCACATATGAGTGAAATCATGTGATAATTATCTTTCTCTGACTGACATTTCCCTTAGCATCATACTCTCTAGCTCCATCCATGTCTTTGCAAATGGCAAGATTTCATTCCTTTGAGGGCTGAATAATATTCCATTGTCTATAAATACCACATCTTCTTTATCCATTTATTGGTTGATGGACATCTAGGCTCTTTCCATAATTTGGCTAATGTAGATAATGTGCTATAAACTTGGAGGAGCATGTATCCTTTTGAATTAATATTTTTGTATTCTTTAGATAAATACACAGTAGTGTGATTGCTAGATTGTTGCATAGTTTTATTTTTAACTTTTTGAGAAACCTCTATATTGGATAGTTCTATTTTTAAGTTTTTGAGAAAATTCCATACTGTTTTGCAGAGTGGCTACACCAGTTTCCATTCCCACCAACAGTGCACAAGGGTTCCCCTTTCTCTCCGGTCTCACCAACACCTGTTGTTTCTTTTATTGTTGATATTAGCCATTCTGACAGCTGTGAGGTAATATTTGTGTGTATATATATATGTGTGTGTATATATATATATATATATATATATATATATATATATCCCTGATATATTGTGTGTGTGTGTGTATATATATATATATATATATATATACATCCCTGATAATGATTGATGTTGAGCATCTTTTCAACTGTGTTAGTCATTTTCTTTGGAGAAATGTCTATTCTTGTTTCCTGCCCATTTTTAATTGGATTATTTATTTTTGGGGTGTTGTGTTTTATAAATTATTTTTATATTTTGGATATTAACCCTTTATCAGACACTTCTTTACAAATATCTTCTCCCATGCAGTAGGCTGCCTTTTAGTTTTGTTGATTGTTTCTTTTACTGTGCAGAAGCCTTTTATTTTGATGTAGTTCCAGTAGTTTATTTTTGCTTTTGTTTCCTTTGCCTCAGAAGACATATCTAGAAAAAAGTTTCTATAGCTAATATCAAAGAGGTTACTTCCTGTGTTTTCTAGGATTTCATGCTTGCAGTTCTCACATTTAGGTTTTTAATCCATTTTGAATGTATTAAATAAATACACTTCAAATAAGACTTGATTTCTCAGCTATTAGTATTTTATTTCTTATTACCCTTTGTTCATTTTTTAATTCATCAAATATATGTGGAAAATATAGGGTTTTATTTTTACTTTTATTTTGAAATACTTATCGATTCATAGGGAGTTGCAAAAATGTGTACACAGAGTAGACATTAATGAAAATGGCATAGTAGGGAACTCCAAAAGTCTGTCTCACTAACAGTAGCAATGAATCAACTGGCAAAAAGTATCAGAATTAAATTTCTTGAAATTCTGGATATTACTCAAAAGCTTACAGCAACAAGAGGAATGCTTAATTAAAAAAGAACAAAGCAGCTGAATATCAATAAGAGAACTTCATAGCATTTTCACTTAGTCTTCTGATTCCTGATTTGGTAGTGGTCTTGAAAACACCAGCCTGCATTCTGGTTACAAGTGTGTGATATCAGAGGGAGTAGAATGGACCTTACCTTCAAAGAATTATGGTTGCTTACTCTGCCCCTTGTGGTGGCTCCCTAAGGCTTGGCCCACAGGGCTTGTCTCTATTTTGCCTAACTCAGAAGCCTCCTAGGGCTAAGGAGCCTATCTGACCCAGTAATATTTGTTGAAATCATTTAAAGGAATATGTATTCCTTGCTGCTGCTTGGAGCAGTGGATAATAGTTGGAGTAAGCAATAGTCTAATTAAAAAGTTGAACATAGAATTACCCAGCTTTTCCACTCCTGAGTATTCTGAAAAGATCTGAAAACATATGTTAAACAAAACACCTGTTCATGAATATTTATAACAGTATTATTAATAATATGCAAACAGTGGAAGCAACCCAGATGCCCATGATCTAACTGATGGACAGACAAAAGTGGTATATCCACACAATGAAATATTATTTTGTCACTTAAAAAAAAAAGAAGAAGAAGAAGGGGTCTGGTTGGCTCAGTCGGTTGAGCATCCGCTTTTGTCTCAGGTTGTGATCTTGGTGTCCTGGAATTGAGCCCCATGTGGGGCTCCCTGCTCAGTGGGGAGTTGGCTTCTCTCTCTGCCTCTGCAGCTCCCCCTGCTTGTACTCTGTCTCTTGCTCAATAAATTAAAAAAAAATGAAGTACTGATACATACTATAACATGGATAAACCTCGAAGATGTGTAGAATAAAGAACTCCATAGAAATGGAGAAATTATATGGCTGGGGGCGGTGACTCTTTCATGGGCATAGAGTTTCCTTTTAGGGTGAGGAAAATATTCTGATATTAGGTACGGATGAAAGGTGCCAAACACTATGGATATACTGAAATCTTTCAAGTTGTACACTTAAAAATGGTTAAAAGAATGAATTTCATTTTATGTGAATTTTATGACTTATGTGTGCTTGCACACATACACACCAAAGTGGCTCTGGGCCATGGGTAGAAGTGCAAGCTGTTCAGACCATGACTCTTCAACTGTATTCTGGGGTGATAGGAGCACTGAGGTCCCCAAGATCTTTCCCTGAGTCTGTAGCAACAGACAAAGCCCTTTCACCCGACCTTTGCTTGTTTGGCATTGATGAATGTGGTTATTTCATTTCTGTCCTTACCTACCACACGGAAGTCTCATCCAAGCTTTTGGACACTAGGTTCCCATATCAGATTCTCAATAAGGGCTCACTGAATAAAGGGATATAAAACAGGAGGGGGAAAATGTACAGAGATCCTACATGCCTTTCACCCAGTTGCCCCATGCCAAGAGTAATCATGATGTAAGGATTTGAAATTGCATTGGTATAAATCTGTTTGAAGATAGATGCATGGTAAGACTTTAAGATTCAATGGTAATTAATCAGTTTGTTGGGAAGCTCTGTTAGAGGTTTCTCTTATTTTCTAAAATATAGAGGCAATAGCCAATATGATCTTGAGTCTACCATGAATATTTTGAGCAAACATGGCCTTTAAAGAAATCAGTTCCCAGTGCTTAGAATTAAGGACTTGGGACTGCAAGTAATGAACTTGGTATCTGATGGAGACAGACTTGACATTCCCTGTGGCTTGACTGAATTTTAGGCAGACTTCTTTCTGACTCCAGGCCACAGTCTCTCTTTTCTTTGAGCATTTAATTTAGAAGACTTGAAATTGTAAATTCCCTCCTTGATCCTTGAGATGTAAATTTTCTAATCTTTTGTCAGTTTTACCATGGAGGGGAGGTGTCTTTGTTCAAAAAGAGCTGTATCTTTAAAATAAAGTGATCCAGAAAGATAGAGCCCTTGTTCTCTGGTCTCCATGAGGAGGCAGGAATCTGACTTCTATAAGCTCCAATCAGCAAACACAGATGGCCTCAAGCACTGTGCAGCCACTCCACCAATGTCTTCCAGGATCTAGCTTCCCTCGGTGCCTAAAAGTGCTTCCTTCCAGTGCCCCAGTGAAGAGATGAGTCTCTGTCCCCTCTGCAAGAGTCTGATGTAAATTCCGTTTTGCCTATTTGGTCTGGTGCTTTTTCTTCTACATTTTTTCAAACAATTTCTGACCTGAGGTTATACACTTTAGTTACAATCTGATGTTTTTTTCTGCAGTTACCGATCACTTGCATCCTTAGCAGTCAAAAGTGGAGCCCAAAGGAAGAGTTTGGACCAGGAGTTCAAATCCGTAGAGATTCATAAAGGCAGAATTGTCATAGAGGAGCAATGTGACAGCCCAGGAAGGGATTCATGTACCCAAGAGACTAGGTAAATAAAGGTAGCAGGAGAGTGGGAACTTCACTGTGGTAAGGAGAGGGACAGGATGGAGAAGTTCATGGGCACAACCACCAGTCAACAGGTAGAGTTGGGGGCTGGAGGAGGGGAATGCAGAGGGTGAGAGATTCAAGCATATTGTATATTGAAAAAAAATAAAGGAGCAGGGTGCCTGGGTAGCTCGGTCCATTAAGCCTCTGATTTTTGGTTTCGGCTCAGGTCCTGATCTCATGGCTTGTGAGATAGACCCCTGCATGGGGCCACATCCTTAGGAGGAGTCATCTGGAGAGTCTTTCCCTCTGTGCTTTTCCCCACTCGTGCTCACTCTCCCAATAAATAAACAAATCTTTAAAAAAATGAAATGAAGGAGCAAACCTAGGCAATAATCTGTGTAGAGGACTTAAGATCCCAGCTATGAAAACTATCCTTCCTTTTCACCAAAGATACTGACTGAGTCCCAGGCAAACAGAAATGATTAGAGCATACATTTTAGGAACCAACAACTCAAAAGAAATATGATCCCCCATTAACCATTAACACCACTTGTCACCTTTTGTCTATGTTTATACTTATGTTGAGACTTTTTTTTTTTTTTTTTTTATGATAGTCACAGAGAGAGAGAGAGAGAGAGAGTGGCAGAGACACAGGCAGAGGGAGAAGCAGGCTCCATGCACCGGGAGCCCGACGTGGGATTTGATCTGGGGTCTCCAGGATTGCGCCCTGGGCCAAAGGCAGGCACTAAACCGCTGCGCCACCCAGGGATCCCCGAGACTTTTTTTTTTTTAACCTGAAATTATCCTCTCCATCCTTTCTGGTCCAGCACTTCTACATTATGCAATACTCCTCTTCCAGAGCCATTCTTGCTAGCCCACATCCTGGTTAGCTGTTCTGCCTGTGTATGCTGTGTACCCATTGGTTCCAGGGGCACACCTTGAAGGTTAAATGCCTGTGCACGAGACGCCTCCCCACTAGACAGTCTGTGCTTGAGGTCAGGGACCACATTTTACCCTTCTTTGTAGCGCCAGCACCTGGCACAGTACCACACATCTAGTTTCTGCTAGCAAATGTCCATTAAATGTAACTAAAGTGGGAGTGAAAATAGAACAGAAAATTTTGAATTTAATTTCTGCATTATATCTTCATCAGTGAGAATGAGTCTTCTTTGGTTGTTTTATAACAGAATTTGACTAATAAAAGACAATAACTGGAGTCTTGCAGGGGCCATGTACCTGGGGAGGAAATTAGCACCTGCAGAAGTCGAGAAGTATAGGGTCCTATGGCTGCCAGGCCCTGACTCCTCCCTCACTTCTTCTTTCTCAGTCAAGATGTGGCTATTTCAGGTTTTACCATAACCATACTTACATCTATCAGTCTTCATATGAAGTTTGTTAATCAGTCATTGCTCTTTTCTGTTTTCTATCACAGCTTAATCCTTTGACTGGACACCTGCCTGCCTAAGACGCAAATGCAGATACAAATCCAAAGAAGGAATTTGGCACTGGTTCAGACCCACAGATAGCTACTTTCAAACCATTAATAACTGGGAAAACAAGAATTATTTTAACTATGGGCCATATAGTTGGCAAAGGGATAGAATACAAATTTGTTTCTCAGTATCCACTGTAGCCACGTAAACTTGGGCTATTTTTTTTTAACTTTCTTCTTTGTAACAAACATTGCTTGCATTGCTTTTTAAATATTTTTCTATAATGCTATAAAAATTGTTTAAATGAAATTAGTTAATGAACTAGCTTACTTTGTGTATGTAGTGTTACACATTTTTCCCCTTTTTCATACAATTTACCATCCTTTAAATTTTAAATGTTACTTTTCTCCATTTGCTTTTTTTCCTAAATGATTATAGATAGCAATCCAAGGGCTTGGGTGAAGTGAAATGATGTAGACTTGTCTGTATTGTGTGGTCAGGGAGCTTGTAGCAGAAAGAGGTGTTTAGGGGGATCCCTGGGTGGCTCAGCGGTTTGGCGCCCGCCTTTGGCCCAGGGCGTGATCCTGGAGTCCCGGGATCGAGTCCCGCGTCAGGCTCCCTGCATGGAGCCTGCTTCTCCCTCCTCCTGTGTCTCTGCCTCTCTCTCTCTCTCTGTGTGTATCATAAATAAATAAATAAATCTGAAAGAAAGAAAGAAAGAAAGAAAGAAAGAAAGAAAGAAAGAAAGAAGAAAGAAAGAAGAAAGAAGTGTTTAAATTAAGTAGAGAACTAGGAAAGTTGTTACCTAGAACCATGGTCTCTTTCTTCCTTGATTTCTCTCTTGACCTACAAGGGGTGTGTTCTGCGAACCTGGAAGGAAGAACACAGAGAAGGAACTTTGCTCTTTCTGTTCTCCTCTTAACTGTGGGAAGCAAAGCGCTCTATCTAATCTGTGGGATTGGAAGGTGAAGTGGCATGTACTCAGTCTGATCTCTTCCCTGCCGATTTTGAGGGGTGCATTCTTAGAAAATACTCATTCTTTTTCTCACATGAAGTGAGTTTACCACAACAGGGTCTATGCAAGCCTCAGGAAGGAGGCTGCTGGGATGGGACATTCACTACTTCACTTTCAGGCTAGAGGTGTTCAAAATCCAATGAAGACACCAGTTTTATGAGTAACAAAGCAGCTATTTTTATTTTTATCTCTCTGAATAGAGTGTGTGCTTCTTAGTTGGTCCAGAATTCAGTGGAAGGCAGAAGAATATAATTAGCTATCATCCTCAAATCCCAACAGTAGTCAGTATGCTTTACCTAAGTTTATCCCTTACATAGATCACAGCAGACCAACAACTAAAAACCTTAAGTACACATAACATAATATCACTTTATATTAGTTTTGGATTTAAAAACAATAGCAACAACAACTGAAAAATTATTAAAGGATACAAATAATCAACCACTTTGTGCATAAGATGTGTTTATGTCTTGAGCATAATGGATCATGATCTGGGGTCATGGGCTGATTTGCATTTCAGAAGCCAAGAGCAACATAATGAAGTTGAGACCATCACAACTAGCTATATTATACTCTTAGAAATAATAACTGGACAATATTTCTGAGTTTTTCATGAGGTAACATTATACCTGCCATGGCCAAGATGATGCCCTCATTGGTAAGCATAACCTAGAACCCATCACTGTGTAAGTCATACATTGGGAAAGTTTCTCTGTGTTATCAGCATCTCCTCTTCCAACGAGGGTTGATCTGAATGGAAATGAATATTTCAAGCATTATGTTTGGAAATCCATTCTGAAAGGGACAAATCTCTTTGTTCAGAAGATTTTCTTTTGTTCAAATAGAATTGAATAGAAGTGGAAGGAATCTCTCAAATCACAGCTCTTTTATTGTTCTGGGAGTCCTTATCAGTATCTAACACTCTTAAAAGAATCATGAAGGACATGTATCTAATCATGTGCTTCTCATATCTTGGTGTAAAGAAAACATTTTGAACTTGAGTCAAAAAAGATATTCAGATTCTTATCTACACATAATTTCATTTCCTTCCCATCTAGAATAATCTCCAGTCTATTTGGCATTGGTGAATCCACATAATTTGGGGGAACATATATATTAGTTGAGGATTTTTCTCATCTTGTAAATATTTCTGAGCACCAGCTCTGTTTCACATACTCATGTAGGAGCTGTGCCCATGGGAATAAGGTAGGCATGGTACTGATTCCAAAGGAGCTTATTCCAAACATTGGAAAATGTGTCATTACAGATTGTGATAAGTGCACTGGAGACAAAAGAAATCACCAATTTTAATGCAAGTCGATAACAAGACATCTAGTTTATATTAGGGGTCAGAGAAGCCTCTGTGCAGAAGTACTCATTAAGATGGCGGTTGAAGAAGGGCACATGAGCTTGCCCCATGGACAGTGATAGGAATATAATATTAAGCAGAGGGAACTACATGTTAGTGTGTGGAGCCCTGAGATGAGAAATTGCTTGGCTGATTGTGGTTCAGAGAGCACAAGTGGTATAAAATAAAGTTAAAGAGGTCAGGAGGGCCTGTTGCAGATTTTGTATTTGATCCAAGATCCCTCCAGCTGTTGTTTGAAGAACTAATTAGATGCAGGGGCATGATCAGGGATCAAATGCAAGCAGGAGAAGGACATCTAGTAGGAGTTCAGTGGGGTAGCCTCTCCTTCCTGTCACTGGGTGGCTGATGAGAATATCACCTGTCACCTTATGAAAAATGAGTTTCCAGTTTCCTTATGCTCAGGGGATATCTTCTCTTTGATATTTTTCTTCAGATAGGGAAGAAGTCAAACCCTCTTTTTCCATTTCTAAAGTTATTAGAAAACAAGGGTGTGTTTTTCCTGAAAATCGTCATATCAGACCAAAATTACACTGAGTTCCAGGAAAGCATTAAATATTTGTGAAACTAGCAGTCCATGAAAGCATGTCAGAGTGGAAGTGAGAGAGGCTTGCCTTCCTGCTCTTACACCTCAGGGCATGTGTGTGTGTGTGTGTGCATGTGTGCAAATGCGTGTGCACACACTTGGGTGCACTAGCTTAGGAATTCCCACCTGTACTCTGTGTTAAGTGTTGGGTACTGATATGATTTCTTCTTATCTTCAAAATCCATATCTCCTTTCCAAAGCCCACTTGTAATAGGTATTTTTTTCCACTTGCCTTTCTTCAGAAACTTAAAGTCCCCTGTGAGTTCCAGGCTTCTTTTTCCTCCTTGGATCTTCCAAAGTCAGGTGTCTCACACATTGGGCTGAGGCCAGTGGAGGCTTTCTTCTGTCTGGGCTTTGCTAACTCCGATAAGAACTGGGGGCTCCACTCTCTTAAGATGGGGGAATCTTCCTCCTACCATCCAATGGTAAATGTTAAAGATGGATTTCCTTTCCAGTTACATGAGGGCAAATATACCAGTTCCAAATGTATTAAATTTTCTCTAAAGAATACACAGTTTACTTTCATTATGAATTATAAATGTATTTTATTAATTTGACTTTGACCTGACTTTAAAGATAACAGCCTTGTCATTATTGTGCAGAGAAGCATTTGCCTCCTTCCCATGTCTCCTTCCAAGACAAAAGGCCACTGAATTAGCTGAGGCTTAGTTTTGTGGAGTTATCTTAATGCAGTGGTAGCTGTCAAGTACACTAACCACCAAGCTGTCCCAGAGGTCATACAACAAAAAGGCTTTTAGACCAAATTAAAATGGCCAAATAACATAGCTTATTAGATTAATTAAAATACTGAGCAAGAAGCAAGAATGAAAAGAGGTAAGTTAATACACTTAGATAGTGCAAGAAGGGTAAAAGGGCTGCACTCCTTGAGTCTTCATGTTGACATTATTCATGAATCCTGCTTCCCTCTTGCTGTGTCACCCTTCATGATAGATGGCTTGACTATGGGGACCAGACTTGTAGTCAGAACAAGGGACAGCGACTGAAGAAAAAGCCTTCATCTACTGACACATACCTACCTGCCTGAGAGTTGCAGGGGAAGTGTACTTGATTCAAGAGTAGCTGCCAGTTGGCTTGTTGAACAGCCTCTCATCTTATTTTTGTTTCTTGAGTAGAACATATGTAGGATCAAAATGGAAGCATATGGGTGTCAACAAACGGTGGCCAATTTCGAGTGAAGAAGTTCTTGTCTGAAGGTGGCATGATCATGGTGTGGGTCTTTCCATCCCTTTGTATCTTGAAGCAGCCTATTTTTGCTCTAATGCATCTTCTATTGTTTTCTCCCTTTGGCATGTCTCACATATTACTAACTTAATATCTGTAATTACTATATCAGATGACTTCTATGTCTCACAAGTTACTTCTTACTCATTATATATACTAAATCCGTCCTATGAGGTTTACCTACAACCCATATGTTTACTTTCTAGCATATTACTATATGTGCTTAATACTTCTTATGAATTCCATCCATCCTATTTGTTTTTCTATCTTCTATAGCAGAATTGAATTCTCAACAGTACAGAAAATGCTCATTACTGAATGCCATTAGCTGAACCATCTAATTTGATCAGTGTCACAATCACAAAATCCATTCTTTCTCTTCCCCACTATTTCCTCTAACAAAAAAAAGTGAATTTGCTAATTTTAAGAACATTAAGAGATGCTGTGGTAGTTCAGGTGAGAGATGATGGTGTCTCAGCTTGGGCTGAAAGTACAGGATGTTGAGAGACTGATGAGATTAAGAGGGAGTCAACAGATCTAAGTAACAAGAATTAAGTGGAGTTTGCAAGGAGACAAAGATATCAAAGTCAACTCTCCACTTCCTGTACCTATATACGTATCATTTACTAGAAGCATATATGAAAACTAGGAGTAAATTGAGGGAGGCTTGTGCCCATCCTGCATTGAGAAAATATTTCAGCACCATTTTTACAAGAGCATTTGCTCACTTCTGTCTCTGTGTCACATTTTCGTAATTCTTGCAATATTTCAAACTTTTCCAATATAATTTTTGCTACTGTGATCTGTGATCAGTGATTATGACTCACTGAAGGCTCAGAAGGCATTTTGTCACAATAAAGCATTTTTAAACTAAAGTATGCACATTTTTTAGACATAATGCTTCTGCACACTTGATAGACTGCAATATAGTGTTAAACATAACTTTTGTCTGCATTAGGAGACCAAAAAATTCATTTGATTCACTTTATTGCGATACTTGCTTTATTGCAATGGTCTGGAACTGAACCCACAATGTCTCCTAAGTCTGTCTGTAATATATGCAAATTCAATTTTGGAATTATGCTCCAAGGGAGATGCTGAGTTGGTAATTAGTTAAATATTACTGTGAAACTCAGAAGACAAATCTGTCGAGTATATGCAGTGAGAATATTTCTACATATAGATGATACTAAATACCATGAAATTGAATGGGATATCATCTAGGAAAAGAATGTAGAAGGGAAGAGAAATTCAAGGAATTGATATTATAAGCATATATGCATACATATTTGTAGTGCACGATATGCAGGTCATATTTTTAGTTTTATACTGATGCAATATAAAACTAACTATAGCTAAGTTAGAACTGGGTTTCTCAAAATTTCCTTTCATGAAAATGAAAGTTTAGTTTAATGCACATAATGTATGCACATAATGTATTTTTTCCAGATTTTTCATGAAATCTGGAAGATTTGGAAGCAGCAACCATGTGTTTTTTAAATGTAGAATGTCAGTGAAGGACACAAGCCTCCTTAGAGCTCAGGTGCAGTACCACTCACATGTGTGGCTTGGGAAAATAGCCAGGCACTAACTGCTCTGGGTCCAGCCAGAGTTTGTTCTTTAGGTTTTGCAACTCTTGGTTCAGATGAATATTTAACTCCAGGTATGAGTTTAGTGTGAGTCTCTCCTGCAAGAGACACATCCATTTCTAAGTTGGAGGCTTGGAAACAATGAGAGGCTGATGACTGTTACCTTGGTTTCTATCTGATCCTTAGAAGTTTTAGCTCATCTTGCTCCCTTCATTTTAAATCCATCTTCAGTCACCTCCTCTCAGTGGAGCTCTGGCTCCAGCCATAAATAAAGAAGCATCAACCTCACATAGACCATTTTACCAGCTTCCAAATGCTTCTGTCTTTTGATTGAATCCTGAGTGATACAGGTATGGACAACTTTTCTCTTTATTATTTTGTTGTGGTGGTGGTCGTGGTGGCCGCAATGCTACTGTAGCATCAAGAAAAGAGGAGCAGAATGAACTTGACAAGCTATAGAGGACAATGCCAGGCATGGTTCTCACCTCTATGTACTGGGACTGGAATTCTAGAAACTCCACTTTACTATGGTCAGCCTACCTCTCATTATGTTCTGCCATTAAGGAGCAAAGAAGGGTATAAGAAAACTTAGGGGCAAGAGGGAGAAATTACTCATTTCTCCATTCCTGTCAGCAGTGACCCTTCCCCCCAGAAGCAGTGGTTAGTTTCAGATCCAGCTGATCCCGTCACTCCTGGAGCCTACCTCGCCCCACCCCCTGAGGAACTGGCGCTCCCATGTCCAGGCTATAGAACACCAACAGCTCCTCCACCAAGCCCCTGCCTCAGAGGTCCGCATCCTAATTTTGCAACATTTTGGCTTTGATGACTTCAGCTCCTTCTTTTACTACTCCACCACCTTAGAATTGGCTGTTAGATGCTTCCTTGGGCTTCAGATACAGCTTAGCGTTTCCTCTGTATTCTCTTTTCTTGTTGTCAGTGTTTGAACACCAGACTGCAAAATCTCAATATTAAATTTAATCTCTTTATCTATACGGATTGATGTCTCTTGTCTTGCATGGACCCTGTCTGGTAAATACTGTCTCTTAAACCACATGAAAAAACGTTGGAGGAATACTGAATATATGGAAGAAAATTATCAAAGAAAATTTCTTTGAGAAGCCAGTATCTGACATGAATTCAGTGAGGAAATGTTTATGGATGTTTTACCAAGTTCCTAGCACAAATAAAAACACTCAAGATGAATTTTTTTCCATTTGTACATATTATCATTGTTACTGAAATTTTTGGTTATTATTAACCCTACTATTATGAGGAATAATCAGGGATTAGACAGCTGAAAGGGTTTTGGAAATGGGGAATGTGATCATTCCAGGACATGAGATGAGTACATAAAAGGGCCCATAGAACATGGAGATGCAAGTAAGCATAGCACAGGGCAAGTCCTTCAGTGTAGATGGGCTTCCAGATGAAAGAGGAAGAGCTGAAGGGACTAAGGACGCAACAGAGTTTGTGAATTGTGAGAATAGGTTTGCATTCGTTCTGAGAAGGACAGGGAACAAGTAAACTGATGGCTGACATTCCTTACTGAGCAGTCTCTCTAATGGAAGTCCAGTCACGTTTCCAAAGCAGACACAGGTGGGTTGCAGTTGACCAGGGAAGAGTCTAGGCACTGTTTCTGATGAAGGTAAAGGCTGTTTGACATGAAACGCCGAGAGTGGGTATGGGGAGGACAGAATTGATTTGGAAATCAGGAAGTAGAATTAGCAGTGTTGGTGATAGATTTGATGTAAAAGGAGAAAAATAAGAAGAAATTCATTTGTAAAGCAAGGTTTCCAGCAAGGACAAGAGTGCACATGGAAGTGCCAGTCATCAACGCAATGGTTCTAGAAAGAGAGATCTGGACTAAGATTTTTAGTTCACTCTAAAATCTGACATGTGTCTGAGTCCATCTGGGCTGCAAAATACTATAGATGGGGTGGCTTGTAAACAGGAGAAATGTACTGCTCACAGTTCTGGAGGCCGGAACTCTGAGATCAAGGTGGCGGCACAGTCAGGTGAAGGCCCTTATAGACATCTCCTTGAATATCACATGGGGGGAGGGGTCAGAGATCTTTCTGGAGCCTCTTTTAAAAGATACTAATCCCAATCATGAGGGCCCCATCCCATGACTTCCAGGAACCCCCAGAGACCTTTTTTTTTTTTTTTTTTTAAGATTTTATTTATTTATTCATGAGAGACACACAGAAAGAGAGACATAGGCAGAGGGAGAAGCAGGCTCCCTACAGGGAGCCCGATGTGGAACTCGATCCCAGGACCCCAGGATCATGCCCTGAACTGAAGGAAGACACTCAACCACTCAGCCACTCAGGTGCCCCCGCCCCTGCAGAGACCTTCTAATACCATCCCACTAGGCATTAAGATTTCAACATACGAATATTGTGGGGACACAAGCATTCAGACATTAGCAGCATGTTTTAGATATAGATATTAAGCAAGCTCTGTAGATGTAGCAAACATACCTGTCTTGTTCACTGTTTCCTGCCTGACAGGTATTACATCAGGCAGAGAACAATCATAGGAACAGTGTTTATACAAAAGATGATATGAAGAAAAAAACGTATTATAAAATTTTAGCGCACAAATAATAGATGTTCCAAAAGGAGAATCTATAAAGAAATAAGAAGATTTGATAAAATAGGAGGGAAAAAAATCCCTAACTAAAAAACAAACAAAAGAGAAACATAAAACAAAATCACAAAAAAAGCCCTAAGTTTTTTATTGCCAATAAAATAGTTTGTTTTGCAAAGGCATTTACAAAAATATAAATTTTATTTCTGTACCTCCACAACATAATATTTTGTAGATGGATTCATTCATCTAGTCAAAATTTGAGTGTCTGCTCTCTGCCAGGCACTGCTCTAAATTCTGTGAATCCCATAAGAAAAGGAACAAATTCACTGCCCTTGTGGTGCTTATATTCTCATGGGATGAGATAAACATATAAAGAGTAAACAAATTGTGTGGTGTGTCATAAGTTATCAGTACTGTGGAAAAATAATCAAGGATGTACGGAATATCAGAAGCAGGAGAAGGCCTGCTACTTCATGTAGAGCAGTAAGGTTGCTAATAAGGTGTGTTAATTCAGAGAATACTCCAAGTAGGGTAGCAGCAAGTCATGTAGTTACAGAGATGAGGGGGGTGATTGGTTCAGGCAAGGGGTTAGCAAATTCTCAAGTAAGAACAAGTCATTCAGGTAAGAGGAAAGGTCCTCTTCCTGATAAATTAACAGAATAGATGATGCATCATGCTGGTGAAGATATAGAAAAATGGGCCATATTACATTCAGTTCAAGGGGAGTGGATAATTTGGATAATTTTTGGATAATTTTTGGATAATTTTTCAAGTACTACCTACTTAGAAAATTTAAATTTTAATGTTTTTGCCCCTGTCATTTTAGTTTTGAGAGTATATTCCAGTAATATTAACAGAGAGAGATGTAAAGATATGTATATGAGGACATTTTTATTATAAAACTGTGTAAGTAATAACAAATTTGGAAACCTCATAACTTTGTAAAATGCATTCTGATACAGCCATTAAACAGAATACCAGGCAGCCATCAAATGTGGAAGTCGTCTCTTGCAGAGACCATGGAAGAGACTTGAGAGTCTGCTTTTTCTCCCTTTCCTAATAGGAACACCAGTGTTTTTAGCTACATATTTGGCCACATGGAACAAAGGCTTCACTTCTCAGCTCCTGGGCTGCCATGAGTTACTTTGTGACTCATGATGGAAGAGAAGGCTCCCTGAAAGGGAGGGGCCTGTGTCTTGTCTCTTCCTCTTTCTTGGTGGCTGGAGGGCTGTATTCCTGGTGCCAGTAAGAGCTGCGGCTCCCACAGCCAAACTCTAACCAAGACCTGACCTCCAGGATCTAAAGTGCTCAGTGAAGAGGACAGAAGGGACAGCCTGAGGACACCTCAGAGACTCCCCACCCCCAACTCAGCCCTAGATGGTTTACTCCTTCACAGGCTGGCTGTTTGTGTTACTCACCATGATCCTCAGCAGTTATTTTGAAAAAAGGAGAGTGTGGGTCATAGAGTATTTTATACAGTTATGTTTCTAAATGCATCTGTGAGTTTGTATATACGGAGAGAAAGAGACAACAGGATGGAGGAGAGAGAACACAGATCATTTCGCTGAACAAAGGATTTTCACTTCCCTCTTTATAACTTTCAGTTCTAAAGGGATATTTTTACATAATCTTTTGTTCTCAAGATTAAAGCAAAGTAAATCTTTTTTGTGTGTGCTTTACAAATTAGCCTTCATTTGCAGTTTGAATGTTAAAATAATGAACATACAGATGCAGATATATATTGGTAATTTTTTTTTTAAATCAACATTTTGATAGTTTTTAAAAATTACTACTAAGGAATAAATTCACACTGATCTTTATATATGTTTTTAGGTAAACTTATAAGTGAACTCGGGCATAAAAGATTTTTGACATTCTAGGGTTCACAAAAAATACTACTTTTAGTTCATTAAAAAATATTATTAAAAATACCTTATGGCCAAGTTAGAAATAAATCAAAATAAATAACTCAATCTATAAATATAAATTGGGAGTTTTAAATCAGATATTAGGAATATTATTTCAAATGGAGAAGAAATGAATGATCCTCTATGACAAAGATTTCATCCCAAGAATATAATCATTGCTTAATATCAGGACACCTATTAGTGTTATAATATTATTTATTCACTAAGCAGTTTTTTGTTTTTCTATACTTAAACTTTGTTTTGTAGTGAAAATGATTTACTTTTAAGATAAAATGAGAAAACAAATGTAATTAAAAAAATTTATTCAGCACTAACTCAGCAGCAATATGACACAGATTTTAGCTTGGTGTTGGTTGAGGGTGGGCAACTGGGAAGTTTAGTATAAAAATATTCATAATCAAACATTCACCTTTTAAAATAGTAGGTTCACAGAGAACAAAATGGCTCAATTTCCCTGGAAAAATTAGAGAGAAAAAACATAAGTTAAGGTGTTATTGAAGGTAAGATACAAATAGAATTAATCTCTGCTATGAGGTGGGCCTTCATGTAAGGCCTATGGGCCTATCATCCCTAAATGGGAGGATCTGCACGGGGCCTCTTTGCCTCAGCATGGACCCAGCAGCCATCAGATGACTGTGGTCCAGGCACAAACATCACAGAGAAGGAATGAAACTCAGCTAAAGTGACTTCTTGAGGAGGAAGCCACATGCAGCTGTCTATGCATGGCCAATTATTTTGTTTTGTGCATGCATCAGAACTAAATATTTTCTACCCCCTTAGGTCCTTGAGAGAAATGAAGACTGAAGGATTTTCTAGCTGGCTACCATTAGACTTATAATTCCTTTACAATTTCAAAGGAAATCAGGGCCATTAAGAAAATGCAGAGGAGGCTCTGACTAGTGGACATCTATTCTCCATCCCTACTTTCGACCCTATGTAAGACTATGAGCCGGGAGCACCCAAGTCTGTTTCTTGGAGACATTTACCTGAGATGCTTCATACGAGTTTTAATTCCCAGGGAAGAGGTAGAAATAGCGTGTCATGGATAATCTTTCAATCGTGGGCATCTGGATCATTGTATTCGGCGTCTCAAATGAATTTTGAACCTAAGGTAGTAAAGAAAATCTTTAGAGATTTCCTAAGAGGGAAATCTGGACTTCTCTCTTAGAAGTGAGAAAATTTATGGAGTCTATTAAGGCTGTGGCCAGGTAGTATACACAGAAGAAATTTTTAGTTTTTCCTTTGGCTATAGTGCATACATGAATAAAATAGCATCCTCAAAAGCATTTTCTGAATAAGCAAGGCTATCAGAATCAGAGAAACCCACACTGGTTTCTGCAGCACTTCAAAAAACCCTCCTCTTTAAGTAAACCTGCAGTGTGGGGAGGAGTGTCACCAGATTTCAGGGTTCTCAAATAAAGGTTTGAAAATGGTTGCATGGTTTTCCAGGACATAACAGTGAAAAGACAAGAAGACCCCTACCTTTCGGAAAATCTCCTCCAAATGATGACAACAAGAAAACTCTCTGAAATAGTGGATAAGGTGGGAAATGAAGAGAGAGCCATCTGTGTTCAACCTCCAAGAAACATTATCTGCAAATAAAAGGGAGATATTAAAATATTAGGAGATGTGGCCTTTGTGTAAGTGTGGAAGACTCTTAAAGCCATATCTCTTGGACGTGGTTTGATTTTGATGCTTTGGAGGAGAGAGAAAGGCAAATCTGGATAAAGCTGGAACCTCGGGTTTCCATAGCAAGCCTGGAGAAAACTGTCCTGGGCTGTCAATCAAAAGCGCCCCTGCATGTTCCTAGGAAGACCCACAGTTGTCCCCCATGGCTCTGAGGGAATTATGTTCTTTTTCCACTAACATAATTCCTTTAGCTACTTACTACATAATCCCCCCCCAAAAAATCTAGATCGTGACAATCCTTGAGTCTGGACCTCCTCTTCATCTGTACTGTTTCCTACTGTAATATCTTACCCTTCCTTTTTTATTGCAAACATCTTTTGAGCGACTGCCTCTCATTACCGTTGCAATGAGATCAGATCTGTCCCATCATCACAAAGTCAACAGTCTCCTACCTGTCCCTTTACTTGCAGCTACTTCCTCTTTCTTCTTCCTTTTTGTAGTTATGTCTCTCAGGCTTGTCTTCCTCACCACGTTCCCATTCTCCTAGCTTGCCCATCCGGTGTGGTGTGTCCCTACCACACCAACTTCACCAATGGGCTCTCCCGCTGTCATCCCTGACGTGAGATCTCACACTTACTTTACTGGGCCTTACCTTTACCTGATCACCCATTTAAATCAGACACTGGTCTGATGCTTTCTTGGTAACTCTGACAACACATACTCCTACTTGTCTTTCTTATCCTCCAACCATACTTTCTGTGTCCACTTTGCTGACTAAAACTTCTGTCTCTACAGTTCTTCAAGCCTCCACTTTGGGATGCCTTTTCAGCCTGTTCTCTGTTCCCAGGTAATTTCATCCATTTTTAGAACATTAAAGATAATTCTTAGGCAAGCATCTCCTCAAATCCTAATGCCAATCTCTTCTGAAAAATACAGCTTTGTAACTCTCTTCCTTTCCTCTTGAAATATGCTGAAGGCACCTCATGCTATCTTGCAGGATTCCCATCTTAATGAAGGCATCATAATCATCCCTTGCAATGTCGAGTCACCTGTGTCATTCCTTCTTATTCACTTGCCATATCCACTAAATATTAGGTCATACAAATATTATAGAGTACTTATTTCTGGATTCAACAGCTATGTCTTCCTGAGACTGTCATTATCACCTGTGACCTATAATACTGCAGTAACATTTCAACCTGCCTTCCTGTATGTCTTGCTGTATCATAATCCATTCCCCACAAAATCCCCAGAGTGGTTATCTAAAAAGGTCAATCTTACCATTTCATGGCTTGTGTTTCACCAAAATCTCCTATTACTATTAGTATAAAGTAATATTAGTAATAAAGTATGTTAACATAAAAGGCCAAATCCTTCCTTAAATGAGCCCTCAAATTATACGGCCCCTACCTACCCCTCCCACTTCCCCCTTGCTATGCCAGCTCCATCTCAGCACTGTTGCAGGTATGGAATGGGTGTTCCCTGTACAGCCTGTTCCCTGTTTCCCCACACTAGATTCAGAGTATCCTTCAGTCCCTTGCTCCTTGCATGTGGCCACGAGCCAGCAGAATCTCAGGCCCACCCTCCAGACCTACCAATCAGAACTCTACATGGTGACATTCTGTGCACATCAATGTTTGTAATCACTACACCAGAGCACTTAGAACTGTGATTTGTGTCAACTAGATTCTGGAAATTGCCCCAGTTCTGTAAATCACTAATAAAACAACATCATGGACGACTACTATATAGATTTCCTGTGGGTTTGACCATGAGCGACTCAGCATATCTTCTCTATTTTCTGCTATGTCTTTCCTGCCAAAGAAGGATAATCAGTCATTGGCTACATTATACTGAAGTCAGGCATTTTAATGTTAACTAATTTTTTAAAGACTAAATTCAAATAACCAACTAAGAGGTTCTAAAATGTGTGACACAAGTGCGATAGTGTTACTGATTGTCTAGTTCAATTGCTAGTAGATCATTGGGTGGACCAAACCATAAGACGAAAATACACTTCTGTGCCATTGCTACATTAAACAAAATTAACTAACAAAAACAATTCTTCACTTATTTATATTGGGATCTTCATGAAAATCTGCTTTATTTTGAGGGTTTCCTCCAAAATCAAGAATTATATCTTTCTAGCTATAAAAAACTCAATATTTAAAACCTCTTATCTACATAAAATATATCAGTAGAGAAGAAATGTTTTTATATTAGTGATGATGTAGAATCATAGCGAAGCCTGTAATCTAGAAACTGATAGGAGATTGAGAGAATTCTCTCTGAAGTCACTTACGTGGAGTCGAAGATTTGAAAGCAATGAAATCTTTCTCCACATGGGTCTTTTCTATAGCATCGTTGAAGATGTAGCACTGCAAGGGCTGGTCACATGTCCATGCAGATGCTTCTCCCACATCAGTCACCCAGACGGCCCCGTCACCTCCTGGGAGAGACACCCTTGTCTTATGAAAGATGTTTCACACGCAGACACACATACAAAATCTCTTTACCATTATACCCTTACTTCAGTACATTTCAATATGGAATTTATTAAAAATGCAAGTATCTTACAACTAGAGAAACTACCTCCCTACTAGAGCAACTACCTCACTGACTAGGAATCATACAAAGCCCACTTATATTTAGAATGACCTAGTCTCAAAGGAGTGGGACATTTGTGATTATCCTAGTTCTTCACACTTCTTAAAAGATGATACAGACTTAATTCTTTCTGGATTGGACCTGAATGCAGTTCTAAAATGTTTCTCTTACTCATCCCTGGAAAAATGAAGGGTAGATGCCAGAAGAATAGAAAAAGGTGTATGGCCCCTCCCTGGGTCCCCCAACCCTGACTCACTGCCTCTGCAGGCCTGCATGATGATGACCTTGGGTTTGTCTTTAAGATTCCTGCAGTTACGGTTGTTGAAAATCTGGAAGATGGTGTCATCATGAAGAATATCTGGCTCTTCATTTCTGTGCTTTGTGCCACAGATTCCATCCAGGGTGCCATGTGACATGAACACCAGAAACGTGCTGTCTGAGAATTTATGCTCTTGGCGGGCTGCAAAGTTCTTCAACTCTGTTTTCATTTCCTGAAAGAGTCTCCAGAGTTACTACCTAGGATCTCTTCATATATAGTTTGTACTCAAGTAATACATGGGGCAGGCATTAAGAAATCAGATGATTTGGACAGAAGAGAATTGTAAGAGAAATTTCATTTTGACATAAAACCAGAAAATTAGACATATAAAATGTAAAGGTTAGCAGAGGTTTTTTTTTTTTTTTTAAGATATATTTCTTTATTTGAGAGACAGAGAGAAAGAGAGAGAGAGAGAGTGTGTGTGAGGGGGAGGGACAGAAGAGGAGGAAGAGGGAATCCCAAGCAGATTCCCCCCTTAGCACAGAGCCCAACACTGGGCTCGTTTTCAGGATGCTAAGATCATGACCTGAACTGAAAGCAAGAGTTGGATGGTCAACTCACTGCACCTAGTGGATTTTTCATATACTGTGTAGCCAGGTGGTTTTCAGTAGAACCTTAGGTTGCAGAAGGTGTTGGGAGGTGGAGGATAAGGAGGGACATGTAAGGTGACAGGTCACCCACCTGAAGGCTCTGCTTTCATATGTGCTACTTGTTGAAGTTCCCCTAAGTTTTCATTAAAAAACAGTGAGACTCTGGGGGCAGCCCAGGTGGCTCAGCGGTTTGGTGCCACCTTCGGCCCAGGGCGTGATCCTGGGGACCCGGGATCAAGTCCCACATGGGGCTCCCTGTGAAGATCCTGCTTCTCCCTTTGCCTGTGTCTGTCTGTCTGTCTCTCTCTCTCTCTGAGTCTCTCATGAATAATAAATAAAATCTTAAGAAAAAAAAGTGAGACAGAGACTGACGGACTGTTTTCTAGTGACATGAAGTAAGACATTTAAGAAATTCCTTTATAAGTTTAAGATGGTTTATCCAAAGTCATCTTCAGTATTTTTTGGCAGAGCCAGGATCACAACATTTTCTATGTGTGTGTGTGCACAACTTATTTTTTTAAGTACATTCTTGGCTTTACATTTATTTTTTTTTTTTTTTTGGCTTTACATTTAGACACATAATATTGAAATTATAAAGTCCTTGCAGTTGTGTCACACTTAGACATTCAAATCATCAGTGCCTCCCAAATTGAAAGCAGTAGAAATATCCAACATTTTTAGTGAAACACTAATCTATGAATCTTTGCTATAAAAATGTGCATTGTTGGAAGAGGCTGAAATCCAGGAATGCGTATTCTGGAGAAACATACATTATGTTCTTCCCACTGTGAAAGAAGAAATCCAGGAAGGAAAGAGAAGAAAAGAAGCTTGTCTCACTATCCTGGGCTATTACCAGAGCTGAGAGATTTTCCTTTATAACCACTGAATATCCCAGGTTTTCCAGCAGGTCTTGCATCCCCAAAATGTCAATTTCAGAGCCTTGTCGCTTAGAAAGATAATCAAATTCACTGTTGCAAATGATGAGGGCCAGGCGTGTTCGGCCCTCCTTCTCCATCACTGGATATATCTGCAAATAACAGACACAGAGCGAGTTGCGCCGGGTTCCCCACGTTTGCCTGGCAGGGGTGGGGAGGAGTTGCATGTGTGTGGGAGGGATGGGCTGAAACAGATAGAAAACCTGATGTGGGGGCCACTTAATTAGATGACATGGCTAAATATCATCCCACATCTTTCGAGCTGATCCAAGGCTTCCCCAACAAGAACAAAAGTTCGCAGTGAGCTCCCAGTGTGTCATCTGAGTGGCCAGTCTCCTGTGCTCCTCTTCCAAGGCATGTTAGTTACCTCGTGCACGTTTGTTGTCTTTGGTTCATGAGAATGTTTACAGGGACAAAGCTTCCGCACTTCGACTTGGGAGGCCTGGATTTCCTGAAGAACTATGAGAGAAAAATAACCCTTAGGGAGTAGCACCCCTGCCTTGTGGCCATGGAGATCTTTTCAGTGGAATCTCACTTTTCGGGGACACTTACTGCCATTCCTTCAAAAAGCTTACTGTAATAAGAAAACCATTTTTTTATAAATTTTTTTAAATTTATTTATGAGAGAGAGAGAGAGAGAGAGAGAGAGGCAGAGACACAGGCAGAGGGAGAAGCAGGCTCCATGCACCGGGAGCCTGATGTGGGATTCGATCCCGGGTCTCCAGGATCGCGCCCTGGGCCAAAGGCAGGCGCCAAACCGCTGCGCCACCCAGGGATCCCAGAAAACCATTTTATATAAAAAAATGACAAAAACTAAAATCTTGAGTACCTCCTCTTTCTTTCTGCTTCTTGCTGACCCCACTGTCTTTCTGTTTTTATCAGTGGTCAAGACGCTGACTAATCTTTCAGACCCAACCAGTTAGACTCACATAAACACAGTACCTAAGATTTGGAAGGAGGCCTCATGCTCCTCTGGCTGGGGCAAATCATTATTCCGATACCTGAACTCCACTCCCAACATCCATACTGTGTTATTATCACTAGTGAAACGTCTCCACTAATGGAGAATTTTCAGTGTTCTACAGTGTTCTGAACAGTTCTGAGGATCACAAAGTCCAAACCTCATAAGCATTGGTATGTATTTCCTCTATTGGGACCATCCAGAAAAATATCTAATTCCTTTCCTGTGAAAGCTCATGAATACTTCTATGGCTTCAATATGTAATTACCTGGTGTTTCAATTATTTTATGTAAATGCCTTATAAAAACAATGACTATATTTTATCTTAATTGTATTTACTGTATGGTAAACTTAATTGGGACAGGGAAAGTATGTTTAATTTTTGTATTTCCAGCATCTGGAATGATCATCTGGCACAGATGAAAAGTCTATCACTGCTTGTTGGTGAATCATTACCTCAAATACTTGAAAACAGCTATCAAGTATCCTCCCTCCGCCACCTTTTGTATTCCCATAGGGAATCATGCCTTCTGTTCCATCCAAAACTTTTGTGTAAGAATGATTACATCTTTTTAACCCACCAATCTGTTAATTTGCATGTCTCTCTCCCCATTTTACTGTCCTTCTTCTCTTAATCAAAAGAAGAAATACTCTTCCTCCTGTCGAAGGGCACTGACTGTCCCTGTGCTCTGAGCTCCACTTCCTCTGGCCAAAAAGAACCTGGCTCAGACCTTGATTTGGCCCTGTCTCATATGTGTCTCCCTCTTCCTTGAACAGTGTTCTCTAGGATTCTTCCCCAAGCTGGTTGCCCTTTGCTGGATCTTGCTTTCCTGCCACACCTGTAAAAGTTGCATCTTTCTATATCAGACCCTCTGCTATCCACTGTGAGCCTCTCTCCACAGGCTGCCTCTCTAAGCACATAATCTTACACACCATTGATGTGCTCCTGCATTCTGAGACTGCTTCCTCATGCCTCTTCCAAAAACAACTCAGATCCACCTGTGTATTCAACATCCTTGGGATACGATACAACAGAGAAGGACTTAATATTTGTCCACTCCCATACATCTGTTTCTTCTAAGTTTTCCCTCAACTAGAAGTTTTCTTCTTCCTTAGTTAATGGAATCTTACCTAGTTGCCAACTGAAAATCTAGACTAAACCTGATTCCTCTTCCTCCTACATTAACCCACAGCCATCTATCCATTCATAGGTTTGTTGACTCTACCTCCAAAAGAGGTCCAGATATACCACTTATCACCCTCTCCATTACTACACCTCAAACTTAAAAGCCATAATCTCTTAAATGAAACATTTGAACACCGTTGGATTTTCTAAAGTCATGCACTTTTACCACTGCTCCACTTAAAACTCCCAGAATTTAAATTGCAAATAAAATCCAAAGTCTTTCTCAATTTCTAAAAGGCTGCAAACAGTATGGTAGCTCCAGCCTGAGTTCATAACATCTCCTCTCACCATGTCCCCCGTAATTTCCTAGTTTCCCATCAGATTGGCCTTGTGTTGTGGCAAGTCCATTTCTTACTCAGTGCCCTTGGGCTTGGTTCTCCTTCATGGGTTGCTTTCACTTTAGAGTGTGGCACAACCCCCTCTCTGTTGGTCAGATATGTACTGAAATATGACCCCAACTCACTTCTCATAATTGTTCATCCTGGCCCATGTTCACCCTGGACTCACCTCTTTCCTTTTATCTGTTGCCTGAGTTGTACTGGTTATTTCCTTCATGTTTATCATATATGTATTTTCACTACTCTGTTAACTCTATGAAAGCAGGATCTTTATAATAGGTTTTCAATTTAAATATATATATATATAAATTCATGTGTGTAAATAAATATATATGAATGGATGTAACAGTGAGTAAAGATTACAAAGTGTTTATGCCTTTGTAAGCTTGTCCAGAACTTTTGAAAATATGGTATTCAGAGCACAGCACTACCACTAATCCTTTCTAGACACTGTGATTCTTTAATGTGGTTCAATAAGTCATCCGTTTCTTTAGTGATCAACAGTATGTGTGACTCATCCTGTTGTGTTTTATTTTTTAAGGTATTTTCCTTAACCACATCCTTGTTCTGTTTCTATAGTTGCTTAACTCTGATGTTTTATGAATCTTTTAAAGATGTTGTTAATCTCATTGAGAGCTATGAGTCTCAGAAAGGTTGGGTTATTTATACCAGAGAGCATGATCACACAGTGGCAGTGATGAGCTCAGTATAGAGATTGCTTGGGTTTTATGCCAGTGTACCATACTGTCATATACCATACATATAGTGGTATGTTTCCACTATACCATAAGCCTCTGTCTACTTTAGCTCACAGAATGTCACCAGGTGTCCATGACACTGCTTCTCATAGAGAGAAGCCATGCCTGTGGCCTCCAGCCTTCTCCCCAATTTAGTGATCTTCACTTTCACTTCCAGATTCTTAGAAGATGGGAAAGTAGGAGTATAAATATTGACCTTACTTTGACTTGGTTAGGTGTAGAAAGGAAGAAATAACCCAGGGTTTCTGGACCCATGTCAGTGGTCTTTCTACTGTAACTTAGGGCCCCTGTTATTAGGGCCTTACCCTGAGTGAGGTATGAGGGTCTACATGAGCCACTGGGTTTGGTGGCACTTGCTAGAGGAAGAGCCAGTGCCTGGGATGACTCAACATTTTTCGTCTTCTTCAATTTCTTCACTTTCATCTTCAGATTCTGAGGTGGAATGAACAAAGGTTTAGGATCAATATTCTACTCTGAAGATTATTTCCAGAGATGGGAAATGGACTAAAAACACACTTTCTAGGTCTTTACTACAGTGCATTCTGACAACACTAGAAGTCAGAGAGTTTTCATTTGTGATGTGGGATTTGAAGGCACTCACCTGCAGAAGATGACTCACTACACTCATCCTCATTTTCAGCATGGGATTCTGAAAGAATAGGAAAAGGAGATTTGCTGTTATGTTTCCAGAACCTCCACATCTAAAACTCCCTTACACTCACAAGGAAGTGACTATGTTTGGCATGGGGTTACCCTCTAAGGGCTGGAAGTTTGGCCCATTTTCTAAGCTCCAGGTTTGTCTTAAAGGACAATGACTTTCTGCCAAGTGAAGGAGGAGGCAGAGTTTCCATGGAACAAAGAACTTGTTATGTTCGTGTTTATATGATTCAAGGAATAATCAAAATATTTAACCAAGGCTTCTCTGCAATAGCATTTTTCATTCTGAGGAAAGAAAGTACACATCTCTATAAGGTTAGGTAGTCTTTCAGCAACAACAAAATAATCCCAGAAGGACGTTCCAGGAAGTGGTATTATACTCATGTATATATGGTACTTGACAGTAGGAGTCAGCAAATTTGGCCTACAGGTCAAGGTCAGTTCAATACCACTATTTGTCAATAAAGTTTTATTGGGAACACATCCACAATCATTTTGTACTTATTACTAATTTTATGCCACAACATCAGATTTGAGTCACTGGGACAGAGAACGTTTAGTTAAAAAAAAAAAAACTTAAAAAATTTAAAAAAATTAAATATTAAAAAACAAAACAAAACAACTTAAACTATTGACTATCTTGACCCTTCAAAGAGAGTGTGCCAACCCATGCTTCAGAGAGAAAGGCACACTTAGTTCCGGTAACCCTCCAATTCCCTAGGTACTCCCTTAACAAAGACAATCTAGGTTCTCAGGGATTTATCTCTTGGGCCAAGCCACAGCTAAGCAGAAGAAGTGGATTTTTCTTTTCTATAGCGCTTTGTACACGTGGGAATGACTCTTTTGTCTGTAGCATGTGGCCAGAATAGCACGGATTAGCTAAGACTTCCCTGAATTTACTAGAGCTCCAGCACCATTTATGCATTTCACAAGTATTTACTCAGCACCTATTATATATCAGGTGTTATTTCCATGATTTGAGGCTATATTAATGAACACAGTAGACACAGCTCCATGCTGTGTCTACACAGCATGGAATTTCCATTTTAGCAAGGGGGAGATATAACACAGTGAATAAAGAGTGTTATGGGATGATGGAAGATGACAGCTGCTGATGAAAAAAGAAGATGTGCAGTAGTATAAAGTGATTACAGATGCTGACCCAGGGGCTTGGAGGTCCGGGGCCTTCAGGCAAGGAGTTACTGGAGATGTGGATGGTTTATTCTCCACTTGCAAATAGAAATAAGAAGACAGAGATTGCATAAGCAGAACAGATAAAGAATAAATCACTAGTCCTTTGGCCAGAGATACTCACTTAAACTCAGCAGGCTCCCGGAATTGAAGAAATGGTCCTTAAATATTTTGCCTACTACCTGAGTTTTCTCAGTGAGATCACCAACCAGGTTTTCAGTCTTATTTGCGATGACATTCACTGTTTGCCCCATTGTTTGTAACTCTTGCTTATTTAACACATTCTTTTCCTTCAAGTCTTCCAAAAAGCTATTAAGCATGGTGCTGGCAACCACCTTTATTGCGTTGACGGGATCTTGTGATTGTCTCTTGCCTGTGAGAACGATAGGATTTGAAGAATGGACAGGACTTGAGATCTCTGATTCTAGGCCCATGGTTCTCATATTTAACATAGAAAAGTATCAGAGAATTTGGCAAGCAGAACTTCCCTCACCTATTCGAGAAATCTGATTTGATAGGTTTGGATGTTGTGTATTATTTTTTTTTTAATAATGCTTTTGTTGACTCTACCTCCAAAAGAGGTCCAGATATAATCAATTGTCTCCATTACTACACCTCAATCCTAAAAGCAATAATCTCTTAAATGAAATATTTGAACACCTTTGGACTTTCTGGTGCCATGCACTTTTATCACTGTTCCACTTAAAACTTCCAGACTTTATTATTATTTTTTTAATTTAAAAGATTTTTCTATCTTGATGAAGTCCCAATAGTTCATTTTTGCTTTTGTTTCTCTTGCCTTCATGGATGTATCTTGTTAGAAGGACAAACAGTATATGGCCTCATTCATTTGGGAAATATAAAAAATAGTGAAAAGGAATAAATATGAAGGAAAAAAAATGAGTGGGAATTATCAGAAAGGGAGACAGAACATGAGAGACTCCTAACGCCAGGAAACGAACTAAGGGTGGTAGAAAGGGAGGTGGGTGCGGGGTGATGGTGACTTGGTGGCGAGCACTGAGCGGGGGCACTTGATGGGATGAGCACTAGGTGTTATTCCATATGTTGGCTAATTGACACCAATAAAAAATAAATTTATAAAAAAACATTTTTTTTATTTATTCATGAGAGAGAGAGAGAGAGAGAGAGAGAGAGAGAACAGGCATAGGGAGAAGCAGGGTCCATGTAGGGAGTCTGACGTGGGACTTGAACCAGGGCCTCCAGCATCACATCCTGGGCTGAAGGCAGCGGTAAACCTCTGGGCCACCAGGGCTGCCCAAAATCCCACACTTTAGATTGCAAATAAAATCCAAAGTCTTTCTCAACTTCTAAAAGGCTGCAAACAATATGGTAGCTCCAGCCTGAGTCCATAACATCTCCTCTCACCATGTCCCCCCTAATTTCCTAGTTTCCCATCAGATTGGCCTTGTGTTGTGGCAAGTCCATTTCTTACTCAGTGCCCTTGGGCTTGGTCCTCCTCTATGGGTTACTTTCACTTCAGAGTGTGGCACAACCCCCTCTCTGTTGGTCAGATATGTACTGAAATATGACCCCAACTCACTTCTCATAATTGTTCACCCTGGCCCATGGGACTCACCTCTTTCCTTTTATCTGTTGCCTGAGTTGTACTGGTTATTTCCTTCATGTTTATCATATATGTATCTTCACTCCTCTATTAACTCTGTGAAAGCAGGATCTTTATAATAGGTTTTCAATTTATATATATATATATATATATATATAAATTCTTGTGTATTCATAAATATATATGAATGGATGTAACAGTGAGTAAAGACTACAAAGTGTTTATGCCTTTGTAAGCTTGTCCAGAACTTTTGAAAATATGGTATTCAGAGCACAGCACTACCACTAATCCTTTCTAGACACTGTGATTCTTTTTTTTTTTAATTTTTTTAAATTTTTATTTATTTATGATAGTCACAGAGAGAGAGAGAGAGAGAGAGGCAGAGACATAGGCAGAGGGAGGAGCAGGCTCCATGCCCCGGGAGCCTGATGTGGGCTTCGATCCTGGGTCTCCAGGATCGCGCCCTGGGCCAAAGGCAAGTGCCAAACTGCTGCGCCACCCAGGGAATCCCAGACACTGTGATTCTTTAATGTGGTTCAATAAGTCATCCGTTTCTTTAGTGATCAACAGTATGTGTGACTCATCCTGTTGTGTTTTATTTTTTAAGGTATTTTCCTTAACCACATCCTTGTTCTGTTTCTATAGTTGCTTAACTCTGATGTTTTATGAATCTTTTAAAGATGTTGTTAATCTCATTGAGAGCTATGAGTCTCAGAAAGGTTGGGTTATTTATACCAGAGAGCATGATCACACAGTGGCAGTGATGAGCTCAGTATAGAGATTGCTTGGGTTTTATGCCAGTTTTCTTTCCCCTATACCATAAGCCTCTGTCTATGTTAGCTCACAGAATGTCACCAGGTGTCCATGACACTGCTTCTCATAGAGAGAAGCCATGCCTGTGGCCTCCAGCCTTCTCCCCATTTTAGTGATCTTCACTTTCACTTCCAGATTCTTAGAAGATGGGAAAGTAGGAGTATAAATATTGACCTTACTTTGACTTGGTTAGGTGTAGAAAGGAAGAAATAACCCAGAGTTTCTGGACCCATGTCAGTGGTCTTTCTACTGTAACTTAGGGCCCCTGTTATTAGGGCCTTACCCTGAGTGAGGTATGAGGGTCTACATGAGCCACTGGGTTTGGTGGCACTTGCTAGAGGAAGAGCCAGTGCCTGGGATGACTCAACATTTTTCGTCTTCTTCAATTTCTTCACTTTCATCTTCAGATTCTGAGGTGGAATGAACAAAGGTTTAGGATCAATATTCTACTCTGAAGATTATTTCCAGAGATGGGAAATGGACTAAAAACACACTTTCTAGGTCTTTACTACAGTGCATTCTGACAACACTAGAAGTCAGAGAGTTTTCATTTGTGATGTGGGATTTGAAGGCACTCACCTGCAGAAGATGACTCACTACACTCATCCTCATTTTCAGCATGGGATTCTGAAAGAATAGGAAAAGGAGATTTGCTGTTATGTTTCCAGAACCTCCACATCTAAAACTCCCTTACACTCACAAGGAAGTGACTATGTTTGGCATGGGGTTACCCTCTAAGGGCTGGAAGTTTGGCCCATTTTCTAAGCTCCAGGTTTGTCTTAAAGGACAATGACTTTCTGCCAAGTGAAGGAGGAGGCAGAGTTTCCATGGAACAAAGAACTTGTTATGTTCGTGTTTATATGATTCAAGGAATAATCAAAATATTTAACCAAGGCTTCTCTGCAATAGCATTTTTCATTCTGAGGAAAGAAAGTACACATCTCTATAAGGTTAGGTAGTCTTTCAGCAACAACAAAATAATCCCAGAAGGACGTTCCAGGAAGTGGTATTATACTCATGTATATATGGTACTTGACAGTAGGAGTCAGCAAATTTGGCCTACAGGTCAAGGTCAGTTCAATACCACTATTTGTCAATAAAGTTTTATTGGGAACACATCCACAATCATTTTGTACTTATTACTAATTTTATGCCACAACATCAGATTTGAGTCACTGGGACAGAGAACGTTTAGTTAAAAAAAAAAACTTAAAAAATTTAAAAAAATTAAATATTAAAAAACAAAACAAAACAACTTAAACTATTGACTATCTTGACCCTTCAAAGAGAGTGTGCCAACCCATGCTTCAGAGAGAAAGGCACACTTAGTTCCAGTAACCCTCCAATTCCCTAGGTACTCCCTTAACAAAGACAATCTAGGTTCTCAGGGATTTATCTCTTGGGCCAAGCCACAGCTAAGCAGAAGAAGTGGATTTTTCTTTTCTATAGCGCTTTGTACATGTGGGAATGAATCTTTTGTCTGTAGCATGTGGCCAGAATAGCATGGATTAGCTAAGACTGTCCCTGAATATACTAGAGTTCCAGCACCATTTATGCATTTCACAAGTATTTACTCAGCACCTATTATATATCAGGTGTTATTTCCATGATTTGGGGCTATATTAATGAACACAGTAGACACAGCTCCATGCCTCATGGAATTTCCATTTTAGCAAGGGGGAGATATAACACAGTGAATAAAGAGTGTTATGGGATGATGGAAGATGACAGTTGCTGATGAAAAAGGAAGATGTGCAGTAGTATAAAGTGATTACAGATGCTGACCCAGGGGCTTGGAGGTCCGGGGCCTTCAGGCAAGGAGTTACTGGAGATGTGGATGGTTTATTCTCCACTTGCAAATAGAAATAAGAAGACAGAGATGGCATAAGCAGAACAGATAAGGAATAAATCACTAGTCCTTTGGCCAGAGATACTCACTTAAACTCAGCAGGCTCCCGGAATTGAAGAAATGGTCCTTAAATATTTTGCCTACTACCTGAGTTTTCTCAGTGAGATCACCAACCAGGTTTTCAGTCTTATTTGCGATGACATTCACTGTTTGCCCCATTGTTTGTAACTCTTGCTTATTTAACACATTCTTTTCCTTCAAGTCTTCCAAAAAGCTATTAAGCATGGTGCTGGCAACCACCTTTATTGCGTTGACGGGATCTTGTGATTGTCTCTTGCCTGTGAGAACGATAGGATTTGAAGAATGGACAGGACTTGAGATCTCTGATTCTAGGCCCATGGTTCTCATATTTAACATAGAAAAGTATCAGAGAATTTGGCAAGCAGAACTTCCCTCACCCATTCCCAGAAATTTTTTTTTAAGATTTTATTTATTTATTCATGAGGGACAGAGAGAGGCAGTGATAAAGGTAGAAGGGCAAGCAGGCTCCATGTGGAGAGCCTCATGCGGGATTTGTTCCCGGGACCTCAGGATCCCAGGATCATGACCTAAACCAAAGGCAGACGCTCAATCCCTAAAGCAGCACCCAGGTATAATCCATTCCCAGAAATCTGAGAAATAGGTTAGGGTGGAGTGAACGAATCTTTAGTTCTACCAATATCTCACGTGATGTCAAAGCTAGTATTCTGAGGACCACATCAGAGTAGTACCAGTCTTCCTCAATCCTATGCTTTTTTTACAGGTAGAGAAACTGACACTCAGGGACGGATAGCAGCTTCTTAAGTACCTTAGTGATGACCACATTCAGCTTGGTATCACCTGTTATTTCTTCACTTCCTGTCATCTTCATCATACCTCATTTAAAAATATACTATAGTTAAGATTGTAGCAGTAAAGCATAAGTAAGTATTGCCACCTAGGGAAGAATGCATGTTTGTTCCCTGGGCAGAGGTGCCATGGTGGCTCTGTATTCAGAGATTGAGAGCACACATTGTGGCTGGCTTGCTCACTGCTGTGAACGAAGGTCATACAGAGAGCTGAAATATGGAGGAAATGAAATATACTCAACTGATGGCCCCTCACCCTGATAAGAATGCTTAAGAAATGGTTAGAATTCTCAGTCAGTATGAATTCAAAGAAAAGATCAAAATCACCAGAAGGTTCTAAGAATGCAGGTCCAGATTTTTACATTTCCCTTTTTTCCCCCAAGAAGCTGTAACTTCTCAACTGAAATACTTTGTCTGTTAGCACACTTGCTACTTGCCCTGAGCTCCCAGCCCTCCCATTCCCACAGTAAAACAGTTGTGTCTTGTTAGAATCCCCTTTGTGGCTCCTCAAGTCCCCCACTCCTTCCTCCTGAGCTGTAACTCCCTCAAAACACAGGCATGAAGGACAGAAAACCGGAGGCACTCACCAGCCATCACTGCTTGGGCTCTCTGGGCAGGAATAGTAGTGAAAATGAAAGCAACCTTCTTCCTTTGCTCTCAGAGGATTGGCATGCTAGTATTGCCTAAATGGGAAACCATAGCCTTTCAAATTCTCTTGTCTTTGCAGAGACAGAATTTGACTCTTCTTCTGATATGTACCTTAGTTCCTTTGGTAACAAGAAGTAAAATCTGTCTTTTCTCTTTACTGCCACACAGTTTCTGTGTTCTGTTTTACAGTCTATTTTGACACCGTTAATAAGCCAAATTGACCCTCATTTGTCTCTGTGCCACCCCTAAGCCACTAAATGGAAGGAACACCTCACTGCAAGGATGCCTACTCCACCCGTGAAGTGAGGCGTGATCCTGCAGGCTTAAGGGGAGCAGGAAGCCAACTGGAATCAGACAAACTGATACTTCTGTCACTGTTTTTAAAAACCCAAATAAGTGATCTCTTTTCTTCTCTCTTTCCTGATCTGTGTACTTGTCAGTTCTGGGAAAATGTATATATTTCTGTTTGTTGACTCTCTTACTTAAAATTAGTTTTTTAAACAATAGATGTTTTCTATCAAATTAAATAATCAATACATAATAAAATGTTATGAGATAGAGTAAGATCATTTACTTCTTTAATCTCATATTACAAACTAACCAGAGTTATATGCTCACCATTGAGAATTTTTGTCTTGTGTTTTTAAAAAGAACTGAGAACAGTACTATTACTGCTGGCCACCATCAAGAGTCTCTTTGTATCCTTTGCTCTGACTATAAACTCACTTCTGACTTGGTTTTGCCATCATGATGCAGGAAATGGATCCTATGCAGTACTGTGCCAGCTATGCAGATGCATGGTCTACTTCTCCCTCTTGGACCCCTGACCTTCTATGTGAACAAGTCTGAGCTAGATTGCTGGAGGATAAGAGATATGTGGAGATGGCTACCCTGTGTGCAGGTGAACTCAGACACATGGAGATAAGAAGAACCACACAGTTGACTGATCAATTTGTGATCAATAGTGAAGGCTTATTGTTTTAAACCATTGTGTTTTGGGGATAGTTTGTTACTCACCAAGAGAGAAACACTACAATTTGCTTTGCATAACTTCACAATGTATGACAGACGTTTGTAAGAGTAAAAACATTAGGAACTATCTTATTTTTTGATGACCATTTAGTATTAGCAATGTTGATAAATTATAATTTTTAAATATTGTACCAATTAATGCAGAAGGCATCTAATCCAGTTGTACAGAAAAGAGGTTAATAAAAACCATATTCTCCAATACAGCTCCCCTATATTCAGTCCCACATTCTACATACAATTTCCCTAAATTATTTTTTTTATTTTCTTGTGCTAATTTTCAGAACTCTCAATAATATCCTTATTTTGTCCTTCGATTTTTTGATAAACCGAATACAAACCATACTATTGGCCACTTCATATGAAAAATAAGATCTAGTTCACTAACACTGCTCTGCTCCCTGTGCTACCTAATATTTAAAGACATCATGATTTTCAATTATTTTCTTGTATTAAGTAATATATTTAAAGTATTAAAGTATTAAGTAATATATTTAAAAATTTGCAAAATGCACAAATAAAGAAATAATCCTGAAAGCAGCAAAGGGGGAAAAATCCTTAACCTACAAAGGAAGACAAATAAGGCTGACAGTAGACCTCTCTGCAGAAATTTGGTAGGCCAGAAGAAAGTGCCATGATATATTCAATGTGCTGAATGGGAAAATCTGCAGCCAAGAATACTTTATTCTTCAAAGATGTCATTCAGAATAGGAGAGATAGAGTTTCCTAGACAAACAAAAACTAAAGGCAACTTAAATAGCCCTGAGAGAAATATTACAGACATTTCTTTGAGTGGGAAAGAAAACCAAAAGCAGTGAAGACTAGAAGGGATCAGAGAAATTCTCCAGAAACACCAACTTTACAGGTAATACAATGGCATTGAAATCATATCTTTCAGTAATCACTCCGAATGGGGGTACCTGGGTAGTTCAGTACTTAAGCATCTGACTCTTGGTTTTGGCTCAGGTCATGATCTTGAGGTCGTGAGATTGAGCCCTGTGTGGGACTCCATGCTTAGCATGGGGTCTACTTGAGGCTCCCCCTCTCTCTCTGTTTCTCCTCTCTCTCTTGAAAATATATATATATATTTTTAAAAGCACTCTGAATGTAAATGGACTAAATATTCCAATTAAAAGCTATGGGGTATCAGAATGTATAAAAAAGACAAGACCCATCTATATGCTGCCTATAAGAGACTCATTTTAGATCTAAAGACCTGCAGATTGAAAGTGAGAGAATGGAGAACCATCTATCATGCTAATGGATGTCAAAAGAAAGCTGGAGTACCCATACTTTTATCAGACAAACTAGATTTTAAATGAAAAACTGTAATAAGAGATGAAGAAGGGCACTATATAATCAATAAGGGGTCTATCTAACAAGGTAATCTAACAATTGTAAATATTTATGCTCCTGTTTGGGAGGAGCCAAATATTGAAGTCAATTAATAGCAAACAAAGTAACTCACTGATAATAATACAATAGTAGTAGGGGACTTAAACACTATACTTACAGCAATAGACAGTTTAACTAAGCAGAAAAGCCACAAAGAAACAATGACTTTGAATGACACACTGGACCATGTGGACCTAACTGACATATACAGAACATCTCATCTTAAAGCAGCAGAATGTATATTCTTTTCAAGTACACATGGAACATTGTCCAGAAAAGATTCAATACTCTCACAAATCAGGTTTCAACAAGTACAAAAAGAGAGATCATACCATGCATACTTTCAAAGAACAATGCTATGAAACTTATAATCAAGCACAAGAAAAAAAATAAAGGAAAGGTCACAAATGCATGGAAGTTAAAGAATATATTACTAAAGAATGAATGGGTTAATCAGTAAATTAAATAAGAAATGAAAAATATACATGTAAGTTGATGAAAATGAAAACATGATGGTCCAAAATTTTTGGGATGCAGCAAAGGCAGCCATAAGATGGAAGTGTATAGCAATATAGCCTTCCTCAAGAAACCAGAAAAGTCTCACATATACAACCTGACCTTACACCTAAAAGAGCTGGAAAAAGAACATCAAATAAAGCCTAAGACCAGCAGCAGAAGAAGAATAATTAAGAACAGAGAAGAAAGATATGATATAAAAGCCAACAAATGAAAAAGATAGAACAGATCAACAAAACTAAGAGCTAAGTCTTTGAAAGAATAACAAAATTGATAAACCTATAGCCAGGCTTATAAAAAAAAAGACAGAGTGAGAGAAATACAAATAAATAAAATCAGAAATGAAAGAAGAGAGAGCATAGCCAACACCAGAAATGTGAACGATTATAAGAGAATATTATGAAAATTAATATGCCAACAATTTGGGCAATCTAGAAGAAATGGATATATTCCTAGAAACATAAACTACCAAAACTGAATCAGGAAGAAATATAAAATTTGAACATACCCATAAGTAGCAAAGAAACTGAATTACTAATCAAAAATCTCCCAGCAAATAAAAGTCCAGGGCCAAATAAATGCCTTCCCAAATGAACTCTCAGGGGAATTCTACCAGACTTTTAAGTAGGAGAGAATGCCTATTCTTCTGAAACTGTTACAAAATATAGAAATGGAAGGAAAACTTCCAAATTCATTCTACAAGGCCAGAATTACCTTGATGACAAAGCAGACAAAGACCTCACTAAAATGGAGAGTTACAGACCGATGTTCCTGATGAACATGGATGCAAAAGTTCTCAAGAAGATACTAGCAAATCAAATCCAACATAGCATTAAAATAATTATTTCACCATGGTCATGTGGGATTTATTCCTGGTCTGCAGGGGTGGATCGGTATTCACAAATCAATCAATATAATATGCTATATTAATATAAGAAAGTATAAGAATCATATGATTCTATCAATAGATGCAGAAAAAGCATTATACGAAGTACAGAATCCATTCTTAATAAATACCCTCAACAAAGTAGGGTTAGTAGGAACATAGCTCAACATGATAAAGTCCATTTATGAAAAACCGACAGGTAATATCATCTTCAGTGGGGAAAAACTGAGAGCTTTTCTTCCATGGTCAGGAGCAAGACAGGGAAGTCCAGTCTCATAACTATTATTTAACATGGTGCTGGAAGAAGTCCTAGTCTCAGAAATTAGATAAAAAAAGAAATGAAAGTCTTCCAAATTGGCAAGGAGTCAAACTTTCACTCTTCACAGACAAGATACTCTGTAGAAAATATGAAATATTGCATTGAAAAATTAATAGAACTGATACAAGAATTCAACAAAGTCACAGGCTATAACATCAACATGCATAAATCTGTTGCATTTCTATATACCAATAATGGAGCAGCAGAAAGAGAAATCAAGGAATTTATCCCACTTAAAATTGCACCAAAAATCATTAGATACCTGGAAATAAATCTAATCAAAGAAGTAAAGGATCTGTACTTTGAAAACTATAGAACATTTATGAAAGATATTAAAGAGGACACAGAGAAATGGAAAAGTATTTAATGTTAATGGATTGGAAGAACAAACATTGTTAAACTTTCTATACTATCCAAAGCAATTGACACATTTAATGCAATCCCTATCATAAATGTTGCTCAGTACTTAATTCTCCCTATGTAATTCTCTGTATAGAAGTTGATAATAGTCATGCCTGTACAATTTCCTCCATCCACAATTAAACTATTATTTTAATGTTTATTTTTATTTTTTAAATATTTTATTTATTTGAGAGAGAGAAAGTGAGCAAGACAGAGGGAGAAGCAGACTCTCCACTGACCAGCCCCGCCCCCCACCCGCCCACACACACACAACCTGGGGCTTGATCCCAGGATTCCAGGATCATGACCTGAATTGAAGGCAGATGCTTAGCCACTGAGCAACTGAGGTGCCCCTAAACTATTATTTTTAACCTGTATTTTTATTTTCATTGTGTAAATATCCAAAGATTTTCATTGACTTCTGCATCCATAACCAAATGTTCCATGCTTTGTTAATACAATAACTGTAAATGTTAAAAAACAATGAAAATCATTCATACTGGCTATAAATATACTGGCTATGTATATACTCTCTGGCCAAGTGCTGTGTTGGAACTACATTTCCTTCTTTTTGGAGCTGATGCCTCCTGTAATTGTACATTCAAAGAATATTTACAGCCTCAAGATCTATCACGTTGTTATTACCTGCTTGTACATGCTAAGAGATGCCTTAGACTTGTCTCTTGCTCAAGTCTAAGGCATGCCTTCCCACTTGACTCCTTCACTCTCACCTACTTGAGGACAGTGTTTGATAATAGTCCCATTGCTCTCCTGTATCATTTTCCCACTGAATGAGAGGTCCCACACATAGACCTCTCTCTTCCCCACAACTCCTCAAAAGCTCTCCAAGCTCCTTTTATTCTCTCAAACCAGTTCCAATCACTCTTTTGTCTGTATCCTTGTATCAAAACAATTCTTATTAATGTAATTAGTGTCTTTCACATTGACAAATTAAATTATTAATCCTCAATCACTGTTTTGACCAGTTAGAAGCATTTCATAGTGATACTTGCACCTCTTCTGGAAACACTTCATTCATCTGCCTTCCAAATCACAACCTTGTCTTATGTCTCCTGTTACTTCATTGGCTGCTTCTCTTGGTGAGCTTTGCTGGTTAATTCATATCGCAAGGCCACTGTTCCATGTGTCCTCACTTAGTTGGCAGTGTGATCCAGTCAGTATCTTGGTTTCAAAAACTGTTGATATATAGGAAGGCAGCACAAAATTTTATCCTCCAGCCTATGCCTGTCCCCTGAATGTCACACTCATATAGCCCGTATCAAATGGACATCTATTTGAATGCCTGGTAGACATTTCAGTCCCCCCAAATATACCACGTGTTAGGGTGTTTTCATGTTATTCTCTGTTTTTTCAGAGTAGAACACTTAATTATTATGTCCTTTATATAATTTTCTCCACTTCTGTTGGCTTTACCCTCCAAACGTGAAGATTGCTCCCTGTCTTTACATATTTCATCCAGATCCAGACTACCATCAACTCTGAATTTCTGCGGTAGTCTTCTGAACCCTCTTTCTGGGTCTTCCTTGGCCCCATCCTTCTCATTGTCATCTCCACCCAGTAGCCAGAGTGATCTTGATAAAATGTAATTCAGGTAACTCGATTCATTTATCTGCTCCAAATTCTCTAATAGTTTACTATCTTAGAGTAAACTATAAGGTCTTTTATAGCCATGGCACCTTATACAATCTGGACCTTGGGCAATTCCATGATCTCATGTCCTAGTCTCTTTGTCTGTGGATTCCAGCCACACAAACCTCCTTGCTCCTCCTCAAACACTCCAACTACATTCCTGTCTCGGGCCATTTCTCTTTGCTTTTCCCTCTGTCTGGAATGCTCTTCCTTCTTTCTCATGGCTGGCTTCCTCTCTTTTATCAGGTCTTATTCTGCTGATAAATTATGTATTTATTTAGCTTCTATCTCTCTCTTTTCTTCACTAAATTGCAAGATCCGGGCATCCTGGGTGGCTCAGCAGTTTAGCGCTGCCTTCAGCCTGGGGTGTGATCCTGGAGACCCAGGATTGAGTCCTGCGTCTGGTTCCCTGCATGGAGCCTGCTTCTGCCTCTGCCTCTCTCTCTCTCTCTCTCTCTCTCTCTCCACTCTGTGTATTCTCATGAAGAAATAAATAGAATATTTAAAAAAAATAAATTGCAAGATCCATGAGGATTTTCTATTTAATGCCTAATGCTTGACATAGTCATTATTCATTATTTGTAGGTTTACTGAGTGAATGGATATTTTATGGATTTTGTGCATTTTAAAAAGTATTTCTCATGGTTTCTACACCTTTTTATCATCTGTAATTCACTTTTATTTTCATGTTTCAGCTTTGTTGAAATGTAATTTATATACAAAACATTGCATTTGTTTAACGTAGACATTTTGATGAGTTTGGACACACACATCCACCAGGATACCACCACTACAATGACGGTGTAGCATTGTATATAGTGTTCTTAAATTTTATTGTATTAATTTATTACTCTTTTCCTTTATGTGACATACTTTCTGAATCTTGGAAATTTCCTAATATTTAAATTTCATGAAGATATTATCCTCTATTTTTCTCCTCCTAATAACTTAAAAGTTTTGGTTTTCATATTGAGATCTTTACTTCCTGGGGTATGTACTCTTTTGTGTAGGCTTGAGGTAGAATAATTATGTATGTGAGATTATGTACTTTTCTCCAAACTGATTTCTTGTATTATTTTTATTTTACCTCTGCAACATGACATAGCCTATATTGCTCATTTTTATCCTTTATATTCTCTTCTATGTCTCTGTTTTGTTACATATGCCAACTGATAGAGCTTTTTTTCCCTAATTTTTATTAAATTCGACTTAGTTAACATATGGTGTAATATTGCTTTCGGGAGTAGAATTTAGTGATTCATCACTTACAAATAACACCCAGTGTTCATCATAACAAGTACCCTTCTTAATATGCATCACACAATTAGCTCATCCCCATCTACCTCCCTTCATCACCTCTCAGATTGTTCTCTATAGTTAAGAGTCTCTTGTGGTTTGCCTCTCTTTTTTCCCCCTTTTCTGTATGTTAGTCTGTTTTTGTCCTTAAATTCCACATATGAGTAAAATCATATGGTATATCTTTCTCTGACTGACTTATTTCACTTAGCAAAATACACTTTAGCTCCCTCCACATCAATGCAAATGGCAAGATTTCATTCTTTTTTATGGCTGAATGATGTTCCATTGTCACATCTTCTTTATCCATTCATCAGTCCATGGACATTTGGGATCTTTCCATAATTTAGCTATTGTTGATAATGCTGCTATAAACATTGGGGTTCATATGCCCCTTCAAATAAGTGTTTTCGTATCTTTTAGGTAAATACCTCATATTGTAAATGCTGGACCATAGGATAGGTCTATTTCAATTTTTTGAGGAACCTCCATACTGTTTTCCAGAATGGCAATGTGAGCTTGCATTCCCACCTACAGTGTAAGAGAGCTCCCTCTCTTCTCTGCTTATTTGCCAACATCTGTCGTTTACTGACTTGTTAATTTTAGCCATTCTGACAGGTGTGAGGTGCTATCTCATTGTGTTTTTTTAAATTTATTTATTCATGAGAGACACAGAGAGATAGAGAGGCAGAGACATAGGCAGAGGGAGAAGCAGGCTCCATGCAGGGAGCCCGATGTGGGACTCAACCCTGGGACCCCAGGATCACGCCCTGAGCAGAAGGCAGACTCTCAAATGCTGAGCCACCCAGGCATCTCTCATTGTGGTTTTGATTTGTATTTTCCTGATAATAAGTGACAGCATATTTTTATGTATCTGTTGGCCGTCTGTATGTCTTCTTTGGAAAAGTATCTATTCATGTCTTCTGCCCATTTCTTAACTAGATTAGTTTTTTTGGTGTTGAGTTTGAAAAGTTCTTTATAGATTTTGGTTACTAGCCCTTTATCAAATATGTCATTTGAAAATATCTTCTCCCATTCCATAGGCTGTTTTCTTAGCTATTCTTATTACTTTTCCTTCTAAACAAAGTGTATAAACAAACTATTGAGTTCAAGAAAATACCATGTTAGGTTTTCTTTGTTATTCTGTTAGGTATATATTAATTTGGGTGGGAAACTGAAACATTTACATTTGACTTTTGGTCAATGATGGTGATATCCCTCACAGTAGTTAAATCTTTCCTTTATGTTACTCAATGATTTTTTAAAAATATTTTTCCATATATAACTTGCAAATATTGTTTTGCAATTACCTTCAAATATCTTATGATGTTCCTTGCTATTGCAAGAAGAGGCTTTAAAAAGCAAACACTTCCTATCATCTTTTAAATACAAGAATGCTGTTAAATTTTGTATATTGATCTGAATTCTTGCAAATCCAGGAAACTTATTAATTTGAAGAGATTTTTAGTGAATAAAATCACATTTTTCAAGAACAGTGATGATTTTTTTTCTTGTGTTCCATACTTTTTACTTTTGGCTTTATTGGAAATCCATTGCAAAATTAAATAAAAATGTTTTTACTTATATATTATTTAAAGGCAATATGCAAATATTTCTGCATAAGAAGTCTATAGATTTTCTCATGTTAAGTGTTTTCCCTCTATTTCTATTTTGTTGATACGCTCTTTATTAAATACATGCATTAGATTAAGGAATTGCTTTTCACCTTGATTTTCTAGGGTTTTAATTATTTTTAACTGTAAATGAATCCTCAATACTATTGAATGTCTTTATAAACCTCTTAAATTTTTACATCTACTTTTTAATCTTTTCTGTTTAAAGATTTTATTTATTTGAGAAAGAGGGAGGAGACAGAGATAGTGACAGTGAGCATCAGCTAGGAGGAGTAGGAGAGGCACACTTCCCTTGAGCAGGGAGCTGGATATGGGACTCCATCCCACTACCCTGGCATCATGAACTGAGCCCAAAGCAGGTGCTTAACAGACTGATAAACTTTAGATTGTGTTCAGTGCACTCCTATTGAATTGTGTTCAGGCACTCCTACTTTTTAATCTTTTATTTTGAAGAAAGCTGTCATAAATATGTCAGTTATTCAACTGTAACCACATTTTTAAACACTGGTATCATTACATATTAATTAATAAAAATATTATTTCAGATATGGCTAGATTTGCTTTGCTAACATGTTTTTTAGAATCTTTACATGAGTGTTTGTGAGAAATCAGCCAGTATTTTTCTAACTTTTCCTCTTCTCTAATTTTGTTTCAGTTTTGTATAAGCTCTGTTAAAGAATTTAAAAAGCCTACTTCTCTTTTTTATGGGGAAGTGTTTATTGAAAGTAGAGCTCATCAGTTTCTTAGAAGTTTTGAAATACATGCCTTTCCAACCATTTGGGTCTACTAACTTTTTTACAGATAAATATGAAAAGAAAAATTAATCTGTTTAATGTCTATGGATCCATTCAGCTTTTTATTTTATCATGTTTAAATTTTATTAATTTGCCTTTTCTAGAAAATTTTCTGTATATTTCCTCTGTGTTATGTATGATATTCTCTAACTTTTCTCCCCTGTATTTATTCTTAACTATATTCACTGTACCTTTTAATCTCAGATATTGTTTTTGTGCTAATTCTGTTTTCTCACATTCTGCTTGCTGAATGCCTGCAATTTCATTAGTTCTTTTAAAGGGCCAGCATTTGCTTCCGTGACCTGCTCAGTCCTTTGTTTCATTACCATTTCATTCATGCATTCTTATTCATTTGTATTATCTACTTACTTCTCTTTATGTATTGGTTTAGTATTTTTCTGACTCCTTAAGTTGAATGCTTAGTTCATTTGTTTTTTCTTCCTTGTTTTTGTATGTGTGTATATGTACACTTAGTTCTGTGCATGTGTATATAGAATATGTATGTGCTTGTGTGTATGTGTGTATCTCCATTTTTTAAAAAATATTTTATTTATTTATGAAAGAGAGAGAGAGAGAGGCAGAGACACAGGCAGAGGGAGAAGCAGTCTCCATTCAGGGAGCCCGACGTGGGATTCGATGCCGGGTCTCCAGGATCCTGCCCTAGGCTGAAGGCAGTGCCAAACCGCCGAGCCACCCAGGCTGCCCCTGTATCCCCATTTTGAACTACATGCAGTTGCAAGGTAGTCTTTCTGTTATTGGCTTTCTAATATTACCACTCAGTAGTCAGAGAATAAGGCATCTGTGCTATGTATTTTTGGATCTTTGTGATGTGACTTATATGTCTACATGGGAAGGCAAAGTCCAGAAATAAAACTGTCATGAATCTTTGTAGTGTGAGTTAACCCTAGCAGTTAAAAATTCTGTTAATTCCTACAATTCAGAATCCCTACAATTTTAGTCCTTTCTTGCTTTGAAGAGGTAACACAGCACAGTGGTTAATAGCTCATAATCCAGAGCAAGTCCAGAGCAATCACCTGCTAACTGTGTTTGGACAGGTATATTAATTTGCTGAAATCATAGTTTACTGAAGGAAAAAAATGAGGTCAACCTACAATGTTGGTTAAATAATAAATTAGAAGACTTCTCTAGATCATCCTATAGGTCCAGGGTTTGATAAGTATATAAATGAGGATCTAACCAGTTTACAATTCTTGTCTCCAGATAGGGACATTCTCCTGTCACCCTTTGCTGAGGGCAAGTCATGGCCTGTTATGTTCAGCCAGAAGTGCTGACGCTGTATGAGTCACAAGGCTGGAAAGTCCAGCTAGCTTCTTCCATGCCACTTCCATTCTGTCACATTTTAGCTGAAATCATATTCTCTATTAAAGGACGTAAGGGACACAGTTCATTTGCTTTTGTTTTTATTGAAATACGAAAGGTTACATGAGTATGCTATGGTAGCAAAGGTATTTTTTGAAGTTGGTCAAGAAGAGCTGGACTGCCCATGATTGCCTGACGGAGAGAAAGAGAGCAGAATGTCAAGATAGTAATCCCTGGAAGCCTTCAGTCCATCCCTTGTGATTCCTTAGCCATCCTTCTCCAGGTGCATTTTGCCATTTCCTTTGGTTTATATTTGTGACCCTTATAGTCTGTTTGCCGAAAAATACTCCAGGGGATCTTTGCAAAACCTCAGTTACTAGATTATATCATTTCTCTGTGCAAAAGCACTTAAAAGATTCTGTCTCACTGGGGATAAAAAATTTAAAGTCTTTACCATGTGACCACTAAGGTCCATGTGATCAGGTTTCCTACTGCTTTTCTGATTTTGTCTGTCATTTTTCCCAATTTCATTCTCCTCCAGGCTACACCCTTGTTGCACTTCTGTAAACACATGAGACATGTCTCTGCCTCAGGGTGATTGTATTTACTATTCCCTGAGCTGGGACACATTTCCTCTCATAGGTACTACAAGATTCCCTCCCACCCCCCGCCAGTATGTCTACTCTTTGTTCTGACTTCACCATTTTATCACTTGGAGGAAATTTTGCCTGAATAATCTATCTGTGGCACAACAATATCCACTTTGTGTGTCTCTTTAGCCTCTCATTTTTTATTCTTTTTCTCCTTTATTTTTTGCAGCTCTTGTCCCTTTCTGACCCAGGATAGATTTCCTTGTGTGGTTAGAGTCTGTCTCTCCTCACTTGTGTGTGGGCTTTCTCAGAGCAAGGACTCCACTTATTTTGTTCCCTGGTACCGGTACCTAGAAAAGAACCTAGAACATAGTATGTGCTTGATGTGCTTGTCCCATAAGTGACTCAATCCCCAAGTGTTGTTCTATTGGACTAATTCGGCCTTAAAAGCTGTTATACTGAAATATTTGAGCAATTATGCAATCTATGTGTTAGAAACCCAGGGTAGGAGATGGCATGGGCACATATTTAAACTACTGAGATAAACCTCACTATTAAATAGAATTTAAATTATGTTTCTAAGAGGGAGACTCATAATTGCTTATGAGTGATTTAGAGTGATATAAAGCTGCTCCGAGTGAGTAAAATAGTTGTGGGATCTAACCTTGATATACTCATTCTAAAATATTTTGACCAAAAATAATAAACAATAATAAGTGTTAAGATGGATACTAAAGGAGTTTCTGAGCAGTATGTGCAAATGTGAACACACACTCTGAGTGTTCTGAGATCCACACTGTGAGAACAGTGCAGAACCAGAGTCTGCCCCTGTACAAGGTAGGTTTTATGCTGTCTGGCGATGGTAGCTCACAGACATGATGTAGTGCATGTACTTAGAGGACCAAAGTCCTTCTTTCTCCATGATCAACCCCTCTGTTTTCTGTGTTTTGGGGATCGGAGGTAATATGTGGTAACTTGGCATGTGGGAGGGCAGGTCGGGAGAGAATGCGAGAGGTGAATATAAGTAATAATGGAGGGATGAGGACATTTCTGTTTTAATAATTGCTACCCTGTGTCCTTCACACTTTATTACTTCTCTCTTGGTTTCATTTACCTCACTGAAGGGTTGATTGTGGAGGTGAATATAGGATCCGGATGCACATAAGCAGAGTGAAAATAGCAGCTAATTGCTAAACTATATCAACAAGAAACACTAATGTGACCACCTAAGCTGTTAGCTGCCATTTGGCCATTGGGCCTCACCACCAATATTACTTTCCCGTTTACTTCACCTGCTAACAGCTCTTGATACTTATTCTTTTCAATTGCCAGGGAAGAGATAGAAATATCTTGTCATGGATACTCGTTCAATGGTTGGCATCTGGGCTTTCACATCTGGTTTTTCAAATGATTGTTGTACCTAAAAACAAAAAGATGGGCTAGATGAGACATGCCTCTTATGAATTCTCAGAAAAGATTTTCCACTATGAGCCAGAAAATTCTGGGAATGCAGAGTGCTTCTAAGGTTGATGGAGCCAGCCCAATGGACACTCAAACTCTCTGCCACGGCTGTCCTACTTCTTAAAAGTGATGCCCCATGGGCAGCCCTGGTGGCTCAGCGGTTTAGTGCTGACTTTGGCCTGGGGTGTAATCCTGGAAATCTGGGATGGTGTCCCACGTCGGGCTCCCTGCATGGAGCCTGCTTCTCTCTCTGCCTGTGTCTCTGCTTCTCTCTCTCTCTCTCTCTCTCTCTGTCTCTCATGAATAAATAAATAAAAAAATCTTTTAAAAAAGTGATGTCCATGTCAGAATATGCTCTTTATCTCAAACACTTTATGTCTAATCCAAACCCTTTAAACTCCATTTCCTGTTTTGTTTCTGATCTATAGATTTGATGATCAATTTTCCCTTGTTCCATGTTCCCCTGTTCCATGAACAGGTCTGTTCATGAGAACTGGATCTTGAGAATTCTCAACTTTCTATCCTGTTCTATCCTGTTTCCATCCTGAGTTAATGTCCTCCAGGGCTAAGTCCTCAATTCAAAGAGACTCAAATCCTGGGATTTTGTTCTTAAATACATAACACTGACCAACTTTCACATCCCCACCACCAGCTGACCTGAAGTCTTTTGCCACAGACTGATCAATGAGATCCTACTTAACCTAGATGAATTATTTCTAGCCTTTCCTGGAAATCCCTTTCAAGTGCAATGTCAAAATCCTATTCATTCAACAGGACTTACCTTCCTGAGTTCCTATTCACAGAGACCCCAACGCATGTCACTCTGCTGTCTTCTCCAATTTACTAGTGGTATAGCCTTCTTTTTCCAGAAAAGTGCAACTGTTCTCTCTGTGTGTGTGTGTTTTTTTTTTTTAAGATTTTATCTATTTATTCATGAGAGACACACACACACAGAGGCAGGGACACAGGCAGAGGGAGAAGCAGGCTCCATGCAGGGAGCCCGATGTGGGAACTCGATCCTGGGGCTCCAGGATCAGGCCCTGGGCTGCAGGTGGCGCTAAACCGTGGAGCCACCCGGGCTGCCCCTCTCTGTGTTTTTGAATAAAAACACAACCATATTTTTCCACATTCTTTTTTTTTTTTTTTTAATTTATGATAGTCACACAGAGAGAGAGAGAGAGAGAGAGGCAGAGACACAGGCAGAGGGAGAAGCAGGCTCCATGCACTGAGAGCCCGACGTGGGATTCGATCCCGGGTCTCCAGGATCGCGCCCTGGGCCAAAGGCAGGCGCCAAACTGCTGCGCCACCCAGGGATCCCATTTTTCCACATTCTTAATACCAATCCTTTGCTCCATGAAAAAGGGGGCATATCTATGTATTTATTCAATGAATAGTAATTCCTATGTGCTTGAACGTTGAGATATTTAGCAAATTCCTGCCTTCGTAAATTCACATTTGAGTGAGTAAATACAGATGAAAAATGAACATATAAATACATATACTTAGTGCATGGAGGAGAGAGCCCCAGAGGAAAGAAAACTAGGAAGGAGGAGGGACTAAGGAGTGTTCAGAGCTGGACACAGAATGTCTTCTCCTGTCTTCACTTCCACATGTGGTCAGTCTCTTTCTTTACAGACCCTATCATAACCTGTAATCACACATTGTTTGTTGGCCTACTTGTTCAGTGACCATCTGTCTCATAAACATGTATGTGCTATGTAGTCTTATGTCACATGTATCTCATTCACCCCTTTGTCACCAGGATAGAGCCTACAACTTACCACCTAGTCTATATTTATTTAATAAAGCAAACAACGAAAACTAATGCAAAAACCTCCCACTCTTTGAAATTTAAGAACTTACACCCCATGACACACAGCTTATATTTTATATATTTTTTGATAATATTTTTATCTCCTGCTACAGTGCATTGACATTTTTTTCTACATCAGATTTTAAATACCTAGATGACAGAAACCAGGTCCCACTCTACTTGTGTTTGCCTTACACAGTTTGCCATTGTCACCTGGCAAAGCCTTCCTGAACAAACAAATGATTAGAAAAGGAAAGACAAGCTTACCTTCCGGAATACCCCTTCTAGGTGACAGCACCAGGAATATTTTTGGAAGCATGTGATGAGTTGTGCAATGAAAAGAGATCCCTTTGTGATATGTCTCCAGGACACATTATCTATGAAGACAGGAAGTGGTAAGCTTGGGGCTGTGGCCTTATTTTATTTACAGTTTTTTCCTAAAGCATAGCTTAGTAATTATCTGAATGTGTTTAGGAGAAGCACTTATAACCTTACATTAACTCATTTTCCACAAAGAGGAAACAAACAAATTAACAGAGGTCCAAGTAACGGGCAGCTCATCAAAACTTCAGAAGATGGCATAGCAATTGCACTGTCTACTTAGCACTGACTGACTTTTTACTCTGTGCCCTATGTTCATCTGCTTGGCTTTCAAAAGAGGCTGAGAGATAACTGGAATTATCCCATTTTACAGAGGAAAAACTAGAAGTTCAGAAGGATTCAAGAATGTCCCCATGTTTACACGGGTGGCCATTTACAGATTGTGTGCGGTGCTGTCTTTCATGATATAATAAACAAAATAGATGAACAGACCCAAAGGAAACTTTTGGGGGAGATGGATATGTTTATGGCATGGATTGTGGTGATAGTTCCACAGATATATACTCATCTCCAAACTCATCAATTCATACATGGTAAATATGCATAGCATTTTGTAAGTCAATCCTAATTGCATAGAGTGGTTTAAAAAGACTAAAGATAAAAATTAGCAAATTATAGATACCCAAATGTAAGACTTCTTCAGATGATTATATGGAAATCAAGAACTAAACACTGCTATACTGTTAGTAGTTTTAATAAGCCCCTTAGGATCATTTTCTACTTCTGTTAAAGGGGCGTCTACTTCCTGCTGAGGCATCCAATGGCAACACTCCAGACAACATCAGGTGGATAGTATGGAGCAAAAAGCTTGCACTTGATCATTTGAGAGAGGGCAGCCAGTCCCAGGATCCGTAAGAACTCTTCTCAGAATGTTGAATGATTTAATAGAAAAGAATCAATCACCTGTTTTAAAATGGCATATTGTAAAGGGGGTTCCTTGCATTAGATTGTTTTAATGTTTGGTGTACCTTTTACTCTAAAGCACAACACTTATAATAAAAGCACAGTTTTAGAAATTAAGGGAAAAAAAGAATATTTGTCTCCATAGAACAGACTAGATAAGATTTAAAATAGATTGACAACTCTTAAAATTCACTTAGGATCCTGGCTGCACAGAGGCTATCTTGATTTTCTAGAATCATTCAGCGGTGTCTCCAGGCCCACAAATCCCTGTATGCAATGGAGAGGTACATACGTGGGGTTGAGGAGCAGAAAGCAATGAAGTCCTTCTCCACATGGACCTTGTGAATGGCATCGCTCTCAAGCATCAGAGGTTGATGTGTCCAGCTGTCTGTCGAGGCTTTTGGAGAGTCGCTGACCCACAGTTCCCCAGGATTTTCTATGGAGACATCAATTTTCTACACACTGTATCTCTCAGTATGACTAGTAGAATTGCCCCCTTCTTTGTTTTTAAGAATTTATTCTCACCAGTTTCACACACACACACACACACACACATACACACACACACACACACAGCACTCTGCCTTTCTCTGGGGTCCCTACAGCCATGTGCTGATTAACAATGATAACATCATAAAACTAGAAGAAGCCATTTGCTAGGAAGAGCATAGAAGTTAAAGGCTTATTTGCTTCATCTCAGGGAGCACACTTAAATGTTTTAGTTAAATTATTTTTGTTTCCTTCTCCCCCAAACATTGCTCCAACAAAGCTCAAGGACAATTGAAAGTCAGGATAAAAGAATTGTTTTTGACTGCCATCCCAAGTTCCCTCACTTTCCTACTCATTTCTCATTCAACATGTCTGAGAGAAAAGCATGGTGCTCTTACATAATATGCTCACTTTCAAAAAAAATTATTCTCAAGCCAGAGATTGTCAAAATGACTGTAAAGCATGAATAAGGAAAACCATCATTAAAGTCATTTTGCTCTAAGATCTGAATATTTGTGTTTCACTTTGATTTAGGGATTCTGGTAGTCTTCTTCACCACTTACCCTGGATTAAGTTGAACAGAAATGTGTTAGCTGACAGGACAAATGCTTGTGATACCAGCCCGCTAGGCACTAGTGTTTCCTGAATTCAGTCCAGTTTATTTGCACTGAATGGACTCCAAGATCATCTCTAGAAACAAAGCACTCAGCGCAGTTCTCTGCAGACACCTTCATGGCCTTTGGGGTTTCTATCTCAGAACTCACCACCTCTGCAGGCCTGGATGATGATGACCTTCGGTTTGTCCTTGAGGTTGAGGCAGTGACGGTTGTTGAAAATCTGGAAGATGGTGTCATAAGCTAGTACATCTGGATTTTCCACGCTGTGTGCGGTCCCACAGATTCCATTCAGGATGCCGTGAGACATTAACACCAAGAATGTGCTGTCTGAGGACTTATGCTCTGGGCGGGCGGCAAATTCCCGTAGCACTGATTCCATACCCTGCAAAAGACCACCAGGTCTTAGTTTGATATGACAAGCATTTCAGTTGGTCTCACCTCCTGCTTATCACCAGCAGTTTAAGATTGCACTTGCTATGCCTTCATGCAGTGTTTGCTCCCTAATGTCTTTTGATTTTTCTTTCTATAATGGAGCAGTGGGTTGAACTTTCTGCTGCAGGTGACAGTATATAAACTCTCCATTTTTCCTCTTCATTTCTATCTTTCCTTTCATTACTTGACAAAAGCCTTGGGTCATAAATACTTCCTGCCACTAGCCTTGTAAAACTCTTCCCAGTGTGCTTAGAATAAAGTTAAACTTCTGATGTACGAATATTTCTCTCTCACCCTGTCTCATCCTCCCCTGGGCTCTGGTCACCCTGCTCAGGTTTCCCATTCCATTCAGATTTCCCCCTTCTGGTCCTCCTGCCTGGAATGTAGTTCATCCATAACTTTCCAGAGCTGTCTTGCTCCCTATAGTCATGTAGCTGCTCCTGTGTTAACTCCCCGAACAAGTCTCTTTTGACCATCCCATCTAACATCATTGCTCCCCACTCACTAGTTCACTCTCATATTTCATTTTTCCTTTCTCTTTTCACTTACTTTAAATGTTCTTTCTACTCTTACAGAGACACACCAAATCTGTGAAATTTTCTGCTTGGCGTACAATTATCCTGCACCAAACAAGCCTATAGCACTGCAACTGGGTGCTTCCCATTGTGTGTACAGACCTATGCCCAACACTAGGAAGAGGCCTGGGACAAAGTGGGGACTCAGTCCTTATGTGATGAGTACACTCCTACTAAATAAACATTACTCTAGAGTTTTCTGGAGAATGTGGGTTCTTATCATCCCACTTTGGAACTAAGGATTATCTAAATACACATGCCAATCACCTTGTCTAGTTATGGAACTGAGGATATTAAGGCTCAAAAAAGACACAGATTTCCCCCGTCTCTTACTTTCATTTCTTAAACACACACATACACACACACACGGCCAAATATCAAAGTATTTGCCTAATATGCTAAAGCTAACATGTTAGTAGTAGGATGCGTGTTGAATATATACATGTTTGGGGCACATCAGGGTCTCCTACCTTAGCAGTGAGTTTCCGTTTCACATCTACACTGTAGCCCAGGCCCTCCAGCAGACTCTCCATTCCTGCAATGTCAAGTTCAGCTCCATTCCTGGGAGAAAGATGATCAAACTCTATATTGCATATGATGAGAGCCAGACGAGTACGATCCTTTCTCTCCTTTATTGGGTAGATCTACAGGAAATGGATATAGACAGTGAGTTGGATTTACCTAAATCTCCTTTTAAACCCTCATCTACCAGTCATTGTTACTGTGCTAAGGACTCGTTTAGCTGCCCTGTCCCTTGTCCTGTACCAGAAGACATTGCCCCCCCAACTCTTGATGATGGATTGAGTTGGCAGTAGCAAGAAGTACAAATTGGAAGTAAGTTATCTCTTAAGAGCCCAGAACAGGACCCAGTATGTCACTGGAATGGTTACTTAAGAATCTTAAGGTGACTAGAATGTTTCCTACTGTCTCCTCCTCTCTCTTCTCTCCCTGGTCAAATCTTTCTTAGCATTCAAGATTCAAATCCAGTTTCGTAAAAGCCAGGAGACACTTGACACTGGCTCCAGCCAAAAATAAATACATCAATGATCCTTTTTCTTTGGTGACATTATTAATTTGGCACTGTTTTTTTTTTTTTTTTTAAACATATCAACATACAATGCTATGCAGGCTTTAATTGTATTTTAAAAATACACTTTACATCTAGGCTTTTCAACTAGATTGCAAACAATTATTACTCAGTCATAGTCTCTTATAAACATTTTTCTTCTATGACTACAACTAAAATTGCCATAAATCACAAATAGATTCAACAACAAATAAATGAACAAAATGAGAGATCTGTATTTATCATGGGGTTGAAAGAGAATCAAAGTCTGTGTGAGGCCACATGATTTCTTCCTTGCTCAGGGCATCAATGGGTAATATTACCACTGTCTTTGCTCCCCAACTTTGCAATTAGTGCTTTAAGAAATCATGTAGATAGTGAAAGCAGTTGTTTCTCTCTTATTCTCAATTTCATGGATGGAGCACAGCACCTCTTCAGCCTTCTCTTTATACATTTTCACAAATGTTTCAGGAGGACAAAGCTTGAGAGTATCTGTAGATTCTTCTGAGTCAGGAATGTTTGGCCCAGGCATGTTTTCCACGAAGGCTGTGGGATATATTGTGGTATAGAAATTAGGATACCTGCCTTTGTGACAAAATTATCTCTTAAGAATATTGACAGAAAAGGGAAGTCATGGGAAGAAGATTTTTCAACATGTAGGGGTTATAATTGTATTTAACCTCTAATGTGAGGAAATGTATTTTGAGTAGGAAAGAAGGGGAAGACCGTTAGTAGACAAAGCAGATCTACCCGAAAATGCAAGAGTAGATTTCTGATAATTTTTAGGAAAACACGTTGATGATTTGGGGTCAAATTTAGCTTTTACATATTCAGCAAAAAGTTAGATTTTTCCAATGGTTTTACTCTTGAGTCCTCACTCATCCATGTGGACTTTCCATCGTCTCTGAGCAAGAACATCCTAGGTTAATGTTATTGAACTGCTATCCCTTAGAAATATAATTGATCCACATATGCAATTCAAAATGTCCTTGTTAAAAAACTAAAAGGAAGCAGGTGAAATTAGTTAATATTACTAATATATTTTTGCATGATATATCTGAAATCGCATCCTCTCAACATGTATTCTAATCACAACTCAAGCCCTGAGTAGCCCGGTGTGGCCAACAGCTACCCTGTAGGACATCGTACAATCCTGAGTCCACTCCTATTTCATACAGTGCATATAGACATACACGCACAAACCAGACACATCACAAAAATTTGAATTGTATACCATCCAGGTATTTCTCAGCTGGTACACTTGACCTTTGCAGAGGAGATAGGCTGCAGTGGCTCCTAACAGAGTTGCAACTTAAAGGAGAAATGATATCCTGCGTCCAAGGTCAAAGGGACAGTTGTCTGTCAGGGATTCTCACATGCCCCTGGTCTCCTTTCCCCAAAGTGTGAAACAATTGGTACTAAGTTTTCAACCCACGTTTTCAAATATGAAGAAATACCTCTTCCAACTTGGAGAAGTTTGTCTCTAACTCACCCTGACCTAATCCCTAGAGAATTGGAGAACTCTCCGACCCTTCATGACCTCACTTAACTGAGATTGCGTGAGAAGCTTGGAAAGCTCTGAGCCTGCCCTTGGAGAAATGAGGAAGAGGAATTCATAAACAGAATTTAGCAGTTTGCCAAGAGCTAATATAACAAGGATTTTGTTCATGAAAGGAATTAACCTTTGTGTTCAGTGACACAAACCAACCAAGACTCCTCTGGTTTTCTTTTATCTAAGTGAGAAAACCAATGTTATCCTGTATAAACTTTTCAGTTTTTGTATTTTATATTTTTTCCCTATTTTATTCATTTGTTACCATTCATTTTTAAATAACATTTTTTTAAAATGTCTTTCTAAACTGAATGCTAAGAACCTGACTTCTGGAGATGAAGGAAACCAAGTTTTCAGACATTTCTTAAAAAGAGACCCATGCTCTTTCTTTGTATTCCAGAACATTTTACAATGTGAGGACATCCAGGGTCCTGGGCTAGTTAGTCTCTGATCAGAAGATATGTTTTCGCTTCAAAAGTCTCCTCTGTTTCCAGGTTGTGTCCAGGTTTGGTGAACACTCTAACTTAATAAACATCAGCTCCTAATGACCATTTTCTATCTGTGTACAGATACCATGTTTGCAGATAAAATTGGGGGTTAGATAGGATTTCTATCTCACATTTAATAGTAAGCATGAAAATGAATCCTTTCATTACAACATAATAAATATTACAGGGCAGCTTGCTGCCCAAAGAGGGTTCGGTTCACCTGGCAGCACACAGAAATAAATGAGAGAATTAGGAGTTTAGATAGAAATGTTAATGTTTGTCTTATCTGTTACTTAATGAAATATGCAGGAAGCCCCTTAAACTGACACGAAAAGGAAGAGACTTGTACATGGTAAGACCAAGCCGTCTTCCTTGGCAAGTAGGAATCTGAGTAGTTACTCCTCAGATTAAGTGACTGTCACATAGCATGCACATATAGGAGTTTGTTAAATGAAATAAATCAGAATCATATCCGTGTCCAGAAGGCCAGGTCAAGGTCTTTACGTACACCAGTAGCCCAGCTCATCCAGCTTCCCTGCCTGCGGGTGCCCTGGGATTCCTCCAGAGATCTTGTGTGCAGAGAGAGCCCAGGGAGCCACTGGACACATGGTGAGAGGACCTCCACCTGCCTTCTGACTGCCAGACTCTGTCAATGGCCCGCTGTTATCTCAGTTTGATGCTCATTGTGATTCCTGGGGTTGCTGAAATTCTTTTGAAGCTCCCATGACTTCAGTTTTGATTCCCATTTGCTGAATTATCTCTGAAAATTTTTTAATCCAAATTGTTCCCATTCTACCTCAGATTTAAGAGAAAGTAATAAAACTGCATAAGGACAAACTTAAATATTAATGAGAACACAGCTTAGGCCACGGTACTGAACACCCATCAGATTAGTATGTATGCCCGGCTGGACAGAGTATCCCTTCTCCATGTAGAACTTTTTGAAAAAGCATATATGCTATAGTGAGGTCCCTACAGTTGCCTTTTGTTTATTATTGCTATTGTTATTATTAATAAACTCTGAGATCTCAGGGCTGGGTTTTGAGGTTAACTTCTACAGTGAATTAAGTCTGTCACTGATGAACTTGGGCAAGAGTATATATATTTATGCCTTAGTAATACTTAGAATTTAATCTAGGTCAGAAGTTTTAAAATGTTTTAATAGATTGGACACTTTACAGGTGTGCCCCTGACCATATTTTGTAACTTACAGAAATACATAAGCCCTAGAAAGCTTTATCATAATAATTATGATAACTAATATTTACTGCATGCCTGTCCTTCCACTGTCGTATTTATCCTATATTTATTACATGCCTGTGGTGGCGGGCACTGTGCTGAGAGCTACTATTCACTCATGAAGAGAACACTTGTGCTCTGGATGAAGAAGCTTGGTGGCATGTAGTCCTTCTTAATATGATATAAAGAGATTAGAAGCAGAACAAATCTGATGGGAGGAATTAAGTGTTTAACTCTGTAGATGTAGTTTTGTGATGTCAGTGGAGTATTGGGGCAAAAATGTTGAATGTGCCTCTGGTGCTAAGTATATCTGGAGCCCAGAGGAGAATTCTGGGTAAGAGCTCCTACTGTCTTAGAGGTTGTTAGCCTGTGCCTGCCACGATGTACCTACCCTGTGAAGAAGTTGCCAAAATTGTGACCATTTCACAGATGCTGAAACTGATGCTCAGGGAGGTTAGGAAGCTAAAATGAAATCATAGAACATCCATAGTGATAGAACCTGGACTCACATGCCTTACTGCACAGTTTGCACTGTCAGCTCTTTCTGTGAGCAATATAAGCACGAGGACTCAGCTTCTTAGCTAATTGGAAATTGGATCTCCTTCTATAAAAGACAAGGTGGACTCTCAAAAGATGATGAAAGAGTTAGTGAAAATTATACTTTAGTACTGGAAGGGTGGTGGGATTATGGAGGATCCTAGAGGGACCTTGGAGTTAAGTAATTTCTGGAAAATTTGAGACACCCATTGTAAGTGCTTTCAGTTTACCTTCTACACTGGTGGAATATTTGTCCGTATTAAAGAAAGTATGGACAAGGGCTTGACCTGCCTCCTGGCGTTTCTGTCTCACAGAGTTCAGAATGACCCAGGGCTTGTCTTCAGGTTTGGCATCATAAAATGTTTTCTTTTCTGCATCCTCCAATTTCAGGATATCTTTTTCCAACAAGCCATGCAAAACATCAGTAATGAGTTCTTTGCCCACAGTTTCCAAAATCTTAAATGGATTTTTGTCGTGTTTGTCTTCTGTCAGAAATACAAAGACTCCTTCAACTATGGGTACTACGTAAGTTTTGCCATCTCTAGCAATTTCCCCATTATGGGAAATACCCCTGAAAACACCTTCTCTTTCACCATCTGCCCTGTAAAATATGTCCTCTCTCGTACGCATGGAGTTCTCTTGGCCCATCCTGTTCACACTGGGCTGTGGTTTTTTTTTTTTTTTTTTTTTGGCTGTGTTTAATGATTCATCCCCACTTACGATTTTTGGGAGGAGCTTCTCATCTTTCTTCTGTGACACTAGGCCTAATGCTAACTTCCTGGCCTCCTACTTCTTCCCTATTTCTCTTTCTCATAGTGATGATGACGGTCCTATTTTTAATATATGTTCCAAAGAAAGTCCATGCTGTTGCCTAGAACTGTACATTTTTCCCACTAGACTGTAGGATCTTTTCTTTTGCCTGTATTTAATTTTCTTGGTGAAAGTATGATGTCTTTGAATTCATATCTTTGTACCCACATCTCATTCCCATATCTTTGTGCTTAAAATACTTGGTCCACTTACATATTTGTTGAATGCATAAACTAATGAATACATGAATTAGTACATCTAGAGTTCTTTCAGTAAGGTAGATTAACTTGACACTTGGTTAATTTACTACTATCTGGGATAGCATTCCATATCATCTTAGCTGATATGGTTATATAAGTGTCATTTCTACCCCCAATTTTTGGCTAGCTTTAATTTGATGGTGGAAATTCTTAAATACCTAATCTTTCATATTTGTGTATCTTTATAAGATGAATAAAGGCAGGAACCTTGTTTGTCCATTACTCTCTGAACAGTCCATAGAGCAAGATCTATAACACAGTTGGTATGTGTTAAATATTTTTCACATGGCCTAGATACTAACAATTTTGATGAAATTATTCAGTTAAATAATATTTTAACAAACATTTATTGCATGCATACTGAGTCAACAACCACTGTGATGGGAACTTACCTATGAATAATTCAGATATGTCTCATTTCCCCATAAAGATTAAAGTTCAGTGGGGGAAAAGGATAGATTTATTTATTTTTTTAATGACAAGAAAAGTATAGTAAGAGTTATGGCTGGAAGAATCATAGGCCACTGTAAGAGTAGGGATTCTGAAATATAGTAGGAAAAAATAGAAGTGGAAAGAAGGATCTGGATCTGAAAGAGGAATCAATCAGTAAACTTGGCCACTGCTTGAATGTTGGAAGTGAGGGAAAAGAAACCCCAAGATAATCCAGATTTCTGGTTTGAATAACTGGGTAATAGTGGTACCATTAACGAAGACAGGGGAAAAATGGAGAAGAAGCAAGGTAGGGGAATGATGATAACCTCAGCTCTCTGGTACATAGAGATAAAACTCTCTAAGGAAGACATGAGTGCATATGTTTAGAAGGCACTAGAATAGTGAAGTGTGGTGTTAAAGTGGGTGGTCAGGTTTGGGGCACATTTAGATTTGTGAGTATGAACATGGTAGTAAAGCTGCAGGGATGGCCTCTGCTATAACACATAGATTAAGAGAAAAAGACATAGGAGCAATCCATGAGAATAACCCATTGCCCTCTCACCGTGGGGTCATCCCGTGAACCTAGAATTAATGTCAAAAAAGATGAAGTTAAAAAAAATGTTCTTATTTGGAAAATACCATTACCTGGTAAAGAAGGAACTTCTACTTGAGAGTCTGGTTTGGTATGATCATTTCCAGATGGTGAACCTGAGCAAAGATTCAGGACATTAAAATAGTCACTTATCATCTCTGAAGAATCCCGCCTGCTGTATTGGACAACCCTCCTGAACACACCTGCAGGCCTGTTCAAGGTACAGTTAGCTTAGCATTACAGCTATCACAGGGAAGCCAAAGTGACTATGCCTGAGTAATTGAACTTTCACACTGGAGGCAAAGCAAAGGAGTATCTGTAAGTCTCCTTATTTCTGCTTTCTATGATGAAGGGGAATTGAGACAGCATCAGACATGGAACCAAAAGGTCTCTTAATTCTCATGTTTCAAGGTGGCTCCTGGGATGAACACTACTGCCTAACAGGTGCGTGCCACATGTGCACTTAAGCTCTGCTAAGACTTATGACAGCAGAGAATGAGGGTGAGGTGGCCCACCTGGTCCACCCTCAGCAGTGATAAGTCAGTTTCCCAAGTGTCATGGGACAGGAAGGTGGTCAAGCCAAGATACAAATGCAAACTGTCCCCACAATCATCCACGGGCTCCTAATCAGTATGTTACTCCTCCATCCTACAAACGGCCTGGTCTCATTACACATGTGCCAAGACCCCTGACCATCACCCTTCCCCTACTAGGTGAAAGAAGCCTCACACAGAAGAGAAAAACAATGGGAAGCCACAGTTACAGTGTTTAGTTGCATAGAGTTACTCAAACCTTTTAATAGATCCTCCTGGATCACTTTTATGATTGCCAGTTTTAAGGGCAAAAATGGAATCAATTTGTTTCTTGTTTTATGAGGATCTCAGTATGACAAAACCCAAGAAGCTTATTCTGGAAGCCTCTGGAATTGGCATAAGCTAACAAATGAGAAATACTCCCGAATCTTCATTTCACAGTACTTATTGAAGACAGGATATCCATAGACAAAATATGGTCCATTTCCCTTCTCTACATGGAGGGGAATCAAAGCTTCAAGCCAAAGGCAGCATACCACAGTTTGGCCCATCCTTTCCATCAAGACTGCTGCAATAAATTAACCAGAAGTGAATTCAAGAACATTTTCTAGAGGAGGCCTATCTATGGCATCCGCAATAGGTCTTCTTATGACCAAGAACTTTCTTTTAGGAAGGTCTCTCCCCTTCAAGTGCATCCAGATACTACATCTCATTGTCATAATCTATGGACATATAAAAATTGGCAGATGGAAGAGGGAGAGACAAAGCCATGACAGCCCTGACAAAGAGCATCATGTGACAGCTTGAGAGTTTCTCAGTGGGTTGGACAAGTGCCTCCAGGGCTCCAGGATTGTGCTTGGAGAGGAATGGGGCAAAGATGTGGTATTTGGCTATTGATTGTCTTTAATTTGGGGGGGATATGATAAATGAAAAAAGAGAGACACTGAGTGAGGGCTTTGCCAGGTTGAGTGGAGAACATAGTATGAAGATTTTCAGACTGTCCTCATGAACTTCTACAAAGGAGCCACCACATATTCAGGATGGAGAATGAATTTTAATCAAAGGAGGCTCCTGAGGCCAAAGGGCCAGAAAGTAGAAGAAAGAAACAGGAACCACGCAGTAGAGCTGGGGTACAGAAATGGGGCCCTGGAGCCAGGAACAAGGCAGGTGTCTGCAAACTAAACAAACCAAGGAGGAAATCCAGCATTGGGCACAAGGACATGGTTCTCTCTGGACTGCAGTTAGACCCCCTGATCCTTACCTGAGGAGAGCCCCAGCGTCTGTGCCAGGTGAATGTCCTCATTGCAAATATTAGAAATAAAAATCTGGCATGCATTTGGCCCTTTCCGGAGGACGTTGTCAATCAGAACTCGGGCCTGATCCATAACTGTAGAGTGTACACACCGCACTCGCTCCATCTCCTCGTGGTTCAGCACTCTTTTCTCAAAGAGTTCATCCAGCAACCCATTGATGGTCCCCATGTCTACTGACCGGACAAATTGCCTTCTCTTGTCCTTCAGGACCTTGTCTGGTGAAGATAAGGATTCCTCAAGTCATGAAAACAGCCTCATTCCCTCTCAGGTCAGCAACAAGTAGTCACCTGCTCTACATGCAGTCAGGAGGCCAACCCTCTGCAGGTGGCACAGGAGTCCTGAGACCCTACTGTCACTCTGTTCCTGCAGCTCTGGCCCCGCAGCCTGAGGACCATGTGCACTCCTGCCATTTGCATGTGGAAACCAGGGGTCACACCGCCGACCAGCCCTACAGCCCCACGGGTGTTCAATTCTGCATCAGAGAGTTGTGAACAGTTATGTCCAATTTCCTTTGGGGACATGAGCTGTTGGTCCCTGTCCTGTGCCAGTTAGGCATCCCCTGTCAGACCAAGGCCTTTCAAATTGAGTTAGGATTGCAAAACAGTGACAAGCAAAGCCCATTCCCTCCTGGCCCAGCCTCACCTTTCTGCAGGCTGTGGAAAGCTCCACAAGCCCTCTCTTTTCCCCTGCCCTCCTGCCTGCTCCTCAGCCCTAGCACTCATGTCTGCTCCCCTGAACAGTCACATAACTCAAGGCCAACCAGAACCAGCTTTTCCCCAAGACATGCCCTTATAGACAGCAAGAACTCACCGGCCATGATTTGTCTCTGTCAGCCTTGATGTGTGCTATGAAACCGAAAGCATATTCCACCTTCCTTTTCAGCAGGGCGTGTACACTGATTGAGAAATACCCACAGTTGGTGCCTACACATCCTGTTTCCCAACCAAGAAATACTCAGTTCTCTGAAGCCTAGCCTGCGCTGGGAGTGCATTTTCCAAAGTTGCCTTTATTGGCACTTGAGTGACATCAGAGTAGGAAGTGAAGGATTGGAGAATATGTGAGAAGTGGGAATGTCCACATAGGGTCCAACTCACACCATGTTGACTCTCCCGTTCATGAGCAATTAGGAAGTGTCATCTGGAAAAGTCACTCCTGCTTTGGCATCTTTGTTCTGGCCATTAAAACAAAATACCCCAGACCGATTCTTGTGAAGGAGAGGGGCCTACTCATCACAGCTCTGGTGGGGCTGTGGTGTGGGCCCCTCCCCGGATTGCAGGCTGCTGACAGACCATTGTGTCCATTGTGTCCTCACATCGTGGAGAAGGCAAAGAGTCTGCCTGGAGCCTCTTTTCTAAGGGTGAGACTCTCATTCGGTTCTGCCCTCGGATCTAATCAGCTTCCAAAGAAGCTCACCCCCTACTGCTTTCCCCTTGGGCAACAGGTTTCTGGCACCCAGATTCTGGGGAGAAACAGATGTTAGGTCTACAGCATTTCAGAAGCTGAAGGCCTGCGTCCTGTACCCCATGCCACAGCTCTGAGCTTCTGTGAAGCTGTGCTGCTTTTAGGAATGGGAACATTTTGCACCTGCACCAAAAGTTTTCTTTTCTATTGCTCTCCCATGTCAGATGGCTCTGTTTTTAGGGACCCCATAAAGACTAAAAGGCAGGCTCAGATTCAGAATATCTGATATGGCATTTTAACCATTGATTCTCAGGCAAGACATTGAACTTTCTCAAGCTTTGGTCCTTCTACCTGTAAAATAATTCCATAAGAGTTCTGAGCATTAAGTCAGTGAAAATGTAGACACTGCAGAGAACACTGCCTGGCATGTTGTAAGCATACAATAAGCAGTATTATTGTTTTAAATAGAGATATTTGACACTAGAAAAATAGAGAAGGTTAATTATTGTCAGCTTAGCCAGTTGAGCTTATCTTTTTAACTTTTCTTATCTGTATATAGATGACACCATTGTATTAGTTTCAGGTGCACAATACAGTGACTCCATGTCTCTATACATCATGCTGTGCTGTCGACAAGTGTCCTGCTGTCTATCCCCACACAGCGCTACCTCAGCACCACTGACCATATTCCCCATGCAGTGCCTATTCCTCCTGTTGAGTTACATGTACTTTTGGTGGGACTCCTCTTGCATCTCCTCCACTCATTTACAAAATATACATGGATGACCTACTCCATCTGACACTGTTTCTAGATGCCAGGGCTTCAAGTGAAACAGAACAGTCCCTCGCTCCCATGGTCTCAGATACTAGAGAAGGAAACAAATGTGAAAAACAACCTGTAACCAGGATATTCAGAATGTCAGAGTGTGGGGAGTGCCAGCAAACGTTTATTGGAGAAGTGGATTGTAAAATAATGGAGGACTCTTCAAAATAAGGAGCCTGGGAAGAAGACTCAGAGACGCCACTGCTTTTTATAAGCACATATTCAATTGATTGTCCCAGAAACAAACTCAATCTAGCCAATTTATCTTATAGCTATACTTGGTGGAAGGTGGGCTAATAACGAGACTAACAAAAAATGCAGATATTAATCCTTCATACCTCTTTATATCCTGAAAACACTCCTGGGATTATTGCCTTATTCTCTTAAGAGAATAAGGATCCAGAGCTATTAAAGTATCCTGTGCATGTGTGGGTGTGTGGCTATGTGCACATATGTTAACTATTCATAGCTGTACTACTGTTGTTCTAAAACCCTGTACAATAAAAAACGAACTTGCCTTTTGACATGTGAGTCAGGCAGTTTAGCTTCTTGTTTTCTAGGATAAGTGTTAAATTTCTATTAATTAGAATAAAATGCACTGTGTAGATTCCAACCTGAGATTTTTCTCAGGGTGATTTGATTTTACACAGCTACTTACCCCACACATTTTGCAGCATCATCTTTTGCTCCTTGCCACACAGAGAGACATTGCAGGGAAGAAAGCAGAAATGTGCCTTGCTTCCCTTCTACTTTTATATTTATTTAATTTTGAAACACCTTGAGGATTTTGTGTAAGAGTCTCTCCACCAGCCAGTGCTACATACCACTGAGCGTAAGCCTGCTAAGGTGGTATCCAGACCACAGGAAGGAGGCTCGGCAATACACCTAGGGATGTAGAATTGGAATCATCCATCCCCAGAAGCTGGGCAGAGAGCCACTCCACAGCAAGGGCCCACTGTTTCCTCGGAAATGAAGAGATCAAACACTGGAAACATCCCAAATATCCATTATAGATGCATGCATGAATAAACAAAGCATGCTACATGCATACACTGGAATACTATTCAGCAGTAAACAAGGAGCAAATTACTGACACACCCAGTAACACAGATGAAAACATTATGTTTCCATTTCATTTCAAAGAAGCCATGTGTGGTAGAATGATTACCTTACAATTTCACTTATATAAAGTCATAGAATAGGAAAACCTAATCTAGTGAGTTGGAATGGAAATCAGATTACTAATCACCTGAAGAGGAGGTCAAGGGCACAAGGGTACCTTCTGGCATGACAGAAGTGTTCTGCATCCCGAGTGGGATGATTTTATACTACAACACACCTTTATCATTAATGACTAAATTGTACCTTTAAAAGGGATACATTCTATTTCCTGTAAATTATACCATGACAGCATTGATTTTTGAAAACTAAAATCAGCGGCTATGACAATAGCTTGGGTTGGAAAGGATTTTCTTCCCTTTTATCTGGATGCACTCAAGCCTTCACAAAGTGGTCAAAAGTGGTAAGAAAAGAGGTTCCATTAGTGACCAAAGCAGAGTCACCCACAGTTGAATGTGGGTTTGTAGACAGAATGGAGATAATTTATAGAGATGATTAGTTTGAAGACCAAAATATGTACCTAGCAAGTAGCCTTACATGGAAAAAAAAAATCATCTTAAAATAAATTAATGTAGCAGTCCAATTTTAAGTAGTGTTTAAATGGAACATAATGATTCAACAGCCCTCATGTCAGAATGGCCTGGGGTAGCCTGTCTGTGCAACACTACCATTTCTAAGAATAGTACATATGGAAAGTTCCTACACAGAAGGCAGAGGATCCCTGTGCTTATATACCGTCCATGCCATTTTCAACACTAGCCACTTCTCCCTCAGTTTATCCATCATGTGTTCTTTATATTTTTAGAGCTGTTGGGACATCAGGATTAATACATCTCAGTAAGAGTGCTGAACAAATATAAAATGTTATTTTCTTTTTATCTAAAACCTTTCCTTTTCTGCATCCTATCATCATGGACTTTGAGGTCCAACAGCCCTGGGATTAACTTCCAGCTGTAGACCTTGGAAAACTTATTTAACATCTCTAAGCTTCTGTTTTCTTACCTGCATGGGGAGAGAAGGCTTTTTTTCTTACTTTCCAGGAGGGAATGGCATGAGTACAGATCAGACCCCAGTGCCTCCCATCTAACAGTAATCATGAACTATATCCCAGAAGGTAGGTCATGTCAAAATAACTGTTTTGGAAAATGCTTCTATTATTTTCTAAATCTCATGGCCTGTCACAGCAATTGTGTGCAGTAGACAAGTTCCATAAGCATGGATTCCATTTTATGAATGATAAGACCAAAGTAAACAGTTGGTTCAGAGGCTCAGCAAGCACCATGGAGCTTGAATGGGAAGACAGATCTCCTCCCATTTTACCTGCTCAGGTGGCATGTTACTCCCAGCCTCTCTGCTCTGGGGAGTAGAAGGATTGGTCTCTGTAGATCATTTGAAGAGATAAATCGTAAGCATTGAGAAGAACTAGAATAGCAATAATTGAACGCATAGATAGAAGTGCTGCGAGCTATCAGGAGAGAGGCAATTAAATATGACCTGGAATAATTAAAGAAGTCTGCAGAGTCTGACAGGACATACCCTATAGCTACAGGAGGGATGGTTTGGGGATTGGCAATGGAGGAGGGAGAAGACACAGTTCTGTGTTCTAGGTACTGAACTAGGTTCTTTCACCCACTCAGAATGCTAAATTATTACTAGTAGCTTAATTTTAAAGATCAAAACACTGAAGCTTAGAGTGGACAAGTCTCCTTCTCAATTGCAGAGTCCATGAGTCCATGGTGTCAGTGGATTGCTTTACTCTAAAGTCTACTGTCTGTCATCTGTCTATCATCTATCTATCTATCATCTATCTATCTATCTATCTATCTATCTATCTATCTATCATCTATCTACCTATCTATCTATCATCTACAAAAAGTAAAAATGTGCGACCAGAACCACCCAATGAGGAGAATAATATAAACAAAATACTGAGGCCAGAATCATAAGAAGGAAGGAAAAACACAATTGCTGTAGGGAGCCGCGTGCCAGGAAGGGGTTAATGGATTGAGCAAGGGCTCTCTGTGACTCTTCCAACCGCAGCCGACCTGTCTCACCCTTATTGTTAAAGGCTTGTGAATCAAGGACGCTTACCATTGCTATCTAAGGGTGCATACCTTGGCTATCTATTCTAGGGCGCATACTATCGCTATATGTTGTAAAAAGACATGTTTGAAGAACTAAGCCTAGGACATCCTGCTTAATATACAACCTTGCTCTATAAAAGAGTGAGTAACACAAATAAAGTTGGCATTGTGGCTGAATCTGGCCATATGTCCCTCCCTCTCCCACTCTGTTTATGTCTCTTTTCTTTTCCTCATTCCCTTACCCTCATCCCTGGACGGTTGTCGCCCCCAGCGCGCGCGACAAATTGCCTGAATTAAAGGGTGTTTGGGATCAGGAGGAGGTGAGTTTTGAGGCACTGATTAGGTCTAGATTGTGGGGATGTACAACAGTGAGCCTCAGTGAAGAATTTAAAATATAAATTGATGTGACAGGTAGTGGGGAACCAATGTGGTTTCCTGAGTAGAAAAGTCATATGAACATGGCTCCAAAATAGCTATTTTTTGTTGAGTGCTTAACAAGAACTAGGCCCTGGGATGAGTAGAGGCATATCTTGTCTGGTTACCTTTGCAGATATTGTGTTTTCTGCAAACTGAGGGTCTGTGGCAACCCTGCATCAAGCAAGTCCATGGGCACCATTTTCCCCGTTTTCACCTTGTGTCTCTGTCACATTTTGTTAATTCTCACAATATTTCAGATTTTTTCATTATTATTAATTATATTTGTCATGGTGATCTGTAATGAGTGATTTTTAATGTTACTATTATAATAGTTTTGGGCACCACAAACTATGCTCATAACAGACCACAATGTGAACCAGTAAATGCTGTGTGTGTTCTCACTGCTCCAACAGCCAGCTATGCCCCTGTCTCTCTGGCCCCCAGCCTCTTCTCTGAGAGATAGCAATATTGAAATCAGCCCAACCTCATAACCAATCAGCATAACCCTCAGTGACCTCTGACAGTTCAAGTGACAGTTCTCTCACTTTCAACTAGAAGCTAGAGATGATTAAGCTCAGAGAAGAAGCCTGTCAAAAGCCAAGACAGGTTGAGAGCTAAGCCTCTTGACCACATAGTTAGCCAAGTTGTGAACTGCTAAAAAGAAAATCACAGGCCCAACATAGTGTTATGTAGGACATGCCAATAAACTAAGGTTTCACCCCTAACCTAATTGCAGTTTAAACCAAGTTCAGAAATATTGTCTTAACTGGTCAGCAAAGAACTTGCTGCTTCAATGATATGATCTGTCACATGGACCCTCTCCATCCCCGCAAAGGGAGCTGAGGTAGTCCACCTGAGAAGATCCCTGGCCTTCCCCCTTAGGGAAGGTGACCTTGCCTTGAGCAATTCTTTCTTTTCTTTTGCTGATGACTGTCTTGAGCCTCCTCCCATAAACACCTTCCATTTTGTGCACCTCCTCAGAGCTCCCCTCCACTGGCCAGATAGGATGCTATTCTAGCACGTAGATGGCTCCAAAGGCTTCATAATTCCAAAATACTTTCATTGAAATATTTATTGCAAAAGTCTAATGAAAAACTTAAGAGAGAAAAGATACAAACAAATACCGTAAGATTGCTATTTTACAATTCCCGTCTTTGCAGCACCAGGGGTGTGGCCCCAGAAACAATTCAAAATCCACCAATAATTTTTTACCAAACCCAAGCTTCCCTATGTAATCTCAGAAGGCTTGCAAGCCTTGTAAAAACCCTGGCCTTACTGGAACACAGGTCCTTCTAGGAAGGGCTCCCATTTTTCTCCCGTGCCTTTGAAATGTAAATGATCTATCTGGTTTTAGCAGAGAGACCAATTAGAAGGAGGTACTTTCTATCAAGAAAAAACAAAAGAGAGAAAGGTCTTTTGGAACCGGACTTATCAAGGATAAATCCAGATCTTGTGTCTTCTCCACAAATATTAGTAGAAAAAGGTTTAACCATCTAGGCAGGTAATTATAACTTTTTCTATCTACTGGAAAAACACATTTAGATCCAACTTTTATAATGAGTGAGTTTTGTTCATGGCAGTGACTTTAAAACAGAAGCTATGAGATCTCGATTTCTATCTATCTGTATGTTCATATGTTCCTATAAATATGTGTTATAGATGTGTGGTGTTTTCTACCTCCAGACAGTATTGCCAACATCTTATAAAAGGGCTCTCTTTAATGGTCTTAAACACAAAGGCACTTATATAAATCAGTATTCATAAATTTTCTCAAAGATATCACAGAAACTAACCCAAATGTTTCCCAAGTTCACACTTCCTGGGATAATCTTAGGTAAATTAAAGTCAATTTCATTTGTTGTTTTAATTAAAATAGTCATGTCTTTAGAGTTATCAACATTGAATATAATGCAGTTAATTCAAGTTTTATTCTACCTGAATTTACTAGTTACATTCATGTTTCCTGTTATAATTTACCAGCAAAAATACTAGAACAATGGCTGATTTTGTCTGATGTCTCATGAAGTTTTCCTGGGTAATCTAAACATATTTCTGAGAGCAAATGATTTGGCTATGAGTGGAGTAAGAGTATAAAGATAAACTTTTTAGCAACGATTTAATTTTTTCATACATGTGCTTATATACGGCTTTCCAAAACTTTTGGTAAAGAACTTTAGAGCCTTGTGAAGTTACATTAAAGATGGAAATTTATTGAATATTTAGATCACTTCCAAATAAGATAAAATAATGAAATAGTAGTTACTGTATTAAAAGGGAAAATCTGAGTGCAAAGTGAAAGCTGTAGAAGGTTGGTGGGAAAGGATTTTTTGAAAAGGAATTTTAATGTGTAGTCAAGCAAGCTAAGATTAAAATGAATTTAAATATCAAATGTAGGTTGCTACAAAATTAATACTTGGTTTCCTTTCCAGGAGGACAGTTTTCTTGGACTCTTGGCCTGCTTTTGATAAGAGATTGCAAACGTTTTTTGTTTGTTGTTTTCTTTTTAATAATATGCCTCGAAAACAAAATTTCTGGATTTTGTCAAGTTGATTTTTCATGTTTTTACCAGGTCTTTGGCTCTTTAAGAAAGTTGAAATCTGTTAAGAAAAGTGCAGGTTTTATGTTTTTTGTTTGCTTTTTTACCTATTTAACTTTCTGTATTTGCCTGCAAAATCTTTAACTGTCACCATGGTTAAGTAGATAACTTATTGTTTCAGTGACCTATGATCGTTTTTTGACCAAGTGTTTGTTTTTCTTTCTTTCTTTCTTTCTTTCTTTCTTTCTTTCTTTCTTTCTTTCTTTCTTTCTTTCTTTCTCTTTCTTTCTTTCTTTCTTTCTTTCTTTCTTTCTTTCTTTCTTTCTTTCTTTCTCTTTCTTTCTTTCTTTCTTTCTTTCTTCTTTCTTTCTTTCTTCTTTCTCTTCTTTTTTCTTTCTCTTTCTTTCTTTCTTTCTTTCTTCTTTCTTTCTTTCTTTCTTTCTTTCTTTCTTTCTTTCTTTCTCTTTTTTCTCTCTTTCTTTCTTCTTCTTCTTTTTTTTTTTTAATTTTTTGGTATTTTTGATGAACTTATCAAACCGAAATCTAAATTACATCATTTGACCTGATTTTTTTCCAGAGTGTCCTTGGGACATTTCAAAGGATTTGTTAAACTAACTAGGCTTCTTGGATATGTTAAATTACATGGGAGGTTTTTGAAAAATAAGAACTGATAGTAGATCCTTTTTATGTTGTATTTGCACAGGTCTATAAGTGTTCTAGAAATTCTGTGAAATTCCTGGAAATTTGATATGTCCTGGTATAGTGTAATGATTTGTAATTATTCCCTTACCTTCTCAAACTGCTGTCATCAAAATTGAGGCTCACAGTAAAAGGACTGAGTCTTAAGGAATGCTCCTGCTGACTTTTGTGCAGAGTTTATAAAGATTGTGGCATATGTGGATGAAATCCATTCTGCTTCTGCAAAAAGCAGTCCCTAAGTACCAGGCTTTTGCTATTCTGATATTCTTGCAACATGGTAACAGTCTGCTCCTGCACCAGAGAAATTAAGGTGGACAGAAAGGCCTATAAATTAAACAGACAGGGCTGTGGGAAAACTGGGATGGCCACTTGATTCTTCCTGGCTTTTTGGCAGACCTCCTTTTTTTTTTTTTTTTTTTTTTGTAATCCTTCACATTAAATGTGTAGTACATTTAAGATGACTCATATTGTGAATAAAGGTGGGTGAGGAGACTTCTGTAAAGTTGTAAAAACTGATAACCAGCAATATCTGATCTGTTTTGTCTGTCATTCACATCTCCTACCTCTCTGGACCCTTTGAACACCTGCCACTAGACTTCATCTGGCTGCCACTCAGGATGAGTTTTCAGTATGTTCTCATTGTGTATGTGTTTTCTGGACAGACTGAAGCTTTCCCCTTCTGTCAGGATGCTGTGCTTATGTGGTAGAGAAACTGTTAGAAAATCTGTTTCCCACTTCAGGCTTGTTTTCCATCATCTCCAATGATCGAAGTACCCACTTCACTGGGCAAATGATATGAATATAATGAAAACCCCACCAGCTTCTTAGGATTACCATGATACCAATCACTTCCATTATCAGACAAGGTTGAGAGAACTTATGGGATCTTCCAACTTAAAATTTTTAAACTTGCCAAAACTACTGGGCTTCCCTGGTCTAGGGCATTGCCTTTGATCTTGCTGACTGTTCACAGTCCCCTATTGGGAAACACAAACTCATTCCACAATGAGATAGGCACCTGTAGACCAGTATCTAATGGTATACGACTTTCTGCTGATCCCTTGTTGTCTTTTGCTATAATGACCAGCTCCTGTAAATCTCTAATGCCTTACACTCAAGTGTTTCATCAACAGGCTAAAGAAGTTTTCCCAGATCCCAATTCAAAGGACCTTGTTGGTCCCAGTCTAGAGCCGGGTGAACTGAGTATTCTGGAAATGTCAGGAATGAGATGATGAGAGGAAGACAGCTCTCAAGTCCCATTAGAAAGGACCTTACCAAGTGCTCCTGGCCATTGACGCTGCTAAAAACTACAAGATGTTGCAGACATCAGAATCAAATTGTGGAGGAAGGGAAGTAGCTGATAACCAGGTAAACTGCCTCTGCTCAAGACTTCATACTTTAACTGATCATTAAACCCTTCTCCTTTTTTATCTCCTTTACTCTGGCATTGTCCTGGAAAGATGACACCTTCATCTATATCTCTCAGACTACTGCTAAGGAAGTGGCACTTGGAATTTAGATTTCAGGCTAGGGGACAATCTGTGTCGCCTCATCTTTCAAAAGCAAAGTAAGACATCTTATTGGTCAACTCCTCTGACCTTGCCTTGTCCAGTTAGAGAAGACCTACCAAAAGGCTCTCATGATCCAGGATTCACTCTTTTGGTAGGTCCCTACTTCCCTGATTAGGGATGGATGTAAATGAGTCAATCAATGATCAGGATCCTCTAAATTCCTGTGATTTCAGAATCCACTGCTAAAGCAATAGTTGCCCATTAAAAATCCTTCATCTCTCTGGCCAAGTTCTTGAAAATAGGATATCCTTTAGATAAGCAAGGAGGTATCTGTGCTTGTCCAACACTACCTTCTATACTAAGATCAATACTTCTGGGGAAATTGAGATTTTCTTATATAAGATCACTGAGCAAATCACTTGGCTTAAAAGAGTGACTCTTTCAATGGGCTCTTTCTTTAACTGGTTTGGCTCCTAGGGACCATGTCTCTGACGTGTACAATAAACATTGGGAAATATCCTGCTTATAGTTATCATAAAGCTCTCCTTGTTGCATTGTGTCCTCTTAAAAGCTTTTAGTACATGTTTATGGCCACTAACTACCAAACCAATGATCTCCTTAAGACTGGAATATTGGAGGAGAAGCAAAGAGAATGACTGACTACTGTGACCTGTATATATCACAGGTTTTTTTTTTTTTTAAGATTTTATTTATTTATTCATCAGAGACACAGAGAGAGAGAGGCAGAGACACAGGCAGAGCGAGAAGTAGGCTCCATACAGGGAGCCCAATGTGGGACTCGATCCTGGATCCCAAGATCACACCTTGAGCCAAAGGCAGACACCCAACCGCTGAGCCACCTAGACATCCCTATACTACAGGGGTTAAGCAAAAATGGAATGACCTATAGATGCCACCCTGAAGGAACAGCAAACATTTCAAGAATTTCAGAGCAGTAGCTGAAAGTGGTACTAATGCCTTAAATTGTTAATCACCCTCCTCAGTTAAACAGAGAATCTGACCAAAAGTGGGAGATTTGGGGTGCTGTGGGTGGCTCAGTCAGTGAAGCATCTGCCTTTGGCTCATGATCCCAGGTCCTGGGATTGAGCCCCACATCAGGCTCCCTGCTCAGTGGGGAATCCGCTTCTGCCACTGCTATGTTCTCTCTCTCTCAAATAAATAAAATATTCAAAAAAGGGGGGAAATTGTTACAAAGAAAAACCACCAGCCCACAACGGCATTACTTAGGACAAGTCACCAAACTGGAGTTTAATACTTAACTGGTTTGCAGTTCTAGCCTTCCCCAGAAATGTTCTCTTAACAGGTCAGTCAGGAATATTCTGATCAGCATCAATGAGGCAATCTGTCACAAGGTCCCTCTCCTTCCTCCAAAGGAAGTTGAGGTAATCTACCTAGACTCCCTTCCCTTCTCCCTGAGGGAAGATGACCTAACCTAGAACAATCCTTTCTTTTCTTCTGCTAATAATTTCTTCACCTTGCCCTCCCTTCTTTTACATTCACTAGGAAACCAGAAAATTCATTCAACTCACTTTACTGTGATGTTCACTTAATTGTGATGGTCTGGAGCTGAACCTACAATATCTCTGAGATATGACTGCACTTGATCTACATTGGTTCTGCTAGTGGAAACTTTTGAAAATATTGATATTTATGTTTACTCCAGATTATTGAATGAGAATCTCCAAAGGCGAGGCTTAGGTTTATACATATATAAAGATAATCCCAAGTGTTTGTGATGTATATTCTCTATTAAAGATCCTACTGACTGTCCGAAAAAGTGTAGGGGGAAGCAGAAGCTGTCTGAGACTCCCACATACCATAACAATGGGGATTCAGTAGGGCATGTTCTTAGAGGCATTGCTGGTCCCATAAGAACCAGGAGCAAGCCCCTGAGTGGCCAGGGCTTTGACATCCAGAGATGAGATGGAAGTACATGGGAGTTGGGATTGGTTGAGAAAAGAAGCTGCAGAGGTTGTGAGCCAGAGTGGAGCAGCAATGAGCTTGTCTGGGCTGGCAGACAGTCAGGAGAGGTGTGTCCTCCATGTTTCAGATCTGTATACCAACAGCATTATTAAAATATTGACATGAGACCTCCATAAGGTAGAAAGGCTGACCTTAAAATAACTTTGTGGCCAAGTCCTTGAGGAGGGATGAATAAGGTCTTCCATCTGGTGTGTTCAAGCAGAAGCAGAAGGAATTCTTTTCCGGGTTCAGCCTCCAGATCTTCTACCTAAAGAAGAACTGTACTGACAGATGAAGTTTATGCAAACAGCCTCAGAGCAATGCGCTCCTTGGGAGAGTGGATGAGAAGCAGGCACAGCCCCCAGGGTCTGTACTTTAATAGCAGAGCTGAGACTGCAAGTTAGAACAGAAGGTAAATGTTGGTGACCCCCAGACTCCCATCGTGAGTATGAATGTGTTTTCTGTGATCCTCACAGATTTGATTTCTTTTGGTGTTGATTATTTATCAGAAGTTAAAAATTACGAGATTTTAAATAAAATCTTGGATTACAGGCCTCCCTTGCCTGAATTTCCACAGCACAGTAAGTACCTGGAACTGAGTCCATATGCTACATTCTCATATTCAGATGTTCTCTCAGTTTGTCTGTCCCCACATAACTTGATTAATGTAGTTTATATCTCTTGCCAAGCCTGTGGGGTGTTTGCATTTATGGCCTCTGCTGAGGAGATTAAAGGCCAGACTTTGGACTGAGCCATTCTTAACTGGTGCCACAATTGACAGGATAATTATCCAACTCAAGTGTCAATTTCCCTTCATGAAAACTACCTGCCTTGGAGAAGTTGTATTAAATTTAATTTGTGAAAATCAATATCACCTATTGAACAGCGGTGTCCAGTAATGTTAATTATTACTTTCATATAACTCTTCAAGTATCTAGAAGGCTAGTAGAATATCAAGTGTCTTAAGACAAAAGTTCTCATAAGAGAGAAACAGTGTACTTCCGCAAGGAGTTCCAAAGATTGAGCAATTATAGCCACTTCAAGGGTGGAGGGAGGGTGACATGGAGGTTATGTTGATTAAGAAAGAAAAGAAATTTAAGACATCCATAATACAATACATGCCTCATAAGCAGTGTGGTATGTGGAGCAGATTTGGACAATGAATCTGAGAAAATCACTATCACACTCAGAACTGGAGCCCATGTGGCCAGAGAGCCTCTGAAATGCAGAGCCTGACACCTGGTCAGTGTCCGACCTCAAGTTGCCATGCCTCTGGTTCTTTCTGCTCTGCTTCCTAGAGACTGTTAGCAGAAAGGTAAGGGCCGTTCAGTTGTGAGTACATGTACCCAGAAATTTGGGTGCTACTCTGGGCTCCCCACTGGAGGCAATTGATAAGTGTCTCCCAATTTCCCACCTTCTGCTAAGGTAGATTCTATGCAATTCAAGAGGATTGAAATCTGGTTACTCAGAATAGGAATAAATTCATTAATGATACTTTTCTTGGGTAATTTTCTCCCTTGCATTTTCCTTCTCCCCTACTGCTTCCTGGGAACCTCTTCTAAATAAGCCATGTGTGCATGCAAGTCCCAGACTCCACCTCTGCTTTCAGGAGCATCTTAGTTGAGACAGTCGGGGTCCCCATCCCAGTTGTCAATCTCCTCATCCTCATCTTTGTGGAGCACTTACTGTGTGGAAGGGCTGTGCTTCATTTCCTAGTAAATCATCTCATGGAACCCGACTGCACTGTGGGATTAGCAGTGAAAATTTGTAGCCAAGATTAATGGACTATGCAGTCACACATTTGAAAACAAAGGTGGGTTTGAATACATATCCAGATTAGGTTAGCACAAACTTCTTGCTTTGGCTTTTAAAGCTTGAAACTGTGTTACTAATACATCCTATCACACTTACTCCCAACAGCTGTCTGCAATATTCATTCACTAACTTTAGGCAAACCATGCTGCTGAATAATCCCCGAAGTCTTTGTCTTGTTCTCCTAGGCAGACTACAAGCTTTTTGTTGCTTGAGTTTCCTTTTGTGTTTGTCTAGGGAATCTCTACATTTTTCTCTCTGATTTTTCCACTGCTCTTTGCAGAGATCATTCTATGGTAGGTAAACTGCACGTGGCAGGGATACACGGGTTTGGTTGCTATGGATAAATTCTGTGGTAGCTGAGATGGTAGAAAGAGGAATACATAAAACGCATGCAAAAATCACTGGAAAAACCAATACACTCATTTCAGCTACCTAAATGTCTTCACTAAGGTCTGTGTATTGTTAAGCCTCCTACTCCTTTCATTTTTGGACTTACTAAGGTATGGGTTCTGATTACATATGCAAATAGGACCTATGAACCCTAACCCCACTCTCTGGTGTCTCACAAATACACACTTTCCATCAGTGGCATATACTCCTCAGGGGAAGGAGACAATTTAAATCTTTACCTCTGTATGTAGCATCCACCCAGAGTATATTTTTTCCCCAGCAATTATGACCAACAAATTCTAGAAGTAAAAGAACCACATGAAGTTTTAGTTTAGCTTGATAAGAAACTCATCAAAAGTTCAAAAGTGTACAAACCTGGAAAATTCAATAAATGTTTTGTTCCTAATTCCTGGTCTTAAATCCTTTGCTACAATCTTTGCCAGAAATTTTAGTTAGTGGCATGAGATAACAAAATAGAAACCCTCCCAAGGTTTCTGGAAGACCATACTTCATTATTTATTACTATATGCACAAGGAAAATGCTGCGTGCTTGGAATTAGTGACCATTTCCCTGCTCTGAAGCGTGCAGAGCCATGACGTGCCATCACACTGGGGTGATTCTACAAATCTTCATTCCTCAGGCAGCAAGCCACATCTTGTTCCACCCTGCACATTTGGTCCTGAGAGACATATTTATTATCAGTACTTTGATGAACATGTTTGAGGAAGCTTTCTTTCTGGCAGTGGAGTACCTGTCCATGGGTTTTCTCTGGTCCTCTCCTAGCAAGGAAGTGATATTTATTACCTTGGGTAATTGTCATAAACTTGGCTCTGAAAAACTAGCAAAACAGGTGAGTGTATTACCAAGAGATGATGCTGTTGAAGGCTGACTGAAGACTTTGTTTCCCATTAAAACAGGAGCTAAAAGCAACAAATTAGGCTGTTTGCATGTCTGCTGGATTAAAAGAGAACAGAACAATGAGCAAAAAGAAGGGGGAGCAGTTTTCTCAATGAGAATGCAGTCATCCAGAGCCATCGCTGTTGTTGTTGGAGTTAGATGGGGGCAGGAGGATGAGAAGCAAGCATCTTACCAGAGTGAGAGATTTATTCAAAGCAGATGACCACCGGAAACATTTGTCAGCTTCACAGAAGCAGATTGTTTTTCTCCTACATTAATGCCTTCTTTCTTTGAAGTGGTTTGGAAAACTGCAGAAAGTCCACCAATGTGGGCCAGCTCAAACACCAGAACCTAGACTGGGGCTCTTAGGAGGATCAGAGGGAAAGGTGGTAGGCCTCAGAGAACTGGCTCTATGCTGGTGGGCAATGTTTCACAAAATAAAAAGCAAGAGTTGATTAGAAAACAGAAACCATGTGTAATTAGTTTATTCACATTTAGTTTTATGTACATACTTGGCTTGTTCTTTGACAATTCCACTGTCACTATATATTCTGAAAAGCACATGAGTAGGGAGGCCGGCTATAGGCAAGGAGGTGGGCAGAAGAAGAGTACAAGTCTTCCCTTCTAGGAAATGCATGAGTTCCTAGAGCTCAGGGAGGACAGATGTCATACACTGCATCAATGCTTCTGGATGAAGACATCTAGACTGTGTGAATGAACTATAGGAGACAAGCTGCTATCTTGGTGAATTGTGATCAGCCCTGGGAGCCCTGAAAAGGCATAAGGGCACAGAAGTGTAGAGATAAGAGAACACACTAGGGCCACACATAGAAGAATGGGGAGAAGGGTGCCTGGGTGGCACAGTTAGTTAAGCATCCAGTTCTTGGTTGCAGCTCAGGTTGCGACCTCAGGGTCATGGGTTCAAGCCCCAGGTTGGGCTCTGCACTCAGCACAGAGTCTGCTTGAGATTCTCTCTCCTTCTCCCTCTGTTGTGGCACCTTCTGCTTATTCTCTCTCTCTCTCTCTCTCTCTCTTTCTCTCTCTCTCTCTCTCACCACACACACACATACACACACATAAATACATGAACTTTAAAAATGTAATAATAAAAGAATGGAGTCTGAAGGTGAGGTTACCAGAACCCTGATCTAAGCCTTTGAACCTTCCCTGAGCACAGCCACATGGCCTGTGCATGATCAGGGGCTTCACAGACATGTGTGGTGAGTTTCCGGCAGCGATGGCATGCTTTTCCTCTCACAGCACCACTGGAGTCTCAAGCCTTATCCATGACATGACTCTGGCATTTTCCTCTCTCCCTTGATCCACCTCTTCCTGGCAAATCCATCCATCCACTACTAGGTCATCCAGGGCAGCAGGGCATTTCCTGGGCTCTCACCTCCCCCTCTTACTCAGGACCTTGTCTGTTGGAAGCACAAAGACACTTCAAGTACTAAACGCAGCTCTGCTTCCCTCCCATTTCGCCAACAGGGGAGCAGTCATTCTAACCTTTTTTAGCCTAACTTTCATGCCCATGGGGTCAGCAGTCTTGAGGAATGGTCTACTACTTTGGACTCTGGCAGGCAAGGTGTGGAGGCATCATCTGCCCATAATTCTTCCTGGTCTTTGCATCACCCGTGTATGCTCACTGGGTGAACTGGGAGGCTGCACGTCCTGATTTTTCCGATAGCCTCCTGAAGGTCACTGGCCACTCTTCTCTTTGACACACCCCAGTCTCCTGGATTCTGGAGGGTTGGACAGGCTGCTTCATTTGGGAACAAAGCTGCTGGTACCCTCCTGTGCCTATTCTCATCTGCAGGTGATTTATAGCTTCAAGTTCAAGTAGGACTAGAAAAATAATAGCAGGACACCACTGGAGCTTCAGAATCTTCTTGATCTATACTGTGTATCTCAAAAACACTGTAAAAGGCTCTCTGAGCTCTTTTCCTTCCTCCTTCTATTCCCCCTCCACTCCAAGGTCACCTATATAAGTCTTTACCAAGCTTGATGAGGACAGCAGCCCATTCCCAAGCTGAACAAGACTCGCCAGCCATGACATCTCACCCTCATCTTGGGCGTGGGGTTGAAATGGCATCAAGGTGGCACTATGTTTTCAGGTGGGGCATGAGCACAGACTGAAATAACTATGACACCTACATATCTGTGTTAATGATTATTATGTCCTAAGAAGTTTTAAATTATTCTCACTTCCCAAGATGTTTTCAGGTCACTGAACCTTATATTGTAGCAGGAATTGTTCCCATAGACATTTGCTTCACCAAGGCTTCTCGTTGCAAGGAAATGAGAACAAAAATAAGACGGCACACACACACTTAAATATATGCACTAAAGGATCTTCATGTCACTGAGGTTCAACTAGACAGTTAACCAAAGTGTCTGGAATTTTTGTCACTTAAATCCAGTACTAGGACTTCTCTCTCTCTCTCTTTTTTTAATTGTGGTAAAATACACTAATAAAATTTTCCATCTTAACCGTTTCCGGATGCTCAGTTAGTTTCAGTGGCATTGAGTGTGTGCATCCACGTGTTGTGTAACCATCCCCACCACACCTCTTGAATTCTTTCTATCCTAGAAAATTATCCTAGAAAAGTTAGCTGCCACTAAACACCAACTCCCCACGTCTGCCTTCTATCAGCTGCTGGCAACTCCCAGCTGCTTCCCTTCTGTCTCTGAATTCCACCTCTCTAGCTAGCTCGGCTAAGTGGAATAATACAGTATTTGTCCTCTAGTGAGTGACATTTCACCCAGGATAACGCCGTTCAGGCTCACCCATGTTGTAGAAGCTCCTTCCCTTTTAAGTTTGAGTAATACTGTGTGTACGCAAATGCATTTTCCCCACCGTGTATCCATCAGTGGGCACTTGGGCTGTTTCTACCTTTAGCTATTGTGAATAAGCTGCCATGAACACAGGTGTGCAAATTTCTCTTGAAAATTCTGCTTTTGTGTCATGTGGCTGCATAGATCATAGGGTAATTGTATTTTTAGTTTTTTTGAGGAACTGTACTGCCATTTTCCATAGTGGCTGCACCATTTAGATTTCTGCCAACGATGCAGAGCACCTGCCTGTTTCTCACATTGTCACTAGGGCCCGCTGTTTTCTGGGGTTTTGTTTGTTTTGATTGCACCCATATTAACCTGTGTGAAGTGGAGGAGACATCATGACTCCTTTGTACTGTGCTTCACTCAAGCTCAGGGCCACCTCCAGCTGTGTGTCCCTCAGAAGCTGTTTGGCTTCTAGGAATGAAAATGGGTTTTTCTTTTTATCTAAGGCTCTTGCTCTTCAGATAGGCTCCATTTTAAGGGACACTGTATAGCAGAGACTGAGAACATGGATTCTGAAGCCAGAATGGTTGAAATAACATTTTCACTGCTCATCATAGGCAAGGAACTTAACTGTGGTTTGCTTTCCCCATCTGACAGATGGGTTTCATGATAATTCCTATATTGTAGTGTTTCTGTATTGAATGAGTATTTTAAAAGTCACTAACATAGTACCTAGCTTAGAGGAAGCATTGGATAAATATTGTGTGTGTCCATGTAACAGCCCTTATTCATCTCACTAATTCATCCGATATATATACTGAGGACCAATTTTTGTGCCAGACACTATAATAAATGCTAAGGATAGAGTAGTGACCAAAACAGACAAAAAAATCCTGCTGCAACAGAATGTACATTTTAACGAGAGACAAATATACTCATTGAGCACACACAAAATACTCTGTGTTAAGAGTGCTACATGTAAGGAGGAGAAAATAAACGGAGGTAGGGCATGTTGGAGAGATTGGGTGATGTATTGAGAGACCAGAGAAAGTGGCAAGGAGAAATTCAGTGATCTTTACTACACGTTTATTTATTTATTTTTAAGATTTTATTTATTTATTCATGAGAGACAGAGAGAGAAAGAGAGAGAGGCAGAGACACAGGCAGAGGGAGAAGCAGGCTCCATGCAGGGAGCCCGACGTGGGACTCGATCCTGGGTCTCCAGGATCATGCCCTGGGCCGAAGGCAGGCGCCAAACCACTGAGCCATCCAGGGATCCCTTTATTACACGTTTAATTAAGAATCTCAAAAATAAACACAGAGTGGTCATATGTTTCATCAATATATTTGTTGAAAGCTGGAGTGCAATCTAGATGCTAATACAGATAGTTCCCAACACTTAATAGATATTTTAACAGTTAAAGGGAAATGAATCTCAGAAGATTTAAGGAATCACATTTTTCACTAATAGCTTATATGTATGACATAATTTGATGTGTACTTATAATCTGAACCAGGGGCCACAGGTCACAGCCTGTGAGCTGAGGAGTGTACTCACCTGAGGTGGGAAAGATTGGTGAGGGAAGGTCTGTGTCCACTTAAGGAGGCTTGTCCTCTCTGAAGAGCCCAGACTCCTTAGACCCAACTGATTTTTCCCAGGAGAATTAAAATCCAGTTTACTCTAACTTACATTTGTGTGTATTCTATATGTTATTGAAAAAATCCAACTGGTTTGCTGTTGTTTTAAAACACTACGCAGATGAAACAAAGCTTGTGTGTGGTTCACATTTGTCTTTTGTGCTCTTGACAAAGAATGGCATTTGCTTTCTTTGGGAATAGGATATTCTGTCTCAGCAATGTGTAGTAGAAAATTGGGGACCTTTAATGGATGGTTTTCTTAAAGTATTTTTTTCTTCCCTTCCCACTTCCTCAACTAAACTTGTAGGAGGCTCTGTGTCTTCTTGTCATAGGGAATACTGTGGCAAAGCAGAATTTAGTAATGTCCAGGAAGACACTGGCATCCAGAGAAAGATAAGGTGCAGGAGCATGTACATAGTCGGAATGTCACTGTGGAAAACATAAAAGAATAATATTGTCATAAAAATAGAGTTTCTCATAGACTGGGAGAAGAGTCAGAGGTGTACGAGTTTGCCCCATCCAGCTGGGAAAACACACCACACTGGAAGCACAGGTGATGTCCTTACATCACAGTGGTCAGATTGTACTTAAACAGGAAGCAAAACCATAGGCACCAGGATTGCCAAAGTCAGGCATGGTTCTCAGTTTTTTGGAAGCTTAGTAGGGTGCTACTGGATATGAAAGTCCATTCCTGGCTTTACAAGTAAAAATGTCCATGATGATAATGTTTGAATCTTTTTTCCTCATTTTTCTGGAGACCACTCAAGAATGTATAAATAAGTCCAGTAAGACTACACAAGAAGAGGACAGGGCTCCTGCAAATGGCTGATACTGGAATTACCCACCGCTGTTTAGATACAGACTTGGATTCAGATGTAATGATCATACAATAAGTGAATGATGGAGTAAACAATAAGCAGTGTTTTAAATGACAGGTAATGAATGACCTGAAAATTTAAATCTAGGCCCACATCCTATTTCTGGGATTTGATTTGCTGCTGACAGTTCAGATTTGTGATCAGATTTGTATGGGAGCAGGGAACGGCTGTGCTAGGGCAGACAGAAGGTCCCTAGACCTACCTGTATCATCCATAACTCTTGGAGAGACACAGTCTTTCATCCGTCATTCCTCTGTCTATTCTTAGGTATTGACCTTCTAGGCTAGATCTAGTGAACACATCTTAGAGCATCAATCAAATATAAGACTTTTTCTTTTCTAGAATTTGTCCCCTTTTCCCAGATTTGGAGTCAAATCATCCTTGTTTCAAGTACACTTTACAGTTGTGTGATACTGAATGAGTTAGGTAAGTCATCAAAGACTCGGTTGCCTTATCTATATAGTTACCTCATCTGTATCATTTCCTTTATCTGTGTTTGGGAGTTCAGTAGATATCTATAAAATCATTGGCTGGCTACAAATGAAAGAGATTGCTATCAGACTGGTGATAGTCTTGCAAGAAGGTATTTATTCATATCAAGTACTTAACAAGTCCTCATATCCCTTATTATGCTTTCTTTCTTTTTAAGCTTTTTTATTTTATTTTATTTTATTTTATTTTATTTTATTTTATTTTATTTATTCATGAGAGACACAGAGAGAGAGGCAGAGACACAGGCAGAGGGAGAAGCAGGCTTCCCGCAAGGAGCCCAATATGGGACTCAGTCCCGGATCCCAGTATCACAGCCTGAACCGAGGGCAGACACTCAACTGCTGAGCCACCCAGGCTTCCCATGTTTTCTTTTTAATATGCCTCTCTATGTTAAATAAATCTATCTCTGTTTTATGAGGAAGAATTCTAAGTTTCAGTGGTTCAGAGACTTTCCCAGCAGAAGGGGCCCCCTATGTGATGTGTGACTTGCTCCCCAGCCTAGCACTGTGGTAGGAAACATGGAAAAACATCTGCAGGTAGCATAGAACTCAGACTACACTCTTAAGGAGCTCAAAATAATTTGAGGATGATAGGCATAAGCACAGGGAACTGTTGTATGGCAATACAGAAGAACGCAGGCTGAGAGTGCAATAAGATCTCAGAGAAGCTGGCATTGAATGTAGTCTGGACCAGACAGGAAGCTTTCACATAGGTGGTAGGACATGCTGCCAGAACCTGTAGGCAGGTAGGTATCTAAATATTACTGAGGGAGGGTGGAGAAGTAGGTCTAAGGATTTGTTCTGTTCTTACCTGCGCAGCACTACCGGGAACATGACATGTGCAGGCAGCTTTGTCAATGGGGAAACGAAAGCTTCTTGCCTAAGAACATAGAGTCAGAGAACCAGAGGGGTAGGGTGGGAAACAACTCTAGAAAAGAAGTCCTATGAATGGAAGTCAGCTGAAACAAGAAATCAGGAATTTAGAGTCAGAAGGAGTCCAGATGTTGGGATATTCAGATAAAAACTACAGATGACCAATGTAGAGAATGGTGAAAGAGTGAGATCCATAAACACACACACAGTTGATGATGGATTGTTGAACAGCGAGATAAATGCATATAAGCTCTGTAGAATCCAGCAATAGAAATGAGGAGGTGGAAACTCCCAGAGAGAGTAAGAGATAGGTAGGTTAGAATAACAAAGTCTAGTATATTAGCAATGTCAGTAGCCTGTTGCTGCCATGACAAATCACTACAGACATAGTGGCTTAAAACAACACACATTTAGGGCACTTGAGTGGCTCAGTGTTTGAGTATCTACCTTTGGCTCAGGTCATGATCCCAAGGTCCTGAGACTGAGTCCCATATTTGGCTCCCCACAGGGAGCCTGCTTCTCCCTCTGCCTAGGTCTCTGCCTCTCTCTGTGTGTCTCTCATGAATAAATAAATTAAATCTTTAACACACACACACACACACACATACACATTTATTTCACAGTTCTATAGGTTTAAATTTCTAACACAGGGATCCCTGGGTGGCGCAGCGGTTTGGCGCCTGCCTTTGGCCCAGGGCGCGATCCTGGAGACCCGGGATCGAATCCCACATCGGGCTGCCGGTGCATGGAGCCTGCTTCTCCCTCTGCCTGTGTCTCTGCCTCTCTTTCTATCTCTCTGTGACTATCATAAATAAATTAAAAAAATTAAAAAAAAGTAAAAAAAAATAAATTTCTAACACAAGTTTTACTAGCCTAAAACCAGGCTGTCAGCAGGGCTGGGTTTCTAACTGCAAGATATGGAAATAATCTACCACCAAGCTCATTCAGGTTGTTGGTGAATGCAGTTCCTCGTGTTGTAGGACTGAGATTGTGTGTCCTTTCTGGCTGTTGGTTGGGAGATACTCCTAGCTCCCTGTCATCTCTCTCTGGCCCACATGCATGGTCCTCTGCCTAGAAACAGCAATAGTGTTTCAAAACCTTACGAAACTTGGAATCTTTCTGGCTTCTTCTGCTATATCTCTTATGCTTCCAGCCAGAGAGAATTCTCTGCTGTCAAGGACTCATATGATTACATTGGGCCCAGTCAGATAATCCAGGATGGTCTCCCTATAGTCAATTCATCAGTCACTATTAAGTCACTGTTACTATAGCCACTGAGACTCATAGCTGTGTAACATTACTTATGCACAATTGTGATGCAAAGGTGTGAAAAATCGTAGAGACCAAAATTCATCACCTCTCATCCAGATAGACAC